>NC_135395.1:2824972-4324972 GCF_051989625.1 Stigmatopora argus | reverse complement strand
GGATCGTAACCATCCTCTGCTAGACTGATTCTTTGTGCAGATCCTAAGAAAAACTAGTACGTTATTTTGAGTACCGAACTCTTATTGCAGGGGAGAAAACATAGCAAACTTGCAAGATTGTACAGCAGAGTGGCGCAGCGGAAGCGTGCTGGGCCCATAACCCAGAGGTCGATGGATCGAAACCATCCTCTGCCAGACCGATTCTTTGTGCAGATGCTAAGAAAAACTCGTACGTTATTTTGAGTACCGAACTCTTATTGCAGGGGAGAAAACATAGCAAACTTGCAAGGTTGTACAGCAGAGTGGCGCAGCGGAAGTGTGCTGGGCCAATAACCCAGAGGTCGAAGGATCGAAACCATCCTCTGCTAGACCGATTCTTTGTGCAGATGCTAAGAAAAACTCGTACGTTATTTTGAGTACCGAACTCTTATTGCAGGGGAGAAAACATAGCAAACTTGCTAGCTTGGACAGCAGAGTGGGGCAGCGGAAGCATGCTGGGCCCATAACCCAGAGGTCGATGTATCGAAACCATCCTCTGCTAGACTGATTCTTTGTGCAGTACGTTATTTTGAGTACCGAACTCTTATTGCAGGGGAGAAAACATAGCAAACTTGCAAGGTTGTACAGCAGAGTGGCGCAGCGGAAGCGTGCTGGGCCCATAACCCAGAGATCGATGGATCGAAACCATCCTCTGCTAGACCGATTCTTTGTGCAGTTGCTAAGAAAAACTCGTACGTTATTTTGAGTACCGAACTCTTATTGCAGGGGAGAAAACATAGCAAACTTGCAAGGTTGTACAGCAGAGTGGCGCAGCGGAAGTGTGCTGGGCCAATAACCCAGAGGTCGAAGGATCGAAACCATCCTCTGCTAGACCGATTCTTTGTGCAGATGCTAAGAAAAACTCGTACGTTATTTTGAGTACCGAACTCTTATTGCAGGGGAGAAAACATAGCAAACTTGCTAGCTTGGACAGCAGAGTGGGGCAGCGGAAGCATGCTGGGCCCATAACCCAGAGGTCGATGTATCGAAACCATCCTCTGCTAGACTGATTCTTTGTGCAGTACGTTATTTTGAGTACCGAACTCTTATTGCAGGGGAGAAAACATAGCAAACTTGCAAGGTTGTACAGCAGAGTGGCGCAGCGGAAGCGTGCTGGGCCCATAACCCAGAGGTCGATGGATCGAAACCATCCTCTGCTAGACCGATTCTTTGTGCAGATCCTAAGAAGAACTAGTATGTTATTTTGAGTACCGAATTCTCATTGCAGGGGAGAAAACATAGCAAACTTGCAAAGTTGCACAGCAGAGTGGCGCAGTGGGAGCGTGCTGGGCCCATAACCCAGAGGTCGATGGATCATAACCATCCTCTGCTAGACTGATTCTTTGTGCAGATCCTAAGAAAAACTAGTACGTTATTTTGAGTACCGAACTCTTATTGCAGGGGAGAAAAAATAGCAAACTTGCAAGATTGTACAGCAGAGTGGCGCAGCGGAAGCGTGCTGGGCCCATAACCCAGAGGTCGATGGATCGAAACCATCCTCTGCTAGACCAATTCTTTGTGCAGATGCTAAGAAAAACTTGTACGTTATTTTGAGTACCGAACTCTTATTGCAGGGGAGAAAACATAGCAAACTTGCAAGGTTGTACAGCAGAGTGGCGCAGCGGAAGCGTGCTGGGCCCATAACCCAGAGGTCGATGGATCGAAACCATCCTCTGCTAGACCGATTCTTTGTGCAGTTGCTAAGAAAAACTCGTACGTTATTTTGAGTACCGAACTCTTATTGCAGGGGAGAAAACATAGCAAACTTGCAAAGTTGTACAGCAGAGTGGCGCAGAGGAAGCGTGCTGGGCCCATAACCCAGAGGTCGATGGATCGAAACCATCCTCTGCTAGACTGATTCTTTGTGCAGATCCTAAGAAGAACTAGTATGTTATTTTGAGTACCGAATTCTCATTGCAGGGGAGAAAACATAGCAAACTTGCAAAGTTGCACAGCAGAGTGGCGCAGTGGAAGCGTGCTGGGCCCATAACCCAGAGGTCGATGGATCGTAACCATCCTCTGCTAGACTGATTCTTTGAGCAGATGCTAAGAAAAACTCGTACGTTATTTTGAGTACCGAACTCTTATTGCAGGGGAGAAAACATAGCAAACTTGCAAGATTGTACAGCAGAGTGGCGCAGTGGAAGCGTGCTGGGCCCATAACCCAGAGGTCGATGTATCGAAACCATCCTCTGCTAGACTGATTCTTTGTGCAGTACGTTATTTTGAGTACCGAACTCTTATTGCAGGGGAGAAAACATAGCAAACTTGCAAGGTTGTACAGCAGAGTGGCGCAGCGGAAGCGTGCTAGGCCCATAACCCAGAGGTCGATGGATCGAAACCATCCTCTGCTAGACCGATTCTTTGTGCAGTTGCTAAGAAAAACTCGTACGTTATTTTGAGTACCGAACTCTTATTGCAGGGTAGAAAACATAGCAAACTTGCAAAGTTGTACAGCAGAGTGGCGCAGAGGAAGCGTGCTGGGCCCATAACCCAGAGGTCGATGGATCGAAACCATCCTCTGCTAGACCGATTCTTTGTGCAGATCCTAAGAAGAACTAGTATGTTATTTTGAGTACCGAATTCTCATTGCAGGGGAGAAAACATAGCAAACTTGCAAAGTTGCACAGCAGAGTGGCGCAGTGGAAGCGTGCTGGGCCCATAACCCAGAGGTCGATGGATCGTAACCATCCTCTGCTAGACTGATTCTTTGTGCAGATGCTAAGAAAAACTCGTACGTTATTTTGAGTACCGAACTCTTATTGCAGGGGAGAAAACATAGCAAACTTGCAAGATTGTACAGCAGAGTGGCGCAGCGGAAGCGTGCTGGGCCCATAACCCAGAGGTCGATGGATCGAAACCATCCTCTGCTAGACCGATTCTTTGTGCAGATGCTAAGAAAAACTCGTACGTTATTTTGAGTACCGAACTCTTATTGCAGGGGAGAAAACATAGCAAACTTGCTAGCTTGGACAGCAGAGTGGGGCAGCGGAAGCATGCTGGGCCCATAACCCAGAGGTCGATGTATCGAAACCATCCTCTGCTAGACTGATTCTTTGTGCAGTACGTTACTTTGAGTACCGAACTCTTATTGCAGGGGAGAAAACATAGCAAACTTGCAAGGTTGTACAGCAGAGTGGCGCAGCGGAAGCGTGCTGGGCCCATAACCCAGAGGTCGATGGATCGAAACCATCCTCTGCTAGACCGATTCTTTGTGCAGATCCTAAGAAGAACTAGTATGTTATTTTGAGTACCGAATTCTCATTGCAGGGGAGAAAACATAGCAAACTTGCAAAGTTGCACAGCAGAGTGGCGCAGTGGGAGCGTGCTGGGCCCATAACCCAGAGGTCGATGGATCGTAACCATCCTCTGCTAGACTGATTCTTTGTGCAGATCCTAAGAAAAACTAGTACGTTATTTTGAGTACCGAACTCTTATTGCAGGGGAGAAAACATAGCAAACTTGCAAGATTGTACAGCAGAGTGGCGCAGCGGAAGCGTGCTGGGCCCATAACCCAGAGGTCGATGGATCGAAACCATCCTCTGCTAGACCGATTCTTTGTGCAGTTGCTAAGAAAAACTCGTACGTTATTTTGAGTACCGAACTCTTATTGCAGGGTAGAAAACATAGCAAACTTGCAAAGTTGTACAGCAGAGTGGCGCAGAGGAAGCGTGCTGGGCCCATAACCCAGAGGTCGATGGATCGAAACCATCCTCTGCTAGACCGATTCTTTGTGCAGATCCTAAGAAGAACTAGTATGTTATTTTGAGTACCGAATTCTCATTGCAGGGGAGAAAACATAGCAAACTTGCAAAGTTGCACAGCAGAGTGGCGCAGTGGAAGCGTGCTGGGCCCATAACCCAGAGGTCGATGGATCGTAACCATCCTCTGCTAGACTGATTCTTTGTGCAGATGCTAAGAAAAACTCGTACGTTATTTTGAGTACCGAACTCTTATTGCAGGGGAGAAAACATAGCAAACTTGCAAGATTGTACAGCAGAGTGGCGCAGCGGAAGCGTGCTGGGCCCATAACCCAGAGGTCGATGGATCGAAACCATCCTCTGCTAGACCGATTCTTTGTGCAGATGCTAAGAAAAACTCGTACGTTATTTTGAGTACCGAACTCTTATTGCAGGGGAGAAAACATAGCAAACTTGCTAGCTTGGACAGCAGAGTGGGGCAGCGGAAGCATGCTGGGCCCATAACCCAGAGGTCGATGTATCGAAACCATCCTCTGCTAGACTGATTCTTTGTGCAGTACGTTACTTTGAGTACCGAACTCTTATTGCAGGGGAGAAAACATAGCAAACTTGCAAGGTTGTACAGCAGAGTGGCGCAGCGGAAGCGTGCTGGGCCCATAACCCAGAGGTCGATGGATCGAAACCATCCTCTGCTAGACCGATTCTTTGTGCAGATCCTAAGAAGAACTAGTATGTTATTTTGAGTACCGAATTCTCATTGCAGGGGAGAAAACATAGCAAACTTGCAAAGTTGCACAGCAGAGTGGCGCAGTGGGAGCGTGCTGGGCCCATAACCCAGAGGTCGATGGATCGTAACCATCCTCTGCTAGACTGATTCTTTGTGCAGATCCTAAGAAAAACTAGTACGTTATTTTGAGTACCGAACTCTTATTGCAGGGGAGAAAACATAGCAAACTTGCAAGATTGTACAGCAGAGTGGCGCAGCGGAAGCGTGCTGGGCCCATAACCCAGAAGTCGATGGATCGAAACCATCCTCTGCTAGACCGATTCTTTGTGCAGATGCTAAGAAAAACTTGTACGTTATTTTGAGTACCGAACTCTTATTGCAGGGGAGAAAACATAGCAAACTTGCAAGGTTGTACAGCAGAGTGGCGCAGCGGAAGCGTGCTGGGCCCATAACCCAGAGGTCGATGGATCGAAACCATCCTCTGCTAGACCGATTCTTTGTGCAGTTGCTAAGAAAAACTCGTACGTTATTTTGAGTACCGAACTCTTATTGCAGGGGAGAAAACATAGCAAACTTGCAAGGTTGTACAGCAGAGTCGGGCAGCGGAAGCGTGCTGGGCCCATAACCCAGAGGTCGATGGATCGAAACCATCCTCTGCTAGACCGATTCTTTGTGCAGATGCTAAGAAAAACTCGTACGTTATTTTGAGTACCGAACTCTTATTGCAGGGGAGAAAACATAGCAAACTTGTAAAGTTGTACAGCAGAGTGGCGCAGCGGAAGCGTGCTGGGCCCATAACCAAGAGGTCGATGGATCGAAACCATCCTCTGCTAAACCGATTCTTTGTGCAGATCCTAAGAAGAACTAGTATGTTATTTTGAGTACCGAATTCTCATTGCAGGGGAGAAAGCATAGCAAACTTGCAAAGTTGCACAGCAGAGTGGCGCAGCTGAAGCGTGCTGGGCCCATAACCCAGAGGTCGATGGATCGAAACCATCCTCTGCTAGACCGATTCTTTGTGCAGTTGCTAAGAAAAACTCGTACGTTATTTTGAGTACCGAACTCTTATTGCAGGGGAGAAAACATAGCAAACTTGCAAGGTTGTACAGCAGAGTCGGGCAGCGGAAGCGTGCTGGGCCCATAACCCAGAGGTCGATGGATCGAAACCATCCTCTGCTAGACCGATTCTTTGTGCAGATGCTAAGAAAAACTCGTACGTTATTTTGAGTACCGAACTCTTATTGCAGGGGAGAAAACATAGCAAACTTGTAAAGTTGTACAGCAGAGTGGCGCAGCGGAAGCGTGCTGGGCCCATAACCAAGAGGTCGATGGATCGAAACCATCCTCTGCTAAACCGATTCTTTGTGCAGATCCTAAGAAGAACTAGTATGTTATTTTGAGTACCGAATTCTCATTGCAGGGGAGAAAGCATAGCAAACTTGCAAAGTTGCACAGCAGAGTGGCGCAGCTGAAGCGTGCTGGGCCCATAACCCAGAGGTCGATGGATCGAAACCATCCTCTGCTAAACCGATTCTTTGTGCAGATCCTAAGAAAATCTATTACGTTATTTTGAGTACTGAACTCTTATTGCAGGGGAGAAAGCATAGCAAACTTGCAAAGTTGCACAGCAGAGTGGCGCAGTGGAAGCGTGCTGGGCCCATAACCCAGAGGTCGATGGATCGAAACCATCCTCTCCTAAACCGATTCTTTGTGCAGATCCTAAGAAGAACTAGTACGTTATTTTGAGTACCGAATTCTCATTGCAGGGGAGAAAGCATAGCAAACTTGCAAAGTTGCACAGCAGAGTGACGCAGCTTAAGTGTGCTGGGCCCATAACCCAGAGGTAGACGGATCGAAACTATCCTCTGCTAAACCGATTCTTTGTGCAGATCCTAAGAAAAACTACTACGTTATTTTAAGTACCGAACTCTTATTGCAGGGCAGAAAACATAGCAAACTTGCAAGGTTGCACAGCAGAGTGGCCCAGCGGAAGCGTGCTAGACCCATAACCCAGAGGTCGATGGATCGAAACCATCCTCTGCTAAACCGATTCTTTGTGCAGATCCTAAGAAGAACTAGTATGTTATTTTGAGTACCGAATTCTCATTGCAGGGGAGAAAGCATAGCAAACTAGCCAAGTTGCACAGCAGAGTGGCGCAGCGGAAGCGTGCTGCGCCCATAACCCAGAGGTCGATGGATCGAAACCATCCTCTGCTACACTGATTCTTTGTGCAGATGCTAAGAAAAACTAGTACGTTATTTTGAGTACCGAACTCTTATTGCAGGGGAGAAAACATAGCAAACTTGTAAAGTTGTACAGCAGAGTGGCGCAGCGGAAGCATGCTGGGCCCTTAACCCAGAGGTCGATGGATCGAAACCATCCTCTGCTAAACCGATTCTTTGTGCAGATCCTAAGAAAAACTAGTATGTTTTTTTGAGTACCGAACTCTTATTGCAGGGGAGAAAACATAGCAAACTTGCAAGGTTGCACAGCAGAGTGGCGCAGCGGAAGCGTGCTGGGCCCATAACCCAGAGGTCGATGGATCGAAACCATCCTCTGCTAAACCGATTCTTTGTGCAGATCCTAAGAAGAACTAGTATGTTATTTTGAGTACCGAATTCTCATTGCAGGGGAGAAAACATAGCAAAGTTGCACAGCAGAGTGGCGCAGCGGAAGCGTGCAGGGCCCATCCCCAGAGGTCGATGGGTCGTAACCATCCTCTGCTAGACTGATTCTTTGTGCAGATCCTAAGAAAAACTAGTACATTATTTTGTGTACCGAACTCTTATTGCAGGGGAGAAAACATAGAAAACTTGCAAAGTTGTACAGCAGAGTGGCGCAGCAGAAGCGTGCTGGGCCCATAACCCAGAGGTCGATGGATCAAAACCATCCTCTGCTAGACCGATTCTTTGTGCAGATGCTAAGAAAAACTCGTACGTTATTTTGAGTACCGAACTCTTATTGCAGGGGAGAAAACATAGCAAACTTGCGAGCTTGGACAGCAGAGTGGCGCAGCGGAAGCGTGCTGTGCCCATAACCCAGAGGTCGATGGATCGAAACCATCCTCTGCTAGACCGATTCTTTGTGCAGATGCTAAGAAAAACTCGTACGTTAATTTGAGTCCCAAACTCTTATTGCAGGGGAGAAAACATAGCAAACTTGCAAGGTTGTACAGCAGAGTGGCGCAGCGGAAGCGTGCTGGGCCCGTAACCCAGAGGTCGATGGATCGAAACCGTCCTCTGCTGGACTGATTCTTTGTGCAGATGCTAAGAAAACCTCGTATGTTATTTTGATTACCGAACTCTTATTGCAGGGGAGAAAACATAGCAAACTTGCTAGCTTGGACAGCAGAGTGGAAGCGTGCTGGGCCCATAACCCAGAGGTCGATGGATCGAAACCATCCTCTGCTACTCCGATCTGAAATGTGTATACACTTCTGAGCAAATGCAAAGAAGTAAAGGGTACATTATTTTGAGTACCGAATTCTCATTGCAGGGGAGAAAACATAGCAAACTTGCAAGGTTGCACAGCAGAGTGGCGCAGTGGAAGCGTGCTGGGCCCATAACCCAGAGGTCGTTGGAATAAGAACTCTTATTGCTGGGGAGAAAACATAGAAAACATAGCAAACTTGCAAATTTGTACAGCAGAGTGGCGCAGCGGAAGCGTGCTTGGCCCATAACCCAGAGGTCGATGGATTGAAACCATCCTCTGCTACCCCGGTTCTTTGTGGAGATGCTAAGAAAAACTTGTACGTTATTTTGAGTACCGAACTCTTATTGCAGGGGAGAAAACATAGCAAACTTGCAAGGTTGTACAGCAGAGTGGCGCAGCGGAAGCGTGCTGGGCCCATAACCCAGAGGAACCAATTTTAGCGTCACTTTAGACCTCCAAATCGATCCAGAAGGGCTGTAAAGGGTCCTGTTTTTTGTTCCAACCGATCCAGCCCATAGCGTTTAATGGATGAGGTTCCTGATGAAACAAGCACCACCTGACTGCAAACAAGTGATCACAATTCCAAACACTTGACTGGTGAAAAAGTGTTGTCTTGTGTTGGTTGGTCCTTTATGGAAATCCCTGTCAAACATTCTCCTTGGAGGCTGAACTTTGATCGGCATTTATGATAACAAATTACCGTATTCTCTCACATATACGCTGCGTATTTGTCGCTAAATAAATGATGACCTAATCGAGGGTGCTGCTTATATAAACTGCAAGGTGACAGTATCTCAGAAATACCATGTGCGGTGATTTTTCTTAAGGTTTTCCCTTCAAAATAACACATTTGTACTCCTTATTAAAACCATGAATATGGAAGTGAAAATTGTGAATAACGGAGTGGTTAAGGTTAGTTCGGTACTCAAAATGATGTACCATTTTCTTCTTTGCATCTGCCCAGCACACTTCCGCTGCGCCACTCTGCTATCCAAGGTTGTAAGTTTACTATGTTTTCTCCCCTGCAATTAGAGTTTGGTACTCAAAATGATGTACCATTTTCTTCTTTGCATCTGCTCAGAAGTGTGTTCAAATCGGTGCAGCAGAGGATGGTTTCGATCGATCGACCTCTGGGTTATGGGCCCAGCACGCTTCCGCTGCGCCACTCTGCTCTCCAAGCCTCACATTTGCTATGTTTTCTCCCCTGCAACAAGAGTTCGGTACTCAAAATAATGCACCCTTTTCTTCTTTGCATCTGCTCAGAAGTGTGTAGACAATTCGCATCGGTGTAGCAGAGGATGGTTTCGATCCATTGACCTCTGGGTTATGTGCTGGGCCCATAACCGAGAGGTCGATGGAATAAGAACTCTTATTGCAGGGGAGAAAATATAGCAAGCTTGCAACCTTGGACAGCAGAGTGGCGCAGCGGGAGCGTGCTGGTCCCATAACCCAGAGGTCGATGGATTGAAACCATCCTCTGCTACACCGATTCTTTGCGCAGATGCCTAGAAAAACTCGTACATTATTTGAGGACCGAACTCTTATTGCAGGGGAGAAAACATAGCAAACTTGCAACCTTGGACAGCAGAGTGGCACAGCGGAAGCGTACTGGGCCCGTAACCCAGAGGTCGATGGATCGAAACCATCCTCTGTTACACTGATTCTTTGTACAGATGCTAAGAAAAACTCGTACGTCATTTTGAGTACCGAACTCTTATTGCAGGGGAGAAAACATAGCAAACTTGCAAAGTTGTACAGCAGAGTGGCGCAGCGGAAGCGTGCTGGGCCCATAACCCAGAGGTCGATGGATCGAAAACATCCTCTGCTACACCAATTCTTGGTGTGGAGCTTCACTCACCTGACTGCCATGTGGGAGGCTGGGGTTCAAATCGCAGTTGGGAAACATTTTCCCTTAGTTGTTTCTATGTATTTGTAGTCAAGACCTTCCAATAATGACAAGGTAAAGTGTGGCCAATTCGTGGCGTAGAGGTTCACTCACCTGACTGCCATGTGGGAGGCTGGGGTTTGAATCCCAGTTGGGAAACATTTTCCCTTAGTTGTTTCTATATATTTGTAGTCAAGACCTTCCAATAATGACAAGGTAATGTGTGGCCAATTTGTGGTGTGGAGGTTTGTTCACCTGACTGTCATGTGGGAGGCTGGGGTTCAAATCCTGTTCTCGGTTGACTGATCACTCCACTATGTAGTTCAGTAAATGGGTAATCCTTTTTCATTAAAATATTAAGACTTAGTCATTTTTTTCAGCAAAACAATTTATTTCCGGTCAGCCGAAGTTCGCACACACGGTTGCTTCTATTTAAGGGAAAATGACACATGAAAAGGATGGATTTTGGTGAGTAAAATATGGCTATATTCCTAAATAATATTTCAAGTGTATGAGGTTAATATTGATGATTTTTTATGTGTCGCAGCTGTAGCTGCAGTCGAGGTTTTATAGCCATAAAATAGTTTTTGAGGGTTGGATTGATTCCGACAGCTGAAGGTGTCGCTGGGAAATTCACGGACCGCCACTGGTATGTAGTATATACATATATATACCTATATATTTATCTATATATCTATCTCTATCTCTCTCTCTCTCTCTCTCTCTCTCTATATATATATATATATATATATATATAAACAGACAAGGAATATTTCATTTTGTGTTTATGCACCTTTTGGGGAGACGGCAATATAAAATAAACACAAATTTATAGCTAGTCTGAGACGGGTACATTAAGATATCAGAGGAATTTCTTGTCAAATGCCACGAAATATGACTGTGTTTATTAGATTTGCTGTATCATTTGCACATTGTACATTTGGTAATGATTAGATATCAAGCAACCTTCCAACATGTAGTAGAAAAAAATACTGAAGTCTTAAGTCATTTAACAAACATTTTAACTCATTGCCTTCCATTGACGTGCTGGACTTCCAATCCATTGGAACCTTTGTTCTTTCGCTATCGGCCCTCCCATTGCCAATGGATTGGACGTCTACTCGTGAGAAATCATTCAGTTCACAGCAGACGGCTGAAAACAGCCACATGATTGGACGCCTATGATCGTCAATGGCACTGAAAGAGTTAAGATTATATTCCTGTAGGAGGATGACACTTGTGGAAACAAAGGATCTATTTGTTTATTGAAATGAGGTGAAGGACTTTGCCCCGCCTCCATTGCTTACACACAAAGCATTATTTACGGAGTGAGAGAATATGTCATTAGAATAAATTAAGGTTCCAAGAAAAAAATACTCTCAACTTGACAAAAATGAGTGAGCTATTCCGTGGAAAAAAAAAATAAAGAAAAAGATTGCAAAAGTTTTTGTATTACAACTAAACTTTTTTTTTTTTGAAGATAGCACATGGTATGAATATTGGAATGACCTATTCATTATAATTACACGGCAGGTTTGACACTGTTGCATTCATGTTCCTGTGGGAATTTTAACACTCTAAAATGATGCTTTCTCTCGCTTGACAAGATATGTCAATGTACTGTCTTTTTCTTTGGTCATTTGTCTGCTTTTATTTTGCTTGTTCATAATTGTCATTCAGAATTAGGTTCAAAATCTTATGCCTAATACGTATCACCTTTTCTCTTAACCAGGCACTTTTTTTTTTATAAACTAAAAGTGCACACGTGTAGATACAATTTTAATGTTCGATCTATGAATCTATTTGGGAGGTATTACCCTGTCATTGCTGTACAACATAGAAATAAAGAATTAGCGTGAGACATGCTAAGAAACAAAAAGAGAACAATTACATATCACGAATGTGCAAATAATCATAGTCCGTCCAGACTCGTTAGAGAGTCAATTCGTTAAATGTGAGCCGTTGGGCTTTTTAAATGTTCACACTGGACAGTTGTGTACCGGAACGGGTCTGTCACTGAACTATTTGAGGCATCTCGCTCCAAGCTTTGGCCTTTTTTTTGGCCAGAGCCATCCACGGCGGTTCATCCTGGGGCAAAGACGAAGGCGGGAGAGCACGCGTGGACGCGGCCGGCGTGCCGGAGAGCGCCACAACCCTTGGTGTGGGCAGCGGAGGGTTGATCCTCGCGGAGGAAGGAGGCGAGCTGAGGATCCTGCTCTGGGCCTGGGGTTTGGACGGAGCGGGCACGTTGCAGATTAAAGGAGGTTTTACGGCGACTGGAACCGGAGTAGGAGGAGATCGATGGGAGGGGGTGGATTTGGAGGTTGTCAAAGGAGGTGCTGGCTTGGGGGGGACAGATTTAGGAAGCTGAGGTGGCACTGCCATGACAGGAGATGCAGGATTCCTGGTTTCGTTTTCTGGACTTGAAGGCTTTTCTGGCAAACTCACTAGAGGAAAGACAGAGCTGTGTTATGAGGATACCTGAAGTAAATGCATGTGATCATGTCGTGCTAACAGCCTTTACTCCTTGAGGCCTGAATTAACATTTAACAAATTTGCATCAAAAAGTACAGTAATCCCTCGATTATTGCATCTTCATTTATCGCGAAATCACTACTTCGCAATTTTTTTTCCCGCTAGAAATTACTACATTTTAATTTTTTTAAATTTTTTTTTAGAGTTCATAAAAATGTGAAAATCCACACTCGAAAGTGGAAGGCACTCACGCTACTAGGACTCAGCACTGAAGAACTATAACAACAACAAAAACAGTTATAATAGGGTTGACCCAACTGCACAATTTTTCGACTATGTCTGGTCTACATTAACTGCGATATTTGAGGGATTACTGTATTGGGGGAATATCTAAATCCATGGAAATGAAAATGAATAAGGACAACTCATTGAAAAATAAATCCCAAAAATTCCATGTTAAAAAAGATGCAAAATGAATAAAAAGAAAGGTCAAAATATATGTAATATATATAGAGAAAATAATGTTGGGGAAAATTTAAAAAAGAAAGATTATGAATAAATAAACTCATTTTGTATGAATTTCTTTATATTAAAAGAGTTTTTAATTTTTATTCAGTTCCTTCGTTTTCTATTATTTCTTATTCTAAAAATACTTATTTTTCATTTTAGCATTTTCTACTTTATAGCTGTATTTTAATATACAAATATTCATATTTTTTTCTTAATAATACTATTTGTAAATACCTTTGTATGCTCTGTGTATTTGCTAAATGTACGTATGGGCATTAGAGATTTATTTGGTTTAATAAATGACCACATTAGTTGCCAGTGATGAAGATGGAGGCCTACTATATTTGGGCTGGGAGAGATGGCAGCATAACCATCCCCCTCTCGGCCAAATGGATTGGACTTTTATCGCCTTCAGTGACACTAGAACACATTTATTTAATCTCAGCCATTCCTGTGGAAACAGATTTCTCATCGATCACTTTCAATGGCAGTGAATGAGTTAATGTATTTAGACTGTTTTCCTGGTTTTGTTTAAAGTGCAAATATTTTGCCCGCTTGATGGTGTAGAGGTTCACTCGCCTGACTTTGGTGTAGGCAGACGCGGGCTCGATCCCCGCTGGTGCCGATATGATTTTGAGTGCTAGTCCAACCTGTGGTTATTGTGGGTGTAATACCGCTGGCAACCACCAGAGAGGAACACACAACAGCACTTTGTTTGACAGTGGATTTGATTTGCTCCTGATGCAACTAGGTAAAAAAATCTTCCATCTAATGATGTGGTGCAGAAACAGTTTAAACTAATATTGTTAAATTCTGTAGTTTTTTTCATACCTTTTCCAGGAAATTCAGGTGTTTTGGTAGAGAGTTCGTTTTTTGACGTTGAGCTGACATAAGAAGTCAGTGAAGACTTCCTATCTTGCGCCTCCTGCATAAATGCAATCAAAAGTTAAAGCACATGCCTATTCTTAAAAGTATTTTCAGTTTGCAAATTAAATGACGTACCTTCTTAACGGGCATCTCTTCCAGTGAATTTTCTTTGTAGACCTTCTGCTTCTGCCTTGCCATGGAGATCCAGCTCGGAGCTTGAGGTTCAGCAAAAACACCACGGGATGGCGCAGGTTCTAAATGTGCAACACACTTAGTTTATTGAGCAGACTGCCAATGTGAATGTGATTGTAGGCACCTAAAACACGCTTAGATTTGACTCCGGCGTCTCCGTGGACATCCGGTTTCTTGGGAAGTGCAGGTTTTGTGCTGACGGCTTGACTCGCAGATGGTTTGAAACTGGGCGTGTCAACTTTGCAACTAGGCAGCATTGCAGGCTCAATGGATGCCTGAAATGAGGGCACACCAAATGTGGTAATTAGTACAAAGTAACCTGAATTTGACTTCGACTAGACGGCAGTCACTCCAATCCTGTGTACCCATCTGTTGCCATTGATTATAAGATTAGACATGTCACATTCCCAGAAGATCCCAGCCACACTTATAAATAAAAGAATTAACCTTGACAAAGATTACGACTAGCAAATAGGTTTGCACCTCTGTGTTTTCCTCTTCCGAACTGAAGCGCTGCAAAACGGCAGTCTTCCTCAACCGAACTCCAAAGGGAGTGGCGTAGTTTCCGTCCGTGGTGACGGAGCTCTCTGCAGATAAAAATATAGGATGAATTGTGCATTCATAAAGTCCTGGGAAATTGAATTGAATTCCTTAAATGAATAACAAAAAAGGTTTCTAAGGAAATAATAAAAAGTTGCCTGGGGAGTCGCGAAACTTGCAAATTGGCGAAAGCTTGTAAAAAATGGCCGCACTTGTGTAAGCAAGACAAAATATAACTGTCTTCCCTCTTCATGTCCCTAATTCGGTACATCCCCTTGGTTTAAAAAATAAATAACATTGTCAAATAAAATCACCTCACCTAAATTAGCTTTACATTAATCCTACGTCATCAAAATCTATTATGTAAAAACACTTCTAAAGCTTTTCAGTTAGCCTTCCACATTGTTTATCGAGAACAAAAGCAACCAAAGTGCGTTAACGGTTCAACATACACAAAGATTACAGTAGATTTGCAGGAAGTGGCATGATACTCCCCTAAAATCAGCAAGAAGTGAAATAATAATGTCTTAAAATCAACAGCAAGTGATGCAATATTAAGATGGAATGACCCTAAAATCTACAAAATGTAACCCGGAACGCCCCCCCAAAATCTACAAAATGTAACCCGGAACGCCCCCCCAAAATCTACAAAATGTAACCCGGAACGCCCCCCAAAAATCTACAAAATGTAACCCGGAACGCCCCCCAAAAATCTACAAAATGTAACCCGGAACGCCCCCCAAAAATCTACAAAATGTAACCCGGAACGCCCCCCAAAAATCTACAAAATGTAACCCGGAACGCCCCCCAAAAATCTACAAAATGTAACCCGGAACACCCCCAAAATAAAAAAAATGTAACCCAGAACGCCCCAAAAATCAATAAAAAGTGACCTGAAAGTGCCCCAAAATTAACTCACTGTGCCATTGACAATGACAGACGTCCAATTTATTGTGGATTTAAATGATTGTCACTAATAAATGTCTAGAAATGAGTGGGCTGCCAACGAATGAACAAATTTTCGCAATTCCCAGGTCAAAAGGATTGGATGTTTTTCGCCGTCAGCGACAACCAATTAGTTAAGGGGCAGTGACCAACCAGCAGAGAAAAGCATTCCCACACGAGTTCAGGTGTTTACTCACCTTCTTCACTTGAGACAGTTGAGGTTTGAGCTTTGACCGATTCTTGGACCACCGCAGCCTTGGGAGCAGTGCCTTTGACCACTGTTGTTTTCACAAATTTCTCTATCTGGGCATCTGACTGTGGCTCCTTCTTGGTGGTCACATTCTCAGCTAGAGGTTCAGCGCCGGGGGTCGGGTCCGACGATGCCTCTTTAGCTTCCTCGTCAGATAGCGACCTCTGCCAGGCGGGGGCGATGACAAAGCGAACTTTCCTCTCACTGGGACCATCTGGGGAATGTTGAACTATTTGGTTCTCAGTTGAAGTATCCAATACGTCTTCCGTAACATTAGCTGGATCGCAAATGTTGGGTGTTTGCTCTTCTACTTCTGGCACACTTTGGCTGGTTTCTTCATCCGAATGTTGCTCTGAAGAGGACATCTTGATGCATTCGTCCGTCGGGGGAAACTGGAAGGAAAGCGTGCCCGAATCGGAGGTTGGGGAGGCAAGATCCATGTGGACAACGGTGGTCCAAGTGTTGGTTTCGGGAGGAGGGGTCAATTCTCTAGGTGGGGTATTCTCACTTGTGGTTTCCTGGTCAGTGGTGGCCTCTCTGGAAGTCATTATTGGATCTTCTTGTGAAGGAGATTCAATAAGTGGAGAAGAAGAAGACAGTGCAAGTGATATCTGGTCTTCTTTCATCTCTAGTAATTCTTCCTGCTCCACATTTTCATCCTTGTGGTTTACTTCTTCCTCTGGTTCTGAATTAACCTCTGTGTCCTTCAAGTCTTCATCTTCCTCCACTCCGTCCTCTCTTGTTTTAGTATCATCGTCATAATCAGACATTAGCCTTTCATTTTTGGTCTCACATGACTCGTGATGTGTTTCAACATCTTGTGAGCATTGTGTGTTATTCGTGGCTTCAAAAACTGCAGATTCGATTTCTTCCCGCATGGAGGAAACACTGCATATCTCGTGGCTTGACTCAGCAGGAAGTATTTCCCACTCCTCGTCCATCTCGTCTTCCGACTGGTGTTTCTCCTCCACTTCCTCTTCCGACGTCGCCTCGTGATGACCGTCTTCCTCCACTTCGTCATCACTCGCCTGAGTTTCTTGCTCTTTCAACTGGTTTGATTCAGTTTGGTGGCAGTCATGATCTTCTTCAGGTTTGACTTCTTGAGGTGCAGTTATTGCCGCCATGTCCTCCAGCGGAATCTTAAAGTGGAAACTCAGTTATTTTTACGGACATGCTTGCACATATTCACAAAAGATTAGACGTGTCCAAGATCAGTTCAAATAAATAAATAAAAAATCATATTAAGCTTTCTTTTCCATTTATCGATGATCTGGTGATACTATTTATTGTCATTGACGTTGCTAGACGTCCAATCCAATCCATTCAGTCTTGCCTGTCAAAAAGGATTGGAAGGATAACAACCTTACCTGCAGGTAATGAGTTAATTTATGACGTAACATTAAACATTCACTGAAATTAAATTTCTATAAAGTTGCAGTAACACTGAATTTTTGTCTTAAGTAAATAAATTTTCATTCTTTTAAAAGCTTTTAACATTAAAACATTAGAAAAACTATTTATATTTGCTCCTTGCTAACTATAGAGGAAAAAAACTAAACCAGAAAATATTTACATGCCTTTATATTAGAGTGAAATAAAAGAGAAAAAAATTCTGCAAAACACCGCTATTAAAGAATCTCAAAAAGAGGATTTCTCACATTTTAGCGAAATGGATTGAACGCTTAAAGCCGTCAATAGCAGCCATTGATTTAATACATTGCTTAAGTATAAGTTCCTGGCTGATCCACAAAATCAGCATCACAAATATTTAAAAAAAAAAAGTTATCGTGACATCTCTAGTTCTTACTAAAATAATACTTACGCATGGTTGATTGAATCTTTCCACGACAAGTTCCTCTTCCTCCACCTCTTCATCATCATCCTCACTTTCCTCCACTTCATCAACATGTAGAAAAGAACTGCTCAAAGTGGTGATCTCCTCCCCGTCGTCTTCGCTGGACTGATCCATTAGAACTGAATCGCAGGGAGCAACTACATTAAACACGTCCTCATCTTCATTTTCTGTCTCCTTGTTCTCCTCCTTCAATTGCTCCTTTATCTCCAGGACGACATCTTCAGAGTCCACACACGGAGTGCAAGAAGTCTTCAGGGAACTTAGCACCTCCTGAAGGAAGGAGCTGTCGCCTACTAAACCTCCGACGAGTACATCATCTCCCAAATCTGCTCCTTCCATGTTCTCTTCGCTTCTATTCAAAAGTGAATGATCTGGGAAATCCTTTATATCAGCAGTAGGTTCTGGTGTGATTCTGAAAGCAGAGAAGCAGAAGTTTTTTTTTAAACCCAAAAATATAGTGGTACCTCTAGATACGAGCTTAATGCGTTCCGGAACTGAGCTCGTATGTCGATTTACTCGAACGTTTCCCATAGAAATGAACTAAATACAAATTAATTCATTTCAACCCTCACCCAAAACAGGATATTGGATTGGGAAAAACATTTGTTCTAATTTGCCATCTATTAACAAAGTAACAGATAACTAGTGGTTTAATATTACTAAAATGTGTTTAATAGTACTAAAATTATACAGATTTTGCAAGGGGGGGGGGGGGGGGGGGAGACCGACAACGAGTAGGGGGCGGGGCTTTTTGCACGGCGACGCGCTCGTAACATAAACAAATTCAAATGAACTTGGATTATGATGCAGACACACTGAAAAAGTTTAATCTAACCTTACACTAAACTTAATTATAATGTTGTTTTAAATTTTAATACCTTTCTTCTCCAGGGTTGGCTCTATTTGCCCCGCCTCTACCCTGACTTTCAGATGCAACCTATTGAGGGTTATTTGCTTTTGTATTCCCTTCAAAATATTCCGAAAATGATGCACACAAATGTCCTCCCAATAGGATAACGCACGACCACTTGCCAACGAGAAGTAGTATATACTCCTCTCGTATTAGCGAACAAGCTCCGCCATTTGCACTGACTAAAGGGGAAAAAAACGCTGAAAAATGCAACGCTCCGCCCAGTGCTCGTAGATAGATTACACGAGGGAAATGCGACCAAAAAGACAGTCCCCATGATGTTCTTATGAGCAGCCTTTCGCGTCCGCTGTATGCTCGTATATCAAAATTTGTCTCATATCTCAAGATAAATATTTGCCCAAAATCTTACACGCATCTCAAATTGCTCGTATATCGGGGCACTCGTATGTCGAGGTACCACTGTAATACAAATTCCATTAGCAAAATATATCAAATCACCTGGGAGTGTCCAGATAGGAGCTTCTGCTGCTCAGTTGGGGGGAAGGTGAAGGCTGAGTGTCAGCAACGACAACCTCTAATTGATAGGAAGTGTCTTGAGTGATTGACATATCCTGCTCTTTGTCCAACTCCGCTTTTTCTTCGACTTCCTGCAACACAGACTTTATCTCCTGGCATTCTTCCTCCAACAGTTGTGTCCCCTCATCCCCACTTGTATCTGGATCAACAGGGAGAAAATAACAATAAAAACACTTAAGGAAGATGATAGCGAAAGGAAGATGTCAGCGAGTAGGGAAAGCGGAAAAGCTCTTACCGCTTATCTTCTCTTCCTCTTGTCGCTCTGGTCCTTCCATCCCATTTTGTTCCTCTGACTTCAACTCAAGCCTCTGCATTGGAGCAGACACAAAGTGAGTAACATTTTAACCCTTCAAACATAAGGAAAGTAACGTGGATGCATGTCAATGCAGTTAATTCTTTGAAAATGTTATCTCTGGATAAAAAAGAACATTGGTACGAAACATGGACCGAAAAAGTCAAACATACCCCTTAACGTGAATATACTTATAGCATCCTTTATTTTACTTTGAAATTGACGGGATATATGTACTAGTTGTTCTCCCATTGGCCCTAACCTATAACACTTTGCTGGTGTTACCACTGTACTGCAAGAATGTGTTATGAAGGCCATACCCAGAGTTTTTTTGTTTTTAATCATTTGATTTGGATTCCAGTTCTCATCTCATCTCATTTTCTGAACCGCTTTATCCTCATTAGGGTCACGGGGGGTGCTGGAGCCTATCCCAGCTGACTCCGGGCCAGAGGCGGGGGGACACCCTGAATCGGTGGCCAGCCAATCGCAGGGCACAGAGAGGGACAACCATGCACACTCACACTCATACCTAGGGGCAATTTAGAGTGTCCAATCAGCCTACCATGCATGTTTTAAGAATGTGGGAGGAAACCGGAGTACCCGGAGGAAACCGACGCAGCCCCGGGGAGAACATGCAAACTCCACATAGGTGGACGTGACCTGGATTTGAACCCAGGACCCCAAAGCTGTTAGGCCGACGCGCTAACCACTCACACCATCGGGCCGCTGTATTCTAGTTATTTATGTAAAAAAAACATTTGTCTTCTTACATTGGCAGGTTTCCTCTTGTTGTAAGCCTTCTGTCTTAGACCCAGCTTGTGTTTGGCAGCAGAGTTATCCAGACAGCCAAAGGGGCTTGCAGGTTGACTGAAATCCCCCGGAACCGTCACAAGGGGGCTCACCGCTCGGCTGGAGGCACCACAAGACAGCTGGGGAGAGAACAGCAAAAGGTTTCACTTATAAATTCAGGCATCCATCTCGTCCAAAGCTCGTACTACTCATGCGTGTCACGTCTGAGCTGGAGTCGGTCAACAACCGATCCCACATTTACAGCTTTGTAAGATAAATTATTCCTTAAAGTAATGTGATTAAATGGCAAATGTTCAACTGTGATTCCTTTTACAGAAACATGTGGAAGATCTCAAATTTGTAATACCTTGGCAAATTGACATCTAAATACCAACAGTAAACACAATGTCATCTGCCATTGTTGGACCAGATTAGTTCCAGACAGTGTAGCTCACATAACATGAGTCACTGACACGCTGTGGCTTGGTGAGGACAACTTCCCACTATGAAATGATGGTGGGCTAGTGGTGAAAAGTTTAATTGTTATACTTGAATGATGAAGCTTGAAGATAGGGAACCAAAAAGGAAATAGAGCACAACTGTGTGTGAGTATGTCCAGCTGTATAAATATTAGCCAGGCTTTACACACTTCTGATGTTGATTATAGAAGCTGTTTCTTCACCAAGAGAAGATTTGAAACTTGGACAGTTTTCAAGAAAAACTAAAGTATGGCAAAGGAAACTCACTTTTGCGGATGAGGTGAAATGAACATTGTTGAAAGAGTGCTGTATTTAATTTTAACAACTTTACTTTTGGCCTCAATGTTGTCATGTTTTAACCTAATTTCAAAGTCAGGGCACTCTCTGAAAATGATTTAAAAATGCAAATAAATAAAATTAATTCCTTCGTTTTTGGAACCGTGGGGGGTGCTGGAGCCTATCCCAGCTAACTACAAGCACCAGGCAGGTGATGGACAAATCATTCATGCTCACACTAAATTTTGAGAGTTCAAAAAGCCTACCCTGCATGTTTTTCAGATGTGAGAGGAAACCAGAGTACCCAGGGAAAACCCACACAAGCCCAGAGAGAACATGCAAACTCAACACAGTGAGGACCGACCTGGGATCGAACCCGTGAACCCAGAACTGTGAGGCCGACGCGCGAATCATTCGTACACTGGGCCGCCAAATAAATAAATCATATAGTATACACATTCAAGAACAAATAGAACAAATACTAAAAGAATAAATTAGAAAACAACCGAAAAAAATGTACTTTCCACATAACAGAAATTCTCACCGTTTTAACCATCTAAAGCACGTATCAGTGGCGGCCCGGGGGCCAAATCTGGCCCGCCGCATCATTTTGTGTGGCCCGGGAAAGTAAATTATGAGTGCCGATTTTCTGTTTTAGGATCAAATTAAAATGAAGAGTATAGATGTATCTTAAATTTCCTGATCTTCCCCCTTTTAAATCAATAATTGTAATTTTTTAATCATTTTTTTTCTGTGTTTTTAGTTCAAAAATCCTTTTGTAAAATCTAAAAATATATTTAAAAAAAGCAAAAATAAACATTGTTTTAGATCTATGAAAACTGAATATTCAGGGCTTTTAATCCATTTATAAAAATAAAAAATCTAAATATATCTAAAATGGTCCGGCCCACGTAAAATCAAGTTTACGTTAAAGCAGCCCGCGAACCAGCCCGAGTCTGACACCCTTGTCTAAAGGGTAAGAGACTATTTTTGGTAATTTCTGCACCATTTGAAAATGGAACATTTTGTAATACGTAGTTGAAAATAAAATAAACATATAAAAGTAAAAACATAATATCATAAATAAAAAAATGAATTAAAGATTTTTGAAAATGGAATCAAATTCTGAATATGATCCCATAAAACCACTAAAGTTTATATTTTCACAGTCAAAGTATTACAATGAGTGCCCTCGAAAGGAGTTGTTTTCAGATGAACCCCAAAATATATTTCTAAAAAAATGTCTATATAATATTCAGTATTAAGTCATGCCTCCTCTCACTCTAGTGCACACGAACTCATAGGCTACCACTACCAGCAATAGACGTCACAAAGATAACTCATAAAACATAAAATGCAGTTTTGAACTAATTCACTGCCATTTAGCGCTGCCAGCCACTTCCCGTTCGCATGAATTATACATCTATCACAGTCAATTGCAGCCAATGGGTTAAAGACAATTCGGTTGATTTGAGAAATTACAACACTTGTGAAACAGCATATTTACACTCGAACCCAAAATAAACTTGTTTACTGAATCAAGCTTGATTAAGTGCTACAAAATGATCCCCACAACAGTTCAAGAAATTGGCAATTTGATTTCCAAGAGTCTGCTCAAGGAAAATGGCAGAAGGAGGTCAAAAAACATTTTTTTTATAATAACCACAAGTGATTAAACTCAATCATGACATGTTTTTTTCCATCGCAGTCACACGGGAAATAACTCAATAATACAAGGCTCCGCCGCATGGCATACAGTAACCTCCCGGCTTTCATAAATCACATCAAGCATCTTACGTGGTGGCTTGGATGGATTTCCTGGCCTACATTTAAATAGCTGACTTCTTTCTGCAAAGCATTTACTTACTTTTTAGAAAGCTGCGTATTTAAATCGATCAAAATGGTGGCTTACATCTGAGCCAAAGAGAAACAAAACCAAAGAAATGGAACCTAAGAGTTATAATGCCCCAAATTTGAACAGATTATAATGTATCTAACCAACTTTGTGTCTGGGCTTGTAACTTGAACACAGGTGTCAAACTTAAGGTATCTGTTCGCTATTTTGCTTGGTGCGTAAAAGAAATTCATTTGAGTTGGCTTCATATTTTACCGAAAAATACAATTTAAAGAAAATGACTGTGATATGATCCAAGATGGTGGCACGCAGAGGTGCAGCGGCTCTTTGCTCTCTGCAATAACAATGTGCAATATTTTAGATTTTACCTTGACTTTTTATATTACTTATTTATGTTTTTACTGAGAAACACACATTTGGGGAGTAGCACCACTAATTTCGTTATACGCAGCTGTTTTATAATGACAATAAAGGCTTTTGAGTTGTCATTGAATAATGGCGGACTAGAGAAATTGGAGAATATTTGACACTTTTTTAAAAGCATTTTTCACTGTCCTACTTTTTTTTCTTAAAGAAAAACAAAAGCCAACTTAATGAGTTTTTACCAATTTTGAAAAGGTGAAAAAATACAGATAACATCAAATTGAAAAACAAGAGAAAATGTATTATTTTTCCTATTTGCAAATAAAAAAGTACAAATAAAAAAAATACAAATTTCAAATTATGCTCACTAAGATCACGGGTTGCATTCAAATCTTTCTTAGGAAGTTTAATTTTTCCTACCAAGATTTCTTAGAAAAATAAATCTCAGGTGCTGAAGCACTGTAGAGTTTTTCCATATGTTTAACATTCCTGTTCTTTTTACACAAAGCAATAATACTTTGACAGAATTTAATAGTCCTTTTTTTTTTTTAGTTTCAGTGTGAACTTACCCGGTCATCATCACTGTCAACTCCCTCCAGGCTTATAGAACTGCTCCTCTGAGCCTGATTCTGAAAGTTACAGGTAGGAAGAAAACAAGTTAAGCATCTGTGGATTTATATGGTGATTAGATGGTGGGCCATGTGGCGAGACAGCAGTGTGCACGTCACCTTGGCGACATGAGACGAATTATACTCGGGTGGACTACAGGGCAGACCGTCGTCCTCCGACATGGTTCCGGCATCTTCCGACCTCTTCACACACATCAACGACGGAGGAGAGCCCAGTCTGATGGCCTGCTTCAGCTGGAGCTGCGAATCCATACAAGCGACATATGCTAATCTCAGTTTGAAAAACTTGAAGTCTATTTGTGTTTATTTAATTCAGGTGTGTTGGAGAGGTTGATTGAGCCTTGCAAAAAAAAAATAGGGCACAAAAGTAGTTTTTTCAGCAGTCTTGTATAAAGTATGTGAAAACAGAGTTGGAATAAAAGGGCAAATCTCTCAACAGAAAATAAAAGTTGGCCTCAATATAGTTTTCATTCAAACCGAACAAGTTGCAACTGTCATCAGTTGATTGCAGTCAGGTGTTACTTATTTTAGAAGACACCTCATTGGTTAAACTGTTGGCACTGGATTGGTTGGAACAAAGACCAAGATTCACTCCACCCCCTTGCATAATCGGTTGGTGAAAATGTGTTTTTTTTTAGATTAGATTAGATGACTTTATTCATCCCGTATTTGGGAAATTTCACATTTTGCTTGGTTGAAATGAAATCCTGCACCCACTATACTCCTTTGTGTAATAGTTTGGACACCACTGCTGAAAAGTATGATTAAAACACAAGGGAAAGCTCATACAGTCCCAACAGGGGGGGTTAAGTGTTTATTTTGGCAGTATGGTGTGTTTCTTTTTGCCAGTAAGTATCACAGAAACTAAAAGTGACACACTTTCTGTTTGCTGCACGTTAACACTGGTTTAGTTGGTTAGTAACTCATTTACAAGGGTATACAAGCATTCAGTACCAAGTAGATTTTAAAGGGAATGCTGATTAAAATGGCGTGGGTTTTCTATGCTTGTTGTTAGTAACTCATTTATAAATGTACTTACAAGCTTTGAAAATAATTGGCAGCGTAATATGATACCAAAACTTTATTTCAACATAAATTGATTTGTTCTTTATGTCACGGTGTGATTTGAAATGGTGATGCTGTATTTACGCTACACATTATAAAATACTAATTATATTAGAGGACAATTATTCATTGCTGTGCTTAATTTTGTCAGATCACAAATGAAGCGTACCACCACATTGCAATGGAAAAATGGTAATTATTTTCAAAGGTTGAATGTAATAGAATTGTTACTAACATTGAAATAAAACAGAACTAACTTCTTTTTAACCGGAGTTCTCTCTAAGACTAGCATAGCATTGTCATGTTCTGTTTTGGTCTGCTAAGTATTTTTAGATGACGAAAATTTATCCTGTTTTCTTTTCTCCTCAAATTTCAATCACACAATTGTGTGATGACACCATTTTAAATTGAAAAAAAAAAAACTTAAATATATACACATTTTGAAATTTGTCTTAATCCCAAATACTCTTAAAACGCATAAATTTATACTTTCCCCTAAACCATGAGGTGGGATGGAGGGCAAACATTCCCAAACAAAGCACTCTGTGGGTGGCAAGACGTGCATTTTTTCCAATGTGCAACTTGCTCGTTACATAATATATTTACACAGTTTGGATCTTCGTGTATGAAAATAAAAAGCCAGTTCAGTCTTAAGGTTAGGGTGAAAAATTCTACATAAAATCTTTCAAAATTTGGAAATAGTGAGCTAATAATGTCTCGTAATTTTGTTGAATTTCATTGTCTTTTCTGTAAAACACTATCTTACAAACACGCTCAACTTTACATACACATATGAAGAAAACTTTTTTGGGTATGTTTGTCAATTTTTGGATAAGCCTATTTTAGAGGTATGATTTCAATTATAAAGAAAGGCTTGCTTTTAAACATATTTGCAATTACTTCTGATGGAAAACCATGAATAACAGACTTCCTAGTGATGGAATTTGAGCTAAATATTGTTTAAGGCAGGGGTGTCAGACTCGGGTTGGTTCGCGGGCCGCTTTAACGTCAACTTGATTTCATGTGGGCCGGACCATTTTAGATATAATATTTAGATTTTTCTTATTTTATAAATGGATTAAAAGAACTGGATTAAAAGCCCTGAATATTCAGTTTTTTATAGATCTAAAACAATGTTTATTTTAGCTTTTTTTTATATATATTTTTTAGATTTTACAAAATGATTTTTGAACTAAAAACACAGAAAAAAATGATTAAAAATTTACAATTATTGATTTAAAAGGTAGGAAAATCTGGAAATTTAATATACATCTATACTCTTCATTTTAATTTGATCCTAAAACAGAAAGTCGGCACTCATGATTTACTTTCCCGGGCCAGACAAAATGATGCGGCGGGCCAGATTCGGCCCCCAGGCCGCCACTTTGACACGTGGTTTAAGGCATCAATAAACATATTTTAGTAATCACAGTTTAAAAATAACAATTGAAGTGACGTCCAGGTGTACCTGAAGAGATTTCACTTTTCCATGAATGCTGTCCTGAGAAGCCCCAAGAGCCTCGTTAGCCTCTGACGAATCCGAGACAAAGACAGAGTCGTGTGACAAGGCCTTGCTGCCCAGGCTGATCTTTGACCTTTGGAAAACAGGAAGTTGGGAAAGAAAACAACGTTTTACTACACTAGGCAAACATTTTTTTACTTTGACTACAATGCTCTGTTTCAAAAGTGGGAATATAACCTTCCAGTAAAAATGAGTAGGAGTCATAACAGGATGTGGCACTTATTTTATTATTAGTATTTAAAAAAAGGGAAATTAGGACTGTTCCAGGGAAGAGATGCTCCACTACCCAAGACAAAAACAGGAAAAAGCTGTCCTCTTATTTGTTGTGACTTAAGTATCAGGAGATGAACTGTTTAAATTATTTTTGCCCTACAAAAACAATAAATAGGAAAATAACACTTCAATTGACAATGTGTTGGCAACTTTTGCATGTACATACTGATTGTTCTTTCGAAAATATGTACCCATAAATGTAGATCATCTCTTTAACAAAGAGAACCATTCTGAAACACTTGAATTTTATGTTAGAATAGCAGATCAGAATCTTCCCTTAAAAACATTGGTGCACTAGATATACAAATCTTATATCTTTAAAAAAATAAAAATGTAATAACACTGAAACTCTGCTGGCCTAAAAGATAACTGAATCATAGACAGATGTTAATTACATTATGTCCATGAATAATTATTAAATAATTCTCATTTGCTTTCCCCTGGTTGTGCTCCTTCCAGATTGTATTTTCATATTTAAGCATCTGTATCGACCCGCACAAGCAATTGTATTGTTGTTTGATTGAAATATATGTCGTTACAGACGCTCCCCTACTTACGAACGCAATTGGTTCCGAGCGATTGTTCATAAGTTGAATTTGTTTGTAAGTTGATTCAGTGCTATATTTTGTATTATAATTTATGTTTAAGGCCGATATAAGTATATTGAAGGTTTATATAAGTGCATTTGTATGTTTAAGGCTTGTATAAGTAACACGCATTGGTTTGTACTGAAAAAAAACCATTTAATAAAATGGAGAGAATATGTACAGTACTGTAGAGAGAGAGAGAGATTTATGTATTAGAAACTGGCCAAAAGAAGCGACCTAATGACGATTGCACAGTTTTCTTCTTTTTTTCATCATAAATGATGCAGTAGCACTGTATGGCATCATTCAATTGATTTGCAAACTTTGTGCAACGTTCAATATTTGGGTCCTGCTGCTCGATCTTTCTATTTATAAATGGTACTGAATGTGCAACGCTCACCACTTTCTGACGCGCATCAAGCTTCGTTATTATTGCCACTCGTTTCAAATGAAATGGCTTGCCTCTTCCTTGCAACTCCCTCAATAGAAGCCTTTAGCTTTTTACCAACCATATTCAATATTGGATGCATGAGATATTTAATGATACAAATGAAAAAGGTTCTTTGCACACTGGAGATACATTCACGCACTTCCGCATTGCAACGAAGAAGAAGGTAGATGCTGGGTGAGCTGAGATCTCAGCGCCAGGCGTCGGTATTAGCGGCGGAAAGAAGTACTACTCCGAAAAAAGCGCGAAATACAAAATTGGACTTGCGAACATTTTTGGACTTAAACGCAATTTGCAGACATGTTCGTATGTACCGTTGTTCGTAAGTTGAATGTTCGTAAGTAGGGGAGCGTCTGTATACATATATCCATTTCACTAACCTATACTTTGGGGAAAAACTGTATGAGGTTGTGGATATAGTACTATTTATTATATATGCATGATCTTGTCTGTGTCTCTATCTCTGTCCACTCTTGCTCGTTTTGTGTTTTTGCTGCTTTTCTGTCTTAATGATTTGATTTGGTGATTCTTAATGATCCCATTTACTTTGATTTGCTTTGTACTTTGTGTTTTTGCTTTGTTGTTCTGTCTGATCACCCTCTTGCTACTGCCACAATGAAATTTCCCAAATACGGGATGAATAAACTTATCCAATCTAATCAAATCTTACCCTTTCTCCTTCTCTGAGCGACTGAGCGTATTGTTTTGCGACGTTTTACTGATATTGTCACTTGATTGGCTGCCTTTGAGCTCTGCACGATATCCGGTGGGCTCCTTCTTCTTCTTCCTGGCAAAGAAGTTTTTAAACGTCTGGAACTTGGACTTCTTCTTTCCTGAGGGCACATGAGAGGACTATGTCTGAAAAATGCTTTCACATTTTGCTCTCTTGTTGGTCATTCAAACTTACGTGGTGGTAATCTAATGTGGCAATTAAACACTCAGCATCTTTATACACTACCAACATGTGAAACACACTTCCCGCAATTAGCCTGATGGTTTTAATAGCCTAGGTAGGCACAGGAGGAAAAAAAACAAAAAAACACACGCGCTTCCCCATTTTAGCACATAAACACCACACATGCGCTTGTAAAGGTTTTCCTAAATGATTCCAGCTCCATTAGCACAGCAGTGGAAAACTTGACAACTCTTTAAAACTCATTAAACACCTGCAAAGTGCTTTCCGTCGGAAGCATAAGTGGTAATGAGATTGATTTTATGACACAGCCGGGAAAATGGCTACTTCAGGATGGTGCAAAGTGGTAATTTATTGAAAAGGAAACATTATTCTGTATTTCATCAATGATTATTTTGTGTACTATAAAATAAACTAATAGTCTAACTCGAACTGGTTTGTTTACTCAATACAAACATTGGCAATAGCCAATAAAAAAAAGAAATTCAATAATATAACTGTTGACACAAAGTAGAGTATAAAGAAAACCATAGCAGATAAAGACCAAAAACATTTAGAGCGATGTAATAAAAGCCTACAGTATGAGTCACTTAAATTCCAGGAGAAACTTTAATAAACTGATAACACTAAGATTAACCTTTCACAAAGTAATGGAACATTCAGAAAGGAGCAGATCCCTAACATAAGTGAAACAAAGCCATGGTGTACTCTTCACACTTTGAGGATGGACCCATTAATTTTTAACCTTACAACACTATGTTGTCAAACACTTTCCACAGAAATCAAGACTAGTGTTAAAATGCATGAGCGTTTAGAAAGTAGTGTTCACCAAATGAGTCGGAAGTTTTAGTTCAAAATAGAGTAACACAAGATCAGGGGTGCTCAATACGTAGATCGAGAGCTACCAGTCGATTGCTAAGGTACTATTGGTCGATCGCATGACAGTAAGATTTGATCCAAGGATTAGATTTGTAGTAAAATTTTATATGGGACTTGAACTGGGAAACAGGGCCATTGCGAGTTCAAGCACGATTACTACCTTCCTACACTATGTTGGGTCCTGCTGGCATCAAGTACAGTAATACCTCGACATACGAGTGCCCCAACATATGAGCAATTTGAGATACGAGTAAAATTTCGAGCAAATATTTATCTTGAGATACGAGACAAATTTTGATATACGAGCATACAGCGGACGCGAGAGGCTGCTCATAAGAACATCATGGCCACTGTCTCTCTCCCCGCAACTCCCTCGTGTAATGTCTCTACGAGCACTGGGCGTAGCGTTGCATTTTTTCAGTGTTTATTTTCCCTTTAGTCAATGCGAATGGCGGAGCTTGTCCGCTAATACGAGAGGAGTACTACTTCCGGGGCAAGTTGGTAAGAGGTCGTGCGTTATCCTATTGTGAGGAAATTTGTGTGCCTCATTTTCGTAATATTTTGAAGGGAAGACAAAAGCAAACAACCATCGATAAATTGCATTGGAAAGTCAGGGTGGAGGTGGGGCAAATAGAGCCAACTCATGAAGAAATGAATAAAAATGTAAAACAAAATTAGAATTAAGTTTAGTCTAAGGTTAGATTAAACTTATTTTTGAGTGTGTCTGCATCGTAATCCAAGTTCATTTAAATTTGTTTATGTTTTGTTACGAGCGCGTTGCCGTGCAAACCCCCCTCTCTCTCTGTCCCCTTCTCTCTCCCCTCCGCGAAATCCGTCTAATTTTAGTATACTATTAAACACATTTTAGTACTATTAAACCACTAGTTATTTGTTACTTTGTTAATAAATGGCCAATTAGAACAAATATGTTTTTCCAATCCAATACCCTGTTTTTGCAGTTTTTTTCAGAGGGTTGGAATGAATTAATTTGCTTTTAGTTCATTTCTATGGGAAACGTTCAATTGAGTTACGAGTAAATCGACATACGAGCTCAGTCTCTGCTGAGCTTGCCTGAGAATACCAGAGTTCACGTTTATCTTTTTGTGCTTGCAAGTGTTGGCAACTAATTCTTATTTATTTTGTCGGACAACACATATAGTGGGCAGCTTTACTTCCAGAATGCTTTTGAAGAGACGTGTGTGCATGACAAATGTGAAATTCAGGTAGAAAACCTACAAGGTACTTTTATTGTGTTATTTCAGTTACAATTTACCACTAATTGTAGAGGTTATTTTTTTGTTTACAATGGAGGGTCACCATGATCAACTAAACTAATTTCACCCAATTACAGTCTTTCATTTGATATTATAACTTGTACATAAACATGGGAATTGAGCAATAGCATGCATAGTGCGAAAACGGTGACCTTTGACAAGGGGCGGAAAATAAAAGGGAGGTTAAGCACATTTACGCTGACATTGCATCATCATGAGTTAGAACCGAAATGTTTATGAGGTCATGGAGTCTCAAACCATTTGGCTTTTATTTTACTTTTAAGCAAGTTGTAGGACAAACTGTACAAGATTTAGGATTGATGAGAACTAAGATTTTGTACATTGCTGTGTATTTACTTTTTTATGGGCAATTTTCATTCGACCATCCCAATCAAAGCGCATTGAACACCTGACGTCCGTCAATGGCATCCAAATAAGGTCTTTATTTTTATTTTTTAATATGTCACGTCTTCTGTGTGAGGATTACACAACAACACACGGCTGCCTTGTTGATCATATGATCAGCGTGTGTTGTTTATCTGTGAGACAATGTTATGTTCTTGAGCATGCGAGATAGTCTTAGCATTCTCTTTTTCATTTCCTGCTAACCGCAGCAGAAAGCCCATCGAAATATCTACAGAAAATATGCTGTGCGTGACACTGACAAAACAATATCCTTTCCAAGACAATGGTAAAAAGTATGTACACAATCATAAAATGTAAAATGGAAGTTCACTACAGGACAGATTTGAGTCAACGTTAGGGGTTCCAACTAATGTAATATAAACTTGCCAGTGTGTAGGTGTGTGTAGATAACTCACAATTTAGTCCTGTCTCCTTTACATCATATGCAGTGGATGCATTCATGCATGAGAGCATATAGAGGAAAATAGTTTTTTGTGTTCTGGAAAATCTGCCGGTTGTGCCTAAATCAAGGGTGTCAGACTCGGGTTGGTTCGCGGGACGCATTAACGTCAACTTGATTTCATGTGGGCCAGACCATTTCAGATATAATATTTAGATTTTTTTAATACATGGATTAAAAGAACTGGATTAAAAGCAACATTAAAAACAATGTTTATTTGATTTTTTTTCTTAGTCAGGGAAAATTTCTTTTAATCATTTGTTTTTCATTTCAAAAGGAAACCAAATTTTTCTTTAACTATTTTTCATGTCAAAGTGGAAAACTGAAAATAATTTTTAGATATTACAAAATGATTTTTGAACTAAAAACACAGAAAATATGGATAAAAAAAATGAAATTATTGATTTAAAAGGGGAAATCAGGAAATATAATATACAAGGATATATAATATACATTATTATATATCATATATATATTTATATATAAAATACAATATACAAAGAAGGAGCGCTTCCGCAGATCCTTCCTCCCATCAGCTGTCAGGCTCTTTAACAAAAAAATGGCTTTGTTAAGACCTACCGTATGCATGCATGTACATCTATATGTATGTATTTGTGTGCTTATGTATGTGTATATATATATATATATATATATATATATATATATATATATATATATACATATATATATTTCAGCAACACGCTTATTTATTTATTTATATATTTATTCATGTATTTATTTATTAACCCACTTATTACCTATCTATTTATGTCTAAAATGTCTTTCCTATTTCTGCATCCTCACCCCCTTGCTACTGTGACAACGAAATTTCCCGAATAAGGGATGAATAAAGTTATCCAATCCAATCCAATCCATCTATAATCTTCATTTTAATTTGATCCTAAAACAGAAAGTCGGCACTCATGATTGACTTTCCCGCGCCACACAAAATGATGCGGTGGGGCAGATTTGGCCCCCGGGCCGCCACTTTGACACATGTGGTTTAAGGCATCAATAAACATATTTTAGTAATCACTGTGTTAAAAAAACCATTGAAGCGACTTTGACACCGGTGGCCTAAATGCATAGCCATAATTGTTGCTAGGCGTATTAAAATAGGCGGTCAAGTCAATGTACCTGAGCACTCTTCGGAGACCTCAGCAGGTTCCTGGTTGGCCATCACTTCTGGAGGTCCTGATGCCGTGGGGACGGGGTCACTGCTGTGAAAGAGAATGACAGAAATGAGTAGGATAGACCTTAATACCATGGTAGATTGGCACTTTTGAGAGATAAATGAACGTATTCTTGCCTAAAATGCATAACATATTTCACTTTGCAGGGGCTACATAAATTCTTCACTGCAGCCGCCTATTCACTTCCAAGCAATGGGACTCGCTTGAAGTGTGCTTTTTGTTAAAGTAGTGTCTAGTTGTGGCGGCGACAAAACTATTTTCAGATATAAAAAAGAAATTTTATTTTGATCATGTTCTAAGACCCTCAAACAAACTGCCGAATCAAATTCAAAAATCCCACAAAGGCATCTGTCAAAGCTATATTTAACATCGCCTACTGATGATGCCCATGTAGCTCCTCCAGAAATGAGAAAATGTCAGTGAAATGTACCTGCAGCTTCTTCAAAAGCAATTGTTTTCTCACTTAGTTTGGTTTCAAACATGGTTTAGAAAAACATGGGTCTGAAAACTGGAAACAATTACTATATCTTCTCGGAAAAGACAATTGCGACCTTTCAGTAACAGGGGTGCTCGGAAAAAAAGGCCTTAATGTAATATGTAAAGCATTTTAAAAAGAATCTATTGTATTTATATCATGCAAAACAGTGCAGAAAATGTAGAATATAATTACGATTATCTGCCTTCCTCTTGAAAAAAGTAAAATATGCAGCATGCTGGCAAGCTTGGTTAATTGCAAAATCGGGAGTCATTTTATTTCAGTGATAAAATAGAATGGCCTCTTTCATGAGATGTTTAATTACTCAGAGGGAAAAACAACAAAAATGCTATTTTGGCTATGTCTTTAGGTTCTGCATTTTAGAATGTGTGTGCCACTTTGCTAGCTCTTTCAACTCTTATCTTAGCCCTTTAAGCTCTTGTGTTTTCGGGATATCTTGGAACTGATCAAATAAATTTCCATTTAAGTGGTAAGTTTAAACCACGGGGTAGGCCAGCAGGAGAAACGGTGGGATCAACATGACAAAGTTGATTTTTAGGACAAGACAAAATGACTACAGATGCCTCCCAGACAATTTTTTTTGATCAGCCCCATCAAATGATTCCATCTTTCCTCCTCCATCTGGCACCCCTTGGGGCAGGCCCATGGTTTTGATGGCGATTCCATCTGACCCGCAGTGGCTAACCCTGCTCTATTTTAAAGTGAGACATATGAAGTCGCATTTGGAAAATGCCTTTGGCAATCAATGATGCGAGACGTCCAATCCATTTGATGCGGGAAGGATGGCGGCGAATGAACGAACGTTGATTCGCTGCCAGCCTCCCACTTCTAAATGGATTGGGTGTTTACTTGTGATGAACCAGTTTTAATTCACAAAAGAAAGATGAAGAGTCCTCGCGTCATGAGGGGCACTGAAAGAGTTATTAAGTTTTGAAGGTGGCATTCATCCACATCTTGTGTTGCAACGTTCAAAACGAATCAAGAGGAAGCCTTGCCATCTGTGCCTCGGTGATGTGAAGAACAAAAAGCAGCAGAGCAACGTGCTACTTCGAATTTGTTGCTCTGTGCCAAGAGTTATACTGAGATGTTGGCACAAACAGCAACATTCTAAGAAAAGAAAGTAAATTCATTATCAAAAGTCCCATCTGGTCTGACTGTTTATTGCTTCAATAAACTCTGAAAAACAGGAAACATCCATATAAGGCTAAAAGTGGGCTTTAAAAAAAAGTTAAATTCACTTAGTATACAGGGGAGAACAGGGTTGTTGTCACATTTGCTATAACTCTACGCTCGTTGAGTGGCGTTGAAATGATCAGAATAGGGCCAAGCCCCCCAAAATTTACATCATTCTTACTGTATACAGTAATCCCTCGAATATTGCGGCTTCACTACATTGCGTTTTTTTTCTCAGGGATTTAAAAAAAAATATTTATATATATATTTTTAATTTGAGTGACCCGACTTCGCGATTTTTCGTTTATCGGGCCCAAGTCTGGTCTACATTAACCGCGATTATTGAGGGATTACTGTACTGCCTCAGTTTTTCTGTCAATTAAAATAAAATGTAACGTCTTCCCTCTTCTTTTCATCCACTTTTATACAATAGACTAGTTACGAAAAAAGTTTTTTTCATTCTTCCTGTGCGAGAATCACATACGCTTATCTTCCATGGATGAAGAATATTTCCAGTACTTCTATTGAAAAGATATAGAAAGATTGCTGGAGTGAGAGATAAAATAGCAGCTGGTAATTTTCTAAATACTTGCGGCATTCATTGAAAAAAAATATTTTGGGAATAGGCAAAACCTCAGTTTCGTTGAGTTATTACCGCTGGGTTAATATTCACTGGCACTTGGGCCATCAACAAAGCCATGTACTGTATCCCCGAAGTTTTTCCTTTAGAAAAGGTGCAGTTTGTCATAAGCCTGGATGGGTACTTTTGTAAACAATCAACAAGTAGCGAACGTTGTCCAAAAAATAGGGTTCTTGTGTTGAGATAAAGAGGATAGATTTCCGAACACTGTCCCATCCAAAAAATTTACAAAACTCCGTCGGATTTTTCACTGAGGAAGCATCGGGGATTTGGGGGTCTAAATGACTGACCTTCGACCAATTCCAAAGCTCGCTCCCCATGGCGACATCCTCCGCTTCATCTATGAGAAAGACGGGGAATGACGAGGAAAAATAATGGAAGAGAAAAGAGCGGTGACGATGAAGTATTAATGGAGAGCCGAGGGAGTGACAGAAAGGGAGCGTATGAGAAAACAGCGAGGAGAAAAAAAGGAGAGAGGGTCACAGATGGGGTTGTGAGAAAGAGCAACAAGAAGAGAAAGGCAGTTAGATAAACTGATGCTCAAAAAGAGAAGGAAAACAGTCGTACAGTAAACAGAATGTGCCTCTAAAATTAAATCACGGCTGTGGTTTACACGGAATATGGGAAAAGGCTTACTTTTTACACACCGACCAGTTTGGCCAAAAGTATCAAACTTAAGGCTTGGGGGCCACATTGCAGCCCGCCATATTGTTTTTGTAAAAAGTCATTTACTATGTGTATTGATTTTGTTGTTGTTGCTAAGATGAAATTGAAATAAAATGTATGTAGTCCTCAATGAAAAGTGGACTACAGAAATCAAATATTTACTCTTGATTATTGATTATACATAAGTGTACGATATCATTATACCTCAGAATTATTTTGTTGCTGTTCCCTTTCACTGCCATTGACAATTATAGACATCAAACTCCTTTCAATTGTTAATGCTGAGATTGAATAATCATGTTTCATTTCCATTGACAACGATATTTGACTGGTAGGTTGGCAGCGGCTTATCGATTGCTGCCAAACCTCCCAGCCACAATGTATTGGAAGTCTATCACCGCTAATGACAACCAATGAGTTAATATTTTTTTTTAAAAATCATTTAAAATAAACCTGATCTGTTTTCGCTGCCTGATTGCAATCCTCTAACAAATGAAAGTGGAAAAATTTTAAGTCGGTCCTTGCATCCTTGTTATTTCTGAAAACAGGCCTCAGAGAAAAAACTTTGGACACCCAATGTTTTATCTTGCATTTTACTAAATGATGACAATGGAAAAGGCAAAAAAACAAAGCTCGTGTAAGTCAGTAAACACTAAAATAAGTGTAGAAAGCAAGCCAAAAGCTTGGTGGGTGGGCAGAATGTAAGGAAGAAAGGAAGGGAGGATAAAGGGGGCATCAACTAAGGAGAATGCGGGGTCAAGCAGCATACAGGATGTTTCACTGAGATGGAGACAAGGAGGGCTCATGCAACAAAATACTTGGGAACCATTCTTGCAGCACTGGGTCATGCTGGTTGGGTTGCCGTGTCTTGTTGAAACGAATCAACGGTCATAATTAGAGGCAGCAGAAGGTGTTGAGTTAGCCAGTCGGCCATGACTTCAAATTCACTGCACATCAGCACTGCTGCACTTTATAGAAGTGTTGCTTGTGGAAAAACAGGGACAACCTCTCACAAATGTTCTTCAAGATGAACAGAAAGCAGGCCTCCTTATATTACTATGTAGAAACTTTTTTTTCTCCAGAATATGAACACAGTATTTTCCTAACTGTCTAGAAATGGCAAGCAGCAGTGAACACAAAAAGTAGTTTAGCACATTCGGAAGGGTGTCGAGACGCTTCTAAATGTGCTTTGATACTTCAGTGGAAGTTCAACATTCACTAGATGCAGTATCATCTTTACAAAAACATGTTGCATCATTTTCTGGAGGTCTGAACATGTTCTCTGGAGTAAAGCTATAAAAGGTAAAAAGTCAAATGCCACATTCAAAGCCTTAATTCAGGCATACTACGCTTCAACAATTCTTTTTTTTCAAGATGAGTGTCTAATATCTTGGGGTCAATTAAAAATAAATTCCTTTAAAAACACTAAAGTGCCAACACGATATTATTAAGGTGGACTAGAAGGGCTCTTGTTTACCAATGAGCAAAAGTGTGTGTGTGTGTGTGCCACAAATCTTACATAACAATGGATTAACACATAAATGCCTGGCTTTATTAAGCATTTAAAATAACATCAGTTTTACATTTAAATCTTTAGTAAAACGTTTTGTCACAGATTAGAGGGACAGAGGAGACAAAAATATGCTGAGGCTGGTATCCATTAAAAATACAGTAGGAGACAAGGATATGTGTAAACAAACAGCTACAAACAGTTGTAGCTTGTTCTTATGGTCCCATAGCCTAAATGATGTAACACAAATCCAGTCTAATTCGCCGTAATTCCTCAATGAAACCAGTGTCACCAGACATGGTGCACTACAGACGCACAAAGCTTATTAATGATCAACTTCTTTGCTCAAAAAGATGACTGCTATGCCACAAAAACTTTGTACAAAAATATTGTCTATAAATCTCTCTAAATAATAATGCTTTTTTATGTAAAGTGATTATTACATTTTGAATCACGATTGTGAAAATGCCCTTTGGCTAGTACAACTTATACAAGGTGCAAATTATAGTCCCAAAAATACAGTAAATATGACCACCAAAAAGTAACATCTAAATTAGTTTCCCAAAAAGATTCAGAAAGAAAATTTGAATTTTTTTTCAAAAAAGTCATGCGACACCAGATTAAGGAATTTGATGAATCGAGTTCAGTTTTGTGCATAAAAACTTTGTACAAAAATATCGTCTATAACTCTCTCTAAATAATAATGCTTTTTCACGTATAGTGATTATTAAATTTTGAATCACAATTGTGAAAATTGCCCTTTGGCTAGTACAATTTATACAAGGTGCGAATTATAGTCCGAAAAACACACTAAACATGACCACCAAAAAGTAACATCTAAATTAGTAGGAACATTACTAGGAACATTTTCAACTATGAATTATTTTCACAAAAAGTCATGTGACACCAGATTAAGAAATTTGATGAATTGAGTTCAGTTTTGTGCACAGAAAGGATACAAACTGACTCGTGGAACGTCCCTTGAAAAACATCTTAAAAAGGCGTTATTTAAACAGAAGTGCCAGAACAGTTAATACGTACACTCAACAATTGCCAAGCTACGCTTTAAGGTGTCGAAAGATCTGCTTCGCATCTTTTCTTCATGCTGTATCAGACGCAAACTAAATTATAGCTATGCAATGCAGGACAAGATGAGAAACAGAGCAGAGGAAGTGCAAACGGATCGAGTTTGCTAATGTGATGTTGGTGAGTCGATGATGGACCGCAGGCCTTCAATTTACAGAGGGAGGGGCAAATGCCGAAGGGAATCAAGAAGTAACCGAGACAATCCTAGCAGGATAAATGTCACTTGACACCTACTCATTTCAGAGACATCAGCAAAGATGGCATGATTCCAGCATTATTTGAGACATCAACAAGACTAATCGGTTCTATGTGCTCCTAAAAGATCAGTGTAATTATATTTTTGATTGGCTGATTCGCTCAAATGTAATCCAACAGTCACAAGGCAGCCTGGCCACGAGTGAAGCCTTTTAAATAAAAAGGCCTAAAACAAAGTGAACTAGTCAAGACCTAAGTAGCTGTAGGGAAATCACTCAATTGGAGATTTAAGGAATTTGTCAGAGGGGATATCCTGAACTGTGTTCTACTGCGCAATGGAACAACAACATGAATTTTTACAATGTCATTATCGCAGTTCTTTGGAGAAAAAAAAAAGAATACACCCGGCATATAGTTTCCTATAAAACCTTTGTTACTCTACTGTTATGAGTTTGATCAGAAGTCTTATCTGTATGAAATGTGTAAACAATACATCTTGGAATGCTCAAAGGCAGACAAAAGTGTTTGGGGGGGGGTATTCTCATCAGGCACCTCCATCTATTGCACTCCCCCATCACACATATTTCCCTGCTTGAAATGCGACCGTGTTCATAGCAACGGACCCTACAAGGACTCCAGACAGAGCTTGACCAAACATTGTCATCAGTCACTCTGCACAGTTTACGGTACACATTCACTTAGTAAATCTGCATCACAATTCCTGCTACATAACCTAAGCCTACTTCTGTACCACTGACATTTGCCTTAAAATAGTTTACCTAAGTAGCCTCCATTCAGTTGAACATATATTGATGATGTAGTGTAGCAATAAAAAGCAAAACAAGCAGCTTGGCGAGTTCATGCAAAAAAAGGGAACAATGCTGGCACCTTTCATTGCAGATTTGCTAGCCAATCTACTTTTTGGTTTATTTTAGGAACACATTGATCTGGCACTACCTCAATTTTCTGCATGTCGGTCGGGACAGAATTCAAAAGCAAAATGGGCTCCTGTTAATTTTTCTCTGGTCAAACCAGGAATTACAACTTTAGGCAGCATTATGGCATTATTTAACATTATGGGACTTAATGTGGCAATGTTTAATTGTTCTGATATATATTTTAATCATTATTTGTAAAGGAAATATACTCAAAACGATCATTCATGAACTGTATCACTCTATTTAATGGAGGTGGATACAAACAACATTTTCCTAACAAAGCATTTAATATGTACATTTTAGAAATACAGTTGAAAACAATACTGTAAATTTGAGCAATGGGAATTCGTTAGGGCAGAGTTATCAAAGTAGGTCCATTGGACTACCAGTGGTAGGCAAAAAAATTGATGAAATTAAATGTTCAAATGGCCCTTTTTAATTCACCACAGTGCACAAATCCAGTTTACATGTATTCCATTTAATCTTAAAAAAATCATATTACATGAATGATTTATTTTTAACTAATTAAGAACAATCTATAGGTCTAACACTAATGAACTACATCCTAAAGTATGTTACCATTTCATTAACTTTTTTCCAAAATTCAACCTGCAGTGTCAAAGCTCAAACTGTGACCTATAACATAACTAAATTCTCAGCATTTCTTTCTGAACATTTGACTACTACAACACAATGGCTTTGACAGCACTACCCTTCTAATTCTTAAAAGAAAACCCAGTTGTCATGTCAAGAAACAGAGCGAAAAAAAAGAAGTTGAAATGGTAAGCTGTGCACACCACATTGAGTCCAAAAATGACGCTCGATTGTAGCTTAAATAGCTCAAAGCAGTCATTATACTAAACCTCTGTCCTACAATCACACTGCCAAGCCAAGTTAAAATGCTATATATACTGTATAACCAAATCACACTGCCAAGCCAAGTTAAAATGCTATATACTATACTGTATAACCAATTCAAAGCACAAACAGTAAATCATTGAGGAACTTCAGCATGATCCAAAGCAAGCCATCAACTGAACAATATAATTGATGCTGAGTCATGTCCATTATCTTAATATTCCTGCAAAACAACCACTAACAAACACAATCTCCTTTCTCAGATGGAGTGAGCAGTCTTTTACTCACAGTGGAAAAAACACACACACACACAATCAGTCCATCAGCTCTGAGTCATTTAGCTGAGTGTCAATATTTTTTTACAATTTACTACAAGTCATCAACTGTCTCAATAAGCAGAGACTGTACAAAGCTTCATGAGCCAGCATTCTGCAACAAAAGACAAATTCAACTTATTTGGGTAACAATGTGCCATTCAAGTTAGAACCAGCGCATTTTAATGATTACATTTTAAATTTTACTATAGCAGATTGCAAGCCCATTATTATCTTCTAGTTTACTACAGCTCATTTGTAAGCATTTAAATAGTGTGGAAGAAAATGAACTAGTAGCAATAAATTAGATTAGATAACTTTATTCATCCCGTATTCGGGAAATTTTATTGTCACAGAAGCAAGAGGGTGAGAATACAGACACAGGAAAAGACATTTTAAACATAAATAAATAGGTAATAAATAAGTTAATAAATAAATAAATAAATAAGCATGTTGCTGAAATATATATATATATATACACACACATACACATACATAGATACATATATATATATATATATATATAAATATACATATATATAAATATAAATATACATATATATAAATATAAATATACATATATATATATATATATATATATATACATATATATATAAATATACATACATATACATAGATGTACATGAATACATATGGTTGGTCTTAACATTCAGCCATTTATATTCGTATCATTCATATTCAGCCATAAAGAAAAGACACACATCTTATTCAACAAATGTAGACTGACAAAAACTTACTGTTTCCTCTTGAAGCATCCATACATTCCTGCCGTGCAGTAGATATCTTTTTAGTGGTCAAATAAATCTTCCTCTGGTTTATCCAACAGCAGAATATAACTTTTAAATCGCTCTTTGAACTTCAAAAAAAAAAACGGTGACCTCTGCCTCTCGGTCTTAAAACTGAAGTTGCCTTTTCTGTGTGAGATGATCGCTCTCATTCCAGTCAAACCATCCTCTGAGGTTCCTCCTACTTCTGGAACTTTAGTCAAATTTCATATAGAATTCCTTTTAACCAAATGTTGGGGGGAACGGGGGTCAGGAAAGCACGCCAACTTAACTGCTCCAGTATGCACAATATCCCAGAAGCAGGAATTCTTTTGAAGTGAGTCAGAATTTTGTGAGTTTTCAAAAGTTTTTCTTTTTTCTCAAGTTATTTGCGAGCGATCCTACAGTGCAGAGTTGAACTAAAAGGGAAACAATGGACTGACTACATGACTAAGTGGCTGCCTGCATGCCTTATTCCTCTCGTCCCAGTCACCATGGATGGTAATGCTGCAGTGGGAGGAGGGCGAGACTGCCCACTAAACTACTCCCTTCTGTCTTCTTAACTTGTGTATATTAAAGTCCAACAGTCATATACTTGATTCCAAAAAACCCCGGCTCCTTTTGCAGTAAGTCTAACTGCCTTCAGTTTTGTCTATACCAAGCATCACTTGCTATTAAAGTTCTCAAAAGTATTTTTAAAAAGTATTGAAACTAAAAGTTCTATCCAGATTTTTTCATTGCAAAATTATATTTACACAGTTATTCGTTTTTGCACTACGACAGGGTACCAGAAATTGGATGTCATAGGTTAAATTTTATTTTGCACTCCTCTGAATAGCATTGGGTACCATTGATGGTGCTAGATGTGTAGTAATTCATTTTGACTGGGTCATTCGGTTCCTTAGACAATATTCTTACTCTTATTTTGATACGAGAAGTTCACTGTAATTCTTAAAAATGAATAAACTGAAGACTCGTTTTGTATTTTCCAAAGTCACAGAATGGAAAAGCAGAAGGATTATGGAGCCACATGTGGCTGTGGAGCCATGATTTCCTGGTCCCTCATATTTCCCTTTAAAAAGTACTAATAATCTAATTTATGTCAGTAATCATATAAAAACCTGCATCCTTAAATACCAAGTATCCACTATTTCACTTGTCACATGACATGTTATGCTTTCCTTCTGCATTCCTTTCACATCAATTTGATGCTGGTTCGATGTTATTTATTTTGATTTTTAGTAAAGTCCTTTATATCAAAAACTGAAAGGTAGTCAGACAGATAGATGGTTAGATACAGTGGTATCTCTACTTACGACATTATTCATTATAGAGGTGGTTTTAGATTGGATAACTTTATTCATCCCGTATATTTCACTGTCACAGTAGCAAGAGGGTGAGAATACAGACACAGCAAAATACATTTTAGACATAAGTAAATAGGTAATAAAGAAGTTAATAAATAAATAAAGAAGCGTGTTACTGAAATATATATATATATATATATATATATATATATATATATATATATATATATATATATATATATATATATATATATATATATATATATACATACATACATGTACATTGTAACTTTCATTTTGACTTCGAGGCTGTGACAGAATAATTTTGCACATAAATCAATGTTGCGTTATAAATTGATGACTAAATGTTTGTAATGACTCTTCACTTCCTTTTACAACAACTGCCTGCGTCACCACGAACAGAAAGTGAACAAAATAGGAATGAGCTGTGTTGTGGTCATCCCTGTTTCATTTAACACTGACAATAAAATGCTTGATCGGCCTCATGTTACTCATTTAATCTGTCCAAGCAGGGTGCCAAAAGACTGCAAACTGACCGTTGCCGCTGATCACAGTAAGTAGGGAGCTTACAGTAAATACCGACAGCAAGTACAGCTCCACAGGCTTATCGGTGTGTCGCTGCGATTCTGAGCTGGCCAGTTGCGAGATTCTCCCACGTTAGGTCCTCTCGGGTACATTAACCTCCTTCAAGGGAGGGAGCTAATTTTAGAAAGTTTTTTGGAATGATTAAAGTATGACTTCAACAAGGCGGGTTTCCACTTGGTAGGTCAACATCTCCATGTCGTTGAAGGATTAGCGACTAGTGCGCTTTCAAAAGGAAAGAAGATTGGGGAATAAAGCTGTGTCAACCCACGGCACATTTCAACTTGGTCCAGTGACAAAAATGCAGTGCTGGATGTGAAAAAAGTACTGAGATTTTGTACAACGTTTGTGTCAATTAAAGATGAAGTAGTGGTAAATTTCCCAAATTTAACATGCTCCGACTAAACCTAAAATTATTTTGGATAAAACATGTTTTTTTTATTCTTTCATTCATTTTCGGAACCGCTTATCTGTGGCTCCAGTTTCTTACCTAGGTCTACAATGTCTTGTGTGTCTTGTGTCTGTCTTGCTACTGCAACCAAAAAAATCCTGAATACGGGATGAAATAAAGTTATAATCTAATCTAAGGGTCACGGGGGGTGCTGAAGCCTATTCCAGGTGACTTCGGGCACAAGGCGGGGGACACCCTGAATTGGTGGCCAGCCAATTGCAGGGCAGGAGAAGACGGACAACCATTCACGCTCAAACTCATACATAGGGGCAATTTAGAGTGTTCAACCAGCCTACCAAGCGTGTTTTTGGAATGTGGAGTAAAACCTTTTCATCTTCATATTCACATGTGTGAATTATTTTTGTTTCTATACATTTTGCACATGCTGCTTTGTCTATGCCTTGGATGATGCCTTCTCTTGCTTTAATAGGCTCCAGATGGGATCTAATACCAGACCAGAAGGGCACCAAGTAAAACAAAAGAACTTTGCCAGGACTAATAACATACTGTGCAAAGACGTAAATCTACGATGAAAACGGCACATTTTTTCCCTTCTTTGAAAGCATTCAAATGAATGTAATGAGATGTAAACCACATTCAAGCCTGGCTTCAGTTACTTAGAAGTAGGAAAGTAGGTCATACCAAGTCGTCGCTTGGTTGCCAGACGATAGACTGCGGAATATTGTACAGGTTTAATACTTCAAAGAAAGTGCATCAAAGTCATTTGGTGGTCTCATTAGTTTTATCTTCGAACCTGGCAGTAATATTTGCTCAAATATACCTGACAAAAGTCCATTACAGAATGCCACAGCAAAACTGATTGTTTGTGGGGGTCAACTGTGAATATAATATTAGGGATATTTAAATGTTAGTTTTAGTAGGATTTCCCACAAACTGTAAACTACAACCACTATTACCGTAAAACCTCGATTTTACCGGCATGCCATTCTATTTTTCAATCTGTCCCCCGTAGTGATGTTCAATTAGAGGTGCCGTTCTATTTTTCAATTCTTCTACCAAAGTGCCGTTCTATTAGAGGTGCCGTTCAAATAGAGGTGCCACTCAAATAGAGGTTTTACGGTAACTGGGAGATATTGACAGTATTTCCATTAGGATAATCAATGGAATACTTTTTGCATCACTATAACCTCAGTCAATGCCATTAACTCTCCTGACACGACAAATGAAGTGATTTTCTGCTATCTTTGGCTGGTGCAGAACAATGAAATCTGCAGGCAACTCAGTCATTGCGTAAAATATAGCATCATAACCCTGAGAATACCCTCAGAATCTTTCAAAATACAACTCGTGAATGTCTTCAATGTGCAAATGTTGACTTAACCAGCACTGGACGTGTTGCAGTGGATCCAAGAGCAGAATGTGTGTACGTGTGAGTATACATATTTATCAAATATGTGACTTTCTGTTTATACAGCCAAGAGGAATGTCGTCCAACTCAGTTTGAAAGGGGGAAAAAAGTTAGTGGTATTTCCTGAACGAGCCTGGAGGACACCCACCTTTTCTGGTTGCATTTTTTTTCACAGGGAAAGCCTTGCTGTCAAAACATTTGGCCTTCTTGACCTCAACTGCAGTGTGGTTCCTGAATCTAGAGACCAGCAGTAAAACATTACCAAAAAAATGGAATTCCCTTTTGCTTCTATGTGTTTATTGAAGTGTTAGGAAATAGTTGACATAAAGCAGATTTCTTTTTAAATAGAGTTCATTTTCAGTGAGGTTCCATACTTATTGCATTGCAATGATTTAGAGCTGCACTGCTTTTTACTGTAGCCTAGATTATGAAGGCATTACTGAACTGGAAATAATCCCCCCAAAAATCAACAGGAAGTGACCCGTAAATGCCCCAAAATGAATAGAAAGTCACAAAAAAATCAATGGGAAGTGACCTGTAAATGTTCAATCAAATCAAATCAACAGGAAAATTACCGACCAGCAGAGCAAAGCAACACTATTGAAGTGATCACAAATTGCTTATATCGCATCAATCTGATATTTTGATCAATTGTTCTCGGTGATTTGGATTGGCTGGGTTACCAGCCAATCTTAGAGCAAAGCCAATGATTTTCTCTTCACATTACTTGTTACTTTTAAAGGATTCTTAATATCTCTATTGTTGAAATGTTTAGTGTTCTGAACTTCTGAGTTGGTTTATGCCAGAATCAGAGAGAAAAAAAATGGAGCCCGGAGGAGTTGTACCGTTGTGAACGTTGAATGTACATAGTCACTATCTTTCTTACTAATTTGTTTGTCTTTGGATCACAAACTGAAGTTGTTGATCCTCAAACAACAGCACATATGATCCAAATCTATACCATTATGGGCAAATTGTAGTCATCCGCCTTCCAAAAACTGGAACTCACGGACACTTTCTGCATATGATTACACACATCTGCCAAAACCTGTAACTGCATGCAAATTTAGAACATATACTATGTAAGCTTGTCTTGGCTTGGCATCCCTACTCCCCACAACTAAGTACATTCTTTGACTTTACCAAGGGGCTTTTGGGAATTCTACAATGAAAGATTCCCTTTTGACATCATCTCCATTTTTTTTGTTAACATTTTTGACATTTTGTGGTTTCTCTCGAGCCAACCCCCAGCCCCAGATCTCTTTCTGTATCTTCAAGTGCAGAGGAGGAGGAGGAGCAGCTCTCTGGCGCCCTGAATTCCACCTCACATCTGGAAGCCATCTTCTCTCGCTTTGCCAAACATTCACTGATTTTCAGTGTAGCTCTCCGCTAAAATGTAAATAACCCTATAATCAAACTCCTGCCGTATGTTTGCCACCCTCCACGCAGTGGGTAGTATAGTTTTTTTCCTCACATAGAAAACACTCCACCATTTAAAGAGCATCTTCTTCCGCCTATCCATCACAAGATGAAATTTACGGTGTGTGAAAAAACAAATATCTCCATAGACTTTTGCATTAAGTGTCTGTAATTGTGTTAGCTAGCGCTTAACATTTTTATTCCCTTTCTGACTTTCTCACTAGGGCCGCGGGGGGTGCTGGAGCCTATCCCAGCTGACTGACGGGGAACACCCTGAATTGGTGACCAGCCAATCGCAGGGCACAAGGAGACAAACAACCATTCACACTCACACTCGTACCTAGGGCCAATTTAGAGTGCCCAATCAGCCCAACATGCATGTTTTTGGAATGTGGGAGGAAACTGGAGTACCCGGAGAAAACCCACGCAGGTCCGGGGAGAACATTTTTATATGATTTCAAATTAATTATTCTTAGACTATTTTTTTTCCACCAATCTGAAGTAAATCTTCTCTGTTATTTTCCCAAAATTGCTGTCATACTTTCCTAAAAAAGGGTTTGTATGATGCTCATTATATGTAATTGTAAATTGGCTTGGCACAACTTTACATTCCTGGGTTTGAGGTCTATTGGGTTTTAGGGTTTGATTTGAATTGTCTAATGCAAAAGTCAGTTTACGAGTAAATTAAAAACACCTTAATAGTTGTAGCTCTCGTTATAGTTACTTCGAGCCAAAAGTCTTTTCTAGATGATTTTTTTTTCTTGCATAATGTGAAAAATGTGCCAGGCTAAAATATCTCTTCTGTAGAAACATAATGGCACATTCTAAAATTTGGCAGACTAATTCTCTTAATTATATGACTAAAAATTAACGCAGAGCTACAACGAGTATTTTTTTAATTTTTTTTTTTTTTTTTTTTTTTTTTTTTTTAAGCATTTTAATTGGTTCAGTGTATAACCGTTCCTATCAAATTTCAAAACTATACGCCCAGTAATTAAAATACTCCAAATAACTTAACTGGACAATGGGCTAAAATACGCAGAATGGTTTTGAAGGGTGTTCTTTAATCTCCAACTGTCAGAGGGAGAGGCTGTGCGTATTTACACGTGTATTTGTCTCAAAACAATTATGCAGCTTGCTTAGTTGGAACACAAGTCTGACGATAACCTCATGCACCGACACTATCCACATTAGCCTAATATGTCATGCTTCCTCACGGTCAGCCACCAACAAGAATCAGATATCGGTCTGGCGGTGTCAAAACAGCCTTTCTCAAGTCATTAATGTGCTTTGCAATACACGGAGTGTAGAGTTCCATCCAGCGTTGCTATATTTTGAGACAGCGAAACAGTGGAGTCAAAGGAAAATTGCTCTCTTATCAGTCACTGATGGGTGCAAGAATATAAACAGGAAAAGCTTGAGGTTTGGACAAGTATGTAGCACAGAGCTACATTCAGAATAATCAATGGATTAAATTATTATTTATAAAGAAAATCAATTTAGCAGAAGTTATTGAAGTTAGAAAAAAAATCTGTCTAATTTTCAACTCCACAAACTTAAGTTGATCACCTGAGTCCGAGACTGGGTTATCTGGTTTTGATAAAACCGAGTACCGATCTGATACCTTGGTCATTAATTCATTACAAAACATATATTTGTCCATCATGCTTATAGCTATTGAAAAATATTAAAAACACAATCTTTGAAAAATATTGCATAGTCTGATCACGTGAATGGATCAGGGACATCTCTAATTGTTAGGTTTATTATTACTATATTATAATTATATTGTTGCTCGTAGGCCTTCACTCAATCACTGCCAATGACAAATATATATGTTACATTTATTTGAAATAGGGAGGCTGTCATGCTTTAACTGCCATTGATGACAATAAAGGTCCAATCCAATTTAATCGGGGACATCCCTAACACGGTACACGGTCGATTGGTCGCCGGTCTTTTGGTCGCCCGGAAGGTAAGTGATAATTACCATTTAAATCGTTGCTCAAATTCCCTAATAATACAAACTGCGAATTACTATTTAGTCATACTTAATGCCCTAGTAATTATTAGGCTAAAGAAAAGCTCAAAATTTCCCGGACTTTTATTGTTTTTTGTTGGAGAACTTGTTAAGACCCTGACTGACGTCGCTTCTTAAAGTGACAACGCATGTACATACAAACTCCTATATACTCACACGTCGGCTCAGTGAAACTGCTCATGGCCATTGTTGGTAAGTGAAAGACAGTGAGAGGTAAGCGAGAGGTAAGCGACCTGTATCCACAACAGCAGAATACCAAATTACAAGTCCGTAACTTACACTTATTTAGGTCTTTTGCCGAGTAAACGTAGCTTATGGAGAAGCACCATCAATTTCGTCACACGCAGTTTCTGCGTGTGATGACAAGTAGGCTTTTTGTGTTGTGATAATGACGACAGGGCCTATGTCCGATTATTATTATTATTATTATTATTATTGATGCGTAGACCGTGTTGTTTTACCTTGTTTTGTCGCCGGTCTTTTGGTCGTCGGTCTTTTGGTCGTCGGTCTTTTGGTCGTCGGTCTTTTGGTCGCCGGTCTTTTGGTCGCCGGTCTTTTGGTCGCCGGTCTTTTGGTCGCCGGTCTTTTGGTCGCCGGTCTTTTGGTCGCCGGTCTTTTGGTCGCCTGTTGTCGCGGTCGGGGCGACCAAAAGACCGCCACCAAAAGACCGGCGACCAATCGACCGCACACGCCTAACAAGCAAATTTAAATTCATAAAGTAGAAAATCTATGAATTAAGTTTGAATCTTAATAACGCAAGTCATGATTCAAGTAACTATTCCCCAAATTGTGGTTGGTGCTCAACCCCTCATAAACACCATGCAAATACAATTACAAGTTTTGCCAAAACAAACCTCAGCTGGTCCCAGCACTCCCGCCATGGAATAAAATACACTCGATAAAGAATACATAATGCATATCATACGGATGCATATAATGAAAGCTCATAGTAGATAAAACATTTCATAATTCATTTACATAGATGGATGAGATTATCTCCCAAACATTTCATAATCTCCAGTAAATCATTCAAAAACAGACGACAACAGGCACAGACAAGTTTCTGCGAGATCATCACAGAGCGTTCAAAGTATTGCATTGGAAATATAACAATAAAAATGAAATGATGACTCCACAAGTGATTGGTATGTGGGCGGGTCAATTCACTAACCTCATTGGGTAACAACCACAGCACCCTATTGTTAATAACCCACAGAGAATTCAACCACCCTGGTGTTGAAAAAATAAATTGAAATGAAGAAGCCATTTGGTTTAAAAGTGAAATGAAGTCAACAAACAACAACAGGCTAATTGTTGTTGTTGTTGTATCTGGTTAATATATATTTGGATAGCCCTAATTATACTCACAATCTAGGCAGACAAGTCGAACCTGTCTTTATTGTGAAGTGTACCATATGTATAATAAATAGGTCAATAGTCGACTGACAATTTATTTTCAAACCCAGTTATATTCCACGTTTATTAGCAGTTATCCTAATGCTAATTGTTTATTATTCATATTTTTTTACAGCAGTGGATGATAAAAAAACACAATTTTTATTTCAAGACTTATACTTTGGCATAGAAATGTTGCAAAATGTTCGTGTTTATTTTCTAAAACAATGCAAAACATATTGAGAGTCTAAGAAACCTATCCCCCAAATCGTGAAATTATAAAACAGAATAAAAATTCAAACACTGCAGCAACAGACACAGAAAGATAATAAAGCATAACGATACCCAGCAGAACATATAGTACTTCTGATGTATTAATTCATATTTGTTGAGACTTTATTTGTATTCCAATACGTATCTTTATACATGTACCATATATAAAAAAAGAAATCTTAAATCACGTGACACAACTGATCAATAACAAAAATTGTTGCCCACTCTTTTAAGTGTTTATCTTTACAGAGTATACCATCTTTAGAAGTAGTTTTGTTTAAACAAAGTTTTTTTTGTTTCAATAGACAATTACAGTTTGTGTGAGCAGCTCTTTGTATGTACGTGCTCATCCAGGGTTAATCAATGGTGAAACGGATCTTTTCCATGGTGGAGTTGTCACGGCGAGTTAAAACAAGCATCGAATTGTCTCCTGTTGTACTATTAGAGATCATGATGGGACAGTGAACATGATGTCTCTCCATATGGTCACTCACATGGTTTGTCCAATGACCTAGTGAGAGATGCCCTGATCAGGCCTCACGCACATACACACATGCACCAACACCGAGCCTATAAATCAGATTACAAGCTCTGAAGCTTTTAACTGTACGTATCCCCACCCAAAATAGTTTCTCATCTCTCTTAATCACAATTCATCTGAGGGCCAAAGCCACCATTTAAGCATTTATTTGAAACCATACTCATGTGCTAAACACTCCATGCACTAGTATACACATTATTGACACTAGTTAACAGGAGGGGCGAACAAGTTAGACAGAAAGAGCCAAAATTTTAAACTGTTAGAGTCAAAAGAGCCACACCTTAAAAAAATCAAATTGCCAAATTATTTTTTAATTATAATGTATTATTTTATGTTTAATGACCCCTGATGAATTTGGGTGTGTTATAAGTGAGGATAAAAATAAGGAAAACATGAAACAAGACAAAGAGCCACAGTATATACAAAATATGATAAGAAGCAATGAGCCGCATTCATTGTGGCCGGGAACCGCATGCGGCTCGAGAGCCACATGTTCGCCACCCCTGCTTTAAGATACTAACTGTTTAATCTGATACGCCCTTGACTCTGTCAACACTGTCACTTGTAGGGAAGACAGACAGTACTTAACTGTCACTTAACGTCATTGACGCTAATAGACGTCCAATCCATTTTGATTGGGGGGGTTGGCAATGATCAGCTCTACTCCAAACAAATCAACAATATTTGAGTTGGCACATGATATGAAATATATCATCAGTTGCAGTGAGTTGGAAGTTTTTCCAGAAAATAATTCCCTTAAAAGTGGTGACAGGACTAAATAAATGGAACATTTCGTAACTCGAATACTAACTGACAACAAATCCCGATATGGAACACATATATCGATGACCAATCACCACTCCCAGTAGCCCACAAACTAGTCCACGGCTACCAAAACAAAGCAAAGATCAAAGTTGCTCTATTTGACACGGATGGCAGCCATAGTTGTTGTGTTCAAAGTTCAATCAACAAATCACACTTACGATGTCTCGGGGATCTCAAACGGTCTCAGAGTGAAGTCATCTCTCAGTGAGTTAAACCAAGACATCAACTCAGCGATGTTGGTGGACTAATGATTGGATTATTTGTCTCAGTCCTGCCCAGTTTCCCTGGTCTCCTGTGATGCGTTCAAAGGTAGGTAGGAAATTTCATTTTCCAACAACTTCAAAGCTTTTAAATTTGCGATGCAATATACTAATTACACTGTTGCACGCAAACTTGCAAGATTTGTCTGCGCACAAAAATGAATGATAAAATAAACAGTCCCGAAAATTGACACGAGTTGAGGAAATTAAAATAAAGGCTGGATAAAGTTTAGCTAGATTGAAATATAGTGGATATTCTTGGGAAAAGTGTAAATAGTTTCATTTCACATCTGAAACTATTTCTGTGCAGTCTTCCAAAAATATAATAACAGCCAAATTATGCATGAGCGATGTGAAGCTTATTTTCCATTTTTATATATTATTTATATATTATGAGTATTAAGGCATCGTAATTGCAACGCCGATCACCACCCAATTTTGGAGAAAGGAAATGATGCGTTGTCTACCATATACATTATTATGATTCTGGTTTACCAAAAAGTATAGAAATATTAAGTAAACACTTACATAATGATATTTTACATTTTAATAATTTAACAATTGGAGTTACAATCAGTAACTTCTGCTTTTCTTCCTTAACCTTGAATTGAAATATGCAGCTGGATGCATATAACCGTTATAAATGAATTAAGATTTAAACACTGCCCCCTAGTATTAATATTTGGTAAGACAATTTATCTTGCGCACCTAACCTCGTCCATGAAGGAAGAACCTTTTCATTCTATCTTCAGAAATTAGTTTTTTTCACAAGAAAATTATGCTCTTGTAAATTATTCACTTCATCTCATCTCATTTATTTACTTTTTAAAAATCAATTAAACAAGAACTACAATTCTTATTTATACAGGTGAAAAAAATATTGTTTTGAAAGGGTTCCTTTCCTTACTTTAGTGCTTTATACTGCACTAAATGGAATGGCAATAAAAATGTATGGTAGTTAAATGGATAATGTGGCGCCCTCTGGTGGCATTTTTATATGCATAGCTATTATTATATTAAATATTATTTGTCTGTACAACTTATCCTCACATTTTGTAAAAAAATAAGGATATTTTAATAAGTCTGGTTTAAATCTTGCAATCAGACAAAAAATATTCAAAAGAATAAACTTTCAAATATTTTTAAACGGAAGTTTCAACACATCTCCGTTCTTGAATATGTACAAACATGAATTTCCGTTCCAAGATACATAGAATCAAATGTTGAAAAGCAGGCACAGGCGCTACTTATTAAACGACTTAGGTTTATCATACATGATGAATTTGCTAAAAAAACAACAACAACAAAAAAAACACAATACAAACAGTAACATAACTTTTTTTGCAGATAATCGGACATAGGCCATGTCGTCATTACCACGACACAAAAGCCTACTTGTCATCACACGCAGAAACTGCGTGTGACGAAATTGATGGTGCTTCTCCATAAGCTACGTTTAATTGGCAAAAGACCTAAATAAGTGTAAGTTACGGACTTGTAATTTGTCATTCCGCTGTTGTGGATACAGGTCGCTTACCTCGCGATTACCTCGCGATTACCTCACACTGTCTTCCACTTACCTTACTTCAAGTCAGCTAGTAGGAGGCAGATCACCAACCAAACATCTATTCATATACCGCAGAAGGGAATGTGTGTTATGTTAGCGCGAGTTTAGATGTCTGATGGATGTGGGGAAAAAACTGTCCTTAAGCCTATTTGTCCGAGCTTTGTGGGACCTATAGCGTCTGCCAGAGGGCAGCAGCTGGAACAGATTGTGACCAGGGTGGTAAGGGTCCCCTATGATGTTCTTGGCTCTGCTGAGGTAACGAGGGCTGGCAATGTCTTCAAGTGAGGGCAGAGAGCAGCCGACAATCCTCTGGGCAGTGTTAATCACTTTCTGCATGGCCTTTTTGTCTGCCGCCGTGCTTCCAGCGTACCACACTGTGATGCCGTACGCCAGGATGCTCTCTACAGTGGTTCTATAGAAGGTTCTCAGAAGATTGGTGCCCAAGTTGTTCTTCCTAAGTACCCTGAGGAAATGGAGTCGTGTCTGAGCCTACTGAGATAAAGTACATGTTTGCCTATGAGTGGACAACAAATTAGAAATGATCAAAATACAAAAATGGATTGGAAAAACTACTTGTTATCATCAGGGTGATCATTTCAATTCCAATCTGCCAGCTTCTCTAAATTGACTGAGCAGGCCATCATCTGCCCGGAGTGGGAAAGAGAGACTCCTTGCTTTATAGAAATGTGAATCGGACTGAAGGTTCTGGATGACATCTGTGAGGAGGTGGGCCCGTTCCACCCCGCAGCCTGGGGCGTCATAGCCGAGCTTGGTGAAATGGACGTGAAGGTGGTAGTAAGATGGCTGGTAGTGCAAGTAAACTCTCAGCTTGCTGGCTGGGAGGTTGTAGCGTTGCAGGATGGCCTCCTAATTACACATAGTTAGATCATTGGATGGAAAAATAGAGCCCTAAAGTGCTTGAATAAAGAGAGTGAGGTTTTACCTTTCCTTTCTGTAAAATGTTTTGAAGAAGTGGTATGTGCTCAAATTTCAGGTCTCTCAGACTTTTGATGTTTCTCTGATGTATGATAGCGATCAGGTACAAATTATCCAGCTGAATGTAGAAATTATGTATTATTTAAACAAAAAAGAAGGAAAAAACAAGCTACAACAAACATGATCTGGCACATGTGTTGACTTAAAATTAAATAGGTTTGACAATATTGTTAAAATGTCTTAGCTTGCGTGATGTGTCTAGACTATAAAATACGTATAAAGCATGTTTACCTGTTTCTGGTCCCATTTGAAGTCCGGGAGTAGGACAAAACCAAGCTTTGGGTCTGGGTCTTCAAACACGATCCGCTCAGACTCCGCCTTCTTCTCCAAGATGTTGTATACCCACTAGAGAGTGAATATAATGCCCCCAAAAATATAACCACACAATCTAAGTTTTGACATTTTTGTCACACTACCTGCACACTGAAACTCTGCTTCTGGATGAAGGGAAGCGTGATGGACGCATAGTCATCTGCGGTCTCCTCCACCAGGAAGCTCTCCTGACGTTGGTATTTCTTGACATGCTTCTCAGTGGCTGGACATACTACCGTCGCCTTGATCTCTAAAAAACACCAAAAATATGTCTTCTTCCTCACAAAGATTTGATCTTCATCAGTAGTGTGTTACCATTAAGGTGAGGTGAAGCCTGGAGACGGTAGGTGCTGTAGATATCATTTCTTAGATCCAACTCCAGGGTGGAAGAAGTGAAAATTTCAGACAGGGCGTCTTCTGTGATGGGTGTCTTTTCCAAGATGACAACAGCATTCTGGTCAGCAAGCTGATGAGCATGGAAACAACCCAATGGTAAATATTATTCTTAGTCATTTCTCCATATACAAATGTTGTTAAGCATATTGTCATGAATTAGTTGCATGAAATCAAAAAGATAATTGACATATTTAGAAATCCTAGCCCATTCAGTGCCATTGAGAATGATAGACATCAAATCAATTTTAACCGGGCTGGCTGGCATTGAGTGAGCATGTTTCGCTGCCATTGACGGCGATAGACGTCAAATTGATTTTGCCTGGGAGGGCCAACAGCGTTCGTATGTTGCCTGTTATTATTATTTATTATTTTTAACCTTGGCTTCAATGGCGAATGCCCACTTTGGGATTGACGTAACATTTATACTTTTTGTTTACATTTGGGATTATGATGTAAAGTTCTCAGTTTCATGTAAAAAAAATTTCATTATGAACGCGTTACCTTTTTTTCTTTAAAAAAAACCATTAGAGAGCTATTTGTCTAAACATTAGACTTTAAATAAATTTAGACTAAGTCATCAAACTCAAATTCACCAAAACAGAGCTTTTATGCAGTAGCAATTACCCAAACGTGGATAAAACTACAAAAATCTCGTTCGATTTAAGTGTATACAAAAATCACATTAAGAATTAGCCACAAGGAATCCGAAGTAATATACAAATATTTTTATGATCTACCTTTCCGTGGACGAAGATTGTTTTCTCCCTAGCAGAATCACTCAAAACGGTTATGGTTTGAAAGCCAGACAGGACAGTTTTTTCAGATTTACTCCCGTTTTCTCCCCGATCCTTTTCGTGATCCGTTTTTGTTTTCTTTGTTTTCGGAGATAATTCATTTGATACAGCGCCATTATTTTCACGTTTAGTTGAAACGTCAGCCATGTTTGACGCCGCTTCCTGAATTTCCAAAGATTGTTAATATACGGCAAGATAGTTCACTCTGTGACCACAACAAACCGGGCAAAGATGTGCGTGATCTAAATTATCGCACATACATCCTGAAGGAGATTTTGATGTGTGAGATGTATATTACTTAAATTACTATCTTTTTTTGAAGAATTTTATTACAATCAATGCATTAGCTGTTAATTTGATCTTCTAATAGCAATTTATTTTTAATGTGATTGACAGCTTATTTAGCCATCTGAATCACTGGTTAGGGGCGGGATTTCTATAGAATAGACCAATAAAAACACAGCACAAATAACGCTAGGAAGTTATTAAAACGGAAGAGCGCCGATATGTATTTATTAGTTATCATCACGTTTAGACATACGACGATGTTAATTTGACTCTTTGTACAAGGCTCAAAGTTAATATTTGAATGTCTTAACAACATGTACATTTATGTCCATAAATGTTTGTTTCTCGTTCTTCACGTGCTTCTTGTCAGTGCGAGAAAAGGTAAGCCAAGTTTTTAATAACTTAATGTTACTAGTGTAATCCTAGATAACCAATAACAGTAAGAACACTTAGATCTGATTTGTTTTTCATTTTGACACGTGTTTAATCTAATTTAGCAATAATTGGTCATAATAGGATGCCTGTTATCCAATTTGCGGCTAGAGGGAGTAAAACATATCCGCGTTTCTGCCTGTCCAAAATTAACAGCGTCTTTTTAAAATCAATTACTTTACACATTAATATACAGCTTTCTGTCCTTTCATGTAGAAAGACGAAATGTCCTTTTCATCATCGCTGACGACCTGCGGACTTCTTTGGGATGTTATGGAGACATAACAGTAAAATCACCCAACATTGACCAACTGGCATCCAAAAGCCATGTTTTTCTCAATGCGTTTGCACAGGTTAAACAACGATTCTAACACATCCACAGCAGATGTTTAAATACACGTGGCTTTATATTTATTGTGTTTGCAGCAAGCAGTATGTGCTCCAAGTCGAACATCCATGTTAACAAGTCGCAGGCCAGACACAACTAGGCTGTATGATTTTAAATCATACTGGAGAGTCCATTCTGGAAACTACACCACTCTTCCGCAGTACTTAAAATCCCAAGGTTATACTACCATGTCAGTGGGAAAGGTTTTTCACCCAGGTAAATCTAAACACCCCAACTAAATTTGCCAATTTTCTTCGGTCCTGTCATGACGTTTTCCACAGGAATGTTGGGAACAATGGTTGTGCTTTGTTTTTTGGCAGGCATCGCCTCCAACTACACTGACGATTACCCTTACAGCTGGTCCATCCCAGCATACCACCCTGCTTCATTTAAATTTGAGAAAGAAAAGGTACACTTTACAAGAGAATTTGATACAAGGCCGTGCCTCTACTTATGAATGCCTCTAGGTACAAAGTTTTCAGGTTAACAAAACCCTTTGATATGCAAATGACTGTCCCAATATACAAAAACAAGATCCAACTTACGAAATACCCCAAAACGTGAAAGCATTTCTTGTATTTTATTTTGTAATTGTCCGGGAAACATTGTGGATGACTAATTTGGTTGAAATGATGACATCACAAGACCAAATACAGCTCACTTGAAAATTATTATTTCCAAATACAAGATAACTGGTGAGATCAGACCTTTTTTTTTTTCATATTGTATGCCTGTATGCCAGAGGTGGCCAACTCCGGTCCTCGAGAGCCCCTATCCGGTCTGTTTCCCAGCTCTCCCTCCACCAACACACCTGAATCAAATAATCTGGATCGGTATGAGGCTTCTGGACAGCTTGCTGATAAATTGATCATTTGATTAAGGTGTGGTAGAGGAGGCAGATATGGAAAACAGACTAGAATAGTGGCTCTCAAGGACTGGACTTGGACACCCCTGTTGTATGCATATAAAAATGTTTGTGTTTTTAATACTTAGAAATGTTAAACTGATTATTTCCAAGGCATGTAAGTCACTTCTGTCGCATGAATTTACTACAGTAACGAGATGCAAAAATGTTCAACGTAAGATAAATCATTTTATCATTGAAAGCGTGCAACTGTTTTCTCATGTCCGGGCGACACATGCGATACTAATTCCTTCCAACCCAAACTAAGTGTCAATTACTACTTATTTTACTTCTTAATCTAATCAGATGTGTGAATACAAGTAGAGGGCGAGTCAGTTTGTCTGAAGGGCCCCAAAACATCAGAGCATGATGAGCATATCTGCAAGCAGTATTTATACATAAATCTCTTGCTAAACATTTTTTTTTTTTTTTTAGATGTGTAGAGGAGAGGACGGTCGCCTCCATGCTAACCTGCTGTGTGCAGTCAATGTGACTGAGCAGCCTGGAGGAACACTTCCTGACATGGAAATTGCACATGAGGCGGTGAGACTACTAAAAACTCAAGCCAATGACAGCAATCCCTTTTTTCTGGCTGTGGGCTTTCACAAACCTCACATTCCCTTTCGGATACCGCAGGTTTGTTATGGTTTTCTACAGAAATGACTTAAATTATAGTTGCAAGCATAGTTGCAATTACAGTTCTACATTCCAGGAGTATCTGCGCCTCTACCCGATGGAGCAAATGAGTCTGGCACCTGATCCGAATGTTCCCAAACGTCTTCCACCTGTAGCTTACAACCCTTGGGCGGACATTAGAAAGCGAGATGACGTCCAAAAGCTCAACATTAGCTTCCCTTATGGACCAATTCCTAAAGAGTTTCAAGTATGAATGTTATGCTGTGAATTTTTCAAATTTGCATCAATCTTTTTAAACTCCCGGTGCAATTCTGTTTCAGCTTCGCATCCGGCAGCACTATTATGCTGCCGTGTCCTACATGGATGCCCAGGTTGGGCAACTACTCGGTGCTCTTGATGCCCTGGGGTTGGCTCAGAGCACACTTGTGGTTTTCACTTCTGATCATGGTGAGTCAAGTGTTTGTAATAAATAAAACCAATCATGGCTTTTTGCAGGCCTTTTTTTTGGTTGGTGATTTGGGAATGTTTTTATATGATTTACCAACAAAGTGCGCCTCTATCAAATGACAGCCACTAGAGGTCGGTGTTGTTTCAAAATTGATTCAAGTTTGTTCTGCATGAATATTTCTCAGGGTAGTTTGATGAATGGATGCATATAGTTCAGAAATTCATTTGGAAATTTAACCTCATTTCTTGGACAAATTGTTGTTCTTTTTCTGGTTTTAGGTTGGTCGCTCGGTGAGCATGGTGAATGGGCAAAATATTCAAACTTTGACGTGGCAACACGTGTTCCTCTTATCTTTTATGTACCTGAACCTTCTGGGCCTTATAGAGGCTTTGAAAGCCCTTCCTTTCCCTTTATGGATGTCTTTAGAGAATCAGAGTTCATCTTTAAATGTAAGAACCTACATTTCTAAAAATGTCCAAGATTATATTGACTTTTACATTAGGACGCAGTAAAAAACAAAAACAAAGCTCTTGACAAAGATATTTTTCAGTTTTATAATAATTTTTATTTTTGTGGCGCAAGTCTCTGTAAATAATTCCTGCTGCACTTGTATTTTCCAGTTGATAATGTTCTACAAAATGTAGTGGAGCTTGTGGATGTTTTCCCAACCATTTCCCACTTGGTGGGTCTAAAAACACCTCCACCTTGTCCTGAAGTTTCACTCCAGGTATTGATCATGATACTTTAAACGAATAGAAAGGGTTTAAGATTATGCTTGTTGTTGTATAGGTTTCAGTAAATTGTAAAAGTAGCAATACAATTTTTCGGAATTATTTGGGGACTTTTTCCACGTCTGCCTAAAACATTCATTCTCCTTCATAGAGACAGATTTTGGAGTATTATGTGTGGTATGGAGCAATATAACATGTAAACGTTGATGGTTCCTCGTTAAAGCAAATACGATAACCCCAAAGCAAACCAAACCAATTTGTAATTTTTGTTCATGTAGTGAAAAAGATCACTGCACACAGAGAATTTGATTGAAAAGGAATTCTGATGATGTGAACAGTTGGATGCCTTGTGCCTCCTCTGTCAAATCAAATTCGTCATGCTACAAACATGAAGATTGTGGCATTGAAATACAAATGCAACTGATGGTAAAATCACCAGTGTAAATGGCACAGTTAATTAATTAGTAATTGATTTAATTGTCCTTGAGTGAATTGGAATGTCCTAATTGCTTTTTGAACACTTAATGGTTCAGTACTTTTGCTATTTGTAATAGGACTCTAAATTGATGAATATGTTAATAATTTTCTGACTCTTTGAGTCAGCCCTGCTGTTGATGCATGATTAATCTGTGGGATGATCCCACCTCTCACCCTCCCATGGTCTTATGAAAGATGCATGTATGTAACTCTAAAATGTCTTCATTCTTCAGAAGGAGCTGTGTACAGATGGAAAGAACCTGTCCCAACAATTCTACCCCGCTCAAAAAATTGATATAGAGGGAGTGTCTTTCAGCCAATACCCACGACCTGCTGACACACCCCAGGTATTGTCATGCAAGGCTTTTTTGGGGGGTGACAATTTGACAGGCTTTGAGCAAGATATCATCTCAGCTGGTTTAAATTACCCTCATGCAAACAATCATTCTCTCCACCTTTCTAAATGAAAAAATCAGTTTCAATTTGATTATATTCTATTCCACTTAACTTGTTCATGCACAAATTATGACTTTAAAAAAAAGTTTTCACCACTTGTTCAACTCTGGCTACCCGACAGCGCTGAACGTACAATCCATTTTGCCAGAGAGGGTCAAATGAGCGTTTGTTCATTCCCTCCTTCCTGTCAAAATGGATTGAACATCCAGCAATGTTAATGGCCCTGAAAACAGAGCTTTGACGGCCACTCCACCTAAATTGAATGAATCTGACGTCTAGTGCCGTCTGTGGCATTCAATGAGGTAATGTAAAAAAAAAAAGCACTTCAGAGTGTTACTTGGGGCCATAACCAGTGTTTTTTTCAGTTTTATATAGTTATATACATTTCAATTTACTTAATTTAGCTTTCATTGATGTATTAATTTATACATGTACTTACAATGATTACAAATAATTAAAAATGTTTTTCTTTTAAATGGCAAAAAAACAGCTGCATGAATTTTTGATTATTATAGAATTCTAGGGTTGTTAACATAATAAATAGAGGTAGTCATTTACTCACTGAAATACGTTTTGCTTTAGATGAACCTAATTTTCTCGTTTTGTAGGGAGAAACGACTGCTCTTTGTAAAACGTATGCGTTTCTGCCAGCAGACGAGTGGATTGCTTTAAAAAACAAAACAAAAAACAAGTTATTGTCTGAGGTGTAATGTTTGTCATTGTCTACTAGGAGGACTCAGACCTTCCGGACCTTAAAGACATAAAGGTGATGGGCTACTCACTGCGCACCTATGACTACAGATTCACTCTGTGGCTAGGCTTTGACCCCAAGACATATCAGGTAAAAGTTCACTCTTCACATACAACAACAATGCTTTAACTCCATCTTTCTCAAATACAGGAGGTAAAAAGACTGATCATCCGTCTTGTGTTGTTGACATTTGATCACTATTGTCGATTTTTAAAGGTCAACGTGTCAAATGTCCACGCTGGAGAGCTGTACATGCTATTAGATGACCCCAGTGAGGATAACAACGTTTACGATGATCTTGAGCGGCACAGCATGATCAAAATGTTGAACAGGGAATTGAAGAGCATGCCTCCTGTGAGTTTGCTTAAGTCCATCCATCTAACGTCTTCATCAATGTGATTGTCGTTGTTGTTTTTCCTGTCTAGACTGGGAGTGTACAGACGAGGATGAAGCTGCAGCTACATTACCTCACAGCAGGAATGAAGACCGGTGGAAGGTCAGTGCAATGACAGATGGCTGTAGAGTGCACTCAAGCAATAAACCCACTTTTTTTCTTTACAAAATAAGGCCATGATTTCAAATCTAGCGTGCAATTTTGTACTCTTTGAGCGTACTCCTTCCCTTTAATTAGCACTTTGTGAGGCTCTCAAGGTGAGATTTCAACAGAAAGCACATGGACTGCTTTAATTACTAGTTGTGAATTTTACACAACACTAGAAGATTGCTCATAATGAGTGTTAGGAATGTATTTTTTTTTTTCAAGCCATATTAACTGACATTTGCATGTATTTGCCCCCTTCTCACCTTGTTAACCAGTTAGCTAAATCTGTGCACAGTCTGTAATAATTCAGTACAAAGGAAGTGTTTCTATGCTACTTGCCATTTAACTGAACGTGTGTGAGGGGGGGGCAAATACGTCATGTTGATTATACTCTGTTTTGCTCTAAGCTAACGCTTCCGGTTATATGATGCACAATTGTTGTAATGGTACTTGCGTTTGTCTTTTGACTGATATTGTTTGTTAATATAAACATTTGCACAGTTCAAAAAAACGCCTCATTTTTTACCTGCGTGTATACTGTTTATGGTCGGCTAGAAATTTAGATAATTTTTAGTCCAAAAGCACAGAAGTGAGAGAACATTGTATTTCACAGATGATAGTGTTCACATGGCTTTCAAGCTCCTCCCATTTTCTCTCCAAACTTATTGTCTAACATGGTCATATAGTTCTATTTGTAGTAGTAGTTGGGGACCCGAATGAATATTTTTAGCTGAGTTCTTTGGTCCGCATGTTTTCAAACTGTTAGTCCTGTCAATTCGATCCAATAATGTCAGACATGTAACTCCAAATACCATATAGATCTATTATTATTTATCTCTTTATTTATATATCTCAAGGATTGAATACTAGATTTTAAAATCTACACCTTCACATGAATATAAAGATGATAAAGTCATAATTATGTTGACAATGTAATTGGTGGAAGTACTGTATTTTCTGCACTATAAGGTGCACATTCAATCAAAGCCCTATTTTAAAATTTGTTTCATATAGAAGGTGCACTAGATTATAAAAAGCAGGAGCAATATTGGTGGTGGTGGTAGTAGTAGTAGGTGATTATATATACATCCACTCTGGAGCTGTAATAGTAATACTAGTAGAGCATTGTGTTATACATCCACTAGATGGGGCTGTAGCAGTGGATTGTGTTATGGATTCACTAGCTGGGGCTGTAGTTGTTGTTGTTATACATCCACTATATGGCAGTATAGTGGTTAGGGGTTTGTTGTACAACAACTTCATGGAGCTGTGCTAAAAGGAATGTTATTCACTAGAATAGAATCCAGCACCCACGCAAGGATAGGCCTTCCGAATTGAATGGCTGCCATTGATAGTGGTAGATATGGTGCCATTCAAATTGAGGGTTTTTTGTCATCAATTCACTTGAACGAGTGGAGTTGTGCAGTTTTATGCATGATTGTGTTAAAATTTAAATATTCCATACAAGTGAATGGAAAGAAGGAACCTGGGGAATGTTAATACAAAAAAAAACAGCGTATGCTAAATAGCTAAAACAACTATTATAATATTTATATGACGAAACTCCTTACAAATATGTACTGTATATCTTTCCCAAAGAATGACATTATTTAAGGCATCTTTGAACCATTTAATAAAAAAAAAAGTGAAAATCATGAATCACACCAGATTGCAGCTGAAACATTAGTAGCATTTCATTTGAGTTGGACTCTTTAGAAATATTTTCACTTTGTGTGCATAAATACAAATTGCATTGCAGTTGTCTGTCTTGTGTCAGACTGTAAATATCCCTCAGTGGTTTAATCCCACCAATATATATCATCCCAAACAGTTATCTGTTATCATGATCACATTCATCTAATGACAATTAAGTTAGTGTATTTACCTCTTGCCTCCTTTTAGTTTTCGGAATGACACACGTGGCAGCCACTGCTCCCCCTAGCCACTTTGTCATTGTCACGCTCTCATTATGATTCATACACTGCTAATCACATTACCACTATGGGCTCATAGCCTGACAGGTCACCCTGTCTTTCCGTTAACATTGGCGACACACAATTACATTAGAGAGGTGGAGTGTGGGCATGTGTGTGAAAAAGCTTTGCTCAGCTTCCTCACACCTGGGGTTGAACTTGACGTTGTGTGTATTTGAAAGAATTTTCCAAGATCCCAGCTTTTACTCATGGTACCTGTTCTATATGCATTACATGACTTGCGTTTGGAGCTCATGCTACTATCTTTTACTGTGTCTCTGTGTAGACTAAAAGAGTCAGATTACGACTTATAAAAAAATCATGTTTGTTTTAAATGGAAAACATAATAAATATAGAATGATTGCAATTTTATTTTACCTTTTTTAAATCGGAAAAGTCGAATGAATGAGACAATAACTGACAGATTAACTTCTTTTTTTTTCCATTTAAAACAATGTAGTAAATAAAATGGAGTGGCCTCGCAGTACTGTGGTTGAGGGTTCAATCCCAGGTCAGTTCCCACTTTGTGGTGTTTGCATGTTCTCCCCGTTTTCTCCCACATCCCCGAAACATGGATCTATGCTGTTTGAACACTAAATTGTCTCTAGAAATGTAGGAGTGTGAATTGTTATGTTTTGTCTCCCTGTGCCCTGCAATTGGCTGGCCACCAATTTAGGATGTCCCCCGCCTGGTGCCCAAAGTCAGCTGGAATAGCCTCCAACACTCTTGTGAGGATAAGTGGTTCAGAAAATAAATGTAAAAAAATGGGTTAAAAAATTAACACATTTACTATATATAATATACCAGTACCAGGCCGTGCATTTCACATCTAGGCCTTCAGTATTACTATGTCTGAATCAATCCAGCGCACAATAACTATTTTATGGCTGGAAAACCTTTACTGCAGCTACAGCAGTGACACGTAAAAAAAGGCATCAATAACAACCTGGGCGGCCCGTCGGCCACAAAGTAGGGGACCCCGGTTCAAATCCAGCTTGGTCCAAATGTGTGGAGTTTGCATGTTCTCCCTAGGCCTGTGTGGATTTTTTCCGGGTGCTCCGGTTTCCTCCCACATTCCAAAGACATGCATGGTAGGCATACAGTAAATCTGCAACCAAATCCATTTCTTCTTCAGCCGTTGTGGGTTGACAAAACTGCTATCAAATCAACACAACAATATATTTGTTTGTGCAGCTCGTTCCAGGTATAGTTTGCGAGCTCTGGCAAGTCCACTCTATCACTAGCCAATCATAGTTTGTGAAAGCAATGACGTATACCTACGCTAACTCGAAATCTGATTGGTTAAAGCAACAGTTTTATCGACGCCTGCAGAACTGATTGTGAAGGCCTCCAGGTACATTTCTGACGGCCAGGGGGAAGCAATGAAAGGAAGTTGACAGACAATGTGGAATGATTTAATACGTATTCAAGGACAAAATATAATTAACATCAGTCTGTGATTCAAATATTTTTAGGCCAGCAGAGAAGGCCTTGCAGGCCCTGACAGTCCACCACTCAGTTATTGTATACTACAATAGAATGAAGCATTCTTTGCGTTTCAAATGTTATGCTCTTAATGGAGTCAGTTGGCCTGGAATAAAGGTGAGTTGATGTAAAATGTTACTCAATATTTAGTAAAATGAGTGTACTAACACATACTGTTTTATAGCATAAAGAACACAAAAATCATGACTAACTGTCATCTTCAAATCATGGACATTGAGTTGAGAGGACAAACCACCTTGTGGAGCGCGGTAAGCAAGCCACCATCTTTTCCACATTTAATTTGGCGGGACAATATGGGCGTGGTTACGCCTATTGTCGACGCAGCTGCGCAAATTAAGCACATGCGCAGTACCTCCTTTCGAACAGCCTTTTCTATGCCGACGGACGACTAGCACGCCAACGAGGTAAGTTGTTGAGCAAGTTACTGGCCTAAGTGCATTTTTATCACGCTACTGGGAGATTTCTTTAGGAATGAATTGAGCAAAAAACGCCAACAAATGTGTTAGTTTAATGCCAGGTTGAACACACCATCGACAGTTTAAGTTTAGGCTCTTTCCCCCCGCCGCATGTAACTAGTTATCTTAGCATGTCGACGAGCATCGTCGAGACGCTGATGCGTCCCATTTGACTTAAAAGTATGTTGTCCATTTTCTCTCCATTATTTAGTCGTGTAGAAAGATTTTTAATTTAATCAAACACAGCCGAGACATCAACGGACAGTTTTTTTTGGTAAAGGGTCACTTAAAATTGACATCTAGAGGCATGACTTAGTTCCTGGTGTGTTGTATGTAATGATAGTTTTCATTGCGAATGCTAAACACCCGTTTTCATTTCCCTTCCTCTGAATGCTCTTTTTTCAGTCCAAACGAAGTACCATCCGTTTAGATAGGGAAGGATGGCAGTGATCACCTCTTTTTCCATAAGTGATTGGACGTCTATCACCATCAATGGCATCCAGTGACTTGTGAGTGCGCTTTAAAGGCTTAAGGAAGAAATGTAAATGAAAAAAATGAATCGCATAGCTATTGTGTTCCTAGCAAACAAACAACACTAAAACCACATTAAAACAGACTATTTCTAAAAACCCTTTCTTTGCATATCACAGCACATATGCATATAATCATTTTGTTTGTGAAAATCAACTATATATTTTACACCGCAGAGCAATGTTAGCTATTAGGACATTGCCATAAAAGACCAGAGTGGCTGACATGCCATTTTTAAAATGTCATGAAATAATTAATTAGAAAATACCACAAAATAGATTGAGGTCAAACATAATCACGGTGTGCATTTATGGCCGTGTAATTTGATTCAAAATCAAATTTGCACAGTTTAATGGCGCAGACGGTAGTCAAAAACCATTAAAGCTATCTGCATGAACTTGAAATTTGCATCGATACAGTAACAAACATCCTGAAGGTTTAATGATTACGGAGCGACAGTCCTTATCTAAAATTCACCAACAACACAGAAGTTAATCGTCTTGGAGATCCATGTTTGATCTGTTGATTGGATATGAAGAGACAATCTTTAGGGTGAGCAATGTATCACAATGTTAAATGCTTAAAAAATCCAATAGAAAAGCCGTGAAGGTCATATTCTTTCTAACTTCAAGTTCCACACAGGTGGACCAACCCTGGATCTGAACCCAGGACCCCAGAGCTGCGAAGCCGACGCGCTAAACGCTCGCTCCTCTTAGTCCAAATGAATTTGCCATCAAGCAGTGTCAATAGCAGCCAATGCGTTAACAAGTAAGTGACCAAAAATGCCCTAAAATCTATGGAAAGTGAACCATTTTCTCATTGCTATTGTTGTTACCACTTCCATTATCAGGACACAAGTTGTTGGTCTGACGCTACCATTTATTGCATGCAACGTTTTTCATATCAGGCATTTCGGACAAACCTTAAAAACATCAAGAAAACAGAAGAAAAACAATGGAAACTTGACACTTTGAATCGCACATTTTCCTTAAAGCCGGACTCCAATGTCATCATACAGTAAATGCTAGTAAAAAGCTTATGGAAACATTTGATTTTACAAAAAAAACAATCTCATATTTGTACCAATATGGTATGGAAAATCACTTGGATTCAGTATTTTTTTCCTTAAATAAATAGAGCAATTCCCACTGGACACGAATAGAGGCACTTAAGTTTTTTTTTCTTTTTTCCTTTTTTTGTCAAATGTTCTTTCCACATCCGCATTGTCTTCCATACACATTCAACAGTGGTTACATGACTGAGAAGCGAAACAGTCACTCTCAATGAGTTGAATTTACACGGACCAGATGATAAAAAAATAAATACAATTAAAATAAAAAAGAATTTAAAAAAACAGCACAGAAAGAAGCATGTTGTTTTCATGTGCCATTAAAAAAATGGCAGGTTTGTTGCTATGTGCGACCATAAATAATCACACACGCGTCTCTTTTTTTCTCACTCGTACAAACACGCACACATTACAGAATATACTGTCGATGTTCATTATGTATCTTGGTTCACGTCATTCAATTGTCCGGTCACTGAACTGACACAAACAACCACAACAACAATAACAACAACATCACTGTTTGTACAAGTCACAGTCTCTATATTGTGGAGCACAAACATCACTGTTGTCCAGTCGTTTTCGAAAGACTTGACACAATCAGTCGTACACGTATACAAACGACAACACAACAAACGACCAAAATGTCCAGTGGTGATTTGATCAGATTCAAATTTGTGCAAAGTTGCCATTGGTGCACAGTCTGTTAGTGGGGAATTTTGTCATTTACACCGCACTTCGGACAGTTTGCCTGGTTTGGTGGGTTACTGTGGGAGCCAGAACTGAGCCAAATTACCTAAAAATGAACCAGTAAGGCATAGAAAAATAAGGTTTAGAAATACAGAAATTTCTCTTTTGTGTGTAGCTAAAATACGTAGATTTCTTTGGTGAAATATTTCAATCTGAACAATGACAGAGAAGTCACAATTATCTTCCTCCACTGGTTAAATTGAATATTTGGCAATACAACAACAAATGTCTTCATATTTAAACCTTACAGTTGTGGTCTCTTGTAGGGCCAACATGACGGCAAACTTGTATTAATCTTATGTTGTAAATGTTTAAATACGTAAACAAAATGAACGATTTGTGGTTTTGAAAGCAAAAGCCCGAAAACCAAAAATATCTGTATTGAACAAAATAGTTTTTTTGAATAATGACAATTTAGTTTTCAGGGTTCCAGTGGGGTCTTAAAAAGTGTTTGTATTAATCTTCATTAACTGAATTTCATCTGCTATGTCTTAAACGCCTTAAATGTTGGAAAGTTCTTTCTGAGAAATTTATCAAGTGCTGTTGGAGCGAAAGATTTTTAAAATTTGAACATTTTTAAATGTGCCCTGAAATTGGTAATAGACACATTGCTCAAAGATATCTTAAAAAGTCTCAAATTTCACATAATGAAATCTATAGGAACCCTATTTTTTGGCACTTGGGAAAAACTATTGGCACACTTCAAAATTGTATAAACAATACAATTGATCTTTATATTTTGGTGAGTTTTATGAATAATGATGCATATCAAGCTTTAAAAAAACAAACCCAAAGAGACAATGATTGTATTTACGAATTAGTGCAAAGGCCATTGGCACACAAATAACAAATAGAAGATACGTAACTAGGAAATAAGCAATCTAGGCCCTCTAAAAAGACAGCAGCAACCTTTAATAAGCCACCATCAACAGCGAATACTGTATAAAGTGCCAAAAGAAAGGCTTAGGTTAAAGGCCAGTTGCTGAAAATGCAACCACATTTGTTTATTCTGAAATAAAAATTACACCGTCGCACAACACCAAATGACTGTACGCTAAATTACCACAGGAGAATTTGAGTGTGTCAGATGTTAACTTTCACTTTTCCAATGTATAAAGTATGCTTACTCCTTATTTAATTTCTGCGCTGGATCAATATCAGACAACATTGGAGCCTTTTGAAAGGCTTCCTTGCAAGTGTCATCCACTTTAATTGCAACCAGCTAATGTCGACCATTTCCTTTTGAAAATGATCCCATCTTGTTAAAAATAGATCTAACTTATATTCCTATTCAGGGAGGAACTACACAAATCCGAGTATAATTATTGTCTCTCCAAAGAGGCACATCAATTTCATTATGGTAATCACTATCTCGGTGAGCCACATTCAAATGATGTAGTTAGTGTTTATTCCTAAGTGCTGATTGATTTTTGCTCAATTAATCCACCTAGTCAATGCCATTACTTTATGACTGCGTGTTGAGTCATTTGAAGGACCCCAGCGGGGACTAAAATGTTATTGTGTGTTATCTCACTGATCCCAGTTCTAGCTCCCAGGCCCATTTGATGATTTTTCTGTCAGTTTTTTTTCTTAAATAGCTGGCTGTGGTTCATCGCCTACAGCAGGTGAGCCTCAATGCGGAGCCAGTGCAGACCCTGTCTGATGTAACGGACCAGATCGGTCATGCCGCTCTGCTGACTCAATGGCTCCATGACAGAGTCCAACTCACGGTAGAACTCTGCAGGGATACAAAAAGATGCTAATCAAGTTATTTATATCTCACAATGATTCTCTTTTTGAGTGAGCAGATTGTTTATATAATCGCTTCAAGAATATTCCTAAGGAATCCAACGAATGATTACAATGGTACCCCAACTGACAAAATGCATTGGTTTTGTAACTTCAATTTTTTGTATGTAGAGATGCATTTTTCATGTAAAAGCCTTAATTTTGTATGAAAAATGTGTGAATAAGAAAATAACTTATTAAGCCATTCAAATGAATAGCGAAAACATTTTCTATTGGTGTTGAGGGAGTGTATAGGGAGTTGGCAAATGAATAAACATACAAACACACACATAAACACAACTTAACTAAAATATTTGGATTCAAAAGAACTTAACTCTCTTGGGGTCCATGGTGAAAAATAAAGAATAACATTTCTTTAAGCACACTCGAAAAACTCAGGAAAGATTGTGTTGAACTCCGTGACGACGAATGGTGGTCAAAGACACACAAAAAAAACACGTTGGAGACACAGGTCCCTCCTAGCCAATGGGAGGCGAGCAGGGTGTTGGGGCACACCCACTTGGAGGCCAGCGAGTTGTTGGGAAATATCCCACACCCAATTGGAAGCCAGTGAGTTGTTGGGCAATATCCAATGGGAGAGAAACTCTGTCATGCCAATTTAAAAATACAATATAGGATACGGAAGTGGATTTAGGTTTCGGGGGATGTTTGAGTTTTACTGAGATTTTGCGCGTCGTAATTTGAATTTCTTTCGTATCCCTAGGCTAAGTTTTTCCCATCGATGCGTTTCATAACCTGAATGTTTTGTATGTTGGGACATTTTTTGTAAGTAGAGGTACCACTGTATTCATTTCCTTTACATACCTTGACTACCAGAGGCCAGTCTGTCAGCGATATCCCAGTGTTCATAGCTGCGTAGGATGTTGTTAGTGATGTTGACGTGACTGGCAGCCATGTGGTGGATTCGTTGGGGAATAGCTACTGTGCCTGACGAATTTGGCGCACCTCCTGAGGCGACGCCCCCTGCGCCGCCGCTGGCCGGTGACAGACTGAGAGAGAGTGGAGACGGGGTCCCGTTGATCCTGGAATTCACACAGTAGCTCTTAGTTAGATTTAAACAGTAACCGATGAGTTTACGGTGGGTTATTGAATCATGGATCTCAACATAAGCAATTCAGTATGTCAAACAAATGCTGCATGCTATTTTTTTAAGATAGCGTCAACAACTTGTGGTTAGCATGTCCACCACACAGTTCTGAGGTTTGTGGATGGAATCTGCGGCTTCCCTGTGAGGAGTTTGCATGTTTTTTGCTTCTTCCCATATTCCAAAAATGTTAGGTTAATTGAAGACTACAGATTGGCCACAGGCTATATGGTAAATGGTACGGGGAAAATGAGTGTGCTTGCTGTTTGTCTTCATGATGGTTTAAAAATATTTTTGGTGTGACACAGGGAAGAGGAAAATCCAAATTAGACAGTCACATAAGACACCAACATTTAATAAAAAAATCTTTTACCTCTGAAATAGTAAGGGGAAAGACAAAAAACTTTAAATTAATAACCTGTTTTACATGACCTTAAATGTGAGGAATCACAGGTGTTTTATAATTGTATTATATTTCTATTAAGAATACTTTTTTAATACACATTCTTAATGAAAGAAAAAAAAACAGCACTGAATAAGATCTTTAAAAAATAATCTGATAAAATCCAAATTAACCAAAGCGAAATACACTGGTTATGGCTCTAATAACAGTAAACTTCTTTTCATTTTCTTTTTAATTTCACACTATTTAACTTATTGTCTGCTATTGACAATGACAGACATCCAATTAGCCGTGAATGCTCATTTTTCAGTGCAATTGCCAGCTGTCCAATTTTGATGTTCCTTCGCCGCTCCCACTCCAAATGGATTGGATTTCTAGTACCATCTATGGCAGCTAATGAGTAAAATAAGTGCCCTAGAAGGGGTTAAACATTTAGCATGAACTGGTGTGTTGCTTGCACAGTAACATGAAGCTTTCCAGTTCCAAAATCTCCTGCCGCATCACGCAGCGGGTGTGTCACTGTGACACTGACGTCATGTCTGTGATTATGGACTCGGCCCTCGCTAATCCTTCGACTTGGCGCGTTCTTGGCTGTACACACATTACTCACACACACGCATCCACACACATGCACTGGGGTCCGGTCCCGCTGTTACACAGTGTCAGAGCTGTTCAAACTCATTAGCTTCACATCCACAGCCCCTCCATGCCTCTCCTCTATCTATCACCACCCACTCCATCCCACCTCAGCTAGCACTCGACAGCTCCTCCAGTTTTCTCCTGCTCACAACTACAGCAAATCAATTCCCTTTTTTACTTCAGGGGTTTGTTTGTCTACAAGATGGTTAGAGACGCCACGGTATTTGGCAGTGGAGCTCCAGTGAATTCTAAATTCAAAATTAACTGTGTGTGTGAGAGAGGATGTGTACTGTATACGTGTGTACCTACTTTCCATTTATTCTCCAGGGAGATGGTGCGTGGTTGGAGCTCTTGGCAGAATTCTGGTATACAGAATGACACAAAAGGGAAGCAGCGTTATTGATGAAAATCATTGTACAGGTATATGCTGAAGACCCTTCTTGAGTAAAAGCTTGGTAATATATTTTCAATTTATGTATTCAGATTATCAGACAGAGCCTTTGTTGTATTTAACTTACAGTTGTCACTTTTTGGAGAACCACTGATCCAATAAACGCTGAATCTGGGATATGCACTGACAGTTATTGCAATTTTAAAAGAATGTAATTTAAAGAAATAGACAACACAATCTACAGTGATCACTATTGTTTACTACATCACATTCCTAACTGCCCTTACAAATATGAATTGGGTTGTTTCCTATTTATTTTTCTTTTTGTTTTGAACTGTCTCCCTGATTCATAAATGTGAATTTCATAAATTCATTTATTTCTATTTGTTTTTTGTATTACTAGTTTCTTGCTGACATTAATGTGATGTAAAGCACTTGAATTACCTTGTGTTGAATTATGCTGCGCAAATAATAATTTGCCTTGCCTTGTCTGCTAAATTCCCAAACAGTATGATAATCACAAATGAAAATACAATTATCTATTTAAAGAGCATGTGCTCAAGGGATATTATGATTTTCAAGACGTATATCCTTTTCCAAAGTAAAAATAAAAACAAAGCACGATGGCTTACAACATTTTGAACAACAATAACGTTCACTTTTTAAGAGTGAATTAAAAAAAAAAAAATCTACATTGGAAAATTAAGGTAGTACTACTGTGATTCACTAATTAAATGGCTGTTTATTTAAAATCTGGCATAATTTATTTTCTGTATGCTTTTGGTTTTACGCAATTGGCATATTTGATATCGGTTAAAACACTGTCCCTATATCCCGGTTATTCGCCTAATGTGGCAGGTCTTTTAACCAATTAACCACGCAAAACAAGGTATTACTGTATATCAATTTTTCTGAATTATTGTCAACCTTAGTGTATGATGGTTAAAGAATTTTCACATATTGGAGCAGTGCAGTATAGCTTATGTCACATTGTCTCCTGTTTTTGCAGTTGTCTTGAACATGGAATAACATGTATTATTTTTGTTTTATAGAGTTGCTTTTGGGCTAGTTTTTAATTGACCACTTTCAGCAACTTGGTTAGAAATGCCATTTTTCAATACTTTTGTATTCCCCCCAAAAATTAAATCTTGATTTGCAAAAATGAAATACATAAAAAACCCTAAATCTCACGAAAAAATCTAAACATCTCAAAACCACACGTATTTGCATTAATGCAACAATTTACATATTGACGTGTTACCCAAGAGGCATACAATGTCCATTTAAAATGAGCATTTAAGGAATTGTAAAACATTTTGTTTCTTTACAGTGTAATTTAGGCCATTAGTCCCCACAACACACACGCTCCACGCACCACCCTCATTCCTAATCTCATTCCCTTTCTTCCCAGAAATCCAATCCCATCACTGCAAATACAGCACTGTGATAATGACATCCTCAGTAATTAATTAAACTACACATAATTAATCAAAACAAGTACATTAAACCCTAACAATCCTCTCTGATGATTGATGGTGCTAATTAGTGCGCTAATATCAAAGAAAAATAATGGATTTTAATAACGCCATGCAAAATTAATGCATCAGCACCATGAAAACGAATATGAAATGTGTTTTAGGGATTGTAATTGGCTTTGCGTGTTTTTCACCCACAGAGTGGAAAATTACTGAGGAAGGAAGTAAAGTCACTATCGCTGTGTGGCAGTGTGTGTGTTACCTTGAAATACTCCATTAGTGAACGTGAGTATTTAACAGCATGGTCTTTCTTCAGATGGAACATCCTCAGATACAGCAGAGACAGACAGCGGTTACTATGGAAACAAAAGCATTAGAAGGCAGATGAAGCCTCCGTACAAATTGACCCTAAAAGCCTCATCCTCAGTACTGTATTATCGTTGCATCATCGCAAAAAAATACAGGCAGATTTTATATATGCATATGTGTCCACTCAGAATCAGATGAGTAACTTTGAAGCTTTTAACTCATTTGCAGCCATTGACGGTGATAGACATCCAATCTGTTTTGACGGGACGGGTGGCAACAATTAAACGCTATATAACAATATAACAATGCAGTCAAAACTACACTTAATTCTAATTTTGTTTTAAATTTTGATACCTTTCTTCTCCCGGGTTGGTTTTATTGGCCCTGCCTCCACCCTGACTTTCAGATGCAACCTATTGAGGCTTTTTTGCTTTTTTCTTCCCTTCAAAATATTCCGAAAATAATGCACACAAATGTCCTCACAATAGGATCACGCACGACCACTTGCCAACGAGAAGTAGTATATACTCCTCTCGTATTACCGATCACTCCGCTATTCGCAGACTAACGGGGAAAAACACTGAAAAAAATGCAATGCTGCGCCCAGTGCTCGCAGACATTACACGAGGGAGTTGCAACCAGAGAGACAGTGGCCTTGATGTTCTTACGAGCAGCCTCTCGCGTCCGCAGTATGCTCGTATATCAAAATTTGTCTCGTATCTCAAGATAAATATTTGCCCGAAATTTTACTCGTATCTCAAATTGCTCGTATGTCGGGGAACTTATATGTTGAGGAATTACTGTACTAGAATTTAAAAAAAAAAAAATTAAAATAGCCTCATAAATCTGGAAGAAGATAGATGTCCAAAACCTGTTGCGTGTGAAGAAGTTATGTCTAATAATTTTTATATTCATATTGGAATGTCTGAAAAACATCTTGAAAGCTTTTTGCTTATGTTTAAGTGTTTATTTTTAGAATCGGGTATTCCCCTTACCAAATTTTCATTGCAGACTTTGTGTTTTCAAGTTATTATGGTAATAGAAATGCAGCCTATAGACGTCTTGTTTGCGGATCAGGAACATAGCTTTGAACGATAAGAATCTAATGACTGTATGTGTGACATAATGACTGTTAGAAATAAATACATGCCAAGGTTTAATGGGGTTTCTAATATTAAAACTAAAATGGTTGTCATACCATAACACAGCAAGTTTCTTCTCAGCTATGGTGGCTGAGTGGCTGGTGAAGTTCTTCAACCTCATAGCATACCTAGAGAACAGCAATCAAGAGAAAGAGTGATATAGATAATCCATGACAAGGCACATACTGTATAATACAGGCAAACAGCCTCGGACATGATAACCACTATATCATGACCCCATTGCATATATCGCTATCGTAAAAACCCTACACAAACTTTTGTTTCTTTGGATTTCAAAGGGTATATTTAAGCTTGGGTTATTTATTTTTGTTTTGAGAAGCATGCTTGTTTCTCAATAACGGTCAGGTCAGCTGTTGCTTTCTGCCCTCAGTGACCCAATCAGCTCTGCATGATTGCCTTTTTAAACGGTTTATCAGTCTTCTGAAATTCAGCACCAACGGGTGAATGAAAGAGGTCATTTATGCTTTATTGATCTCTAGAAAAATGTGTGTCCTTCCTCTTCTCCCCTCAGCTGGGATACCAAAGGTGCAAATAGGCAGCCTTGAAGCTATATCTAGGACTCAGTCTTGCTCAAGGACACTTCAGTAGGATACATGGGGTTTGACTGGAGTCCTTCAGTTTTGAGTCCCTCTCATCAACTTGTCTGCTATCATAAAGCAAACGTGGTATGTTATGACGTAGTATCACTCTGAGATATCGGATCACTTTCTACTTTTTAGAATATTGCGCGTTGATACATGCGCCAAAATACTGTCAATTTAAAAAAAAAATATTTTTATTCTTCATTCTTTAAAACATCCATCTCACTCAGTAACATGACTTTTAACCCATACCTGATTAGCTCGACAGTTTCCGAGTACATTGTGTATGGAGATTTGGCCTCTAGAGGATCACGCTCCATAGCATTTCCACACTCAATGAAAGAGAGGGCACCGTCTGCGTAGTTCACTGCTTTACCAAATTTGTCCATCTTTGCGCAAAGAAGACATATGAGACAAAAAATATATCATTAGACCACCATACATGTTTAAACAGCTTTGTGGTAGACCGTACCCTATTACGACACAAATCCCTAGATGAATCTGAGAAACAATGTGGTAAATCAAGCTACTACATTTTACATTATTGTTTTAAAATCCATCAATTATCTTGTCAATGGAAATGAATAAGCAACAAATCATATGACACATTATAGTCCTTCATATTAACCACTTATACAGAGGTACCTCTACTTATCAATGGTTCTACATACAATTTTTTCAAGTTACAAAACCCTTTGATAAGTGAATTACTGTTCCAATATCCGAAAACAAGATCCAAGTTACGAACGTAAATACATTTCCTGCATCCGCTATTTTATTTTGAAATTTCTTTGGTAGGATTGTGTGCTGTTTGACAATCTCCCAACACTCCTCCCATTGGCTGTCTCCCAACAACAACTCTGCATAGTTTTTTTGTTCTTTATTTAAAATTACTGGTGCAATGACAAAGAAATTGGCCCTGTTATCCATTCATGAAGTTGTTTTGATTTCATAATTTGAAATTTGGATTGTTTAGATGTGTTTAGGTGCATGTCTTTGCATGCTTTGTTGCCTAACATTAGCTTCCTCCATACACTTTTGCATGTACAAAAAACACCAATTAATAACATCTAATAAAATGGATTAAAAATATTTTTGTTTTTTAATTTCATAATATTTAACATGAATAGACAATTATTTTTTCAGTGACCAACAACAAACCATGTTTGCCTTTGTGGAGGCTCAAATGCAAACGTTTAAAAAAACGACACACTGACATACACGGTTGTGCTCTCGTGTATTGGAAATTCATTCAAACGTTATATTGGTAGCTTCCTACGTGCTCCAGTTCACGGAAGTGTCATTGCGTGTGCCAGTGGTCTTCATTTAGGGGTGATCGTCAATAAACTTACCAAAGCATCAGCCTTGTGCTTCAGCCTTTTGGCCTCCTGCATATAGTAGTCTGCATTGTGGACTCTGGAAACAGCGAAAAGAACATGGACTGTAAACTGGCGTAGATTTGGACTGGCATGTTTTTCACTTAATGTAAATATACATTTAAAAAATATATATATATTCGCGTTAAAGTGAAAATCGAATAAATTACTCGCATTAAAAAAATATAAGAAAAATAATTCTTTGCGTTAAAGTGAAAATCGAATAAATTACTCTATGGTGGTGCCAGATATAACCCCGGCAGGTTCACGTGATTCTTTAATATTGAATGCAGGATGTTAAAGCCCTCCAGGGGAATAATGTTCTTTTGGGCTTTACTTTGGTAAGCTCTCAGAGGAATATGTGCTTTGTCCTCCATGACTCGATTTTTTTTTTTTTTTCTAAAAACAGACTCAGCGGTGAGATTAAATCATGAGTCATTGGCCGCAGAAATTCCATACATCACATTTAAAATAAACACCGTGTATTTCAATGGTAACAGGCAAATGTGATAAAATGAGGAGGATGTGTGTCATACTGTAAAAGCAATAACTGCATACTGTGTTTGCACATACGTGTCACTGAAGGACAGTTTCGGTCTTGGAGGTTCCGTAGGTTCTGCCAGTGGTTCTGACCAGGCGTCTGAGTTGGGCTGTCCGTTGGCATGGAAACTGTCTCCACAGGGCTTCTTGCTGTGATGATCTGTTAGCTGTAGAAGGGAGTTTATTGGAAAACCAGATTTTGAATAAGCTCCTGATTCAGTTATGTATTGGGTTATATTTCAAATCATAAATCTCAATAAGGACTAAAGTGTATTGCAGACAAAAATGACTGTCGATTATAAAGTTTTCAAATTACAAATAAAATGGAAAAAAATGTCTTACTACAATACTATACTGCAGTGGGTGATGTAGACCTTTGAACACAATTGTATTCTTAAATGGAATTATGTAATCATTTTCAACGAATAGAACTATTAAATACCCTAATGCAAAAAATGGGCACAGAATCACTACATATTTTATTGATACAATCTTTATCTTCATCGTTTATAAACTTTTTGTGAAAGTGCAGTATGTAATCAAGATTATCCGCAGTTAACTATTACGAAAATCTTTCAACTCACACTTGAAGCAACATTTCTGGAACGTGATAATGCTCTGCTTTCTGCTCTTCTGTGTCTGTGTGTGGAGGAGGAGATGGAGCAAGGCACCGCGGAAGTTGCGGCGCCGTCCTGGCCGAGAGATGAACTGCTCTCGCAGGTACGTTTATGCGGGGGCTCTTCAGAAAGGGGGGACAGTAGCGGAGGAAGTAGCTTCTCATCTTGCCGCCGGGACGGTTTCCGGTTTAGAGATCTGAAGGAAACACACACACGCATACATTCGCTTAGGAATGCAATGAAAAACTCCCAAAACTTACTGAGGTGTTCGGCTGAATGTTTGAGATGCTTATTCATTGCAATTAAAACGTTTTTTCCTTTTTTATGTTATAACAGTCATATACATATGTGTAATCGAAAGATGGATTTATCATCAACTGCCAAAAAAAAGCTATCATATGTACAGTTTTGTTTCAATGTGTCATCTAAAATTCTAAAATAAATGCTGCTTGAAACTACCATGGGTTCGTTAAACTCACAGTAATGTTGTGACTATTTAAAGCCCTACTGTCATAGATTTTAACACAGCAATTAAATTAGAAAATCTTGTCAGAGTATTCAAAATTAAATGATCAAGACTCACACAGATTGATAACTATTGAAATTCATTTATTTTCTGAACTGCTTATCCTCAAAAGAGTCGTCGGGAGGGGATGCTGGAGCCTATCCCAGCTAACATAGGCACCAGGCAGGGGACACCCTGAATCGGTGGCTAGTCAATCACAGGGCACAAGGAGACCAATCACACTCTCACTCATACCTAAATGCAATTTAGTATTCATCCAGCCTACCCCGCTTGTTTTTGGGATGTGGGAGGAAACCAGAGTAACTGGAGAAACCCCACACAAGCCCTGGGAGAACATACACACCCCACACAGTTAAGACCGACCTGGGATTGTACCCTCGACCCCAGAACCGCGAGGCTGACGCGCTAACCACTCTTCCAACAGGCCCCCTGATTTTATCAGGGAATACAAAATGGGTAAGTGGGTCAGATGAGTAAGAAAGTCCCGAATAACATGGAATTTTACCGTACAAGTTCAAACTGGAGGCTGGAGGACTATAAGACGGCCCCCGTGACTCAGGAAAAAGGGCAATCTTACCATCTAACACTGGAATATTCAAACTACTTGTTGTAATTTGTTTTTATTTTAGATTAGATTAGATTGGATTATATTATATAACTTTATTCATCCCATATTCGGGAAATTTCGCTGTCACGGTAGCAAGAGGGTGAGAATACAGACAGGAAACCATTTTAGACATAAATAGGTAATAGATAAGTTAATTAATAAATAAATAGTGTGTTGCTGAAATATATATATATATATATATATATATATATATATATATATATATATATATACTATATATATATACATATACACATATATACATATATACACATATATATATATATATATATATATATATATATATATATATATATATACATATATATATATATATATATATATATATATATATACACATACATATATATGGATGCACATGTATACATACGGTTGGTCTTAACATTCAGGCATTTCTTTTTTGTTGTTTTTTTGTTTTTGTTTTAAGGTACTCTAAATCTTTTCAAATGTGATAGCAACAAACATTTGGAAAAGTTTCCAAGCCATCTCACCTAATTATACCTTGGAAGACATCATTTGTATATGAAAGAGTTTAGAAAGTTGAAATGGTCCTTTGTTTTTATTTACTGGTAGAACTCTGACGATGAATCCCTCAGTTGCCTTATTGTAGCTCCAGTGACTCATATTGTTTGCAACACCACAGATAATATTTTTTTTATGTTTTTCCTCTCGCAAGAAGCTCTAGGGGGTTGATGCAATGCAAAAGTTGCTGAGCTCGCAGAACAGCACCGCAGGCCTAGACATTAGTGATGATATACAAAACCTGCGAGACAAAACTAATTAGTGGCAGAGTGTCTGCGCGCATGTGCGTTATGGCGATGTGTGTTCAGAATAATGAATGTGAGCAATATGCATGACAATATGCGTGTTTGTGTGTGGTTAAAAAATGAATGCGGGTTTGTGTGGGGAGTTCAGGACACTCATGCATCTTTTAGGGTGACAACTACCAGGTATTCTCGTGCAGTTCAGGAAATGGTCCTGAGCTAGTTGTGGTTATTTCTTGTTTTCAAAATTACAAAGGCAATTTCCTCCATCTAATTTTCAACCTTAAATTTGCATCATCATGATTCGACCAAGTGAGCGGTGATAACCTGTCAAAAATCAAACATCAGAAAATGCCGAAAGTCTTTTAGTCGGATAATCACATCAATCAGTTTACAGCTACCATAAAAAGCCTCTTGGGCGAAATAAGGACGCTTCACACACTGAGGCGTCAGGCGCACAACGTTGAGGGTTCAACTCCAGGTCAGCCCAATTTTCCCTCCCATCTCGCTTGCCATATAATCTGCAATTATGATGAGATTCCTAGTAAATCTCTCTCAAGGCCACATTGGGTTTTATGCAACAAAACGGCCAGCTTGATCTGTTTTTAGAAACATATAGAGGGTCTCGTATGTCGTTTGGTTCACAGTGTATTTTGTACTCCCTCATGCTTACTTTAACAATCAATTTAGTAATTTAAACCTCTTTGCAATTTAGATTTAAGGAGATTCAAACGGGGATCCTTTTTTAATCTTTAGTACTTACTCCATTGAATTGTTCTGGTGGTTGTGTATTGGAGAGATGCATGGTGGAAGGAGCTGACAGTCTTTGTCCAATTGTAGCTTTTTATTACTGTTGCAGGATGGCTCCATGTGGTCCAACTGGGAAGAAAACCGAGACAAATATGAGTCGCAAAGGAGTGACATGACAAAACAACAGGAACTACTACACTTAAAGCACTTGAGTCTTTTATACTTATACACCAGTGATCAGTTACTGTTTAGAAAAAATAATCTTTGGGTGGATAATATACACAATTTAAATACATCAACAATACACATGAGAACTATAGTTTGCTACTACATAGTAGGGCCGCACAGTTATTTTCAATTTAATTTGTGATCACAACTTTGGGAGCAACAATCAAATTAACCAGAGGGCTCTGCTGCACGTCTAATCAAGCACCCTCTCAAGCAGTCAACCACGAGGGGACAAGCAGACACCCTTGACTGAGCAATGTTGAAAGAGGGAAAATGCCGCTTTACAAGGGTCAACATTTGTGTGCATAGCAAGGAACACTTGACAGGATGATAACATATTTACTGAGGTAACCTGTAGAATGTAAAATTCCTTGTTATTATTTTCTTTTCAAACTAGCTTTATCATAAAAGTACAATACATCAAATTTTAAGTTTCCTTTCAAACTGAAAACACCTTATAGCATGTGTTGTTTGTTGAGAAGTAGCACAGTTAAAAATCGTGAACGGACGTTTCGTCAAAAGACGTTTGGTCCTCGGACGTTTGTTCGACCGGACGTTTGGTAGAACGGACGTTTGGTCGCCTGGTTCGCTCGCTGTCAAATTATGACAGAGAGTTTACTGTTGATATTTTGATATTAGATATTTAGATATTAAACTCACTCTCTCTCATGTTTATAATTTTGAGAGCTGGTTTCAACAGTAACAACCCGGCGACCAAACGTCCGTTCGACCAACCGTCCGGTCGACCAACCGTCCGGTCGACCAACCGTCCGGTCGACCAAACGTCCGGTCGACCAAACGTCCATTCGACCAAACGTCCGGTCGACCAAACGTCCGGTCGACCAAACGTCCGGTCGACCAAATATCTTTCGCCAAAACGTCCAAGTACCGTTAAAAATAGTCAATTACAACAATGATCATAATATTGGCCATGTGTGCAGCCCTATTTATGTGCAGTATGTCTTAAGTGCTTGGTCTACTCTTCTCTTCATCGTAAAATATTACTGCTTATTAGATGGGCAAATAACAACAATTCTGCTGTGCAAGTTTGAATAAAATCCAAATAATATTCCACCTTGTGTTTTCTCTTGCTCTTGCTGGTGTGCTTCTCTGTGGGCGCCACCATGCTTCCACTCGCTGGCCTTCTGTGTTTCAATTCACTCTCTCCTCTTTCCGTCCTGCCCGCCAGCCTTGGAATAGCCTTTTCCTGCGCAGGGGGATTGTCTGGGACCCTGAGCCCCTGACATGCCTTCTCTCTTCTCTCAGCCACCTTGTCTCTTTCTCCTAAGTGGAACCTTTCTCTCTCCTCTCTGTCTGCCTGCCTATCCCCCTCTACCGATCTGTTGCTGTTACATAGCCTCTCTGTATCCTGCTCTAATGATTCATTTTCTTCATTCTGCTGCTCCCCTTTAGGTAACTTTGTTCTTTCCCTGAGCCCTTCCCACTCCCTGTCAGCTTGTTTTTGTCTCTCTCTATCTGACGCCATGACCCTTTCGCGTTCTATAACACCCGCCCTAGATAGCTGACCAAAACCCCGTCCTGGCACCCTGTTAAGCAGGCTCAAGTCAATTTTCACCCATAGACTCTGACTCTCAGGGTATTCCGTAAGTGGGGAAAGAGGCATATCTCGTCCCATGCTGAGGTGCGGTGACATGGACACCAAGTTCTTGCATGGTTCACCTAACCCTCCTGGGTCTGGAACGGAGGTACCAAAAGAACCGCTTATGTTGATAATGCCTTGTGTGTTGCAGCTACTACTACTAATGCCAATACCACTAACGCTGTTGCTACCAGTGCTACTATCAATTTTGGCGGTCCCATTGCTACCATCTCGGACACAAAGTCCCTTCCCCCCGAAGACTCCGTGACTTGTCACACTGCCGGTCGAGCCAAAACAGGGAAGAGGGGTGGTGTATGAATTGGACTGAGGCTGCGTGTTAATTGCGGTATGTGTTGATTGAAGCGGCAAAGCAGGGATTTTATTGGCTGGCTCTGAATCCGACTGGCATTCCGAAGAGGAGGATGAATCGGTTTCGACAAACTCTCTGGACTTCGGTGTGATTTTGCTACTCGGGCCTCTGTGCTTTCTCTTGTCCTGTAAAAAGAATCAGGGGTGAGGATTCTTGTTGCTAACATGTTGTGCAGGGATGTGGGGTGCCATATAAAAGGAGTGTTAAACTCAAGGCAAAATCTTTGCTGTTGCGGTTATGGTTTTTATTTGAAAGTTTGTTATGTCTGCCAAACAGGCCTTCTACAATTACTCAATGGTGTTCACATAAAATATGTTTAAATTCTCTTTTAAGTCTAGCTAATGTTTTAAATATTTTTTATTATGATTGTTTTTTTTAACTTTTTAAATATTGTTAGATTTTTATTTTATATTTTATTTAAAAACAAATAGGGGGAGGTAAATATTGTATTTTTTGTATTTTTACAAAAAGGGTTTTTAAAGAAATGCCTCCCCCTAAAAAAAATAAGTTACTTCTCTTTCTTTAAATTAAAAAAAACTAAATATGCCATTACTATTCTTATTATTATTCGTATTATTATTATCATTCGTATTATTATAATTTTTAGTTCATTATCATATGTGAAACATTTTCTGATTTATTTAGTGCTCAAGCTTTCATTGAGAATAACAGAAATGTTATTTGAATTTTATTTAGGGAAATTAGAAGATCCATTTACTTTGAGGGGTTACCCAAAATGATGTGGAATGGTGGCTGTCAACTATTGTGGTATACGACATGATAATAAAAAGGGATGATTGGTGATAAAACATTTTTATTGATATATGTTGCTTAGAATAGCACACCAACCCCTCAGATTTGCAAATCGCTTAATAAATACAGCATATTTTCTTTTTAATTTAAATTCTCTGACTGTGTGCCTATATTTGCCATCTGCTGTACAACATGCCAAAGAAAGCTAAATAATATATTTTTTACCATGTATAATTAAAATGCAAATAAGTCAAAGCAGGCAGACGTGCATTTTTCCCTGTGAAACAAAATGTGTTTTGGCGTTTGAATGTCAGTGTTATTCACAGAAAACAGCAGACAAGGAAACGCAAGATGATGTTTCTCACATGCAAATTATCAGGCAATCAAGCCATTTAACAGACTTTTCAAATTATAAAAGGGGACCGTGCCATCTGCAAAACTAACATTTTAATCTTAGAACTATTTCTTTGCTCATCTAGAGTCTAGAATGCAAACAAGATGCTTTTTAACTAATCAAGACGAGGTCATTAACCCAGGCCAAGCCTTTTGCAGAATTAACAAAAAATAATATGTTGAACTTGGTTTATTCTGTTGAAAACTGCTATTATTGGAAAACATAAAAGCCATGTAATGAATGCAGTTTTGTGGTTTGAACAAAATCATAAATTTTACCGAAACAATAAATGTGAAGGTCACGTCTTCATTTTCAGCATGAGAGATTACTCGGTGAGGTCATGAATGAGGTCATATCTTCTCATTGCGATATGGAATTTGCGTTTTTCAAAAGCAACAAACACAAGGCTCAAAAGGTGCGACAGATTACAATACAACACACCATCAGCTACGTGTGAAGCAGTTACTTCTTGTGTTCCTTTAAAAGCTGCTTGTATCGATCTTTGATGAGTCAAGTTGACTTGAGGGCTTTGGTAAGATTTATGAGTATTTTGATGGCTTGTTCATTTAAGGGCTCCCCACTGTAATTATGTTAACTATAATCAATTGGCAAATCAATCCACAAGCATTTTGGGAGTCGATTAATATTTTTTTAGAGATATTCTTGACCTTCTTCAATGGGTAACACTTGCAGATGGCAAACGTTATAATATTGATACGTATGGTCATTTGTCTGTGTATTTGTGATCAAGATGTGTTACTATATATATATAAATATATATATACATACATACAAATATATACATACATACATATATACATATATATACATACATACATATATACATATATATATATATATATATATACATACATATATATACCGTAATTACTCGAATATAACGCGCACTCGAAAATAACACACAGGTAATTTTGGGCCAAAAAAATCTGGAAAAACGCAGTACTCGAATATAGTGCGCACCTAAAATTTCCCGCTGACGAAAATCAGAAATCTTACCTTTTTTTCTTCGTTTCACGATTGTTTTGTTCAAACAAATTTATTCATTAGAATCCTTCAAATGAAGAGTTCCTCTCTCTCTTTGTCTGTCCTCTCATACATCTCTTCGTTGAGAATCCTATCAACGTCCACGCTTCCTTCATCCACTTCCTCTTCCTCCCACAACACATCATCCGATTGGCTTTACGAGATGACGTAAAATCCGTGCGTCAAAGTGAGTTTGACAATGCTTTTTTCGATCGAAAATGTGTAATTTATTTTATTCAATTCAATTTATTTGGCAAGAAAAAGCACCAGGCTAAGGGCCATGTAACAAGACAAAAAATAAAAAAATAAAAAAAATAAAAAAAAAATTAAAAAAAAATTTGTTCTTGATTATAACACGCACCCCTAACTATTGGAATTAATTATATAGCAAAAATATGCGTGTTATATTCGAGTAATTACGGTACATACATATATATACATCAGTGGTGTGCCGTCAGGGCCTTCTCTGCTGGCCTAAGAAATATCTGAATCATATATTATATTTTGTCCATCAATACTTGTGAAATAATTCCAAATTGTCTGTTAGCTTCCTTTCATTGCTTTCCCACTGGTTGCACTGCTTCCAGATGTGTGTTTTCATATTGAAGCGTTTAACCAATCACATTTCAGCCATTATTTGTTGCCAGGGTCAGAAATCTGCTTCTAGGCCTTCACAATCAGTTCTGCAGGCTCTGCTGCATTAAACAAGCGTCAATAAGAATGTTGCTTTAACCAATCAGAATTCAATTTTGTGACACAAAGGTCTTCTCGCAGGCGTAGGGATACAGCATTGCCTTCTCGCAGGCGTATATATTTGTAGTCAAGACTTTCCAATAATGACAAAGTTAAGTATGTCGTCGTCATGGTGTAGAGCAGGGGTGGCCAACTCCGGTCCTCAAGAGCCGCTATCCGGTGTGTTTTCCATATCTCCCTCTTCTAGCACACCTGAATCAAATGACCAACTCATCAGCAAGCCGTCCAGAAGCTTGATACCGATCCTGATTATTTGATTCAGGTGTGTTGGTGGAGGGAGACATGGAAAACAGACCGGATGGCGGCTCTCGAGGACCGGAGTCGGCCACCCCTGGTGTAGAGGTTCGTTCACCTGTCTGCCATGTGGGCAGACAGGGTTCAAATCCCAGTTGGTAATCATTTTTCCCTTAAATAAAAACAACCGTGTATAGTCAAGACTTTCCAATAATGACAAAGTTAACTGTTGCCACTTCATGGCGTAGAGGTTTGTTCACCTGACTGTCATGTGGGCAGCTTGAGTTCAAATCCCTGTTGGGAAATATTTTCCCTTAGTTGTTTCTATATATTTGTAGTCAAGACCTTCCAATAATGACAAAGTGAAGTGTGGCCAATTCGTGGCGTGGAGGTTCGTTCTCCCGACTGCCATGTGGGAGGCTGGGGTTCGAATCCCAGTTGGGAAATATTTTCCCTTAGTTGTTTCTATATATTTGTAGTCAAGACCTTCCAATAATGACAAAGTAAAGTGTGGCCAATTCGTGGCGTGGAGGTTCGTTCTCTCAATTGCCATGTGGGAGGCTGGGGTTTGAATCCCGCTCCCGCTCTCGTTTAACTGAACACTACACTATGTAGTTCAGTGAATGGGTAATCCTTTTTTTCATTAAAATAAAGACTTAGTCATTTTTTTCAGCAAAACAATTTATTTCCCGTCAGCCTTTGGCTGACCGGAAGACAATTGGGGGGAGGGGGCTTCCTGGTGGTGTTCGCCAGTCAGCCTGCGGCTGACTGGCGACACCATACAGTCGTTGACTGGCGACGCCGGGATGTGAACCCTCGCCTCCCACATTGCAGGCAGGTGCCTGACCCACTACACCATGAGGCGGCCCGCCTTTATATTGTCATTTGGTGCTTTTATTTAAGGAAAGACTGAATGGCTTAGTCTTTTTTAATGGCAAAATGGTTCATCGTCCACCGAGATTCGAACCCTGCCTGCGGCTGACTGGCGACACCATACAGTCGTTGACTGGCGACGCCGGGACGTGAACCCTCGCCTCCCACATTGCAGGCAGGTGCCTGACCCACTACACCATGAGGCGGCCCGCCTTTATATTGTCATTTGGTGCTTTTATTTAAGGAAAGACTGAATGGCTTAGTCTTTTTTAATGGCAAAATGGTTCATCGTCCACCGAGATTCGAACCCTGCCTGCCCACATGGCAGTCAGGTGAACGAACCTCTACACCATGAAGTGGCCACACATTACTTTGTCATTATTGGAAAGTCTTGACTCCACAAGGTTGTTTCTATTTAAGGGAAAAATAATTCCCAACTGGGTTTCGAACCACAACTGCCCACATGGCAGTCAGGTGAACAAACCTCTGCACCATGAAGCAGCCACACTTGACTTTGTCATTTTTGGAAAGTCTTGACGACACACGGTTGTTTTTATTTAAGGGAAAAATGATTACCAACTGGGATTTGAACCCTATCTGCCCAAATGGCAGGCAGGTAACAGAACCACTACACCATGAAGCAGCCACACTTTACCTCGACATTATTAGAAAGTGTTGTCTTCACATATATATATAGAAATAATTAAGGGAAAATGTTTCCCAACCGGGATCCGAACCACACCTGCCCGAATGGCAGGCAGTTGAACAAACCTCTACACCATGAAGTGGCCACACCTTACCTTGTCGTTTTTTATAACCCTCAAGTACACACGGTTGCTTCTATTTAAGGGAAAATGACACATGAAAAGGAGGATGGATTTTGGTGAGTAAGATATGGCTATATTCCTAAGTAATATTTCAATTGTATGAGGTTATTATTGATGATTTTTTATTGTATACAATTTTAATTAATAAAAGTAAATATTCTCAAATATTATTATTATTTGGTCATTTTTTTCATGTTGTGTTCATGAGTCATATTATATACAGTTTCCGTCATCCTGAATGAAATAAGATTTTTATTTAAATTTCATTGTAACGAAGAAACATAGCCTAGACGCAATGATTTAGATTCGCATGCCACGCAAAAGGAAGTCACTTGCCGCATCTATCCCCTGGAGCCTTGAGTTTGCCACTGGTGACCCAGAGGATCTAAATTTTAATCTCAACCTCTTTGCTTGCTATGAATTGTCAATAAACAACAACGATATTAATAAAAATACTTATGATAATGTTCACCGAGTCCTGCATTTTCCATGGTGCTTATCCTTGTGCAATTTGAATGTGTTTGTTATTCCTCCCTGATCGTATAAATAACATTTTTATCTCTTTATCCCTTTAACACTTATACTGTCTTTGAAGTGCGATATAAACTGGGGAGATATTGATCTAGAATAGTTCTTAGGACTATAAAGCTCAAGTGCTCATTGAATACTGCAAAAAGACACTTACTTCTTTCTGTCATTGTTGTCACTGATGTTGACACACACACACAAACACACACACACACACACACACACACACACACACTAACCTGGTGTACGCTGATGGTAGGTATTGGCACATTGGTTTGCTGGAGTGCTACAGGTTGTACAATTATGTTGTTGGAGTTGGCAGAACTACGAGGTTCTTTCCTAGGAGCTGTTTTTCCACTGGGGGTTTTGGTTCGGACCCTGGAAGTGTTCTGATGCTCTAGTGAGGAAGGGGGGTACAGGTCCTTTTCCCTCGCTGCAGGGCTGCGGACGACATTTTACACCAGTCTCGTTATTAAGATTTTTTTTTAATCTAAGAAACCAAGACATGCTTAAGTTTTCCCTCAGTCATATTGTAGTGTCTTCCTCCCTTACCTTTGTTGGTTTGATCTATTCCATGTCTGACTCTGATTATCCTCCACACTGTTCGACCTTTCTGTCCGTCTGGGCTGCTTCTTCCCTGTTGTGGTCCTCCTCGGTGTGCTGACCTCTTGTCCAGACATCAGTCCTGGTGACAACCTAATCTTTGACCTCTGACCCTCCCCCGATGCCTTCTGACTGAGTTTGGCCTTCGTCTTTTCTCTGCCCGGGCTGTGAGACACAAACAGGAGATTTTTTCAAACCATCAAATGATTTTAACCGGGATGTTTCATAGCCATTGAGGGCCATAAACGTCAAATGCATTTAAACTGGGAGAGGTTTGCCCTCTATTAACATCAATTACAGCCAATAGGTTAATAAAACAATAATAACAATGAAGCCATTAGAAAAGAAAGACTTTTGGTGATCTCTCTATTTAGTTTCAAAGTTCACATAAGTCGAAGTTACTGTGAGAGCAATGTAAAAACAGTTCATTTTCAGAGCAAGACTGGTTCGTATATCACTGTCAAAAGCAGCCAATGAGTTGTTGCAGTTGTGTACAATTCTTTTTTTGCAAGAGCCTTATGGTTATGGTTTCCCTCTCACGGCCCCTATAAACTTCAAGCCATAAAAAAATATCTATCCATATTACAAATACTGAACAAACTGAAACCTGGTTTTAAAATCCAAAGCAAGCACAACACATTTTGTGTATTCTATTCTATAATATTCAGTTTATAAAAAAAAAAAAACAAGCGACAACAATCAGCAATTTTTCATTTTAGCTACAAATATTCATATTCATAAATGACATGATTTGCTGTTATAGGACAAACAAAATCATGTAGTGGTGTGACCTAAGTTAGACACCAGTGAGTTGATGGGAATGGTAAGTTAAGGCATATAGCCTGACAATTCACTGCTATGGTCAACAAATCTTGAATACATATGCCGGAAGAAATTTTACGTGAATTTTTTTTAACCAAAGAATAGATGCATTCAATACCAGAAAGCTCCCCTGGCATCTTTGTGCTCCGTTGCTGGTGCTGTGGAAAGCGTGGTTCCAGTGGGCCCGAGGGGTTTAGTTTTGGCTGTTGCACCAACTCCTGCTGCCTCGCTGCGCTGTGGGAATGTTTCCTGACTTCGGTTGACAGAACCTAGGCAGGGGACCGTTACAGCCCATTAGAGTAACCTTAGATGTGGACACTTTTACATTAGTGAGCATGTTTACCAACCTGCGACATGATGATCTTGCTGGGGGGCCACTAAAGGTTTAGTTTGAGCTTGGACCTTGTTCAACCAGCTGTCCAGTTGCCACTTGTTTGTTGAGGATGCTTCAGGCTATAGGTTAATAACATACATTTTACATGTATCATTCTTCAACACATGGGCATCTTTATTCCGGTAGGGGAGAACGGGGTTGGTTGTCACATGAGTGACCATGTTGTGGTATATCGGTTGTCAAATGGGAATGGCACCTGCCACCCAAAAATCTATACTTAGTCTTTACTGTATTGAAGTACTGTACTTGTGGTCTACACCACTTCTTGTCACATTTTATGGCCTATTCCAAAAAGTTGAGGTATTTGTCGGTCTTTTTATTGGCTTTAACACAATGGATTTTGGCAATGAAAGTGTCACCATTAAAATATATAAGGTCAAAGTTATAGTTTGAATTTGCCATCTTTAACGATGCAGTTGCTTGTTAGATTTTAGTTGAGCTTTTAGCCAACAAACCACTAGTTGGTGCCCCAATTTGGATGGGGATAGTTGTCAAACCATCAACAAGTCTTAATTAGTCAATGGTTTTAATTGTCACTATACAGGGCACCGTAAAATTGTTTTCCATAAGTTCTCAGTTGTGTACACCATATGAATAGAAATAAAAAGTAACACAAATTTAAGAATATATTCTAAAGTTGTAAGACACATCTGTGTGCAATGTGTCCAAGAAGTAGGCATACCAACCCAGCACCTTTGGCTAACACTGATTCTATCTGGCATTCCGTCTGTCAAAAGCTATTGGATGTTGGTATTCAGTTCTAGACTCAATTTTGTGTCAAATACCAATGAATGAGTACTGACTTATGGACTTATTGGTACACAATAACATGAATATTGCATGTTTTGGATCAACATTGTGAAATTGTTCTATTTTAATGGTAACATGATAATGTATTCTTGTAAATGTCCCTCACCACAAAAGAGATGGTTATCACAAAGTCTCAAATGTCTTTGATATACAATTGTGTAAATCAAGACGGGGGATGTCAAATCCAACCAAAGATATTAAGCTTCCCAGTAATAAATGAATGACTACTATAAACCATGTTGATGTTCAGATCTTCATGAACAAGCAACAATTGTAACAACCGAACACGTTCTTCCCAATACACGGATATCTGGATACCAATAGAGTACACAATACAAACCAGTATATCTACATCCATGTGTATGTATATGTATATGTATATGTATATGTATATGTATATGTATATGTATATGTATATGTATATGTATATGTATATGTATATGTATATGTATATGTATATGTGTATATGTGTATGTGTATATATATATATATATATATATATATATATATCAGCAACACACCTATTTTTATTTATTTATATATTTATTAAATGATTTATTTATATATCGATTTATGTATTTATTAATTTATTTATTACCTATCTATTTATGTCTGAAATGTCTTTTACTTTATCTGCATTCTCACCCTCTTGCTACTGTGACAATGAAATTTCCTGAATACGGGATGAATAAAGTTATCCAATTCAATCCAATAAATGAATTTAGATAGACAGACTGTGTTTGGCTGAATTTAACTCAGCTTCATGAGTCAAAGAGAATATTCAAAACAGCCCTCAGCGTGATGTAATACAGACAGTTTGTCCAACTAATGTAGTGTGTGCAAAATCACTTTGATATCAACATGAATTCAATTTGTATTAGGACAAGACAAGGAAAGGATCCGGGTAATATAACCCACACTCTCAGGCAGTTGTTCTTGAAACAAACACTGCCAGATGTGTTTGGTAGTTCATAGTTTACAAACACGTGCGCTTGTCAAGGTACCTCAGGGGAGTTGGTGCGGGTGGCCTGGTTATACTCGCTGTCACTGGAGCTGCTCTCGGATTCGTCTGTGTCCGACTCTGAACTGCTCTCCGATTCACTGCTGCTCCCTGATGCGCCGCTTTAGAGGACAAGAGAGTGGGCAGATTTAATCTACATGTCACAGTCGCAAAACAATAGACGGGGATTGATTCACTTGACACAAGCAAACCTCATTCATGTCGTCTTACATTGCTAAAAGGGTTACAACGCAATTTACAAATAGAGTCACTCGCCCTCTCCTGTATCTCTGTCACGAAGTCTGAACTTGACATAAGTCTAGATGTCTCTTCCCTTCATTCATTCAAACAATGCTTGTCACTTTATGCCATCTTTGATCTTGATATTTGGATTCTTGTGTTGTGATACTGTTCAGGCAGTGTGCCACATATTTACTCATATTTCCTCCTGACTACCAGTACAGTGGTACCTCGAGATACGAGCTCAATGCGTTCCGGGACTAAGCTCGTCGGTCGATTTACTCGTAACTCAAATGAATGTTTCCCATAGAAATGAACTAAAAACAAATTAATTTGTTCCAACCCTCTGAAAAAACACCAAAAACAGGATATTGGATTGGAAAAACATTTTTATTTGTTCTAATTCGCCATCTATTGACAAAGTAACAAATAACTAGTGGTTTAATAGTACTAAAATGTGTTTAATAGTACTAAAATTAGGCAGATTTCGCGAAGGGGAGAGACAGACTTTTTGCATGGCAACGTGCTCGTAACATAACAAAAATTTAAATGAACTTGGATTACGATGCAGACACACTCAAAAATAAGTTTAATCTAACCTTCCACTAAACTTAATTGTAATTTGTTATACATTTTTATATCTTTCTTGGCTCTATTTGCCTCCAACGTGACTTTCAGATGCAACCTATCAAGGGTTGTTTGCTTTATTCTTCCCTTCAAAATATTCCCAAAATAATGCACACAAATGTCCTCACAATAGGATAGCGCAAGGCCACTTGCCTGGGAAGTATTACTCCTCTCGTATTAGCGAACAAGCTCCGCCATTCGCACTGACTAACGGGAAAAACACTGAAAAAAGCAACGCTCCGCCCAGTGCTTGTAGAGAGATTACACGAGGGAGTTGCGACCAGAAAGACAGTGCCCATGATGTTCTTATGAGCAGCTTCTCACATCCGCTGTATGCTCGTATATCAAAATTTGTCTCGTACCTGAAGATAAATATTTGTTCGAAATTTTACTCGTATCTCAAATTGCTCTTATGTTGTGGCACTCATATGTCGAGGTATTACTGTAGTTATAATTTGTCCTCTGTAGAGGATATTTGTAAACCTAAATATCTCCCACACAGTGCATCCAATCGCATTAACTCCTTTAAGGATCTATAGAGAACATTCAGAGCTTTCCAATGATACCAAATTTATTTTGTAGTATTACAATTACTTCACATAGATTGGGGCATTTCAAAATAAATGTGATTGGACAACATTCTTTTTCCTGGTAGTCAGGTGGATATTCAAAGTTGACAAGAGAAATACAGCAAGACTTCTAAACAGAATATTCATCACCCTTGGCTATATATAAAAAAAGAACATTGTAGTTGCCTTGCATGCTGCACTCACTCACCCCTTTTACAATTGTGTAAACACGTCCTCTCCTGTATTCATATCATCTAAACAAAAGGTCGTTGCAGGCAACTGTGGGAAGTTTCTATTAAAACGATAGTACTGGATTTTTTTTTGGCACAATAAGGTGCACTAGATAATCTTTTATTTTTCCCTAAAATTGACCAGTGCATTTTATGTATAAATTCTCGTTGTGCTTAATGGCTTCAGACCCTTTTTGTTAGAGAATTACTGTATTATATTACTCAAGTAGAGTGCTCAAGAAACACATTCATCATAAAGAGCCCAATTGATAAATCAATTAATAATAATACAATAAATACTAAAGATAAAGAACAAATGACAAATCCCGTGCATGTACAAACATGCTATATTTATAAAAATAATCTGATGTGCTTTATAGTCTGAAAAATATGGAATTCGTGAGCCATGAAGGATTAAAAAAACAAAAACATTTATACAAAGCAAAAACAAAATGAACAAAACAAGCCCTCAAACACCACCAAAACAGAAAAATCAGTCAATCCAAAAACAAAACAACTAAAAAATATACATCTATTTTCATATATATGGTGTAGAAGTATGACTAATTTTTGAAAGGTTACCTTTTTAATTTATTTTGCGGAGAAAATAAATCAATTAAGCTGAAAGGGGAATGTTTTGCAGGAAACCTTTTAACATCTGAGGGTTTTGCTGAAAATTGTTGAACAAAATACCAATTTCATTCAAACTAGTTTCAATCATATCATACCAATGCATTACAATATTAAAATCACATTAGGATGATCTTTCATCTTGACTTTTTTTCTCATATTATCCAAAAAAGAACCTCCCTTTGTAGAATAATAAGGATTTGAGTTTTCATTATACTCCGGACTGCCTATTTCTAATCTCATCAAGAAAAAAAAACTCAAAAGTAGGATGAAACCTTATTCACTTTTACCGTAGCCGCCTCAACCAATATTAGCATTAATTTAAAAAAAATCACACCCTGTGTGATAATTGCTGAAATGCAGTCTTTTGAAGCAGTTCAATTATGTCTTTCTCGTGCTTTTGCCGGTTCATCCGTCCTTCCACAATCCTTTGAAATGGTCTCCTAGAGGCAACACAACCGCTGACACAAATTTGAGAACACACAAACGCGCAGAAATAACGAACGTGTGTAGCGCACGCGGGCCTGCCTGTGTGTGTAATTTCAGTGTAAGGCTGCCGTCACAGCAGGCACCAATCTGTGTGAGCAGCCAAGCAGCAAATCCATCAACTGTTCCTCAGGCAACACACGCGCACGCACTCACACATATATGCACGGACACAGGAATTGTGATTTCTTCTATCATTTCTCATATCCCCTTGCTCCAGCCAGCCAGCCTCTCTCTTTCAATTTTAATACAGTCGCTTTTCAGTTTTCACTATTAGCCTTGCATGGTGTTAAACTCCACCCGAGTTGTATTGTTCCAAGATGATGAATTCCACTTCAGTATTTTTTGTTTGGTTCCAAGCATGGCACAGTGACGTTAATTGGGAGGTAGTTCTGAGCAAAATTGACCCCAAAAAGCTGTATATGGTGAAATAAGACAATACCTATTTCATCTCTTCTCATTTTCTGAACCACATTATCCTCATTAGGGTCGCAGGGGGGCTGGCACCTATCCCAGCTGACTCCGGGCCAGAGGCAGGGACAACCAGAATCGGTGGCCAGCCAATCGCAGGGCACAAGGAGGCGGACAACCATGCACACTCACATCCATACCTAAGGGCATATTAGAGTGGCCAACTAGCCTACATGCACGTTTTTGGAATGTGGGAGGAAACCGGAGTACCCGGAAGAAACCCACGCAGGCCCGGGGAGAACATGCAAACTCCAATCAGCCTACCATGCATGTTTTTGGAATGTGGGAGAAAACCCACGCAGGAGAACATGCAAACTCCACACAGGTGGACATGACCTGGATTTGAACCCAGGACACCAGAGCTGTGAGGCCGACGCGCTAACCACTCGTGCCACCGGGCCGACGAATATTTATTTCAATGAGTGTATATGGTATATTTTTTGTATATGTTTGAGCTTTTTTTCCCAAAAAGGATTTAAAAGTGATGTTTTCTTGATTCTCAAGCCATGTTCTTTTCATTTTATTTCTTTTTAAAATTCAAATAATTTTATTTGGGCGGCCTGGTGGCGTGAGTGGTTAGCGCGTCGGCCTCACAGCTCTGGGGTCCTGGGTTCAAACCCAGGTCGGTCCACCTGTGTGGAGTTTGTATGTTCTCTCCAGGCCTGCTTGGGTTTCATCTGGGTACTCCGGTTTCCTCCCACATTCCAAAAACGTGCATGGTGCGCTGATTGGCCACTCTATATTGCCCCTAGGTATGGGTGTGCGTGTGAATGGTTGCCTATTTCCTTGTGCCCTGCAATCGTCTGGCCACTGATTTAAGGTTTACATTACTTTCCTTGTTTGAGTATAGAAAAGTATAAAAATAAATGGTAAATATCAATTATTACGTGTGTATTGCACTTTTTGTTGAATAAGAAAAAAAATACTACTGCATGTGAGCCACGCAGGAATTTCTTTGGGTATGCAGCAGTGCTACCGTTCATTTAAATGCAGTACATAATGGTAGTTACTTTTTTTCTTCCTCTGCTTTGTGGCTATTGAATACTGATCATTTTTTTGTATGAATACTGTGAAGTTGAAGATTGGGGGTGTTCAGTCCAACACTCTCCAACCTTTTTGATTCTGGCACCATAAACAAGCGAGCGTTGCAGGAACAAGATGAAAGGGGCTGAATATATGTGTGAAAGCATTACATCTGGCCCGCGTCCCTCTCCTCTCCTCAGGAATCAGGCGGGCATCAGCCGTCAAACATAATTTAGCACCTTTGTCTGTGCCAAATTGAAATGCGGCACCAGCTGGTGCAATCTGACAGGCAAGCTTTTCACTGGACACCTTAAATACATCTCTATGATGTCAGGTCTTAAATGAAGATACGCTTTTCAGTTCATCTGGGAGCAAATTGGATCACTTTGCGGCATTGTGTCGTGTTTTAAGATGGACTCCCCTGATAGGCATTTTCTGACAGTTCATGCGAAACACTCTTGTAGTCCTTTTAACGGGTTATGTGTGTATCAGATCAAAATTCTTAAAAAAACAAGCCTTAATTTTTATTTTCAATTATAGGTAGCAAACTATTAACGGCTTGTTAAATGTTTCTCATTATAAAAATGAAAGACTGTTGTTTCCTGACCTCCCCTTTTATAATTTTTATTACAAAAATCTTCTGTTATCTTTCTATTGTTGACCCCAAAGCAGACGACTCAATCCAAGGAGGCGTAATACAAAATTAAACTCAAAAACACGCAAACACAAAAAGGAAGTTACAAAAACAGTTATAAAACGGCGATCTAAAAACAAAAGGTCACTGATGCAATGAGTGGAGTGGCACGAGAGAAGGGTACGAGTACCCTATAAAACACACGTCCCTAATATTTACGCATGGCAGAGGATACAAAACAAGTATAGCAACAACAACTAAATAAAAAAACATACAAACACGCAAAAAATGGCAAGAAGAAAAAAGCCCGCAATTTCAAATTGGTAATGGCAATTAGCAAGACAATATCTCCAGACCCTTTGCGTTTAAATACTCTGCTGACGAGATGGGAAGCAATCAATGAATTTTTTAATCTTTCATCCTGCTTATCATCTGGAGGGTCGTGGGGGTGCTGAAGCCTATCTCAGCTAAATATGGACAGTAGGTCGGGTACATCCTGAATTGGTTGCTAGCCAATGGTTATTTTAAAATGCAAATCAATAAAAAAAAAGAGAATGAAAAAAAACAGAACCTTAAAAACAAGGCTTTCCCCCTTCTTAAGAAAACAAAGAAAATGTAAAAATATATCAATTTTTAATGAAATTTAAAAAACGTAAGTAAAAAAATATTTAAAAATGTGCTATTGAGAGGCTGGGAAACGGGATTTAGACAGTTTTGAGGTCAACAATGTCTCTAAACAATGAATCTAAATAGCTGTTGGTTTATTCTATAATTAGTGAGTTGTCATTTAGGCAATTAATCCTAGCAGCCCGAGTGGATAGACATAATGGCCTTCTGAAGACACCCATAGCTACGATTAAGCCTCCGACCTATTCCTTCTCATGCAGACTTCTCCCCTTATCATTTCACTACAAACACGTTGTGTCTAGCAACAGTTTGAGCTTCCTATCTGTTTGTCAGGAACAAAAAAATCTCCAAACATTGTTAAGATCTCAGACTAAAATATGTTTTAGAACAGTTTGTCTTCATTGTTTCAAAGTAGAGTCTTTCTGCGATCTGTAAAACATTATTTACAACGCAGAACTCTCCGGCTTCGTATTGCATAAGAGAAAAATATATTGCTTTTGTCAGATTTTCTGAGTGCAGCCAAGCCTTTGGTATGCGCCTGTTGGTTTGTACGATAAAATCATCCTCAACAGGGGAAATGAAAGCCTCACAGCCTTGACAAAGTGAGCCGTTGCTTTGATATGCCCAATGGGCCTCACAAGAACCCAATGATCCTCGTAGGCTGCCGTAAAACTAGTGATAGCCTTGAAGCGATTCAATCCTGCTAAGGTGAAGTATACCATGCAAGTGATCATTACAATGATGAAGAGGGGGAAGAAATCTGTTTAACTCATTGCAGAGCAAAAAAAAAGTTCTATTTATCACGCTAACTTAAGATTTTAGGCAGACATAACTCAAAAGTCTAAAGGTCTTATTAGTAACTTTGTATTTTGAGTATTACTCATTTTCCTGAGTTATCATGGCGATAAAATGACAAAATGCGGAACAAGAGGCTAAATAGCCTCAAACACAAAAGTTTTTCAGATAACTACAACCCAAAAAAACATAAAATAAAAGGTTGTCGGTTGTAAGAGAGAAAAAAATACACATTTAAGCCGCACCTATGTATTAGTCCCAGACCGAGTCAAACTGTGAAAAAAGTGCGACTTATCGTCCAGAAAATACGTTAATTTGGAGAATTCGAAAACATGAGATGATCGGTGCAATAACAAATTTCAACACAAGACGCACTCCAAACCCTTTTTGTGTTAGATCAGTGGTTTTTAACCTTGCTGGATCTACAGAAACCCACTAGGTTCAGATGCGCTTTCACCGAATCTTACTTTAGTGTAAAATAAAATATATTTTTTTTTCAAATTCAAGATATATAAATTCCTCGCAGCACTGATTGGCTAAGCAATGTCACGTGATCATCTGCAGCCAGTGATAGTCAAGTGCGGCATGCTATCGTGAATAAACATGATGAGTCGATGTGTCTTGACCTCCGTGGCAGAGGCTCCGCCGAACCCCTGAGACCGACTCACCGTACCCCTAGGGTTCGATTGAACCCAGGTTAAGAACCACTGTGTTTAGATGTATATATTTTTGTATTATATTTTCACCATTTTTCGTTTTGACCATATTTTGAATGAAAACCATGAACGCCAATGACCATCACTGCTGTGTCTGTTAAATTGTCAAATAAAAAAACATTCAATCTCATTTTCTTCCATCAAATGTTCCTACTTACATGTTGAATATATATTATCAAGCTTCAAATATCAATTTAGTTTATTGAACATATTTGGTTGTGAAAAGGACATCAATATAACAATTTTGACAATGGTCGACATGGGCCCAACATGTTAATATAGTTAATATAAAAACAAACAATAGTTAGTTAATGTCTTAAAAAAGGGGACCAAACCAGGCCAATTTGATGAAGTCTTTCAATGAAATTTAAATGTAACATCAAAGGCATGCAAAATCGGACAAAATAGGCCCGGACCTTAAGGGTTAACGGAAGGAATGAATTTAACTAAAATTTGGCGTTTAAGTTGATACCTGCAATAAAACCTGATAATTCAAGTCAAATGGTGTTCTACAAAGTAAAGCAGCTGTGACAAGGCATTCATTCACTCGTTCACTCATTCAATCGTTCGTTCCCTCGTTCGCTCGACTCTCGTCGTCAATGACAGTGATTGAGTTAAAAGTATTTTTTAGAACAGGTAACAGTAATTAATTTTCATTCAAATGATGAATGTTGCATGAATATTTTTCTCAGCCAATTAAAAACAAACCTAGAAGAAAAGACTGATTTGCATTAATAGGGAAAATGTAACCATTGACATAGAATGTATAATTAATAAAAGATGTAAACCACTCATATTGCTTGTTGATTTGTTTTCAACTAATTTCCTGCTCTGCAAAATTGTAAGTAATTTCAGTGGAATAAATTTCAGCTTAGTGTAATTCAACACATTACAAAGCCGTTCAAAAGTTTATGATTAAATGTTGATGACTTCAAAAGGGCCATTCATTTAATTTTAGATAGGGATGATTAATAATATTGCTTAAAATAGTGATTCATATAGCAAAAGATATAGACAAAAACTGAACTTTCTTTTGAAGCTCTATTCTGCCAAGCTTGTTATGTTTGGATGGACTGCTAGTTGAGGGAAGTTAAAAAATATATATATTTGATGGAGAGAAAATGGAAATATATATGCAATCAAATTTGCTTTGATTGCATATGTATTTCCATTTTCTCACCATCAAATATAATTTTTTTTATTTCTGCGAGCAGATTGTTTTTCAACAATCAACAGTTTGTGTAATATCAGACATATGGTTTGGTCCTTCTCTTGTTGATGGCAATTTAACGAGATCTTGCAAGCGCATACTTTATGTGGGTTTACTGTATATTCAAATGATCTACATGCAAACTAACTGTCTCGTTTCCGAGATAATAATAATAGCTACCTGTAGTTACTCTTTCAGGGAAACGATTAAAGCCTCCAGGCTACTGGTGTGTCGCCGCCCATGATTCTGTTTGCATTGTGTCAATTAAGCCGCAGGAATAGAAAATACAAAAGAAAGCTAAGAGTCAATCGTTTTCCTCCTCCCGCCAATCATGTCGGCAATAGACTAAATCGACGAGCTTCTGACAACAATGAATCGAGTGGCTTAGAGCCAGACAGACCACGGGTCAGATAAAAAGTAAGATGTAGCAGAGTGTGACACAGGAGGATGCGGCTTCTCAACTACAGTTAATGGCAGAGGTAAATATAGCCTCTTCAATTGGTCAAAGAGTCACAGTGGTATTTTGGGACGTTAGAGTGAAGATGTGGACGCCATCTGGACTCAGTTCATCTGTCATCAAATCATCTTCCACTTGGCAAAGCTTCCGCCCTGCACAGCTGGCTGTACAATCTTTCTCTGTATCGCTTTAAATCACTCTTACACACTAAATCATGTGTGTTTTGGAACAATTTCACATAACACCTATGATATATTTCTTCATCACAAAATAAGATAATCATTTATATAAATGAGCAAATTTCAGTACTGTGCAGTGAATAATATAAATTATAGGATATATGTTTTATTTTCATTTTGTTCTTTCATCATCTGCCAAGCCAAAGTGCTTACGTGTGCCTGGCGGAATAATGAGGGGGAGGATGGAATATTTTTTTATTTGTAATAATGTGCAATGCAACCTAATAGTATGGGTGTGACAGTATGCATAAGAAGTCCTAACACTTGACTTGACTGACATGAGGAGTAGTAACAGATTGACCCCTCTGCCAAATTTGAATATGACTCATTATTACTATATGGGGGCATTCATTGAAAAGAGGGAAGAATTAAATTTATATCGAGATAAGAGAATGACGGTTTATTTGAAGTATTTCAATGAACATAGTCTCATCTAGTTGCTTATTCAGGGTCAGACAAATTATTCCAGTTTTTAAACTCAATTTTTGTATCCTGCTGCCTCTATTTGGCTGGGGTAAGCTCTATCACCCCCTGCAACCCTTGTGTGGATAAGATGAATTAATGGAATTATTAGCTTTAATATTGGTTTTAGTTTTTAATACCTGGGGGTATTTATCAGGTGCATTAAAAAAAACTCCAAAATGGATAAGATTCTTAAAAAATGTATTGAGTTATTTTCAATTTTGACATGGTTAAATAATGCTTCTGATGGTAAAATATTAAAACAAACGAATTAGATTCAGCTTTGTCAATACACAGTGCCATTTCAGTTCTCATTTCTTTCAATTAGCAAAAATAGTTTTTCACATTATTTGTTTTTCTTAAAAATAATAACATTGGTGTATTAATTCAACATCTCGACAAACACTACTGAAAACTGTCATGAGCTGAGCTATGCTAATTTGTAAGTTTTTATTTAAGTGATTGAAAATATCTTTAAAAAATAAAGCCCAATGCAATGACGCACAGGCCGTATAAAAGTTTAACTTATTTCAAGTAGTGGGTCACAAAAAATAACATCTGCTATAGGCCACCAGGCTGCAGATTTAGATCACTGAAATCTACCCTGGGGTAATCACTAAGGAAAGGCTCATTCTGGCATATGAATGAAAATGCACTGGGAAACATCATTTTTTTTATACAGCAGCAGTTAAATAATTTTTTGGGGGAAAAACTCAAACTAGGGTAAGGTACTATGTAATAAAAGCAAAAACTTCTTGCCACTGTCAAGCATGATTACCCGCAAAACATACATTAATATGGACAATTTCTGAAGTAACATTCATTCATTTATTTTCCAAATTGCTTATTCTCAAAAGGGTTGCAGGGGGTGCTGGAGCCTATCCAAGCTAACAATGGCAGGAGACACCCTTAATCGGTGGCCAGCCATTTGCAGCCAACATTCACGCTCACGCTCTTACCTAGGGGCAATTTAGAGTGTTCAACCAGCCTACTCGGCATGTTTTTGGAATGTGGGAGGGAACCAGAGTACCAAGAGAAAACCCACGCAAGCTCGGGAACAACATAAAACCACACAGGAAGGTCTGGACCTGGGATCGAACCCTTGAACTGTGAAGCTGATGAGCTAGGCACTCGCCTCCTGGGCCACTGAAGTAACAATAAAACAGGACTCTGAATTTATACTCTTAATCCTGGCTCAATATGTTCAGAAGCAGACTCAGATGACCCAGACAAAAGGTTATTTCTTAATATTTGACATGTACTTTTACAATTATTGTAGTGTCTAAATTGAACAATGTGACGGACATTGAAATCCAAGCGTCCTAGTGTACGTTTGTTCATTCTCTTTGCTATTCAGTCTATTTTAATCTTTAATTGAATGAGCTTCAATACCTGTGCTGACGAAGCGAAATCGTTAGAATCAGTTTGGGGTAGCATAAGAAAACGATTCAAATGTGAGAAGCAGAAAAATATTTTTGAACATGGTCTAAGAAGACATGTTGGCAAAACGATGGAGGTTTATGACGACAGAAAAATATATAATTGCAATCGCGTTGCATTTGTCAGAGCAAGATTTACAATAGCTGTTGTATGTATATTATAACATTGTATATTTAGACATATTCTGTGTGAGTGCACACATGTCTGTGTGTGTGGGTTTGTTTCTATTGGATATAGCCCTTGGATTGCTTGTAGCAACTTGAGTTGCAGCATCCCTGTGGATACATGTCTGTGTATGTGCCCGCTCTGCTCGGGCTCATTAGCAGTAGCAAAAGTAACACATGGCCCGGGGCACACACAAAAACATGGCACAATCTCTTTAACACACACCCCTACGTGCATACACATTCACACACACACGCAGAATGAGAACACAGCAATTCTAATTCATGTAATGCTTTTAAATTCTCATGTAGCAGTTGGAGATTGACTTTTTAATGACAGTCAGAATGCATTTCCCTAACCACATTCATCTTTCTCATGCAATTTAGAAAATATGAGATTATTTTTAATCAATATTGTGTCACGTACAAAAGTGTACATAACATGCACATTAAAATATATATAAATAAAAAACGCATATTTACAACACTTTGGATTGTAGGTATTTGGGTTCGACACATGACTACAATGACGCAAAATGGGAATGGAGTACCCGGAGAAAACCCAGTCAAACCTGGAGAGAACATGCAAACTCCACACAAGGACAAGGAATCGAACCCACAACCCCAGAAGTGTGAGGCCGACACGCGAACCAATTGACCACTGGGCTACCGCTAAAATAAATTAAGTAATGTAAATAAAAGTAAGTTATGTAATTAAAAATACAATTTTGCATTTTTTGTCATGGTTCTTTTTCTATAAATTCAAGTGAATGCATTTTAAACACTCGGCACTTAATTTTTAAATGATAAAAACTATAAGTAATTTATAGTTTTTTTTAAGGTCATATTTTCGTACTTTAAATCTAATGCCTTAACAAGGGCAACAAGAGAATTGTTTTGAAGCTTGAGCTCTGTGGCTGAAATTTTGGTTTGTTAGCTGTATTATTCAAAAATCACACAAATCATTCACAATTAATAGACGGTACATGGTATGTGTGGTTAACATGAACTGTTACGCCTCAAAATACTGTAAGCAAGACGGGAGTTGAATGGACTGAGCTCAAATATGAATCTTAGTTGAAAGGCGACGATATTCCAAACAAGCAGCAGAAACTAATTGGGAACATGCAGACAGATGTTCGGTTGTTTATGCATGAACCAACAAAAAGTGACACCTGCTGCTTTGTGAAGAATGTTTGTGTTGCTCCAGAATAGTTACTGAAGTTACAGATGTTTGAGTTAATTACAGTCACTGTGGCTCCAGATTGCCTGATGGGGATTATGTTCACAATAACCTTGAAAAACCCCTACTTCTTAAAAGTGCGTGCGACAGACATTATTCACCAACAGCAGATTGTGTGTGTTACCTCGGGGCTGACGTTCGGGCCTTGGGCTTGTCGGATACCTGGCAAAAAAAGCAGACAAATTTGTTAAAATATGCTAGATGTCAGTAACATGTCAAAAAGTACGCAGAGTCTTTGCACGTCTCTAAATTTTGTAAAAATATGCAGTTGTAAAATAGGAGTTTGGCTGGCTGCAAAAGAGACTAAATGGTGAAACAGATGTTTGAGGTGTAGATAATAACTTTCCAATCTATTGCCCTGTATTTCATATTTTCCAAAGAGGGGCTCAAGAAACATATGCAGCATTTTCATATCTTTGCTGTGGCTAACTCTGGCTAGTTTGTGAGTGTCGGCTAATGACTCTTAAATGAGAAAGAGTGAAATTGCTTATGTCATTTTCTAAATAGAAAACAAATTTGGCACTCAAACCAGGTTGTTGTTTTTTCCTTCTTTTTTTAACCAAGCAAAACAGTGCATCAGAGAAGAAAACACTTTTTTTTTCATAAATTCTGGTTGTGACATGACAACCAGAATTGATGATCATATTTAAACATTCTAGTGCTAAGCTAATAGTACATCTTGAACGAATGGCAAAACACACACACTATTAAGAGAATAGAAAGCCCATGGATAGCATAACAGCAGACTGCAAAAAAGCTGAAGCTCCTTCTGGATGTGACATCAACTAATGTTTGGATATATATAAAGCATCCAAAAAAGGAAGCCTAATCAGAAACTAATTTCATTATTAAGCCTTTTATGTGAATTTTGTGAATGGATTTGTATAAAAAAATCAGGTCTACTATCATTTCAAAGTTACTGCCTGTAGCACCTTCAAATGTTTTGCCATGATAGGAAGTAACATTCCACAGAAACAGGGAAACAGCCATCATCAATGCGCTGTAATAGGCAGATAACAGCTGTGTTTACATGCTGACTATGCTGGTGGGATATCTTATGAATAAAATTACACTTAAAAAAAGAGAAATACACTCATCTTATAGCCACAAATATACGATACATTTTTTCCCCCTTATGAGTGACTGCTAACGCTCATGTTTCAGTGCCACTGATGGCGGTGGACGTCCAATTAATTTTGACGCCAATGACTTAAATGGGTGCCCTTTAAATGGTTAACAATACAGTAATTTTGCACATAATTTGAATGGAACAATGGAAGACATCACATGTTACAGTAGTAATGCTTTCGCTTCATTAGGCCCCATTTTTAGTCATCATGGTCTTAATCAGTCAAATTTTCTACTTAGCTACGTCAATTACAAGAACAAAACAAAAATAGTTAATTCAGTTACATAATATATTCATCTTCATTTGTTAATCCTTATTTAGACCTTTTTCTGTCTCTCAAGGAATGATGTGATTATCGCCACCAGTGGTTTTGTGGTTCTAATAGCTTGGAGTTGAGCTACAGTCTTGAATAATAAGCCTTGTCAGCTCTGTGGCTCAGGGAGATTTGCAGGGTTCAAGAAAACGATCTATGTGGGAATATATCCCGCAAGGATTTAAACAACAACACGGCCCACAATTATTTACTAAATCCAGTAAACATGGCTGCGGCATAGATGACAAATGGGTCTAAGCGATATTTGCTCTCAAGTGCTACAATTCGGATATCTTTAATTTCAGATCGGAATCAGGTTGCTTCCAAATGAGGATTGAAATTGATTATGTATCAGCTGCCAAAATAGCTGCTGAGCAATTGCATGTTTTGGCTAAATTGGATGGCAGTGCGAAATTTCTGCATATTTAATGATTAATAATCAATTCTTTATACCTTAGACGTTTCAAACTTTCTTTCACAAATAAATCAGTTTCTTCCTCTACGATGTCAAAAACGACGTGTGTGACAAATGTCACATTTAAAGGGCATAGGAATGTAATTCCTTATTGGCTGAAAGTAGTCAGTAGTGCAAAATCATCCTCTTTCCAATTTTATAAATTCTAACGCTTCTCCTCGCCAGTGATGTTGCTTTTAAGGCTCCATGCACAAAAAAACCTGCAAACAATTGAACTTCTTGGGGAAAAAATAAAACGCTGGTCGCCAAAGTAATAAAACTAAACGGAAGAGGACGTTGTGCGTGAAGATGCCGTCTGTCACTGACGTCACTTTGTAGAAACTGCAATTTTCTGGCCAACAGCGAAATAGGATTAAAAAGGACTTGGTTGTGGCTCAGTAAAGTCCAATCTATGGAATTCATTAGAGTACCCAAGGAGCGCACGTTAAAATGACATGCTTAATTTTCACTTTTCACGTGGGGGTTGACAAAATTCTTGATTCTTTTTGATTCTCTGGAGTACATTGTTGCAGTACAGGTAACTGCCTGGCTTGGTTGTCCATTCACTCCGCCTCTGGTTTTTGCCTAGCACAACAACGTGCAAGTCTAAATTATCGCTGCATAGTAAAATTGAGCCCTAAGTGTCTAAGCACCTTGAGAGTACTGGACAAATTAGCTTAATCATTCATACACACTGTGAAACCGAGCATTAGGTAAACAGAAACACTTTTGAAATCTAAAGAGATTTATCGCGACAGCTCTACCATAGTACCTTTCTACGTATAATAAGGTTTATTTTAAAATTTGATTGATTATTATTAAATCACTGAAGGTGTAGTGTTTCTGCACTGCAGGCAGCATGGGTAGAGTTCTCCCTCATTAAGAATGCAAATGAGAATGCGGAAGGTTGTCTGTCTGTGACTGACTGACAACTACTCCAGAGAGTAGACTGCTTTTTGCCCATTGTTTATTAATAAAACATTTTAATTGCTGAATTTACATGGTGTTGAATTGCAATCTGTAGTTTTTTTTAGAACTCCACTGTGTCACTACTTAAACCAACTAGAATATTAAATAGCTCTCAGCAGGATGCTGTGCAATACTACACTACTGCAATCTCAATAATAATTAGATTGTGAGATTACAAAAATAAATCATTGTTAATTTTTTTAAATATCACTACTCTGTAGTATGTAAAGAGTATCGGGAGGGACAGTAACACCCCCAAGGTCTATCAAGATATAGGGGGGATTCTATTCACACACCTCCTTTGAAACCCACCAATTCCCTCACACAGGCTTTATTTCTACATTAACCAGATCAACTTCCAGGTATTTCTCATGTTTTGCTGTGGTTTGAGCTGATGACCAAGTTTGACACAGCCATCTGTACCAAATTATTTCTCCTTCAAGGTCAGTTAACGAGGCACTGATCTCCATTCCAAATGCTTCTAAAGACCCAGTTCTGCCACTACCTTTATAAAATAGTTATTTTTTTGTGACGCTGGCACACACTGTCAACATGTTTATTGCCTTTTTCTCACATCTTAAAAAGTGTTGTTTGTGGTAAATCAAATGAATCCAATTACATGAATTAAAAAACTTACAATAAAATCCTATCTCCAAAAAGACTTCACTAGATATTTAAAAGTGCAGCTACCTCAGCTTTTTAATATTAGCACTGACCCCAGTTTGACCCAACTGGGTATATTTTCCAAGATGTTCCACCAACACGGTGGACTGCAAAAGCCGGTGATTAGAGATTATTTTCCTTTCAGTACAATCCATCCATTTCCATACAGGTCCTCCTGTAAAGGTTTGCAGCAGGAGGGAAAGCCCACCCTGGCTGAATCAGGGCAAAAGGCAGACCACATTCTGAACTGGTTGCCAATCAATCACGGAGTGACCGTGAATGGGTCATTGAGTAGGGAATCGATCCTACAGCAGTTGCATGAAAATAAGCTATGTGAACCACGGCACCATTATTGGCGAGTTAGTCCAAGTCAATACAGTATCTGGTATTGTTGTGCTGGTTCTTGGAGCAACTGGGAATGAGGACAAGTGGAGCAATAAATTGGGTATTAGACACAATGACGTTATGTCTGCAAAAAATATTGTTGCTGTATAAACAATGTAACTAGAGAATATGTCATTCCTTGGGAAAGGACCAATTTATTCCCAGTCTCAAATAAGGGGACATCAGGGTAATAGCGGCTTTATTGCTGCTTCAGTCGAAGAAAGCAGATGTGGTTTTTAATATGAGTGACACCAGTAGTGGTCGAGGGCAGCATTAGCAGACATAGCCAAACGTTAGAAAAAGAATTCAAAATACCAGAAACTGAAGAGTTTGCATTTATGTTAAGAGCATCTCCAACGTTTTAACTAGATTATGGTGGCTATACAGACTGATTTAAGCAGGACAGTCCTTTGTTTAAATGCCTGATCTGGCATCCTGCGTAGCCTTGACTGGACACTTATATGTCCTGTTCCTTTTGATTTGACGTTTCACTTAAACGCAAATATACACATATACATATATATATATGCACATATATATATACATATATATATACATATACATATACACATATACATATATATACATATACATATATATATATACATATACATATATATGTGTATATATATGTGTATATATATATGTATATATATTTATATGTATATATGTGTATATATATATGTGTATATATATGTATATATATATATGTATATATATATATATGTGTATATATACAGACGCTCCCCTACTTACGAACGCAATTGGTTCCGAGCGATTGTTCATAAGTTGAATTTGTTTGTAAGTTGATTCAGTGCTATATTTTGTATTATAATTTATGTTTAAGGCCGATATAAGTATATTGAAGGTTTATACAAGTGCATTTGTATGTTTAAGGCTTGTATAAGTAACACGCATTGGTTTGTACTGAAAAAAAAAACATTTAATAAAATGGAGAGAATATGTACAGTACTGTAGAGAGAGAGATTTATGTATTAGAAACTGGCCAAAAGAAGCGACCTAATGACGATTGCACAGTTTTCTTCTTTTTTTCATCATAAATGATGAGGTAGCACTGTATGGCATCATTCAATTGATTTGCAAACTTTGTGCAACGTTCAATATTTGGGTCCTGCTGCTCGATCTTTCTGTTTATAAATGGTACTGAATGTGCAACGCTCACCACTCTCACGCGCATCAAGCTTCGTTATTATTACCACTCGTTTCAAATGAAATGGCTTGCCTCTTCCTTGCAACTCCCTCAATAGAAGCCTTTAGCTTTTTACCAACCATATTCAATATTGGATGCATGAGATATTTAATGATACAAATGAAAAAGGTTCTTTGCACACTGGAGATACATTCACGCACTTCCGCATTGCAACGAAGAAGAAGGTAGATGCTGGGTGAGCTGAGGTCTCACAGCGCCAGGCGGCGGAAAGAAGTACTACTCCGAAAAAGGGGCGAAATACAAAATTGGACTTGCGAACATTTTTGGACTTAAACGCAATTTGCAGACATGTTCGTATGTACCGTTGTTCGTAAGTTGAATGTTCGTAAGTAGGGGAGCGTCTGTATATGTGTGTATATGTGTGTATATACATGTATATATATGTATATCAATACATGTATATATATATACATACACACATATACATATACATATACATATATATATATATATATATATATATATATATGTATATCAATACATGTATATATATATACATACACACATATATATATATATATATATATATATATATATATATATATATATATATATATATGACATAGTCCTAGAAAGATAGCAGTTTTTATCATTTTGCATAGGGCAGATTTAACGTGGCCTTTCCCCGAGTTGGGGGCCTTTTTACCAGCTGCAATTGAACTTTTATAGAAAGCCAGAGCTTTTTAGTGTGACCTTGCTCTGACCAAGGTGATCTGTCATCACAGAGAGAAATGTGCAGGCAGCAAGAGACAAAGGACATTCGTGCAGTGGTAATTGGGTTGGTGTTTTTCTTTCAGCTTTTAAAGTCGCCAGGATGGTCTCTTCTTCTCCTCTTTTTCTCTCTCTCGTTTTTTTTTCGCTCCTCTTTCCGCCGCTCCTTCTTTCAATTCCCTGCCCTCCTTCGTGTCTTTGCTCAGTGCAAAAACATATTCATCATACTCCTCTGCTGCCCTCACAGTGCCGCGCCGCAGAATACTAATGACAGTGTGTCTGTGCGTGAGAGGCTGCCAACATTTGCACAACACACACACACATCTGTGTATTTGATTATGAATGTATGTGTGAGTTGTGTTTTACTTGGGGCTATAAAAGCTTGATAATATAGCATGCACTCATTTGCTATAAGCCTATTAAGTGCATGCACACAAAAATGCCATTGGATTCATGTCAGCTTCTCTCTCTCTCCTTGCGTTTCGGCATCCCTCGCTCTCTTCATCTCCTCCTGTCTACTCCGTTATCAGTATGTCTGCTCCGTCTTTGTCTCTCCAGTTGCCTCGTTTTACTTTCCATTCTGTTTATTCTTTCCATATCCATCTTACACTGACATACTAAAGGCTGAAAGTAATCGTTCCAGAACTTTGGAGATATTCACTTTATTTTTCAGGGTGAGCCAGGGAATGATTTGCATATACCTGTAATGTTTTGGGGTTATATACGAGGTATACGGTTAAATACGCAAGTGAAAATGCAAAGTGTAAGGAAATATATCAAGCGCCTGTAGATCATAAAATGAAGTTGGGATTAATATCTTCAGAGCAATATGGTCTGACTCATCTTTATACCTGCAAAGTATGCCACTCCCTGAACTTGCAACTAATGACTTTTCCCCCTAAAATTAATCTATGAATCAGGAAAATAACAGCATGTCTAAATTTACATCCTTTCATTCTTTAAAAATTGGGCAATAATTAAAATGTACATATATGCCCCAAAATAGGAGAAACACAAAGATAATGAGCCTGCTTCATTGTGAAGAAGCAGAAAATCCAAGGATTTGCCCAGTTTAAAGTCAAACAATAGTCCCTTTTCACTAATAAATTCACAGAAATGCTTTTACACTGTGCATAAATTGTGCATACATGTCAGATTAATAACGCATGCACATCTATTTTCTCCGCACCACTGTGCCTATGTAGGTAATCAGAATTCATTCTAAAAGAAGCTCATGATCATAAATCTGCACAAACCACATCTCTACTTCTCTATAAATGAGCATTTATTTTATACATCACAGCCAATGAATTATGGTTGTCAAACATAAGAGATATTCATAATGTTCTTTTTCCGCTTTTTTTTAAAGATAAAAGGTTGGTATTGGCAGAAAGCTTGATAACACCAGAAACTGACAACATAGACATTAATCATTAAAGTTGTTGAATGATGGAATAATTGTTTTTCAATTTATTGTCAACGAACATTTTCATGCACAAATAATGATTTTTTTTAACCCTTATGTAGGAACTCACTCAACTCATTGACTGGCGTTGATGGTGCTAGAAGTCCAATCCAATTTGACGTGAATGAGCAAATGAAGAAATGTTCATGAGCCCCTCACGGTCAAAATGTATTGCTGAATTTCACATCCAATGCCGTCAATGGCACCAAAACATGAAGATTCTCAGTTAGTCTACCCGGTTTAAAAAATTGAGAAGAATTGGACATTTATCGCCATCAGTGGCATGCAATGTGTCAAGTACGTTGAATAAAAAAAATCGTATTAATTTAATTTTGATTTAAATTGTATTGGTTAAAGGGGGAATGATAATTAAAAATACTAATACAATAACAATTAATAATTATATAACAATAATTGCATGGCCTGGTGGACGAGTGGGGTAGGCTGGTTGAACACGCTAAATCACATGTGTCAAAGTGGCGGCCCGGGGGCCAAATCTGGCCCGCCGCAGCATTTTGTGTGGCCCGGGAAAGTAAATCATGAGTGCCGACTTTCTGTTTTAGGATCAAATTAAAATGAAGAGTATAGATGTATATTACATTTCCTGATTTTCCCCCTTTTAAATCAATAATTGTAATTTTTTAATATTTTTTTCTGTGTTTTTCGTTCAAAAATATTTTTTTCTAAAATCTAAAAATATATTTTAAAAAAGCTAAAATAAACATTATTTTAGATCTATAAAAAAAATGGAATATTCAGGGATTTTAATCCATTTATTAAAAAAAAATCTAAATATTATATCTAAAATGGTCCGGCCCACATGAAATCGAGTTGACGTTAACGCGGCCCGCGAACCAACCCGAGTCTGACACCCCTGCTCTAAATAAAACTCCAGACTACTGAGGGACGTGTGGTAACCTCAGTCTCAGTCTGCAGCAGGTCCCCACCTTGTGCACTTCCTGAGAGTGGCTCCAGTTTCTTACCTAGGTCTACAATGTCTTGTGTCTTGTGTCTGTCTTGCTACTGCCACCAAGTAATTTCCAGAATACGCGATGAAATAAAGTTGTAATCTAATCTAAATTGCCTTTATGTATGAGTGTGGGGGTGAATGGTTATCCAATTGGTGCGTGTCCCCCGCCTGGTGCCTGCAATCGGCTGGGATATGCTATGAAAAGTGTTAACCACCTCGCTCCCTCAAAAGTTTTTTTATTTTAATTACCTAAAATAGTCACATTAAAGGTGTCAACGTGTGAATAGCTTTAAACTGCACTAAACTGAAACGGTTAATGGACCTCGACCTTTACCACTCACCAATATAACAAATGTGCTAAAATGTAGAGGAAAAACTTGGAGCAAGACTGCATAAGTACACTAAAGCCCCACTGTAATCAAGAGTGTACGCTATAGATGAGGTGATTATGGTCTCCACTTACCACAATTCTGTAATTAAGGGATCTACTTTCAGCATGATTGTACAAACTAAAGCCACCAAATATAACCTGCCTACATTTATAATTACAATCTCGACGAGCCCGTAATTAGTCAAAATTATAATCTCGACCACCCTGTAATTATTCAATCAGAAGGACAGTTAAAAAAAAGAATGTAAGGAATTGGTCAATTTTCATTAGTATTTCATGGACTCTTTGATTAGCACTGATATGAGTGGGGCGCGACCATGGTCGGACCCCCACTGGTATCATGAGCCCACACAGATTCTGATTAGTGGAAAGCAAGCTTTAATGCCAGTTCCCGTCCATGCTCACTTCTTTTTGTGCTGCAGCAGGTTCATTTGTAATCAGCGTGATGAATGAAATGGTACATTTGAGTAACTCAATCTTTGAATGTTTGGGAGTCCTAAACTAAAAATAAGATTTATTGTGCTAACGAAGCCGACAAAAGGTCACAGGAGAATATACAGAGCATCACAAAGGAGAACATTGAAGTAATTATTAGGATGTTTTTTCTAATGTTCTTATTTGTACATTGTTGACTTAAATCAGTATTTTACACTGCATTTTGAATCTTGTTTCATATGTAAATATACTATAATGCATTTTAAGACAACTGCAAATTGAAAGGACTAAATGTAAAAATATCAGTTCAAATAAAAGTGTTAGGACACACTTTCATTTGATTTATATGTGGACTTAAGGGTGAACCTTTAAATCTCATTGTACTTGTATAATGACAATAAAGGCATTTAATTCAATTCATGATAAATTAGAGTATAGGTGACAAACTGAAGGCTCTGTGCCAGATCTGGCCCTCCATGTCATTCTGTGTAGGCCGCAAAAGTAAAGCCCGTGCATCCAGTTTATAAAATTCTGAGAATATGGTTGTATTCTATAGTTCATATGATGTTGTAATGGACCCATATACTGCCAGCCCAGGTATAGTATTCACAGGCTAGTTGCTTTGGTAGTTAGTAAAATTTAACAGACAAAGGATTATCAGGCTCAAAAAAGGATTCGTCCAAGAAGGCTCTAAATCCCTTTTAAGGTGCTTGGCATTTTTCCAGTAATTCCCATTAACTCATTGGCTGCTATTTATGTCGATAGACTTTAAATCCATTTTGACTGGCATTAAGATATTTTGAGCAAGACCCCTTGTTGAACACCAGTGACCCTTTGATGCAGAGGAAAAAAATCCTGGGGCCTTTTGACGCAAAGCTAATACCTGTAAATGTTAATGAACTAAAAGCTGATGGTAGAGGTATGCATGGTTCAACTGATGACAGAAGAAACGAAATTAAAATTAATTGTGGATGAATGATTTCAGTTGAATACTTTCAGTTACACTAATTAACCAGATGTTGGGACTGATGCACAAATCAGTCCAAAGTAGTGGTTATAATTGAATGAAAGACAATTGATGGCGAGCCAAGGATAGACTACAATCTGGCAGCAACTCACCTGTTGCTCAGTTTCTTCCTCATCGCTGCTGATTTTTAGATCATCCTCCAGCATTCTGCACAGAAACAAAAATGTGTTTTACGTATTGCAGGCCTAACCTCAACCCCAGCTTGGATGTGCTTTAACACAACACAATGTTAACTGCCATTTCCTTTACACTGCTGTCTTGGCTAATTGATGAACTACGTAGCCTAAGTACCACTGGCTTATGTTGGGGAATGAAGGAAAAGATGGTGGATGAGGCATAGCGGTGCAAAAAAAAAAAATCCCAACAATAACCAGATGTTCAATTGGTAGAGGGAAGCCACGTTGTTTTTTCACCTGGAAACATTTTGTGTTGACAAGTGCTGACCTGCTGCCAAGATGTCTTCGGTAAAAAGACCGTAGACCCAGAAAAGAGCCCACTGAGACAGAATTCAACTTCTAATCACTAAAATTTGTTTTCACCCTCCATTTGCAGAAAAATAAATATACGGTATTTACGATATAAACACAACATGTACTTAAGCTTGTGTATTAGATGACCTCCCTGGTAGCAAATTATTCTGTATTTATGTGCTGTGCATTGGCAAGTTCCCATGTTTTATTGCTTTATATAAACCATCCACGCATGCTACTGTTATTTTAAGATAGCACTGCTATTGTTATGACAGGAGAATCCCCTAAAGGGATTTTTACTGCCTTCCCGAACTGCTCTCTTCACTGCTCTCACCACTAAAAAACACTCCCGAGTGTTGTGGTGTTTTCAGATGGGACCGTGCGAGTCGTGAATGAGTGAAGCCCAATGAGAAAAGCTTCACAGATAAGGGCGCAGTGCTGCACATTGGCGATGATAGATATATTGGGATGAATGAAAAATGGAGCCATACTTTATTTCATAAAAAGGCACAGATGGGTTGCGTGAGATAGGGAGGTAAGATGGAGATGATAATGACAGGGGAAGTGGAGGGCAAGGCCCCAAGGGGGTGAACACTGGTAGAAATTGGAAACAGACAAAATAAAATAAAAAGCCAGCGGATTGACAACATGTAGAAAGTGCATTTAATCTTCAAGTGTAGTTGCTGAATGGGTGTTAAGTGTAGTTCAAAAGTAAAAGGAAACTCAAACCATCATTATTACATCGTAGTTAAAGTGGCCATGAAATACGACAGCAAGTGGCTTTAAAATGGACCCAACTCCATCCGAAAAAGGTTTAATAATAAAATTACATTCTAATTCGTCTCTTTCTCAATTGCCTTGCGAGGCGGGCGACACCCCAGCCAATCGCAGGGCACAAGGAGACAAACAACCATTCACACTCACATTCATACCTAGGGGCAATTTAGAGTGTCCAATCAGCCTACCATGCATGTCTGTGGAATGTGGGAGGAAACTGGCGTACCCGGAGAAAACCCACACAGGCCCAGAGAGAACATGCAAACTCCACACAGGTGGGCAGACCTGGATTTGAACCCAGGACCCCAGAGATGTGAGGCCGACACGCTAACCACTCATCCGCCAGGCCGCCCCTGGGGCAGTCATTTTAATTTTTTAATCAATGAATGAAATTATGTGCATTGACTTTGTTTATCACTAAAATAAGATCTGAATAACATATATGTAGTCCTCAATGAATGAAAGTTTAAGGACCTCCAAAATCTGAGATTTATTGTTATTTCCTTTTGGATAAATAAACATTTTTAAGCACAAAAAAGAAGATAATTATAATATTTTTTTTAAATTGTTTTTTTTAATTTTTAGTCAAGTCAAACCCTGCAAACCAGGAAGGAAAACCCATTCGAAAAAACAAACAAACCTTGAGAAGGGACCACAGAACGGTTTAAACTGTTTAATGTATTAAAATGACAATGGTAAATCTTTTTCAAGACTATTGCAATTACGTTTGTTAGAGTCTGTAATATATTCTTAATAAAGTTTCATTGTACATTGTTTAGTGCGTTGGGAAACGTTGCCAATGAATCCCTCACCAGTAGTTGCGTATAAAATAAAATGGATGTGTTAGCAATGCGCTGACTTTGCAGGCTTGCAATGTTACATTCTAATAGTAGAGAGTGCCAATTCTTCTGCTTTTCCACTTTAATACATGCACGCAATCTGAAGCTTAATAAATGAACAGATTGTATTTCTGCTTCAAAGCAGAGTCGGAAATATTCTTTTCGGTGGATTTAGCGTAACATTAATTTTGTAAAATTAAATCATTATGCCTGTGTGGCAGATTTACAAGCAGGGATTCTTGCCTTGCCACGAATCTGTGTTGCTATGTGAGTGAAGTGAAATGTGGGCTGCCGTCAGAGATGTTGCAACATGCCCCTGGCTCACGTTAAATTAATGTAGCTGCACTTTTCCGCTCTGATCCACGTAATCTTTTTCTTTCTTTCTCCCCTCACTCTCCTACCAGCACTGAATTTCTTCTAGGAGTCAAACTTAATTTGACCTTGTGGCAAACATAACATTGGTTCAGAAATTTGCCGTTTGTGCATACATAGGTTTGAAAGAGCGATATACTTACGATTTTTGTGGTGCACTCGGTGGCTTCACAGCTGGCTTGCTTGCTGACACTGTACATCTCTCTGTAACATAAAAATATTTTAGTTATTGCATGTTTTTTTCCATGCATCTCAAAATACATAACCTTAGTTTTAACTTAGTATACAGAAAAAGCAAAATGGTAAAGGATATGTTCTAATGTTTATCACCAGCAATTTTATTCAATAAACATAATGATTTTAACAGAATAATCCACCATCTTGCCATTTCATTTCCTCAGTGTATTTATTCTCTTGACTTGCTTTTCTTTATTGCGTAATTTCTCCCTCTTCCTGGATATTGCTTTTGCCAGCTTCTTTTACTCCCTCAGGTTACAAGAAACCATTTCCTTTGCTGACTGTGGCATCCACATGAGTCAATTCCCTACTTTCCTCCCTTTGAGACATTTTTTGTTGTGATTCACAGATCCAAACATGCAGTTTAGTGTATCAGATCTTAGTTCTAAATGAATCTTTGATATAGACAAGAGTGTCTTGACAGGTGACATATAAATCACATATCAATCTTGTTTCTGTAGTCCACCCTTAACAGTTGTATCATTGTATTTTAAGTGTAGTATTGTAGAGCTGCACTGCATCATACTGACAGATCTTTTCTCCAGTATGATGTAGTGTAGTCCCTACACAAAATGCCACATAAAATAGATATTGTTCAAAAAATATGTGTTTGAAACAGAACAACACTTACTTTATGATACACTCCTTGTATTGATTCTTTTCAGGATTTTCAGTTTCACTTTCAAATTCAATTCCTTTACTTTAAAACTTCAATAGCCTTTAAAATGTAAATGTGCTGTTAATTATGGCAACATCCCTCTCTGAATATGTCACATTTATTTGTTATTACCTTAAGAAGATAAGCAAATAATGTTAAGATTTTATTTTGGTGGCACTGCTGCACTGTAAAAAAACTGAAAATACAATATAGTTAAGGTAAAATACTGGTTGCTTGAATCTTACCGTTACAAAATGGGAAAACTGTACAATGTTGTCATGTCTGTGTCTTGCGCTGAGTGTTCTAGTATTTTCCAGCACCTGGGTAGGCTGAATGAGACACACCTGCTGTGCATTAGGAGCACTCAGTGTTTGAGGACTTCTTTCACTATTGCCTCACCTACCAATGTGTGCGTCCTATCTTTTCTCTGAGTTCTTTCACCAACTTATGGTTGTTTTTATTGTTACCTTTTTGCATTGTGTGTCCATAGTTTTCTCCCTGACTCGGTTGTGCTGATTTAGTTGTACTTTGTAACCCATGTAGATATTGTGATTTCATACTACAGTAATCCCTCGCCATTTCGCGGTTCAACTTTCGCGGCTTCACTACATGGCAGATTTTTTTCTGGGGAATTTTTTTTAAAAATTATTTATCTATTAATATAATTTGTAAGTTCATAAAAATGTGAAAATCCACAGTGAAACTTGCAAGCGGAAGCAACTCCCCTGTCTTCTGCTTGCTACTAAGACTCATCACTGAAGAATTTTTTTTTCTTTAAATAGGGGTGACCCTACTTCGCAGTTTTTCGATTATTGCGGGCATGTCTGGTCCACATTAACCGCGATATTCGAGGGATTACTTTATTGAAATTTTCTGAATGGTCTCATATTCTCCTAGGTTTACTCGGCGAGTCGGTCATGCTGTTTTTTGTTGTGCCCTTTTACTGGTGTTTTTCTTTTTTGGGTGCTCTCTTTTTTCATTAAATATGTACTGTGCACTTGATTGCATTCTGAGTCTGTTTTGGGATCCTACTCCAAGGGCAACAACTCAAAATTTTATAGTAGATTTAAAATAAAAAATAAAGAAAACAAAACTGGAAATAATCACAGTAACGTCTTACCACGTAAATTAAATGTACCCAGTCTTAATGGTGATTACATATAATTTTTTCTCTCATTTTCCCCATTCTCTAGTCTAGATGAAAACCCACACCATTGTCTTGGCAGTCAAACGTGCTAACCACTGAGCTACTGCATTAGTAGAAGGTTAGGTAACCTTGACTATCTAAGATAGCAGAGAAACGCACTGGGAGCTGAAGTTATTGGCTTTAGCAGCATTTGATGGCCAAAGTGACAAATTTCAAACTATCAAACTCTAATTGGAGAAAGGGTAAAGGGCGTAATGGGACGTCAGCACCACCCGACTGGTTATACATATTTACTTTTTATGATCATTTGATATAAGACAACAAAAACCAAACTGTCATATTAGATAAATAGATTCTTATGGTAGCTTGTTATTAATTTGACAATGAACGATTCATGGTTTCCCTATTTTTTTCTTGGCACCTACAGCTGCCAGTATGTTACCATGTTTTTTTTCATTTATTTACAGTGCGTCTTTGCACATTATCCATAGTGAATGTTGATCACCCTGCAGTCAGTAGGGTGGTTTTAACATTGGAAAACTTACTATGAGTGTTGTAGCTCGAGGTCACATGCTGGGACTCCTAGAATAAAAGAAAATAGGGATGAAGCAAAGCGGAATGTGTTCATTGAATGAACCGTCAAAGATCATTATTGATCACACAGGGTTAGTTAGATTGATTTCAGTCCACACATTTCGGTCTTCATCTTCCATCCATTTGGTCATATTGTAATTGCAATTGAAGTGACTTTTGCTATTTAACCGCAAAATCCCTCATGTGGTAAAACATGTCCGCTATAATTTACACAAACCCACCGCAGACTTAGCCCTGTGGCTTTGTCATGGTAAGCATGAGGTCTCGTATTCAATAGGTCGATGCCGGTGCTTCTCAAGGTTGGAATTTCATCAAAAGATTTTATTTTACAAAGAGAGGCAAGCTCTTCCAGTCAACACTGTTGAGTGTTTCAAAGATAAAGTTGTAAGAACACACCTGAATATATTGCATTTAGAAACTGCAAATGGCTCATTAAATAAGATAAAGATCCTTGGATTGTTTCAGTAATTTTAGTATAACTGGAGGATAAAAAATGAGCATTCACAGTACAGTTTAAATGAATTGGATGTCTATCATAGTCAATGGCGGGCAATGAGTTAAGAATTTAGAAACATTGCTGACCTAAAATTGATCAAAATCCTCTCTTTTAGCCTCTATATTATTTGTGTATTGTTTTTAATATTTTTTTAAGAAAAAAAGTATTTATTTGGTTTCATCTTTTTTTTTCTTTCGTCTTCAGTACCGCGCATCCTAATAAGGGTTGCAGGGTTTTGCCGGAGCCACTGACAATACATTTATTCAGTCATTCATTTTCTTAACTGCTTACTATGAAGACCCGAATAATAGTAGGTACTGGAATAATAGTAGGGAGTGGAAAATTCCAAATGAATTAATAATAGTAGGCACCGGAATAATAGTACGCAGTGGAAAATTCCAAAAATAATGAATATTAGTAGGCACGAGATAATTAGTGTCTAAACAGATTCGATGCATCGAACTCTACCAGTGGCAATTGCACGTTCTTACTAGTACTACATACCTGTCAACTTATACGTTTTTCCCGTATTTTATACGTTTTTTGATCATTTCAAATTGTGTACGCCGTATAACAACTTTTGTACGGATCTCGTTTTACGCATTTCGGCTCTAATCCGGATCGTCTCGGTCACTGGTAGCAGACGAAAACGTCATCGTCAACTGCTAATATTGTCATGCTTTAAGCATGATATGCGCACACGCATTCCCCTTTCACACGAAACAGGAAATGATTAAATCATTTCCTGTTTCGTTATTTAAGCAGCTATGAGTCATAGCGCTTGGGTCCGAATACATTCACGGTCGCGTCACGACAACGCGGCGCGACCATAACACTTTTACCTGCACCCTATGTGAGTAAATATGTGCCGTGTTGCATTTGTACGGTTTTCTATTGCTTAATACGGGGAATTCCAATCATTAATACGGGGAGGAATTGGCCCAGGTTGACAGGTATGGTACTAGTACGTTAGTAAAAACAGCACGTGTGCTTTACACGTAGAAAGTTAATGACATAGAACAATGTTGCTGCTGCACGGACTTAATTGAGGCAAAAATTAATAATCGTAGGCACCCAAATAAGAATTGTCGGCTTGCGAAAATTTGAGTTGAAAAAATAATCGTAGGCATACGATTATTCGGGTCTTCATAGTATCCTCACAAGGGCCGCTAGGGGTACTGGAGCCTATCCCAGCTGACTTCAGGCCAGAGGCGGGGGACCCCCAGAATCGTTGGCCATCCGATCGCAGGGCACAAGGAGACAAACAACCATCACACTCACACTCATACTTAGGGACCATTTGTCCAACCGAACTACCATGCATGTTTATGGAATGTAGGAGGAAACCAGAGTACCCGGAGATAACCCATGCTAGCCCGGGGAGAACATGCAAACTCCACACAGGAAGGTCTGGACCTGGAATTGCGGCCTCGATTCCAGAACTGGGAAGACGACACTCTAAGCACCGGCCTGCTGGGCCGCCAATCTTTAATTTATCATCAGAAAAAATGTGCAAAGTTTAGCACAGTTTTTCCAATGCACATATAAAACTAAAATCTAAAATCCATTGTAATAAAACCAAATAGACAACTAAAAGCAATAAATAATCAGGGATGAGTTGACTAGGAAAGTAATCGTTTATGGCATCGCTACGGTGTGGTTTGCACTTCTATTTCCATCAGTTTCGTTTTTACTTGCAGTATTTTAAAAGCAATACTGACCTTGCTTGGAATGGGAAACTTGGTTTGATCAGCTTTTCCTGGAGTGTGAATGGCTGTAAGAGGGGGTGGCCAGGAGTGAGTCATCTCCTTTATTTAAAACACAGACATGAACACATTAAAATGGAAATTTGACAAATATAGATCCTCATTTGGATTTGTGGATCAAACAGAAGAAATGTTTATAACAGTAGTAATGGTAAAAAAAAATGTCACAGCAGTTCACCAATTCTGTCCTCTTATTTGCTGTACTAGCATCCAGCTCAGTTTTTTTGTTGATCAGTGGAGTGTATTGTAACTCACATTTTAAAGTGAGAAGTGTATTGGGACTTGGCAGCACACTCAGGGATCTAAGCATGAACTAAGTGCAGTGTTCAGTATCCAAAAGAAAAGCTGACTCCAGTTGGTTGCTTTAAAAGCTAAATACGTCCTCTGCAGAAGCAGCAATGTGATTAAGTTACCAATCACACAGTCGCTCAGTTCAATTCCAGCCTCAAAGTGTGGAAGTTTCAATTAACAGAATAAACATCTGATACCTGAGAGTGTAAGTGTGTGTTTGTGTTTGTTCCGTAACACTACTCAATCTGCAAAGCACAACAGTGTAAACGTTTGATACCTTTGTTAAAAAAATGTTTGCTCACAGAGCAAATGTATCTTTATCCGATTTGTTGTACAATGTTTCTATACTCATGACGATAATCCTCAGACTTGATTTACACTGGTGGAAAAGGATTATAATAACAATATCATTTGTTTACTACTGCATTTGTAGCATTGTCGAAATAAACTGCCTTAACAACTTATTTTTATGTATTAAGCTTTTATCATGTACAGTAGCTAAACTATGGAAAGATGTCATAGAATGTATGGCAATTCTAATCCAGTGAAAAGTATTTTAAATGATCACCACATACTCTGGCTGGCGATGATTCAAAATTTAGAGTTGTCTGAGATTTACAGAATTTATACAACAGAATCGACAATGCAGCAGCCTTGATTGTTTCCACAACGCGGGGAAAAAATCTGTATATATCGGTCCAATTTTCTACTTGTATGTGTTACTGACACTCTTTTGCAAGACCAATGAGGCTTTAAACCTGTCTGTGGTCTAACACCAAAAATTACTGCTGGTGTCACAGGAAAATGTGTACCTAAAATATTTATCGTGTTTAACAATGTTTAGCAACCGTGAATTTTAGTGCAAATAAATACTCATCAGAATCTTTCAATTTCTGCGATAATCTAGCAACCAATTCAGAATGCAGTTTCTGGACTTTTTTGTTGTTGGACAATGACCACAAAACCCACAAAAATATGCAAGTTATATTTTAAAAACTACAACCATTTTGTGTATAGTGGCTCCATTATTACAGGCTAAAAACTCCTGGACTGAATGACATACTGCTTACGTGGAAAAGTTAAAGTAAATTTTCTTTTGGGAGATAGCTAAATCATGCATCAATTTAAAAACACTCATCTGGCACTAACAGGTCAAGTGTGAAACTGCTATGCAAGATCACTGACGTCAGAGCTTAATCACCGATCATATCCATGGATGACTCATCCGATGAGTCATGTTTATATGCGAGTCTGTCCTGTATGTGTGGGAGTTTCATCTTTTTAATCAGGAACTCCATCATGAACACTAAGTAAGTGAAGTGGACATGTGTATGTCAGTCATCTTAATAGACTTATGCTGCCAAGCAACTCTTTGACGTGCATATTATCTAAACCACTATATATTGACAGACACAGCTTCTGATTATGCATTTTAATCATGTGTGTTTGCCTCCATAAATGTTTTTGTGAGTGATTACCTCCGCCAGTCACAAATATTCCTCTCTATTACTCCCTGCACTGTGCACACATAGACCAGTATATCAAAGTATTTTTTTTTGTCATCTAGTCGTATCACGCACAATTCTTCTGTATTCATTACACAAACCTTTGGGTTTAATCTATCGGGGTAAGATAAATCACCCGGGTGAAGCGACCAGCAGATGTTTAGTGTTTTGCCGCATTTTTAAAGGTAGAACACCAGTGACACAAAAGCAATTACAATGTATTACCCAATTTCTCCTACATTTTCTAACTTTCTCAACTACCAAACTTTGACTAGTCAACAAGAGCTTAAAGCAATAATAATTAGCCTTTCAACACGGTACCAATATCAGGTTAACAAGTAGACAGCTCGTCCCTATCTATCTCCAATCTATTACTTTGAGGTTGCCACGCATGATAAACTTTTAACACTAATAATAGATAAAAATTTAAAAATACCAGACTGGATCTACTTCATCTAATGATCAGACAGCATATTGTGGATGAAAATATTCATTATTAGCTGTCGTATTTTCCGTTCCATAAGTCGCACTTTTTTAATAGTTTGGCTGGGCGTGTAACTTACACTCAAGTGTGACTTATACATGTATTTTTTTCTCTCTGACCACTGACAGTCTGTTATGATTAAATTAAATGTCCACTTATTGTTTATTTTATTTTATTACTGGTAAAGTGGAAGGATTAGATTTATTTTTATTGCCAGCACTAACAGTGAATTGAATATTATGCATCATAATGTGTAAACATTTGAATTTCGGTGAAGTCACTGAATAAATTGTTGTTACTTTAAAAAAATTATCTCTTCTTAACTTTTTGTTATTGTCCTACAGTGAATTGTAGATAGATTATGTTAAAGCTGAATAAGAATTCAGCTCAGGAATGTTTTACATTATAGTGAGATGTAATGAGTATGAAAAGGAGTGACACACTGGTTTGCAGATTTGAATCTCAGTGATTTCAATATGATTTTCTGCAAAAATTGTCTTGCTTTATCCCATATTTTAAAAGGGTTTATTAAAGACTTGAAACTGGCAAACAGATATAAATTAGAGATGAATGGCAATCTATCACCTTTGAACTCAAATTAGCTCATCAGTAACCCTACTTAGGACAAGTGTTATAGAACCTGGATCAACATCTTGACGGGGAATAGATTTAATTCCGGTACCAACAATGTTTTAGTGCTGTGAAAAAATGGGCTTTCCAAAGACACAATTTGAACTCGCTGATCTTTCCACTTGACACTCCTAAAAACTACAGATTGAATTCAATGGCGCACCAATTTTATTGACACAAGGCTTCTCATGCAGCTCTCACCACACGATCTGTCACACAGGCTGTTGACCAGCATATTGATTTGTGAGAGGGAGAGGTGAATGACAGAGGGCAGAGAGCGATGAACAGGCACACAAAGAGAGCATCACCAGAGAAAGGATGGAGACAATTCTAGTGATGGGTGACAGAGAAAAGTGAGCGATACGTTGATATCACATTATACGCTGTTCTGCCTTGACAGTTTCAACTACCCTGGTTGGTGAAGTGATGGCTTTACAAAACTCTCACCTTTCGTTGAGAAAAGGCAACCAAACCCGGAAATTAAAGAAGGTTGACGAGCATTTCTGATGAAGTTATTCAGTGTAAATTTGATGTCTAATGACAATAGCAAGGGATTTCTACATGGTATATAATTGTACGATAGTGCAAAATTTCTGTCATCATTAATAGATATGTTTTTCCTCAAGATCATATTTCATTGCCATTGATGGAGCTAGACGTGGATTGGACGTCTAGTGCCATCAAGGGCAGCAGATGAGTCCAAATTTTGGCTACAATTGAGCTACCCGATGAGAGAAATAGCATTTGTGAGCAAACTTAAAACAGATGTATTGGAATTACTTTGTGTGTGACTGTGCTGTTTGTCTTTACAACATACCCGTAAGATCTCTTCTACACAGCTGGAGTCATTTGGAAGGCTGACCTGCAGAAAACAAACACAAGACAATGAAACTGACACTATGAATAGAAGTGCAACAAAAGGAACATCTGTTGAAAAATGTAAGTGGACCTCTTGGTGTCCAAATTATACATTTTTATTGAGCATTAATTCGCTCATTAATAATCACTTACACGGGTGATTACAATTACCCCAATTCTTAAATATTTTCATGCCATCTTTTCCATCAATACTTCCTATTGAAGTTACTGGAAATGTCCCTGCTAGTCAAATCAAACGTTACTCATTTGGAAACTAATTTAATGTTGGTACAATATATATTCTTTAGATAGTTACCAATATTACAAAGCCTTCAATGATTTGATTTGACGAAAGGGGCATTGGATCGATTTGAAAAAAAATATGGATACTATTCGAACACAACAAAGAATTCATAGTGCTTCATAAGGCTGCCAGGAAGGGCTATGAAGTTGCTACAAATGAATGTATAAAAAGTATACATATTTTAACCACATTTCAACCACCTCTGGTGTATTGATTCAAAACGTGATGGTAATATCATATGGTCAATATGTGAAAAATCCTGTACCAGCTCTTTGCCATTGCACCCAATTGCATTGTACAGTATTTTAATTGCATCATTTATGATAATCCAGAAAAGTCACCATTTAAAAATCACGGTGGGCTGCTAGTGGGCTTCTCCACCACCAAGGTTTGCAAGTTATTAGAGAGGAACTCAGAATTTGTATTTTTTTTCTCAGCAATTTTATTTTTGGCTGAAAATTTAATTAGATTTCACAAAAAATCACATCTTAAAAGATAAAAACATTCATCAGTATATTTGTTTTCATCGATTCTGCGCTTAAAAAAAATCATCAATTCAGATGCCTGTTTGCAAACGTATTTCAGTTCCAATTGAATTTGACTTTAATTACTGTCAATGACAGCCAATGATTTAAATAACATTCATATGGAATATGTGAGGTCTACTAAGTGTTTTTCTTGGTTGACTTTCTATAGATTCAAAACAAAACTTAGGCAAACAATGAGAAGCCTCTTATAAAAATGAAAGCATAAGCCAAACAAATTTTCTTAGAGCAGCTGCTCTTTGCTGTGCCAGTTCAGCCAAAGTGCATGTTGTGTACTTCTACTATTATTTGAAACAAATCATTATTGTCTCTGCTGGATACGCACCCTACATTTTTAGCTAAATGTACCTTGCACAAGTATAAATGCCAGTGCCAAATAAGTGTTTCCAAAAAGCATTTGTACAAAAAAATCAAATAAAACAAAACAGTGTGATGGACTAGTTCTTGGCTTGGCGCTCCCTGACAGGCTCAATAAAGAAGGAGTGAGGGATAAAGGAGCAGCTGGAGAAGAGGAGAGCAAATCCCTCTATAACCATAACCTCTGCCGCACAACATTGCTAACTGCACCAACATGAGCATCAGGAAACATTTAGTACCCAGGATAATGACGATGACATCATCTTCATCCTAAATTACAGCTAATAAAACGGCAAGCGACACTGGCATATGCTGTGTAAAAATTCAAAAAAAAAAAGAAAAAAAGGGGGGAGAAAAAGTACTTGAAAAGAAGTTAAATAAGCAGTATGTCATTGCACTATGTCTGTTTTTTAACATCTATGAGTGTTTAGAAAGATTATATTAAGGGTTAAAGAAACATTTACAAGTCATGCATAGCAACATTATCCTAAATTACAATAGCAAATAACAGTTTAAAAAGATAAGATAATCAATGTAAATTTGGTTCCATAAAGATGACTGGAAGAAAAATAATTACTGTGGATTATTCTATGCTTTAATGTAGCCTTGCTTTCTAGTGCTATAGTTATTCAAGTATGTGTAAAATTATGAAAGGATCTAAATTGAATCTAAACACCTACTTACAGTTAACAATACATTAAGGTCAGTTATCTACGCCACTTATCCTCATAAGGGTCACGGGGGTGCTAGCTCTTATCCCAGATAATGGGCAGAAGGCGAGGTTAACCCTGATTTGGTCATCAGCCAATCACAGGGCATTTACATACAAACCACCTTCCGTACTCTCAAGCACACTTACATTAAGATTCCAACTAAAATGACTTTTGCTTTTCATCCTCGTTTATTGGTTTTGTTTCTATTTCCAATGATTATGATTTTAACTGTCTTGATTTATTGTGACTTTTCACATTAAATTATACTTAATATACATACTTTGTTGACTTGAAATTTAGCAGTCAAATATTGCACAAATAGTCCAATGTGATAAAATGCGGTCTCTTGTTTGTTATTTTCTGAACTTTAATGATCTCTTTGTTCTGAAAGGTGTGTTTCACTAGTGTAAATATAACTCTTAAGTATAGTACTGTATAAGTATTTTTTCTAATAAAGCTCACGATTATTTTGTTCTTTGTAACCCTTAACTCCTTCACTGCCATTGACAGTTATAGACATCAAATCCATTCCATCTGTAACATCTAGCATTGAGTGATCATGTTTCTCAGCCATTGACAACGACAGACGTCCAATCAAAATGGATTACACGTCTATCGCTCTCAGCCCATGAGTTAATAGTTAAAAAATAGATTAATCCATTTTAAAAACCTGATCTTTTTTACCCTAATTAGCTCCTTTGAAAATGACGTGATGGGGCCCCATTTTCAATCACATAATCAGATCCCGGAGATTTCTATTATTTACTAGAACACTTCAATTCGAACTCGAGTGATTAGATTTCTGGGCCTTCCTTAGACCATTTCATAAAACATTGATATGGCATTTTTCAGTGGTGGATTCTAAAAGAAGCCATTTCATTTGATTTTTTTACTAACTGTACAAAGCATACATTAACCACAAATGAAACCGCTCATGTTTTCCATCTGTGTGTCTCTCACAGAAATATGTTACTACAGATCCCAGTGTTTGGTCTTTGTTTCCTTCAGACTGGATGGAATACTGAATAATCCGTAATAAAAGACATACCACTCACACCACAATCTCAAGGTTCCGTGAATAGCAACCAGCTGTGCGTGTGGCTACGCGTGTGTTTATGAGTGTGCGTTTGTAATGGGGAGCACTGAATAATACAAGCTGAAATAAAAAATTTAAATAAGGAAAAAGAAGCCTGGAGAAGAAGGAATGAAAATTAGAAAGACAAAATATGAAGGAAAAAAGTCGGAAGTGAATTGGGTGGAAAGTATAATCAATGTGATTCCTGAGGCAGAAATCCTTTTCTGTCTGCGAGTAGGCGCTAAAATGATAGACTGAAAAGGATGGGAAGGAAAAAATAAAATGAAGCAAATAAATGAAATGGTGAGATTTTTCCCCTGATTTAAAGTGGAAAAAAATCACAATTTCATTTGTTGTAATTGTTCATTCAGTCATTAATTTTCCAAACCGCTCATCCTCACAAGGGTCACAGGTGCTGTATTTGTATTTTCTTTTTCTTTCTTTTTTCACATTTTACCATTCAATTATTTAGATGAGAGTACGTAAAGGACACAACGCTGCACCACCTTTATGAGGTGTCCATCTGTAAATAATGAAGATATAAGATTGTAAATGAAGAGTTCACACGTAGCAGGGGTCATTCATTCATTATCCGTAACAGGTTGCGGGGGCTGCTGTAGCCTACCCCAGCCAACTGTGGCCACCAGGTAGGGGTGGCCATAATTAGTGACCAGCCAATCGCAGGGAACAAGGAGACAAGGGACAAACATCTCACTCTCACTCAAACCTGGGGACAATTTAGAGCAGGGGTGTCAGACTCGGGTTGGTTCGCAGGCTGCGTTAACGTCAACTCGATTTCATGTGGGCCGGACCATTTTAGATAAACTTAGATAGACTTTTTATAAATGGATTAAAAGAACTGGATTAAAAGCCCTGAATATTCAGTTTTTTATAGATCTAAAACAATGTGTATTTTAGCTTCTTTTTTTTAAAATAGTTTTAGATTTTACAAAATGATATTCGAACTAAAAACACAGAAAAATGGATTAAAAAATTACAATTATTGATTTAAAAGGGGGAAATAAGGAAATTTAATATACATCTATACTCTTCATTTTAATTTGATCCTAAAACAGAAAGTCGGCACTCATGATTTACTTTCCCGGGCCACACAAAATGATGCGGCGGGCCAGATTTGGCCCCCAGACCGCCACTTTGACATGTGATTTATCTATCATGCATGTCTTTGGGATGTGGTAGGAAGTCGAAGTACCAGGAGAAAACCCACGTAAGCCTGGGTAGAGCATGCAAACTCCACACATGAAGGTCCAAACCAGGGATTGAACCCTCAATCTCAGAACTATTTGGCACCGGCCATTCATTTACCCTCATTTAATTGTGAATCAGATTGACAACATCAGTGCCTCCCAAGCCATTAACATCACCAATTGTCACTAGTCAACAAACATCAACAAACAATGGGTCTCACTTCCTCTCACTACCCTTCTCGCATACACAAACGCACATGCTCAATTATAAGGAGAATAAATTGATTTATTCATTCATTTTCTGTACCACTTATCCTCACAAAGTTCACGGGGGTGCTGGAGCCTATCCCAGCCAACTATGGACAGGAGATGAGGGACACCCTGAATTGGTGGCCGCGAGGTAATGGATTTATGCCATCACAAAAATTCAGAACCAACAGAATAATCAAAATACTCAAATTGAAAAATTACTAAAATGGGTGCATGGAGGCTTATTTTGTCTTTAGCGCCCTAAATGAATTAAAAGAGAGTCATGTACACAAAACAAGAAAAATAAAACATGCTTTTGTGTCGAGTTGTCACAGGGCAAGCGAAGAAAAAGGGACAAAAGATAAATGGTGGGGAAAAACAAAGACAGGCAAAAGGAGTTGAAATCTGCTGTATAATGAATGCAAAGTTTTTTTTCTCTCTCTCTCTCTCTATTGCGCCTTCAGAGAGCTGTTAACTCATTCACTTGACTTCCTGTTACATCTCAAAGTCATTTCTCAGGCTTTCTTGTCAGGCGCTGACAAGGAAAAGCCTCATATTGTTGCAGAATTTACATGAAGTAAGTGAACGCTGTCAACACTTGGAAAAGTTTAAGAATGGCACCAAGACAAACTGTTGCTTGACTCTTATGGAACAAAAAAAAGCAGTGGAGTCAAAGTGAAACTGTCAATCATCAAAGTTCGCGCTACTGAACTTTTTTGAAAATTGAGGTCCAGCTGGGTTTGGAAAATCTTCAAGGATTTTTTTTGTTCGGAGACTATTTGTTTATTCAGTTTCATGTGTTCCTGTTATCATCCATATTTCAGCTGTTTACAGAGCTGCACTGACCGCCATCACTGGGATTACCAGCATGTGAGATAGATCACAAGCTCCACTTGAAGTGTGTGTGTGTGTGTGTGTGTGTGTGTGTGTGTGTGTGTGTGTGTGTGTGTGTGTGTGTGTGTGTGTGTGTGTGTGTTGTTTATCTAGGGCGGGAGCACAACTTTGGGTGCATATTAACATGCAGATTTTAATACAATTGTCTTAAGTAGTTGTGCAAATTTTAAAGAGTTGGATAAAATGTATATCATTAAATTCTATTTTTTATTTTTTGGGGAACTTACTTCAAGATAGATAAAAACATTCTACTTTTATCAGAATTTCACCAAATATTACACTCAAAATCCCTCATTAAACCCAATAAAATGTTCAGTTTAAAAAGTAATTAAATCTGGTCATGACCATATTATAATAAATTTTCCAAATTTTCATTCCTACCACTTCATAAAATTGCACACTTTCAAAAATTCAACTGCATAACTTAACTGCAAAATATTTTAGAGATAATATTTAGTACCTATGTAGTATGTATCACTCTTAGCTAACACTTTACATTTAATCAGCCCATACTTTTTATGATCCCTTTACAATTGGCCAACTAGCGAATCATCTGCAGCAAAATGTTACACAGGCGTACCTAAACATTGAGACACATTAATGTGTGTACACATTCACAGACTACCGTGTACCAATTTCACCTCTTCCTTTCTTAATTCATTTCCTTCCGTCTTACTTCCTACCACCCCCATCACATTTATTTAGCGTTCTTTCTCCCTCCATTCTCTCTTGTCCTTCATCTTGCTTTCCCCTTTCCAAGCTGCAAAGAGGCAGATAAGCAGTTGATGTACCATCCAATTAAATGTCGACATTGAAACATTGCTTCAAATAGGTCTGTCATTTTAGCCCTGTGCTTATTGGACTTGATCTATACATTCACTGGAGTGTGCGCAAGGCATTGTGCGTAGTGTGTCTATGTCATTGGGGGTGGTGGTGGGGGTCATTTTAAGTTCAGACTGAGTTCCACGTGTGGGTATTTTTGTCTCTGTTTTGCTATAATGAACCTCTTTCCAGCAGTGTTCCTTATTTTTTCTGAACAAAACTTTTACCAAATTGCTATTAAGGATACATAATTTCAACTTTGCCAGTAGGTGTTTTTGATCCTCTCCCATGAGTATTCATCTTCTATACCACCCATCCTTGTAAGGGTTGCCAGAGCCTATCCCAGACTGGTCGCCAGTCAGTCGTAGGGCACACAGAGAGACAAAGGACCATTCGCTCTGACAATCGTACCGCCACCAGCGGGAATCAAGCCTGCGGCTGCTCACATTGAAGTCAGGCCAGTGAACCACTACACCATCAGGAGGCTCTCCCATGAGTATGATAAAATAAAATAAAACATTTTAATTACTCCATTAGTAATACAACTCATTAATTCTGTATACGATATTGAATATTATTTGGCCGTTATATGCGGATGAGCAAAGACGTGAGGAGTTGAGAGTGAAAAGAGGCTGTGATCAATGCCATTGAACCATATAATTGCCCTGAGATTGAATTGAGGTTGAATACATTAATTAGCCTTGTTTTGCAATGAATCACAGCCCAGAAGAAATTAGCTACACCATATACTTCCGTCTGTTTAAATGTGATCCCAACAAATGCTAATGCAATATACATAATTTTTAGATGAGTGGAAATGTTGTTTTGCTTACCTCACACTTTCTTTGATTGGATATGATCATTTGCTTCTTGTATCCTATTTTTTTATGTTACGAGGGGCTTCAACAAGGTGCTGCTCTCTTTTATATAATTAATAAATTGTATAAGGCATGGTTTGGACACTTGAAATAAGTGGTCACCAACTCTCCAGTTTCTTTTCCATATATCTCTCTTTAAACTCACCTGAATCAAATGATCAACTCCTCAGCAATCTCTTGAAAATGCTAAAAAATGATCCTGATTATTTGATTCAGGTGTGCCCTGTTCCAGATTGTCCTTAGGTATGAGTGAGTGTGAATAGTTTGAAAATAAATGAATAAATAATTTGCATACAAGTTTTTTTTAACCATCACACAACAGCAAATAATTGAGAAGCACTAGATAATGGTTAGCATTTGAATGTTCTCCATTTTTTTTGTCCAGGTTTTCCTAAGAATGACTGTTTACTTGATTGAAAAATCAAAATTGTGAGTGGTTGGATGATGTAATGCCAATACCAGTTGATAGTAGTGCAGTCATCAAAATGGAATTCTATAGAGCTCAATTGAATAATGATGCCCACCTGGGGCAGTGTAAAAAAATAAATCTGAATAAAGCAATCTTTAATCATTCTAATCCCATTAGTTACACTTGGAAAAATAGTTAGCAGGAAAAAATAGGTCAAACTTTGAAACATTATTTCAAGTAAAATTGACTATAGTAAAGTAGTTTGAACTCGACATTTGAAGTAAACTGGACTTGGGTTTAAGAAAATATATTAAGAAGCCACCTGATGGTGTAGTGGTTCATTCGCTTGACTTTGAAACGGACAGGGAGGGATCAATTCCCTCTCATTGGCGCCGTGATTGTGAGTGCAGATGGTTGTCACTCTTTGTGAGTGCCTTATGACTGACTGGCGACCAGTTTAGGGTGTTCGCCTTTCGCCCAAAGTCAGCTAAGGGCTCCAGGACCCGGCGACCCTGACTGAATGAAGCGTTGCGGAAAATTGTTGTATGTATTTAATACGCGGCTACAACTGAGTTAAACGGGGCATTGAGGGCATTACTCAGACATTTAAATATTGCCCTCAATCTTGATCTGACAAATTTATTTTAATCAATTTAATATTGGGAACTTGTTATGGGAAGACCCGAAATTTAAGACAACTAAGGATTTTGGCTTATGTTTACAATGTGTAAAACCTTCAGTTAGCATTACCAATCGGCAGGTTTATATTTTTTTACATTATAATAGCTTGGACCTGTATTCTCACCCTATTTCGTAAGGACCCTATAGCAGCAGTAGTATAAAGGACAACAGAAAGCATAGAAATTGCTTTAGAGTCGAAGCAGTGAATAGACAATGACTGACAGATTTTTGTTTGTCAGTGTGAGCACAGCAACATTCAAGCTGAGTATATATGATTTGTTCTGTTGGCAGGGAAATGCACGGTATTTGATTTGTACTCTTGGCAGAATGTGGATATGTGTGTGTGTGGTCTCTCTGTGTGTGGCTCTCAGCATGATGCCTTTTTTTTAAACAACAAAATAAGTGCCTCTTGAAATGGGGGAAGCGGGTGACAGTTGGAGGGTCGTCAGCAGTACAATAGGACAACAGATTCTATTTGTTTATTCACTCACATTCATCAACTCTGGCTTTAAATAGTTCCCACTATCATACAGTGTGCATTTGCCATCAATTATATCCAAATAATGTATTCACCCTCCACTACAACTCTGCTGTGTGTGTGTTTGTGTGTGTAAATACTGCAGTTTCACAGAGAATGGGGCAATAAAGTAATGATTTGATAGTCAGCAGTAATCACACTGAACAATGTTTACACTTCATATAAATGCTCACGCGAGTATCATATAAAATTATTGGTGGATTTGGACATGATTTACTCTACATGTTACAGATTATGATCAGTCTGGCCACGTAAATGAATAAAACACACTCTGTTCCCGATAAACTGCTATTTCTTTGACTAGCTACATTCGGTTCCACATCGGAATTCCCATTAAAACATTATGATTGACCAAGAGTGTTTTGGGCTAAAGGGAGATTTTTTTTAACAGATACTCTCTTTTTTTATTAAGGGAGTATTCATGCCAAGAAAGTCCATTGTTCACTTTCTTTTGTCTGGATCAAAATTCAATATATCTTTTTTGGTTTATTGCAAATTCACGTTGCAATTTCTGCAAGAGTCCCAAGATTTGACAACAAACCCACACATGCGCAAACTTTGTTGAATCATTGGACCAAACGTTTAGGGTGGAATGACATGGTACAATACACAAGTATTTTTTCAAAATGCTGCACTGGTGCTCATAAGCCTTTTCTTTCATCCGAGTGCTAAATATCTTAAATGTATCGGAATTCTTAAAGTTCTTAAAGTGCGGAATTATTAAAGTATTTTCAGCATCGTTTTTCTATGGGTGTCTGCCCAAATACTCTGTGATAAAATAAAGAGCCTTTCTCATATCTATAACATTAAAGGATATATTAGCCCTCCATGATATTGTGTCATAGAAACACAATAAAAATGGGCAGAACAATCGCTGAACACGTGTAAGGGGAGCCAGCAGCGACGTCTCAGCAGTCTTGGACGTGACAGTGAGCAGTCAGGCAGAACACTGGCAAGCTGAGAGCTGTAAGGACAGCGTGACTTCACATGTGCGCTGTGGGAGCGTTCAAATTGATGCCCATAGCACTAATGTTGTACTTAATACGTAGACATTACCACAGGAGCACAAATGGGAATGAGCTCGTATCCCACTTTCTCACATTTCTTTTCCGATTCAGTGGAATTGCTGCAGCAACCTGGCGTCATCAGTACCTCATAAACTATTCAACGTGATTTGCGAAAAATCCATGTGCAGTTTTCCTGAAATATATATTCATTTTTTAGCTGAATTGCATATTGAGAACTGGTATTTTTATGTAAATGCCATCCATTAAAGCATACATTAACAAATGCACCATGGTTCAGTGCAAACAATTTCTTGTATTGTACTTTGTCTTTTTCCTCATTCGTTTATTTGGTTTTATATTATCCACTTTGCTTTCATCTTTCCTCTCACTTCCACAAAACATGCATGCCAAGTCTACATCAGGGGATTTGAGGGTGTTAGGGGCTCAGATGTAAAACACTAGTTGGCACTAAGAAGCAAAATATTACTACTTCATAACCTCTGCACTGCAATACCATTTGGAGTTGTTCACAATCAATATTAATTAATAACATGACAAAAACATTAAAACTTTAAATACAGCATATCACCAGGGATGCTTAATTGTTTTATAGATCATACGTTTCATTGCTCCTGCTTGTAGGCTAGATGTAAAGGCTAGATTTCATCACTTGCAGGTACGATAAGTTTGGCTACATTCATGACGTCATAGATATTCTCAAGCATACTAATCAAATTGACATATTTCACCGTTTACAGAAATGTCTATGACGTGGCTGATATACACATCGGAAGTCTATTTTGCCTGGATGGCGAGGCCTGACCACATGAAATTGACAAAATACCCTCATACCTGAAAAGAAGTTTAGCACCGATATAAAATAAAACTTCCGGGTTCCTTTTGAAGTAAAGTATTGTCATCAACGAGGGTGGGCAGTCTGTCCATGCTTTCCATTTTCATGAAAAGATAATTATTGATTTACTTTTTTTCTTGAGCAAGTAATGCAGAAAAGAGAAACTCGTACAATAATTTCCAATTTGTTGCATGATAGAACGAAAAAAAAAACCAAATTGTCTATTTATTATTGTTAAACAATAAATTGTGTATTGTTCATTTTCAAGTGACTGAAAAAGTAGTCACAGGGACGCACCTGCATGTTTTTAGTTTAACACATTAATGCTCGATTGCACTTGAATTTGCACATTCTCGAGAGAACCCTTGTAATTTCCTCTGCCTATTCTTAGCCAGAAAACAAGCGGTAGAGATTGACCTGAGGTGTTTTGGTAGTCACGATGCATCTGCGTTGGAGCTGCAAGCGGTATAATTTCTAGGTAAAGCTCATACCTACTGCTCTTCAGGCCCAAATAAATCCTTTTCTGGTTTAAACAAGTTCTCCAAGCAAGTGGCAGTTGACCTCTCCTTACAATGTCCACCTTGAATATGAATTTTTAATCATCTCCAACATTTGTCGTCCTCCGTGAAACTAATTTTGGACTGGATATTTAATGAAAAGTGCATTTTTCTCCAGAGGGAGACTACCTTGACCTCCCAAATCATCGGGGCTCTAGTTTCCTACGTCATCTAAATTTAGACCAGCGCAGGTCAACCCTAGACGAAGGGGTTTTCAGATTTTAGCAATTCCACAGAAAGGTGCAAAAGCTTGCACTTTTTGAAAGCGGACGGGATGCGCTGCATACGGATCAGCTGTCCTTGTGTATCATTTAAGAGCTGCTATAACAATGGCACATTTGATGGAAACACTGAAAAAGTGTCCAGAAAAAAAATTATGTGGGCAACAATTGCAAAAGTAATAGACCCCACAATGTCTCATTCTTCTATAACATGAAAAGTTTTGTCTCACTCTTCCACAACAATGCCAATATGAAGTGGTGGTTGTGTAGTTTAATTTTGGGACCTCTTTTCATGGGATTCCAAAGCCAGTCACTCGCATAAATTGTCTGGCACTGCTTTCATGCCAGATGCCTTTTTTTAAACAGGAATGGGACTAGCACGGGAAGGAACTAGTGGCAGGGTGTCAGAGCACAGTGAAGGGAATTAAACCCACGGCATTTTCATGAAAGGGAACAAAATGCATCATAACTTTCCCACGTTCAATTGAATTAGTAGATATCTAGTCCGTCTTGCTGTTACTGTACTTGTATTGATCGCAAAAATAAAACAAGACTGTTGTCTTTATGGTTGTAGACTCCGTTCTCCCCTTTCTGTCTCCACTCCTCCCTCACTCATCTATCTCATCTCCCTTCTCTTAACTTCACTCCTTCTTCCTCTCTCCCTTTTTTATATTCATAGGATTTTAAAATGTCTGTAATAGCCCTGCTAGATCAAAACACTCCTTCTCCCACGCTGTGTGTGTGTGCGCGTGCGTGTATACGTGATTTGCATATCACAGCTATGCTCTGATTGGCAAACTGGCAATGCCGAGTCCAGCGGGGCATATTTTTAAGAGGCCCTACCCCACACACAACGTCGGGAGAAGCCACTGGTCTGTATCAGAACCTAATGAATAATATGAGAGCACGAGCAGCAGGGGTTCTCCATGAATTGTCCTATAATGCCAAGAGCAATAAAGACTTTTATAACCATGTTTTTATGGGCACCAGACATAAGCTGTTATGAAATAGTCTGATATTTTATTAGCCGTTTGGTCTAGGTTTTATTGTCTCGAATGAAGTCGCCTTGTAATGTATCATATTTGACCAGTCAAGACTATCAAATAGGATGTTTTACTGCCTTAATATCCTGGGGAATTAATATTAATAGATGGAAAGTGTGTAATCTCTTATAATATCAATCAGTTATCTGCAATTTGATTATACGTAATGCAGCGTTGCATTATCTATTTAAATCACAAAAACTGAATGCATAATGCTAAAAATTAGGTCGACTCTTAATCAGCGGAACACTAAAAGGATGTTCAACTCTGAAACTGTCACGTTTGTGAGGATGCTAACAAGGGAGGCTTTGTTTCAAACCATGTATGGTTCAATATAAAGAGGATTGAAAATTGATCCTCCTCCATAAAAAATCAAGTTGGAGGACAAATAAGAGTTCAAACAAACTTATTTCAATTTAATCCATTTTCAGTTCCGCTTATCCTTGCCAGGGTCGCAGGGTGCTGGAGTTTATCCCAACTGACTTTGGGCAAAAGGCGGACTATAGCCTCGACTCATCGCCAGTCAGTCATAGAGCACACATAGTGGAAAAGATCCATTTGCACTCACAATCACACTGCCATCGAGTGGGAATTGATTCTGGGCTGCCCAGACTGAAGTCTGGCAAAAGAACCACTGCCCCACCGGGTGTTCCAGGCAAGCTTACATATTTCAATTGAGTGAAAACAACACATGAGATGCTGTTCTCGTCTATCTTGTAGATTGCTTCCTCTCTGTACAACCGTTTCTTCAGTTATTTTGAGCTGCTGGAGATCTACAGTCAAAAGTGCACAGAATTACTACTGTGACCCCTATACCGCCATCAGCAGGAGCTGCAGGGAGTCAAGTGCTCAGCCCTGCCTCTTCTTGAACCGCGACCTCTTATTCAGGAGTGTGATAACAGTCGCTTTATCCAACCAGTCTCTTGAAGATATCCAAACCAGAGGGTGGACTTTTAGTTGGGATGAGAGGTCTCCGAGGGGTAATAACACACACCTTCAGACTCCCGGTGATGGCCAAAATCAATGTGATCATTGCAGCTCATCCGATGTTGTAATGGAAATCCACCCCAAAGGTAAAAACGTAGTTACTATTTACATTTTGCGAAATATCTGCCGTCAAGCACTGTACAGTATAGCAAGGTTTTATTTGCAGGAAAAAGCCTTGGAAAAAGAAATAAAATGAGCTCTTTTTGACACATGTAATCCATTCTTGCAGCTTGTGAAGCCCAACAAAACATGGCACCATACAACATTAATGGAGAATCTTCTTCAGGTTATGCTGTGTCAAGCAAGAATATGAAGTGAGCTGTTCAGATTTCAAATATACAACTTCACTGGCCTGCAAACACCCTTCTGGGGCTTCAATTCAGTAAAATGTATTATTTGTTTGCCTGAACAGAGGTCTATGTTTGAGTAGATACTTTATAAGGGACATCTTACCCCAGACAAAACAAATTCCAGATGATAAACAGCTGCGGTGCCTACGTAAATGAAAAAGGTACTGGTACAATGAATCGTTTCACATGCGTGCATGCATTTCTGCGCGTGTCTTGACTTGACAGCCTGAGGGATATTATGTAAATGAGGCCAGCTGTTTACTGCAATAGCAGACACTGTGAAAATGAGAGACAACCATGTCCACATATAGCCTTGTTGCTACAATGTCCTGCCTGTTACGTCAAGGTAGTACCTCAAAATATTTTCATACTCAGGCTTCTCTACAAACGATTTTACATGATCAACTTGAGTTGTTACAGTTGCAAAAAAAAGTTTTTTGCGATGGTGGTCACGCGTTGATAAAAAGACGTCAGAAATTTAGTTTTTTAAGGAGACCAAGTAGCGCCACTAGAAGTGTGACAACAACTAGACCCTGCTTTGTAATCGTCTACTGTCGTCTAGAGTGTGGTTTGAGGGCACGGGATTTAAGGAAGGGAGGAGAAAAAAATCTAATAAAAGAGAAGACGGCACTGTTAGCTGTTCAAGTATCATCCATATAAAACCAACAAGGATTTGTAAACCTTAATGTTACATTAAGGATTTGGAAATGTTAAGGCTACTCCAGTAAGTTAAGAGTATCACATGTTTAAATGCTCGATTAACTCTTGTCTTTCTATCTACCTTGTCTAGGAACACATTATTAGGCTAAATTAGGGTATGAGAGGACAACGATTTTTGGTTATAACACAAAATATATAAGATTAATTGTGGAAAATATGACATGAACTAACTGACACCATTATTTAAATCCAGCAAATTATGAAACTTAAAAGCTCTTCTTCCAAGCATTGATTTAATTACTAAACAAAAAGCCCTACATTTACATTCTCTACACCCAGATAAACTGATAGTTTATTTGAGCAAGAAATGTGACTGCATCACCATTCCTTTTATTAGCTCCAAAAATGTGTTATTGGATTATTAATGCCATTATAATTGATTGTATGATGTTTTGAGAGCGAGTACATTTTCCCCCCCTCTGCTACTAATAACACCCTCGCTACTTAAAAGGAAATATGACCTCCGTGCACAGGAAAAGATGAAGTCTCGCTGGTGAGGTTTTTAAGAGCGCGCAGTGAGTTTATCTGAGCTTTTCAAAGATAAGAGCGGCGAGAGTGAATTAAAACAGTAAAGTTGTGGCCCACAGAACAGTCAGCTGGCAGATGATAAAACATTCTGTGGAGCTGCTCACTGTGGATGATTACTCTCAGAAGCATTAGCTCTTAAAGTGACCTCCTTCACATTACACAAACTTATTTGATCCATCGCTAACATAAAAATATTGATCACTTCAGCCGGCAGACTGTTACAGAGAGTAAAAACCAACAGCTGCAATTTCATCAATGATCATTTTTCAATGAATATCAACATGTTGATACAGTGGAGAAAAAAAACATGAAGTGGGCCTGGGTGAGAACAGTATCAATGGGCCGAGGCAGAGATGCTTTAAACTTAAACACTAGATTATAGAACTGCGCATCAGCTTACATTGGTTTTTAGACGCTCACCTCACCCGACCATGCCCACTTTCCGTCTCCCAAATGCTTCCCCCAAAAAGTGTGGGTGCGACCGGACGCCCCTCAGCTTTGTCCCTGTGTTGATATAAATTGCAGCGTCTATATGCTTGGTTAAATCATGTGTGCATTCTTAGCTTTTTCATGATAAAATGATTAATAAGAAACATTTTTTGTATGCTAAATGCAGTAGGGGCACAGTGGTTTGAATGCTCCGTTGCCGGGTTTGATTCCTGTATATGTGGGTATCATCAGGAAAAAACTTGAGTGGCAAATCAAATTAGCGATTTGACGGTTTGGGCGTGGCGACTCCTGAGGAGATAAGCTAAAATCATTTTTTAAAAATGATCATGTATAGTAAGGCTTTTTTTTCTTGAGGAGGTAAGCTAAAACCATTAGAAAATAAAGATTATGTATAGCAAGGCTTTTTTTCTTTAAAAAATGACCAAATCCAACCCCATTTTATGTAAGATAAGGTAACTAAGAAAAGGTCAGTTTTGGATCTTAACAATGGTTATTAACATGCAAAACAGGCCTTTGATAATTACATTGTAGTCACCTTAGTTACATTGCATTGTGTGGTCAGAAGGCATCTGAAAACAGGCATAGGACTGAAAGATGCATGCAAGGGGAAAAAACAACCTTTTATTACCCCTGCCTGTTTTCTTTTATCAAATTTAAAAATCATGTGAGGGCTTTTTTCATGCAAAAATGGAAGGATTCTCTGTGAGCAGAATATATTCTGTTAGCGTGGCCTTATGCTGATTACTGACTGGAGGTCCTAGACCGTCCTGCTTCTTATTTACCGCTACATTGGTGGCAAAGCGCCGTGTTAGCGTTTACACACAGCCGACAGAAATGCCACAGCAGGTCTTCAAATCAGTGTGAAATTACATCAGCTTTATTCTTTGAACTACTTTGAAATGAAACCTGTCATAGCGCTGTTGGAAATGTCACCTGTCAGCTCAGAGTTTACCTCCTTGCAAGCCGCCTCGCCCATAGGTCTAAATCTGCTTGGATGTTGTTTACATGCGTATTTCAGAAATTATTTCACCTGAAGTGTTTCATTGGCACATCAATAATGCCTTTGACAGCTTCTTTTGTTTTTCCTGGTTAAAAAAGATAGTCTTTCTTTGCTTATTTGAAAGTAGTAAGGTTGAGAAGGATTATTTCGGAGGTCATTTACACGATGATATAGCAAGGTCTCAGATTTTGAAAGAATACTAATAGACATGCAAGATCTATTTATCTGAGCATTTTTGTCTTTTATTTTATTTTTTCAATGTATCTATTTTTATTACTTTTTTTGACAGCTAAAAAATATGGTACGTATTATTTAAGGCAATTCTGTGATGTTACTATTCAAATATATTCAAATTCTTATGAAAAATGTTGACTCAAGTAGCATAAAATCCTCAAAATTTCCATATAAATGTGATGATGGAAACCTCCCGAAGGGACTATATTTACTTCCGTGAACACAACAACACGTCAGTTGCGTGTCACTTAGTGCCTGCATGTCAATATGGAAATAGGTTGTTACAATATGAACGCACTCGGCCCGACCGCATGGTCAGCGCGTCGGCCATTACAGTTCTGGACTAAAGGGTTTGATTTCAGGTCAGTTCTCACTGTTTGGAGTTTGCATCTTCTCCTCTGGCTTGCGTGGGTTACTCAGGTACTCTGGTTTCCTCCCACATCCCCAAAACATGCATGTGGGCTGGTTTAACACTCTAAATTGCCCTGGGCATGAGTGTGAGCATGAATGGTTGTCTGTCTCCTTGTGCCCTGCGATTGGCTGGCCACCAATTCAGGGTGTCCCCTACCTGGTGCCCGAAGTCAGCTAGAATAGGCTCCAGCACCCCCCTTATTGCGATCCTTGTGAGGATAAGCGGTACAGAAACTGACTATAAACTGCTACTTAAAAAAATCTTACTTACAAAGAGATCCAAAATGGACATTGCACTATGTGTTGAGAAACATAGCATTAAAGATTTCCCCGCCACACTAACAATAGGTATTAGCCAATATGTAGATAGCCATAATACAGATCATATTATTTGATGTGACAGCAATCTTTGGCATCGAACAAGGAATTGAGTCTGCCTGTTCCCAACTTTTAGAAGCATTTTTAGATCTTTCAGCCCATTGATTCAATTTAACAACCGTTTCTTCACGCTTTGTTTGCCCCTCGCTCCCATCAGCCTCACATGGAAGATAGTGTTAGGAGCTAGCCGCTGAAGAAAGCAGAGCAATTAAATCCAGATATTTCCCAGAGGAGCTGGTAGAAACCAAATCAGGTCTTATATCCACCAGGCGGATGCAGAATTGACTAACATGAACATTATGTTGCTCTGTGCCTCCTGTAGGAACAAGTATCCTTTTGTAGACTTACACCTTTGTCTTAAATAGAAGAGAAAATGGGAAAACTGTTATTGCCACACTACATACATTATATGTTGTTCAGATTATTAATGGTATGGAATAAATGTTTCTCACTGAGTATTTACATTACTACATTTTTACTATGGATTCATTCTATTCAGTGAAAATCATAAACATTCCCATTCTAATTCTTCACAGCTTCTCATATTACTGATATGCGAGTGTGTTAACATGCATTCCATGAGTGTGTCTGCAAAAAGGCTTAAGACTACTGTAAGTGTGTGAGGAAAGGATCAATAATGTTATCAACCTTTTCTCGCTTACTTTCTCACATATGCACGTGAGGCCACACACCCACAAAAGCGCACACACACACCCCTGGGAAGTAAAAGCAAAAATCAATAATTGTATCGTGCTAACAGAAAGCTTCCAAAGCAGTTTAAAAGCGTAGTGCTTACATGCAAACACAGAAGCACACAGACAGCAAACGTACTAAACTGAGAGGCCGCTATTGAATATCTAAAACTATTTTATGGCACCTCAACTAATCTGAAAACTATGACATGCAAAATCATAATGGTGATTTACCAAGCTGCACTTATATTCCTTAGGGTATATTTTGTTAATTTTTCTGCCCTTAATAATTGAAGTTTGTCAAGGTGTGTGACTAAATAATTGTTTCCCCTGAGACATGCTTGGATTAAGTGTGTATATGAATGGGGAAACACGTATTTACATTGTTTGTAAAAGTGTGAGCAGATTAATTTATTAATTGCTATGACCTACAAGACCTATAAAAGGCACAGATTATAAATTCAATTACGTTTGTGTCGTTGTATTGTTGTGTTTAAGAAAAAACAAGAAAGAAAAGGATTATGATCAAATTTGATATTTTTGTAATGTGAAAGGGAAGTGGTGATAAAATGTTGGGGGTCATGAAGTCCCACAAGTAATAAAAGGAATTTGACGATATGATTAGTAACAGACTGCGATTGGTTGGCCACCATTTGAGGGTGTCCACCGCCTAGTGCCCATAGTTGGCTAGGATAGGCCCCAGAGACCCTTGTGAGGATAAGCAGCACGGAAAATGAACGAATGAATGAAAGAATAAGAAAAACTGTAAAAGGTCAAAGGTCTCAGAGGTAAGAAAAGAGGAGTCAAAGGTTAGAGAAGTCAGAAAAATAGCGATGGTTGGAATTTGGCTGCGTAGGCAGTGGTTCGGTGCTCCTCTAGTTGTATTTATAGATTTGATATTATATTAATTAAACATTAAAATGAATAAAACCACAAATACAGTAGGATCTGGTTACGGCCCCTGGTAACCTGGAAGGTTTTGATTTGTTTTGTTTGTTTTATGTCATACTATTTAAATGAATGTCCGGATACAGCAAAAGTCCAATGTGGATACTACAAAAATCTTGAATAAACAGACGTAAAAGTAAGACATTGTAATATTCAACCGTATTGCCTATCAGCTGTATTCAAATGACCACCTCTCAACAAAACATCCATAAAGTAAAGCTTTGCAAATGTTGCTTTTAGTGAGAAGGTTCTAACATGCTGTATTTTTTACTCATAAATATATAGCTTATGATCAATTCAAAGAAAAGAAAAAAATACTACAAGGAATTCAGTCTAACAGTGACTACAAATCGTAAACCTCTGGACCTTTAATAATGTTGCCATTCCTAATATTTGCCTCCTAAACAACCCCCCGCCCCTTTTTAATCTTGATGCAGAAAAATGCATATAAAAACATTTTATGTCAAACATTGACAGATGAAAACCTGTAAAAGAAACTTCACATATTTGATTGGTTGCAGTTTCTTTCGTTACACTTCTCTATAAAGTCTCAAGAATAAAGTGTATTTTAAGTCCTCTGTCTTCCCACATCTGACTGACTTTCTCCTTCTCGGTGCCATATGCTCCAAGCTTCATCTCGGGCTCATTTAGAAAGCAATGCACACGCACACACACACCAGCTCCATCAAAGCAAGGGAACAGCTGGTACGTTCGATAGGGATGACTACTCTCCTGTCACATAGTACACATACACCCCCCCCCCCCCCCCCCCCATGCCCCGCCAATCCGGATATTTCATGGTTTTTCTTTTTAAAAAGACAAGTGAGAAAAAGATAAAGGTGGCGAGTATGCTGAAGTAAAAGAGTCAGGGTGAGCAGACTGGAAGGAGGTTGGTATGGTCCAATTTATTTGACAATACAATTGTATCCAATTATAGTCAATCTGTATCTGCCATGTATAAGCGCCAAAAGCCCAACTCAATTTGAAAAAGAACAAGAATTGCATGACATGCTGGTGCTATTGCTGAGCTTTATGAGGTTTGGTGGCCATTCAAATCATGTAAACAATCTTAAATGGGTGCATTTAATATGTGCATATGTATATGTATATGTATATGTATATGTATATATATATATATATATATATATATATATATATATATATATATATATATATATATATATTTATATATATATTTACTTAGTCCCTTATATTCTTCCTGAAACTCATAGCTGAAAATGCGAACTTCATTCAAAATTCCTGATGAATTGCGTTCACTATCAAAAAGCACTTTGGAGGCATGAATCTGCAAAATTCATCTATGCCGATAATGAATACAATGCCTGTCATTTACATACCTCTGTGGTGTGGTTCAGACTCAGTTTGGGTAGTTTGTTCTTCATGTTTCCAGAGTTTCCGCCGTATGTTTGGCCACAGATGAATCCCTCTGGGGCCACAAGAAGTGGTTTTAATTGAGGAGAGTCGATGGGCGCCTGATCCTGACCATCCATTGGGCGAACGTAAGCTGTTGGCTTCTGCTGCACTGCAATCGACTTCCCAGATAGGCCGCCAAGTGGAAACGTAGATGTGGGAGTGGTTAGGCCAGGTACAGGTGTTGTCAAAAGTGATGTGGAAGCCAGTGGAGAGGAGGACATGGAGAGGTGAGAACTTGGTTCGGTTTCTAATGGTGAGCAAGATGATTTGCAGTGACTGGCTTCCATTGTAGAAGATCGATAATTTCCAGCTGCGTCTGAGAGTTGGGAAGAAAATAGGCAAAACAATCAAATAAGGTGACCAAAACATTATGGTTATTGGAAATGAGCTACTCTGCGCCTTCTAATCCAGTCATAAAACGATCTGAAGCATTGTGCTTAAAATAAATACTGAATGATTAAATAAGTGAATTTGTGAAGAACAACACACAAGGCTAATTGGTTTTCATCCTCTAATTATGTTGCCTCCAACTTTAAGCAGCCTTTTCAGTTTGCAAGCAACTTGTCAACAAAATAAAAGACAGTGCTCGTTTAAAATAGATGAAAAATCCGTGATGAATGTCCAATGGCACGAAACTTGAGAAAATATATGACAATGCCAAGCTCGTGGGTAACCCCCTTTTATCGGCTTTTAGGCTAAGTTGTGCTAATCAAACTGTTATTGCGACAGTCCCCTTTGGTGGTTTGTACCTGATAATAAATTTTGTTGCTCTGAAATTATTTGCAATGACAATAAAGGGCTAATGTGTCATTTTTCGAAAGTTAGCTTGCGGATCAACATTATATAAACTTGGTAATAGGTAATACAAGCGCAAACTTCTTTTTGGGTGATCTTCTGTAAGACTTACCTGACAAAGGGAGAGTTTTAGTGGGGTGTGAAGAATGCCGTCTCCTAGAGGAGGTGGAGGAAGAAGAGGATGAAGATGAAGCGGAAGGGCTCAAATCTTTTTTTAGACCTAATTCATCTTTCAGTGAGCTGAAAAGCTCATCATGCCTTTGGAGTTGCTGGTCTTCAAACATGGATAGTTTCCCCCGCCCATTTGCAGCTCCAGCAGCCTGACCTTGACCTTGCCCCAACCCTAAATGGAGGCCTGTTCCCGGTGTGCTCTGTGCATGCCCTCCTTTTGCCCACTCCATGGAGCTTCTAGATTTTTTGGAATTCTGATGAGGCAGTGACTGCACACTGGACGACGTTGTAGATGCGGGAGGTTGCATGGAATTTGAGGATGCCAAGGAGGCACTTGCGATCCTTTTTTCTCCACCTCCCTCCACACCTCCCCCCTCCAATCCTGTGCTCCCATTTAGGGTTTCATTGAAAAGCTGGGACTCCATTGTGGCTCTCTCACTTGTTGAAGGGGTGGGTGTTTGCACGGTGTGGTTGTTGCCACTGCTGCCTTTGGGGATCCCTACCAAGTGGCTCTGGTTTGAATGGCTGGTTAACAGGTCTTTCATTTCTTCATAGGAGCCAAGCGTGTTCTGGACCCGATTCGCCAACGCATCACCTTTATTCGTCTGAAAGAAAGGCAAAAAACGATGGTAAGGAAAAAAAGGGACAGACAGGAGTATTAATTAAGTTTCCGTCTTTCTGTTTCATTTCTAAGCACTTGATGAAAAGCCCTCTTTACTCATTCGGAGAGGAACAGGAAGAGATGAATTGGTTGACCACTGACCAGGCACATGGAGAAGATGATTAATTAAACACATGCCATCCTTAAGAGGGTCCAGTCCAGGCTGGAGCAGTAAAACTAATGGAGCAGGAATCATTATTAGCCTGACCTCAGGTTCTCAAGCAATCATTGCAAGAGGACAGTCTGGCTTCTGCTGATTTATGATCCAAAAGCCCCTTCAGCTGTTATGTGCTCATGCTGAGTTGTTCCCCGGAGTAGTTAAGAATCTTTGACAGGTTCTTTAATGATGAAACTACGCTATTTCATCATCTGCTGTTTCAGAATTGAGATTCTCTCAGAAAGGCAAAGAAGTAAAGAGCTGTATTTGTTCCCCTAATTCCTTTGGGTGTTTTTTTTCCAATGATGAACATGTTGAAAATATTAATCGTGAGGGGAAAAAGTAATTCTATGGCATCTGTTAATAATTTAATAAAGATATGGTGAAATGGCAGACCAAAAAATGACTCAATAAATAAAACAGGAAAAGAAAACTGTGCTCTGTATTGAGTGTCACTTTTTTAAAATGTGTTCAACAAATTAAACATTGCAAAGCATCATTAAATGATTAAATTAAATGAAACGTTCTTAAATAATTCATCAGAATCACATTTGTCTGTTTTGTTTTGTTTTCCGTCAACAATCAAATGATCCGAGATCATAGAGGTTTTACTGCTGAGCAGGGAATTCTTCAAGTGTGTTTTATAAACCTACGGGGCCTGAAGATTATCTCCACCATTGATTTGCTTTAACTGAATACATTTTAACCATTATTGGATGATAATTACAACCATTAGTGTTACCCTTTCAGTGTTATGGATGGTTTTAGCTCAGCTAAATAGTCACGGACCACTGAACCATCAGTGAACAACACGTCAGTTACATTCGTTATTTATTTTACGGATTGTGTTGCTTGTGTTGTCAATTCATTGTTCAATAATGACAATGATTTTATATTGAAATGCTTTAAATGTTAAGTCTTCCTTGTGCTTCCTTTGTCAGTTAAAGCATTGTATATAGCCAACTAAAGTAAATGAGTGGTGCATTCATTCATATTCTAGTCATTATGGTCGTGGGCGTGCTTGTCTATGCCAGTTATCTGTGGGCCGTAGGCGGGGAACACCCTGGATGGGTTGCCAACCAATAACCAAACACAAAGACCAACAACCATTCACGCATACCTATATTTGGGGAGAATTTAGAACAGCGGTCTCAAGCCGATCCTCAAAGGGCCGCCCGCAGGGGGTGCAGGTTTTCATTCAAACCGAACAAGCGAACACCTTTTGGAAGTGTAATCAGTTGATTGCAGCCAGGTGCTACTTATTTTAGAAGACCCCTCATTGGTTAAACTGTTGACACTGTATCGGTTGAAACAAAGACCAGGACCCGCTGCAGCGGGCCTTTGCGAAATCGGTTTGAGACCCCTGATTTAGCTAGTTCAACCAGCCTTTGTGCGCATTTTTGTGATATGGGAGGAAACCGGAGTACTCGAAGAAAACCCACACAGGCCCCAGAGGAGCATCCAAACTACACGCTGGAACGACTGGACCCACCGAGAATTGAACCGTTGCTCTCAGAACTGTTCACCATGCCGCCCACGCTTAAAAATTGTCCAAAAGAAAAAAAAGAGTACACTGTGAACTAGTCTCTAGCCCAGGGGTGTCAAACCGATTCCGCCAAGGGCCGCAGTGGGTCCTGGTCTTTGTTCCAACCGATCCAGTGCCGACATTTTAACCAATCAGGTGTCTTCTAAAATAAGTAGCACCTGACTTTAATTAACTGATTACACTTGCAAAAGGTATCCTCTTGTTGAGTTGGAATGAAAACCTGCACCCACTGCGTCCCTTTGAGGACCGGTTTGACACCCCTGCTCTAGCCAGTCATAAAGGGAGAGTAAGAAATTATTATTTTATCATCATTTATACATACTGTACTTCTGCAGATTAACACTAACAGTATTAGTTTGAGGTTTGGCTTGGAATTTGTGTGAGCCACAAGCTGAATAATAAATGTCACTATGTTTAATAAACGGTTAACATTTTGTCTCTGTTAAATGAACCCATACACCAACACAACACCACCCGAGGCGTTAATGAATAGGATGACCCTCTCATTTGTCCGTTTGCTAAATATGCCTTCAAAAAGGACAGCTGATGAACGTAATATGCAGTTAAATGAATAGCTTATCGTTTGAATCCACGCAAGGTGTACTGATCGAGGCAGTGGTGAATAGGAAAACCTAGTCACCGATCCTTGATCCAGCTATCAAGCTATCGGGCTATCTAGAGGCCAAATGACAGGCCTTCAGCCCCTGTGCCATGTGTTCACTATGGTGAAACTGGAGACTGAATAAACTTTCCAAAAATAATGTAACATATTTAAAATCAATTCTTTAAATTATTTTCAACTTATTTTCAAAAGGCTCCCTTTTAAAAAAAATAAAACCCAGCTCGGCACAATTAAAATTTTGATCCATACACTTGCACTACACAAGCCACTGTGAGCTAAAGTCAAATGTGAATAAATTAGCTTGTTTCTTCTCCAACTCATGAATAAAAGATTTGGTGGCTGAAGAGGATGAGAAAAAACATTCACAAATGGGCAAAATGGAAAACAGAAAAAGGGATGAATACCTGCAATTGTGAGTGCTAACAACATATCGCTCTTTAACAGGATTAGTGATGGGATTAGCTAATAGTTGACAGTGAGAAGAAAAGAAAAAAAAGTCAGACAGCGACAGACACCAAACTGATATGAGGGCTAAGTGTTGTGGCGGGGGGATTGATTGAGAAGAAATTTCTCTATATCCTTTGTGATAACGAAAAGATATAAATCTTAAAAGTTCAATGCACTCAGTGAAAGTGGGCTGTGAGATTGAAGAGGCCCTATGATTGTATGTACCTGTAAAGCGACACCTTTAGTAGAAACTGAAATCTTTAGCGAGACAAATGAATCAGCTGAGCAAAGTAGCAAATTGTGCCGAAGCTATTTGTCATGAGTCACAGCAGCGAGAGCTATAGCAAGGGCAGATATGGAGGAGGAACACAGGGAGGCTGGAATATGAAGCAAATAAACATAAACCTCTGTGGATGGTCAAGTCAGCTATTTAGCCTCAAGGCTGAAAAAATGCCCCATCCATCACATTTTCACCTAAATGGCCACAACAATAGGTTAGACGCAAAGTGTTGCACCAAAAGCTCATGTTTCCCTGTAACTGACGGAGACAAAACATTTTTGCAATTAAAACGTATGCGTGGGCGGCCCGTAGGCATGAGTGGTTAGCGCGTTGGCCTCACAGCTCTGGAGTCCTGGGTTCGAATCCAGGTCACGTCCACCTGTGTGGAGTTTGCATGTCCTCCCCGGGCCTGCGTGGGTTTCCTCCGGGTACTCCGGTTCCCTCCCACATTCCAAAAAACAGGCATGGTAGGCTGATTGGACACTCTAAATTGCCCCTAGGTATGGGTGTGAGTGTGCATGGTTGTCCATCTCATTGTGTCCTGCGATCGGCTAACCAGGGTGTCCCCCGCCTCTGGCCAGGAGACAGCTGGGATTGGCTCCAGCACCCCCCACGTCCCTAATGAGGATAAAGCAGTTCCAAAAATTAGATGAGATTAGAAAACATATGCGTATTATGTACTGTAGTATACTAAGAGATGATACTACAGGTACATTTACCAAATTAATTTATTGCCGTTCATTGATGGCCACTCAAGAACGCCTCAAAGATGTATTATTGCACTCTTAGAGGATATGTTTGTAATATGAATCGAAATATGTGATTACAATTGGGAGTTATGAGGTCAAAGTCAGAGAAGTTTGTTTTGCTTGTTTGTGTTCAACATAACTCAAAAAGCAATAAATGGATAAATACCGAATTTACAGGTTTTGTTTGTAATCTGAAACAGAAGTGCTGATTACATTTTGGGTTCATCATCAAAGGGCAAGTCAGAAAAGGAATTTCACGATGGCTCAAGATCAGATATGTTGGTACAGATATGTTGGTCGCGATACAAAACGGAAGAGGTAATTAAATTTGGGATCTTGAGGTCAATGGTCAGAGATATCGGAATAGCAATTTGATGTTAATTTGTTTCATCCTTAAAGGGAGTGCCCACTCTACCCAATGTGGCAGTCCTTTGAATTTAGCTGTTTAGACGCAAGACTGCCTTCAGAATGCTTCTCAATTTTTTCCATGTTCTTTGGTTTGTATTTTTACAGTTCAATCACTTAACCCTCTCACCAGTAGTGTTGAAAATGGTGGTGCCCTATCATTTTCTCAAACAAACTCATATCTCGACTTCAGCTTAGCACTATTAAAGGCTTGAAGACAAATAATTGAAGCCTTATCAACGTTACCTGTCATGTGACATCATCCCAAATCGGCCCTATACCTTTGATAACAGTGGGTAACTAGCTCTGTTTTTTAGGTATTATGACAGTCACATTCGCATGCTTGCTGTCAAGATTCAAAGCCGGCCTGTCCCAAGGACTTTTGGCTGCAAAAGCAAGTGAAGTGCTTAGCCCCAGAAAATAAGAATCAGACCTTGTGAATTCATTTCATACACAGGGGGCAACAGTTGACTGTGGACTTAATACGTTCTGAGGGTCTCAAACGCTCTTGCAAAGACACTTATGTTAGAAGGTACAATGGTGTACCACAGAGGGAAATCAAATGAAAATGTTAGCCTATTATGATCTACTTGAAGGCAATTACTGACTTTATCATACCCAAAATGACCATTTAAGCAATGCCTGCTACAATAAAATATACAGCATATTAAGGTTAATCAGTGGCATGCAGTAAGTTTTAGTTGATTGCTTTGAATCATGACACTGAACCACAAAGTCGAATTCCTTTTTAAAGTGACCCATCCTCACAAGTTAAGATCTTGTAAAATCATCCCATTTACCTAAAAATGATGCCAAGCATGTCCAATTGTCCTTGCCTAAATATGAATCAAATTTTAACAACTGGTGTAAAACTGTCTCCTAAAAAACAGGGACCTTCTAGTCTCTAGAAAGCTGCAGCGTGTGCAAAGTAAAATCTTTTACTTAGCTTGACTTTCTTGTCGATTTTCTGGTGTTCCTGTCGTAAATTAACATTTTCTAGAAAATACCACATATTTCTGGTCACAGGATACTTTTCAATTTTATGGATAACTCCTTGTGCCCTGCAATTGGCTGGCAACCAATTCAGGGTGTTGTCCCCCGCCTCTGGCCCGAAGTCAGCTGGGATAGGCTCCAGCACCCACCCTAGTGAGGATAAAGGGGTTCAGAAAATGAAACGAGATGAGAAAAATTCTAATCGATGGCTATTTTAGACTGTATGGGGACAGTCATTTATAGTTTTAATAATCGATTAACATTTTTCCAACCTACTAAATGAACTGTGATAGATTCAGAAAAGTTTCAACAGTCAAATGAGTGACTCATACTTTGTAAGGTTCCCCAAACAGGTTGAATCCAGTCGAGAACAAATCTTCATCCTGCTGCACCTCCTGGGTCCTCCTCTCCCATTCCCTCCTTTTCAGGACATTGCGCTCTGACTCCAAATGGCTAAAGGGAAACAGGGAGAAAATCTCATTAGTTTTACCCACTCACAAAAAACAGTCTTTTATGTCTGACATGTGTACAATATCAAGCACCTACAATGGCTAGTAAAAGCATGATGCTACATAGACGATCCCCCAACCACCCATTTCTGACCTAAAAAAGGAATAGAGACCGATTAACTTATACCTTTAATTTCCACAAAGTGAGGTGTAGGAAATTAAAGCTATAGTTATCGTCTTGCTGTAAAATGTGATTACAACTAATGAACTGTTTGTTGCATAGATTGTTTCAGTCCTAATTCAGTTTTGTAGTGCTATTTGTCAGTCTCCTAATTTACCAAAATTGTCCCACAATCAACAAGAAATGACTCTGAAATACCCCAAAATAAATAGGAAGTGAACCAACATGAACAGGAAGTGAATCTGAAATGTTTCAAAATCAAGAAGTGCAAAGACTGACATTTAGCGAAAGTGACCCTGAAATGCCTCAAAATTAACAGAAAATGACCGGATTTCAACAGGAAATGGCCTAGGAATTCTCTCATCTCATTTTCTGAACCGCTTTATCCTCATTAGGGTAGAGCTGGAGCCTATCCCAGCTGACTCCGGGGCAGAGGCGGGGGACACCCTGAATCGGTGGTCAGCCGATCGCAGGGCACAAAGAGGCGGACGGCCTAGGAATTGTCCAAAAATGAACAGCAAATAACCTAATATCCACAGTAAGTGACACAAAATTGCTCCAAAATCGATAGACCATGACCCCGTATCATGAGGAAGTGAATCTAAAATGCCACAAAACCTGATATCAACAGGAAGTGAGCTGGAAATGACCCAAAATAAACAAGAGGTTCCTGGAAGTACCCCATAGGTAACAGAATTTCTCCCCCAAAAAACAATAGGGCTATGTTTAAATTGTGGCTCTGCGAACATTTGAGCCTCCATGCGGAGCTTAAACAAGATTTTCTTTTTCAGTGTCAATTTTCTATGCTAAATACGATATGAACAGTTGCTCCTCAGAGTAGCCATGCACGTCTCCTTTTTGTTTTCCTTCAGCTCCTGCAACACATATGCATCTGCCAATCTCAATTCTCTTAAGTGCACACCAGCCAGAAGTTAGAAATGGTAAACCACCACGAACCCATGAAGTGGATTTGAGACTAACAGTGCTTTTGATCCCGAATGGGGAGACTTTGAGAACCAAATAATCATGAGATTGTCTTATTTTGATATTATGAATCAAAATGCAGAAAACAACTCTTTCATTCATAATACATTAGATATGGACTATTCTTTTTAAATAATTCAGTTTTAACTTTAGTTGGGAATGTATTTATTTTAAGTGTTGATGATAAATCGGACCCTCATGCCCTATTACTGACAACATTAGAAAAAAGCAAATCAGTCGTTCTGGGAACTAATCTTCTTTGGCTTTCACGCCACCCATGAGTGCTGCCGATTATACGATTCATGATGTTTTTTTCTTCTGTAAAACAGCTAAAAGTATAAATTTTAAAAAGTGATCTGTAGAGAACAATATGGCTGCTAATTGTTTCCCCTTAAAATACAGTCTGTTATAAGCTAAATATAAATTTTGCCATTCTAACTCCAACCTTGAGACTTGAGAAATCTACATGCGGGTCTTAAACTGCGTTCAGACAGGCCAAATTTTTTTCATGAGAATTGATCTTTCAGCCAAAAATTTCAGCGATGACGAGGAAGCAGGCAATCAAATATGTTTCCTAAATCACATGACCTCACTCATCGAATCAAAACTTCATCAACATCCAGTCAATGAAAGTGCAAGGAAAAAAAAGAAAATAGGACTATCAGATTTGCCAAAATATTAGGAGATTAGAGTCACAATATTACAAGAATGATGTCACACATTGCAATATTATGAGAGAAAAATCATGATATCAGGACTTTCCTATTATTATTTAAATGAAATTGTATTATTAGGATATTAAAGGTGCAATTTTATGATATTTAAGTTATTCATTTTAATATTACAGGACCGAAATTGCAGTATTACATGATTAAAGTTGTTTTGTTTCATGGGCTGAAACATATCAACACAAAACTAGCTTTTTAAAAGAAATGGCTCATCAAAAAACAGACAGACCGTTTTACTTTGCTTTGTACATTGAGAATGAAGAAATATGAAGAGGAAAATTCATAAAATTATTTCGTTAAAGTGCTTATATTGCCTATTTTTTACATTACGTGATGCTCAAGTTGTTTGGGGTAGGTGGAATTCAATTTTTGGAGACTTATAGTTCAGTCTGAACACAAAACAGCATTTGGCAACGGGCTTAGTGCAAGCGAGGCGTTGTCGCGTTACAAAACGAGGCCTGTCTGAGCACAGCTTTAAAGCCTATATAGCTTCTTGACCCAGGAAAGGGCATCTCTTTTTCTCAATGCACAGCACAAAGAGGAAACAGAGTGCCTGATTAGCCATCAACACAATTAAAAGAGACATTCTCTTTTCCTGTACCAGACCTCGCCTCCGACATTTAATCTCCCCATAAGATGTGAGTGGGAGGTAAGAAGAATTGAACGGCAACAAGGAGAAAGCAAGAAAGGGGGAGGCGGTCATAGAGACCTATGGGAAGGAAATAAAATCACTTTAGGGAAAGGGAGTTTCTTAAAAAGGAGAGAAAATAAGAGAATGATGAAAGACGGAGTAGAGATTTCAGCACAGGAAGGTAAAGGTGAGCAAAAAGCCACAGAGAGAAATGGGAATTCTAGGCAAATGACTGACAAGTATAGCATTGTCTGCGAACTTTAGTGCACAGAAATAAGAGACAGCTCAGACACTAAAGTACCAGACAAATATGCATTAGTAATAGTAGTTAGTAGTATATGTTTTAGTATATGTACGATATCTTTATTATTGAGCATGATTAGTATCTTGCTTGACACACCAGCGGGGATGCTAAGCATTAAATATTCATCAGGTGAGAAATGGTTTGGGTTCAGTAACATAGTTTGAAAAAAAAAGTAGGAATTTGTTATTATAACACGTGTTATCTTTGGCTTTGTTTGAGTTGAAGTATTTGTGTGTAACGAATTAACAAATTCATGTTTTCCTTATCATAGTTAGTCATCAGATAGGTTGACTTCTGTCTGGCCAGGCTTTGCACAGGGTCATATCACCGCCATGTATTCATTCATCTTCTATACCACTTATCCTCCCAAGGGTCGTGGGGGGTGCTGGAGCCTATCCCAGTAAACCACGGGCAGCAAGCGGGGGAGACCCTGAATTGGTTGCCAGCCAATCCCAGGGCACAATGAAAAAGACAATCACTCACGCTCACAATCACACCCCCATCGATTGGGAATCGAACCCAAATTGCCCGCACCAAAGTCAGATGGAATTGCCACTGCATTATCGGGTGGCCGCCATGCAGTCTATTTATTCTATTATATTTTTATGCACCTGTGTGTAGTTTCCATGTTTCCCCGAGCCTGCGTGGGTTTCCTCCGGGTACTCCGGTTTCCTCCCACATTCCAAAAACATACATGGTGGCTGATTGGATACTCTAAATTGCCCCTAGGTATGGGTGTGCCCTGCGATTGCCTGGCCACCATTTCAGGGTGTCCCCCGCCTCTGGCCCGGAGAAAGCTGGGATTTGCTCCAGCACCCCCTGCAATCCTAATGAGGATAAATCGGTTCAGAAAACGAGATGAGAGGAGATTAATGCTCATTCTGAGTTTTTTTATGAATGAGATTGTGTGTGCATGCCAGTATGTGTGTGTGGGTGTACATGACAGGGGGTGTGTGTCCCCTGAAGTAATGCTCATAGCTAGAGTAAGCTCTGGGAATTTAATCTCAACAGAGCTATGCTGGTGTCCCCTGATAACTATTTGCACACACTCTTTCTGGCAAAAACACACACACGCACACACACTTGATTGCATACGCACAACCTGACTGTCTTCCCTAGCACATTCACAGCAAACCTTCTCATCCAATGATATTGTACTAATATTAAGTATGGTCAGATTGCGGTCTAAAAAATGTCACTTTCTGAAACTGTATTAAAGTGTGTAATCTCTGAAAAGCACCACCACCTAAAGTCTGATAGGTGTGAAATAATATGTATTTTATAGCATCAGGACCAAATGTACATTATATTTCTGCCATTCAGATTCAACTCATTGTTTCTTTTGTGTGAATTCAAAACACACTAGAGCAAGGGTGTCAGACTCGGGTTGGTTCGTGGGCCGCGTTAACGTCAACTCAATTTCATGTGGGCCGGACCATTTTAGATATAATATTTGATTTAGATGGATTAAAAGAACTGGATTAAAATCCCTGAATATTCAGTTTTTTATAGATCTAAAACAATGTTTATTTTAGCTTTTTTTATATATATTTTTAGATTTTACAAAATGATTTTTTAACTAAAAACACAGAAAAAATTGGTTAAAAAATTACAATTATTGATTTAAAAGGGGGAAAATCAGGAAATGTAATATACATCTATACTCTTCATTTTAATTTGATCCTAAAACAGAAAGTTGCCACTCATGATTTACTTTCCCGGACCACAGAAAATGATGCGGTGGGCCAGATTTGGCCCCCGGGCCGCCACTTTGACACATGTGCTCTAAAGTGAATTTTCCATTCCCATCAACAATTTTTAATTCCCGAATTGTTAAATGTATGTGTTAATTCACACTTGGTATTTCTAATATTAAACCAGTTCATTCAGGATGTTGGCCAGTTTGTAAGGAATCCAAACAAAAATTCTTGTACAAAATAAATGAAATACTACGGTGTGACTTGTGCAACCTTAGGCTACACGGGAAGCGGATATTAAAGAACACATGACCAGACACCCAAAATCAACACGACCATCTCAAGAAAGGTGATTTATCACAATTTAACCCATGAATATTAAAGTTAACAACACAGCAGTAACTAGCAATGTGTCATTGCGAGTAGTAGGACATGTGTGCCGTGGAAATCTGACAGGAGGAAAGAAAAAAGAGCAGATGAAGCTGAGAAGTATAACTTTGGTTGTTTCTCTGAAATATTGTGTGTGCAGTGTATTTTCTCTGCAATATAGATAATGTGAAAACCAAACTGTCAAAAACCAGATAGCCATGCTCTGTAAAACCAAGGATGCCCTGAATTATTCCCATTTTTATTGCTCACTGTCACTTCTATAGATAACTTACTCAGTTGAGATATGGGGATGCATTTATGAAACCAGCACTCACCCTATTTGTAAGCTACAAAATAGAGCTGTAAGAATTATTAGTCGATTATCACTTTAAGTTATATTCGTAAAAATATATTGCTATCAGCACATATTAAAGGAAATGTAAAGAAACCTTATAGGCAAGAATCATGACTCTATTTTAGAGGACACCTATTTAACTCATTGATGGCGTAGGCGTCCAATCTATTTTGGGGATGAATTATTAATGAATATGAATTATTAAAATATTTTGAGGGGATGAATGAACGATTGATCAAATCTCCAAAATGAAATGGACGTCTATGGCCGTCAAGGTCATGCAATGACTTAAATAGTATTGAGAAAAAAAATATTTTAGAGCGTTACTTAGGGCTGTAAACAAAGTCAATTTTGTTTTCAATTCATTTTAATTTCATTAATATAGCGTATATAAAAAATAGTTTTACTGTGTCAAATAAGATTAAAAAATACAATAATGATAATTATTGCCCTGCGATTGGCTGACAACAGATACAGTGTGTCCCCTGCCTGCTGCCCAGAGTTTGTTAGGCAAGGCTTCAGCACCCCCCACGACCCTTGTGAGGAATAGCTGATTGAATGAATGATTATTATCTTAAATTTTATATGAATAATAATTGCAAATATTTTTTTTTCTGCAGTTCCTGGAGTGTTAGGTTTTTTTTTGTTAAATTATTGTATTGCATAAAGAAAGTCGCTAGCCATAACTATCTTGGGTAAGGGTCTTAAGTGTCAAAATGCATTAGAAAAACATTTTTTTAAATCTCACAAAAAGGTAATGTTTCCTATATAGGGTTAAAAGTCATGTGTCAACTTTTGAATAACTGTTGACTGTAGTGACCAAGTGTCATTGTTTTCAATCAGTCTCAAAACCTCAGAAAAGCTCACTCTTAGCTGTTTTTTATGTTTGCACTCATACGCTATCTTGCATCATGTTGTTGTTGCTGATTGCCCTGCCAATAAAATTACACCCAGTTGAAAAACCATTGCTAGTCCAATCATTGAACAAATTTGATCTGCGCCAAGAGAGAAATGGCGTAGCAGGTGGGTGTACTGCACAGTATAGAGTTATTATATTGTTAATTTGAAGGAAGTCTTTGCCCCCCAAAAGTCGGTGGGTCCACAGAATCTTTGTCCTCGGGGAAGAACTGCCAGAACGATTCAAGGCAACCTCTTGAAATATGTTTCAACTAATATAAAGCCATCCAGACATTTCAGGGCAAAGTTTTTCTTTGCTGTCTGAGCTCAATGAGCCTGTGCACACAATTTGTAGAGCCACTGGATTAAAGCGTTCCTCTGGAGATGAAGAGCATTTGTTTCAGCTCAAGTGAATATTTCTGCATTTATCTCACATCTGAAACTATGTTTTGTCAATACACACTTTGTAATTGAGCAAAAAGAGCCCATTTATTGGATCACTTTGAAGCAAAACATTCCTAACAGTGAACACTGACAGCACGCAGCAGCACTGCTCATTTAAATGAGAAAACATGCAAATGGAGGCTTTTATGTATAAATGCTTCCCACAGTCCTGATGAATGCTTTTCAGGAGAGATTGCATGATATGACACAGTAGGAAAGGCACAGGTGTTACTGAAGCCATTAATGATAACTGTTTTCCATTCAGGCTTTCCACTATAATGCTAGTCATTAAAGCCTGCAGCAGCATGACAAAATACAAGTTCCTTAAGAACTACAAATCATATCAAGTGAGTAAAAATTTACATTTGGCTCAGATATTTCAGACCAATTACTTTAAAGACTGTGGCCCACAGGGATATTCCTATAGCAGAGGAGGGTTTTGATCCAGCGACCTCTGGATTATGGGCCCAGCATGCTCCCACTGTGTCACTCTGCTTCATGGAGAGTGGTCTCTCGTTGACTCGAACTATGAGGTTACACACTGAAACGGTAGTTTCAATGTTCTGATACTAATAATTACGCAGATTAGAGGTCGTGTGACCGAGCAATCTAAGGCACTGGACGAAAGCTCCAGTCTTTCACGAGGCGTGGGTAAAATCCTACCAACTTTAATTTAATTTTTCCCACATCGATCAGGACTCTAAACTTGCGGTAACACGACACACAATCCCTTCAAATGTGTAATAACTTTGGGGTGAGGTAACAGGTAACATGAAAAGACGTTGGGCGGTGATCTGCCTCCTACTGGCTGACTGAAGGTAAGTGAAAGACAGTGAGAGGTAAGTGATCCGCTCGGGGGGGTGATGCGATGTATCCATCACGGCAGAATTCCAAATTACGAGTCTGAAATTATTTTCACTTATTTGGGTCTTTTACCGGGAAAACGCACCTTATGGAGAAGCACCACCAATTTCGTCATACGCAGTTTCTGGGTATGATGACAATTAGGCTTTTGTCGAGTCAATGATAATGACAAAGCCTATGTCCGATTATTATTAAGTTAAATACTTGCAAAAGCCCAATTTTAAATACTGTTTGTATTTTTTCCTCTTTGAATCTATGAAGTAACAGGTTCTGACAAAGTTTGGGGGAGATTTGAAATTTGATTATCTATACCTTTCCCCCCCAACTCTGATTTTAACCACTTCAAGATGGCCAACAATGTCGCTTTCAAGTGGCTTAATGGTGAGGGAAGCATATTTCTACTTAGCAGATTTTTCAGACTGAAGGACCGTCCAGTTGCCATTCAAGTAGTTGTTGTTCTTCTTGTGTAATCTAACTTTGAAGTCCCACCTCTCCATCATTCGTGGGCCGATTATCTTGAAACTTGGCAGTATTTAACATTGGGCTGTATCTATCGATCTGATTTTATTTATTTTTGGGGGGGGATCAGGGATGAGTAGATAATTGCGGACTTATTGCTGTCTGTGTTGCCTGTTGGTCCCGTGTTAGCCAGAAGAGGGCACAGGTGCAGCGCCTACAGCCTGTGGTGAGCCGGAGCACACTCTTGCTTGTTTAATTTCATTATCAACACTGCTTCTGTCAAGGTCTTGTAGTGCCGGAGCCTATCCCAGATGACTTCGGGCAAAAGGCAGACTACAATTTGAACTGGTCAACAATCAGTCGTAGGGCACACACCGAGACAGACAACCATTTGTACCCACAATCACACCACCACTTAGCGGGAATCGACCCCTAACCATAATCCCCTGGACTGAAGTCAAACAGTTGAACACTGCATCATCAGGTGGCCTTGCTTGTTAATATCAACAGCAGATAGCGGTAGTTAAAAATGTTTTGTTCAGGTTTCTGCGCAGCAGAGAATGGTTTCAATCCATCGACCTCTGGACCCAGCACGCTTCCGCTGCGCCACTCTGCTTCATTTAAAAGGAAATTGTTGTTTGTTGGGATTGGTGATTTCACGAGCTTCTTTCTCTAAAACAAACCTTCGGCTGAAATCAAACAACAAACAAATTTTAATCAAATTGCAATTGAGGTGATTCCACAACTTGCTGTCTTCAACAGGTCATCATTATGATTTACACATTTCACAGATGAGCCATGACAGGACAACTGTGTCACATATCGCAAGGTCAAACGCTAGGAGGAGGAGGACTTGATGAGTCTGTTTGGTTTCTTGTCAATTTTTCCCTTGGGTCATGACACTATGTCTGAGGTGGTACGCTTCACACATTTAAATACAGAACAAATGCTGAAATTATTCATCCTTCGACTCAATATATGGTTGTTTTCATTACGGTAGCAGGGAAGCTGTTTATCCCAGCCGGAGATGGGCAAGGGGCAGGGCAATTATTGTTATTATTATCTTAAAGATGCTACTTTACACCACGTTTTGATGGGGTGGCGAACAAGTAAAACACAAAGGGACAAAATTTAAAACTGCAAGAGTCAAAGAGCCACAACTTGCATCAGAAGCAGCATTAAAAAATCCAATCTGCCAAATTATTTTTTAAATATAATTTATTATTTGTTTTTAGAGAAACATGAAACGAGGCAAAGAGCCGCAGGATATACAAAATATGATAAGAAGCAAAGAGCCGCATTCATTTTGGCCAGGAGCCCCAAGCAGCTCAAGAGCCACGTGTTCGCCACCCCTGCACTATATTTATATATTATTATTTTCATTTTTTTTTACTTTATATTACAGCACCTTATTGGTATATATTTCACAGATGTGTTAATTCACAGATGTGTTAAACAATGGCAAGATGAATGAAAAGTGAATAATTATCCATTTGCCGTACGGCTTATCAGTACAAGGGTCGCAAGGGGTGCTAGAGCATATTCCAACCAACGATGGGCTGTGGGGGGGCTGAATTGGTTGCGAGCCAATCGCAGGGCAAAAGGAAACAGACAACAATTCACGCTAAAACTCCTTTTAGTGAAAATCATTCTTTTTACGAAATGCCACGTTAAAAAGAAAAACACGATATTGTTATAGTTGCATTTTGATTATTTGTGTAGATTAGGGGTGTCAGACTCGGGTTGGTTCGCGGGCCGCGTTAACGTCAACTCGATTTCATGTGGGCCGGACCATTTTAGATATAATATTTAGATTTTTTTTATAAATGAATTAAAAGAACTGGATTAAAAGCCCTGGATATTCCGTTTTTTTATAGATCTAAAACAATGTTTATTTTAGCATTTTTTTATATATATTTTTAGATTTTACAAAATGATTTTTGAACTAAAAACAGGCGGAAAAAAATGATTAAAAAATTACAATTATTGATTTAAAAGAGGGAAAATCAGGAAATTTAATATACATATATACTCTTCATTTTAATTTGATCCTAAAACAGAAAATCGGCACTCGTTATTTACTTTACCGGGCCACACAAAATGATGCGGCGGGCCAGATTTGGCCCCCGGGCCGCCACTTTGACACATGTGGTGTAGATCAATAAATCATTCAATCTGATTGCCTCTCATACACCTTGTGCACACCCACTTACCTGTTTCAACTTTCTCTTAACATATATTTGTTGTGGGCAGCATGCTGATGTATTTGCAGTCCATCAAATGAGACGGAATATTAACTTTTTTTTTTGCATTTTATCAGTGCCATCTCAGTATTCCTGTTAATTAGTGATGAACGGAGGAGCCTTACGCTACTAGTGATAAAATCACCTGATAAGTATACCTTTTCCTTATCTCGGGTGGTGTTATGCAAAGCTCTTTATACTTTCAGTCTCTGTGTTTTATTTAGGCAGCATTAAGCCGAGCGGCTCAATTAAGTATAAACCCTCGAATGTGCTCGCTGTGTGTATTCATGTAGCGAAGGGAAGGGGGTGTCTGCGTAGCTCGTAGGAGTGCTTTGGAATGACAGGGAGGAGTGAGGGGGATAATGAGAGGGGGAGGAGAGGGGGAAGGAAAGAGGAATAGCTGTCAGGCTGCAGACAAAAGCTTTGTTTGAAGTGTCACTTCAACGACACATTTTTGTCTGCGTGTGTTTGTGTGTGTTTTCTCTGGTTTGTGTGTTCGTTCTGAAAGCATTAGACATCAGAGGAAATATCAGCAGGCATTCCTGGGCCCACAGAGAGAGAAGAGGACGCGGCACAATGCCATCAACATGAGAATATACAGCTTGTACTTTTTCTGTTGTAATGATGAACTCTCTCAAACATCTCACAATCCAGTCTCAGTGTGTCTGAGTGCATGTTTGTGTGTTTCACTTCACAGCAGGGATTATAATGAGACACATTTTTTACCTTTTGGATTTGTTTCAATGCCCATCATGCGAACGTGTGCCTTTGACAATGATGGATAGATAAATATTGAGGGCATAGCAGGAATAGGGGGACACTACTTTGGGGTTTGCGCCTTTGTGTCACATTACAAAGGTGGAAACAATATGTTACATACTGTAAAAGAATGTTTTACACTGTCATCTGCATGAAGTTTTTCATCTTTGTTTATTCATTCTCTTTTGTTTTGAGCTATAAAATGTCTTTTTCCTTATTCGCTGGATTCACAAAACACTTCAGATCGTAAACGTAAGGCTTCTCAGCAAGATATTCTTTTGCTTGACGGAAATATGTAACCTTATTCTGCCATTTGCTGAAAACTTGTGTTCTTTGACAACATATTTAGCATGAAACTAAATCTTCTTCACCATTTGATATCGAGTACAATTTAGAAATTGATCACATGGCATTATTTAATGCAGGTTGATGTTAGAAATTGCTATGGAAATCCAGAAATCGTGGAAAGATTTGATTTATTCCCAATGTTAGTGGGTATTGTCTAATTTCAAATATGTAAAACAAAGATTTAAAAACAATTCATCGGGCACTCGTTGAAGTCATTTGGCAACATTGATTATTGCTTACAACATTCCAAGGGAAAATGGATTAGACAGTTAGTGCCATCAATAGTACTGAAAGATGAGCATTTACAGTCGGTCCTCCCATTTTAAATGAATTGGATGTCTTTCAGTGTTTATGGCAGACAACGAGTTAAAGACTATATACTAAAAAGATTTTTTAAATCTACTTTCGACTATTATTGGGGTCATTAACCAGTGTATTTCTGTTTTTCTTCCTTTTTTAATTTAAGTGTTTTCATTGACATTTTATTCATTTATAAGGTTGTGAAATTAAAAAACAAAACAACAACAACTTTAGAGGGTTATTGGGGGCCATAACCGGCCGGAGTGGAGTTTTACAATTATTTGTATGAATTATGTTTTTATTAACATATTATTAATTTATTAATTCATGACCCTAAAAAAACTGTGGTGTTATCGGAGGCCCAAACTGGAGTGCATTTCTGCTTTAAATCATTATATTGTTTCATTAACATGTTCATTTATTCATAAAACAAAAATATATCAATACTTGACTTAAAATACATATATAAAAACTAATTAGTTAGTTTAAAAAACAGTTACTTGCCATTTCAAGGCTTAAACAGTACATTGACTGCTTTTTAAGTATTATTTTAATATATGCTGAGTATAAAAATGTAATACAAGTTTCATTTTGTTCAAATTGACAGTGCGTCATTCATTTTATGACCTGCTCAGCCTCACAAGGGATTGTGAGGGGGTGCTGGAGCCTATCCAAGATTACTTCGGTCACAAGGCGGGGAACAAGTGGCCAGCCAATCGCAGGGGACGAGGGGACAGACAACCATTCTCACTTACACTCATACCTAGGGGGGTAATTTAGTGTTTAACCAGCCTGCCATGCATGTTTTTGGAATGTGAGAGGAAATCAGAGTCCCCAGAGAAAATCCATGCAAGCCCATGTAAAACACGCAAACTCCACACAGGACGACCGACCTGGGATTAAACCCGGGACCCCAGCTCTGTGAGGGTGACGCGCTAACCACTCAGCCGCCAGGCTGCCCCACATAGAAATTTGAATCATGATATGTGATGGTGAGAAAATATTTATCTCATCTGTCTTGCAGTTCTTGAAGATTGAAGCTTGAATCTCTAAACATTCGATTGGTGGTAGGGGATCAATCATCGAAGGAAAATTGCAATTGACCCATCTTCTTTCATTGAATTCTATTACAATTGTACCATGAATTTGAATGAAATGCTGCATGCTAGTTGGTGTCAAACATAGTCTCGCAGTAAGATTGCCTATTTGGCATAGGCTCTGTCACATTGGCAAGCAAATGACACGAAGCTGGTCAATTATCCGGAGCTCCGAGAGTCTCCCTGAAATCATCTGGATTGAAGTCAATTGTCCCATCTGCTTGCATGGAGTTGCCCTCATGAGTCAGGTGGTAGATTGTACTCGCAGATGGTTGAAAATTGTACCGCAGTACTCCCTGCCCCGGCAAACATGATTGCGGCGCCCTTGTGCAAGGCACTGCAACTGGCCCCCATGCAATAAAAAGCTGCTAACTCCAGTGTGTCAACCATTACGTGTATTCACATATGTTTTGCATATGTTAAAATAACATCCGTTTTATTTTAATGGGAAGTGTTTACCGTTGACAGCGTTAGACGACCAATTCATTTTGACTGAAACATTCGATTGCTACCAGCACCCCAGTCAAAATGGATCAAACATCAAACATCGGCGTCAATGTGTTAAGGGCTAACAGATACAAAATAATCCTGAGGTATAAGGATATTGTCAAATATATATAAACAGTGATTTTTGCATTTAAAACATAAAAAGTCAGAAGCTATCTATTGACAGCAAGTGATTAATCATGATTATCAATCTTAATGCCTGTCAAAAAAAATTAACTAATCGGAAGTTATTACGGACTGCAAGTGATTAATCACAATTACAAATTTGAATCGCTTTACAGCAGTAATTTAAATATTTATTTAGACTACTGAAAACAAACTTTCCAAAAACAAAGCGTAAATATCCAGTGACCGTATAAAAAGTTAGGAAAATCACAACCAAGACACTCTAATATAGATTAGATTTTTACACTGTTAATGCAGGATTAAGGCCCATGGATGAGTGGTTGGCGCATTGGCCTCACAGTTCTGTGGTCGAGGATTCAATCTCAGATGAGTCCTCTCTGTGTGGCGTTTGCATATTCTCCCCCGGCTTGTGTGGGTTTTCTCTGGTTTCCTCCCACATCCCAAATAAATGCTTGTTGGCTGACTGAACGCTCTAAATTGGCCCTAGGCATGAGTGTGAGTGTGAATGGTTGTCTATTGTCTCCTTGTGCCCTGCGGTTGTCTAGCCACCAATTCAGGGTGTCCCCCACCTCCTACGCATAGTTGGCTGGTAGTCTCCAGCACCCCCCATGACCCTTGTGAGGATAAACGGTTCAGAAAATTAGTGAATAATGAAGGATATTTATTTTTGGATTTACGGCTTAATTTATTGGTTGGATTTGTTTATTCGCTCCTGTTAAGTTAAGAAAAAATAACATCCCATTTTTCTTATGTGCCTCAAATGGTATCATATGTTTTTGGGGAGAATTGATATCGAGATGAAATTTTTTTGAGTCGTGTCAACAGTAGAAAAAAAGTAAATTACTATAAATACTATTAACTATAGGATCACCCATACCTGTATATTTTTAACAACCCTTGGTTCCTGTGTAAATGTATCTCGGACTGTGTGAGGTTTTAAAAAAGCGTACTGCCCATATTTAATGATGCGCCATCTTCATTGTGAGTATACTCAGACATAATGGCTTTTAGGGACCAAAGGAATAAAAGGAATGAAAAGCATGATAAGGAGGAGAGATCAGAAGGGCAAGACTCTCGAGTGCGTGAGACACAATGAAAACAGGCTAGTCAGACACATTTCCGAGAGCAAACACTTTTGAGAAGAATCATTGTCAGAGCAAACATGGATCCCGTATTTCTAAATGACGCTACTGCACATTTTGGAAGTAATTTTTAAATTTATGAGGAGCCTCCTACTACTTTTCACAACAAAATTCGTTCATTCATCCTTACCACTTACCCTCACAAGTGTCGTGGAATATACCAGCAGAATATGGGGACGGGCGACACCCTGAATTGGTGGCCAGCCAAACCAGGGGCACAAGGAGACAGCGTACCCGTGCATGTCTTTTGGATGTGAGAGGAAACCGGAGAAAACCCCCAAAAGCTCAGGGCCAACATGCAAACTCTACACAGGAAGGTTCGAACCTGGAATTGAACTCACAATCTAGGAACTGTTAGGCCGACACGCTAATCACTCAACTTTAAAAAATAACATATATATACACATACATATATATATATATATATATATATATATATATATATATATATATATATATATATATATTTACACACACACATATATATATATATATATATATATATATATATATATACATACATACACATATACATATATATACACATATACATATATATACATACATATATACATATATATATATATATATATATATATATATATATATATATATATATCCTGCTAAATCTCATCTTGTATGTGGCTCATGATTCTGAACAGCACACCAATGAAACTGAATTAACTCTTGTGTCTTAAGATAAACAGAAAATTGTGAAGGATGTGTGAAAATTAACAGCTAAAGTGTGAATATTGTTGGTATTTTTATTAACACTGTGCATCTTATTATCTATTGTGTAAATGCAGCTGTTCAGTGGCCAGTACGAATAAAGAAATTGGCTTATAATTAGTGAATTAATTTGTCGGGTACTTACAAACCTTTTACATGTGCCATCAAACAAAACACAGCTCTTCAAAATGCTAACATAATGATAAACAAGTTGAAAAATGTAGACTGTGCAGAAAGACGAAGCAAACTTTGGCGAAATGTTAATATTTCATAACGCAATGTTATCTGTGTTGAAGAACAACTAGAGAAGAACTTGAGCTCACGAGAGTCTGTTACCTTTGATCTCATTACCCCAAAATTTAATTACTTCAGCCTTTTCATATTCTTAACATGTCCACCACTTTTGATAATAATCCCTTTATTCGTTAATTAGTTACTTTAAATCTTGTTACATGCATATAACTTCTTATTTGAAAGATTTGACCACGAGCATGGGTTATTGAAGAGAGGGGAACATGAATAGATAACATGCAAGTCCATCTAAGAAGCAGTCAAAATTGTGACATTAATTTCCTAATATTTTGACAATTCTGTTAGTCCTATATTTTTTTACATTCATTCTTTGGGCTTTTTTTGACTAGATGTTGATGAGAAATCATATTTGATTGGCTGCTTCCTCTTATTTGCTGAAATCTATCGCTGAACGATCAACTCAGCCATCTCGGGCGAAAATTTAAAGCACGAAAGCTAGCGACATCGCGTCGTGCCTGACGCGTGTGCGGCTGCCTGCTGCCCTTCTACATGCGATTACATTAACTTTGCAAGGAAACCCATTACGTGGGTATAAAAAAATGTGGCCGATCTGAACGGAAGGAAACATACACATAATATTGGAGGCTACCATTAAATACAGAATCCTATGATGATACAGTGATGGACGTTTGAAGATATAGTACTCTGAAATTGGATTTTCAAACATGCCTGCTGGGACAGATTTATTTATAATTCCATTATTGCAGATTTTTATGACTGTTTTTTTCAGCGAGTGTCAAAGGTTCCATAAGGGATTTATTTGACCTTTGAGGTTCAATTGTATATTATAAATCAACATCAAAGCATGGGTTGAAATTAAGATGTGGTCTGCATTTTGTGCGCAACAATAAAGAACATTTATACATTTCTCTGTTGCAGTTTTGATGCCTGTATGGAGCGCATACAGCATATTAAGACTTTTATCTTAGTATGAACACATTTTGAATGCACTGGCAAAGATTGTGCCTCTGCATTGAACCCATCACAATAGTGAACACAGCAAGCAAATCCCATTAGCGACACGAAGCAGCATTGTGCAGCTCTCAGCGCTGGGAAATTGAACTTGGGGGTGCCCCACAGTCACAGCCTACATTCTTTGGCGTTTGTTCAAGGCTGCGCCAAAATGATAAATGTTCCACACATTAAAAAAATACCAGTTGTCATCAGCAAAGCTGTGAGTGTCAATGGCATTTTTGGACTGAAATATTTGAGCTCATTTGAAGATGTATATCTGCCTTTGATTAAACTTCCACGCTTGCAGGCCCAGTGCCAATATAATTGTACTAAAACATAAAGAAAGAACGAGCAATGCAAAGTTACTTTGTTGATTCCGAATAATTATGTATTTTTTCTTCTCTTGCCTGAAAAAAAATTGCAAATTCTAAACCACGTGTCAAATTGGCAGACCGGGGGCCAAATCTGGCCCGCCGCATCATTTTGTGTGGCCCGGGAAAGTAAATCATGAGTGCCGACTTTCTGTTTTAGGATCAAATTAAAATGAAGAGTATAGATGTATAGGGAATATTTCCTGTGTTTATTGATTTTAAATCAATAATTGCAGACGATTTGTAGAAATTTGAATGTCCAAAAATGATCTATCGATCAGCACGATTGAAAAAGCTGTCAATTTATTAATCAATTAATTTTGGCAGCCTAAATGGAAGACATGCTGGCCCTCCGGATGAAATCGAAACTACAACGTGGCCCGCAACAAACAATGAGTTTTACACCGCTGTTCTAAACGATGGTGGGCAGAAAATTCTGATTGTGCACCGTTGCTTTTTGAAAGGGAAAGTGATTATGCTCTGATTTGCCAGATCAGTGATGGAGGCTCTCTTTATCTCCTGACTTTCACCTGATAATAATGAGGGTTAATAATTTAAGGCACACTCAAAAAGCCCCCCTTCCTCATTCAGATGCACTCCCACCGCTGCTGCAGTTAATATGCTGACTATTAGCTGATGAGAAAGAATTAGGGCATGGTAAATTGATTAATTAGGTAATGAATGAACACACTTAACTATATCCTGTATGCTATGAAATGAAACCCGGAGACTGGGGGCACAGCCAAGTGATCAGATAACAGGTTAAAAAGCGAAGGACAAAAGATGGAGCCTGAAGAAGAGGAGGAGGGGAGTCAGACTAAGAAGGCGTGTGGAAATGTTAATGTTTGTGAGTTGTGGTCTGGGCGACACACAAACGCGTGCGCATGCACAGTTGATAAGAAAAACAATGTTAGACAGGCAGTTTATCATAAGGGCAGGATGAGACAGAGAAAGATTAGACACCATCCCTGCATGTGTATGTATTGCGTTTGGCTAAATGTGTGTGCATTATTCCCAGAAGAAAGTCTAGAAAAAGATTGGACCAATTTGATATAATTTTGCATATTGATCTATGTGCTGTGTAACTCTAAATGAATAGCACATGTGGCGTAATTCACATGGTATCGGGAAAATTATGATCCGTATAACGCATTCTAATTCCTCCCATGGATCCTGTGAATGTTTCCAAAAATGGTCAATATGTTAATCAGACGTGTCATCTCTAACATAATAGCTGCACTAACACAATTGTTTCCCATTAGCATGCTTTTGATCTTTGTCTTAGTCATTAGCGTTGATGTCACATGCTTGTCAGAGCCACTGGAATCCGAGCTCGCCATCGACGTTGTGATGTGCCAGTGATGCACACATGCAATTCTAGTGCTTACTCTTTTATTCACAGAGGGGGAATTACCATATTCGGAAAAATGTAATTGAAATGACAGTCGTGTAATCATCTCGCTTTAATATTGCTCATTTACATGCACGTACATGGTCATGTTAAGTACCTACAATAATGAATGTCAATGTAGCTGATCACATGGATCAGGGTGAATTTAGTATATGGCTGGTTTGCTAAAGCCATTGACACAATCATTTAATTTGTTAACCACTTGATTTTACATACTGGAATCACGCGGGAAAAAAACTGAATGGGTGTCATCAAATGCATCTCAATAAAAAAAAGCGCAACGTACTGAACACTTAATTGTTATGTTTACATATCTTTGCCAGGACGTCTGTCTGTCTAACTTTGGCTCAAATCAAATGGGATACATTTCACCTTTCTCCAATATTCTATTAATAGTGAGCTGAACAAGCAAATTGCTGTAGTTGCGTATCGGCTAATCGCTCCTTTCTGTGCGGAGTTTTCATGTTCTCCACTTGCTCCTGTTTCATCGTCTGCATATATTTTCGGTGTCGCAACAAAGGATTGTGGAAACATGACTTAATCTGACCAAGCAATTCAAGCCTTAGTGAATTTCAATCGGGAAGTTTTGGAATGATCTTTAAATCTATTTGTAGTACGTGCATTTTATTGGCTTTTACAGAGGTAAATACAACCAATTTGACTACAGTGAATAGTACTAACCGTTAACCCCCCCACTATTCTTTGGTATGCTTTGCAGGCATTTCCTAGCATCGTGTTGAGCCCTAATTACCTGTTGCACTAAACAACCCACTAAAAATACAGTAAGTGCCCTCCTTAGCTGTCATAAAAAACCTATCCAGCAGTTCGAGCATGACCTTGTCTACTCTGCTGCAAAATTCCACTCGTCCTGCTTTTCCTTCAAACTGTCTCTCTCTCTCCCTGCTATTGCCTGGCAGGAGGAACAGGCTGTGCTGGGCACAACCGGATAAACACACACAGTCACCTCTCAGTCTATCTTCCATTTTCACAAACTGGCAGGCTGATACATTCGTGTGTCTCTGTGTGCATGTAGTATGTCTGAAAAAGATAATACATTTTTTGGGACTCCGGCATTACCTCTTCTTCTATGTTGCCATAGTAACAAGCTCTGGACCAGAGAGTGAGAGCAAGAAAGATGGATAGAGAGTCCCCTAAGGACACACACACACGCACTCACACACACACATAGCAAACATGCTTTTACCACCACCACCACCACCACCGCGCTCTCCTCCCTCCCTCTCAAACAAAGGCTTTTTGAGCCAATTATCCACTGGTGGCACATGAAGGGTTAATAACGTGCTATCTGTAGCAAAAGAGAATTTACCTCAAGCCATTTAGTCTTGGCTGTAATCGACGCACACCATTCTGTTAGGTTCCATGTATTCAGACTATGTGAAATGGCATTTTGTTATTGGACCTATTGTGGAAAATTACCTTAGCAATGCTTCAGTACAGCCACACATCCACACTGAAAACATTACATGGCAGCAACATAACATATTGGAACATGGAAAGTGACAATAATGTGACTTTTAGTGGTACTATTATATTTGCAGTAATTTTTAAACACACGATTTTTGCAATATATAATAATAGTTCTGTGATGATTCATCTGTATTAGTTGTGATATAGTAGTCACCTCGATTAAAGGTGCTATTTAGTGTTTTTCTTTGATGGGCAAATATATATGCAGTGCTGTAAGGGCTTAAGTGCCATATAATAAGACTAAGTGGTGGCATTAAGACACTAAGTATGTGCGTTTGTGTGAGTGAATGATAAATGCCCACATTTTTCTGTGTACTACTGCAGCTTTGTTGAACATCAATGGCTGTAAAAGAGCCACCAGCAAAAGTCTAATCTCGTAACATTGTTGCTCTCTGATATACAGTGGAATCATGAGCCAATTCGGCTCAGTTCATATTTTGTTATTATTTAAAAAAATTAGGCGTGTTATTTATGGCTCTAGAAAATTAGTTTTGTTTATTTTCCCTACCGCTTATCCTCCCTTACAAGGGTTGCCTGGGTGCTGGAGCCTATCCCACCCAACTATGCGCAGTAGGTGAGGAACACCCTGAAGTGGTTGCCAGCCAATTGCAGGGCACATTGTGACGGACACACATTCACGCTCACAACCATACCTTGGGAAAATCTAGAGTGGTCAACCAGCATACCATGCAAACCACACAGAAAGTTCGGAACCCACCGTGGATAGAACCCTCAATCTCAGAATTGTGAGTTGAATGTGATAGCTAATAAGTAAGATAGTAAGGACAAATAAGTAAACATTTAGGACCAAATCCAATATGAGTGGAGCTACAGAGACCAGTGGGTAAAGTCTAATTGATTTTAAGGATTCCAGTTTGAAAAAGGATAGAGCTCATGTTCGTTTGTGCAGCATTACGGGCTACACCACACATTCATGTCAATAATCACAAGGGTTCTTCAGGCTGGAGCAGCATCCTCGCAGGTGGTTAACCTTTCCTAAAAGAGCACGCATGGCTGAACTGCAAAAGCTGCCCGGCTTTTTGAGAGAGGCAGAACTGTCAACAGCTGTCACAGATCTTTGTATGCACTTTCATTGCGGCTTGCAGGTGCATGAATATCACCAGTCATTAATCTGATCTTTGACAAGAGCAATGTGGCCCGTTGGCATCAACATCTGCACTGATGACCTTCTTAGAGAGGCTGCGACACAAAGCTGGTGGCTTTAATCCCGCCAATATGTGCGTTAACAGTCTGACACCGTGTCTTTTCTTCAAAATCAAGGCCACATTTGCGCAACTGTTGTCCAGTTAGGAAGCCCAAACAGCAGCAAATGAATATCGAGCATAAGATCATTCAGGGGATTGTTTCTACCCAAACAGCAGGTCAGTTGCAATGAACACTCTAAACAGTAGATCATGATGAGATCTAGCTCCCCCAAAAGTCCTCTGGGCTCTCTCATATCAGCGGGGCTGTTTACCATGCATACAGATGACTGGAAGAGTATAGATAGATATGTTCTCTCTCCAACACTCAGATGACATCGTAATCCTGGATGCATTATGAGGCTCTTGAGCTTTGCCTGTGGTTCACCTCCTGGAGGAAAAGCAATCACCTCGGCGTAGATGCATCCAAAAGCAAAGAAGTGGTTATATAGCTTGTGGAATTGCCAGGTAATGTGGCAGGGGACTTCATCTGTGGTTAGGAAAGTAAAATGTGTAGCAACTTAGGACAAATGTTGGCTGGCCTTGTTATTAAATTACAATTACAGGAGAAGTAATTACATTCCCTTTATCCTGCTGTTTTATGAGCTGGATTATAAAGTACAATATCCACACTCAAGGAAAATCTGTTTTTCACTGTGAGTCAACCGTGCATTTTTAAAGGATTTTTTTTCTTCGATCCGTCCATTTGCTATACTACTTAAGCGTCGAGTTGACAAATTGGCTATGGGCAGATTACATGCTAAACTGGATTATGTTAATCAAAGGGCAACAATTTTTCTCATGCAATATAAAATAATGACAATGAAGACATCTCTTTAAGTTAAATGGATACCAGTGTAAAACCTTTCATTCAACTTTTGTAAAGCGTATTTGATGAGGGTGGGACATTCAATCAAATTCAGGTTGGATTGTCTAGGTCTGGGCTACCCAAACCGGCCCTCGAGGCCTACAGTAGATGCAGGTTTTTATCCAGTTCTGATACCAGATCGGGACAGTTTAACCAGTGAGGTTTTTGTTCAAACAAGCAGCACTTGACTAAAAGCAAATGATATATGTATAAATATGATGGAGCCTATCCCAGCTAACTACGGGCACCAGGCGGGGGGCACCTTGAATCGGTGGCCAGCCATTCACAGGGCCGAAGGAGACAAAGGACATGCTTACACTCATACCTAGAGGCAAATTACAGTGTTCGAGCAGCCTACCCTGCATGTTTTGGGGATATGGGAGAAAAGCGGCATGCCCGGAGAAAACCCATGCAAGCCCGGGGAGAACATGCAAACTCCACACTGTGAGGACCCACCTGGGATCAAACCCAGGACCCCAGAACTGTGAGGTTGACGCTCTAACCACTGGTCTGCCGGGCCGCCTGAAATTAAATTATATCGTATACATTAATATGAGGGTGGCCCTGTGGACGAGTGGTTAGCACGCCGACCTCACAGGGTTCGAGAGTTTGATCCGAGGTCGGTCCCCACTGTATGGAGTTTGCATGTTCTCCCCGGGTTTACCAGGGTTTTTTTCTCCGGGTAATCTAGTGTCCTATCACATCCCAAAAACATGCAGGTCGGGCTGGTTGAACACTCGAAATTGCCCCTTGCTGTAAGTGTGAGCATGAATGGTTGTCCATCTCCTTGTCCCCTGCGATTCGTTGGCCCGGTTTAGCTTATCCCCTGCCTGGTGCCTAAAGTTATCTGGGATAGGCACCAGCTCCCCCACAACCCTTGGGATGATAAGCAGCACAGAAAATGTATGAATGAATGAAATAAAAATACTACTCCTGTTGTTAAACAGTATTTATGTTTAGATTATGACAACTGAACATGTTTCCTCGAAACAGGCGAAGAAAACTTTATTTATTGGATAAAACTTAACAAGGAAAATATCAAAATGTAAACCTATACTCAACCTAAATATATCGGGATATGACTTTTAATCCATATAACCTAGCTCCAGTGCGAATTCACTTTCAACAACTCATTGACTGCCATTGAAGGCGTTAGGTCTACAATTTGTTTGGGCCTGGGAGGGCTGTCAGTGATGATCACTGCAGTAAAGCATGATTCGTCATTGGCAGCCATACCAGTTGAACAGATAAGACATCTATAACTCTCAATCAAAGTGAATTATGATAGTTAAATATCAATGGGAACAATGATATATTATATATTTGGGAGACAATGTAACCTATAAACTTAGTAAATGAGTTGGTATAACATTAAGTTAACTTTACTAGTTTAATGTATGCCAGACAAAGATACGTATGTTGTCCAGCCAAACCTGAAATTGAAGGATCTCAGTGGAATACACATAAGTGTATGTTCTTGTTCTTTGATGCTTTTTCTGTCTTTGCTGCATTTTAGAATTAGAGCTGGAGGAGAGGGCAGCCTGTGTTTTCTAGGCCAGTTTTCCCCACATGGCAGAGCATTAAGGCCCAGCACAAACCCCTGCTCTTTACACTTGAGAAAGGATGATTTTCTTCAGCTGATTCATGCAGACTCCCTGCTGTGGTAGTGTAAAAACGTCACATCTGACCTGGAATCGGTTTTCAGCTGTCATCCCCTTGCTGTCTCGTGGCGTTTACACTCTGACACACTCGCCTCCACAGTGAAATAACACTGCTCGTGTTTAGCTGGACTGTGGCAGCTGGTCAATACACCAGGCACACATTGGGCTTCCACGACTGGTGGCTTTGAGGAGGTTGGTGTTGCATAAAGATGAGAAACAGCCAACCTCACCCTAAGGATTAAAATCTCATTGTCCGCCTCTTTAGCTTTTCTTTCCTGCAAACTGAACTTTTTAAAAGAAATAAATAGACATGGTCATGATCTGTTAGAAACAGAAGTGGTATTCGTTCCTGATAATCATCCTTTTGGATTCCTCGTGAAACGAAAATATACGTTTATGTGCCAGCATTGAAAAAGCGGCAAAGTGCTAAAATCGTTGACTACACTCATTATATTTAGAGCTGAAAAGAACAATTCACCTCATCCATTGAATCTTAATTGAACCGGAAACGAGGCGGAAAGAAATACAAGTGTGAATGAGACATGGGAGGACTGCAGTGTTATACGTTTCACGCACTTTTGCATTTTCCCAAACAAAACGGCTGTGTCAATGTGGAATTAATATAACAGCAACACTTTTGAATTTTTGATTAAGATCATTTTCGTGTAAATATGCCCTCAATAAGCATCAATAGGCAATTCATTTGAAACGCTGATGAACAGGTGAGCAAAGGCCACTTTATTTATTTAGCAGATTTTTTTACACAAGGTAACTCAATGAGCGTTACATGATTAAGCAAGGCCATAAAGCTGTAGAATTTAAGGCAAGCTACTGAATAAAATACCTGATTCATTAAAACCCAGAGGACATACACTAAAGAAAAAAGCGGCAAAGTTCTTATTTAGATAAGTAAGGAAATTGTATTAATAGGACTCTATTGAATAAGTTACATAGAGAACAAACTTTAGGATTATATGCTTATATGTGAAAAAAGACTTTGAGGAAGCAAGAGGAGCAGGAAAGAAAAAAAGGAAAGATAATGAAAACTGTATTTAGTAAACACGCGGGAGGTGTAAGATGGGTTTTCTGTTTATCTTTAATGCTATTTACAGTAACATTAACAAGATGACCTGGATTCCTTTGAGTCTTTCTTTTGAGGTTCAAGGCTCCAAAGAGTGACTGACTATTGTTTGTGTTCCGATTTATTATCCTTATTATTTACCTCCTGCTGTTTCCCCCTGAGAGCCAGAACGTGTCTGTTACACGTATAATGATGTGCAAATGCATTAAAACTAATTTTACTCTGATTATTTTAATGGCGGTGCTATAAATATGATGTTAACACAGTTCTCTTAAATCTTTATGTTGCTAAATTCCTAGGAAGACGGTTCAAAAGTAAAAGAGTTCACAAAATTCCATCCATCTTTTTCTTACTCTGTTGACTGATTTCAAATGGAGGCATCACTCATGAATTCATAACATTTTGATTGTCTCATCTCATTTTTTGAACGGCTTTATCCTCATTAGGGTCGCGGGGGTGCTGGAGACAAACCCAGCTGTCAGAGGCGGGGGACACCCTGAATCGGTGGCCAGCCGATCGCAGGGCACAAGGAGACGGACAACCATGCACACTCACGCCCGTACCTATGGGCAACTTAGTGTCCAATCAGCCTACCGTGCATGTTTTTGGAATGTGGGAGGAAACCAGAGTACCCAGAGGAAAACCCACGCGGGCCCGGGGAGGACATGCAAACTCCACTCAGATGGACGTGACCTGGATTTGAACCCAGGACCCCAGAGCTGTGAGGCCGACGCGTTAACCACTAGCTCCACCGGCCCGCCCACATCTTGATTTTTTTTTGGTTTAGAGATATTGTTGACCTCAAAACTATCCCTTTTCACCTTTAATCCTTCTTAATATTCATTCATTAATTTTCCAAACTGCTTATCCTCACAAGGGTCACTGCAGCCTATCCCAGCTGACTCCTGAATTGGTGGCCAGCCAATTGCAGCACTCTGAATAGCATTTATTCTTATTTCTTTTTTTATTTTTTTTATTTTTACTTCTTGGTAAAAAAGAAAATATTTAATTGTTTTTTTTATTTAAGAATAAAGAAAACAAATATTATCATTTCATCTATTTATTTAATGACTTGATAAATGTATTATATTTATATCATTATATATAATTTAGTTAATGAATTAAAAATTACATTGTTTTGATAAAAACAAAAAAGGGGAAAAAAGTATAGATTCTCCTTTTATTTATGTATGTTTTTAATTTAGGGACTTATAAAAAGGGGGGGATAAACTAATTTGTTTTATTTTGTAATGTTATTCTTTTTATCCTATTCAGTTAAGGGGGAGAAAAACATGAAATATTACCTGATTTATGGAGTCTTTTAACCGTCATCAAGGACTACAGGAATTCTATATGAATTTATTTTAGCAGAAAGCATGAAGTCAATGTACGTAATCTAATTTTGCAGGCCAAAAAAACCAACAACAACAATGTAGTGGTCCGAGGTGCCAGTTTGAGCAGCAACACCTAGGTAAAGTGTATGGTTTTTTTTTCAAATCTGTGAACCAAGCCCTATACACTGACAAACAGTAATTTACTCTCGCAATCGAAGCACCAGAATCAAATGGCATGAATCATCTCAAGGGACTACCCTTGAAAGAAATATGCACACATACAGGCTTTTTGGAGTCATCACTTAACCTGCATGTGTTGTGATACAAAATGAAGCAAAACAGTCTTGTGAATTCAAACAAAACATGTCTACAGATTTAACACCATGCAAGAGTCCTCTCAGAATCCATTTGCCTCTGGCATTGATTGGTGCAAACACACAATATTGCCGCTTCTTGTTAGGGGAATCAGTCGATGAGCAGCAAACAGTTTGTCATTTCAGTATGACAAACCACCGATCACGGCGCTTAATTGTTTCAGGAGGCAATGTGAAACAAGTGTGAGATGACGACCAAGCCCATCTTTCTTTGGATGCGAACGAACATCAATTGAAGGCAATATTAAGGAATATAATAGAGAAGATAAGCATGTCTAAGCATCCTGCATGTAAGCCGAGCGACAGAGCAATTCAATCACCCTCTAATATACACTCCTGGATGTATTGTATGCTTGTTTGTATTGACTCTGTCTCATCTGTACTATGTGCATATATTGTACTTCAAACAAAAAGAATGCCCTCACTCTGCGGAAAACACATCAAGTCAAGACAGCTGAAAAATGTCCTTGTGAGGAAACAAAAAAAGAGCGCTGATGAATCACACTTCAGTCATCTGTCATCATTAGTGTATGTGAGCCAAAGTTAATGAAAGTAAAACACAGCAGACCATCAGATACACAAGACAGCACCCCAGGATCGATACACACTGTGTACATACAATGTGTGAGGTTAAGGATGCGCAGACACACATTATCCAAGCGCGTGCAGTCACGCGTACACGCATACTCACGCACGCTTAGCATATTGATCGAGCCCTCCGTTTGCCATTTTCTGCACAAGCTTGATGTCAAGGCTTACAGGTTATAGCCGGTCCTCCCAAAACCACAGTCATCCATCTGCTGCTTAATGAGGCCCAACTAAAATTTTGTATTTTAATGTTTTGACTTAGTCACTCTTGAGCAACCGGTATTACATTTATCCAGCACATGCAGCCCTTACAGCACAAAGTGGCGGCCCGGGGGCCAAATCTGGCCCGCCGCATCATTTTCTGTGTCCCGGGAAAGTAAATCATGAGTGCCGACTTTCTGTTTTAGGATCAACTTAAAATGACGAGTATAGATGTATATAAAATTTCCTGATTTTCCCCCTTTTAAATCAATAATTGTAATTTTTAAATCTATTTTTTCTGTGTTTTTAGTTCAGAAATCATTTTGTAAAATCTAAAAATATATATAAAAAGCTAAAATAAACAGTTTTAGATCTATAAAAAAAAAGAATATTCAGGGCTTTTAATCCAGTTCTTTTAATGCATTTATAGAAAAAAATCTAAATATTATATCTAAAATGGTCCAGCCCACGTGAAATCAAGTTGACGTTAACGCGGCCCGCGAACCAACCCGAGTCTGACACCTCTGCTTTACAGTATAACTTACTCACACATACTGAAAGGGGAAAAAAAACTACTGTACAGCGGTGCGTTCAGCTCGGCGAGTGAAAAGAGCTGATGAGAAAACCTTACGGTGTTGGGTCTGCATGACGTGTTCACCATCCTCACCCCTGAATCCTGCTCTTCCAAAGCAAGAAACCTGTTTTTTTGGTCCATTTTACCACCCTATTCCGCCTAATGTCTTTCTGAATGTACATGCATTTAAAAAAAAAGTTAGACGTCAAGAACTGTATTACACAGCGTCTTGCCTTAGTTTGCATTGTACGAGTAGCAGCAATAAGGTCAAAAGATATAAAAAGTGAGGAGCTTACACGCAAAGACGATGGATACTGAATGATAAGAATCTAAATAAAATAAGTAACTGCTGTTTATTTAACTGTGAATACAAGCCAGGGTTAACCAAATAAATGCCTACTGCCCTCATAATCAATCCACAATGTGTTTTGGCTACTTGCAACATTTCCCAGTATCAGCCAGACCGCTAAATAGTATATTAGTATCTGAATAGTGACGACATCACGACTCATTTCAACTCCCCGCAGAGGAAAAAGAATAACCAACTTTGAGTACCGAGTTCAAAATGTGTTCCTCCATTGTTTCTATTCAAATATCGGTTGCTGAATGTGCTACACCATATACTCAATTTCAATTATGAGTAGATATTGGCATGAGTAAATTTCACTCGGATCAATTTTCCTTTTTCATTTTCTCTTTTACATTAGCAACAGAATTCCTACAAACTCTATCCTTGTTGCTTTGGACCTATGCCTGTGTGTCGTACTGTAAATTTTACCATCGTTCATCGGAAAAAGGAGCTTTCAAAGGAATTTTATATTAAAACCCTGATCATGCAGTTGGCGACAGTAACCCTGCACAGACACACTGCAAAGGCAAAGAAAGAGAGCCACAATTTCATAAATGACTGCAGAAAATAGATCAGCACTCCACTGGAGCTCAGATTGTCCCTCTGCAGATATTAGTCACACATGAAGATGAATAGTCTTTCTGTCTTCTATCTTCTATGAAAGTATAGAAAGACATCTGGATTAAAAAGAGGTTGAAAGGACTGATAGCAAGCATAATGGCAATTGTAACATATCAAGGTAAGGAGCAGGTTGTATGTTAATTACAAAACAGTTGCGAAAACAAATGTCGTATGGGGGCTTTGAAAAAAGCCATTGGAGTATACTCAAAGAAGATCAAGAGAGAAAGGTTGAACAAATAAAAATGAGGAGGGTGATAAAAGAATGCAGATAGAGACATAGAACTATAATGAATAACGTAAGTGACTGAGTGACAGTCGGAGCGAATTAGACAAGAAATGTAGTAGATATTCCGAAAGAATGGATTTGTTAAAGGAAATAAAAAATATAATATATATATGCCTCACCTGTAATGTTTAGTGAAAGATAATCATCATTAATTGTTTTCATTGTAACTCGTCAATGATGGGTTTATACAAACTGTAACAATGAATCTGCCAATTGTTAACTTGATTTAGCGTGACTACTCAATAAATCTCATATTACAATGCTGGTGCAACATTAACATTATCAAGTCAAAATGACTATCTACCAAAATCATCTATATTGTATCAAGATCAATGGAACTACTTAGGATGAGTCAGCCAAAACCCATAGTCCTTGTCTTTGTGAAATGATTAAAAAAGAAAGGTGGAAAATACCATAATCAGTTCCTGTAAGTGAAGTAGGTGGAGGTAGTTTTTTTGTTGCCTTCATCCGTTTAGTTTTATTGCTGTGCCAGCGAGAATTTAAGTTGTTTGTTTGCGTACAAGAAAATCTGTCATTTGTATTGGAAACAAAGACGACTTTCTTCTAATTACTTGGACGTGTATTTTTTCTAATTGTGATTGATTAGCATTTGGACACAATGAAAGCAATGGTCAAGAAATAAAATGGGACTCCCTTTTATGTAGTACGTACTTTATTACGACAATAAATGCACAAAGTCCCAAAACATATTAAGCAAAGAACTTAGCGGAGGTCGAGGTCATATCCTTGAAGAATTTGTAATTAATATTTTCAAACTGTTTCACACAAGTGCTATATGTTAAGTAAAGCATTGGGGATGAATCATAAGCATTGCCATGACCTTAAATAAAGTATAATGTTTTGGATGGAAATGGTTGGCCAAAAAATATGATTTGAAGTCATTGCTTCTTGCAAAAGTTATCGTGTTCATATTTAATGAGTCTTTTGAGATTCCATCCCCTGGTTATCACTTCTATAAGCACTTTGAAGGTTTTTTTTAAGTTATGTTGAAAGAACCACATTGACTTGCTGGATTTGAAATATTGAATAATGCTACTTCTGGGAATATTGAGGTTGACATGTATTTATTCTATCTTCATATTTCTATAATATTGGATTTTTTTTAAAAATACATTCCCCTCTTCTGGAACATTTTAACATTCTCATGTAGGAATTATGATTTTGATATTTTATTCATTTAACATTGGCTGCCGGGTTAGCAAATTTGATTTCTAACGCCATCAATGGCACCGATATATGACAATTCAGAGTCAGTCTTCCAAGTTTAAACGAGTTGGACGTCTATGCTAAAAAACATGCATGATAGGCTAGTTGGAGACTCTAATTTGCGCCCAAGTATGAGTGTGTATGTGAATGGTTGTCTCCTTGTGCCCTGCGAATGGTTATATTGATAATATTGGGCAATTCTCTGGTAACTTCCTGCACATTTTGGGTCACTTGCTCTTAATTTTAAAGCAAATTGAGTTGAGATGTTTTTTTCTTGGAAAGAAAAACACCAATACAGAAAGACTGAAAGAGTTAAGAAAAAATAACATTCCATTTTTTCTTATGTATGTGATGCCCCAAATGGTATCACATATTTTTTTGAGTATTGGTATGGAGATTTAGTATAGTGTCAACAGTAGAAACAAGGTAAACATACAAATACTATTAACAATAGGATCACTCAAAATTGTCCCTCCATATTAGTGTGTGCGTTGTAGTTAGTTTCCATGTGCCCTGTGATTGGCTGGCAACCAATTTAGGCTGTCTTCCTACCTACTGCCCATTGTTGGGTGGGATAGGCTTCGGCACCCCCATTACCCCAGTGAGGATAAGCGGCTCAGAAAATGAATAAAAGTGCTATATGTACCCTTCTTGAAGTAAAGTTTGGAAAACCGTTATCTTAACTTCAGGAAAGGATACGAAAAGGAAAAGGAAAAAATGGTGAAGCCACTAGAGTTGAAAGTTTAGTGTTGCCTTTCACTTTCACAGTCGGCTGCCTTTTTTTTACCCTGTTGATAGAAAATATTCATGAGTGCATAAATATGAACGCTTAGAACAGAATAATCGGGCTACACTGCAATCATAAATAAGCTAATAGAATAACGGGTGTATTTGCGTTATGTTTTTTTTAAAATCTACTTCGTCACCATAGCAATGAATTATGTGTCCTTTACCAGCAACATTACACCATTTGTTTTAAAGAGGAAATATTAATAAAAAATGTGCTTTTTGATTTTTGCACATAAATTGTTTGGTCTCCAGTGTGCGTCTACAATAAAGTGTGAAAATAAACATCTAAATAAATCTTTTGGCATACCTAATTCGGAGAATATTTCCATCTCTCAGACAGACAGCTGGAATTTATTTTAACATATAACATACAGCATGTCCTTAAAAAAGAAATGATACACAGCACATGATGCTATACATAATACTATCTCATCTCATCTCATCTCATTTTCTGAACCACTTTATCCTCATTAGGGTCGCTGGGGGTGCTGGAGCCTATCCCAGCTGTCTCCAGCCCAGAGGCGGGGGACACCCTGAATCAGTGGCCTGCCAATCGCAGGGCACGAGGAGAAGGACAACCATGCACGCTCACACCTAGGGGGAATTTAGAGTGTCCAATCAGCCTACCATGCATGTTTTTGGAATGTGGGAGAAAACCCACGCAGGAGAACATGCAAACTCCACACAGTTGGACATGACCTGGATTTGAACCCAGGACCCCAGAACTGTGAGGCCGACGTGCTAACCACTCGCTCCACCGGGCCGCCCTACATAATACTATTATTCACAAATTATACTTCTGTTCAGGACACTACCAGAGGATGTTAATAAAATATCATGCTTTATACTTTTGGGACTTTTCTAAATATTAATGTTTCTGTTAAACCCAAAATCCCAAACCATTTAACAACAAATCCCTTTAGCTCTTCCTTTTCTGCTTAGCCCATAAAACACACACACACACACACACACACACACACACACACACACACGCAGATATTGTATCAAGCTGTTCTTTGGGAATTTGGGTTTGCTCCTTCAGGGGGAATAAAACACATTTCATTGATTGTTTCCTGCCTTTCATCATGAAACAAATCAAGAAAATATGAAAGCAAATGCGTTTGATGATGCAATATAAAATTATGATACACAGTATAACCTAATTAGCATAAAGTCGCTTTAGGAAACATTACACATTTTGGCTTGCTTCATTTTCTCCCAATAAGGGTTTTGCTCAGGGATCCTCTGTCAATCAAACAGCCTTGCAGAGAGCATCTGCCCATCAAATAATGTGTCTGTCACTTAATTAGTTTTCCGCTTTCCTTTGTCGATCCAAGCAGGTTGTATCCTAATTAGACCCTCCCTCTTGTCTTTAGTTGGAATTAATGAGAATCATTAAGTCCCATAGTTTTATTTGCATTCCCTTAAGAAGATATATAGCAGTCAGTAACAAAGTTTGAATAAAGTCTGTGCAAAAGAAAAGGCTAAAAGTGCAAGAAAGTGCATTTGGAAATTAACACGTTGAAATGTTGATAGGGAACATATTGGCGGTGTGTACGACACTGTGGTCCAGTGTCAGAAGTGTAGTGTTTGATAGAGCATCATTAGGTAGAATCTTGGCAAACGTCTCCAGGGCTCTTATGTTAACTGTGAGGAACAATTAGTGTCAAATATCAACACATACCCACCCACCCCCTCTCTTCATCTTTCTCCGACTCTTTCTAGCCCCAGTAAATAATGAAATTTGTCACAGACAGGGCCCTCCGTGTCGGAGATGACCTTTGGAAACCTCACAGTAAATTGGCTTCAGCAAGAAAAGCTACGTCATTAGCCTCTCCCTGTCTTTGTGTCACCGCCGCTTTTCTTCTACTGTCTCGCCGCATTCACATTGACTTTTATTATTTCAGTTTAATTTGAAACTGACTGTTTAAGTCGTGGAGTCCCGTAAAGCTCTTGAGATCTCGGTGTCTTTCCTCTGAAGTCGTGGAGTCAAATGGTACAGTGGGAAAGTCTTCGAGTTGGAGCGATCTGCTTTCTGTTTGCATCGTAATGGGATTTGTTTGACCACATTCTCTTGTTTTGAGTTAATTTTAGACTATAGTACGTCTACCATCTGCTCAACAATAAATTGAAATGTGACTTTCAATAGCCCAATTTTGGAAACGTTAGTTTGCCCATATGCAAATATTATGAGTGGGTTGGCCCACCTAAGTAGTGTGACCACCCCAGACAGAACAAGGCACACTGTTCATTTCCTCATCCAATGAGTCCATATCAAGGCTTGTAATGAGGAGATTGAATTAGAAGAGGCTCACAGTCCGAATACTAATTGGAACTGTGTGTGTCCACTTTGTTAGGTTTGAAATGTACAAACAGGATCAGGTCACCTTACTGTGCAAATACTACAGTACATGAAATGAATTATACTGAATACTTGTTTTGATAGAGGAAAAATCTAATTTCCTGGCATAATTCCATAGAATTACTTCATTAGGAAAGTCAGTACGAATATCTATTCACTTTTTGAACTCACTAATTTAGGATATTTAACAAATACTTGCATAAAATTAACATGATTCAAATCATGTGATAATATTCTTTGATTCTTTGTGCTCCTATTCGCTTAATACTATGATAGCAATCCTCTGATTGGTTCATTTTCCATATATTTTCATGCTATTTCTAGAAATTCCAGAGAATATACAAATATACGTATCTATTCAGATCACTGAATGTGTTTATAAGTGATGTTTAAATCACCCGTTAAATGTGTTTATGGCAGAAATAAAATTGCAGCACACTGCGTTTTAAGTTATGCCATTAAGAGGCTGTTTTCGTTTAATATTGTGTTTATTATGCGATGTTTGTTTAGTTGTTGTACTGAAGTATTGTTCTCTTGTGGGTGACTCAACTCTAGCATTTGGTATTATAAACTGATTGAATTCATTTACCCCTTTTTCCATAAACTGGCCTATCCCGGTTTACAAGGGGCAGTAGGTGGGGTACACCTTGAATTGGCTTACTGGCCAAACGTAGTTCATCTAAGCCTATTAGATGTTTTTGTTTCCTTTGGGGTATGTAACACACAATGCTTTTATAACAGCAATAATTATTACCGATCCAATCCCAAGGAAATGTTTTAAGGAGGGAAAACATTATACTCAGATGTCTTTTTTACTTCAATTTGAACAGCACTTTTGCAACATTCTAATCATATTAGATTGATTTTTACAAAGCAACAACAACACAAAATTAATAGTCACAGTTGTGCAGCACCAAAATAAGGTTGCAAACAAATTCTTTAACCAATGAATTTTAACAAAGATAAACTTGTAAGGGAAATACATTTGGACATCAATGGCAGCCATTCATTTTCCAAACAAGGGTGGCAGGGGGTACCAGAGCCTATTCCACTTTTTTTTAAATTTATTTATACAAGGATTGTATGTTTTATATTAGGTCCAATTATGGAGCACGGGTGGCTTTTAATTTCTCACCCCCAAAGTAATAAAGACAGAAAAAGCCATTTTAGTCAAGAACAACAAACAATGGCCCAATATTCACGTAGCAAAATGCAACTATAAAAGATTTAGGCTAGAAGTCAGAGAGTAACACTCACCATAAATGTAAGACAAACAATATACTTTAGTCACAAGCCTGTAAAGTCACATTTATTGACAGAGCAATTGCAGTGTCTAATCCAAATATGTTGGTGCAGAAAAATGGTTTCTTGTCTATTGATCCATGCCTTTGTTAATCAGAATGTTCCACTTCATTAGTAGTGATCATTGTAAAGGCATCTCACTAAGCTATCTCACGGTGAGTTACGGTGAATTATTCATTCATTTTCTAGATCACTTATCCTGTTCATTGTACAATGGAGGATAATTTAACCCATGCTATTTTACCAAAGTCAGTGAATGCTTCAATAAATTGTAAGAATTTTAAAAAAAAGGCTTTGACTAATTATTTTTAAGCCACAGAATGTGTAGAGTATTGTGGAACATCTATGGATATGGGAATACAATTGTGTATGAATCGAGCTGATATTTTAGAAATCAGCAATTAAACAATTACTGGAGTCACTTCATTTATTTTAATTATAGTGAATAGATGACATTGTTCCTTTCTTGAGTGTTACTTGCTGCTATTAATGAGTCTTAGAATGGATTACATGTTTGTATGACAGTAAATCCAGAACCCTTAGTGATGAATAAAATTCTCCATTATTGGTGTATTATAATAAAACAGTTCTGTTGGCCTCCAAAAATCAGTCAAAATCCTCTAAAATGTCTTTGTGAAAACATCTGTGTTTTGTATTGTTTTGGAACAGTAACCAGTTACCGGAGGCTTTAAAAAGATGGATTTCATGTAGGAACTGAGTTATGCATAAAAAGAGACTGTGAATTACCGACAGATTACTCTCGTTTAAAATCGCAGTGCATGCCATTATCTATTGTATCGTGCAACAATGACAATCCATCTGCTCGCTCACGTAGCTCTTATAAATACAAGTTCCAGTTCAAGAAGGTATCACAAAAAATACAAAATAAACACAAGAGACTTAAAAGCAAATCCCTTGATGCTTGTTGAACTAAAGGCCTTTTATATATATAAAAAAAAGAAACTGAATGTACGCAAAATTTTAATTTATTTTACCATTTTAAGACTGTATTTTAAGTCTGATATCACACGTTTTACCCCAACTGATAACTGCATTTGTTAAGTCGCGGAAGACAGAGCAATGTTGTTATCATAAGCAAAACTATGAAAGATGCGTGATTCCCATTCTGTTATAAGTGGCTCATGCTTTTTACTTATGACCAATTTGTTAGCATGTTATTGCCATAGCTTTGCATTAGAATTCAGCTCAAACTTGCTGGGAATGAGGTCCACTGAGATGGCAACATGAATAGGGAGCCTCTAATTATATGTTCATAAACATCCTTTAGCCTTCAGATTTGAGTCCTGATTTAATCAGGGAAGTGGATTGCAGGATAATAATGTATAAGATTCTGCAGAGTATGGACAAATGTCCTGTGAATTTTGGAGGGGAACACACTGTTTTTGAATGGCCCGGTGGAGAGAGTGGTTAGCGCATCGGCTTCAGAGCTTTGGAGTCCTGGGTTCAAATCCAGTTAGGTCCACCTGTTTGCATGTTCTCCCCGGGCCTGCGTGGGTTTCCTCCGGGTACTCTGGATTCCTCCCACATTCCAAAAACATCCATGGTAGGCTGATTGGACATTCTAAATTGCCCCTAGGTACGGGTGTGAGTGTGCATGGTTGTCCGTCTCCTTGTGCCCTGCGATCGGCTGGTCACCGATTCAGGGTGCCCCCGGCCTCTGGCCCGGAGACAGCTAGCATAGGCTCCAGCACCCCCCGCAAACCTAATGAGGATAAAGCGGTTCAGAAATGAGAACACTGTTTTTCTGGCAGTGCCTATAAGGTTGTCTACATATAACTGTGCTTTTTTTCCAGGCTTCCATCCCAGATGGTCTCCAGGTGACAAGGGAGCTCATGAGGCATCAGGCCACATGTATGAGACAAATTTGCCTATTTTTCTTTCCGAATAGAATCTTCTTTCAGTGTTGTCTGGGAATTCTTGGCAGTAACGGTATGAAACACAGCTTCCTTTCACAACCCCTGAGTTGCTGATGGTGTTAGTGTGAAGTAGCATCAAGTGGAGCGGATTTGGCAAACGGAGACTGATCACGTAGCGTGGTGGAGATTTCAATGTGATGAATGATTCGAAGCTCGCACGTGTGACTGTGTTGATTGAGCGCTCGGGATCGTTGAAAAGCAGACTGAATGTAGGAATGTGACACTGAACACTGAATACATGCATGCTAAATTTAGTCAGTTTAAATGTTATAGCCAAATCCCTTCCTTTTAAGGCCTGTATACTGCAAAATATATTTATCTAATGTCCCTAATTGGGGTGAAAATCTAGCAAACTATTAAATAAAGCAATAATAATAATAATAATAATAACAGTAATCAAAGAGTTTTCATGCAGATGTGCAGTTTTAAACTTTCAATACGCAGCTGGGACGCCATAGTGAGTTGATTAGACATCAATTCTCTAATAACCCACTTCACTTGTGCAGAATATCACAATCAGCATTCATTAACATCTTTTGCCACCTCCTCCTAATTCTACTGCGACAATTAGTCAGATACATGATGTCAGGAGTAGGTTACATGGAATGGAAGCACTCGTACAATCATCCAAAGCCTTCAGATCCCTTAGCAAGAGAATGAGTGAGATGAGAAGAACGACTAAGACGAGAGCAAGAGAACAGTGGGAAGGAGGAGACCTACAGTGTTGGATTCATTCTCATTTATCAAACGTGCGTGAGGCTTCTAATTTTTTTTCGTCTGTTCATTGAAGGAGGAACATCTCATGTCAAACACAAAAACACATCAATTGGGAATAACTGACTTTAATATGCAAGTGATTTGAAGTGATGTAAAAAAACAAAAAACAAACACAAAATAAAACTCTCTTTTCTGTCTGCTTCTCTTCTCTTAGTGGATGCTTTGATCTCATTTGAATACCCTTCAGTCCCTTATGGCATATATTAACACTGAGTCAGCAAAAGGAGCAGGCACGTTGAGAAACTGATCAATTTCTTATCATTTGCATTTGCATGCAGATTGTGGGGGAAATGATTATTGAACAATTTTGACATTTATTTCAAAGTAAACTGTAGAAATAATAATTCCTTGTCGTAAATCCTAACTCAATAACACAACGGTATTAATAATTCTGAACACCATCCGTTCCATGATGCTTGTCAAAAACTGTAGCCATCAGAAAATGTTTACTTGCACATTTCTAATACTGAAATGAAAAAAATGATAATAAAATGTTTAGATGTTCCCTCTCTTGTATAATGTGGCCAATCAGGGCTCTGAAACATTTCACAACTTTCTCACACATCTTTGATTTTAGCCCATTTTTAAAGCACAATATCTAGCTAATTGATTAAACATAAGACAAACACACGTATTCTTAGTAAACAATCCAGCTCACTGTGCTGGCTTCTTCTTTCACTTTGCCCTGACTGTCACAATATGTGGAGAATGGTTTGTATTTCTCTCCGTTTCCATCACGTGAGCATCATTAATAAGGAAGCTGTAGCTTTGGGAAATGTTCCTGCAGTCTCCTGCTTCTAATGTGTCAAGAGCATAAACAGTTAGGAGTGTGGTTGTAATCAATTAGAGGTAAATTACAGTAGATTAAATGCATGCATTATTTCCCTGTGCATACTACATTAGCAGAAGGTCATATGAATCAGTGTGGAAACCTAGTGCTCTGTCACACCTGGACAGTAAACAAAAGCAAAGTAACACTAACTATTTCAGACCAAGGATAACAAGATAATGCATCACCATTATTAATTTAGTATACCTTTCCCCTATCAAATGGAAAAAAATGCAGTTAAAGCAGCATCAGCTAAAACAAAGAGCAACTATCATCCTATTTTTGCCACATTTTGATGGTACAATTCGAACATGCCGCTACCTATGACCCTGGTGTGTGACGTAAAGTACATCCTTATCATATAAATCCAAATTTTACATCTTTTTTGACCTATACTATAGTCAAGATGACACCTCAGCAAGCTACAGGTTTGGGACAGATGTATTTAGCTATCTTGTGATTAGAGTGTCGACGTGATAACAAGGTGTGAAATGTTCCTTGTTGTGCGGCTGTCAAAAACAGTTCCGTTCAATGGCCGGTTCTTGATATACTAAAGACACACAGTTTTACACTTGCCTGTAACGAAATGAGACAACCCTCAATCAAAAAGTCTGCCACCAAAGCAAAAATCCTTTTGTCTTGACATTTTATGTTTACATAACTTAACTATCAACTGGGCGTTTTGGTTTGAGCACAATGACAAAATGAATCACTGGCTGTTTACACGACAACAGTAATGGGGGTCATAACACAAAAACCATTCCAGAGGGTCTTATAATTTACACGCCTCCTGTAAACCTTGCCTAAGTTTACGAAAACCTATTTTGAAATGTAAAAGAAGTGTTTATTTTTACACTGCCCACATGTATATTAGTTTATAATTGATATACTCTGCTGGGAGTTAAATTTTCGACTCTTCTCTGACCTAGCAAGGACATTCAAACAAAATACCATTTACAAGCCATGACTCATGAATGTGATCTGTCCACGCTGTCATGTCACACAGCGCACATGCAATCGTGCACTTGTGAGTGACACACTTTCACCCACACGTTAACACCCGCGCAGGGTTCATTATTCAAACCGCTCATTTATGCACATTTCCATATTCTCTTTCCAGGAATCACGCGGTTGTCTGTGCCAGCCCCGTTTCCCATCAGGAGCAGCTGTCAGCCGCTGTGTGATGGACTGGTGGCAGAGCGAGGGCAACGTGTAGACACCCTGAGCTTGTTGTTCAGCCCTGAGCTGCTCCGCTTCAGCAGTGGGGGGTTAAGTACCTTGCTCCAGGGCCTTCCATGGTGGCTGCTGAGGGACAGCACTGTGTGTATGCATGCATGTGTCATTTTTCCCTTCTTGGATTTTCCAGCTAGAGAACACAGGCAAATCAGCAGTATACTGTTTCCAAGTGATTGTGGCCCCTCTGTATCACATGGTTGACCTGGAGATGTGGTGCTAAAGAATATGCTGCTGCTACTGAGTTCTTGATTGACAGACAAAAGACTATAAAATGTGGGGTTAAAATGAACACGCTGGCCAGTATTTATGCAGCTTTGCCTCAGAAGTAACTGTTTCTTCATTGGTCTAAACCAGGGGTGTCAGACTTGGGTTGGTTCGCGGGCCACTTTGACGTCAACTTGATTTCACGTGGGCCGGACCATTTTGGATATAATATTTAGATTTTTTTTTATAAATGGATTAAAAAACTGGATTAAAAGCCCTGAATATTCAGTATTTTATAGATCTAAAACAATGTTTATTTTAGCTTTTTTTTATATTTTTAGATTTTACAAAATGATTTTTGAACTAAAAACACAGAAAAAAATGATTAAAAAATGACAATTATTGATTTAAAAGGGGGAAAATCCAGAAATTTAATAAACATCTATATTCTTCATTTTAATTTTATCCTAAAACAGTAATTCGGCACTCATGATTTACTTTCCCGGGCCACACAAAATGACGCGGCAGGCCAGATTTGGTCCCCGGGCCGCCACTTTGACACATGTGGTCTAAACTAAAATATACTTGGGAAAAAGTTTCGTATTTTATTGTAGAGCCCCTTGAGTAGAATGATTACTATATTCTTTTAGAAAACTTTCACCGTGGAATAACATCAGAGCACATTGATGTTTGAAGTTGCAAATAAATCAGTTTCATCAGTGAGGGCTGGCAAATATGAATTTAATTATTTTTAGATGAAGTTAGATAACATAGAAATCTGACTAAAAGATATGCTTTATTTTCTGCTGGGGTTTATTTTATTTTTTGCAGTTAGCTGAGCAGGCACGCACTTGAACCATATCCCAAAACAGTATTGCTGCACTATACTCCGCTTTATCGTTCTTGTGATAAACACTGTGCCAGTTATTGTTTAGTGTGTGAAAATTGTCAGGCAACTACTCGGTTTTACCTCACCTAATTATTTGCTGGACAATCTACAAGAACTCCAAAGGATCAGCTGGGGCAATGAGCTTTTGCATAAATGGGCAGACTATTCACACTCACGCATCGTTTTGGGAAATGGGAGGAAACCAAAGTACCTGGAGAAAACCCCCGCAAGGCCAGGGAGACATGCAAACTCCACACAGGTGGACCGACCTGGGATCGGACCTTGGACCCCAAAATTTTGAGGCCTTTATGCAAACATGTGGACAAAAAAATATTTATTTTGAAATAATTATCATCTAATGCACGTGTCAAAGTGGTGGCCCGGGGGCCAAATCTGGCCCACCGCATCATTTTGTGTGGCCCGGAAAAGTAAATCATGAGTGCTGACTTTCTGTTTTAGGATCAAATTAAAATGAAGAGTATAGATGTATATTAAATTTCCTGATTTTCCCCCTTTTAAATCAATAATTGTAATTTTTTAATCATTTTTTTCTGTGTTTTAGTTCAAAATTTTTTTTGTAAAATCTAAAAATATATAAAAAAGCTAAAAATAAACATTGTTTTAGATCTATAAAAAACTGAATATTCAGGGCTTTTAATCCAGTTCTTTTAATCCATTTATTTTTTTAAAAATCTAAATATTATATCTTAAATGGTCCGGCCCACGTGAAATCAAGTTGACGTTAAAGCGGCCCGCGAACCAACCCGAGTCTGACACCCTTGATCTAATGCTAAATTTGGAACCATTGATGAAAAACAATTAAACACACATTATTAAGGGATGATAAAATATTGACCTTTGAGCATCAAACTAGTTCTTTAACCAAACCATCTCGTACTGTTAAAGACAGCATCAATGAACATATGAGCATTAGTGCAATCATGAGTGTAATCTCATAGTCAATACACACCCTCGCATTCAATTTTTAATTAATAGTTCTCTTTAAAATGTTGGATATTTTCTACTGACTATCCTATGGACTTAATCAGGACAAGGATGACGTCCTTTCATTCTTTCATTGCAAGTTGACTCGTTGATGATTGCATCGCCCACCAGATCAAACCCACTCGCAACTCTGACAGCAGTGTGGCACCACCACAACCCGGAACCAAACTTGCTGCTACCTGTTAACAATCTGTGCACGTGATTATTCCATTAGCCCAACACAGGTGCCGATATTAAAAATCCCATCCCTTCACAATAAGAAACAACCCAAAAAGCCGGTTGTCACGTCTATGTGCACGCATGCATAGATGCCAGCCAAACATCGGTGGCACAAAGAAACGCACGCTAATAAGCAAAACCCACTTTTGTCTTCCTCTCCACCACTCGTAAAAGGCGAATTATACACGCATTACATAGCGTACACGTTAAAAAAAAATCATAATAACACGAAATAACTCACCATGGTTGTTCCAGCTCCCAGTCTCGGAAAAAGTCCAGTTCGAAAAGATCCATGACAGGCTCCGGGTGGCTTTGTGAGGGTGTTCGGAATCCAAAGCCGCCGTTTCTACGTGTTTTTTATTTTTTTTTCTTACATGGGCCAGTAATACACGCGGCGTGGATGCGCGTGTGCGGGAGAGACGGGAGTGAGAAGGAGAGTAGACACTCGCCTCTGCCAGGAATCTGCTACGTGTTCGAGGCGAGCTGACAGCGAGGCAGAGGGAGGGAGACACACACACACGCGCGCGCGCGAACACGCACACGCACGCACACGTGCGCGCGCGGGCGCACACTGGAGAAAGGGCACACCAACACAAAAAAAATCATTTCTTCATAAAAGCTATGTCTAGGAGAACAAAAGCGGGTGCCACGTGTAATGAAATGGGGGTAAAATACTTGTACCTTTATTTGGAAGCATTGTTATAATAAAAAATGTGAAAATCACACCCAAATAGTCTGATGAGTCACCTCACATTTGCACACAAAAATTGGGGATTTGGTTGTTGTTTGTCTACAATGTGAGGGGAAAAATAAATGAAGTTATTTTCTTCCAAGTGGTAAGAGTGTAAGTATAAAAAAATAATATATATATTTTAAAAAGCACAATGGCTGGCATGAGAAGGTTCTTTTTCTTTTTCAACTCATTGGCAGAGCTGTAGCTAACATTTTAAATAGCTGACCTCCTCTATCTACTCTATAAACACTCGCTGTCCAACATTTCTTGAGATTTGTTGGATTCAGTGTACGATCCCAGCTCATAATCTGATTTATACTGAAATTCAAGTCAGCCAGTTTAAATGTTCCAACGTGACTGATGTATTTATGTGGCAGCATCTGTTCTGGAAGGTAGCTGGAAGGGTAGGTTTTGATTACAAATAATAATGATCATAAAAAATAGGGGGCTTGTGTCATTTATTTAAATCACCAAAATCAAGTATAGTGTCTGCAGAAACACACATTTTTTTAGATATAAAATGAGAAACAAGGATCAAGCCTCTAAAAATTTGGTAGCCGAGGCTGGCAATTTTTAGTGTTGTTAATGTAGACTATTAGTATTTCACTCTGAAGTATATGTACTTTACAAGACTATTTTCTAAGGCATATTTTTACTCTTGTTTTGCATGTGAAAATTTCCATTTTTTTTGGGTCGAAATATACTACAACTTCTTTGGCGCCATTTGAAAATGAATGATTAAGCATTTGGGGTCTCCTAAATAACAATAAAACACATAGTAGCAACATAGTGGAATATAAAACAGATAATGATGCAACAGATTCTGAGCTATTCGCATCCTCGGCCTTAATTGGGCAAATTAATGATGTTTTTCAGCATCAAGAAAGATGTGTGTGGTGTGAAACACACTGTGAATTCTATCAGCTTCAGAAATTCTCATATATGTTAGTTTTGAGTTGTCATTTTCTTATGTATGATTTGGTAACAGTGTGGTACAGTGGATTCCTCACATAAAGGCGTGAGCTGTTCTTACTTTTACGTGATCAAAATTGGTATTGCATTTGACAAAATAAATTCACATTATGGGTCTTTCTGTAGTTTATGTAAGTAAATTAGTCAAATAAGCAGAACTATTTTACTGGTATCTTTCTTTATAAGAATAGCTGGAGTTGTACATCAGTACTTTTGCCATCTCTGGCCAGAAAGGGCAACGTGGTAGTTGAGTAGTAGTATTTCAAATTTTGGTATGCTTGGCCAGCAGAGGTTCCCCAAGAGTAGCTCGACCAGCAGGTTCCCACTAGAACTGCTGCAAATGGAGCTCCCTGGAGGTCAGAATCAAGCAGGCTCATGGAGGGCCAGGTCACACGGGGTGAGAGAAAGGCCAACAATTGAAAAGGACCACGGTTAAAAATAAAAACTGAAGAGAAGAAAAAAAAATACTCGTCAATCACGTTCACAATAAGATTTGAATTCATTAAAATAACCCAATAATCATTTCCTAACGAAATTATGTCAAGCAGAAAATTGATCAAATTTTCCATGAAGACCTTGTTTAAACTTTTACGTCAGATTTATTCACATAGTACTTTTCCTTTTAACACAATTTTGTAACAATGAATCCCATTCTGTTAGGTTCTGAGATTTGGTTTACACTTTGTTTGTTACCTACTATGCTGGGGTCTTGTGATCATATAATCATTTCCATGTGTTCTTGTTACTTCACCCCATCTACTCCTTGTCTCGTTAATTTGTTAGAATTTAGTTCCTCGGGTCATTTTATAAAGCTCCACAGATAAACCACAGTTGCCAAACACACAACCGCAGTAAAGAAAAGATTAACTGTAAATTAAATAAGTGAGCAGAATTTTAAAAAAGGGGGATTAATGCAATCAAAGCTGACATCCCCTGATATAATCCCCCCGCCCCATCCTGAAGGCCAAGGTAAAACTAAAATAAATATAAAAAACACACACAAGGATGTGACGGGGACTTAAAAATGATTTTCCTTTCAAGATAATCGGGACACAATGGATGCCATTTAGCTAACGCATCAGTCCATCCAAATAAAAAAGAAAGACACAGAAAAATAATTTATTCTAGCTATCCTGCTCCATACTCTGGGGTACACGGTCGATTGGTCGCCGGTCTTTTGGTCACCGATCTTTTGATCGCCGATCTTCTGGTCACCGGTCTTTTGGTCGCCCAGAAGGTTATTGATAATTACCATTTAAATTGTTGCTCAAATTCCCTAAATACAAACTGTGAATTACTATTTAGTCATACTTAATGCCCTAGTAATTATTAGGCTAAAGAAAAGCTCCAAATTTCCCGGACTTTTATTGTTTTTTGTTGGAGAACTTGTTAAGACCCTGACTGACGTAGCTTCTTAAAGTGACAACGCATGTACATACAAACTCTTATACATTCACACGTCGGCTCAGTGAAACTGCTCATGGCCATTGTTGGCTTTTATTGATGCGTAGACCGTGTTGTTTTACCTTGTTTTGTCGCCGGTCTTTTGGTCGTCGGTCTTTTGGTCGCCGGTCTTTTGGTCGCCCGTAGTCGCGGTCCGGGCGACCAAAAGACCGGCGAGCAATCGACCGCACACGATACTCTGGACGGGTCACCACATTCACACATGTGGACAATAAGCAACATAAGGAATGTTATGGAAATGTTTGAGGAAACTGGAGTAACCAGAGGAGACCCTGCAAAGCCCACTTGGAAGGACAAAGCTGAGATTGTGTCATTAAATTTTAGTAGATGTCCATCCTCTCTCCACCGCCAGCATGCACTTGCTGCGACACGTGGCTAGCAGCACGTTTTATTGTTTACGCCTCGCCTTGAGAAATGATTGACCAGATGGTCCAAATGTCTCACTCAGCATGTGTGGCAGCGGGCGCTCTAACTGTGTGTGACATCACTGTCTCCCACGCAAAAGCTTGCATGTTTTTTAAGACGGCGAAAGATCAACGGCTACCCGTCAAAAATGGAGCACAAAATAACACTTGCAGTCGCTCTGCAGGAAAGACGGGCATACAAGGGCGACTGTATGTCTTTGTTTTTGGAGTGTGCATGTATGTTTTGGTTTGGTCTAAGGCAACATGCCAGTACTACTCTGCATCAAACTCTACAAGTACAAACAGCAGGCCCCAACAGAGGATAAGGAGGAAAGACAGGAATATCTTATTTAACGTGGCAGAATTTAGGATTCAGATCTCAGCTGCTTTGTCCTCATCCCCTTGTTTAAGTGTGTCATTTTACCTCAGAGTGCCGTGGGAATAAACGTACGCAATGTGGCCGTGACCTTGTTATAATCCGGCCATTTTCAATGATATGAAATACAACTTTGAATACAAAAATATCTGCCTAGTCTTGTTTTACGCATCAAACACTCTGTGTGGGGGGGTGGGGGTGCTGTCCAAAACTAGGTCAGACCTTGAGAGACAGAAAAACGAGACCGAGAGAGAGAGAGATGCAAAGTGATGAGATTTTAATGTAGGAATTGCATGATGAGTTAGTGGTGCATAAAATGACAAAATGAGCTCCAAAGACACTGAGATAAGAAGTCATTATAGCAAGGATATGATTAAAACTCACGATTTTAATTGAACTATTCCCAACACAATCAATGCTATTTTTCATATTTTCACGGGCTGTTATTTTTCAGCAATTAAGAGGTTCATAATGTAACAATAATGAATATTATGACGTGAGACGGCACCAAATCGTTCATCTCACTTGAGTCAGTGACAGCTCTACACCTCCCCCGTGTGGAAATTATGAAATACTGCACCATCATTTTTAATTCAAGTCAATTATTATTAATATTTTTATATGGTGGCACGTCCCCCTCATGCCAAAAAATGCAGAGTAAACTGACCAAATCGTCCCTTGGTATGTATACGTATGTATGCGTGTGTATGTGTGTGTGTATGTGCGTGTGCATGTGCGTGTGCGTGTGCGTGTGCGTGTGCGTGTGCGTGTGCATGTGCATGTGCATGTGCATGTGCATGTGCATGTGCATGTGCATGTGCATGTGCATGTGCATGTGCATGTGCATGTGCATGTGCATGTGCATGTGCATGTGCATGTGCATGTGCATGTGCATGTGCATGTGCATGTGCATGTGCATGTGCATGTGCATGTGTATGTGTATGTGTATATGTATGTGTATGTGTATGTGTATGTGTGTGTGTGTATGTGTGTATATGTATGTATGTGTGTATGTGTATGTATGTGTGTATGTGTATGTATGTGTGTATGTGTACGTGTATGTGTGTGTGTGTGTATATATATATACATATAAATATATATATATATATATATATATATATATATATATATATATATATATATATATATATATATATATATACATACATATATACACAGACACATATACATATATATATATATATATATATATATATATATATATATGCATTTATATGTGTATGTATGTATGTATGTATGTGTATGTATGTGTGTATGTGTATGTATGTGTGTATGTATGTTTGTGTATGTGTGTACGTGTATGTGTGTATGTATGTGTGTGTATGTGTGTGTATATATATACATATAAATATATATATATACACATATATACACACAGACACATATGCATATATATATATATATATATATATATATATATATATATATATATATATATATATATATATATATATATGCATGCATATATATGTGTCTGTGTGTATATATAGTCATAAACACATCCAAAAGCGCAGGGTGACAAATAATTTGTTTTCAAACTCCACTTTTTAATATAACAAAGTTGCATGCATAAAAAAGCTGAAACAAAATGTTCTTTTACCCTCCTTTTTAGTACATAGACATTTTGACTTGTGGAAACTGTCAGAAAATACCAGTTAAGTCCCCCAGATGGACCCCCGTTTGCTCCCCATAACACAGCAGTCTGGCATATAAATGCTACCGTCTTCCTTCAAATTAAAACCTGATTTGTTAAAATGTGACAAATTGACAGTGCCCACTCGTAAGCCATTGCTATACTGTCTGTTGTGTATTAGTTCTAGCAAAGAAAATAATGCAACACAAAAACCAGGCCTGTATTATCAGAAGATCAATTCATGTTTATTGAAACTGCTTGCATACAAAATATATTGCACTATAACCAGACATGTAAACCCAGACACCTTAAATGCTAGTAAGTAGTATTTACACAGGGAAACAAAAAATGCCCAAAAGTGCTCACAAGATTTACAGCTTTTTAGACTACCCTGGTTTAAGAATGTACACACTTTTTCTTTGCATCTTGTCTTTGAGCTTCTCTAGTAAACAGCCAGCAATGTGCCAAGTTAGCGTTTTATGTGTTATACATTCTGGAGTACGAGAAGAAACATTTGTTGCAGTGTTGCAAGCAAGAAAAAGTCAAAGTTGGTCATCTTCGGTTGAAAATGCATTGCAAACCCCAATGGAGTAAATGCTGACTGAGGGATGCAAATCACGATCTCCGTGCTGCATTACCCATTTCTTCTCAAATATCGCCATTTAAAATGGTTTGCATCAAAATTTCCACAAACAATTCTGAGACAATGTTGAATCTATTCCGTCACCATCTAAAGTCATAATTAAAATGTGTCTTCAATCCACAAGATTTCTCAGAAATGTTCAGATTAGCAGAACAATTAGTAGGTAAACATCTCTGTTCATCCAAACAATATTTTTAAAGATATTAAATGACCACATTCAATTTCATTTACTCCATCAACTCTGAACCTTTTTGTAATATTGCCCATAAGTATATGAATTTACAAGAGTTCAGTGAAAATATTAGCAATCTAGTTTTAGAAGTGGACAGTCATTAAAGTTGGTTATAGCCATAAAGGAAAAAAATTAGATACACCATTCATTCTGCAAACCACATGTATTGTAGATGAACAGAAAAGTCTCTATATGGTTGAATGCTCTCAGCTATAGTGCTTTTGCACCATTCAAGAGTTGTTTTAGTACAGCACAGTTGGTTTCAAAAGGTCTACCAACTGGGTATCACAAACCCAAAAACAAATATTGTTGCAATTCCAAAATTGAACAGTTTGTTAAATTTAAATGTCACTGTTGGGTATTAGTCTCATTAGTTGCTCACAGTCACATCTCTCTTTCTACTGTTTGTTTCGAGCATTTGACAAAGGCAGTCGTTGAAACCTCGTCAGGATGAGTGTTATGATGGTGACACACATCTGAACAAATAATTCCATTTCACCACTTCCCTACCGAGTATACATGGGCAGCATGCAAGTTTCCAATCGCAATGTACATTTTCTATTATCGTACAAACTTTTCTTTTTGCAACACTATAAGTTAGTATTAAACCCTAAAAACATAACAGCAAACAAGTTAACTTATTGTTAAAAAGCTGACTTTAATGATAAGACTTGTTTTTTACTGGGAACAGAATACAATAGGACGCATGAACCATCCAACTTTTTCTTCCTCTCATTAATCCTAGGTGTAATATGCTTTAATTCTAAACTTCATCGTTCTTCTAATTCAGTGATGAAAAAAAAATGTATTCTTTTTTTTTTATACACCACAAGCAAAAAATATTGTGTCCAACAATTTTGGGAATTCTTCATCTTTCAATCTTTTCAATTCAATTTTTCCAATCTTAAACACACAAAAAAGTAATTTGTACGTCTGGCAACGTTTAGGGATGAAATGATTTGAGGCTTGAGCGCACTTTGAAATCCATTAAACTTAAAAAAAATTAAATTAAAAAAAAAACCTTGTAAAAGCCCGAAACAATCCAAGCAGAATTGAAAATGTGTTCCTCAAAACCTGAAGCCGTTTATGTAGTTTAAATGAAAAACTCCCAACTAAAAAAAAAAGTTAATTTGCAAGTCAACCTAATTTTAAGTCCTTATATCAAAATGGTTAAGATAATAGGTTGCTGTATTAGTTTTCTTAACATTCTTTGAGACACTTAACAGTATAGAAATTTTATGAATTCACTGTTTTATGTGAAATAGAAAGTTTTGGACCTCTGCTGGAGCGCTACGGACATCACTACCAATGTGACTCAACTGTACTATGGAGGATACTTTTGTTTTATACAGCAAGTTTATTATCAAGAAATCTAGCATTTAAATGATATCAAACAGCAACAAAAGAAAAAAAAATAAGGATAAGTGCACATTTGAAACAATAGTACAAATCTTTCTTCAGACAATTTATGACATCATTATATACAATATGTCACCCTCTCCTTTTCCACAACACTAAACAACTTCATTCTGTTGATGCTTTATGGACAGTAAAAAGGTTATTTGTACTCAAACCACTTTTGGATACTTTGCAGAAAATGCCAACCATAAAGATGCAGCCTGACTGCACTGCCAACGGTTAAGTTTAGTGACAAAGAAATGACGACAAATAAGCACAATTAAAAGGAATACTGGCCTCAGAAACTGGAATGTGAGCACGAGGACTTGTGTATATCCATAGTGTAGCACAGAAAAGAGTGTTGCATGTGCCTAAAAGTTGGAACAAAATTACAAATCAGTCACATGTTCTTAAAAAGGGGGGGGGACAAAAATGTACAAATCCATGGCACAGAGATAGAAACAAATTTTAAAAAGCCAACTCTGAGTTCCATACTGAACTCCCCATTTGGATTCAAATACATTTTAAATCCTGTTATCTTTGTTGAGGGACAGACAATATGAATTTGTATACAGGAAATGAAGCAGAGATTGAATCATCGAAACACGCCAAGAAGCAAAACTACAGGCTGCGTGATGCCAGAACAGGATGTGATACATGAATGATATCGCAGGAACAGAATGACTAGGACAGATGAATGTCATCAGTCAACAACCCAGACAATTCGCATTGTATTAAAAGAACATTCTTTCTTAACTCCGAGGCTACCATTGACAGCATTAAACGTTCAATCCATTTGAAATGGGAGGGCTGGCAACGAATAATTAAAAAAAAAACTTTCATTTGCTGCCACCATCCCACATCAAATGGCTTGGACGTCTATTAGTGGTAAACTCCTGTCAATTCACAGCAAGATGAAAAGAGCCGCGTGACTGGACGTTTATTCTCATCAATGGCAGTGAACGAGTTAAAAAAATTCCTTTCAGAATCATCGTGCCAGAAAAGCTTTTAGTATATATTACAAATATACAGATCACTAAATAGACAACACATAAAGGGATTTCTGGTAGCTTTCCTGTGTTTACAGCTATACATTTTTTTATTTTTAACGCATTTTTGATTTAGTAGTAGATTGATTGCATCTGCATGCCATGGATTTATGTTTGCTTGACCACACTGGCGGATTTATGCGTTTTCTAAAATTGAAAAGACCAATTGAACTTGTACATAGGCACCAAGAGACAAAACTGTGAAAAATGTGTGGTGATGCTTTTAAAAGGTCACCACAAAAGAGTCCAATCTCTTCCAAGCAAGGGCATCTTACCTAAAACGCTTCTTAGGAGTTAAGAAAGCTAAATAAAATATCAAAATCCCAAAGATTTGTTCGAGACATGTCTCCTCCAACTAAATGATGGGTTTATATCTAACTAAGCTAACTGCTTTAGCTAAATGGGATATACTAAACGAGAGCCCAGTTAGGAAACTTTTCCCAAAATGAGATGCCAATAAGCATGAATGTGTTTTGTGTGCATGTACGTTTGCTAGAAGTTTAGGTCTTGAACTCTCACTTTGCTTACTTTAGTCCAAAAAGACACTGAAACACCACAAGGACAGTCCAAAGACGGACATTCGGTAAATGAGTGTGGTTTATGATCGTCATTTGTACAAACAAACAGGAAAAATAGAATTGATGTGTCATATAAAGTGTTGCCCTCATGTGATCTCATCCTAACTTGTCATCTTGCCAGTTTCGGGATTATTGTGGACGAGAATGTCTTAAGCCCGCCACAGCTATAAGGGTTGCCCTCATTATACCCTACCATCGAAGTCTTGAAACACACACACGAGTAATCCTACGGTTTAGTACGAAACTTCACGGTGCAAAGACAGTGAAGGGTAGCATGCGCTTCAGCCATGTTGCTTAATGAGCTAAAAGAAAAAAAAAGTGTTGTGTTGAAAATGTCTAAACAAGAAACTGCTTTTCAATCAAGCAACTTCATTCCTTACTTGCTGGCTGAGGGAGGAAAACATCCATTCAGTCACAGACCGGCCGGCTGCACTACACAGAGAAGTAAACAAGTAGCAGACAGGAAAAGGTCTTCACTACAGTAAGCATTCCATGCTGATGGAAGCTCCTGTCTAATAATGTAGTTGACAAAAACGGAATAAGAGAAAAACAAGTGAAAAAAAAAAAGAATCTGTGAATGGTTAATGAGCGGTTGTTTGCGAATGTGCGTGTGAAGAGTGTGGGTTCATCTCTGAATGTGTGTGTCTAGTGAGAAGGTCCTCCAGTGTTTCATCTACGACACGCCGTTCACCAAGGGGGGAGTATCCTGCTTCTCTTTCTTCATTCCTCGGTCTCGAACGGTTCGCTGTTGATGGCGCGGCGGGCCCTCGGCACCGCCACTGTGCCCACCCTGCGACGAGGGCCCTCCTCCTCTTCCTCCCGGGGAATGTTGCACGCTACGTTCATTGTTCCCATCCACACGAATCTGTGGAATAAAAGTGTACTGTGATACAGAAACTAGTGACAGTGAAGAATTGCTGCTTCAAATTTGTTTGACAATTTAAAAAGGTTTCCGACGCGATAAAAGGAAATTTGTTTGAAGGCAGACCAAAGAAAATTCCTATTGAAATAAACAAATGAATTCAATTACGACTGAAGGGCAGTACCTGCAAGCTATCGTCCTGTGGTCTCGTTTTGGGCTCTCGGATATGACGAGGCCTTGGGTCACTCCATTGAACATCATCAGCTGGGGAAAAAAACGGTGCAATCAACAATATATTACAACATATTTCCCAACACTGAAGAGTTTTCTGAATTTGATATAATCAAGAATGTTCCGATTACATATTCTTAGAACCCGAGTCTGAGTACAGACGCTCCCCTACTTACGAACGAGTTAGGTTCCGAGCGATTGTTCATAAGTTGAATTTGTTTGTAAGTTGATCCAGTGCTATATTTTGTATTATAATTTATGTTTAAGGCCTATATAAGTATATTGAAGGTTGATATAAGTGCATTTGTATGTTTAAGGCTTGTATAAGTAACACGCATTGGTTTGTACTGAAAAAAATATTTAATAAAATGGAGAGAATATGTACAGTACTGTATAGAGAGAGAGATTTATGTATTAGAAACTGGCCGAAAGAAGCGATCTAACGACGATTGCACAGTTTTCTTCTTTTTTTTTTTCATCATAAATGATGCGGTAGCACTGTATGGCATCATTCAATTGATTTGCAAACTTTGTACAACGTTCAATATTTGGGTCCTGCTGCTCGATCTTTCTGTTTATAAATGGTACTGACGGTCGAACGATTCAAGTTGTACATATATGTGCAACGCTCACCACTGTCACGCGCATCAAGCTTCGTTATTATTGCCACTCGTTTCAAATGAAATGGCTTGCCTCTTCCTTGCAACTCCCTCAATAGAAGCCTTTAGCTTTTTACCAACCATATTCAATAATGGATGCATGAGATATTTAATGATACAAATGAAAAAGGTTCTTTGCACACTGGAGATACATTCACGCACTTCCGCATTGCAAAGAAGAAGGTAGATGCTGGGTGAGCTGAGCTCTCACAGCGCCAGGCGTCGGTATTAGCGGCGGAAAGAAGTACTACTCTGAAAAAGGCGCGAAATACAAAATTGGACTTACGAACATTTTTCGACTTAAACGCAATTTGCAGACATGTTCGTATGTACCGTTGTTCGTAAGTTGAATGTTCGTAAGTAGGGGAGCGTCTGTACTGTCATTTAATTTAATTTTGAACTGCTGGTACACAAGCCAATTCGTTAACATTCACTACAACCCTAACATTGGTACTAAAAAAAACAAATGTTACATCGAGGGACATAAAACGGAGCTATTGTTATTTCATTAGCAAACAATTTTATTATTTCTGAAAAAGAAACTCAGAAATAAAATCAGCTGCAAATTACATGAATTTCTATTTTTTTATATGAGCAGATAGGACATTACAACATACTTATGATACTTCCCAAGTAAAAGTGAAAGAGCAAGATAACTTACTTTTATATCCTCCTCTCCCTCTTCCTCCTCCTCCTCGCCCCCGAAGTCCTGCCCCACCTGGTCGCCTTCTGCCGTCTGTCCGTCTAGGCAATGTCCCACCTCCTGTCATTAACTCTTCTGTGGGAGCAAGGGACCAATCGCTGAGCTCGTCTCTATGGTCTGATTCCGTCTCTGAAGCGTTGGAAGCCTCTGAGTTGGTGCCTAATGAGATATGTGGAAGTCAGTTTAAAACAATAATAAATGAAGTGTCTTTTGTTATCACTTAAGTTTCTAATCAGGTACAATAGCAGTAAAACATAAATGTCTAAAAAGCTTTTTTTAAATTGTTTATGATTGGCAGGTGTGCATGCTAATTCTCTTAGTTTTACAGCAACTTTTTTCTCTTGAAATACAATTCACTGTAACATAAAGATTTTTTATACGTACAAAAAAAAATCTGACTGATGTTGTATTGGGAGATCACCTGAAGCAAAAGCTGCAGTTCCTCCTCTTCGTCCTCGACCGCCTCTTCCCCCTCCTACATAGGGCTTCCCTCCTCCTGCACCTCTCCCAAGGCCCGTGCCATTATCAAACACGTAGCTTTTGTCTTTCTGATTTCGTGGGCCCGCCCCACCTCCGCCCCCACCTCCAATCTGTCTGAGCTGCTCGTCAATCTGAAGACGCTCCAGGCGAAGCTGGTCCACCTCCTGCAGGTATTGGGAATGTTGTTGACATGCAACATTACATAACCGTGTATACTTCAAAGACAAGATGATCAATGTCCTGCGCCATTTCATGTGAAACTAGTTTGAAGTATAACAAAAAGAAGAAGTGAAATAGAATTTCTAGCGTACCTTCAAGTAGTTGAGGTGATAGTCCAGTAGTACCGTTGCATTTGAGATGCTTTCCTTGGTCCCCACAAAGACAAAGGGCACCATTCCCTATGGCGAAGATTGTCAAAAAATGAAAGTCCAAGACATCGTACACGTCCTTCTGACCCACTTCTCATTTAGAGATAAAATTGGCAGTTACTGCTAGCAATTGTAGAAAAAATATATTTTCATCTAAAGTAAACAAACACTTTGTAGCATTGACCAAATCATGCCAGAGAGAAACAAGCAACCGAGGAGCGTCTTCATGATATAGACAGAAACAATAACTTCTTGGCATAAAAAAAAATCACAATTTTTAATCAATTGTTAAGTTTAAAAGAGTAACACAAACTAAAGTTCATTACCATTTTAAAGAAACAAAAACGGTTATGTCCGAAATGATCAGTGGTTGAATTACATATGAATGCCATTGTCCCAGTATAGTTCTACATCCATAAGTACAGAATTTAATGTATACTATAAGTAAGTTATTTAAATAATAACAAAAATACATTTGATAAATGTGAGCCTGTTATGCCATTTTTGCACACACTTAACCAATTACACTAAGTTCCTTTGTGACTCACATCATCTGTTGCTGAGGCTGTTGCTGAGGTTGTTGCTCCTACCAATGGTCCAACCAAAGGCTTTTTGTCATTTTCTGGTTCAATACGAACCCGCACGACACCAGATTTATCAACCACTTCTTGGATTAGTTTACCACTCTTCCCAATCACTTTGCCTATAAAAGAAAAATCATAATTATCACTATGGACTCATGCAGCTATTTTGCAGAAATTTAGAATATCTGTGAAAAATTGAGACTCTTTCAAGGGGCAGGAAAGCAGTTGTAGTTTCATGTAATTAGGTGATTAGCATCTGAAACATATGACTGACATGATTATGTTTTAACTTTTTCATATACCGTTTTATGGTTCCCCTTACTGTCCTGCGTTTATAGTACCGCACTTACTCCCAAACGCTTTACTAAGTTGTCAGTCCCATAAATGCCTAATCATGCATTTTTTGTATTCACCCTTCTACATAAATTCTAATATAGTTATCACCCCGACCCTCCCCAAAAAACGTGGAAGACTTACTCGATTACTACAGTCATGCGCCTGTTTTTGAGTGACTTTCTCACCTACTAAGTTCCGAGGTACTTTGATGACATCTTCAGAGAATTCCAAGAAACACCGTGCGATACGGACAGCTTCCTGGTCCTTAGATAAACATCAAATATGAAACACACTTTTATGTTGTGAAAACCACATTGATGAGTACCGTATATTCCGGACTATAAGTCACACTTTATATAGTTCGGCAAGGCGTGCAACTTTTTTTTTTCTTTCACTCTCTCTCTGACCATAGACAGCCTGTTATGTTGTTGTTTTTTGCTATAGTTATATGGAAAACTTATAAGTGAAAACATGCCTATTTAGCATGTTGCTCTCCATTTTATTTTTACTTTAACATATGTTTGAACTTGGTTTTAAATTTTAAAAAAAATGCCCTGCCAAAATTGCGACATATCTAGTGAGACTCATACATATATTTTTTTTCCTCTTCATTGTGTATTCTTTGGCTGTTGATACTTATATTCCGAAAAATACAAAACGCAAAAGAAAATATTCATGTGCGTATGCAAGCAACACTAATACAAATAAATGCAGAAAATGGAGTTAATTAAAAACATTGATTTAAAAAAATGTTGAAAGGTTTTAGCCTGAATTAAATTGGATTATTTTAAAATATTGACTAAAGTATGTGGTTGTAAACCATCATAAAATCGTCTCTGATCGAACTTGATTGGACTTGAGACACATAGAACAACTGGGGGTATAATACCTCTCCGTAAATATGGAATGTACATGTCTCTTCATCAAGGTCGATATTAGTGACTCCGGGGACTTTACGGGCTTGCTGAATGTTGGCACCGTGAGTCCCAATGGCGAGCCCCATTAAATCATCACGCACAACAAATTGTTCATGGAAGCGTGATGCCAGCTGTCGGGAACTCTGCAAGCAAGCAAAACAAAGAAAGTAAATAGGACTTGTACTTTTGATTGGCCGGAAGGGGGAAATTGATGTCATCACAATTTTCTTCAGCTTTATTTTGTGTGCTTGCCTCGAGTTGTCTGCTAGCCTCTTCATTCCTCAGCATGAGAGACAGTTTGGTGCGGAGGCTCCTGAAGTGCATGTCGCTCATCATGCTGGCCCGCTTATCTGTGACCTCATTCACCGACTGTAACAACATATCAAAATATATCACACTTCAAAAGTCTAACCTCAAACAACTGTAGTAGAGATTCAAGACAAGATGAACGGTCTCCTCCCTAAAGTCAAATATAACACTTACACAGATCCCATTTTAGTACATCTAGATTTTGACCACAAAATGATTGCAAAATGTGGCAATAGAAAAAGCAACACATACCAAGATGACCAGCTGCTTCTTCTCAGAATCATAGGTGACACTGAACGCTCCCACAGCCTTTTTATAGTCTTTGTGTGCCGATTCCTTAGAACACCTGTAAGATGAAATATCATTAGTGACAGTTACAATTGGAATATGTAAGGAAATTATCAATTAACCGAAGTGTATTTCTACCATTGGCCCCAATCTGATTTCTAATATTTGTTCCAATGTCTATCACACCAACGGCTCAGATAAAGCCATCGTTCAGGCGCTGCACCTTGTTCGTTGTTCCCCAAAGATTTCAAAATTGTCTTGATGATTCTTAACATTGATGAGTGAAAAATAGGATTCAAATTCCTTTTCACGGAAATGGATATGGTGTACTTGCATCTGCCGTAGATCATCAGGGACATCCAGTCTGATTTTGAGGAAGGTAGTTTTTGTGGCTGGTTTGCTGGGATTGATCGGCCGTAGCCGCTCCAGGGTGACAATCTCGTTTAATGTCGCGTCACAGGCAGCATACTCTATAACATAGAACTACAGACACATCAAATTATAAGAACACGGACTATCAAATAGAAGGAATACCGTATTTTCTCGATTATAACACGCAGATTTTTGCTATATAATTAATTCCAATAGATGGGGTGCATGTTATAATCAATAACTAAAATAAATTACAAATTTTCGATCGAAAAATTTTCGGTTTTACGTCATCTCGTAAAGCCGATCGAAAATCGGAAAGCCGAGACCACCACTGCCCCCCTCTAGCCTCGTACTCGTCTCAGTTCACCCTCTCTCAGTTCAGTTTTGGACATTGTACAAGCAACATGGCATCAAAACGAGCAAGTTATACCGCAGCGTTCAAAAGAAAAGTCATCAAAGTGGCAGAGGAATTGGGCAACAGAGAAGCTGGAAGAAAATTCGATATTAGTGAAGCTAACATCCGTGGTTGGAGGAAGAAGAAAGACTCATTATTGAAAGAAAAAGCAACAGCAAAAGCATCAGGACGTGGAAGAAAAGCAATGTTCCCAGAGTTAGAGAAAGAACTTCTTAAAACGATTGCTGAGAGAAGAGCTGCAGGGTGTGCCATCAACACAGTCGAGCTGCGTATCCTCGCCCTGAAAATCATGAAAAAAAACAACAAGGATTCCGGCTTCAAATCGTCTGCATGTTGGTGCTATAAGTTTATGCAACGGCACGACCTATCTGTAAGAAAGAGAACGTCAATTGCCCAAAGGATGCCGGAGGACTACGGGAAATTTTAGGTGCGCACTATATTCGATTACTGCGTTTTTCCAGATGTTTTTGGCCCAAAATTACCTGCGTGTTATTTTCGAGTGCGCGTTAAATTCGAGAAAATACGGTAAAACTAAAGCATCAGTCAGATGTAAGGGTCTTTATAAATAAATACCGCCGATAAAGAAAAACACTAAAGAGACAAGAAAAATAGTGACCTGGTATTTGGTAAACTTTTCAAATGCTATACAGTGAAATGTTTGTTCATCGAGTGTCTGCAGGTTGATTCCGTACAGCCTATTTCAGATAATGGTCCTGAATTTCTTACAACTTAATGTACATAAATTCCATATTATCAATAATAAAAGAAATGGATGAGATAAAATCTTTAGAATAGAGGGACGGTCCAAAAGACAGACAGCTGGTCAGACTAATTTCTCGTCCAAAGTTGGACATATTTATGATGAGTGATGAAAAGACCTAAAAACTGATATAAAAGGTGAACTGCATCACTGAAAATCAAGACAAATGCGCCTGCTAGTTGTGCTCTCCTGAGCAAAATTTAAAAAGACATGCGAGTCCTGCCCACTGGGCGTGCTGTGAACGAAAACTTAAACTGAAGCAGAGAAACGAAAGTGAAATGGTTTGGACCGAGTAACTGAAGCACAGAAACAAAAGTGAAACAGTGAACAGACTGAGTCCTACCTCTCCTTTAACCATGCGAACTTTTGCCAACCACCATCCACAAGGTTCCTTGTCATTTGCCCTGGAATACACCTGTCAAAACCCACATTTTAAATATTATTCAGCACCAAACATTGACAAAAATAGATAAACAAACTCCCAAAACAGAAAATATATTTATTGGCATTGTTCCCACCTCAACCTCATCGCTCTCGTTTATTTCTTTACAGAACCCTGTTGGAGGAGGAAATCGCACATCCTGCAACGGGATCTGGCGCTCCGGCTGCCAACTAATACAGAAACAAGAATTTATTTGATCACTGCCTGCACTACAATAATGTCCATGTTGTTGGCACTTTTGCATTACTCACTTGTTTTCAAATGCAACTGTGATGGAGCCTTCGTGGACATCCTTCACAAATGCCTAAAGAAGCACAGAGGTCAAATGAAAGATGTTTAAAAACATTCAGAAATACAAAAGGTGGGCAAACTTCGATCCTGGTATGTTTTGTAACCTCAGCCACATTAAATCTGTGCTGACAGTTTGGCTCACTCTGAAGTTGTAAAATCTCTGGATTTGTAAACATCAAATGTTGAAAGTAGGACATGCGATGCCCTGAAGGACACCAGACAAAGTGGCTTGCCTGTGGGTTGCCGGTGTCCTGAGTGTGACAGACTACAAGTAACGAATGCACAGAAGCCAAATGAAAAACAGACAGGACACAAAATCGGTAACGATGAGAAGTAGGCTAAAATGATGGGATCTACGACATAGCCAGTTAATTGGAAAATTCCAAATGTTTTACTGAAAAGTCACTCCATAGAAACATATTTCGTCAATTAATTTCATTTAGTTATTAGGATTCAATACATCTTTATGCATAGAAACCAACGGGGGGGGGATGCATCGGACCACCAAAGTAAAAAATGAATGTTACAAGTAGGGATATCCGCATCACAAATTTTTGCACCCGAGTGCACCTGATTTTGAGGATCTGCTGATATTTCCAATCTGATACCGCAGCAATGTACTAAGGATGAAATGTTCATAAATGACTGACTAAATTGAAGTAAATTCAAGGTGATCTTTTGTTCTATATGGTAGCTGAAAAAATTACACTGCATCCCAAAAAAAACTGTAGTTTTTTTTGTGGATTAATTATTTTTGCTGGTAATTGAGAATATTTTCATTTACTATAGGTGGTTCCCTAGAGAAAAGTAAAGTGAAACAGTTACATCTATAATATAAAGGAATAAATTGATAAGATCAAAAGTATTAATTATTTAACCCAGTAAGAAAGCCCCCGTGTCCTGTCCCAAGAGCACAAGTGCCCCCTAGTGTTTACTCATGGACAGATAAATACATTTTCGACCATCAAAATAAAACCATCATGTCTTGAGGTTTGGTGCCAGATAAAAACTGGAAGAGTCTGAAATTTGCACTTTTGAGTAATGTTGAGGAAATCAGACTATGTAAAAGGGTTAATTATTTTAATACACCAAGAGAGGTCATAGGACTCACACTCAGAGTACAATTTTCTCTTAGCACTGTAACGTAATTGTTATAAAATACTGTCACCACATTTTCTATGGCAATCACTGTTATTATTGTGACATCAAGTGAGCATGCAGCTGTAGTAAGCGCCCAGGCAAATAAAACATCAGCAGCGGACTAATTGCTAACTTATCAAGATGTGCTTTGGAAAACGCATCTATTAATGATTTGGGAGGTTTTGCATTTAATTTTTTTTCCGTTGTAGCCCTTAAACACTGAAAAAAAAATCAATAAAATGATGTGACCGGATCGGGGACATCGCTTGTTACGAGTCCAAAATTATGAGAACGTAAGTACAATCAAATTTAATTATCAACAATATAAAGAACTCTGCGTGTCAGCGACTTGAGTGGTTAGCACGTCGGCCTCACAGCTCTGGGGGCCTGTGTTCAAATCCAGGTCAGTTCACCGGTGTGGCGTTTGCATGTTCTCCCCGGGCCTGCGTGGGTTATTCTCCAGGTACTCTGGTTTCCTTCCACATTCCAAAGACATGCATGGGAGGCTTAATGGACACTCTAAATTGCCCCTAGGTATGAGTGTGAGTGCGAATGGTCACGGTTGTCCGTCTGCTTGTGCCCTGCGATCGGCAGGGTGTCCCCCGCCAGCTGGGATAGGCTCCAGCACCCCCTGCAATCCTAGTGAGGGTAAAGCAGTTCAGAAAATGAATGAATGAATAAAGGATTGATTAAACGTATCTTAATAATACGGACCAAATGAATGTTGTGACTTAGTTGCTCCCATAATAAATACATATCACTAGTCATTTGTCATTGTCAACTCTAATAAAAAACACTGCACCTTGGCTTCATTATACGCAGCCAAAATGTAAAATGTTTAACAGGCTGTGATACATTGTTTTCAAAATCACTTCACACTTAATTCACTGCACGTCATTTTGAACGATCCCACCACACACGTTGTAAATTCGTTTATACAACCATCCATTTTCCCTTTTGCTCGATGGGAAACAAATAACCTGGATCTGATTGCAGCTGACTCATGAAGAGAAACTTAGACTGGTCCCCAGTATCGCAGGGCCCATAAAGACAAATAATCATTCACAAACAATCACTCGTAAGTAATATCAAGTTTCAAATTACCCAAGCAGAATAGGTTTGGGACATCAGAGGAAGCTATTACTTGGCGTAAAATTCATACAAGAGCAGGGAGAACATGCACACTTTATTGGAGGCTAAAACCAACAACCTTTTGAATGTGAAAAAAATGTAATACCATTAATACATCTATAAATTACATATATATTTTAACAATACTTTCAATTCCACGACAGCTGACTACGCTGACAGTGATCATTCACACCCTGTCAAAATTAACTGGACGTCTATCGCCGTCAATGGCAAACAAGGAGTTATGTAACCAATTGAAACCAAACTAAAATGAAATGTGGCAGATATCGATAATAGGCCGATTATGAAAGAACAGATATAGAAGAATAGCCATCCATATATTAGTATGACTGATCGACAACTGCTTGCTTCACTCAATGAAATCACATTTCATTCGGTTAAGAATGAGCACCAGCACCGTTTCTACTAAAAGTGCCTTAGATCACAGGCAAAATATGATCCACCAAGAAAGTAGACATGCTGTCAAGCCAGATTTCGAATTAACAGCGTCATCTTTGTTGTTTACCGGCGCAGTGCGAGCGAGGAAGACGGAGGCCGGAGCAGGTACTTCAATCAATGCTACTACAACCGGGAAATTGCTCACGGTACGTACGCATCGCATGCTGCTTTGCAAAAAAAATGATAAAGAATTTTCAAAAAAATCGCAACTTACCTTATAGAAGGCACCGCTTGTTCCTCGCACTTCTACTAGTAGTTCATCCATGATGCTTGATACCACAGCTCGCTAGCTAGCTAACCACAGTTAGCGATTGGGGTAGCTAGCTAGCTGGCTAGCCTGATGCTAGCCCAGGCAGAGGGTTCGAGGGAAACAAATAAATGTGTAGCCGGAAAACGATCCCTAGTACTGCGAGTTCGTCAAATCTCGATTTTGTTGAAAGCTAACATACGAATTTGTATTTACGAGTAATCAAAGACGACGCATGTAGACCGCGCAAGGGTTTGCTCGTAGTAGGTAGTTAATGTTGTGTGATTAGTGGTTAGGCAGCAACTGCTGCTACTCGCATCTATGTGACGTCTCCGGTTTCTTCCTCGACTCAGTTCCGAGGCTGCTTACGTTCACGAAGAACTAGTGCTGCTATCCCCAGGTTACTCATTAGAAGAACTGAATGACCAAAAGGAAAATCCAAATTACGAAGCGACTCATTTTACGCAAATAACATCTTAAAATAACTCAATCAGTGGCACGTCATTCTTGTCATAGATGTGCCCGTCCCACCTCATCTATCCCACGTTTTGCATTTGTAAGACGAAATATTGAAGAAAAATAATTATGTCATGTAGAGAATACATTTTTGGGAAAATACATTTTTCTCACTAACATCCATCCATTGAAAAGGAGACCAATGTGGAAAGGTAACCATCCTGTTTACTGATTTAGGTTATTTATTCCTATATTTTTTTCAATTCATTTTCTTTATTTTAAAGTCAAATAAAACATGAGAAAAAAATACAGGCAAAGCCCCCAAACATTACAGAGAAAAATTGTCCGCCTTTTCACAACCCCCCCGTGGTAAATATCAAACAATTATTTCTGAGTGAAGTTTATGTTTTGTATGACTCATGACACACACTTGTGGATGACTGTTCCTTAAAAGTAACAAGATGTTTTTAACAAAGCATTGTCCTGATTTGGAAAGGTTGTAATTTAAAAGTGAATTTCCCATTTATATATATATATATATATATATATATATATATATATATATATATATATATATATATATATATATATATATATATATATATACAGTGGTACCTCGTCATACGACCGCTCGTCATACAAAATGCTCGTCTTACGGGGGAAATTTCGATCGAATAATTCGCCCGTGATGCGGTCAAAATTTCGTGATGCGACCAAGCCAGGTTGCCATGGCATTTTTTTTGGCATATCTTTCGTGTATAACAATATTCACGAGCACCAGATGAGCTATTCAGACCAGGAAACGCACAACGCGCATGCGCGGGGAAAAGAGGGCTTTCTGGGTAATGAAGTATACTCGTGCTCGCAAAAGCATCCCCGGTAGCAACTCTATCATAGGCGCCGTTCGAGGGGATGCGAACACAGATGCTACAAGCTAAAAGGAGCCGCTAGCCAGCGCCCCCGAAGCTCCCATAAGCAACGGGGCGATCGCTGATAAAAGACTCTGCTCGTTGGCTGCTCATAAGAACATCGGGGGCACTGGCTCGCAACAGCATCCCCGGTAGCAACTCTATCATAGGCGCCGTTCGAGGGGATGCGAACACAGATGCTACAAGCTAAAAGGAGCCGCTAGCCAGCGCCCCCGAAGCTCCCATGAGCAGCGGTGCGATCGCTGATAAGACTGCTGCTCGTTGGCAAGTGGTCGTGCGTTCTCCGATTGTGAGGACATTTGTGTGCATCATTTTCGGAATATTTTGAAGGGAATAGTACGACAGCAAACAGCCCATCGATAGCGAACGTGAGGGTGGAGTGTTTGTTCTGTTTACGAGTGCGTCGTGTGGAAAAAAAAACGAAGCCCCCCGCCCCTTTTGTGCCCCTCTCCCCTCGGCGAAATCCGCCCAATTTTAGTTAGATTAAACACTTTATTTCTATTAAACCACTCGTTATTTATTACTTTGTCAATATATGGCGAATTATAAGAAATATAACATTTTTTTCAATCCAATATCCTGTTTTTGGTGTTTTTTTCAGAGAGTTGGAACAAATTAATTTGTTTCCCATTCATTTCAATGGGAAACTTTACCTCGAGTTACGAGAATCTTGTCATACGAGCTAGGTCCCGGAACGGATTAAGCTCGTATCTCGAGGTACCACTGTATATATATTTATATATATATATACATATGTATATATAAATATATACATATATAAATATATACTTATATATGTATTTTATATTTTATATATATTATATATATGTTTTGTACAGCTCTTTTAACTTCTTGAAATCGGATTTGCTTTACAATGCACACATTTCGTAATAATCCATCAGCACATTAAAACTAGAGAACAACAAAGATGAAGCTGCACAAGCGGCCGAGTGGTTTATTAAGTTTGTAGTAAATCACTAAAACCTACACCTTTGAGGATTTACTGAAATGTTCGTTCATGTGAATTATTTCCATGTGAACCACAGCACGGTGTCCCTTGGCATATAACTTAATCTGGCAGCTATCTCAATGTCAAGCATATTGGATGTCTGTAGATTGTAAATAGTGATCATCACTGCCCTAGCCCTGTATAGACAGGTTTTCAGCCCATCTATATCTAAATGGGGACTTTTATATGACTGTGGAAAACACTTTGACAGAGAAAATGATGGAAAATATTGTGTCTTACGAGAAGTTATATGTCATTCGGCTCTTCTTGCATTTGTATATAAAGGCAAAGAGTACATTTCCTATTTGGTTAAGAAGCAACACATGTTTAAGCATTATCCTATGCTATGTCCAAGATACACGATTTTCCCTCTGTATTCATGTTTTCACAGTGATTTTAGGCCAGTCATAGTTTTTTGATGGTACAAATGAAATAATATTGGTGATTATATACTATGATTTAAAACTCCCATACAGTAAGGTCCTGATGGTAAACTGGATCATCAAACTCAGAATTGCATTATGAAGGCAAGGGCTGTATGAAGGACATATGAAATACATTTCCTTCCAGGTTAAAATAATATTCAAAATATTTTGCTACTAATCCTGTTTAAAAATGTGTGTACTGGTTCTGTAAATGGCTTTTCTTTTTGTCACGTTTTTTAGTTTTCTAAGTGAAGTTTATCTGTTTTTTATTCAATGACCTGTACACTAAGTAGAAAATGATTTGCGAATCATTGTAATCTGTTTTCATGTCTACTTTATACAATGCCCTGACATAATGGTATTCCAGGTAGTGTGTACTGTATATTATAGTTTCATACAAAATGAAACACTCTAAAAAGCTTTCTGTCCAAGTCCTTGTTAAGTTTATACAATGCCCAAACTTAATAGAATTGAAGTTGCTGTGTCCTGTATATTACTATAGTCTTGTATAGAATGAAAACACTCCAAAAGGTTTCTGTCTAACTCCTTGTTAGGCACTGTATACTCCCCAAGTGAAGTGTTATTTTCTTTCTTTTCATTTGTTGTTACTTTTTGTCTTTCTGCTCCCTCATTAATTTTCGGTCATTGTTCAAATACTTTTTACAGGCCCCTATTCAAGCGAAGAAAATCCCAAACATAGCTCATCGCAGTAAAAAGATCCCTTCTTTTCAGATCTCATGAGTACGAATGTAATGTTGATCGTCTTTTCTTGTGCTCAAGTCCACACCTCCACTTCTATATTTTCCATTGAGCATCATCTTGCTCCTAAACCAGTAAAAATGCTTTAAGACTTTTCATCTATGTCCCCATCATCATTTTTCTCCCCCTCCTTCACATGCATCGTTATTCTGATATACACTATTCCGTTCCAGTACTTGCACTAATTGCATTTTACTTCAACAAAGACAATTACTTTTTGTTTCAGTCTCTTGAGTGAGTCGCACTCTGCCGTCCTCGCGCTCCACGTCTCTGTAGAGTAAAGATTTTTGGGCTTTCAGTCGACAGGCCAGTGACATAAAGATTGAGTCCACATTCTGACTCTCTTTCGGGTCTTTTGCAGACGTTTCAAACAGAAGCATGTTGTGAGAATCTGCAAACTTCAATGCTGTGTTGGATGGTACCTGGGGAAAGGATTATTACTACAGATCATTAAAACAGAGGAATCGAGCACTACATATTATCATTTGATTGAATTTCCATGATCAAACATGGGTAAAATACAACACATCATTTTAATACTACTTGTCCTTTTTTGAGGCTAGTAAATGAGACACAAACAATCTAAGGCTTGAAAGTAAATAATCAGCAATCATTGCAAATTGGTTATAATCAATTAATGGATTATTCATTTATAAAGACCATTCTCGATCATGTGCTTTCTGCTGTAGGTAATGCATAAATCTACTGACCTGTATTTGGTCCACCAGATCACACTTGTTCCCTACGAGGACTCGAGGTACTGATGCTGAAACCCGATGACCGTTACATTCCTGCAAGAAAAGCAAACACGTGTTTCAGGACAGGCAATTGAGGTGATTTTTTGAAATATTAATGATAAACAGACAAAACTAACAGGCAAATACTATGTACGCCATAGCAGAGTGCAACGTACTGTGTAGTAGTTACATAATTGGTTAAAATGCATAAAACATTAAATAATAACTATTGATTTGATCACTAGTGGTTGCTGTAACACACTGAAATAAATCTTGAAATTAAAAAAAGAAGCTTAAAATATTACAATTAGTTGAGTGTATTTAATGAATTCGTACACATTTTTACCCATTATGAAAATGATACAGTCATCTTTTGACAAATTCTCTTAAAATACAACAGAAGGAAGATGGTCAAGGTAAAATTTTTGTGCTGTAACAGCTACACATTTTCACCCATTATGAAAATGATGCAACCATCTTCTTTCTGTTGTATTTTAAGAAAATTTGTCAAAAGAACAATCATTTCAAACGGGTAAGAAAAAAAGATATTCTTTAGAGTGTCAACAGTGAGAAAACTAACATCCAAATAACCATCAAGGCCTCATCTTGGCGATAACACCTGAAATTTGCGCTCTGCAGAAGGTTACTGCGAATAAACCATACTTTGTACTATAATTGTTAAAACTCACCTCTATCCATGTTTGAAGATTGCGGAAGGAAGCCATTTTGGTGACATCATAAACAAAGACAACTGCGTGGACATTACGGTAGTAGTGCTCAACCATGGATTTACGAAATCGCTCCTGGCCAGCTGTGTCCCATACCTGCACCTGAAATGAGATAAGTGTTTGATGAACATTTGAAATTGTTTAAACATTTGTGGTTATTAAAATATCCTATACAAATATTCTGATCAGAAAGACCCATGACGCGTTAAACAACAGCCGTATCTACTATATCCATATATTTTGAAAGGTGTTTTTTGTATAGATTCCTTTGTGGGAATCAAACATTCAAAAACATTTGGAAGGTAATTACGGTATATTATAAGGTAACCTAAAAAGTTCAAAGCTTAGCAGTGTTCCATTTATGTCACAATCTTTGAAATTGAAAACAGCTACAAGACTCAAGGTAGGTGGTAGTTGTGCCTGGCTAGGCTGTACCTGGAATGCATCTCTTTGTACAAAGTACAATATACAATGTATGTATATGTATTTATGTACAACGACAATAAAGCTTTCAATTCAATTTAATTCGATAACATACCTGTCAACCTCTGCCGATAACTGCCCTTATAAATGATTATGATTCCCCTTACAAACCCCCCAAAAACCTTACAAACACCGTACGATATGATTCCCCTTAGAAACCCCCCAAAAACCTTACAAACACCGTACGAGTCGTACGGTGTTTGTAAGGTTTTGTGGGGGTTTGTAAGGGGAATCATAATCATTTATAAGGGCAGTTATCGGCAGAGGTTGACAGGTATGCGATAAGCATTTTGGAAAATGAATCAATGATTAGTATTCCACTAATAGTATTGAAAGTGGTGAATTACGTCGTTATATCACATACATTATATACTGTACATCTCATCATTTTCTGAACCGCTTTATCCTCACTAGGGTCGCGGGGGGTGATGGAGCCTATCCCAGCTGACTTCGGGCAAGAGGCGGGGGACACCCTGAATTGGTGGCCAGCCAATCGCAGGGCACAAGGAGACAAACAACCATTCACACTCACACTCATAAATAGGGGCAAATTATAGTGTGCAATCACCCTACCATGCATGCCTTTGCAATGTGGGAGGAAACCGGAGTACCCAGAGAAAACCCACACAGGCCCGGGGAGAACATGAAATCTCCACACAGGTGGACCGACCGGGATTTAAACCCAGGTCACTCACTGTGAGACTGACATTCTCAATAATTTAAACAAGCCGACATAAAAAATTTTTTTTACCTTTTTGTGACAAAGCAGTCTTAGAGCATGGAGATGTTACAGAAAGGAGAAAAGTGGTCAGATGAGATTTATAAGGGGGATGGGAGCATATTATGCACATGGCTGGCTTTGTGGCAATCAAATGGGTATGTGAGGAGATAATTTTGGACCTTGTTTGATATGGCAATAAAGACCCAATAAAATGTGGACAATATTTATGCAACAATGCATATGCAATTATATCATTTTCTTTAGAGAATCCCGATCCTTTTCTCAATATCAGATAATTGTATTCAGCAAGCACAGGTCACCAGTATAAAATACTTTCATTCACTCTACGATTGACTATACCTTGATTGGAAATGTTATGCATGACTATATTATCAATATTATTATTATTATTATCGAAGCCTCAATTTAATTTCCAGATTCGAAGTGTTTTTTTCTCTCCAAATGCTTGCTTTCACTTCACTGACCATTTAGAAACTTTCACGTCCTTTCCTGTACTAGAAGTGACATAATCTTAGCACGCATAACACAATAACAACATAAATTTTAAGTGATCCCCAGTTTTCTCGACAACAATACGAATTTAACAAAACAAATACATAGAATAGAGATTTTTTCTCCATATTATATTACAGAAAAAAACACAAAAAAACCTTAGATGGCAAAATACTAATGGACAAAGTGCCTTGGTTTGACCGCAGTGGCAGTTATTAATCAAATGCCAACATCATTTTGCTGATTTAGAATAACAATTAGTTATCAGTCAGTGTTGAAATTGACACCACAGAAGACGCATAGTGACAAATGTCGTCATTATTGTGATGAAGTAAGTGGATCATGGAGTAGCTAGAGTGACATTTTTGTGGGGGGGTTTAGAGACAAGGAAACACCTCCGAATCACATCCAGACACGCTAATATTACCTTGATCGTCTCTCCTTCGATTTCCACCGCTTTCTCACTGAAGTCCACGCCGATCGTGGCTTCGGTCTGATCGGGAAAGCTCCCCCCAGTGAAGCGTAACGTGAGACACGTCTTTCCCACATTGGAGTCCCCAATAACGATGATCTTGAAGATCCGAGTCTGGATGCTCAGTTCCAGGGAGGAGGTGCTTAGGTCCGCGGACGACGTAAAGCTGGCGCCAGCCTCGTTGCTGCTGCTGGCCCGGCTCCGGTTTCGGTAAACGTCCATGGATGATGTCAGGATGGTGACATTGTCGTCTGCTCGGCTCGGCCGAGGTACCCTCCGTCCTCCTCGGCTCTCCTCCTCTGGGGAATCGTTGGTCATGGTGCCCGTGGAGCAGATGCGAAAATCGGGAGAGTGGAGAGAGGAGAGGTGGAAGAAGAATGGGTGGATGGAGTGAAGGGAGGTGACGGGGAAAAGAAGGAGGAGACTTGTTGTGTCGTGCCGGGAAGGGCAGAACATTTAAAAACACACGAGCGCAGGGAGGAAAAATCATGTGTAGTATTTTGTAGTAGTATTAATAATGATAGAAATGTGGATCTTTCTCGCATATGTTCTTGGACCACTATATGTAGGCCCTTACACTTGCACTATTAAGCCTAGTCATGCTCCCTACATGTAGCCTATCCCCAATTGAGTTTTTACAAAGATGGTAGCTCTTTCAATTTGAATATTTGAGTTCATCAAGCGTCAAACCACTATAAATCGCCTTTCAGTAAAAGGAAACTTTTTGTATATCTGCTTTTAATCAAGTGTCAGACCTATTGTTGCCCTCTACATTGATTTATTCATTCGTATTCTGAACCGCTGATCATCACCAGGGTCGCGGGGGGTGCTGGAGCCTATCCCAGCCAACTACGGACACCAGTCTGATGACATCCTAAATCGGTGGCCAGTCAATCGCAGGGCACAAGGAGATGCACAACTATTCACGCTCACACATACCTAGGAATAATTTAGAGTGTTCAACCAGCCTACTCTGCATGTTTTTGGAATGTGGGAGGAAACCGGAGTACCCGGAGAAGACCTATGCAAGCCTGGGGAGAACATGCAAACACCACACGGTGAGGACCCACATAGGATCGAACCCTCCACTGTGAGGCCAACACGCTAAGCACTCGGACGCCGTGCCGCTTATTATCCTGATGTGAAATACTTTAATGTGTTCATCCACAATTCCATTGAAATATTGGTGGATATAACACTTAAAACAAGAGTTTGAGTGTGCAACAGGAGTTCTCCAACTAGTCGTGATCTGATTAGTTGCATATCATCACATTCCATGAAGTAACATGGCCTCAATGCACAGGATTGCTGTGCTGTCAGATTCCAGCCCTGATTAAGACAAAGTGGTTTCTAATTCTGTGCACTCCCCTTTTAGAAAATTCAGTTTAAAAAAACTACGCTGTGCAAGTATCCATTAAATATATTTAAATTATTTTTACATTTCCTATTTAGTTACAGTTGTGCGGCCTTTGCGACTGTATTGTCTAACCTGGAACTATGTGTAACTATGCCTTTCCTGTATCTGCATTCTCACCCTCTTGCTACTGTCACAATGAAATTTCCCGAATACGGGATGAATAAAGTTATCCAATCCAATCCAATAAATGATTAGGAATATTAAAATATAAGTAATATGTATACTTGGTAGTCATTCATAAAATGTGAAAGATCATTTATATCTCTCATATATAACCATCAATTCCATCTTCATTGATTTATTGTATATCTGTGTTGTCATTATTCAGAATATGCTAGTAATTTAATGATAACTCCCACACATTCACCCTATGAATAAATTTACAATAATTGCACAAGTTGTGTGGTTTTAGAGCCAAAAACATGTAGAACAAATCTTGAAAGTGAAAGCTGAATGAACAAAAGAAATTAAATCGGTGTCACTCAGCATTTACAAAAATTTAGGCGTGAAAAATTGTTGCCAGATATGTAAGCCGCTTTACTTCCATCCTGACACACACTTGGAAATAATCCCAAACACGTTTGCAAACGCTGTCCCTCCTTATTATCGACGTGACACTGTTTTTGTGATATGCACAAGCGCACAAACACGTGCCATTTGTGAACGATCCCTCAGACAGACACAATCACTTTGGCTCAAACTCTCTCTTTTTCAAAGCAGCAAACATAATCTCTCCGTAACACACAAGCACAGCAAACACACACAAGATGTGAAGAACAGTCCTAACATTTGCTTCTGACAAAAGCTCCCTTCTTCCTTGGTCAAAGACTTATTTGTCTGGGACTTAGACAGAGGGAGACATTCATATTCTGAAGAAAACTAACAGTAAAACTGACTACACATCTGGGTACAACACATCACTTTGATTTATTTGGCTCTTGTGTTGAAAACACATTGGCCAAATGTGTAAACACAATAATACTGGCCTCAATGGTATGTGAAATGTATCTCATATCATTTATTCACTGTGAAACCTACAAGTGGAATAGTAAAAATATATGATCATGTTGAAAGGGCTTTCATTTCTGCACGTGTACTTAAATACTACATATATGGTATGAGGGCGGCCCGGTGGAGCGAGTGGTTTGCGCGTCGGCCTCACAGCTCTGGGGTCCTGGGTTTAAATCCAGGTCATGTCCAGCTGTGTGGAGTTTGCATGTACTCCCTGGGCCTGCGTGGGTTTCCTCCGGGTACTCCGGTTTCCTCCCACATTCCAAAAACATGCAAGGTAGGCTGATTGGACACTCGAAATTGCCCCTAGGTATGGGTGTGAGTGTGCATGGTTGTCCGTCTCCCCGTGCCCTGCGATTGGCTGGCCACCGATTCAGGGTGTCCCCCACCTTTTGCCCAGAGTCAGCTGGGATAGGCTCCAGCACCCCCTGCCACCCTAATGAGGATAAAGCGGTTCAGAAAATGAGATGAGATGAGATATATGGTATGAAAAGTGGATATTTTAGCATTAAATTAAGTAACTAGCACGAATCTTAATATGAATATTAATAAACACAAAGTCAATTTGAGTCAAAATATCAAAAAATCAAATGTGTAGGCCTATAATATATTTGATTTGAAACACACACATTGACCTCTAAGTGGTGCTAAAGGAGAAGTTACCACAGACCATTACAGACCACTAATTGCAAAGTCAGCAGGTTTTAGCATGTACTTTCATCCAATAGCAGATTTGCAACAAAAAAAGGATGATGAAATATACAAATTAATATCTGGGGCACAAATGTCATTAAAATTTGATTGAATGATTCAGGAATTCTTTCATTTGTAATAGAGAACTGCCTAAATGTGGATGCTTTCTCCACTATCGTTTCACAGACAGTCTAAAGTCTAAACCATCATGTCATTTTTGCTAAACTAAAAAAAGATGAATGTAACATGTACATTAAAAATAATTTTCATTAAATCAACATTGAACTCTGTTAATACCTTCCATTTTCCCAAAGTTGAATAAGAACCTGGTCCCCACAACTGTTCACAAAAACAGCAATTTATACACATCCACAAACAAATAATGATACTTCATTATTTCTATTTTGTTTTATTGACAATTCTGTACTGTAAGACAGAATATTTAATAGCACATACGTACATACCCATACTATATCTGTGTTGATGTGAAGTTGTTGTTTTGAAATAAAATACAAGTGTCCTAGTTTTTTTAAAGAACATTCATGTTCTTAGTGGGTTGTGTGACATTTATTAGTTTTTGATGTTCAATCTCAGCTCAATATTTTCTTGAATGTGTTTAATTAGATAGGTTCCTGTAATGTCAAGACTTGTCCGCCGTTACCCCACTCCCCTCTTCACTCAAAAGTATTATTTTATTGCAAAGAAAACTTATATACAACTCCAAGTGAGAACTAAGATATTGCTCAGGTCCCATCATAGAAGAAATGTCAACATGGCCCTTAAATCACTTGTACGTATGTAGATTTAAAATCTGTTCCGAGAGCATTTTTAGCATTGCATTTGTAAATACCAGAGTTCATGAGCACTGGATTCTGTATTACCAGGCTACCCTCTTCTGTCATGTGAATCCCTCCTTGAACTATGTAGCGGTTATGTGGAATCAGCGTTGTACGACCCGGTAAAGTCCAGGAGATTTCCGGCTTGGGTACACCTGTGGCGACACAATTTAACTTAACAGGTGTTCCACGGTTTACTCTGGTGATGGAGGGCAGCATACTAGTGATGCGTGGTGGATAGACCATTACTGTGATAGGGTATGATAACGTTGATGTGCCAAAAGAGTTGGAGGCTTTGCAGGTGTATGTTCCTTTGTCAAAAGTAGCAATCTGTCTCATCTGGAGGGTCCCGTTGGCATGAAATGTAACTCGGCCAATAGACTGAGGTTTATCTAAAGCAAAGCCATTGGGTAGAGTCCAAGCGATCGTTGCCTGTGGCCAGCCATCCGTGATACAATGTAAATTGAGAGTCTGGCCATATGTGATCTTTATTCCACCTGAAAATCCAAAACATAAGAGTATTGTAAAAAGATTTGGTCCTAACATAAGTAATAAAAAGTAAAAGCTATACTTTACCTGTTGGTCCTCTGATAACTGGTTTCCGTCCCGCTTCCAATGCATAACGCTTCTCGGCTTGCCCCGCCACATTCTTTGCTAGACAACTGTAGACTCCTTTATCACTCGCAGAAAGCTGAGAGATCCACAAAGTTCCGTTTTCCCGATGATGGGTGAAGCGTTGCAGTCTAACACCAGGCATCAGCATTGTCCCATTGGGTAAAACCCACACATACTCTGGCTTTGGTTTTCCACGGGCAGAGCACTGAAGATACAGATCTCCACCATTATGTTTTATCGATAAAAGTTCTATGTTAGGAACAGCAAAACTTGGCTTTTCTGCTATGGGCGCCACATCTAATTCAACCAAAAGGGATGCTTCTCCAAGTTGGTTTTTGGCCAGACACATGTACTTCCCTTCATCTGTTTTCCTCACACCTCTCACTTCCAAACTCCCATTCCGATGTACTTGGAAACGGCCACTTAGATAGGAGAGTTGGAGTGAGTGGCCGTAAGGGGTAACCCACCAAATCTTTGGCTCAGGTTTCCCCTCGGCCTCACAATCTAGTAGTACAGTTTGATAAGAAATACCTACAACCTTTTTGAAACTCTTTCCTTTGTTACCATTGATAAATGGTTCCTTTGATTCAACCACAAGAATCATGTTTTTTATGTCATCACCAACAGAGTTTCGTGCCACACAGGCATATGTCCCTTCATCAGTAAGTGTTACTTTTTTCACCACTAACATACCATTTCCCACTATCTCAAATTTGTCCGATAATGTGGGAATGATTTCATTTCGTGGTGAGATCCAAAATATTTGTGGTGTAGGTTCACCAATGGCATGACAGCTCAGTTGAGCTATTTCTCCATATTTCACCGTAACTTGGGATGGAGATTTGAAACTAATCCTTGGTGCGTTTGGGCCAACCTTGACACTAACCTTTCTCTCATCTTTACCAAGTTTATTCTTGGCATAACAAGTATAGTCACCCTCATCTTGTTTGTCCATCTGCTGGAGAAGTAATGTTCCATTGCCAAAAATAACATAGCGCCGATTGCGATAGCCATTGTCATCCGACTGAAGCGCATTGTTGATTAGCGTTCCATCTGGTAGACTCCAGGAGACTTCTGGATCTGGGAGGCCTGTTGCAATACAGTCAACCTAAGAAAGATATAAAACACAAATTGCAGTAACTTCACCAAAATTGATTTACTGACACTCACAATTGCCAATTCATTTCTGTACATACTACAGTACCTGCACAATTTCTCCAAAATTGACTCTTGGTTGTACTGTCCTCACATGTTCGATTCTAGGCGGGGTCATCAGGACATCCACCTAGTACGGAAGAAATATGGAATGAATTAATGAGTGGGATCACCTACATTTTTCTTCATATGGTATAGACCTCACTAAATAGAGCTTTTAACATTTATACCCGAAAGACCTCCATTTCCTCTCCATTGGGTCGCTGAAAGAAACACAAATAATTTCCTCCATCCAGCTCTGTTAACTGAAGTATCCTCAGAGTCCCATTCCGGAAAACTTTAATGGGTCTCTCTGGACTGGGGATAGATGAAAAGAGGAGATTATCTCAATATTTTTACATAGTGATACTAAATGCAATGTTATCATTTCAGTATTCTTTTTTTAAATCAAGTTTCCCATTCAGTATCCATAACCTGTAGTTATACTCCATGATGATTTTAGATGGCAGTTGCCAGATGGTTCCCCTTGATGAGCCAATTGACTCTGGACAGTGTAAGTAGACAGCAGAACCATACAAGGCAGAGACTGAATGCTGGCGGGATGGTAATGCATGGCGACTTGGAGAGAAAGGTAGAGAAGGATTGCGGGTGTTTGAAGAAGAATCTGCCCGCACTTCAAGACGGACTGTTCTTTTTGCAATGCCCACCGTGTTTGTGGCTGAACACTCGTACCTGTGTGGGAATAGATGAAAATCTAAATATCTGTCTTAAACGAGTACCAAGACTATTTTCAGTAACAAACATTTGTTTTAGAACAGTTAATTAACAGTGAAGACATAACCATAGCATATCAAAAAAATCTAATTGACCACTTTTTCAATGAAATATTTTATAATATCGCGAACTTTCCAAAAGACTCTAGAGCAGGGGTGTCAGACTCGGGTTGGTTCGCGGTCCGCATTAACGTCAACTCGATTTCACGTGGGCCGGACCATTTTAGATAAATTTAGATAGACTTTTTATGAATGGATTAAAAGAACTGGATTAAAATCCCTGAATATTCAGTTTTTTATAGATCTAAAACAATGTTAATTTTAGCTTTTTTATATATTTTCAGATTTTACAAAATTATTTTTGAACTAAAAACAAAGAAAAAATGGGTTAAAAAATTACAATTATTGATTTAAAAGGGGGAAAATCAGGAAATTTAATAAAAATCTATACTCTTCATTTTAATTTGATCCTAAAACAGAAAGTCGGCACTCATGATTTACTTTCCCGGGCCACACAAAATGATGCGGCGGGCCAGATTTGGCCCCCGGGCCGCCACTTTGACACATGTGCTCTAGCGAATATGCTTGTCATGTTATTCCCTAATTATTGGATAATTCTATACCTCCCCACATCAGCTGGTGAGATGTTCTTGAAAAACAGTGTCCCATTGGGAAAGACGAAGAGCTTATGTCCCAGAAACTGTGATGGCCTAACATGGATCCCTGATGGCAGTGTCCACTTCAAAGTGGGCAAAGGTTCACCTCTCATGGAGCAATGGACATATACGTTCCTTCCTGAGTAGATGTAATTACTAGTTAACAAATTACATTGAAAGTATTTTCATTAGGCTACATTTCTTACAACTTTATGGACATTTGCTGTGTGCAATACCTGTTGGAATGATCAAAGTGTCACTTGTGGCTTCACCTATACTTGGAGGTAAAGCTGCAACATGAAGATGATAGGTGACTGTATCAGCACCTGCTGCATTACTTCCAATGCATTTGTAGTCTCCTTTACTTGAGAAATTGGTTGACTGCATTTGCAGTGTCCCATTCTCAAGGAGTGACATTTTAGAGATGGGAGTCTGAATGGTCCCAATTTCTCGGACAAACGTTCCATCCGGTAGAATCCAAGAAATGTGCGCTCGGGGTTTCCCGGAGGCAAGGCAGTCAAGGCTCACACTTTTGCCAAAATAGTTAGCTATCTCTGTCGATCTGGGAGGTTGGATCTTGGGCGCCTCAGTTTGGACCGCTAAGGTAATAACCATACGATCTGATCCAAATTTATTATGGGCAGTGCAGAGATACTGTCCTCTATCCTGCAGTTGAACTGTTTTGATTACAAAAGTTCCATTTTTCAAGACTTCAAAGCGGGAACCATGCTTGTTGTTGGCTGGAATGGTGGCACCTGAAAAGGAAATTCCGGCCCAATAAGTAAGAAAATGAGTCAAGTGCATGAAGAAAAATCCAATGTTGCTTTTTCTATGTACAGTAAAACAAACAAAACAAATGGAAACAAACAAAACAAATGGAAACAAACAAAACAAATGGAAACAAACAAAACAAATGGGAACAAACAAAACAAATGGAAACAAACAAAACAAATAGAAAATTCAACAATCTCGAACTTCAAAGATAGCAAATGGCTTCACTTCATGTTACCCGTGACCGGACGTTTTGTCGAAAGACGTTTGGTCCCCGGACGTTTGGTCCCCGGACATTTGGTTGACCGGACGTTTGGTCGCCGGGTTCGCTTGCTGTCAAATTATGACAGAGATTTTACTGATGATATTTAGATATTAGATATTTAGATATTAAACTCACTCTCTCTCTCATTATTATAATATTGAGAGCTGGGTTCAACAGTAACAACCCGGCGACCAAACGTCCGTTCTACCAAACGTCCGCTCGACCAAACGTCCGGTCGACCAAACGTCCGGTCGACCAAACGTCCGGTCGACCAAACATCCGGTCGACCAAACGTCCGGGGACCAAACGTCTTTCGACGAAACGTCCGAGTGCCCATGTTACCAGACTCAGTGCTTTATCACTTCAGCATTTTACCTGTGGATACCTTTGTCCATGAGATGCTTGGTTCGGGAATTCCCATTGCTTCACAATGAAGAACAACATCACCCTCTGCCAGGACCGACACGCTGGCTTTGTTCGGTGTAGTGATTCGAGGTTTGGTCCTTCTATCACCAGCTCCTAACAGCATTATCTTGAGTTAAACTGCTCAACAGATTTTTCAATAAAAAGTTTATAGGTTAAAAACACATACCTCCAACAGGCAATTGAATTTCCTGCTGTAATCCCGGCGTCGTAGAATGGTGAGCGTGAGGAGTAATATTAAAATCAAAGGAAGAGGATGTTGTTGATATATCAAGGTTTTTAGGTCGCAGGGCAGATGAGTATGTAGGTACTGGTGGTCTGAGGATTGAAGGTCTTGCAAAAGATATCGGACTGGGTTGAATCGTATTTGGCGGATTATAGTAGTTAATGCGAGGTTTGGGTGTTACTATCTTTCCAAGCTGGGATAGACGGTCAATATATGCCTTGAAAAAAATGCACATTGGCAATTAGTAAATACTAAAAATAGACACTGATTTTTCACATCCCCAAATGACCACCAATGTACCTGTCTATATCTGTTCCTCAGCTTTGTGAACAACAGTTGATCTCTGACTGTAGTCCTGACATCCAAAGAATTATTTTGATGGGAATAATGGGTTAGTGTTGGTTCGATGGTGCTGGTTGTGAGTTTTAATGTTTTATCTGTGATCTCTGGTCTGTTGGTGGCTACTGGGATTTGAGCATGTCCATGAGGGAAAAGTCTGGTTTCATGTGTGGGAAAAATGCGTAGCACGGCACCTGGAAGAAAAGCAAACCTTGTAGGTATCAGAAACATAATTCAGGCAGCAACAAGCAAACTCAGAATTAGTTATTTAGTTGTTATGAATTTAAGTATTATCAATTAAAAACTCATTTCCAGTAGTGTACTTACCTTGCTTGGGACGAGGAAATGACCGTTGCCCAGGCCACTGAGTGTAATGATGACGAGTTGAAGGCCAGTGGGAATTTGGGGCAATACGGGTAGGATTTGGTGGGTTTCTGAGATCCATATCTCCCAGCTTCTCTAGATATCTATCTGTGTGTGTTTGTGGCAACTGAGCAGAATTTTGGTGCTGTTGTAGCCAGGGGGGAATGGAGACATTGGGAACATAGGGGTTTTCAGGCATTTCTCTTGCCTTATTCGCCTTTTTATTTTCCTTGTGAATGTTATCCTTTGCCGAATTTTCTATACTTGTATTTGTAGCGTTGAATACTTTGGGAGGTTCAACTTTTGCCTGGGTTGGTGAATTTTGTTCTAATAAAGGTAGAGTGTTTGTTTTTGGAGTTTGGGATGTTGAAAGTATTTTGTCCAACAGATCATCATAGCTCTGGGTAACCAACTCATTTTTAGCTGATTCACTCACTATCTCTAGTTCTGTGTTCCTCGTTTGAGTTTCTTTTCCAATTATTATTGTTTTCACATTTTTTTCCATTTGATTCTCTTGTGTCTCAGAATAATTTTTAAATTGTATTTCTTTGTCTCTCTCTGATTGAGAATCTCTATGAATACTTTCAAGATCCTGTACTGTATTGTGAATTTCAGAGTTGGATTCCTTTCTCTCCTCCAAGCTTCCAATATCCTCATTAATGCCATCTTTCTCTGTCTGATAGTAAGGAGTCACAGTAATTTGTTCAGAACTTGTCCAACTAGAGGTGGTGGTGGTAGTAATAATTGACATTGACGTGGGAGCACTAGATTTCAGCGCTATTGAGGAATTCAAGAATGATTTAATGTCAGGAATAATTTTTCTTGTGGGTGGCTTTCTTCGTCTGAAAGGTGGCCTTCTTCTATTTGAGCGACCAGGGATAAATTTCCTGTTGCCTGAACCGAATTGCAGAGTTTCCGTTTTTTCAGATGGGGTTCTGACAACTGAAGTTACTCTGTTGTGTTTTTCTGTTATCACACTATTATGAAGAAGGGATGACTCTGTACTTCGGATGATTTGTGCCTGTGAAGTTTCGGGTTGTGATTCTTTTGTTCTTGATTCAATCTTGTTATTGGAAATAGTTGGACTGGGGAAATTGTTGGCATTTGAAGAAATTGTAGTTGTGGGGTTGACCAAACTGTTTAGAGCACTTATGGTGGTAGAATCTAGTAATGACAAGTCTGGGTCTTGTGCAATGGGTAATTTAGCATTGGCTTTAGCCAACACTTCTGCCCAGTAATTTGGATCCAATGTCTTCGCAATAATGGTGGGTTTTCGTTTAAAATGTCTCTTTGGGTCTTTGTTTGAAAATGAATCAGGATTCCTTTGCTGGTTTCCCAATGTAGGAACGTGTGTTGCAAAAGAGCGAATAGTTTCTTGATAATCTCCTGCGGAACCCTCTTCCATATCAGGGTTTAAGATAGTCTGCTTTGATTCAGTCTTTTCTTCAGAGTTATAAGACTCCTCTTCCCCTGTTACTTCCACCATGTGTGACAGCATGTCAACTCCGTAGAGATTTGAGGCCAAGCAACTGTATTCTCCTGAATCTTCTTCCATCAACTTCCTCACTACCAAAGTACCATTCTCCATTACGACTGCCTTTCTTGTCTTTTGTGTCGGGAGAAGCACTTTATTTGAGGGCATGTACCATATTGTTTGACTAGGTTGCGCTGATGTGACTTCACATGGGAGGGAAATTGACCCTCCTTTTTCAACAATCATTTTCTGGCCATTAAAAGTGGTAGGGCTTGGTAATCGTTCTTTAACAGTAAGCCTCAAAGACATCAAATCTACACCTGCCTTTGTTTTGATCATACAGTGATAAAGGCCAGAGTCAGACTGAGATGCATTCATGATGACAAGATTTCCCGTGTCATCAATTTTGAGTTTATCAGTCAAACTCTCCACAATGGACAAATCCGGAAGCATCCACTCCACTTTCACCTCCTTCTGTGAAGTGACAACACTGCATTGTAAATGAACTTTTGACCCTTCAAGAACAGCCTTGACCCGCCCTTCAGTCCCACGTTGAATCATTGCCCAGGAGGAAGTTAGGTCATTGTCATCTTGCTGCCGTCTAAGGCTGTTGATTGTCCTGGTAATTATGGTTGTAAAATCCAAAACCAGTTTTTTGGTTGTTGTTTGCTGTCTATTAAGTTTTAAAGTGACTCTGTGTTGAAGTAGCCATGCTGGTTCTGCCACCAAATAACCCTTTAAGTCTGTGAAATATGGTGAATTTTCATTAGCAACTTGGGCATATTGATAGGTTTCTCTACTGGTGTTGAGTCTTTGTTGACCTCTTTCCAAAATAGCGGGACTTTCATAGTAATATGCGACCAATTGCCAAAGATTTTGTAATTTTTCCCTATCAATCTCACACTCTAGGATGGTTGCCAATGACACATTGACAGACAGCCCTTGAGCTGACCGTGGATTAATTGTCCAGTTTATATCTGAACTGTCTCCTGGGTGGCGCATTTCACAGTCCACATGAGCTTTATTTCCATGGCTATCTGAGAGAACAAAGCTTAGATGGCCCAAGGGCTTTTCAAAGTCCCGGGTATATGGGAGATCTGGTTCTGTGTCAGAGTCAGCCCAAACTGGGTTGTCCCACAATTTGAGAGAAGATCGAAGAACTGGTCTTTCACAGGTAAGCTGATTTTCACTTAATGTAAACACTGACGTTCCATTCAGGGGTTGAGGAGAAAAACACTGAGGACAAATTTCTATTGTGCTTGTCTCACGATCCTTTTTACATTTTATTACTCCTGGGAAAAGAGGAGGAGAGATTAAACTTTTTTTTCAAGATGTGGAAAAGAAAAAGGATGTTAGAAAAGGAGCATTCGTGGATTTGCCATTGACTGCTAAGCATGCAGAAAAATATGTGTTGGAAGTTTTAACTGCTTTTTTAAAACTTTTTCTCCCATGAAAAATCTCTGTAAGACCAAACATTGTACTTTTGCATATTATTTTTTTTTCAAACTGCAACCTGATAGTGGTGAATAAATTCCTCATGAAAGGCCCGGCTTCAAAAAACCCCACCCACTCCTGTTTCCTTATAATTGCATGTTTTGTGTGTGAATACAGGTGAGTCAAATTTGCAATGAGTTAGTTGAATATGGGGAAATTTCATTTTGACGAGAATTGTGATTTATATTTTTACATCAAACCTTCATGTGCAGCGCTCCACTGAAGCAACCAGTGAAGTTGACAATCACAGATCCAGGGGTTACCATGAAGAGTGAGAATTTCCAGTTTCGGAGATGTGCTCAGCACAGTGGCAGGGAGCTGTTCCAGCAAATTGTCTGAAAGGTGTAAATGTCTGAGACAAAAACAGATAAAATAAAATGAACCAGGTTTCTAGATTGAAAAGTTGAACTAATGGGGTAAAACAGGGGTAGGGAACCTATGGCTCGGGAGCCATATGTGGCTCTTTCCATGGGTGCATATGGCTCTCCACTAACCTTTGAGGTAAAATATGAAAATGAATGGTGAGAGAGCTGAGTCCCGAACATACTAATAGGAGCATCATTGTGGCATTGACACTACCTCTACCACAACTTTAATCATAATTTTGTTTTTTTATTACACTTCTGCATGCATGATATCATTGATACTGATTTATTAGCAACGTCATAAAAAGTTGTCAAAAGAATTCTGGGACTTTTTATACTTAAAAGTGGTGAAAGGACAAAAAGATCACACATTTTCATGTAATTTTACTATTCAATTCTGGCTCTCAAGAAATAACATTAGAAAATATGAATTGTTTATGGCTCTCTCTGTCAAAAAGGTTCCCGACCCCTGGTGTAAAACAAGCTTTCTGAAAAGTTGGGCTCATTATTTTAAGAACCTAATGTTATCTAATTTCATTCTGACATGAGTTACAACTGTTACTACACACCATAAAAGAAGGATCTGTTAATATATCTTTTTAAAGCTTTTTGTTTCCTGGTATTTTCTTTACTTAATCTTAATGCTAAAAGAAACAACAACACCAAACACAAAATCCAAGTTAAAGTGCTTTTTTGTTGACTTACTTAAGTCCAGAGGTCCAAAAGTTCCCTAGTAGTGACAATGTAATGAACGCATGGGGATGAATCTCTTTAAGAAGATTCCCTTCCAGTTGGAGTAGTTTAAGAGAAGTCAAACCCGAAAATGAGTATGGCTCGATGAAACTGATGAGGTTGTGGTCCAGGTGAAGACGAACCAAACCAACTAAATCATCAAACAGGCCAGGTTTCACTAGTGGTAGCTTGTTGTAACTCAGTTTCAATATCTGAAATTTTAAATGCAAAGTCCATATTATGTAAAATATAACATGGGTAAAGGTGTGACACACTCAGACACATTACCTGGAGTGACCGCAATCCGTAAAATGCTCGTGCGTGGACTACACTTATGTCATTACCATGTATCAAAAGCATTTCAAGTTGCCGTAGTGACTTGAAATCTGATGCCACCATCTCAGTCAGACTATTATATCTGTAAGTGAAAGAAATAAAACATTTGAAATAATGTAACTACATTATTATTTATTTCAGTGGTTTGTGGCTATTTGGCATTCTTACAGTTGGCAATGGTTTAGGATTGTTGTGCCCTGTGCTAGTGGTGTTAGTAACATAATGTGAAGCAGCAGGGCCTTTTTGAATAGAGCATTGGCATCCCAGCAATTAAAACACAAAGGGCTATTGAAAAACCTGCCATGTATTCCTCAGCTTTCAGCACATTACAATATGCATATCTTTGCAGAATTCATTCAGATTCCATGCTTGAGTCAAAGACAATATTCATCAAAAAAGTGAGAATTCATTTCGGCAGCTACAGTGTGGCCTTCCACAATTCACAGTTTCACATCTCGTATTATTATCTACTATGCAGGGGTGTCAGACTCGGGTTGGTTCGCGGGCCGCGTTAACGTGAACTCGATTTCATGTGGGCCGGACCATTTTAGATAAAATATTTAGATTTTTTAAAATAAATGGATTAAAAGAACTGGATTAAAATCCCTGAATATTCAGTTTTTTATAGATATAAAACAATGTTTATTTTAGCTTTTTTTTAAATATATTTTTAGATTTTACAAAATGATTTTTGAACTAAAAACACAGGAAAAAAATGATTAAAAAATGACAATTATTGATTTAAAAGGGGAAAATCAGAAAATGTAATATACATCTATACTCTTCATTTTAATTTGATCCTAAAACAGAAAGTCGGCACTGATGATTTACTTTCCCGGGCCACACAAAATGATGCGGCGGGCCAGATTTGGCCCCCGGGCCACCACTTTGACACAGGTGTACTATAGTATTCTAATATAAGTGCCTAACCCCCTGACAATAGCAGACGTTGCAAAATGACTTAAGAATTCCACAGAATCTTGTCTTCCAGTTTAAGGAACAATGCCCCTAGACATGGGTATAAGGTATCTTATATTTATACTTAATTTCTCCTGTTTTCTATGTTCCATTTGCATGTAAACAAATACATTGTGGGCAGTCCGGTGACGCGAATGGTTAGCACGTCGGCCTTACAGCTATGGGGTCCTGGGTTCTCCCGGGCCTGTGTTGGTTTCCTCCGGGTACTCCGGTTTCCTCCCACATTCCAAAAACATGCATGGTAGGCTGATTGGACACTCTAAATTACCAGTAGGTATGGGTGTGAGTGTAAGTGGTTGTCCGTCTCCTCGTGCCCTGCGATCGGCTGACCACCGATTCCGGGTGTCTCCTGCCTCTGGCCAGCAGTCAGCTGGGATAGGCTCCAGCACCCCCTGTGACCCTGTTAGGTTTATCATTATTATAAATGTGTATCAATATTAATCATTATATATATGTGCTTGCAACGAAGAACGCTTTGCTTTAATTTGAGAGTTATTGACATTAATAAAAGGGCATTTTAATACATCTCTTGCAAAAGTAATGACTGTGGTTCGCATCAAGAGAACTGTGAATTGTTTTGGGCACCAAGATGGTTCACATCGAACTGTGGATTGTTTTGGGAAGCATCGGCTTCTCAGGATGGTTCACATCAAAACTCTCTTGGGAAGATTCGACAGACCTACAATTGTTTTGAGAACTGAGATAAATTGTTATGAGACTCTAAAAATGTTTAGACTTCTGTGGGGCATGGTGTTAAAATCTTATGAATAAATTAGCGAGAGGGACATCGAGTCATCAGAATGATCTTGACCGGAGACGCGTGTGGATCGATTCTCTTCTTGCAAGAAATAAAGGATATGAGTTCAGATCAATGTTCCCTCTAATTTTTCGTTGGTCTGAGCAGAAAGTCAACCTCCCTGAGCGCACTGAGTACCAGTGTGAGCGACATCATCGGTACTCGGATGATTCGCCTAAAGACGTTTCGCCGACGGACGTTTGACAGACGGGCAGGTCGCCGAATGAACGTTCGGCAGAACGTCCATTCGGCGACCTGTCCATTTTTCATGTAAAACATGCTGTAAAACACGAAAAACATAAGTGGACAGAGCTACTGCCACTGGCTGCCGCTTAAATGGCGCCATCATGGGTAAAAAAAAAAAAATAAAAAAATACGATTTTTTTTTTACTGCGTGCCATATGATTGCTGCTGCGCAGAGAAGACGAGAGTAGTGCGCAATTGCGCACGCGCGCAGCTTAGAGGGAACACTGGTTCAGATACCTTTTTTATTGAAAGGTGAATTTGGGAATACCTTTTGGTGAACCTATCAACCCTAATGAGGATAAACCGGTTCAGAAAATGAATGAATGAATGAACTTTTCACCATAAAGACATGGACAAAATCACCAGTCACAATTTTTCCAGAACCTGTGAGAAAAGAAAAGCTATAGTATTAAATGGTGTAGTTGTACTGTTCATGATAGAATGAATTGACCCTGAACTATATTCAACAGACTCTGAACCCTGTATAAATAGACCCCAGGCACAGCCGCTTTCTCAGCAGGACCAGCACCTTTGTGCTCTGCACCTATATGTCCTAATTCACCCAATGTCAGGATGAAATGATCAGGCGAGGGAGAAAAGTCACCAGATGAAGCACAATTTCCTGCTGTGGTCCCACTCAGCTGACTGGCTAACCTGTGTCAGGCCTTTTGCTGTCACCTGCTGTCACCGCTGCAGCTGGGCAGAGCTCAACACTCCACCACGGAATGTCTTGCTTCTAACCGCAGACAGCTGCGCTACACAGTGAGTAACTGCAATGTCACCTAGGCCAGTTCTGTCAGCAAAGTAGCAGTGAGTCTCAACCTGATTACTGATAATACAGCTCAAGGTATACTCATCTCAGCCAATCACAAAATTGAACCCTCCACATTTATGATTCGGATCTTTCTTCATCAGTTGACTTTTATCTTAAATCATTTCCAGTAAATCAACTTCTTGAGGTAATGCAAACCTCACCCAATCCCAAACATTATGTCTTAAGTCATCTACCTAAAAACCTCAACTTATCACTCGACCCCACGTGTTACGATGACCTTATTTATTTTTCTGAGTTTTCTAATTGTCCATTTCACAGCACCAATCGTCCTCGCCAATTTCAAACAGTATGTATATCCTCACACCAAGGGTGCCCCATGTCAACCGTCCACTGAGTAAACCACTGTCTTCTTACATAGTGTTCAAAAGGGAATGTAAGTGGTCAAGTGGTCAGAAGGAGTCAGTGACATTTAGACCTTCAGTATTACCAACGTATCCTGCCCTCTTTCCAAAGCACATGCTTGACCCTGTCGACAAAATTACCAAAACTTGGTCTAAAACACCCATTTGCTTGACAACCTAACACGAAAAAACACATCTCTCACAATTGTCCACATTACTCTGGGCATTCTGCTTTGAGATAAAGCTATATTAAACAAAAAGGCCGGGGCCAGAATTGTCACATTAGACTTTCCTCTCAAATGAGCTCAGTGAGCAAAATAATTTACCAACTTACTACTGTTATAAAAAACATAAAATAAAAAATAAACTGTGGCGCCACCTTTGCTTGAGACCGTCAAATTGATGAAACAAATCCACATTCAATCTAACCAAAACAATGGCCGGGTTATTTATCTACTCACTGTGTAAGACCACTGGGCTGAAAGCTTCAATCACTATGCCAAGGCCCACATGGAAGTGATTAAGAGCTCTCCCCAGGTCAGCTTGGAAGCACATGCTGGTACTAAAACTTTAGCTTGTTTCAAACAGAAGTCATATTAAATGCACAATGAGTTGTGTGTTTGCTATCTTCCCGTTGACTGCTTTGATATTTAGAAACAATATCAACAGTTTTAACGAAGATAGACAAGTGGCAATGCAGCAGAATCTACATTATTCTATATTTTACATAAACACTAAAAGAGGTCTGCATTATATATTAAATCATCCAATCCATGACAGATTCCAAAGCATTTCCTGTAGCATGTCAAGGTTTACCCAAACTTGAGTTAACACGATACATTTTCCAGAAATGCAATTTTAAAATGTGGCCAAGTCTTACCCCAAGTTGAGCCGCTCTGTGTTCCTAGGAAGGGTTTTTGGTATGGCTGTCAGATGTCGGAACGTACAATGAACATCTTTAACACTTGGACAGCTACAACTCCGTGGACACGGAGGTTCAGCTTGTACAGGAAAGCTCGGCTATTGGGGAGACATTAGAACCCATATGGTTCAATTTAGCTCAGAGGGAAAGTTGGGTAATTGAACATGAGACTAAAATGATCCATTCATGAAAACATTAATCACAGAAAGTCCACTACCTACTCAACAATCACCGGTGATGTTGCATGACTAGTCTATGAATATCAGACAGAGTGACCAATGGTATATCCATTTTTTTTTAAATTAAGCAAGTAGAACCTAGCTAATAACCCAGTTCATGTCCTAAAGATAAAAGATATTTACCATTAGACATAGAAGCAATGAGAGGAGAAGGGAAACGCACACAGCTGCCGACCTGCAGAGGATTTTTGTCCACCACCACAATGCCATGACTGAATCACAAAGGAGACTCAAGCCATTAATAGATCTGCATCAAGTGAAAAATAAATTGCATGTTTAGATTAGCACTGCATTTAAATGGGTGTCATAGTACATTTTTATAGACCGTGCAAACTTGTCATATTCAGTTTTAATATTGCACATATTTACACTGTACAGTCCTGTGCATGTCATGAGTATTCACAGCTAATGTTGTCATTCTTATACAAAATTCCATCAAACATTTTTAGTTTCTATCTTTTCTCCGAGTCCTTCTTCCTAAGAAACAGGTTTCGATAAGTGCACTGTGATTTCAACAACAAAGCCTAATTGCAGCATATAGATTAGTCATATAATTCAAATGCAATGTACAAACTAATCATTTATATTTTTAATGTAACACACAAGCACACATGTAATCAAAGTCATTGGGATTAAGATGGAGGAAGAAGGGTTCAAAGCTAGACTGTACAGTGTTTGGTTTCTGTAATACTCTGTGCACTTGAGATTTATATCAAGAAATTTCCTGAGTTATTTTATATTTCATTCTTGTACAAAATGTACGCACATTGCACTGAAGCCTAGAATGCTTTATATATAAGTGTTTATTGAAAGCCTTCACCCTCACTTCAAATATTTTTCAGATGAGTAAGTTCTTCTGGTACCAAGACTTTAAAGAGCAACAAAACCTCAACTTGTTTCCACTATCAAGTGGTCTGGAATTGTCCTCTCGGGTCAACGCTACGTTTCTACGTGGTCTTCCTCAATGATGACTTTACCAGTCCCTCTGGAGACAGTGGGAGAGGACGGAAGTAACAGAAGACAGTAAAAATAACAGGTAACTAGTGAGATGGTCTTAAATGGTGGTCTTCAGAAAAGAAGAAAAAAACTGTCTTCATATGTGCTATGAATGACCCTTTCGGGTTGATGATTACTGACACTGGTCATTACATTCTTTAGCAGTTCACCCATTCCAACCTGGTACTTCCTGGTAGCTGTGAACAGGGCCACACAGGGTGCGACCAACTTTCCAGACTAAGCTGAAAATGCACACTTGTGCACTAGTTTAAAGTTTCCCAGCCACTGAGGGTGACCTCTGGGAACCCGGAGAGGAGAATCCTTGCAGTCCTTTGCCTCATATGTTATTCAAACGTGCAGATGGAATCATCAATAAATCATATTGAAGGCCCTATTTGGTTGTTACCTGAAGAATTAAGGCTAGGCTGGAACACTGTGGTCCAGTTGAGACTGGATTGCCAGGTAAGTAAACTATTTGAAAAGTCTAGAATCTACACGTATCTTTAAATGGATCCAACATTGGCATTCTATGATCTGAGTTAGTACTGCTTCAAAACACATTTAATTTTTCACCATATCCAAATGACCTTGGTTCATCTAAGAGAACATTTTGGCCACGGTACTCCTTGTACTTCAGGCTATTAAGGAGCACATCTTCCTGGCAAAACACACCCTGACAAGCCAACTCCCCCCTTCTCCATTCAAGAGTGACAAAGATGAACGAAGATTGCAGTGCCATTGCCACAGTATTTGTTTTCTATTCTGGTCTATCAATGGCTTAAAAGGATAATGAAACATCTGGTCATTGAAAAAAACACTAATGTAAAACAGATGTACAAAAATCATTTGCATCATCAAACTAAGTACAAGTACAAGTATCAAAATACATCATAAACTCACCTGTGAATTCTGCCATCGGATAAAACAAACTAGATAAAATAAAATCCACTGAACAAAGTCCTGGAGCTTTGACTGCTGCTTTAAAAGTTTAATAAAAGAAAGCAGGACGTAAAGTATCCAATTGATATGTCAGTCCGCTTGATGCTTGCTGACTTGTGAAAGTGAGGAAAAACAACAGAGAACACAAGAAGGGATGGAGCTCGGCGAATGCGCTTGGATTAGTTTGACCCTCTGTTGGTCCTCAAGGCATCTGGCTTTCAGATTAGCTTCTTTCCTCCTCTATGGTCCCGTTTGGTCTGTTCAGACAGGAATGCTGCACAACTTCTTCATCCCCTCCTACACCTACGCTCCTTTATTTCACCTCCCCAAATTTCTCTTTCCCACTCTGCATCTGTCTGCTAAAAGCATTAGGGTATTATTTTCCATTTTCCCCCTTTCTTCCGGCTTGTTGTTTGCCAACTATTGCAATCTCCAACATTGTTTCTCACAAAATTATGTTCCCTTGCTTCCAAAATCCATTTGACTTTGCAGAAATGGGACAAGTATTTGTGATTTAGAGTGAGTTTGGTATGTTGTGTTTGAATGTAGTTATTATTTATGTACACTACCATATAACATCTGGATTTTGGCCTGTTTTAGTGCCGCTTCTCCTTGACCGAAATGGGGGATTTAGGATTTAAAGGGTTTTCATTGATTTTTGTGAACTGTGTGACAGTGAAGTCTGTTGCTAAATTCTCTCTGAGTTTAAAGTTATTCTTTCAGTTTTAAAAAAAAAATTGTTTGCTTATTTTTTGATTGTGGTTACAGTTTGCAATGGTATTCAACGAGACCACATCATGCTATGAGCGTTCAAGACAACTTTTTTGTTGAATCATGCCCAGAGTAGATTTCTACTCTGCTACTGCATAATCAGAGGTGAATACTTGGGTTTTGCTTCTAGATTTTCTCATAAAATCCAAAAGTATGGTTCCCTCCAAAACTGGCATTTACAGGTCCAAATCATAGCGTTTGAACTCATTAACATTTGGGAACACTTAAGCGGTTGACTTGTTAATTTCACCTGGGTCAAGCTCCAAACAAATGTATCTCAATAGGCCTTTTGTACACAACGTTTGCACTTCATGGGAGGGGGTGAAAACATAATGCCGTAGATATACTTACACAACGCAGGCTCTTGTTCACTTTATTTATAAAAAATGTTTTTCATTCTTTGCCTTTTTTAAACAGAAGACAACTGTTCGTCACGTAACACTGTCTGTCCACACCTGTCTTGTATACACAGGAATGTCATCAGCTCATTATAATGATGTCCATGGACGCGGCCCTTTTTTAAGCCACATGCAAAACCTGGACTTCTGACAACTCATTTTGCCGAACAAAAAAAAGGACTCATGAATGTGGTTTCACAAATGCGAAACCTGGAGCTAATCTCAATTTGTGTACTTTAATACATTTCTTTTGAAACAGCAAATGACTAGCTACCTGTGTTTCTGTGTAATACCATATACAAGTCAGCAGGGATGTCCCCAATCCGTTGACATGATCGGAAATTGGGCCCGATCAAGTCATTTTTTAAAGATTGGAATCGGGTGAATTAAAAGATCGGGTTTTGTATTCCAATGTATTCCAGTTTGACTGGATTTTACAAAATGGATTGGATGTTTCTCACCCTCAATGGCAGTGAAACATGATCATTCAATGCCAGCCTTCCCAGTTTAAATAAAATAATGCCTATTGCCGTCAGTGGCACTCAATGAGCTACAAGCAACAAAATAATCCAAAAGTATAATGATTAGAGACACCACCAATCCGATTGCATGCTCAAAAATGAGGCCTGAGTACATTGTTTTATATCGGAATCAAGCAAAAAATATTATTTTTTTAGATCAAATGGATACAAAGAAACAAAATAAGATGTAGATGGAAAAAGTTGTCAAAAGTAACTTTTTTTCATGGAATTGGACGGAAAAATAATTTTTGATGACTACAAAACAACTAGATGGACAATAATATTTTCAAAAGAAACAAAAAAGTCATAAACTATTAAATGAATTGTCAAGATATCCGATCATTACTTGGTATCGGTAGATCGTCAAAATCAGGTGATTCGTGCTTTAACTCGGATGCAAAAATACTATGTAATTTGGACAACACGACAGGTGGGTCCTTTGAAATACTAAGATTATACATCCTGTTTTGATAAAGTGTTCTTGATTGCTGTTTATTTTATTTTTTATTTTTTTCTATGTCATATGTGCATTCTGAGTCAGTGTGTGCCCAAACATAAGATTTTATCCCACATCATTCATCTCCAAATATTTTTGTATTGATATTGTAGTGTATAGCAATATCATATGTTTATTATGATCAAGATCACTGGAGGTTCACTGTACAGTCATGTTATTTTGTCTCAACTGGTTTATATATGAGGGACCTAGAGGGGGTCCTGGGTAATTTTGCGTCCTGGGCGGACAACCCTCCCTTGTCAACACATACCAAACACCCAATGTACAAACGCAAGAATATTATATTATTTATATTATGTTTGTTAAATACATGCCTAAATAAAATTTAAAACATAGATGTTCTTTCAGGGGCGGCCTGGCGACTGAGTGGTTAGCACGTCGGCCTCACAGTGGGGGACCTGGATTCAAATCCAGGTCGTTCTACCTGTGTGGAGTTTGCATGTTCTCCCTGGGCCTGCGTGGGCTTTCTTCGGGTACTCCGGTTTCCTCCTACATTGAGCGTGAATGGTTATTTGTCTCCTTGTGCCCTGCGTTTGGTTGGCCACCAATTCAGGGTGTCCCCCACCTCTGGCCCGAAGTCAGCTGGGATAGCCTCCAGCACCCCCCACGACCCTAGTGAAGATAAAGCGGTTCAGAAATTGAGATGAGATGAACATGAATGGGAGGCAATGAGTAATGTGCACCTATGATGTCAATTCTGCATGTATGTATAATGTGCACCTATGATGTCAGTTATATATTATATATTTTTTCTTTATCCAATTTGGAATGATCCTGCAGGTATTTTTGAGCTGGTGGAAGTCGTTGGGAATGGAACCTACGGTCAGGTGTACAAGGTGAGTCCCTCGTAGGATAATGTTATTAATGCAAAAAAAACGTGTGTAATAAAGTTGTTGAATGTATGTAGGCCTTTGGCTGTTTAATATTTTTAGTACTTTTTGACATATCGATTGTCACATCTGTTAACATTGGTTAGATGAGATGAGGTGTTCTTTGATATAGTATCATCTCATTTCAGAAAAAGTTTGGGGAGAGCTGGTCTAGACAACTGGTAATGTAATTGAATAAAATGTTTGGGGAGGCCGCTTGTGCGCCACCTAGTAGATTGCGTCCTTGCCCATAGCAAAAACCAGCCCTAGGGGTCCTTGGGTGAAAGTCTGTAGTTTTACTCTGTGCTATTTTTCAATCTCAATGACTCTTTTGACAAATATGACCAAATGTCTTGAAGACCAAAATGCTGTTTTCTGCAACAGTTTTCCATCACATTTCGCCCCCCTTGCTCACTTCCCCTCTGTTTTCCTGTCTTCTATCTGGCTTCACATTGCCTTGCTTAGTGTAGTTGGAGAGTGGAGCTCATTAACTGTTGGCTCTGCTGTGATTTGTTTGGCTTTCAGGCCTGCTGAGCTGGCACTTTCCAAAACCATTACCAAAAGTTATGTTTTGTGATATATCAGCTCTTATGTGGGAGGACGGAGGGGCATTGATTTATCAATCTACTTGAAGACAACTCAGCCATAAGCTCACATGAGAAAATAAATCTGCAATATTAAAGGAGATTGGTTGTGCTTCTCCATATTTCTGTAGTTGTTTTAGTAAATGTCATGGTTGAATATATAGTAGGGTATTTTTCACAGTGTTTATGTATTTTACAGTTGCAGTGAAAAGACCAAAATGGTCTTGATTTGCTAAGTTTCTTTCTCTACTTAAAGGTACCAATTTTCTGAATAGAAAGGATAGTACATATTTGTCATCTGTCGCCCTTGCATTTGATTACATAACTGTCACTTGAACTATGTGATTTAAGGCAAGGGGGTGGTGAATGGTTTATGGCAAATGTGACCCACTTCTTCTGGTTATACTTTGTGTGTTGGAATTTCTGGATTTTTGTAAAACAACTAGATGAAACAGAAAATAATAGCATTGTCCAACAATGTTGTATATGTTTTGTTTCATAACATATCTTATGTCATATTGCTGCAACTATTTTTCAAGTATACTATACAAAAGCTTTGCAGATACATTTATTTTTGTAGGCAAGCTGACTTGGATTTTGAAGAAGAAAAAAAAGAAAATCTGTGTGTCAGGTGTTAACTGTTGATACAGCCCAGCACCTGGACGCATCCATCTTCCACTATACAATTATCCGTTTTGGACAGCCCTACACACTCTGTTGCGCAAAATCTGGGTGTCAAATTAGGATGGATGTATTACAGTGTCCTGTGGTGATGTTTATTCTCCAATGTATTATATATTGATCTTTCCTTTGTGGAACCCGTGATAACACATGCTGGGATTCAACATATGTCATGGGTGGATTGAGGCTCTTGAGATGCTGACCAAATAAAGCCAGAGGAACATTCTGGACTGTGTTTTGACCCTTGAGTGAAAATTTCCATTCGGGAAAATTGCATTATCATATCACTAAAGTGCCTTGTCAGGGGACTGTGCACTAACTATATCTACATGCTCAAGATCTGTCAAAATCGGTAATATTATGATATGAATTATATGCAAATCATTTTATCTGACCCCCACTATTGTCACGGGAGACCACCCGAAACCAGTTGCTATTAATTGAAACAAACTGGAACAGATTGATAAAAAAAGAATGCCTTAATATTTTGTAATTTAAGTAATTTGGACAGAAATAGATGATCTGCACTGAAAAAACACCCATTTGAAACTCTAATGCAACTTGCAAACCCTACTTTGGAAGCCTAATTTGTAGTTGAAATCATAATTTGGTGTTGAAATCTTACATTTGAATGATATCCCGAGTTTAAAACCTTAGCTTTAAAAACTTGTTTGTAACCCTGAATCAGATTTTAAATACAGTACTTTGAATCCCTAAATGTAATTATAAATTCTACTTTGGAATCATATCTCTACTTTAACACCCTAATTTGGAACCCTCACCCGAGCACGAAACCCTACTTTGCCACCTTAAAATACTTTGTACTTGTACTAGAGATTGTTGGTAGGCTGCATCTTAAACTCTATAAAAAATAGACCTAATCTTCAACACCCTTGAGTTGATGTTTGCATAACAATCAAAGTGTCATTTATTGTCAACTTTTACTGCCTCTTATAGTGAAATTCCTTTTACTATTTAATAAAATTGTAAAGAACTGACCAAGGACTGGTGATGTGGACGTGTTAACCACTTTTCACCGTGCCCCCATACCGTCATATGCAAGTGATTTATGCAACTAATCCTTATAATCCTACAACCCATGAGTGGTGCATTTTTTTCAAAGTCAAAATATTTATGTAAATGTCAAGTACAAGGATCTGGTTTACAATTCTTATTATACCACTTGGTAATTTTCTTTGTACCTGATATTATGGGTAGTATTTTATTAACTTTTTGCTTTATTACACTGTGTACTCACATATATGTAAATGGGAAGCTGTGTATCCCCAGTTGCCTAAAATGGTCTAAACACCTACCGGCTAAGCACGACAAGTAAAGAATAGTGTAAATTTGCACTGCACATGAAAATAGACTCCCAATGTCAGAAGATCACATTTGGGTTCATTGAGTTAGAATTCTTCAACAATCTACAAATCCCTGTGCCTAGGAAGGGCAAAGGGCATCATAAAAGGCAATGCAAATCCCAGCTTCCACCTCTTCAACCTGCTGCCTTCTGGCAGGCGGTACAGGACCATAACAGCCAAAACAAACAGATCTAAGGACGGTTTCTTCTCAAGAGCACCTAGGAGAACCAAATCTAGACTAATTTCTTATCTTGTACTTGCACTAAAACTCCTTAGGCTGCTAACCACTTCAGTCACCTTTTGTACCTGACAACTTATTTATGTGACCACTTATTCATGTTGACTACTTATTATATTGACTACTTATTCATGTTAGCTGCTTATTATGTTGACTACTTATTTATGTTGACTGCTTGTTATGTTACTTATTAATTAATTACTTATTTATTGATTATTTAGTGCTCTTCGTGGTGAAGCTTGAAATATCATTATTGTATAGTGACAAAGGCATTCAATTGAATTAAATTCAATTCTCTGAATTAACACTTCAAAGTCAGAATCTCCACAATAAAGAATTCGGGTTTAATTCTCACAAATTCCAAGTCAAAATTCTCACTTTAAAGTGGGATCTCTCTTGTGCATTTGTTATTTTGGTTGTTTTGAATGTTCCTTCCGCGCTCCAACCCCCGCCCTTTTGTGTTGTAGCTGTCGCCTTCCTATGACGTACTCTCTTTTTTTTGTTTACTATGGCGACTCCCTCTGCTAGCTAAAAGGTAAAATGAGGTATTTGTAGCATTTCCGGCAGCAACAATTCAAGGGAGAAAAACACATTTATCAGAATGACAAACAGAACTTCGTATTTTTATGACCCAGACGTGGGTAACTTTCATTACGGTGAGTAACAATAATTTGTGTCGGGGAGTGGGCCTGCAACATGGCAACGGATGCTGATATTTGCATTGATTTCTAGCATCCGTGTGTGTTTAATAACTTCTTTCGAATGCTTAGTCATCGATATATTTAATATTTGAAGTCGGACATTTGTTTTTTGTTTATTTGTTTTGGCAGCGCTGTTGAAGCAGTACAATCAACGTCTATTTCCATTAACGATCAGTGAATTGAATCTCAATTCGAATGTTGTACCATGTCCCTAACTTGTAGTTTGATTGGACGATAAGTAGTCTTAAAATATACACAATTGAATTAAAACTTGAATGCCTTCTCTGAAATAAGGTGCTGGTCATCCTATGAAGCCTCACCGATTGTCCCTGACTCACAGCTTGGTGCTGCATTATGGCCTTTACAAGAAAATGATGGTAAGTCAACACATTTAAAGAGATGCATTTAGGAGGCACTCTATAATTAGCTTTAGTCTAAATTCCTAATATTAGAAAATCTAATTTTGGACTGGATCCCACATTTTTGCAGGTGTTTAAACCATACAAAGCGTCCCAGCATGACATGTGCCGCTTCCATTCTGAAGATTACATTGACTTTCTGCAGAAGGTCAGCCCTAACAACATGCAGGGCTTCACCAAGAGTCTCAACACCTTCAATGTTGGAGATGACTGGTGAGCACACCATTCAAATATGTTTATTCATTTACTATAGCACTTCTTATCATTGAATGCATTGCCTTTATTGTCATTATACAAGTACAGTGGTACATACGATCTTAATCCGTTCCGGGACGGAGATCGTATGTCGAGCTTTTCGTAACTCGAGCGGACGTTTCCCATTGAAATGAACTAAAAACAAATTAATTTGTTCCAACCCTCTGAAAAAACACCAAAAACAGGGTACTGGATTGGAAAAAAATGTTTTATTTCTTCTAATAATAATAATCGGACATAGGCCCTGTCGTCATTATCACAACACAAAAAGCCTACTTGTCATCACACGCAGAAACTGCGTGTGACGAAATTGATGGTGCTTCTCCATAAGCTACGTTTACTCGGCAAAAGACCTAAATAAGTGTAAGTTACGGACTTGTAATTTGGCATTCTGCTGTTGTGGATACAGCTTACCTCTCGCTTACCTCTCACTGTCTTTGACTTACCTTACTTCAGTCAGCTAGTAGGAGGCAGATCACCACCCAAACATCTGTTCATATTAAATTCGCCATCTATTAACAAAGTAACACATAACTAGTGGTTTAATAGTAATAAAATGTGTTTAATAGAAGTAAAATTAGACGCATTTCGCGGAGGGTAGAGACAGAGATATCGGCCTATCGGTGTTGTGTGCACTTACTTACACTTGCACTTACATACTTCATTACCCAGAAAGCCCTCTTTTTGCCCGTGCATGTGCGTTGTGCGTTTCCTGGTCGAAACTCGTCTGAATAAATCGTTCAGTGCTTGTAGATATCTGTTATACACGAAAGAGATGCGGCAAAAAAAGACAGTGCGCTACAACGATAAACAGCCTCTCATGTCATGGCCACCTGGCTTGGTCGCATCTCGAAATTTTGATCGTATCGCGGGCGAATTATTCGATCGAAATTTTCGTCATGCCACGAGCTGATCGTAGGTCGAGGTACCGCTGTACAATGAGATTTAAAGCTTCACCATAAAGTACATGCGTAAATAAGTAGTTATGAAAGGATTTATATATACATTCGTACCTCTACTTACGAATGCCTCTACATACGTACGAAATTTTCAGGTTACAAAACCCTTTGATATGCAAATTAGCGTGCCAACATACGAAAACAAGATCCAATCTACAAAATCCCCCCAAATGTAAATGCGTTTCCTGTATCCATTAGTTTATATTGAAATTGTCCCGGTAACATTGCGACCTGCTTTACTTCCACTTAGAGCCTCCCACAACAACAAAAACTCTCTTTGACCACCGTTTTCCATCACAAGATTTATTTATTTAAAATTATTGGTGCAAATGAAATGAATTCATGCTTTTCATCAAATAACAGAAGATAAGAAAATGGCGTGCGATTGACTGGTATAGCTAGGCATGGCTTCTCTCTACTGAACGGTGAGATGGAGAGACTGTTAGTCCTTTGGAGTTTTATTTAATGCTAAGTTGTTTTGAATTCATAATTTGAAGTTATTTAGATGTGTGTTTATGTGCATGTGTTCGTGTGCTAACGTTAGCTTCCTCCTTAATGTACTGCACAAATAGAACATGTTTTTGTATGCTTGTTATCTTAATGCATTAATCAATAATTTTCTTATTTTCTTTCATTTTTGTCTGTTTGCCACATCTTTCATACAAAAGTGGGACACTTTGAGCATCATTAGAGCGCTGAGTTTGTAGTTTTTTGAGCACCGTGGAACAAATTACAGAATTTACATATAAAATACACATGCACTGCTCTACTTGTGAAAAATCTAAGTTACGAAAAAAGTTCTGGAACCAATTCATTTCGTAAATAGAGGTAAGACTGTACAATAAAAAAGAAGCAAGGTAAAAAAAAGTGACTAAAGTGGTTAACACCTTGCGATAGAGGTAGCTATGGTGTTTTCGTTACTAATTTGCTGCTGAGCTGCTGCTTATCTCTGATGACTTTTGTGCCTTTCTCACAGGAACTTTGGTAGTAGTAGTCACATCTAATTTTCATTTAGAAACAATTTTGTTTTGTATGTTTCAGTCCCGTCTTTCCTGGTCTTTTTGAGTTCTGCTCCAGATATACTGGAGCCTCTTTGCAGGGTGCCACTCAACTTAATCACAAGGTAACAACAAGCACATATTAACATTTTTTTAATACATAAAAAAATAGCAACTTAGCATTCTTTAGCATCACTGAAAAAAATATGTTCATAGTTATATTTACCCAGGAACATTCTTTTATTTATTTTTTACCTTTCAATGGACCTTTTAAATTCCTTTTGTACTTTATCCCACATTTTATTTATGACTCCTATTATTAGTTATGTTTTGTTGTGTCGTCTTTTTACAAACGTAACGCAGTCGAGAATTTCGACATTGACTGTTTTAGTAAATTATCAATTTTTTCTCCCTGTAGATCAAAGTTGTTGTATTTATTGATCGTGTTCTTATGTTGTCTTTCAGATCTGTGACATAGCTATCAACTGGGCCGGAGGTTTACACCATGCCAAAAAGTTTGAGGTCAGAATACACAATCATTCTAACTGTAAAAAGATCATTGTTTTTTTAATTAGTTTCTTATATATTTTGCTTTGGCTAAATACATAAATCTGTTTGTGTTGTGGTTACAGGCATCAGGATTTTGTTACGTCAATGACATAGTCATCAGTATACTAGAGCTTCTCAAGTAAGATTGCAGACAATGTGATGTCCTTTAATGCTTAAAACAGTCATGTGTGACACACGCGTGTGTGTGTGTGTGTGTGTGTGTGTGTTATAGATACCATCCAAGGGTCCTGTACATTGACATCGACATTCACCACGGTGATGGTGTGCAAGAAGCCTTTTATCTCACCGATCGTGTCATGACTGTGTCGTTCCACAAATATGGCAATTATTTTTTCCCTGGTACAGGTGAGTGCTGCTAGCCGACTGATGGTGTAGTGGTTCAGTCGTCCTACTTCGGTGTGTGCAGAGATGGGCTTGACTCCAGCTGGTGGTGGTATGATTGTGCGTGCGAATGGTCGTCTGTCTCTGTGTACCCTACGGCTGACTGGCGACCAGTCTAGGGTGTAGTCTGCCTTCGCCCCTAGTCAACTGGGATAGGCTCCAGCAACCTTTGCGAGGATGTGCGGTACGGAAGATGAATGAATGAAAGGTGAGTGCTCCTTTCAGCGTCCCCGGAATGAGTCAGGGCAACTTATTATTATCTGGGGGTGATGACCGTAGACACCTTAGAAGAGAAACACACAAGAGGAAAAGGACAAGAAAATAAGACAAGCTGTACGCTTGTGCTTATAATAAACATCTTAATGTTCATTCATTTTCAGTACCGCTTATCCTCACAAGAGGTTCAGGGGTTCCGGTGCCTATCCCAGACCAGGTGGGGGACACCCTGAATCGGTGCCCAGCCAATGCCAGGGCACAAGGATCTTGACAACCATTCACACTCACACTCAAAGCTAGGGGCAATTTAGAGTGTTGAACTAGCCTACCCTGCATGTTTTTGGGATGTGAGAGGAAACTGGAGTACCCGGATCAAAGTCACATGTGCAAACTCCACAAAGGAAGGTCTTAACCTGGGATTGAACTGTAGGGTCCACGTGCTAACCAATCTCCAGCGGGCCGCAGCAAAAAACAAATGTTTCATTTTTATCTTCCTTTTTACGTAAAAAAATATATATTTCAAAATTCATCATCTTAATGTCATACCTGTCAACCTTGGCCAATTGCTCACCTTATTAATGATTGCAATTCCCCTTATTAAGCAATAAAAAAAACATACAAATGCAACGTGGCACATATTTACTCACATATCCGCACTTAAAAGTCTAAAATTTTCTCCAAAGTGGACGGGGTGCCCAATCATTATGCACAAAATTCAAGATTCTGTAGATGTCACTGTACGATGCTGGCAGCTTGACCGTCTGGGTCCATTGGTTTCTGAGGGCCACTATATTTACCTAGTGAAAAGGTGGACGGGTGAAAGGGGAATGCGTATGCGCATACCATGCTGAAAGTATGACAATATTAGCAATCGGCGACAACATTTTTGTCTGCTACCAGTGACCGAAATGACCCGGATTAGAGCCAAAATGGTTGAAACGAGATCGCTTTTTTCCCCCAAAAAACTTATCCTGTACAAAAGTTGTTATACGGCGTACACAATTTCAAATGATCAAAAAACTTATAAAATACGGGGAAAATGTATGTGCTGACAGGTATGTAATGTTATATAAGGATATATATTTAAAAGCCAGGTATTAGGGTATGAAAACGCTTTTTAGACGTTGTCGTAATTTCTATAATAGCGTATGTGTTGTTGAAGGTGACATGTATGAGGTCGGGGCAGAGAGTGGCCGCTACTACTGCCTTAATGTTCCTCTCAGAGATGGCATTGACGACCAGAGTGAGTTTAACCACGTCCCCCACCATTCAAAAAAATCAGTCTTGTTTCACATTTTCTGTGTTTGTGTGTGTCAGGTTACAGACAGCTTTTCCAGCCAGTTATTAAGCAAGTGGTGGATTTTTACCAGCCTACATGCATTGTTTTACAGGTAAGCCAAAGACTTACTAGCATCTCCTAAATTGTATTTAAAATCTTAAACTTTGATTTTTATTTTGTGGAAAAAAATGTTTTGGATGACCTTACATTTGCCCCTTTTATTTATGTCAGTGTGGAGCAGATTCTCTGGGCTGTGACAGGTTGGGCTGCTTTAACCTCAGCATACGAGGACATGGGTGCGTCGTGTCAAAGTTGTCCATCGCACATGTCTGTTGGTGTTTTTTTTGTGTATTCCTTGACGTATTTTGTTTCACCCTGCAGCGAGTGTGTGGAGTTTGTGAAGAGTTTTAAGATTCCTCTGTTGGTCCTGGGCGGGGGCGGATATACTGTTAGGAACGTTGCTCGATGCTGGTGAGCTTGCTTCACAGTGATTGCAAAATGTTGAATGACACACAAATACCATCCAAATTCACTTTATTACATCCTAGGACATTTGAGACGTCTCTATTATTGGACGAGTCTATCAGTGATGAACTGCCTTACAGTGGTGAGTTACAGCATCTTCCCTATGGTCTGGTGAGGTTACGTTTCTGACTTTGACGCCATCTAGTGAGGATACATTTAAATCATCAATTGTGACACAATAAATGCACAATACTGTACAGAGACACCATGCTACTTTGCGCTTCGGTTATCGCTGCTTCACTACATCGTGGATTTTTTTCTGGGGAAATTTGTTTTAATTTTTTTATTAAAATCCTCAAAGGGGTTGCTGGAGCCTAACCCAGCTGTCTTTGAGCGAAAGGCAGACTACACCCTAGACTGGTCGCCAATCAGTCGTAGAGCACACAGAGAGACAAATGACCATCCGCACTCACTATCATACCGCCGCCTGCGGGAATCGAGCCCGCGGGTGCCCGCAACGAAGTCAGGCGAGTGACCCTCTACACCACGAGGCATCTTATTTAAAAATAATAATAATAATACATTTAAGTTCATAAATGATAGGTTCATTAATCGTTATACTTTAATAAAAAGAAGACATCGAAGCACATAATCCAGCGTTAACTTGCAAGTGAGAATCCATCCTGACTCGTCCTCGTCACAGATTATTCTAAAGAAAGACATTATCTCCTGTCCATTTAGTTGCATTAGAATCAAAACAAATAAGGTTATTTTATTCAAAACAATTGCATAAGCGTCTAAGCGAATAACACAATTAAGGTAAAAAAACAAGTGCAACAACAATTGCATATTAAAACAATTTAAGAGTTCTTCACCGATCTTCATTGCGAACTTGCGACTGGGTAAAGGGTCGAGGTTTTAATCCAGATCAACAGTCCTCGGATCCAGGGCCTGGGGGAGCTGTCAAGTCAACAGTCCTCGGATCAGGGCAAAAGAATTAAACGTCCTCGGAGCCAGCTGCAGAGGGAAATGTCCTTCGGTAACAATTATACTAGGCGTTTGTCAAGCTTATAATGATTAATATTTCACATATACATATAATGATTAATATTCCACACATACATATAATGATTGATATTTCTTCGTTGTACACACAATAGTACCCAAAATAACTCCAACAATAAAAATGTGAAAATCCACGCTGAAACTTGTAACCAGATGCAACTCTTGGTATTTCTTTGAATAGGCGTGACCCTACTTCGCGGATTTTGACTTTCGACCCCCATTAAGCGCGATAATCAAGGTATTACTGTACATGTTAAGAAATTCTCATTTTTCTCCATAGAGTATTTTGAGTACTTCGCTCCAGACTTCACGCTGCATCCGGACGTCAGCACCAGAATAGAAAATCAAAACTCCCGACAGGTGAAAATCCAGCACCGCTGTCGCGGCTAAAGTACCTCTCACACACATAACCGCTTTGTCCCCAATGTGTGGTCATGTGCAGTATTTGGAGCAAATCCGTCAGAGCGTGTTTGAAAGCTTGAAGATGTTGAATCACGCGCCCAGCGTCCAGATCCACGACGTGCCCTCGGACATGTTGAGCTACGAACGCACCGATGAGCCTGATCCTGATGAGAAAGGAAGCGAGGAAAACTACACGCGGTCAGAATACACATTTATTTATATGAAGAAATAATGACGAGCAGCTGGTCAGAATAAAATGAAAACACCACTTCTCCACAGGCCTGAAGCAGCTAACGAGTTCTACGACGGTGACCACGACAACGATAAAGAAAGCGATGTGGAAATCTGATCCGCCAGAAGGAAATTCGACAAAACTGTTGGCTTCCTGCCTTTTTGATATCAAGTCACTGACAACTATAGACAATGAAACGTTAGAATTGTGGTTGAAATGTTTTGTATTATAAATATTCACAACAATTTGTCTGCATTTTGATAAAAGATTTTAACTGTCTCTTTTGTGTTTCTGGTCATGTTTTTGTTGGTTAGAAAACTATTTGTTCATTTTTAAGGTTTTGTTACTAATTAATAATGACAGTTACTGCAAAAGGATTCTTTTGTGTTTCTGGTCATGTTTTTGTTGGTTAGAAAACTATTTGTTCATTTTTAAGGTTTTGTTACTAATTAATAATGACAGTTACTGCAAAAGGATAAGTTCCATATTTCGTTCAACTGGATCGTGCGCAAGTCATGTTTAAAAGTTTTGAATTGTAGTCCGAACACAGATTTCCTTTCTCCTCTCAATGTTTTTTACTGGCTTCTGAACATCTTTGAACAAGTGGAAAAAAGTCATTCTTAACTTTTTGATGCACAACAAAAAGTCAACCAGCTGAGTTTATTTTCTATGTCGCTGCAATAAATATATTTCACCATTCAAGGTAATATTGAATGTATTTATATTTTCTTTCTTTTAAAATAAAAACAAATTTTGCTTCTCTACTTGAATGCACAACATAAATCTAAGCCATATCCATTTTCTGGACTTTGGTACATGTCAGTGGTGGACTGGCAGGGCCTGCCAGGCCTTCTCTGCTGGCCTAAAAAAAATATCTGAATCACAGACTGATGTTAATTATATTTTGTCCATGAATACTTAAATATTAAATAATTCCAAATTGTCTGTCAGCTTCCTTTCATTGTTTTTCCCCTGGTTGCGCTGCTTCCAGGTGTGCTTTCCTATTTAAGCATTTAACCAATCACATTTCAGCCATTATTTGTTGCCAGAGTCAGAAATCTACATGAAGGCCTCCACAATCAGTTCTGCAGGCACTGCAGTATAAAATAAGCGTCGCTAAAACTGTTGCTTTAACCAATCAGATTTCGAGTTGGCGACACCAAGGCCTTCTCATAGGCGTAGGGATACGTCATCGCTTTCACAAGCTATGATTGGCTAGCAGTGGCGGTCCGTCCATTTTCTCGTAGCGCCTTCAATGTATCAATCCAACCCTCAAAAACTATTTTATGGCTATAAAACCTCTACTGCAGCTACAGCTGCAACACATAAAAAAATAATCAATAAATCAATGCACAAAAATGGGGTCAAATCCACTTCCTAACAGCATTTCATGATTAAATACAAATACTGGAGCTTTTCAGACATTACAACCGGGCCAGGGGGTGATTTTCCCGGGAAAAGACAGTAATGAACGTCAATGGCGTACGGGCAAACATTGCCCGAAAATGGGGTAAAATCCATCCGAAAACAGCAATTATTGATTAAATACAAATACTGGAGCTTTTTAGACATCAGAACCGGGCCCGGAGTATCATTTCCCCGGTAAAAAGACAGCGATGAACGTCGATACGTCCATACGTGAAATGACAAAAAATGCACTAAAATCAGGTAAAATCCACTTCCTAGCAGAATTTATTGATTGAATACAAATACTGGAGCTTTTTAGACATCAGAACCGGGCCCGGAGTATCATTTCCACGGTAAAAAGACAGCGATGAACGTCGATACGTCCATATACGCCCATACGTGAGACGGCAAAAAAATGCACTGCCACTGTTTAAATGTCTAGAAGTAAAAAACAAACACTAAAGTGCATGTCATCACAATGTTCATAATGTGCAATCCTACTGTATTTTAAAGGATTAAAGCCCAACCAAAAAATATTTACAGCTCCCCCCAATAACTAATGCACGTTATGATGAAAACAATGTGTTTTAATAAGTATGAATGCCCAATCAACACGTATTTACAGCCCCGCCCCACCCACTGACTAATGCATGTTGTTATGAAAACAATGTATTTTTTTAAGTATTAAAGTCCAACCAAAACGCATTTACACCCCCCCTCTCCCCCCACACACACACACTGACTAACGCACGTTATTATGAAAACCATTTATATTTTTTGTGTGTCTATTTTTAATAGGCGTGGCCGAGGTCACAGTTCAAATTGCCGACGTCAAACCCCATAATGGCTGATGAGCCAGGAGTCAACACGGGCGTGCACTGCAGAGCAGCTCAAAAGTGACGATTTGCCGAAGAAAGCCTGACAAACTTCTCACAGGACGATGCAGCACATTCGGTACGTTGTCATTTGGGGATTTCGAAGCCCCACTTCTCGTCTTAAGAGTGATAAGAGCATGATTCGTTGACGTGATGTAGCCCCATGTGTGTGCAGACAGCAAAATGTTTGCAAACAAATTGGCTACATTGCGTTACCGATCGCTCTTTGTTTAAAAAGAAATCATTCCATTGTGTGTTTCAGTCCCTCAACGAGCACAGACTGCTGGGAAACATCAAGAATGTGGCCAAAACGACCAGAAAGGGGCATCTTGTCGACGCCTTAACAAAGTGAGTCATTTTTGAATAGTTCCGACTTTCTCTATCCGTGTAATATTTAAACGTCAGCGTTCTGTAATCAAGGCTTTGCGCAATTGGCTCGTTTTTCCATTATGATACATTCAACTTTTGAATGAAAACACTAAGTAACTTGGTGTTTTTTTTAATAGCAAAAACCTGTGGATAAGTCACCCACACAAATGCCATTAGTGGACGTGTAAGGAATAAACACTAAACCCTCGATTATCGCGGTTAATGTAGACCAGACATGGCTGCGATAAATGGAAAACTGTAAAGTAGGGTCATCCCTATTGAATTTAATTTAAAAAAAATACTATAGTGGCAAGTGTAGGAGTAGCTTCCGCTTGTGTTTCACATCTTTCTGAACTTACAAATAATCGAACATAGGTTTTGTCATCTTCATTGACTCTACAAAAGCCTAATTGTCATCATACCCAGATAACTACGTATGACGAAATTGGTAATTGCAGTGGCGGGCGGTGCATTTTCTGGTAGCGCCTTCAACGTATCAATCCAACCCTCAAACTATTTTATGGCTATAAAACCTCTACTGCAGCTACAGCTGCGACACATTAAAAATAATCAATAAATTTAATGCACAAAAATGGGGTAAAATCCACTTCCTAGCAGCATTTCATGATTAAATACAAATACTGGAGCTTTTCAGACATTAAAACCAGGCCAGGGGGTGGTTTTCCCGGGAAAAGACAGCGATGAACGTCAATGGCGTACGGGCAAACATTGCCCGAAAATGGAGTAAAATCCAGCTGAAAACAGCATTTATTGATTAAATACAAATACTGGAGCTTTTGAGACATTACAACCAGGTCAGGGGGGTGATTTTTCCCGGGAAAAGACAGTGATTGACGTCAATGGTGAAACGCTAAAAATTAAACTGGGGTAAAATCCACTTCCTAGCAGCATTTTGTGATTAAATACAAACACTGGAGCTTAAATACAAACACTGGAGCTTTTCAGATATCAGAACTTGGCCCACAATTGAAATATTATTTAGGAATATAGCCATATTTGTAATTTCACTCTCCAAAAATCCTTTTTACACAATATCCATCCTCCTTTCTTCCTTCTTTCCTATCGCCATCGAAGCTAATGATGAAAGTCGAGCCTGTCCTCTCATATTTCCGGCTTAGTCCGTTTTGAAAATAGCATTAAATCAACACAACAATACACTATTTGCTTGTGGAGCTAAGTTAGCGCGCTGAAAGTGCCCCACACACCATTTTCCCGGCTGTAACAGGCTTGCTAGCTTCGGAGTTGACTGCCCTTTCTTAATGATGTCCATTTTTTTCTAGAAAAGTCCGTCTGGAAAAAAGCTTTGTGAGCAAACGGAATCAATTTGTTTTTGCTTCTGCTTCTGTCGGCCATAGTGGGTGGAGTTTGCGATCTCGGCTGCCTTGGGTACTGCTTTGGCCCACCTACTAGACAATCATAGTTTGTGAAAGCAATGACATGTCCCAGCCAGCAAAATGCTAACGCCTATGAAAAATCATTGTGGGGTTGCCAACTCGAAATCTGATTGGTTAAAAGCAACAGTCTAGTTTAATGCAGCAGAGCCCGCAAGAACTGATTGAAGGCTTTGAGGCAGATCTGATCTGGCAACAAATAATGGCTGAAATGTGATTGGTTAAATGCTTCAATATGAAAACACACATCTGGAAGCAGTGCAACCAGGGGGGAAAGCAATGAAAGGAAGCTAACAGACCATTTAGAATAATAAGTATTGATGGACAAAATATAATATGATTCAGATATTTCTTAGGCCAGCAGAGAAGGCCCTGACGGCCCGCCACTGGGTAATTGGTACAAAAACATCTGCCATGTAGTGGAACTGTGCACTGTAATAGATTATATACTTTTACCCCGTTAACTTTCTTAAAGACCTCAGGGCTTGGACTGTTTCATTTTTAGTTTTAAATGTGGTTTTGACAAAACCTAAGTGACATTTATTCAACAATAGTGCAGGTGTCATTTTTGACTCCTTTAAACATTTTTTTCCTTGGCATAAGAGAAAAACAGAAGCTTTTTGGATATTTATTTTTTTAAGAATGAATGGATTTGAAATAATTGACTGAAAAACTCAAGGCAGAAGTAGGATTTATTTTATTTGTTATTTTCATGTAATTTGTACCTTGTAGGCCCCTGTCCAGTGTTTTCTATATTTCCCACCATGTCAAGATCCTGATTATTTGTTTGTGGAGGAAAATGTGAAAAATAGACTGGATAGGGGCCTTTAAAGACTCAGATATTTTTTTGTCTCTCTGCAGCAGACAAAAAGAAAACCAGACCATCAGGAGTATGTCTAATATTGCCTTGTTTTGCAGTGTCTGAATAATGGGTACCCTTTTGATGCTTTATAGAAAAAAAGATAAATGTAGTTATTTTTAGTTAAGTTAGGCCCTAGTCTGTATTTCCTTTTATGTAACTTAATCTAGTGTGCCTTGACCTTTTTGTTTTCCAGAATTCCACCCAAGGGGGACAAGGTTTCCTGCCTATGTACAGATAGGCTGACACACCCCCTCATTTCTCGGTGCTGGGTGTTACGCGAGAACCTATCTCCAAACTTTTTCAAAATAAAAGGTAAGACCTTGCGAATGGCTTTTTACTTAACTTTGTGTATTGACCTCTTTTGTTTTCCAGAATTCCACCTGGTGCCAAGGGGAGTTTCTTCGTCCATTTGAAAATGGATGAAGGCAAAACTGATTTTTAAAAATGCTGGAGGGCCTGTGAACCTATCTTGAGAGCCTGTTTTTCTATGTCAAAATAAAAGTTTTTAAATGTATACATGTTTGTCTTTATCTAACAAAAAAATGCAGGTAACAATGCAAGTTAAAATTTTTATTTACAGTTAAACATTTCAACTTTAGCATACTTAGTTGGCATTACATTGAAGTGTTGATTGGTGTAGCCAGTCTTTTCTCCAGTTTGTCCACCTGTAGACAAGATAAGACATTTTAGTTAAAGGTTCACAAAACAATTTTACACTTACAATTAATTTTTGTAAAATACACTTAGAAAATAAAATTTGAAAAAACTGGGGGAATAAACACTTAGAAAATAAAATTAGAAAAAAGGGGGGAATAAACACTTGGAAAAATTTTTAACTGGGGGAATAAACACTTAGAAAATAAAACAGGGTATATACACAGAAAATTAAAAAAGAGAATAAACAGAAAATAAAATTAGAAAAAAATGGGGAATAATGACTTAGAATTTTTTGGGGGAATAAATACTTAGAATTCCTGCTCTAACATTACCTGAGATCCTTCTTACCTTAAAGATTTAGTCAAAGAGCTGTGGAAATGAATGGCCAGTGAAACATCACCATGATGATTTAGGCTTTTATTTAATTTGGATTTTCAGAAGTACAGAGACATATGATTCAAGTGGGCAACTTGCGAGGAAGATCTCTCAGGCCTACATGCAAAAAAAATAGCAAAAGTTAGAATATATAGAATGGAGATTCAACTTTGGGGGGGTGTAGTTTTACCTTGATCTGGCACAGTCTCCTCTTCTATAACCTCAATAGTGCTCTAGGCATGCTAGAAGAGCTGCATCTTGGTGCTAAACAGGGAAAATTTGCACACAAAAAAAGCATAAGTTAGCATATATAGAGCCCGGAGATTCAACAGATAGGCTTAGTTGTTTTTTTGGGGAAGTAGTTTTATCTTGATGCTAAACAGGGAAAACTTGATTTAACCAAGGTATTTGGGGGTTGCCAAACAATTACGGGATAGAGAAATCTTACAAGAAATTTAATAAACGATCAAAATAAAAAATAAAAATTAGTTAGCGAGTGCCAAGTGCTATTTTTCCTTTTCCAGACAAGGCGATTAAATATACAGACTGACGTTAACAGCTAGGACAAGGGTGTCAAACTCGGGTTGGTTCGCGGGTCGCAATAACGTCAACTCGATTTCACGTGGGCTGGACCATTTTTGAAATAATATTTTGGATATTTTTTTCTATTTAAATTGCATTAAAAATAACTATCAAAAGCTCTAAATATTCAGTTTTTATAGATCTAAAAAAAATGTTTGTTTGAGCTTTTTTTTTTCTTCATGAGGGAAAATATCTTATAATAATTTGTTTTTCATTTCAAAAGGAAACAAAATATTTTTGGAAATATGTTCAATATTAGAGTGGAAAACAGATTTTTTTAAATATATTTATTTTTAGATTTTACTAAATGCTTTTTGAACTAAAAACACAAAAAGGAAAAAAAGGATTAAAAAATTACAATTATTGATTTAAAAAGGGGAATATGAGGAAATATAATATACATGTATAATCTTCATTTGAATTTGATCCTAACACAGAAAGTCGGCACTCATGATTGATTTTCTCGGGCCGCACAAAATGACGCGGCGGGCCAGATTTGGCCCCCAGGCCGCCGCTTTGACACCAGTGAGCTAGGAGAAAGTTGGCTTAATAGTTTTGCATACGGCGATTAAATATACAGACTTAACAGCTAGGAGAAAGTTGGCTTAACAGTTTTGTATAAGTGATTTTTTTTGTAAAAACAGAACAACTACAAATCGGCAACGGGTGTTTAGCCCTAGCAATGTCGTGCCTCTGGATGTCATTCTAGAGTGAGCATTTACCCAGCAAACTGTCGGTTGATGACTCGGCGTTGTTTGATTAAATTTAAAGTCTTGCCACACGACTCAATTATGGAGAGAAAACGGACAACATACATGTTTTAAGTCAAATCGTGACACTAACGCTAATGTTAACTAGTAACATTCGGCACACACCCGGTGAGGAAAAGAAGCGCAAATTTAAATTGTCGACGGTGTGCTAAACCTGGCATTAAACTAAGATGTTTGTTGGCGTTTTGGGCTCAATTGATTGCTGAAAAATCTCCCGGTAGCGTGATAAAAAACGCATTTAGCCCAGTGAATTGCTCCATTCCTTACCTCGTTGGCGTGCTTGTCGACCGTCAGCGTGTGAAAGGTTTTCCAAAAGGAATGGTTACTGCACATGCGCTTCATTAACTCGTCTGCGTCTACAATGGGCGTAAGCTCTGGCTACTCCACTCTACCACTAGCCAATCATAGGTGAAAAGCAATGACGTATCCCTACGCCTGCGAGAAGGCCTTGGTGTCACCAAATCAAATTCTGATTGGTTAAAGCAACAGTCTTATCGACACTTGTTTAATGCAGCAGAGCCTGCAAAACTGATTGTGAAGATCTTGAGGCAGATTTCTGACCCTGGCAACAAATAATGGCTGAAATGTGATTGGTTAAATGATTCAATATGAAAACACACATCTGGAAGCAGTCCAACCAGGGGGAAAAGCAATGGAAGGAAGCTAACAGACAATTTGGAATTATTTCATAAGTATTCATGGACAAAATATAATTAACATCAGTCTGTGATCAGATATTTCTTAGGCCAGCAGAGAAGGCCTTGAAGGCCCTGAAGGCACACGACTGTTGGCTAGTTATAGAGTGGACTAACCAGAGCTAACAAACTATGTAGCGAGCTGCACAAGCAAACATATTGTTGTGTTGATTTAATAGCGGTTTTGTCAACCCACAATGACTGAAGGAGGAGCAGAAATGGATATGGTTGCAGATCTGCTGTCAAAGCCATTTTCAAGATGGACTTTTTTAATATGCATGACCTAGGTCAGAGTTCAAATGGCCGCCGCCATTGTTAAAAATGGCGGATGAGCCAGGAGTCAGTGGACTGCAGACCAGCTCAGACGTGACGATTTACCGAATAAATACCTGATAATGCTCTCACAGGACAATGCAGCGCATTCGGTACGTTGTCATTTGGGGATTTTGAAGCCCCATGTCTCATTTTAAGAGTGCTTTTTGACGGAAGCATGCTTCGAACGCGTGATGTAGCCCCACGTGGATGGAGACCGAAAATCTTACAAGAAATTTAATAAACGATCAAGATAAAGAATGAATTAAAATAAGTTAGTGAGTGCTCCGAGCTATTTTCCCTTTTGCAGACAAGGTGATTAAATATACAGACTGACGTTAACAACTAGGAGAAAGTTGGCTTAACAATTTTTGTATAAATGATTTGTGTGAAAACAGAACAATTACAAATTGGAAACGGGTGTTTAGCATTCGCAATGAAAACTATCATTACATACAACACACCAGGAACTAAGTCGTGCCTCTACATGTCAATTTTGAGTGAGCCTTTACCCAGCAAACTGTCCATTGATGTCTCGGCTGTGTTTGATTAAATTAAAAGTCTTTCTACATGACTAAATAATGGAGAGAAAACAGACAACATACTTTTTAAGTCAAATGGGACGCATTAGCGTCACGAAGACGCTCGTCGTGACGCTAATGCTAAGATAACTAGTCACATACGGCACACAGCCGGTGGGGAAAAAGAGCCCAAACTTAAACTGTCGACAGTGTGTTCAACCTGGCATTAAACTAACACATTTGTCAGCGTTTTGGCTCAATTCATTCCTAAAGAAATCTCCCGGTAGCGTGATAAAAATCCACTTAGGCCAGTAAATTGCTCAACGACTTACCTCGTTGGCGTGCTAGTCGTCCATTGGCATAGAAAAGGCTGTTCGAAAGGGCGAGATGCTGCTCATGTGCTTAATTTACACAGCTGCGTCGACAATAGGCATAACCACGCTCATATTGTCCTGCCATATTGAATGTGGAAAAGATGGTGGCTTGCTTACCGCGCTCCACGAGGTGGCTTGTCCTCCCAACTCAATGTCCATGTTTTGAAGATGACGTAGTTAGTCGTGATTTTTGTGTTCTTGATGCTATAAAACAGTATGTTAGTACTCATTTTTACCAAATATTGACTAACATTTTTACTTCATATTTTACATCAACTCACCTTTATTCCAGGCCATCTGACTCCTTTAAAAGTTTAACATTTGAAACGCAAAGAATGCTTTTTCTCTTGTATACAAGGCCTTCTCCGCTAGCCTAAAATATTTGAATCACAGACTGATATTAATTATATTTTGTCCTTGAATACTTATTAAATAATTCCACATTGTCTGTCAGCTTCCTTTCATTGCTTTCCCCCTGGTTGTGCTGCTTCCATGTGTGTTTTCATATTGAAGCATTTAACCAATCACATTTCAGCCATTATTTGTTGCCAGGGTCAGAAATTTACCTGGAGGCCTTCACAATCAGTTCTGCAGGCGTCGATAAAACTGTTACCAGTGAAATGTACGGCCCCCACTGACATTAGAGAGTTAAATTGTAATGTGTAAAATAAAGACAGCTTTTAGTCATGTCTAAAAAGAAAAAAAATGATGAAAAATGATCAGTTGTTCAAAACAAGGTACCTACTTTGAGATTATTGGGCATGCTCAATTATTAAATAATGGATTTCAAAAGATAGACAGACAAATATGACTCAGATTTTAACTGTCAAAACATCATAAGGTACAGTTGATGCAGGAGGCAAAGCCTAGTTAATGTTGACTTTATTCATCCACTCAATTGACAAACAAAAAAATGTAGTGTTTCGAGATAAAACACTTCCCTCCTGCAGCCAGGCCTCAATCTACTACTCGGATAAACCACAATGTTAGGCTTGTGACATTTCATAAAGTAATATTGATGATTATCACTGAGTGCAGTCCACATATGTAACACCCCCCGGGTAAAAATTTTTGAAACTATCATTGCACTAAATGGTAAAAATTCTCAAAACTAATGACCGCGGGTGTACTTTGCCTGCCCAAGGAAATTAACATTTATGAAGCCAAAGTTGAACATTTGCAGGGCTTTCTTTGAGAGGCGTATAGCATAGATCAATAATCAAATAAATATCTTCCTTCACATACACACATACATAGTATAAGCAATTCACTTTAAAAACACTGATGATTCGCAGTGTTTAGTGACACATGGAGGTTCAGTCACACAATAAAATTGAAAGTACGTATATAATTTCCATCATAGTGATTCGAGGAAAGGAGAGTATTCGGATGACTAAAGTGCAATACGGTACAGTAGGGCTATTGTATTCCATAGATATCAAATTGTCAGGACTGTGATGAGTAAGGCCAATGTTCACATTCTAACCAACGGGTGTCTAAGGGTAATATACTACTAGATGTGCAACTACTTTGCGGTAAACCATTGTGTTTGACCTCCACCACAAAAGCGTCACGGCAGCCGACTGTTACTCCGCAACTATTAATAAACTTACAGTAAGTGACCTCGACGCACCATTTTGCGGAGAGACGCCATGATGGATTGCGAGGCTTACTGGCTTGTATGCAACATGAGCTCTGCAGCTTGAAAAAGTTAACGCAGGAACACGAACAACAACACAAGGCTGAAGATTAACTTGAGGGACCACCGCAGTGTCATCCAAACACAAAATTATAATACACTGTGTAAGCGCTTTGACAGTTCTGAGGTGTGTGAGTGCGTGTGTGTGTTTCTCAAAGGATCTACAGCTCTTCACTCTCATAGAGGGGGGCCGAGTGTTTGGTGGGGGGCTCTGCTGTCCGTCCAGGCACGTGGCTCAGAGATGACAGCAATTTCAACGCCTTGGAACCAGGAGGTGCCGTTTTCAATGGCGGAACCGCTCGGCCTGCCAGGGGAAGAATAAGGAAAAAATTAAATGGAAATTGTCTCAACCTTTGTATGATTTGCCGCATGAAAATGTGATTTAAAGAACACAACTGAGTGCAATGACAGATCTCACTGGAGGACCGACACCGAGTCAACATTCCCTTCATGCCAGGTGCCTGAAAATAACTTTTGGACTCCACATTGCCTCAACTGTTACTTACATGGAGAAACACAATACTGGTCCTCACCTAAAAAGATTTATTTGAATAATAAATGGTGTACTGATCAAATAAAGCACATGACCCTAAAATTATTTGACTACATTTAAGTTAACACACAGCAGAAGGCAGGTCACTTTCATTGAAAACAAGCACACGACAGATGGTGTGGGAATTACATGTAACCTAATAGCTTCTTTGTACTTTGCTCCTGTGGACAAACCCAACCTTCATCCTCAAGATCCACGTGCAGCATTTAGTGCTCACGACCTCGTCAGATTTCCTTTCGATGGCACAATGCCGCATTTCTTTGATGCCGTTCAGGCTTGAGAATTGAGTTCATGGTGGTGTTAAGTGCAGGAAATCCCCCATCTGCTGTATGATTTGTATTGCTCCCAAGGTAACAACAATGGAGAGCTGAGAGAGGAAAGAACTTACAGCTGATATCCAGTCTGGCGTTGCATGTGGACATGCCTGCTTCATTGATAGCGGAGAGCGTGTACCACCCCGCATCGGACACGGCGACCCTCTCTATCAGCAAACACTGCCTGCCCGAGCCATCCTGGTACAAACTGCATTCATAGTTGACCCATTATAGCAGAGATCATCACAAATGTTGGAATACTATGCGATGACAACATACCGACTGTGCTCACCTCATTCTGGCCGGATCAATGCGTAACATCTCCTTATCTTTCTTCCAGAAGAGTTGCGGAGGAGGAGACGCATCAATTTTGCATTCTAACCTCACCGTGTCACCCTCCAGAGCTCGAAAGTTTGACATCTTTTGAATAAAGCACGGAGGACGGAGAGCTTCTTGGGCTACAATGTAGGAAAACAAGACATTATCACTACAATCCTACATCAAGTTAATCTTGGAGCACAGTATATTTAAATCATGACCACGTATTTCATCAGTTTACCTATGACATCAAGCCTCAAGGTAAATCTGGCTTCCCCTGCACGATTCTTTGCCACGCACTCGTACACACCAGCATGGTGGGCGGTGACAATCTCGATGATGAATGAGTGAAGCCCTTTCTCGCACACGAGCATCTTATGGTAGTCATCTGGACGTATAGCTTTACCATCCAAGTGCCAGCAGATATCTGGAGTTGGGAGGCCTCCAACCTGAACATGAATCAAGAACACGTCTGTAGATCAGATCAACCGTATTTTTGGGACTATAAGTCGCAGTTCTTTTGTTTGTTTGGGGGCGTGGTTACTTATTCTCCAGTGCGAATTATGTGCGAAATTATATCATTTCACATTATTTTTACACTGAACACTAAAAGGGGGCTCTGAGCCTGTTTTGATAATTTGGCAGTTGGGTGTACTTTTGGCTTATCACCTTAGGGGTCACCACGGCAAAGCCGTAGAATCGCCTGCAGCTTATAGAAACAATTGAGAAGGGCTTCCCCCCCAAAATATATATATTTTTAAAAACATTTTTGTAAGAAATTACATTCAGCCTCCATTCATGTTTTTATTATTTTATTTTAAATGTGTTTAAGGATGACATGTCTGGCCCTTGTTTTGGATTTTATCAAATAAAATCCCCCCAAAATGCGACTTATACTCCAGTGGGACTCATATGTTTTCATCCCTTTCATTGTGTATCTTTTGGCTAGTGCGACTTATGGTTCGAAAAACACATCAACAAAAAAACCCTCAATTTTTTGTTAATGAAGTACAAAAAAAGTGTTTTACATGCCTCACCTTGAAATCAATTCTACAGAAGCGTCCCTCCTCCACAGTGAGGTCTTGAGGGGTCTGCAGAAAGCGAGGGGCATAACATTTCTCCTGGATAGCCGATCCCTCGTTCCCTTGTTCATCTGTTCCGGAGTGGTGTTTCCCCCTGCATGGAGCAACTGACTATTTTGATATGACCAATATGGTTCATCATCCAGTAAGAATAATTGACTAATCTACTTAGAAAACACATGTAGAGTTTTGCTGATTTGTAACTTTCCCTACTGTATGATATAAACACTAGAAAGTTTGTTCAAAAAAAGGTCTGCCTGTGATTGAGCGCGTGTTGTGTATGCCGAATCAGATGATTTTTAAAACCCCATGTGATATTCAGTTATTGTACTTTAAAATGAACTAAAGAATGAAGTGTATTCATAAACAAATGACTGACCTTTGAATTAGTAGCAAATGAAAGTTTTTTTATTGCATTCTCTGTTGACATTAGGTCAATATTGGCACGAAGCAATAAAACCTCTAAGGCCTCGTACGATTAGCCATTAAACTGAACACCTTACTAGGTATATCCCATACTTCTCAGGTCCGCGACTGTACTTACCATAGCCCACCAGTGTGTCTTCCCTCTGGTAAATCTGGCTGTAAGAGGATAGACAGAACAGCTCATTGTTAGATTCAAGCCACAGCCTTTGTGACAACTTTGAGGATTTTTTTTTGTTGCTAATGGAAGCAACATTTTTTTTTACCTGACAGCTTCACCTACAGGATCATGAAGGAAACGCTATTTTTTACATATTTGCCTGCCATTGCTCATTCGCGTATGTTGTCTATTTTTGAACCGTGGGGACATATTTTCATCCGTTGATGACCTATGTAGGTCGCATTCATATGCGTTTGAGGTGTCAGATAGGCATCAGATTATTATGAAAATATTATTGAGCCCAGGAAAACAATACGTTAACGAACTGTTCACACTGCATGAAAAAAATATGCTATGTATCGCTTATAGGCAAAGAAATTGGAAATGATTGCATTGTGAACGTGGCCTTAGTGTGGTTAAAGACACATTGCTATTCTCAGAAAGTGGGCAAAAATAGCTTGCAGGAGTCCGAGAGGATATTGCGTTATTCAATCACCCCGCATACACAGTATACACAGCATTCAAATCTCTATCCACTTTCCTTGTGATATTGAGAGGGTGATTGAATAACTCGATATACGTATACTTGGTAAAGGTTTTCAGAAAAATTAACAGCACCTGGTCTAGTTGGGAGTCTGAAAGAGCATCTTGGTCAAACATGCAGTTGGCATTATCAGGACCCAGCAGCCTTCGAGCCATACGCTCCTCATAAGAAAGTTTCTGTTCGGCATTGGGTGTTTACATTAATCAGTGTGTTGATATGCATTATGCTTTTTTTTGGAGGGGGAAACAAACATTTACCTGGCTGTTTCTTCTCTTCGCCTCTTTTGAGCGTAACTTTTTCTCCAGATCTTGGATGAGAGCATCTTTGGAACCCTGGATTTCTTCATCTGTGGAGCGAGACGAAGAAGGCCGAGAAACTACAGTCTTCTTGACAACAGGCTTAGGAAGGCTGGGAATGGTAAAATAAATGCAAAGACACTAAGAATAAATTATCTGTGAGCTCATTCAGTTAAATGCACAAAATTGATGAAGTTACATCAATTGCTGGTTGATAAATATTCCGTTAATCATGTGGAATTTGACTGATTGAACTCTTATAGTGGAATGGATCTTTAAATTTGGTAGACCCAAAAGAAACCCCTAAAAATTCAGGTTTGGCATAATGTCTCCTAAATCAGATACTCATAACTTATTTACACCAAACTAGTACAATTCACAAATTCAGACCAAACTAGTACAATGCATCTTTTTTGGTTTGGAGTTTAAAAAAAAATCACGGCCCTCAGGCCTGCTGAACTTGTGCGCATAAGCCTTTCCTTCATCCTAGAGCGAAACATTACATATATCAAGATTTTGCGTATTTTCCAGCATAGATTTTATATTGGCTTCTCCTCAAATAAAATATCGTGTAGCATGAAACCCTCCTGCTAGCTGATATACCACTACCCACAGACTGTAACGCTAACCAAACAGTATTTCCCACTAACCAAACAACATTTCCCATAATGCCCGTGGCTAAGAAAGGCAGTTATGCTCAAAAAGGTGTGTAATGTCAGAACTGGTTGAAACTATGGTTCGATCACTTTCCCCACATAAGACGAACCGCATCACGGTTAGCTTGGAAGAGGTCTCTGACCGGCTACCTACTCCACAACAGAGTTTGCCGGTTTGTACTCACACCCGCCTAAAAGGTGCACACCACAAACCTTTTGGGTTTAGTCTGAACCAAACAGGGCAGATGTCACTACCCCCTGAAATACATATTGGATCAGTGGAGAAAAACCTTCAACACTTCCATGTCCATCGTCTTTGGTTTGTGTGCAGCTGAAGTAAACCAAACGGTTGTGTGTCGAAAACACAGATGTAAAAGTGATGTTTACTCACGTGTTGGAGGTTCCCTTGTAGTTAGCTGGTAAAGAGACTGCAGCTGGCGACCCAATGTTATGACTAAGTGTACTAGGTTGAAGAGGCATGTAGGTGGTGGGGGAGAGGTTGGAGCGAGGGAAGGAAGGGGACAATGGGGGAGGCTGCTGAAGAATGGAGGAAGGGGACAATGGAGGAGGTTGCTGAAGAATGGAGGAAGGAGAGGCTTCTTTGATGGAAAGGCAAGGGCTTGAAGGTGCTAGTGGTGAGCGGGATGGGGAGGAACAGGGATGGGTGGACTTTGGAGAGAGTTTTGAGTAAGTTGAGAAAGAAGACTGGGAGGGCAACACTGAGCAGAGATAGGCAGCCGGAGCTGACATGGCATCCTGATTGGCCGGCAGAGTGGCGCTGCCGAGCCCGCTGGCACTCGGGACGCTGGGGGTGAGTGTTATGGTGGATCTCATGGTTACGCGTGATGTAGAGGAATGAAGAGGAGTGGTAGATGAAGTGGAAATGGGTGAGCTCAGACTGGATGAGGATGGGGATGACTTGCCTGTCCCATTGGGTTGGGGTTGATTCATAGTGAGGCTTAATGACTGAAATTGCGACTGAGTCGGAGACCAGGGCTTTGACACTGACTGGTTTTGGGAAGACGTGGCTCTAGTTTGACTATGGAATTCAGAACCATTTGAACTGTGCTTGGAACTCGTCACGTTCTCTTGGGCATTATTCTGGTTTTCCTGAGCCTCCCTAACCACACTTTCATAGCTGGGTGCCTGGAAGGAAGACTGGGACTGAATGAAGTGTCTTGGACGTGCATAGTTGAAGGCACTGGGAGGGAAGGCACCAGGCTTAAAAGTAGGTAGGTCTGAGAGGTTCATTGTGTTGTTGCCTCCTGACATGGAGGACTGAACGAAAGAAGAACAACCAGTGAAGAAGGTAGAACTTAATCAGGACAAGAAGGTACTTAATAAAAAGTAATTACATTGAAACTGAGCTTGGTTGGAGTGAAAAGCTTGGGTGTTGGTGCTTCTTTAACTTGTGCAGGTGGTAGGGGTGAAGATGGTGAGTCAGGGCTGGGCGTAGAGGCTGTGACTTCTGGTGAATGATGGAACTCTGATTTCAGGAATGGCTCGTCCTGATTGTGGCTGAAGTGATCTTCAGAAGAGTGGTTGACTAGCAGAGGACAGCGGAACCTGGGGAAAAAACAGTCCATCAGTTTGAAATGGTTTAAATATAAAGACAAAAACAGTGATAGATGGATGAGGATTATTATCAGTCATCGGCTTTAATTCTGTGCGAGTAGTTGTTAGCGTGGTGAAATGTTTTGACTCCTTGGATCTTCCTCCAAAGCATATCAGAGAGAACACAAGACTGTAAAGGACACCCGTGGATACACTCAGCAAAGTTTTTTATTAGATGATGGGTTTGGTATATATATATACATATATATATATATGTATATATATATATATACATATATATATATATATATATATACATATATATATATACATATATATATATATATATATATATATATATACATATATACACATGTATGTGTACGTGTATGCGTGCGTGTGTGTATGTATGTGTGTATGTATGTGTGTGCATGTATGTGTGTGTATGATTGTGTATGATTGTGTGTGTATGTGTGTGTGTATGTGTGTGTGTATGTATATATGTATGTGTATGTGTGTATATATATATATATATATATATATATATATATATATATATATATATATATATATATATATATATATATATATATATATATATATATACACACATGTATGTGTACGTGTATGCGTGCGTGTGTGTATGTATGTGTGTGTATGTGTGTATGTATGTGTGTGCATGTATGTGTGTGTATGATTGTGTATGATTGTGTATGTGTGTGTATGTGTGTGTGTATGTATATGTATGTGTGTATATATGTGTGTATGTATATATATACACATATCTATATACATATCTATATACATACATATATACATATATATATATATATATATATATATATATATATATATATATATATATATATATATATATATATATATATATATATATGGTAACTTGTGAGGTTAACGTATATGATTACAAACATGAACTTCAACTGAGACTTGATTTGTTTTGTTTCACTCAGAAAAAAATATCATTGAACAAATGGAAAATGAGGTCAATAAGCGTTGCAATCTTTGTGTCATTTAGTTCCAACAGAACTTTTCAATGTTACTAGTATATTTCTAGCACAGAATATACTATTTATCAAAGTGGTTTATTACTGATGCAAAGTGTTTTAGAATCCCTTTTGTTCTGAGACAATGCTGTCTGCAATGATTAATATTCAGTGTACAAAATGACATATTTGACACAATTGCAGCTTTAGATGATGAATATGTTATATCAAAAATAGTTTATGGTGTTCATGGCAGCCCTAACTAATGGAAACTTAACTGAACCACACTGTTGCAAACAAAGATATACATTAGTCCTTGGTTGCATTAGGTTTTACAATTATGAACTAATTTCGCAGCTAAGAAAAACAAAGCCTGTAAGCGTTACTGATATTTCAACAGAATCCTTCCATTAATTTTATACAATAGATTTAGTATACATTTGCATCAAAATTATACACACTACCACAATATCTGTGGGTATTTCAGTGATTGATTTGTTTACATTTTGGTTTGATGACAACAACTCAGTTCATGTGAGGCAGATCTGAGGCCTTGTAGACTGTGTGCAAGGGAGAAAGATTAAGTGGGCAAAGCTATATTGGTCGAGGAATTCGGACATCAGCTGGCAGGTGCAGACACACACATGCATGAATGCTTACATGCTACACACAACGTTTGCACGGCACGGGTAACAGTGTACGATCTTTTTCGTCCTCTAAGACTGACAAACACAAAGTGAACAAAACGATCCGTCACTGTGCTCTGCTATAGTCAGTCTTCATGACCTCAAAAATAGATGCAAACCCATTCAATTGATTTTGCAATTACCCATAAATTGTATTATGTGGGTTTTTGTATCACAGTTTAACCATGTAGAAAATACATTTCTTCATTGAAATTGTGATTAGCAAGTGTTGCGTTTGGATGTTCTTTCTTTGGGTTCATTTAAGACAATATAGATTATTTCGTTTTTTTTGCTTTGTACGCCCACCACTAAAGTCAAATGGCATAACTTCCAACTCACCTGTGACTGTCCTGACATTTTTTTCTTCAATGGATACATGGATGCAGGATGCACACCAAGTAATGTAAATAATAAAGGCATCCACTTCATTCAAATGAATAATAAATCCAAGAAGATAAGAAATAATAGATTGTAGATAACAGTGAACAATTGTTGAGCTGCTGACATTTTCAGATGTTAGTGATCACCCCATTTTAAAGTGATTTAACGACAGCCATTTTAAACTGAGTTCACAGTTTCTATGAAATCAAATCAAAATAACAAAACAAACACTTCAATGGAGAATAAAATACACTTTGGTTGTAAATTTTCAAAGAGGCACAAGCTTAAGTGTAGGGAAATATTACCACCGTCAGATGAGCTCATAATTTATTTCAAGATACCACTTGGTATGCAGTCTGCACACAGGACATTAACAAGTGGCAACTCTGATTAGATCAAGAAGAATCAAAAGGATAATATAACATGACATAATGCATTGCTTTTAAACACATGGCAAGTTAAAAGTGTATGAAAGGGACAAAAGTTCAAACATTTTAATGAGGTCAATTAAGTTTGAACAACAGGTGTGCCTAACATTTTTAATGTAGTCAAATGCAGATGACATGTTTCACAACTTTATTAGATTCAACTTTGCAGATTGCCAAAACTGTCTCAATCAAAATATATTGGATGTTTTTGTTGGCTCTCAATTTACAACTAAAAAGGACGTATTAAATCACTGATTATATTTATTCCATTCAAACAGAATAGGAAAGCAGCAAAAGCTCGAGGAGAGAATCAATCGAAAATATTTCTTACCTTGGAAAACGACTTTAACGTCGGAGGCAGCCGAGCCAAGAGCCAAGAGCCAACGCCAGCCAACAAGTGACACTGAACCAAACTCGATAACTCGACCGGGTCGAGACAAGCGAGCCTTGAGAGCAACAGAGCTCCACCTAATTGCTTAGTATTTTTCTTTTCCTCCCAATGGCTGTGCTACACCGCCCTCTTGTGTTCAAGCCTTGGCAAACTGCACTTCATAACAAGAACACTGATTTTAAACGCACAGCTCTGGGTTCGATTCCAGGTCGGTGCTCACTGGGTGAAGTTTGCATGTTCTCCCCGAGCTTGTGTGGGCTTTCTACAGGTGCTTTGGTTTTCTCCCACCCCCCCCCCCCCCAAACATGCATGATTGAGCACTCTAAATTGGCCCTAGGCAGGAGTGTGAGCGTGAATGGTTGTCCATCTCCTTGTGCCCCGCGATTGGCTGGTCACCAATTCAGTGTATCCCCCGCCTGGTGCCGGAGGTCAGCTGGAATAGGCTCCAGCACCCCCTGCCACCCTGTGAGGATAAATGGCTCCAAAAATTAATGAATGAATAATTTATTGAGAGAGGTCTAAATTGTCAAACCAGTTACCCCCTCTGACATTCATTCATTTTCTGAAACGCTTATCCTCACATGGGTTGTGGGGGCTTCTGGGCACAAGGCAGGTGACACCGTCAATCAGTGGACAGCCGATTGCAGGGCACGAGGAGATGGACAACCATTTATGCTCACACTCATACCTAGGGACAAATTAGAGTGTTCAACCAGGCTACCCTGCAGGTTTTTGGAATGTGGGAGGAAACCATAGTATACCTGGAGAAAACCCATGCACACCTGGGGAGAACATGCAAACTCCACACAGGAGGACTGACCGGGATTTGAACCCTGGCCGATGTGCTAACCACTCATCCGCCAGGCCATGTAACTCAACGATGAAGGTGGAAATAATATGGCGAAACATATCAGGTAAATAAAAACGACCTACAATCAACTACAAATCATTGTCTCTGAAAAAGGAACAAAAAACAGCTAAACATAAAAAAATCTCGGTAATTAAGGGGTTTCCAGCAGGTATACATACTGACCTCTACCGCCCCCTGCTGACGGATTTCGGTTGCTAGGTTGGAAAACTTTTAATCCATGAATACCAAAAAATCTGTCAAGGTTTTGTTGGATTTGTTGTTTTCCCTCCCATTTTTATTAGTAGAGAAACCAAAGTATGCTGTTTTTCCCCCAGGGTTAATCTATGACTTGTGTAGGGTTAGTGTAAATAACACTTACCCTTCTTCACTTGTGACATGTTCTTCCAGGGAGCTGCTGGGCCAATTGGACCGGGGGAGTTTCATGGAGTCAGTCAGCACAGTAGGGAAGTCTTCCCCAGTATGAAGAGGAATACCCTCAAGGTGGAATTCTGCTTCCCGCTGACCAATTGATAGAATCTCCAGTTGCTCCTCGCGGTCTAAATGGGTGGGTTTAGGAGTTGGAAGTAGAGTTAGTGGCCTAACTCGGCATTTGTGTAGCTGTGTCTAAGACACCGTCATTCAGATGGGCTTCCATCAGTTCACATTGCGACGATAAATAAACCAACCGTTGTAAATGTCCAGCATGGCAGAGCATGAGTCTGTGCCGAAGGAATTGTGGGCAATGCATTTAAATACACCAGAATCCTCTGGAAAAGCTTCACTTATCACCAATGTACAGAGTTCCTCTGTGGGCAGCAACATAAAAAGATTTAAGTCATCAATTGTATCACATTTTCACTTAGATTTAATGTCCTAAGTATTAAACAGTCTCTCTGGAGTCTGGAAAAAACATTATTTATTTACATGCTCTATGCTTATTTTACATAAATCTAACACGCACATTTTTATTTAAATAATGGTCAAAAGTGACATGGAGTCCCCCTCTAAATCTCAGCAATAAATTCATTTCATCATTCAGTATTCAGGTATTCTTCAATTAACTTTTTTGTAAATATTTTACATTTTTAATTAATTTTTCATCATCATATTTCGCATTAACGGAGTAATGTAATACGTAATATATCAACTTATAATTTAGCATTGGATAAATCGTCATTTTCCAAAGGATACACAATGAAGAGATAAAAAATCAAGGTGTATAAGTCACATTGGAATATAAGTTGCAGTTTTTGTGAGGGCAACTTTATATTTTATCAGAAACCAAGAACAAACATACGTTAAAGCACAGGTGTCAAAGTGGCAGCCCGGGGGCCAAATCTGTCCCGCCGCATCATTTTGTGCGGCCCGGGAAAGTAAATCATGAGTGCCGACTTTTTGTTTTAGGATCAAATTAAAATATAAAAGAGTATAGATGTATATTAAATTTCCTGATTTTTCCCCTTTTAAATCAATAATTGCAATTTTTTAATCCATTTTTCTGTGTTTTTAGTCCAAAAATCATTTAGTAAAATCTAAAAATAAAAATAAAAAGCTAAAATAAACATTGTTTTAGATCTATAAAAAACGGAATATTCAGGGCTTTTAATCCAGTTCTTTTAATCCATTTATAAAAAAAAATCTAAATATTAAATCTAAAATGGTCCGGCCCACATGAAACCGAGTTGACGTTAAATGCAGCCCGCGAACCAACCCGAGTCTAACACCCTTGTGTTAAAGTAACAATAGTAAAATGGAGAACAACCGGCTAAATATGAATCGCATGAAGTTTTTCAATAACTAAAAAAATAACAAGGTAAAAGGGTTTTGGTGATCAGAAAAGAGAAAGAAAAAAAAGTCGAGCTGAGTATTCCTCGCCAGTCAAAATATGAAAAAAGTGGGACTTGTAGTCCGGAAAATGCAGTACATAAAACTACTAGCCCTTTAATATAGACAACAATAATGAAGTTTAATATCAAACCATTTACTGACCTGGCACAGACGCAGAACTGGCCTCTAAGGGGAAAAAAACAGAAAGAAAGGGGGTTCTTGGAGTAAAAAAAAAATGATAATACCATGATCTAGGTTTATAGCTTCATACATTTGAATGATAAAATTGTATCCAGCCATTGCATTATTGTGTGTGTAATTTATAGCTAAATGTCCCTAAGAAATATTCTGATGTAGTATATTTTATTTTTTATTATTTTACTGCTTGAAACATTCAGTGATTACCACTTACTTTTGCGTAGTATCCTGAATTCGTCAGAATCCGAAATTTGCTCATCCTCTCTGTACCATGTGATCTGCAGTGGAGGAGACCCCCTGACTCGACACTCCAGGACCACCAACTGGCCCTTCAGTGCACACACGTCGTTGAGGCACTGCAGAATGGGATGATGGTGATCACAGTCAGCAAAAATGAACACAAAAACGTCCATTTGCATCATATGTAAAAATCAATTGAATATATTGTACCTTGACAAATGTAGCAGCAACTTCACTTCCTGAAAGTTCAGTGCTGACGGGACTCTCAGTCTAGAAAACATCATACAGAGTATTTAGTGATGTATGTGCCATTTTATTTATTTAATTTCCAAACACCCAGTGAGGGCTAACACAAGGCTGTGTCTGCAGGCTGGAGTGTCTTGATGTGCGGGTTGTGGGCGATGAAGATGAGCAGGAGGAGAGCTCTCTGGTGAACGATACAGAGGAGGATGAAGCGATGGTCAGAGACATGGAACTGCTCTTCTTCTGCGCCATCTGGACGCTACAGAGAAACACAAACAATGGGAAATGAATCATATACGACAAATACTGATAATTTAGTGACCTGAACAACCCAAACATTCATTCATTTTCCGAACAGCTTATCCTCACAAGGGTAATGGGGGTTTGCTGGAGCCTATCCCAGCTAACTATGGGCAGCCAATTGCAGGGCATAAGAAGACAGGGTACACGGTCGATTGGTTGCCGGTCTTTTGGTCGCCCGGAAGGTTATTGATAATTACCATTTAAATCGTTGCTCAAATTCCCTAAATACAAACTGAGAATTACTATTTAGTCATACTTAATGCCCTATTAATTATTAGGCTAAAGAAAAGCTCCAAATTTCCCGCACTTTTATTGTTTTTTGTTGGAGAACTTGTTAAGACCCTGACTGACGTACCTTCCTAAGGGGACAACTCATGTACATACAAACTCTTATACACTCACACGTCGGCTCAGTGAAACTGCTCATGGCCATTGTTGGCTTTTATTGATGCGTAGACCGTGTTGTTTTACCTTGTTTTGTCGCCGGTCTTTTGGTCGTCGGTCTTTTGGTCGCCCGTTGTCGCGGTCCGGGCGACCAATCGACCGCACACGAGAAGACGGACAACCATACACGCTCACACTCATACCTAGGGGCAATTTAGAGTGTTCAACAATGTTTTGGGGAAGTGGGAGGAAAACGGAGTACCCGGATGAAACCCACGCAAGGAGAACATGCAAACTCCACACAGTGAGGACCGACCTGGGATGGAATTCTCGACCCCAGAAGTGTGAGGCCGACACCCTAGCAATATTGTGCAACTTACTGGGCCATGTTTCAGGCGTTCCAGGAGGCACTAACAGTGTGAGTTGTACTTTCTGGAAAACAAACAAACAAACAAACAAACAAAATAAAACAAGAAAAACTGTGAACCGAGAAATGAACTATATATTATCTTTTCAAAGCAACTCTACTGGTTATTGAAGCCAAATATCCGCTGATAAGGTCTTTCACACCAAAAAGAGTGAGCATGATTCTGTCCTGTAAACCCTGAAGGCAACTGACAGACAACACTGAGTGTCAGGTTTCTAAGCTAAATTAAACTGTGACCTCCCAGGCAAAGCAGAGCCGAGGTAAATCTCTCATAATAATGTTTGGTACTCAATCTACCCTCGCATACCACAATCACAGTTTGTAGTCAAGGAAACCTTAAATATAAAAACGTAACATGGGTATCATACGGAGGAGTTCACACCAATGTTCCCTCTAATTTTTCGTTGGTCTGAGCAGAAAGTCAACCTCCCTGAGCGCACTGAGTACCAGTGTGAGCGACATCATCGGTACTCGGATGATTCGCCTAAAGACGTTTCGCCGACGGACGTTTGACAGACGGGCAGGTCGCCGAATGGACGTTCCGCCGAACGTTCATTCGGCCGAACGGAGGTTTCGCCGAAACGGGATTCGCGCGCTCGCCCCGCCCCCGGATCGTGTGTGTACAAGTTTTTCAACCTCGGCCCGCGGGCCATATACGGCCCGTTAGGATTTTTAATCCGGCCCGCCGCCGGTGTTGTCCAAATTATAGTAAAAATCAATGTTAGTCTACCATCAATGGCAGCCCGGGATAAGGCACTCTTGGGCGGGCAGATGTAGCAGAACCGAGCCGTAAAATGACAGCAATCGGGTCAAATCCATCCTAAAACAGCATTTAATGATTAAATACAAATACTGGAGCTCTTTGGACATTAGAACCGAGCCCAGGGAAGTGAATTCCTTGGTAAAATGTCGTGATGATATCGCGATGGAGGCAAAAAAAGTCTATATACGTCCATTCGCCAAACGGCTCAAAATGCTCTCAAATTCGGTCAAATCCAGCCGAAAACAGCGTTTAATGATTAAATACAAATACTGGAGCTCTTTGGACATTAGAACCGAGCCCATCATGAAGAAAGGGGTAAAAAAAAAAAAAAAAAAAAAAAAAAAAAAAAAAAAAAAAAAAAAAAATCCTTTTTTTTTTTTTTTACTGCGCGCCATAGGATTTCTGCTGCGCAGAGAAGACGAGAGTAGTGCGCAATTGCGCACGCGCGCAGCTTAGAGGGAACAGTGGTTCACACTCAATATGTCTCTAATAACATAAAAAGAGGGTTTAATAAAAATGCAATACATCATGCTAAAGAAAAAAAACATTGATTAAACTGCTTTACTGAAATAGGTAGAAAATAGCATGAGAAATAAATCATACCAGTTGCTTCCTAATATGCAAAATGTGTTCTACCCCTTTCAATTTTGAAAGTATGATCAACAGTTACATAATTTTAATATGTAAGACATAAAAAAAAATAACTGGAAGATAAAAAGCTAGATTTTAATTATAGAAAACAGATTTACAATTAACTATACTGCAAAACTGTAGACAGTACGTACGTACAGTATATGATCTCTAAAACATAAAAGCTGTGTTTGTCCCAATGTAAGCTTCACAAAAACTTTTGCTGTCAAACTTACTAAATTTACTTTAAGGAAGCCTATCACAGTGTAATTCCAGCCTACATCCAGCACAGGCACCACTGGACAGGGGACACATTTAGAAGCACATTTGGCACGTCTTTTTATTACATAAGTGTGATGATCACCAATTAAAACGACCCTTGCACTTGGATTTGGCCTGCATTTGAAGTCCATATAGTGTTTTGGTGTTATACAAGTTTGACTTACCACTATTTCACTGGTGGTTATTCTGAAGTATTCTAGTGACTTTTGTTCTATAGTTAGTGAAAATATATTTTCGATAACTATACTTAACATTTTAATGCATGTCTGATACAATTTAACAGTCTTTGACTACAACCCTGAAGTCAGCTGAAATAACAAAAAAAATTCACCACTAATTTATTAGAAAAATTAATTATTTTGATTGTTCGATGTAAGAAATTTGCTTTTGAGCAAGCCATCAATATATCGAATATGCTGTGCCCTCTTAAGTAATATTCTGGAAGATGACTTATATCTAAATAAATCACCTTTAGCATCACATCTAAATAAATTATAATGTGCTGCATCACCTGGACTGATTAGGCGCCAATTGCTAGGAACAAATTGGAAAACTATTTCCTCTCACATTCGCATGCTTGGACAATTAAAAGTCCTTAATTAAACTAACATGCATGGTTGGGGAAGAAGGCTGCAGTAACCAAAAGCATCAACATACAAAGTAGAACAGGAACCCACAGCTGAGATTCAAACCTGAGAACTCGGAGACACTTCCAATCCAATGTTCCGCAAAAATGTTGTTTTACTGGAGATAAAAATATTTTACATTCTCACTGTTGCATCACTGCAAAATGCAAAACCCTCCACTCTTAATTCCCCCAAGCACCGCAACTCGTCAACTGGGGAGGACGGATTTAGCCGGCACCCAGTCACCTGATCCTCGCCAATCACATGTGAGCGTCAACCACTGTGTCGTAAAATCATGTTGAGCTTTTCACTGCTAAGTGTTAACAGCACATGAGTTAAATGTTCTACACATGACACCCCAAAAATGACTGGATACACACTAGGCTACCACTCTGATGCACATATTCAATTGTATCTACTCCTTGTCTTGGGGGCCTCAGATAGACTCTTCTCCACTCATTGTCTAGCATCACCGCGGGTTAATAAAATGTGTATTTATCCAAGAGGAAGTGTCAGTGATCCAAAATGTCCACTGCTACTTTTTGATTGTGGAGCTGCCAGTCATAGCCTGGGGGCTAGGGGAGGTGACTTTAGCATGCAAAAAGTCAGAAATGTTTAAGTATGTGTGAGAAGTGGGTGTATGAGAGCTTGAAATTGGGTTTAACAGGTACCTGAGGCTAGCGGAGAGAGGGGGCAGTTTAGGGTGTTCTGTCAAGGCAAATTTAGTGCATGGCATCCTAAAGAAGAAAACACTCATCTGGGAGTTTCAAACTGGGCTCACGGCTGTTGTGACAAGACTGAACTTTGACACTGGTTGAACAGAGGGCAAAAGAGAACAGAACTTGAATTCTACTCACTGCTGTTTATCTTTGCAACATTGTTTTTCACCTTTTTTGTCCACACCAAATGCAGACTTGACAGGAATACTGAAAATAAGAAGGTAACCTAGAAAATTACCCACAGTTCCGAAATAAAGGGTGACTTGAGAGGTGGTTGATCTCGGTCCATCGCAACAACACAGAAGGAAATCTGTCGTAGAGACTGCAATGACAAGGCAGGATTTAAGACTTACTCTCAAGGGAAACTCCTTCATGCTATTTAAGAAATTCTAAAAGGAAATAAAAAAACTTCTGACAAGCATTAAAGAAAATTGAAGTACCACATTATATCCACAAAATGCTCAGAAATGAATTTAATTCAAGGTTTATTGTCTTGTTCCACCACTTTGCATGCAAACATATGTTAGCATGCAATTATTACCTCCAACAATCATAAATCCAGTGCAAAAAGAAAGAAAGAAATCTTGAAAATGGATCATAGAAATACAAGTTTAAACACAAGTTATCTTTTTACAAAATATTACATTTCAATTGCCGCTCGTAATTAAGATACACTTACAAACACTGTTGTTTTTATCCTGGAAACACATTTAGGTCCATATTGTCTGTTTTAATCTTTAAATGACATTGTTATACTGTATGTATAATAATAATAATAATAATAATAATAATAAAAAATCAGTTCTTCAGGTCGGCACCCTCTATTGACACATTTAACCAACAATCCAAGTCTTTCCACAGCCACCAACTACTTACTCATTCCATATTTTTTGTCTTGCTTAGTCTGCTCAGACTCCCATAAAACTTTGGCAAGAAGAAAGAATCCTCCAGTAAGTTAAATCTAACAACTACAACTTCAGCCTTGTTAAGTGGTTAATGCTTGTTTCAGAATGTGACTCTCTTTTTAGTGCAACTATTCTTTCAATGCAACATTCAAAAAGGTAGGTCCAACAATAAATTAACTATCTCAAATCAATCCTAAACTCCTCTCAAACGGTACTGTAGTGCAGCAAGATGACTGCATTTAGTGACACGACCAGAAACTAATTTGATGCAGATTCAGGATAGGGAACGAACAACACTTGGGAACAAAGATTAGAGGAATGCGAACTTGAGGAAGATCAAAGAGGAATGCAGGGAAAGGGAATGGAATGAAGCAAGGGGGAAAAAAGCTTGACAAAAGACTTTGGTGAGCAGCATGCAGCGCATCATGGGCTCACTAAGTTAAGGTGTAGGCAGAAATGTGCAGGGGTGTAATTGGTAAGACAGCATGTCTGAGATGAAACAACAGGGAAGTTTGCTATTATTATTGCAACAGGGAATTATGGGTAGTTGATTGAACATTTATTTATCCAGCAAAAGGTTCATGTAGTAGTAAACAAGTCAATAGTCTACTTCAATGTTCCATTTTTTTAACTATTGCATTCCTACAAGAACGAAAATTATTGGCATATACTACTAATAGGAGAATTATATAATTTTGAGGCAGAAGTAGTATGGGAGGTATTACATGAACCTTTAGCTGAATATTAATGATATGGAATAAATGCTAAAACAGCTTCTTAAAGTGGTCTATGCATTTATCAAGTTATCATTAGCTGTTATTTAAAGGCAGCATGTTCACTTGTGTAACAAAGTGTACATATTGTGCAGTACTGTATACACTAGTACAGCAACGTTTGACACCACGACTCTTAATACTGGTATGTTGGGGATCTTTTGGAATGTTTTAGCATAAAGTGGGAATTTACTCTAAAAGTTGTATACTGCAGAAACAATTTTTTCCAGTTAAAATGTCACCTGACAGAACAAGCTTCAATATAAATCCATAAAATGTACAAAATATTAGCACATTAGGGGGGAAAAATCCAAACTGATTTTGATCAGCTGTTTAAGCTGATTTTATTTTTAGGTAAAATAATACTGTTGATGTGAACCTGACTTCCTGAAAAATGTCATTTTTTGACACTCCATCATTGAAATCACAGTTTAAATGGGAGTAAATTTCTTATTTAAATGTCACTTGCCAAAGTCACCTATTTTAGAGCGGTTTTCATATTTATCATTCAAACAAAACAACGTATGACATTCGTTTAGTTATATGAAATAAAATGTATCTTACATCTCTACAACTCAAACATACAATTCCTGGATATGTTGCTCATCTTACACAGTCACTGATGTGTATGTTTCAAGCATTGGGCTATATTACTAGGAACATAATTAGGAGTCAATTGTCCACCCTGTTCACTTCTGTGAAGGGACCCAGTTTTAAAGAGCAAACTGGGATATCGTTCCAGATTTTCCACCTTTTACTTCACTCCATGGGTATTGTTTTTAGAAGCACTGAGGCATTGCCACAAAACAATGGATAATCCAGTAAGAAACTGACTGATCTGGACAAAAGGAAAAGAATGCAGATCAACTGCAGTTTGGACGGGCAAGTAAAAACAAAATCCAGTGAATGTGATGGATTGAAGCTTTAGATGTTGACAACAGCATCTCCAAAACAACGTCAGTGTGCTACCTGTGACAAGATCCCACTGGGCAGCACTTCTTGGCCTAATTTCTCATTCAGGAAGTAAAAAAACAATAGCGTGAACATCTGTGATGATGAAGGCCTTCACATACAGTTGATCTTGGTGCCACACATTCAGTTCATTACCAATTGAAGAGAGAATTCTGACCTAAAGTCATAAAGTAAATCTGACTGCTGCCTCCTGACTGCACTGATGCAAAGAAGACCTACAAGAGAAAAGAAATATACAGATTAACCAGCACAAATTCGTTTTTCCCAACAGTTGCTCCTTAGTTCGTTTAAAAAAAGTTTAATGGAGAACGTTTGTCGAATGTGTACCAGGTTTCTTTTACCCCACACATAATAAGCCTGGTGGGCCGCTAGGCTTTCCCAAAAAAGAAAGGGTGAAAAGTATACATATTTTATCTGCGGCTATGAGCATTTTAAAAAGAAATGGCAACAGTTTATGGTCGACGTGAACAAACTTGTGTGGGCGCACTGCCATTTCACTGAATTAACATTGCATTTTTGATGGTTTGCTAAAACTGTATTTCAAAACTGCTTTTTTCAAGTAAAGTAAATGAATAGCTTATAATAACACATAACTTTTTTGTTTTGCTCAAAACATGTTGCACCACCAGTAGTGACTCTATGACCAGGATTTGCAAGTTTTCACGGGAAATCGATGGTGTAATGATATACCTTGTCATTCCTTTCACACAAGAATTTGAGTTTCTGGGCCCTTTTGTGCATGAAAACTCCCTCCAGGTTTCCTGTGATGGCAGACCTGAGCTCGATGGCTTTCTCTCCCCATCCCATCACTTGATTGGATTGGAGGTAAGCTGCACAAAAGATAAAGAAGGACAGTAAATGTATAGGATGAGGAAGGTGAGACTATGCAAATATGCACTTACAGGTTGCGGTCATGACAGGTTGAGCTAAACATTCTATATTTGTGTCGCTGAAGAAACATTTTTTTTTATTAAACCAAAACTTTCAGGAACCATATTGTTCTCAGATGTTCCACTGTACTTTATAAATTTGAGCTAAATTATCAGTAGCTAGTAGTAGTAGTGGTCGTAGAAGTAGTAGTAGTGGTAGTAGTAGTGGTAGTAGTAGTGGTAGTAGTAGTAGTAGTAGTAGTAGTAGTAGTAGTAGTAGTAATAGTAGTAGTAGTAGTAGTAGTAGTAGTAGTAGTAGTAGTAGCGGTAGTACTAGTAGCGGTAGTACTAGTAGCGGTAGTACTAGTAGCGGTAGTACTAGTAGCGGTAGTACTAGTAGCGGTAGTACTAGTAGCAGTAGTAGTAGTAGTAGTAGCAGTAGTATTAGTAGTAGTAGTAGTAGCAGTATGTTAAACATATGGGGAGTTTCACACAGTACACAACCATTAAACACTGTAACCATTGTAAATTAAAACCACAAATATTAAAGATTAAAATAATAACTTTCCAAGCATCTTGAACTCTAAATCTCACCGACAGATGCGGGCATCTCTCCCCATTGCAACACCGTATCCTTGGTGATGCGGCCGTAGGTGTCAATGTAGACGCCTTCGTCTTCGTAGCAAACAAGAACCTCAGTTCCGGCACTGTTTGGCAAAATAATTATAGCGTGTGGATGGATGGAACCTTGGATCTGTCAAACACAGACATATACATTGGGAACTTTAATATTTAGAAGATTTAAAAAGATAAAAATAGAAGAGAAAAAATATCACAACAAGTTTATATCACAATGAATTATTTCCTGATAGCAAATGGTCAGAAGAAATGATTTTTTTCATAAATTGTAAAACGTGTACATCTGCAGACATGGTATTTACTATTCATGTACAGATGCCACATTAACTGTTTCTCTCATTTGGTGCTATCTCATTACATGGTGTTTTAATGTGGTGTGCAGTGACTGTTTTCTTCCACTTTTTCGCCAGTAAATTGTGAAGACAAATGGCATTTTCAATTCTACTTGATTCATTTTCTATAAAGACTTTTTTTCATTCACTGGATTTGAAATATAAACATAAATTTTAGCCATTGTAACAATTAACAACAGAGTAAAAGAAAAAAAATACAAGATTCAACCTGGAATAAGGTCAATAAGTTCACACTATACACAGTATGTGTACTAATGCATGGTAGATACAAGCGATTATATTGTCAGTAGTTGTTTGTTACATTAAAAGACAAAAATGTTTGCCGACATATGCACTTTATTGCTCGTCTTCATTAATAAAACAATACTTTCATTAAGAAATTATAACAGATTCATAACTAAGCCCTACAAAGAAAAAAATAATAAAGGTCAGTATTTTACAAAAATTAGTTATAGTTAAATAACCATGCTATAGTCAATACAGATATACATTACCAGAGTGTGAGCCACCACAATCCTCAGCATTAGCACGGGCTTCCACAAACGCAACGCAATCTTAATCCTTTGTCTTGGAATCAGCATGGTAACATTGTTCTCACAAACCATCACAGGCGATACCATTGACTGTGTGTGAATTTTAATGTCAGCTACTTTGTGTGGGGGACTTACGCATTATGAGTGTTTGTGCAAGTGGCGGTGCTCAAGTGGGTGTGAATGGTTCTCAAAAGTCCATAAAGACAGTGAAATATTGCTACCCTGTGTGTTTGAGTGAGCGTGCAAAAGCAAGAAAATTTAGGAGGAAAAAAGGAAATAGTGTGAAAGGTTGAGCCACCAGTGTGGTAGACGGCTGAAGAAAATTGTCTTAATGTACTAGAGGCACTCATACAAGAAAAGGAGGACAGGAAGGGTGTATTTTTAGAGTGTATTTCTCTACCCTAATGTCCGACATCACCACTCTCCCCCATCCAACTCTCATTACTGAAAGTAGCACAGGCTCGAGGTGATGGAGTATGAATGTGTGTCAGTCCGTGTAACGATATTTAGAGAATTTTACATATATCATTGGCTGCCATTGACGGTGATTATATGGCACACACAAAAATACAAGGTTTGTTAGATTAAGACTAGCCACCACAAATCTGCCCACACACAGCAGTGCAAAAAACAATTATTGCTCTAATTGAAACAGAAGTTAAGTGATCCATCTGCGCATGGAAATGTAAAACAATTACATTCTGTTTAAGCTGGAGAACAAACAAGTCTATAATTCTGTTTTTGAGGCCTGTTTTATTATTGAAATGAACGAGAAATGCAATTTTAATGGCCTCTCTAATGCAACAACCATTAGCATCAACTAGAGTACATGCTAGACGTCATAAGCAGATCTGCAGCAGCTTAATCTTATTTTATTGTGGGTATTATGTTTTTGCTCACAAACATAGAAGTCTTGACAGTTGTCAATGGCAAAAGCTAAAAAAATATTGACACTCTTAAGTTTCTGGAATATCTGAGTTGGGAGACCACTGACTTTTAAAGGGTTAATTAACTAATTGTAGTGATATTGAATCTTTGTAAAAAGGTTTGGGAAGATCTTGTTAACATAAGTGTTTGCTATTACAATGTCAAAGGCTACAGGCTATTTTTTTATTTTTATAGCGGAGGTGTTGTGTGAGATAAGCTAAGAGACGAAATAATAAATTCTCAACCTTTTAGCATACTAAATTAGTGACTGAACATTGTTTTAGGGTGCTGTTTTATTAATGTGAGTATTAGACAGTGTATGTAGCAATATAAATTAGTATAACCTTTAAAAAAAGTGTGTCAAGAAACTGAAATTGTGATTTCAGGGGCTATTTAAAGATTGCTCCAAAAGGTATTGATATTATTGAAAATTAATAGTGGAAAATACAACATCTTGTGCAATAAGGTCTTTGGAATTGCCAACAAAAGTAGTTAGTAGTTCTTTCTGAGTCTCAAAATGCTACATTAAAACTAGGTATGAGAAGAACAAACTAAACTTAGCTGAAAACTCACCAAACTGAGTAAATCACATGACAAAACATGAAAGCTAAGAATTGAAAAAGACTAAAAGAAAGCAGGGAACTGAATCCAATAAAGTTGAACACCTGGCAGGGAATCAAGTAGCTGAGGGAAGCTTATTGTTTGAGTCACGTGGGCTGACAACAATACAGAAAGAGAATATACTTACGTGTGTGGGCAGGTAGAGGTCATATGGCGTACCAGAGTCTACATCAATTGCATGGAAACCAGACAAGGAACCATAGATGACCTTTAACCTTTGACCTTCCTCCACAGTCAGATCAACAAACAACGGCTTTTGTGATAAAGACCTGAAGGACTGAAGAGAAATGACAATTATGAGGACATGAATGGACACAGTGAACCAAACATAAAGAGGTAATGCTTGGCCTTTTCGGAGCAAAGAAACAAAAGTAGCTCAGGCCACAACGGATGGAAAGAAATGGGGCATAACATCTCCCAGGAGATGAAGTTTCATAGCCTGAATAGAGCATATCTATCAAACGATGGCAGATGCAATCCCCCCCGCAAAAAAGCTTTGGCAACCTGGGCCTTGTTTCCCAGGAGTATGAAATACAATATAAAATTACCAAAACATTACAAACCTTAAAAGCCATAAACTTGTGGTAGGGTTTGGGCGCCCAGGCATAAACCTCCACTGCATTCTTCAAAGCTATTACGAGGAACTTGATCTTTTCATAACGTACTGCACAAACAGACAGAAATACATGCCTTTATAATGAAAAACAAATAAACTAAAATTGTAACCCATGGAGTCCCTTCTACCTTGGCCTGACCTTGGCCTGGACTTAACGTATTTTATTACTCACCCACTTTGTAGTGGATAGCACCTTCCAGATCCCCAACAGATGTCCAACCTTGTCTCTTTTCCACTTCCGGATCATTTCGGAGGATTTTATTTCTTAGCCAGGAAAGGTAGTACAGTCTCAGCTTGTTCTTTTTACCTTGATACAGTGAGATGACAGATATATATATATATATATATATATATATATATATATATATATATATATATATATATATATATATATATATATATATATATATATATATATATATATATATATATATATATATATATATATATATATATATATATATATATATATATATATATATATATATATATATATATATATATATATATATATATATATATATATATTCAAAGGTTGCCTATTCACTTTTACATGTTTACCAGTTCAAACACAATAAACCAATGCTTGCCAATGTAGTTAAATCCAACAATTTCAAAAATACAACTGACAAACCTGAGATAGTAATGAGTACATTAAGTCCTTCAAGTACGTCCATTTGCTGAAACCTTCTTCTGCTAATAAGTGAATAAACCTTCCCCTGACCACTTCGGTCCAGCAGCCAAAGACCATTTTCCGTCCCCACCAACAAATTTACTCCTGTAAAGAAAACACAACAATATGCACTGCTGACGAAAATAAAAAAATAAATACAAAATACAATTGAACTGATTGGAAACGAACCAAAACAGTAGTACTACACAATCACATTCAGCAAAAGAAAACAACCAACCCCAGAGTCCAGCACAAAGCACTTCAGTGGTGAATTTCTTCTTGTATTTACGGATCTCAGGACTTTCACTCTGTGGCCTAATATTAGTTGGGTTCACATTAACCACAGAGCCCTTCCTGTGGTTCTCTCTCTTGAGTGGCTCACCTTTACCGCACGCTGAAAATAGTTCAAACATTTCCCTTTGAGTACCTTCTAACTGAAAGTACTTTTAGTAAAGTTTTTGTATTTGTAAATGTTCTTACTCGGGCTTTGTGGTGGTGAAGATATTGGGATCAATCTTGGATCGATCAAAGAGGAGAAAGAGGAAGATGAGTTTTTACTCCCAGGACTTCTAAACACCTGAAGGGAGAGATATAGAGAGAATGTGTCATTTTGAGTTTCATCTCATTAGATTGTGGTTCTATAAACACTGATAAACAAACTCTGAACTAGTACTTCACAAGTATGTAATATAAATTTGTCCCTGATTGAGTCCTAGTATACATAAATTCTGAGCATAAAACTGGAACCTGTGCGGCAAAATCTGTGTTCGTGTTCAGTTTCGTGACATTGGCATCATTAAAAGTATTGTAATAACATTACACGTTATGTCACGTTACATTAGGTATACTCACTGTGGGGGAACGAGGGGTTGTGGGTGATTGTGTGTAACTTTGTTCTCGCATTCGCTGCTGCTGGCTTAGTGCATTACAAGAAGGACTTGTTGAAGATATTTTCTGTAAAAGGTCTGGCAGCATGTAGGTCTCACTTAATGCCATTTGAGTAATCTATGGAGCAAACAGAAACGCTCAAGTGTATATCTAAAATGATAATAATTCAAAATACCGTAGCTGTAGCAAATTTACTAGAGATAATATCATAAAAAGAATTAATGCATGAAAGTGCTTTTAAGGACCTGATTAAGATTGTGATGAGGCTGCAGGACTATGCCATCTGGTATTTGTTTTAGGTACTTATTTCCCTTTTCATTGGGTAAGCCACAACTACAAAAAATAGAAGTGTTTCAAGCAGTTAGAGCACAACATGATCACAGTTTATCTAATGCATTTATAAGGGATTGATCATTTGGTAAAATCAAGATACTTAACACTAAACACGAGTTGGTAAAATCAGACAGCAAAGGTATAAGAGTTTACATTAGCCCACAGTCTAATTTGTTCATTCTCAACTAATTTAAATTGAAGATTAACAAACTATCATATTTCACCTATTCCTCTCTTCTTCATCACTACTCCCAAACTCATCACTGGAGGAGGAGTATTCTGTGGCCTTGTTGAACGGGCTCAGAACTGTCTTGACCTTCTGCATCATTGAGAGTGATAAACAAAGAAAACAACAATAAAATAAAATAAGCAACAAGGTTGATAAAATATGCAAATATAAGACTTAGAAGCAGATTAAGAGGAAAAAAAGAACAGGGTGACCAGTGATCAGACCTGCAATGTATATGTAAAATAAAAAGAACATAATGAATCATAAAATAAAATGATATACACATTTTTTTTTTTACTTTAAATTTCCAAGTGTATTGTTTTTCCTCTCTACGTTTGGGTTGCTGTGTTTAAATAAGACAATGTGATAGTCTACAGAAACAATTGACACATTTAAGAATATCTTACATGTACAGGTCTGCCAGTGATGTCCTTCTGCTCCCGCCTGTGCTGCTGTAGACGTGGTTGCATACGTGGACTCTCCAGCTTGAAGTGGTCTACCATTAAAAAATAAATAAATAAATTCGATGACTTCTGATATGAAGATATTATACTTCTGTAGCTTTAAAAGGAAAATTTCATGATTGCTATATTTAATCTTAAATGGGTTTCTACACAGTATTCTTGATCTCTGCTCATAAAGGTAAAGAGAACATTTTGTAAAGAACGTAATCATTCAATTTTTAGAAAATAATGGTTATTATTTTAAACCATCATTTATAAAAAGTAACTTCAGACTGACCTGGATGATTATTGCTGATATACACCCCATGAGTCACAGACCTCAAACCTTTATTTGTCATAAGAACAGGGCTGCCACTAGATGGTGAGAGAGACACGCTGATAAAATGAAGTATAACATCAATAGCCATAATTTCCCGTGTATACATATTTGTGGGAAACACTATTTCAGAATTAACCATTTTATGTAATAATGTTAACAAGTGAAATAAAAATAAATAAATAAATAAAGCCTAAAGGTTTCTCTTGTCTTTTTTTTCTTTAAAAGGCCATTTAGGTGAAACAATAGCCCAAGTTTGCAGTATTTGAAAAGTCAAACTTTAAAAAAAAAAATCAAATACTCCCTGCAAAATATGAGTGACCAGAGACCAACAGTAATAAAAAATGTTATAGTCACATTTAGTAATATTCAGTGGCTCTCACTGTAACTTTTCCAGTTTTTCAGTGATTTTTTTTGCAGCACCACTGAAGGGAGCTCTCGCATCACTAGCGCTATATGAAAAAATTTAAAAATATAAAAAAAATATTCTGCTACCTGGAAGCAGCCCTCTTGTGTGCTTTCACCAGTTCTCTGCAGTAGAACTTAGAGGTAGTTCGTTCAGGAACCTGTGAAATACCAATAATATTTTATTACATATACTGAAAGCAGTGCCAAAACTATCTATATTTGGAACAAGCACATTTTGTGTGGAAAGATTCCAATTGGGGATGGCTCACACAGGCAACATTTAAGCAAAGTCAAAACCTAAGTTATCTGCGCTGTTTAAATATTGCATTTCCACCCCGAGCAATTCGCTATTTAAATACTGATAATCGATCAGTCTCCTCAGTCACGAGGTGCTTTGCATTTTCAATTCAAGTTTGAGCTTAGAGGGCAGAGAGGCAAGTATAGAGTGATATAAAAAATATTGAATGATAATAAGTTTGATGTGCATTTAATTATGAAAAATTTGAATGCTTCAGTGTCTGTCTTACAAGACAGCGAAGGAAGCTAAAGTTTAAATGCAAGCTTTCTATTTCCTGTCCACACACCCCTACATGCACAAATACACACACACACACACATTGGTGTCAAGTTACGGCATGTGGTACTGTTTTCAACGCCAAACTGCAATCACAGGAGAGATTGAGTTATTAACTGCTCTATTGACTCCATATGGCCTCCTGCTAGTTCAACAACATAACATTAGCAAATAGACAGCTCTATTGCCTGGGCTGTTGCTGTTGTAGTTATGAGTTGTCCAATTAAATCCATATGCTGTTGTTAGTAAATACACCTAATGGTGTATTTTGTTAGGAAGTAGCGAGATAGCAGGTCTATTAGACGCAGAACAGTGGAGAGAAAAAGTGTGGAGCGTGTATTTGACTCATAGACGTTTGTTTATAAACAGTTAGGAAAGGCATAAAAGGTCTCCTGCCATCCAAGGCACTTTTGCAAGCTACAAACACTCACTCATGCCAACCACATGCTGGTGGACACAGGATGCTTAGCACACACAAAAAGACAAAACTATGTGAAAGTTTACATCCCAGGCACAAAGACTTCCTCCTAGTATTGGAAATTTGCCAGCTACATGGTTACAAACACAATAAACCTGGCCTTGCATATGACTTTAATTACAAACTATGTTCAGGATAGGGTGCCAACTGTGTGAGATAAAATAAATAAACGTGTGTGTATGTATGCACGTTAGTTTATTTATTTATTCATTCACCCAAACCTGAATTCATTAGGTGCTTATTTAAGTGATAATGATCAGAAATCTATTTTAATAATAATAATAAAAAAACAGAAGTGAAACCCTACCTTGGGTGGTGTCTCAGAGTCCCAGAAGACATCATCAGAGGGCAACACAGGTGTGAAAGGGGACAAAGCAGAGACAGCCATATCTGACATAGAGCTGCTGTGAGACGCTACTCGACTTGAGCGCAAATTTGCATTCTGGGGGAGAAAAACAAACAAACGAAATAACATTGGGTGAATTAATAGAAAACCCAATGTCTTGTAAACTTAAGAATTGGGGAAAATTATCTGAAAATAAAACAAAAACCCTTTTTTTAGAGAATAGAAAAATGCATTGCAGTGATAATATTGATTATATTAGGGGTTCCAATATATTAAGTTCATGTTCATGACATAAGTGTAAAATACCTGGTGGATGTGAGCTCTTTGCATGGCTGGGGTACAAGGACTAGAACTGCTACCAGAGCCTAGCTTTGACTGCATCTCAATGGGAAGTCCAGCAGCTAGGAGCATCTTGGCTAAATTTGAATCCTGGTCCATCTAAAACGTGAAGCAGATTGTAGTTGTAAGTGTGTGGTTATAAATAAGTCTATTCTGGAGTCCTATAATAGTTGCAAAAATTTAGAGAAGTCAAGAACATCAGTATTCATTCATTCCCACAGGCCCGCCCCGGAACATAAGCAGAGTATTAGACATTTTTACATACCATCTCACCATAAACATTTAATAACATTTGACTACCTTGTATTTAATTATTTAGCCACGTATACTATCGGCGTCGGCCTCACAGCTCTGGGGTACTGGGTTCAAGTCCAGGTCGGTCCATCTGTGTGGAGTTTGCATGTTCTCCCTGGGCCTGTGTGGGTTTCCTCCAGGTACTCCGGTTTCCTCCCACATTCCAAAAACATGCCTTGTAGGCTGATTAGGCACTCTAAATTGCCCCTAGGTATGGGTGTGAGTGTGCATGGTTGTCCGTCTCCTTGTGCCCTTCGATCGGCTGGCCAGTGATTCTGGGTGACCCCCGCCTCTGGCCTGGAGGCAGCTGGGATTGGCTCCAGCACCCCCTGTGACCCTGTTAGGTTTATCATTATTATAAATGTGTATCAATATTAATCATTATATATATGTGCTTGCAACGAAGAACGCTTTGCTTTAATTTGAGAGTTATTGACATTAATAAAAGGGCATTTTAATACATCTCTTGCAAAAGTAATGACTGTGGTTCGCATCAAGAGAACTGTGAATTGTTTTGGGCACCAAGATGGTTCACATCGAACTGTGGATTGTTTTGGGAAGCATCGGCTTCTCAGGATGGTTCACATCAAAACTCTCTTGGGAAGATTCGACAGACCTACAATTGATGATAATAAAGCGGTTCAGAAAATGAGATGAGATACTATCAAAATAAGTTGAATTTATGGTGAAATTCTTGTAGTTCTGGTTGCCGGAAGTGTACCATTAGAAAAAAATGGAAAAGTGAATTTTATTTTTAAATAAACAACAAGCTACCATAAAACAAACTAAACTTTAACTTTTATTTTATTTTTTTAAAGAAATGACTGTGAAGAACCTCTCTAATGCTATTGGTGACATCACTGGGCTCTGACCTTCTACAAATATGGTATGAATCCACATCGTCACTGTTGCATTGGAACTTGCTGACTACTGAGCAAACAGTTAAATCTAGGTTAAGATGCCAGTACGCTCTTCTAAATTCTCGAGGAGTAAGGTTTTTGAATTTATGGTTTTGAAAACACTATACCATTTTGTGATGTTTACACGTGTTTTATGTTTTTCCCCTAATTTTTTACAATAATATTCTGGTAACCATATTTTGTCGTATTTATTTAATGCCCTCTATACTCAGTTTCCACTTCACTAATTGAGAACCAGAAACTGGTGGTGGTTCTAGGGCTCCAAGCTTCCAAGTCCTTAGATTTGTATGCCCAGCAGTAAGTTAGCCAGCAAGATATATCGTTTTATCCATCGCCATCGTGCAATATTCCCAACGCAGGACCTGAGAGTTTTTTCCCCTGAAACTTTTGTTGCGCTTCATAAAAGATACAAGATGCTCCATGCTCTGCACAGCCTCCTTCTCTGAAATACCGTGTTAAATACATCGTCGATTTTGTGCTGTCATTGTCTACTGGATATCTTTAATATGAACACAATGTGGCCATGGTGGGTCAACCAAAGTCGTTCCAAACAGAGTTATTCAAGTCATTTGGGTAAAGATCTTCAATTTTTAATCTCGCAATAGACCTCAACCCCCCAAAGGGCACATTGTCAGTTTTTTTTCCAATATCGTTTGGTCGTACCCAGTCAACCTAACTATGTTCCCTCTAATTTTTTGTTTGTCTGGGCAGAAAGACAACCTTCCTGAGCACAGTGAGTACCGGTGTGAGCAACATCATCATTTCTCGCTATGGGCACACACCAGTATCACACCTGCCATAAGCAGGTGTATGTCTACTACACATAAATGATTTAGTAATAATAAAATGTAATGATTAATATCTATTAATGGGCAGCCCGGTGGATGAGTGGTTCGCGCATCGGCCTTACAGCTAAAAAAAATAAGTAAATAAAAAAAATGGGATTTTATTTTGTGCGCTCCATATGATTTGCTGTGCGCAGAGAAGACGAGAGTAGTGCGCAATTGCGCACGCGCGCAGCTTAGAGGGAACATTGAACCTAACCATATTTTACCAAATAATTTCACTTATTTTCTTCCCAAGCACAAATCAGAAAGATTGAGGGTTGGCAGAGTAGGTGGAAACAGGAGCATCAAAAGAGAAGTTGAGAGACTTGTGCACACAGAAGGACACAACCAAGGACAGGCAGACTGTAACACAAGGCAGGGAATGGCGGTGATAAAAAGGTGTTGATAGCCAAGGAACACAGGGCTTTACCACTGAGCGCTGGCAGTTTGCGGGGCAGCTGGACAAGGAAGCAGCAGTGGTAGCGGCAGGAGAGCCTTTGCTCCCGCTGTTAGCCATTAGCTTTTGGACAGATGCCTCTGGCTTTTCTCTTTGCTTCTCCTGGTCCCTCTCTCTTTCTCTGTGTCTGTGGTCATGCTGCAGGGAGAGGAGCTGCGTTTGGTCTTTAGGCAGGGTGCGGTGGGATCTCCTGCCTGATGAGGGCTGCTGATGCTGGCTCAGTGGCTGGGATTTGGCTGGTGAATGAAGATGAGGCTGCAACTGCTTGTCTTTAACCTGAAGCAGCTGGTTTGGACCCACAGCTCTCTGTGCAGCAAACATGGAAAGCACACGTAGAAAGAGCCAGGAAGCGACTAATGAAGCATCATTTCGGAACATTATAAGGGACTCTATCACCCCATTTGCTTTATCAGCAGTATATCATTTTTTTTTATTTAAACAATTTCTAATTCTGTTCTACAATGGTCACATAAACTTATGCTCATGTCAACTTCTGAAAATATTACGATGATCATCCAAAATATTTTAAACCCTTGAATGACATACCTGACATATTATGGTATGGCATCACATGACACAACACATTTATGATTTTTTTGATGTATCATCCACTCCTAACAGACTAGTGGAGCATGCTGTTGTAATTTTGACAACAATAGCAACATATTAAAAGAAATACTTGACAGGAGAACTAAATTGTAAAAAGAAGAGGGTTGCCTACTGTGATGCCAGAGGGAGGCTAACAGTGAGAAAACAAGGAAAGGAAGAGAAGACATGCAGCAAAGAGTCGAGACAGAAAGGGCTTTAAAACAAAATGAAATGCCTGCTGTGATAAACATTGGCTTCAAAGCTTGTCAAGATCTAAAATTCCACTGTGCATGTCACGGCCTTCTTTCACAGTTTTAACAGGAGTCCGACGCAAACACAGAAATTCTAAACTAAGCCCTCTCTCACCGCTTGACATCAAAATGATGAACATAGACTGTACTACCAAAGGTCTAAAAATGCATGGCTGAACTAAATTCTTTTTTTCTAAATTAACAACTGCTCATAGGAGCATGCTGTATTATTTCCCCATTTTGATCTCACTGACTCTGATTCCTGTAGCCTAGGGACAGACACATACATGCACATAGCAACTGTCTCTTTTATATTTTAAATGTAAAATAAATGTGCCACATTCAAATGGAAGTTGAACTCCATTTCCTTGCTCACGACTGTCTTCACTGGTCATTGCGTTGTACACACAAAGATGGATTGCAGGCAATCACTGACTCTATCTTGTGCGTATGTAAAAAAATAGAAAGTCTTGAAAATGACTGACCTGCTCTGAGTCCACAGGTCTTATAAACACATCAGCCTTCCATTGGTTATCTGTATAGTCCTGTTTTAGACAAAGGAATACAAAAAAAGCCATAAAACTGTGTAGGCTTTTATCTCAGGACAGTCACCTATCATGGGGAGTACAATTACTTTTTGCTAATATTAGCATGAATTTGGGAAGCTGACGTGCACTAAATACTAATGATAAATACAGTAGCAACAAACAGAATTAAGAGAATCCTTCACACTTTTTGGACATTTATTAGTACAGTGGTACCTCGACATACGAGCACCCCGACATACGAGCATTTCGAGATTCGAGTAACATTTCGAGCAAATAATTAACTCTAGATACGAGAAAAATTTCGAGCCAATAATTATCTCTAGATACGAGAAAAGTTTCGAGATACGAAAAAGCCAGGTGGCCAAGACATGAGAGGCTGTTTATCATTGTAGCGCACTGTCTTTTTTGCCGCATCTCTTTCGTGTATAACAGATATCTACGAGCACTGGGCGGAGCGTTGCATTTTTTTCAGTGTTTTTTTCCGTCAATCAGCGCGAATGGCGGAGCGATTGCTACGAGTATATATTACTTCTCGTTGGCTGCTCATAAGAACATCAGGGGCACTGGCTCGCAACTCCCTCTTTGTAATGTCTCTGGTCGCAACTACCTCTTTGTAATGTCTCTGGTTGCAACTACCTCTTTGTAATGTCTCTGCGAGCACTGGGCGGGGCGTTGCATTTTTACTTTTTTTTCACCCTTAGCCTGTTAGCTCCTGTTTGCGGAGCGATCGCTAATTCAAGACTAATTCTCATTGGCAAGTAGGTCGTGCGTTATCCTATTGTGAGGACATTTGTGTGCATCATTTTCGGAATATTTTGAAGGGAATACAACAGCAAACAGCCCATCGATACTAAAAGTCAGGTTGGAGGCGGGGCAAACAGAGCCAACCCGGCCGGAAGAATGGTATAAAAATGTAAAACAAAATTAGAATTAAGTTTAGTGTAAGGTTAGATTAAACTTATTTTTGAGTGTGTCTGCATTGTAATCCAAGTTCATTTAAATTTGTTTATGTTATATTACGATTCACCGGTGCTAAAAGTCCAATCAAATAACCTATTTTTGTTGTTTTCAGAGGGTTGGAACGAATTAATTTGTTTTTAGTTCATTTCAATGGAAAACGTTCGTTCGAGTTACGAGAATATCGACATACGAGCTCAGTCCCGGAACGAATTAAGCTCGTATCTCGAGGTACCACTGTATCTTGGACTTTTACCAACATCAAAAGCCTGTATTATATTGAAAATATTTAACTTATTTTTACCCCAATATTTTGGATTTTATAGATTAAAGCAACTCTAGACCTTATAGGTAATGTTCAAATACAGATTCCAATTGTCAACCAAATTTGGGGCAATTTTGAGTTATGCATGCATGTACCAATATGTTCTCGATACACAATAATTTGTATACGTTAGTGACATTTAGTCATGCATGCATGCACACATAAACACACAAAATACTTAGTAGTCTAAAGATGACTTCTAAGAGGTGAGGTCTAAAATATTCACAGATTGCAAGATGTGGTAGGCTGTTAGTTGATGTTCTAAATATTTTACAGTCACCTCTTTTCAACATTCTCTGGAAAATCCTAACATGGTGAGATGCACCAGATAGTGTTTTAACAAAAAAATCACAAATTTTAATTGAACTATAAAGCAAACAAATGTTACACTACTTTGGGGTAATTTGTCTGAGGCTATTTCCCATATTACATTTCACAACTATTTCCCCAGGAATTGTGTAGTTACACGAAGCCCTATTTTGGTAGACAATGTGCCGTAGAATAAAAAAATATGATGGCAAATTGGGCGAAAATGTGATCTTTACCTGTGTTCTTTCATTTCTCTGATATTTGTCATTCTTTACCATCCTGTTGTCATGGTTTTCAGATTCCTCACCAAGCATAAGCTCTTGTAATTCTGCCCACTGGAAGGCACCATCAGACAACTTTCGCATCTGTTCCTGGAAGCATTCCAGTAAAATACAAGTTGATTTCATTTTGGCTTTAAAAGTTATCTTCATTCTAACAAATTGCACCTACATCTTCCAAAATTTGTCGTTTCTCAAGTTGCTGTTGAATCCTCCTCTGTCTATCAGCGAGTAATTGCTGCTTGTATAGTTCTTGCTCTGCTACTTGCTGCAACGGCCAACCAAACCCCGAATTGATATGATGTTTTTTTTAACCAAGTGTTTCCCCGTATGTTTAACACTGCACAACAAATTCATACTATATGTTAGATAATTATGGTAAAACCTGAATGTAAAGAGGCATAATGTCACAAAAATTAGCAAACAGCAAAGCTTGCTTGCCATCGTGCTATATGATACTGTATTGCATCAGCACCAACGGCAAGGAAATTGGATTAAAAAAGGTGTAACCAAAAGTGAAAACTGCATTGATGAACTACAAAATTAATGTAAATGTAAATTACTTTACATAAGAAAATTCATGATTGTATTAAAACATTGTGATATGTGTGTTTAAAAAAGTTAACCATAAAATCTAATCATTTAGACCTGTTGTCTCTGCTGATCCACAACAATTCTGTTCCTTCTATGGCTGCTCTGTTCTCGATCTTCAGTCTGTAAACGCAGAAACTCACGCCGCAAAGTCCATTCGCCAGGAACATTCACTATTGAGCTAGAAGACGCATTGGAAAGACAAAAATCATTGAAGAGAAATATTAAGCCAAGTACATTTCTAGTCCCAAATACCAGATGAATGGCCCATGATACTAAATAATAGCAAGACAAACTTCTGCATTATTGCCTTGTTTGTCTAGATTAATATAGTGACTTAATTCATCTTATTCCGTATTATATATTTATTTTTGCTCTTCTTGTTGTCAAACTTACCTTGGCTCTCCCTCCTCCTCTGTGACCTCATCTTCTTCCTCTTCACTTCCACTGTATTCGTACTCTGGGCCATCTGAGAAGTGAGCAAAATAATATATTATTTTTTAGCTAACCATTCTTACTACAGACCACAAAAGAAATGCTCTGAATTAGGGTATCCAATTTTCCTACAGTGAATTCTAGTGCTATTACTTCTGACCCATGGGCACCGGAGGAGGTGCGACAGGCAGCAATGCCAAGCAGGAAAAAACACCTACTTGTACATCAACAGAAATCCACAAGGAGTAACATTGTCAATGTTGTTTCTCCAAAGGATGCCTATAAATACCATTAACCCTTCTAGGGACAGTCAGTGGCTATTTAAACGTTAACATTTAAAACACTCATGTTTTATCCATTTATAAATCACTATTGTTGGCTATTTATAAACATTTTTTGGCGCTCACCTTTAGCCCCTTATAAGTGACTGGTTTTGATCATATAAGAAAAAAAACTAAACATTAGCACTAATTATTGCATTACTTTTTATTTATTAATCATATTTTTACGTATTTTTGAAAACATATATTAAACATTTTTAAATTAAGCCAATATTAATGAACAGGGGCGGTGATCGAGTCGCTAGCGTGTCGGCCTCACAGTTCTGGGGTTGATGGTTCGATCCCAGGTCGTTCCTCACTGTGTGGAGTTTGCATGTTCACCCTGGGATTGTGTGGGGTTTCCCCAGGTACTCCGATTTCCTCCCAGATCCCCAAAACATGCAGGGTAGGCTGGATGAACACTCTAAATTGCCCACAGGTATGAGCGTGAGCGTGAATGGTTGTCCATCAATTCAGGGTGTCCCCCCGCCTGGTTCCCTAGTCAACTGGGAAAGCCTCCAGTAACCCCTGCAACCCTTGTGAGGATAAGTGGTTCAATGAATAAATAAATGTTAATGAAAAGAAAATTAATACATTTAAAAATGTATTTAGTCTACCAAAAAACAAAAACAGATACTGGTCACAGCCCCAAACAATACTTTTTAATTTTTATTTTTTAGTAGTAGTTTACTCATTGCATGAATTTGATGTTGATAAACGTCTAATTCATTTTCATCTAGTCAAAACGAAGTGGACACCTAGCACCGTCAATGGCAGCCAATGAGTTAAATGTGTTCCCTGTATAAAAAAATAAATGTATAAAAACATTCCTGTGTGCTTCCAGTTTTTTGTCTAGCTTTACGTCTTTTGATTTGCTTTGTACTTTTTGCTTTTGCTTTGTTGTTCTGCGGGCTTAGCGACTGTACTGTCTAACTTATAACTATGCCTTTTCTTGCTACTGTCACAGTGAAATTTCCCGAATACGGGATGAATAAAGTTATCCAATCCAATCATCATAATTCGTGCATTAAAGCGTTAGTTACCTTTTTCCTTTTTCTTTCTGGTTCTGTCGAGGTGATCTTTAAGCATAATGCGAACTTGTCTCTCATTAGTCAAATCTCTGATGAAGGCATGCCTCAGTAGAACATCGGTTGTAGCTCGGTGGAGATGGTTCTTAACTAGACAGGTATCAATAAATGACAGAAAGCGCTTGGACCTGTGAAAGATAAAAAGAAGCAAAACACATAATTTTTCAAAAATGATAACGTGTATAAAACGTGGCCCGAAAATGGTAATTGGTCTGAGAAAATGCAATGCAATTGTCACTATTTTGTAGTTAAAATACAGTAAAATTGTTTCATCTTCATTCCCTGCAAATTCAAACATTTCATAAATTATATTTTGCCAGAGAACTTGAACTTACCTGGAATTAATAAGAACTAAGACCTATTATATAAAAATCCCTTTATAAATTGGCAATTTGTGTTCCATCTTAGTCTCAAGCAGTATATCCAATGTAAAGAGGACAGCTGAATAGGGGTAATTTAAAAAAAAATCATATACCTGGAACTGCAAAGAAGCTGGCCATGGCAAAGAACTACGTACCCATCTTCGACTGTTCAAGCTAGTGAAAGCTGTGAATGCTATGGATGTGTATTCTATGAAATGAATAGTGAATGAAGGACAGGATGGTTCTACTGCCAGTTCAAATTTGATGGGTACATTTATTATACAAAGAGTGAAGAAAATGAGTCTGACGCAGGCTAGGAACTTAAATGAGAATTACTTTTTTCTACTATTGTGTTGGAAAGGCAACACAGGGTTATTGAAGACGTTCACATTTTCTCAAACGTATATATATATATATATATATATATATATATATATATATATATATATATATATATATATATATATATATATATATATATATATATATATATATATATATATATTTAGAGAGAGAGAGATAGATAGAGATAGAGAGAGAGATAGAGGCAACACAGGGTTATTGAAGACGTTCACATTTTCTCAAACGTGTCTCAAATTGCGTATTATTCATTCATTCATTCATTCATTTTCTAAACCGCATTATCCTCAATGGATCGCGGGGGGTGCTGGAGCCTATCCCAGCTGACTTCGGGCATGAGGCGGGGGACACCCTGATTGGTGGCCAGCCAATCGCAGGGTACGAGGAGACAGACAACCATTCACGCATACATAGGGGGCAATTTAGAGTGTCCAACCAGCCTATCATGCATGTATCCGGAGAAAACCCACACAGGCCCAGGGAGAACATGCAAACTCCACACAGGTGGACCGACCTGGATTCGAACCCAGAACCCCAGAACTCTGAGACCGACGCACTGAGGCACTAATCACTCATCCGCTGGGCCACCACAATTTCGTATTAATAATATACAAAATGAATATAAAAATACAATAATTATTTAAAAAAAGATTAAAAACAATAGCATTTGAAAACCTGACTGTTGACTATAAAAAATGAGTAATAAGTGTGGGATTGCATTGAATCTTGCGTCATGAAGCAAGGGAGTGGGATCAATTCACTTCTGTGCAACTTTCTAGTGTGTGTAGGCATCTTCAAACTCACCATTTTTTAGATTTAAGCCTTGGTGGAGGGTTGCGTGGAATCAGAAACAGAGCTCTCATAGGATGCATGTCACACAGCGCTACACACACATTCATGGGGTACAAAGGAAAAAGAGTCACACAATGAATTCTGAGTGGGTAAAATAATTTGAAAAAAAGGAATATGCAGCAAATGTCTTACGAGGGGCTCCTTCTGCCATCTCTAAAGCAGTGATGCCTAAAGACCAGAGGTCACTCTGTTAAGAAAGATAGAAAATAAGTTTAAATTGGGTGCACTGCACACACAACTTTTTGATGAATTCGCCACATTGCGTGACTGTCTGAGAATGTTTATGTAAGAACAACCTGTGATGAATAAGAGCCTTTTATTTTTTGTTCAATGGTCGACCTCTAACTTCAGAAATATGATTATTTTTGTCATACCCTGTAGTCATATGTGGCTTCTGGATTCTCATCGCATGCAATAACCTCTGGTGCCATCCAATAAGGAGTTCCTATGAAAGTGTTTCGTCGACCAATCGTCTTGTCCAATTGTGCGGAAACACCAAAATCCACTAGAACACACAAAATAGAACTGACAATAAGGGGACCTATAAAGCTAGTATTGTTATGCCTGCATTGATTTTCATGTGTCCATGTGTCATACCAAGTTTTACTTCGGCATTCTCTGTAAGTAAAACATTTTGTCCCTTAATGTCCCTGTGAATCACATGATGGGAATGGAGATGGGAAAGACCCTGGAGGACAAATATGCACAAAACACACATCCACATAGTCAGATGACAAATGAGGTCATAAACATTCGCTCAATAGGGGAACAGTTTTTCAAACTTGTTGAGATGCTTTTCCCCTTCAGGAAAAAATACCAACAACTATTAGTAGTTTAAGTGGTGGAGAGCAGTAGAACAGGATACTAATGAATGGCACAATTTTATGCATGTGGGGGCTCTCACTCCTTCAAAAGGGGGTTAAATAAACAGAGGAAGTGAGTCCTCATTGTGACAATGACTTCATCCCACAATGATCAGTCACAGTGTCTTGTGGTTGTGTCTGTTATGATGTTGAAACAATATGAAGAGAGTATGGTTGACAACAGCAAAAAAAAAAATACTGGCAAAATTCCAGAGGTCTTTATCTTTCAAGCAGTATAATTTCTCAGAATGTTCTAAATTTTAATGAGAAAGTGGTTCTCAGGACCTTGCATTGGCTTATGAGGATAATCATAACAATGACAAAATAACAAACAAATCCCTTACACTGTGAAAGTCACAGTGGGAAAACATGAGAGGAGATGTTTTCCTTAAAAATCAAGAAACATTTGTGTCAGTTTAGACTTTCTCGGATGCTTCCGCAAGAGTCCCAACTATGAAATGAATGTGTCCACATAGAAATAGAGTAACAAGATGCATTCTATAGATGTGTTAAGAGTGTGTATTCCCAAGCACCAAATGCCTTCACTGTCGGGAAGCAATGAAAGTGATAAATGGGACACAAAGTCTGACTCTGATACGACAGGTTTCAGTAAGCAGTCAAAAATGCACAACAGCACATTAAAAAAAATGGATTCCATCAACATCTAGTCATGCGTTGATCTGGTGTATTTGTGTAACTTTACCCTGAGCACCTCTCGGCAGATGTATGCAATCCAGTCCTCTTTCAGACAGTTACCCTTTGTTTTTTTTACTAAGTCCGTCACCGAGCCGGCTCCACAGTACTCCATCACCAACTAAATAGAGAGATGCCATCATATGTAAAAAAAATAATTAAAAAACAAGTATAAGAATATAGTAGACCTGCCATATTTAGGAATACGAATATGTAAAACACTGGTTTGAAGGGACTAACCCAGAGCTGATGGTCCTGTCCAGCAGGACTTTTCTTAACAAAAGCTCCATAATATGTAGCAATGTTTCTATGATGAGAATAACTCTTTAACATGTTGATCTCCAGCTTTATTTCCTCTTCTTCCTCCTATATAAAAGTGACAAGGGAGAGGGTTGGTTAAGTGTCTTTACAGAAAGAAAGGTATACTTTAGTTTAGTCAAGTCTATTAACATAACTAGTTAAAAGAAGGGGTTAGAAATTAAACTTTCACCCCTATCCCAAACACGAGACATCCTGCTTTGAGTCTGTATTTGTTTGGGAGTGTGTGTTGAGACAAAGGCAGGCGAATATTAAGTATTGCAATGCTTTTTGGACCCAGATACAGCTGTGCATTACACAAAACATTGACATCAGCAACAATTTTAGTGGGTTGAAACAGCGTTCACAATCTCATTTGATGATTGTGGTTTACTTACAATTTGGGTTTGTCAATAAACAACACTAAGCACCAATTGAGTCTGACAGATCATATCATAATTCTAAATTAGGTCTCTAAATGGGTCTTCATTATTGCTGATTTCACGAAAAACAAATTGGATCTAGTCATACATCTTCTAAAGATGACAATTGTATAACGTAATCATGTAATTCTTTACTTTAAAAAAAAAATCTCAACAATTTCAAGGGTTAGTGAACCCAGACATTTGGGGTAAAAATCCAGCTGCCACATGCTTTTATTAACACACCTTTTACTTATTTGTCAACGTCACTCAATTAGTCTTTTCTCACCTGTCTGTTCCAAAATACAGCTGTAAGACGACAAGCACACAATATCAGGGTGTGTCAAGTAAGAATAGCAATCAAATGATGCCATCTTTATTGAAATCTAGAAACGCACTAAAAATACATCTGCCATACATCTATGGCCAAAAAAAAATCCTTAAATAAAAAAGCATGTTGCGACGATACAAAAATGTTGCAGCCAGTTTGGCTATGACAGACATCTGCTCATACTAAAATTAGATTCAGGAGATGAAAAAAAGAGGGGCGGGGGCCTTTGAAAAAGATGGTGCGGAAGATAGCGAGATAGCGACACCACTGTGGCAGCACACCTTGAATTGCGGGGAAACCGGCCCAAAATATCTCCGCTGCAACAGCTCAGTTCCTGCCAAATTTAATTGGTCACCTTACAGACTGTAAACCACGATAAGTTTATAAACTTACAGTTACTCCATCAAGTTTTTGTAAAAATCTGTATGTATTTGATTCCAGTAAAGATTCAAAGACTTAAAAAAGTAAAGCAACAACAGCGCTCTGGGAACTGCATTACGGAGCCCCCCAAAAGTGAAATAGTATATATTAACAAAAGCGAACATATATATTAACATTAAACATTTTTATTACTTGACCATTTAAGTGAGAAAAACGCAAAATTGCGACAAGCACATTGCTAGTTTTAACAAGTCAGGGCTTCAAATATGGTGCGTCCAATAGTTACTACTTTGCACCAAAAGAAGGCAGAAATATCTGCAAATTATGGCAGATAGCTGCCATCTTTAGGTAAAAAAAAAACCATGATCATTATTGATTTTTTTTCTTTACCATAAATAAAGACATAATATGACTTTACCTCTGTGACTTCCATGACTTTGATCGCTGCCATTTGCCCAGTTTTGACATGACGACCCTGTTGGAAAATATGGATGAAATTTGAACATTAACATGTATTGAACATAATAACATAATAATCATTTTAGCTGGTAGAAGCTTGTACGTATGATCTAATGTTTGATAGTGACTGATTGCAAAGTCAAATATTTTTAAACAATTGCATTTTGCAACCTGCACTCGAAACCAGGACCCCAGAACAGTGAGGCCGGTGCGCTAAGTACTCAGTGCACAGAATATTGGCATTTGAGTATGCCAGTGATAAATAAGGAAAAGGCCTTCCTGTCTATTCTTTTTCAGTTGTGTCTGTTAACAGTGCTGCCACCTTAAGTTATGAATGCGGAGCTTTCTACTTATTAACCGCATGCATAACTGACACACACACACAGCTCTCAACCAGAATTAATGAGCGCAAGCACTTTCTGCCACGGTTCAATATATCTCAAATAGAATTATCCTACACATTTATGGAAATGCTGGAGAAATCTGACACACAGCCACAAACATACATGTAGCTGAACACAAATTGTGTCCCTGATGACAAACACAGACAGCTAAATTGTTTCTGAGTACTCTATAAATATTGTGCCAGTGAAAAGGTTACAATAATATATTCATACATTTTTTAATTAGATACAATACAGACAGACATTCATAAAACAGACAGCAAGTTGACAAAAGTGAAACATTTTCCGAACCAACTGCTGTTCATTGTCGACTGGAATAAAATATAGTTAATTAATTTGTAACAGAAGTGGTTTCGTAACTTGGATTTTTCATAAGTAGACGCAATTTACATGTAAAAGCTCTAATTCATTCTAATAGTTCTAAAGTCTCCAGTACACTATCCCAAAACCCTAGAAAAAATAAAATAAAAGTATGCTAATTTTGTATGAAATCTGTGTGAAACACAAAAAAAGATAAGACAATTATTGATGAAGCCATTAACAGACTTGCAAAGACATTTTCCATTAGGGTGGATGTGTGAGTGTACAGGCAAGGGCAGAGGAAGATGTAATCGTTTGACAGCTGAGTAAACATACATACACATGCAAAAGATTTAAATGTCAGCCAAATCTGTGCATTCACTAAACATGTATTACTGATTTAGTCACCAAGAAAGACACTTCCGCGACCAAAAGCTAGCGGTTTAATGTGGCTAACTGACTCTAGAAGCGATCAGTGGACAAGGTCGGTTGAATTGTTTTGTGATCAACTTGATCCAGAAGCAATTGCTGCTTCTTTGGATTAAAATTTAAAAAATAAATAAAAATATTGGTCCTATCTTTTATTGCCGGATGTTGGAATCAAAAATGTTACCCGTGAAAGCAACACATGAAGGCTATTAGCTGCTTTTCTCTTCTCTAGTTTTCATCATGCTCTCTACCTCTTCCTTCCTCCCGTGTGCTCAGACTTTCTGCCTTTCACCTCTGTCTTCCTTCCTTTATCCTCCCTTGCGCTCTCCCATGGCTCCACTTAGTCTTTCTTTCTTTTATGCTCCTTACAAAAAATACTTTAATTGGAAGATGTTCCCAACCGTTCAGTCCCAACAGAGAGGAAGTAAAAAATTTGAAACCAACACGATTTAAGGAACTGTGAGTGATTCATGTTTAAGGATTGCATTGGGGTACAGCCTTGCTTTTTGCGTGTGCGTCGTTTCACAATGGTGTCAAAGACATCAGCTGTGAGAGCAGAATAATGAGGAAGGCTTAGTATAAGTGACCTTTGGCAGACCCCAAAAAAATCTCAACATACGTTCATGCTGCACATTTGCATTTCTTTTTTATCATTAATTTTATTGATAACCAACAAGGACGTTCAAAAGTGGTGTGTCGAATGCTTTGGGCAAGAAACAATTTTTACATTACAACACAGAGAAAAAATATCTTACACACGTACTCTGTACACACTTACTCAGAGAAACGCTGTCTCTCACACAGAAGGGAAGTTCCTTTTGCAAACAGGGAAACGCCCTTCTGTATGCGTTTGCATGCATGCATGAGTTGAGAGAAAACGATTACAAGACGATGACTGAGGCACAATCCTCCTCAACGGTGTTTGAGTGTTGGAATTGGCTCCAATTCTTCTTGTTTTACGTTTTTTTTCCCATTCTCAAAAATGACAAACCAAGTCGGGCTGTATCCCTAATTATTAGAGTACAAACATGCAGCCCATCAAGAATGGCAGGAAACAGAACTCCAGTTATAGCATTTCTGTTCGATAACATTTTTCTAAGACTATCAAACTTTCATAAAAAGGTTCTTTGTCCCATTTATCCAATAGTTTTACCATGTAATGTTGGACATGGAGGCTGTGAGGAAAAGGCTTACGCAGAAATGAAAAATAAACTATAAATAGTTCGCAAGGTCAACAAGAATAGTCATTCCTATTTGTTAGGGTAGGGCTAAAACATCCAAACTATACTAATAAAATCATGAAATGAAAAACATTCATTCATTGATTCATTTTCTGAACCGCTTTATCCTCACTAGGGTTGCGGGGGGTGCTGGAGCTTATCCCAGCTAACTTCGGGCCAGAGGCGGGGGACACCCTGAATCGGTGGCCAGCCGATCGCAGGGCATGAGGAGACATATTAAAATAAAAAAATAATATAAATGAATGATATTATTAACGATAAATTCAAGAATAATAATAAAAAACAACAGCTGGCTAACCCTAATCTCAAGACATTGGCTCAAATATCCAAAATGTCAAACGCAAAATACGTGGTACTAAGTCATCTATGCATTAATGAGACGATATATTTTTTAATAACAATGGTAGCATTAATTTGTTTTTGATAGTATGCCGTGAAATCCCCTTTCTGATTTAATATCCGAGACAAAATAAGTTAGTAATAGTGTGACAGTTTTGATTTCCACAGTGAGTTCTTTCTCGTATGGATGCAAAGCTAATGTCCATTCACATGGTAGACTTTTTTAGTGCTTCTAAACCTGTCTTATTCAATAGAGTTGAAGTCAATTCTTGTTATATTCTCCTTTTTGCACATTTTTATGCACAATTGCTTTATAGCATAACACAAAAAGTACCTTAAATGACCTTGTACTTTACAACCTACAAGTTTTTATAAAACTGTTCCTTCTGATGATAGGGTTTTGTGTATGAAAAGTTGCTACATTCTTCTATGATTTTTTTTTTTTAATTTGTTAACCAGCAAGAACTGTTACTTAATTTATGAAAAAAATAACATGTTAGTCAAAAATATATTTAGAATAATAAATTGTCTCCTATACCTTGACCGTAAAGACATAACGAAGCAGCAACACAAAATATCTTGCATCGGAAAATGCGAAAAGGAAAAACATACTCCAATCCAAGATGCTAAATAATTCACAGAACATCAGTCAAATCACTTTGCGATTAATGTTTTTGTTAGCCCCCCCCCTCATTGCTTTACAGCAGAGCATGTTTACCTGCTTCATAAACAACACATACAAACTTTATAAACATTTTGATCATGTTAAACTAATTTACATTTTATCTGATGAGTGATAATATTAATTACAAGAAGGGGTAATCTTTGAGCTGAGAGATGCTTTGTAGCTTTGTATTTACTGTACTAAGCATTAGTGATCAAAATACAGAGTGAAAGAATGCTACATTAAAATCCTAACTAGCAGCTTGAAAACTGCATAGTGCATATTTTCTTTTTAAATAACAACTATAGAAAACAAACTGACACAGGCACATTATCATAGTGATCAATTCCTCTACTACGTATCAACTAAAATACTCTTTAACACAACACATTTCTTAGTATATTACTGTTAAAACAAAACTTGAATAATTAAACAAGTGTGTAATTAGCCCACCACAACAATGATGACCATACTTGTGTGATTGATTGAGTTGGCACTACAGATATATGAGATGACACCATAACACTTTGGCTCAGCTGTACGGTGCCAGTAGAATCTGGTATAACTAAAGTGTGAACACAACACAACAAGGCATCACATTTAGTGTTAGAGAAATTCCAGCAAGGGCTCGTGGTTGCAACATAAACAATGTCCTCTCAATTGCACATGCCACAACACTTTATCACTTTAGGCAGAACAATGTCTCTCCCTTACTAAAGAAAATGAGAGTGCTGGTATTTCATACAAGCAAATATGCTCATTACTATGAAGGGAAGTAGAAACAAAGTATTTAACATATCTTAGGGCAAAGGTTATCACAATCCTCAGGGCATACTTCCACATCCTGTTTTTACTGGTTAAGAAATCAATGAATGTGTGTCATGAGATCAAATATATATACTTGTCTTAAGTTGTGTCAGAAAACAAGTGTGTGCAAATTCACATGCTGTACTGTGCCACTTTTGCCACATTTCCTTTTTCAGGAAATCTTACCATGACTCACAGCTAACCTCTTTCTTACACGCATTCAAATTTACATAACACTCACTCGAATCTCCTATTTGAACTGTGACTGCTTCAAAAAGCAAAGATATTGTTGGAATGAACAGGTATATATATATTTAGTTTGCTGATGGTTTTATTGTTATTTTTATTTTGTGTTATGTTTTCTGTGTTTCATTTTGGTACTGTGCCAGAATGATATGAATATAAAAGTTGAATCAGGTCAAAATATTAAAAGCTTGATTTTTGAAATAAAAAGTTTTTTCCCAACAAATTTGTCAAATTACAACAAACTTTAACGGATTACTGGAATTTTCACCATTCAAGCAACTCATTAAAATAAAAAAGTGATTTGTGGTAACAGACAACAGTATTGACATAACTATGGCTTTAACTACAAATATACGTGACACCAAAAATATACTGCTAAAAGGAAGTCAACTAAACCCAAGATGCTTAAACATGTGACATCGGTGGTCCTGGTGAAGTGTTTGACCCATTTTGTGTAAGAAGTTAACATGCATCTCTTCCCCTGCAAACGGATTAGCTAAAATTCATGTTGCCTGAGGTAATGTCTTTTTTTTTTAAATCAATGTGTGCTGATGTTGTGTAGAAATGAAATAGAGACAAGATGGTGCCATGGCAGCTATCCAAGAGGAAACAGTATGTAAAAGACAGAAAGAAAAGAAATGTGTCTCCAATATGTCTATACAGCCAAGCAACTAACTAACCATACCTAGCTGCACATCTACGATCAAAAGATATCAATACCATCTAATTTTAGAAGGCCTTTCATTGCTATCAAAAATGAAATGCAGTTTGACTACAAGTGGTCAAGCATAGACACATCGATTCGACTTTGATTTACTGTTATAACATGATCACATAAGCACCTTCATACACGTGCTTATGCAGCCACAACTAACTCATTGATTCAATGTCTCACTAAACGGAGCTAAACGAAGCCCCCCTACACTCTCATCAGGCAGTGAGTGCCTTTTAGATGGGGACTGTTTGATCATGGAAAATATTGTTTTTTGATTCAATTACTTGATTAACTCATTAGCTGCCATTGATAGTGATATATAAATCTGTTCAATCCATTTGAACTACGTGTGTGTGGGGGGCGTGGTTACAAGCCCTCCCATGTCAAATGGATTAAACCTCCATTTATATCAATGGTAACCAATGTTAACAGATGCGACAATCAATATGTCAAAAACTTCTAAAAATATTAAACTAAAGCTAAACCTACATACATTCAACAACTTTATTACACACACTTTTTTTGCATTAATAACATTATCCTACGAGGGACTCACCTTGTACACTTGACCGTAGGTTCCATTCCCAACGACTTCCACCAGCTCAAAAATACCTGCAGGATCCTTCAAAATTGGATAAAGAAAAAAATATATAATATAGAACTGACATCATAGGTGCACATTATACATACATGCAGAATTGACATCATAGGTGCACATCACTCATTGCCTCCCATTCATGTTCATCTCATCTCATATCTCATTTTCTGAACCGCTTCATCCTCATTAGGGTCGCGGGGGGTGCTGGAGCCTATCCCAGCTGACTCGGGGGGGGGGGAGGGGGGGGGCTGAATCAGTGACCACCTGATCGCAGGGCACAAGGAGACGGACAACCATGCACAGTCACACTCATACCTAGGGGCAATTTAGAGTGTCCAATCAGCTTACCATGCATGTTTTTGGAATGTGGGAGGAAACCAGAGTACCCAGAGGAAACCCACACAGGCCCATGGAGAACATGCAAACTCCGACACAGGTGGACGTGACCTGGATTTTAACCCAGAACCCCAGAGCTGTGAGGCCGACATGCTAACCACTCCATCCACCGGGCCGCACCCCCATTGATGTTCTTTTTTTTAAAATGGAAGGACTGGCAGTAAATGCTCAGGTTTGCTGAGACGGGCGAAAATGGATTGGACGTAAAGCACCGTCAATGGTATCCAAAGAATTAAACAGTCGAATCCTCGAATTTGGGGCAAAACTGTATTCCATAGTTGTGGCCGATTCTGAAAAATGCAGTTGCTCCCAAGGGGTGACCATTGAAGTGGATTTGCAAATCTGGATGACATTATCCCTTACATTCTCCAAAATTGGCCACTTTTTTTCGTTCTGACAATGCTGTATTTATTAACTGTATAGTACAATTAAATTCTATTTGTTTGTCAATGTAAGCAAGTCGATTGTCTTATTTGCGTCAAGCATCCAAAGCGTCGATTTAAGAAAAATGCGCCTTGTAAATACCGTAAAGTTAAGCCAAGTGACACTGCCTAACAACAACCACTTAAAAGATCTCTTAGAATGCATTCAACAAGTTGACAGACATCATGCAGTTTCAAACATAATGAAAGAGAACTGTAGCACGAAACAATGCAAATAGTGACAACGACAAAAACAGTGATAACCAGTTAAAATTGTCGTTAACATTTCCGCGTACCCACAACGGCGTAAACAGTAATGTTTCCTTAATACTGGACAAAATGTGTCTCGTCTTACTCTCAGTGCAGAAAGGTCTATGCTGTCCAAACTTCTAGTGGTGTTTTCTCGCAACATTGCTGCCAATAATGTTGTCAAAGTGTTGATAACTGCGGGCAAGTCATGGAACCTCTCGTTTGGTCTTCGTCAAAACTAACGGACTTGTTTCTTGAGTCCATTCTCAACTTTTGCTAGCACATCAAGTCTAATTGTAAAATGCCAACCATTTCCGGATAAACCTTTCACAATAATATTCCTACCGGATGTAAGGTCTAAGTTATACCAGGTCGGTAGATATTTCACGCATTTTAGGTAACTACTGCAAAACAATTTGTTTCAACAACGTTTTCTATCAAAAGTCATAGAAACCAGACAACAATCCTTCAGTGATCAGTGCCAATAAAATCTGATGAACAGCAGTCAACACATCTCAGCTCAAGGAAAAACTTTATGATATGCATTACCCAAATATATTTGAAAAAAAATAAATGAAATGCAGCTCTTAAAATGTCACATCTCTTCTCATCTCACTTTTTGAACCGCTTTATCCTCACTAGGGTCGCGGGGGTTGTTGGAGCCTATCCCAGCTGGGCAAGAGGCAGGGTACACCCTGAATTGGTGGCCAGTCAATCGCAGGGCACAAAGAGACAAACAACCATTCACGTTCACACTCATACCTAGGGGCAATCAGCCCATGCATGTCTGTGGAATGCGGGAGGAAACCGGAGTACCCAGAGAAAATCCACACAGGCCCGGGGAGAACATGCAAACTCCACGCAGGTGGACCAACCTGGATTTGAACGCAGGTCTCCCACTGTGAGGCCTACGCGCTAACCAAAAATAGGAACATTTCGCTTGAAGAGAAAATGTCGTTGTATCGTACGTCAGAAGGATTTTTGCCACATTAGAAACAACAACTACTACCAAAAATATTTCAACTCTTTTAGCCCATTTGAAATGGATTGGACGTCCATCTCCATCTAATTTTTTTTGTCAGCCCAAACCAAATGGATTGGACATAAACTCGATTATTCACTGTCACATTATTCATATTTTTGTTACTTAAAAAAATGAAGCCAGTTTCTTCTGCCCAAAGGGGTTTGTCATCTATTCCCGTTATTGGGATTATATTAATATAAATATAAATATATATATATATATATATATATATATATATATATATATATATATATATATATATATATATATATACACATACACACACAAATATAATAAAGTAATACTTTAGGATATGAGACCTGAAAATGGAAATTATTGAGGGAAAAAGTCGTGCTTTAATTGATGAGTCATGGCCAGCATGGTAAAACAATACGATCTTTATGGGGTGCACTGTTGGTATGTGCATTTGCTTTTATGCGTCTTTGAGTTAAAGGAGAGAGAAAAAGAAGAATACAGGATCACAGCCAACCGACGGTAAGTGTCTCGCTTGCAGTCTCTACGTGCGAATGCGTTAATGCGTGCACCCGTGCATGTATTCTGTCGCGAAGAATGCTCTCTCTGTAATGTTACACAGTGGCCCTGTTCACACCAGGGTCAGCTGCCTACACACTCATCCACGTGTCTTTTGCGGTAAAGAAGTTTAAAACTACACAACATTCTTCCAAACAATAAAACAGCCTTCCAGTGAGTAACTGCGGTCTGTTGGTATGTAAAAGTTTTCTTTGATTTTTGTTCTTTCAAACAGGGACACGAAATCAACAAATGATAAATACCCTCAACACATAGTCTAAGCATATTCTCAGGAGGCTGTAGTTTTGCAAACACTAGTCCATGCATTATCATTTTATCATGTGATCAACAACTAGTATTCATTCATTCATCTTCTGAACCGCTTTATCCTCACTAGGGTTGTCCAATCAGCCTACCATGCATGTTTTTGCAATGTGGGAGGAAATCGGAGTACCTGGAGAAAACCCACGCAGGCCCAGGTTACAACATGCAAACTCCACACAGGTGGATAGACCTGGATTTGAACCCAAGAAACCAGAGCTGTGAGGTCAATGCGCTAACCACTCCAGCCGCCGGGTCGCAGCAACTAGTATGATTTTGGAAAGCATTGTAAGAAAACTGGTTTCATTTGACTGCAAGGGTTCTATTTTTACAGTGTGCAGGTGCCCTCTACCGTAAAACACGGCCTGAAGTGGATTTTTGTTACAGGGGATAATCACGCTGCATGATTTTTTTTTATTTTAACATGATCCCACTTCCCCCAGTGTGGGTGTAGGTGTCACATTGAGACATGAGTGATTGTAATGGAATTCATCGCCCATTTCGCAGTGTAGATCTCAGTATTTGTTTAAGGGTCATTTGAGGGCCTCCTGGATTTCTCACACTCATTGTCTGTATATTCTTTCATATATATTACCTCATTACATTAATTTGCCAACTTGCTTGATGCCCCTTACTTGTTAAAGAACATTATTATGTGCTCAAAAACCTAATGTCTAAAGTTTGGACAAATTAATTAAATAATAAATTAAATCGTTCGTTACCTCAGCAGAGCCAGGAACATCATAGGGGACCCTTACCACTCTGGTCACAATCTGTTCCAGCTGCTGCCCTCTGGCAGACGCTATAGGTCCCACAAAGTACGGACAAATAGGCTTAAGGACAGTTTTTCCCCCACATCCATCAGAACTCTAAATTTGCGGTAATACAACACACATTCCCTTCTGAGGTAATATGAAAAGATGTTTGGGTGGTGATCTGCCTCCTACTAGCTGACTGAAGGTAAGTGAAAGACAGTGAGAGGTAAGTGACCTGTATCCATAACAGCATAATGCCAATTACAAGTCCGTAACTATCACTTATTTAGGTCTTTTGCCGAGTAAACATAGCTTATGGAGAAGCACCACCAATTTCGTCATACGCAGTTTCTGGGTGTGATGACAAGTAGGCTTTTTTGTTGTTGATAATGACGACAGGGCCTATGTCCGATTATTATTATTATTATTATTAAATCAATGCACGTTGATCTGTGGCTCAAATAGATTAATGAAGAAGACAGTATGTATCGTGTAGTTTGGTTTATAATTGGCAATAGATACCACAAGAGCGTACCAAATCACTAATTCAATTTGATTGGTAAGTACGATGAATAAAACTATTGCTTAATGTTTAAAATTGTTTTATTTTTGTATGCAATGCAATTAAATAATAGTGCCAATCTTCTACAGATGTAGTTTGAGCACTGTGTTTTCATTTAATGAAAAATGTGTATTTCTCACATAGTTTGAGGATATTGCATGCACTGACACCAAGAAAATTATGCCTAAGTGTGACAAATTGGAAATATCCAGGCCACATATCCATTGTGGAGTACCCAGAAATTTTCAGAAATGAATTTCACAAGCTGCTGCGCCGTGAAATGAACGTTACATTTCTAAATCATCATTATACATCCTCACGTAATGAGCCAAGCATGATGTACCCAGTGCTAAGCTATAGTAAGTTATACACTCATTTAACACAGGGACACATCATTTAATGAAACTACGGTAGATCCAGTGGTGTGCCGTCAGGGCCTTCAAGGCCTTCTCTGCTGGCCTAAGAAATTTCTGAATCACAGACTGATGTTAATTATATTTTGTCCATGAATACTTATTAAATAATTCCAAATTGTCTGTTAGCTTCCTTTCATTGCCTTTCCCCCTGGTTGCACTGCTGCCAGATGTGTTTTCATATTGAAGAATTTAACCAATCACATTTCAGCCAGTATTTGTTGCCAGGGTCAGAAATCTGCCTCAGGGCCTTCACAATCAGTTCTGCAGGCTCTGCTGCATTAAACAAGCGTCAATAAGACTTGCTTTAACCAACCAGATTTCGAGTTGGCAACATCACAATGCCTTCTCGCAGGCGTAGGGATACGTCATTGCCTTCTCGCAGGCGTAGGGATACATCATCGCTTTCACCAACTATGATTGGCTAGTTATAGAGTGGACTAGCCAGAGCTACCAAACTGTATCAGGAGCGAGCTGCACAAGCAAATATATTGTTGTGTTGATTTAAAGCCTTTTTCAAGACGGACTTTTCAAGAAAAAAAAAGGTCGGACAACTCCAAAGCAAGCAAATCTGTCACAACCGGGAACGAACATTTTCAGCACTAAATCAAATAAAAACGTATGCCAGAAATACAACAGAACAGGCTCGACTTTCAGCATTAGCTTTGATGGCGATAGAAAAGAAGGAAGAATGAAAGGAGGATGAATATTGTGTACAGTTAAAAAGGATTTTTGGTGAGTAAAATATGGCTATATTCCTAAATAATATTTCAATTGTATGAGGTTATTATTTTTTATTTTTTTATGTGTCGCAGCTGTAGCTGCAGTAGAGGTTTTATAGCCATAAAATAGTTTTTGCTGAAGGCGTCACTAGAAAATGCACGGACCACCACTGGGTACATCAAACGTTTAGCCTTTATACTCACAACAACAGTGTAGTATTTACTGTGGTGTTTTTTTTCCAACCGTAACTGAGAATTACACTGCATCATCATAGTTGTTCTCTTTAATAGAGTTGGTTACTTTCGGGCGGCAATTAAAAATCTAAAGCAAATACAGTTGCAGTACAGCATACGACCATTCATAATATTGTTTACTCTAGATTTAAAGCATATAAATCACTGCTTGCGATCGGCTGGCCACGAATTCAGGGTCCCCCGCCTGGTGCACGTATCAGGGATAGGCTCCAGCACCCCCCGCGACCCTTGTGAGGATAAGCAGTTCAGAAAATGAGTGAATACTATATTGCTTTTTTTCCATGATGTCTGTCGGGTTATTAAAAGCATAACCCCAAACCATCGCATTTAAATAAAAGGAAATATAAATATTTTAAATGTACTGACTGTCCCTTCATATTACCTGCACTTAGATCCATGAAAGAAAACCCATTTGACACTAATTATATTTTGTGACACGCTATAATTGGAAAAAAGAATTTGCAGGGTATGACATTAAATATGAAAAGGCAGTCAGCCGGCTCATGTACCTGGCATCAGTCTAACCAGGGGTATTATTGGTGGCTCTCCAAAATGGCGAATAACAGAGAAGGACAACAGAAGATGGCGGAAGATATGGAATCGTCAACGATCAAAGAGGATGATGATGAAGAAAAATGGAGAGATCATTATGATGGGAGGAAGACTCATCCACGATATGTAAAACAACTTGCGTGACTTTTATTCTCGTTTAAATTATTCCAACCAATATAACCAAGGATTGTTCAACAAAATTATCTTAAATCATAAGACAACCACTAGACTTCATATTGCGATTTGATAAAACAAGCCATTGATAATTATTGTATCAAATAATCTCAAATGTCCAGAATTCATTGGTTCTATTACTGTAAATACAATGACACTCCTTTTGCATAAATTCAAAACAGGTTCTCTTTGCTTAAATATCAGGGTAAGAACAATTCATTTTTTTCTTAAAGCTGACAAGAATTATGTGGTGCTGTCTGTCGCCTGTTAGTAGTCCATCTTGAAGGAGAAATAAAAGGACAAACTCTAGGGAAGAAAGAGCTCCTGTAATAGATTTATGCGCACATTATTGAAGCTGTACAGAATATTGTAGCAAAACAACATTTAGAACTGAACCAGGTAAAAGTCTCACCAAAGTTAGAGGAATAAAACTGTCAACAAAGTCAAACAAAATAAATAATAAAAATCAGATCATTTGCGAGACATTCATGACCTTATGATTTAAAGATCATTGGTTAAAAGAACCTTGCACAAACAATTGTGCCTTTTGGTCTACCTATTTCTTTTAAAATCATTTCTTTATTTTATCTAAATGGATGACCATGCAAATAGAAAAAAACATTTAATTTATACTTGCAGATTTGGGGTTAAGGTTTACCAGTTTACCTCCATCAGTTCGAATAGCTAAATACTAATTTAGCCTCTCATTTTCTTTGCTATCCGCCTTCTTCGGAAAAAATAAAAAATAAAAAAATCAGCTAATATGGATGTTGTTCACATCCAAGTCCACCACCAATTCAGCTTTACAGTCATAGCCATAACTTTAGAAATGGAATTATTTTGTAGAAATACATAATGTTAGTGTCAGAGGCCAATATATCAAGTTCACCAATAAGTAGGATGGAATTGGTTTCCAAGATTTTAGAGATCATTTCATGACCTGAGGGATATCCATGAGGGTCATGGATTTTCTATGAACAACTACAATTTCCAAATTGGCAAGGTACAAAAAAACACAAGATTTTTTACTAGAAAGGAGAAATAGGTCTACAGTGAAGAAAGAACAGTTGAAAGAAGATGGAAAAAGGGTTACTATGAGTATTCCTGTTTAGCAGTAGTATTACAAGCAAACATGTTGTACTTTCTGTTCTATTGCAAAACAAAGACAAACAGTGGCATTTGGTTTAAATAGGAATTTAAACAGTTACTCATGAAAATATTACTGCATGTGCAGTTTTGTTCATTTTAGTGTTCCCTTAATACACTTAATACATCTGCATGACCCACAATTTTTTTAAAAATAAATTTCTTGGACCTTTGTCAAGGATACTTCCAGATCAAAACATAAAGAAATCCAACATGTCCATCATGCTTCTGATGTGGGCGAAAATCTTCAGTAGCACATCTACCTGTATTGCAAGCATAGGAGTGATTTTAAAATCTTACTCACCACTGTAACATACTGTATATAAGTCTCTAATTCAATGGTGGGCTCAATACAAATATACAATCAGTTTGTAATCTGTGTTGGTCCATGAGCAGTCCAAATCTTGTCTGGTCCACATTTTAAGAGTTTTATAGCAGTTTTTTTCACAATGTGGCATGATGAGACCCCAACACATAGCTGTACAAGGTCCAAAAAACGCAGTTCCTAAGTCAGAGAGTATTTCTTTGTAAACCAGGAGTCTTTAATCCACTATTAACAGTGTTTCTACCAGATATCAGAGCTTAGTTCTCTGCTGGTGAGTGGGACAAAGGTGCTGTTCAGGTGAAGATTGGGCTTCTTTCCAAGTGTGCTGCTCTGAGAAACCTGGTAGACACACAATATAACATGGTTAAAGCAGTCATTGCCTTGGGAGTAATTTATTGTGCATCCCTAAAAAAGAAATGTGGTGCTGTGTTGTATTATGAACCCATAAAATACAACTGTGTATCACGCCACCTACAGTTGCATCCAGAAGAATTTTGAGGATAACATACTTATGGATTTGATTAAAACACCATCACAATGGATTATAACAAGGGTTTCAGACTCAGGTTGGTTTGCGGGCCGCTTTAACGTCAACTTGATTTCACGTGGGCCGGACCATTTAGATATAATATTTAGATTTTTTTTAAATAAATGGATTAAAAGAACTGGATTAAAAGCACTGAATATTCAGTGTTTTATAGATTTAAAACAATGTTTATTTTAGCTTTTTAAAAATATATTTTTAGATTTTACAAAATAATTTTTGAACTAAAAACACAGAAAAAATGGATTAAAAAAATACAATTATTGATTTAAAAGGGGGAAAATCAGGAAATTTAATATAAATCTATTCTCTTCATTTTAATTTGATCCTAAAACAGAAAGTTGGCACTCATGATTTACTTTCCCGGGCCACACAAAATGATGTGGTGGGCCAGATTTGGCCCCCGGGCCATCACTTTGACACATGTGGATTATAAATAAAACAATCAAAGATTGAAGATGAAACTTTCAGAAAGAGCTTGTCGCGGTTGGTCACAATCTAGTTCCCTGTGGCTACATCAAATTAATCAAAATCGCGTTCATCTGGCAGTTTACCTTGTGCTACGATTTAGATGCCATCTGAACAGGCGCAAATTGAGATGGATTTTCTGCCACTAAATTGTCATTCTACCAGGCACATGTCCAAGGACAATCCCTCTGCTGCTAACGCAAAGCCACCACTGGCTACCTTAGTCATCACTCTCAATATGTAGAACTCCCACAGAGATTAAATTGTATCTTTAATAACTACTACATTCAAGGCAGCATTGTGGCAAATGGCTTTGGTGAGCACATATAGAGCTCCACTGTGCCCACTGTTTGGATAAATGTTCAGTTTAAACGTAAAGTTGATACTACAATTAGGTATTTCTACGCACTAAAAATGCAGCTGTGCTTAACTCTGCATTCTGGTGGTTCGACATAGCGAGTCATTTAATGAGGACGAATGGGAAGGTAGTTGCCTGGCAAAGTATCTCGAAGGAGGACACTATTTTCACCCAAATATTTAATAATAAGGTGATGAAGAAAAACAACAACTCATAAACGCCTGAAAATTGTAATAATAAAGACTAAATCTAAACAACATCCACATTTCCTCTCATTCTGATTGTCTATTTGGGGAAATCCATGTTGATGGTGCATATAGACTTAATATAATATACATTACAACTTGTCTTATTCCCAATGCTTTTGGAACAACTGTGTGTGATATGAGAATTAAAAAGAGAAAAAGGCACCCCAGACTCCCCAAAAAACAAAGAGACTGAAAAACATTAAAGAAAAAAAAGTGGATGCATTTTCTTTTTTGTATATTTATTTTATCCAAACAGACCTCTTCTTCCCCAGTCAACCGCCCTGAACCCCTAGGGAGAAAAGAGGGGTTTTAGTTGAAAAATATCTGGGGACATGCACACAAAATAGAGAGTTGAGGGTTAAAAAATTAGGATTGGTCTGCTACAAGCTTTCTACCAATGAAGATTAATGGGAGTGCCTTCTCCCCACCTGTCCATTCAGAAGTGTCATGGGAATGTTACAGTAGACGTGGCGCCCCCCGGGGCCCAGAGTGGAGAACTGCATGGTGGATGGAGGTGGGAGCGGAGGCGACAGGGCACGAGGAGGCTGTGGGGGAAGATGAAACTCGTAGCTACGGCAGAAATGCCTCATTTGGGATGCTGCAGCCATGTGACCCCCTCCGAGAGGCAAGGTCATCTGGTTGTAGTCAGGAATTTCTGTTGCCAAGGAAACCTACAGAGGAGAGAAACACCATTTTTTTAAAACTTTTGTCATGCAGTGTTCCTCAAAACTGCATTTCAATTGACCTTGTAACAATGTGGTTTGTTGGGACCTACATTCGAAGCTAAAAAGAAAATTATAAACAGAATATACTAAATAGAAAGTCGGTGTAGGATTAGACAATACTAAGAAGAGGAGCAACCTGGGATGTTTGTTTAAGTAATTTATGTTTAAGAAAAAAAATCCCCTAACCAATTAAAAAAGATACTCCAAGGCATAAGATAATATATATAATGTAGATTAACTGCAACAGCTGACCTGTTGATGTCCATGCCGATTTTCATTTTGAGGCACCAGAGATGCTGAGGTGGTTGTCATGGCGATGGTGGAGACAGATGTTTGTAGGTCTCCAAATAGGCCTTGTTCACCCGAGTCCATCACCTGTTATGGGGGTGGGGTGGGGTGGTGTTTGGGGGGAGGTTGCATTAATTCTATGAGAAGCCACAGAACTGACCCATTATTAAAGACTGAAGTCAGGCGAATTAACCACTACACCATCAGGGATGTGTCATTCATCTAAACCCCCCACCTTAAAATTGTATTTTGAAAATATTCTTCACATATTACAGTATTGAGGTGAAGGGCCAAATCCACACTACTAATGCTATTCAGCCTACAATCTGTTACTGAGCAAGATGAATGGTTTATATTCAGTATTCTTCTGAAAAGGTTCCATTATGGGTCCTCATTGGCCTAAAAATTGAAAAGGCACTTTTTCTTGGTCTTTACTGTTGAAGCAGACTTCACATGAATGAACGAGCAAGCATTTTTAAAATGTTTTGTTTAGCCCAATTCAAAAGTTTGATGTAACCTTGAAAACAAGATGGTCCTGTCTGATTTATTCATTCATCATATAGTACAGTCTATCCAAACTCAAGTGTTGAACCACTTCATGGCCATCTGATGACCAAGCCAAACGGGAGAAAGATGTGGGAGCAATGAAGCAACTGCCTGTTTTAATAATATTGCGGAATGCAAAGTGGTTCTTGTAGGTATGTCAGTTTTCTACGTTTTCCGAAGTCAGAAAGACACTTAATTCTGTCATTAAAAGACGAACACAGAACTCCCGGAATGCTTTTTTTGAGAGCAAAGGATGTCGGTGGTCTTCTCCGAACCAATGCGTCAGACTGTTGCCTAATGTCGAATAGTCACCTTCTGATGGCAAGCCAATCAGGGGAAAGAGGGGGAGCGGTAGTCGCAGATATTTTTACCTGTCGCCGTGACAAAGTCTCTCTCCGTTTAGCAGGCATTTCGTAGACCACCTGTTTCCAAAACTTTGACGATAGTTCATTGCTCTTTGGACCCCTCCATTTGATGATGGATAAAACCTAACAAGAAAAAAGTAGATATTTGAATAAAGCTTATAGTTTTAGATGGAAAATCAATCTCTCTGCTCACTGTTTTCTGAATACCTTGATTGTGTGTTTAAGTGCTTCCACCTCTTGAAAGTTGATGACACTCTTAAGATCTGCACATTCTATCATGATGACCTAATGTTAAAAAATCAAACACTTAAGGAGTTGACATGCACTAACATTTTCTAAGTATAGAAAAATCTTGTATTGCAGATCTGGGCCAAGGCTGCCGTTCGCCTTTTCTGCATTGTTGTTACTTTTTGTCATTCAATGTACAAAACAACATGAAAAAGGTTCCCTGAATCCTTGAACTATGGAAGCCCTAAAACCTTTTCACATTCTATTTGTGTGCCCGGTCAAATTGGGTTTGACTTTGCTTTCATGCTAACATACAGTACAATAACACTCAAACATGAAAAAAAATGTTTTGAAAGGTCTCAAAATGCTGACTTACTTTAATTTCTCCAGTTACCAGCATGGAGTGAAGGCGTGTTTCTATCTGAAAGATACTCCAACCTCTCTTGGCCACAAACTCTGGTGTCAAAACAATAATCAAACGTCGACTCTGCAGTACACTACGAGCTAGGTCCTCAATGTATGCTGAGTAAGCAGAACAGAGACAAAGACATAGTGATTCAATAGTGAGTTGGATGTGTTGTCATAAATAAATACTAGATATTTCCTAACTCGCAGATAATTTGGATTTATGTTTGTGGCATCTCTAATGCTATTCACTAAAATAAGATCTGCATGAATTGCTGAAATAATTACATTTCCAGCGAACCTACTGCAATTTCACACAGAGTAATTAAATACCACAAATAAGACGCAGCACTGGTAAAATTAGGTCGACTGGCTTTTTATTTAATGGAAGTTTTCTCCATCTTTCTCTTAATATTTAAAATGCCCTTGAAACATATTTGATATAAATAATGAATCATTTCCATTCATTTTCAAACTATATGTATATTTTGCAAATTACATATGTTGGGTTTTGTTACTATGTCAGCAGCAAAGCAAAAAAAAGGGTTAGTAATTAAAATTAAATGAGGGCATACAAATTTTAAGCAAGGAGTAAGGGTACTTTTTCTGTCAACTTTTTTTGTTTTACTGTTTCCATGATCCGTCCTCAAACTGTCATTATGGAAACTTTGAACAACAGCCATGTTACCATCTAAACTGGCAAAGATAGTTTGTCATATGCCACAGAAAAGCAGCTATTGAGTGTAAAACGAGACATGAGTGCAAGAATCATAATCCCTACTGCAAAGAGGAGAAAAACCATTTTGAGTCAAAATGCTTTAGAGTCCTTAAAAGACCGTGGCACCCAAATCCCATGTATCTGTAATAGTGTTTGTGAAAATGAGGTCAGTCCATTGACAGATAGAGCAATAACCGTTGTATTTCCCACTTGAATTGGCCCGAGAGTGACACATAACCCCAGAATTATGACAAATGGTGTGTGTGTGTTTGTGTATGTGTTGGGTAGTTGTTTGGGAAAGTAAGAATAATGATGTTATGGTTTACATGACATATGACTAGTTGTGACAATAGGTACAAGCACATACAGTAGATACAGTGTCACTGTGGTGAGTCCTACATGTTTTATATATTTGAACATAGTAAAGTTTAATGTTTTAGACAGAGTTTTCATGTCAGAGAGGGATACTTATAACTGACATATACGAATATATAAAAACACGAGAGAGAGAGAGGGGTGGTGGCTAAGAGTAAGTTGGAGAGAGAAAGAATCAGCAGATGAGAGTTGATGGATACTTACTACTACTCGGAATGAGATCTCTGTCTGGCAGAAACAGTTTGTATCCATAGTGTTTCTCCAAGACGTCAGGTAAGATCTCCAAAGCAAGAGTTTCCTCATCACTGCTACTTCTACTGCGAATAACAAGATGTTTCATGAAACTCTGATGGCAAATCCTGTACATATTGGAAAATCTGCAAGGACTTTACTGCAAATCCAAATTGGGACTTTAAAGGCGAATTCGCCCCAGGAACGTCCAGAGGTGACTTTCTTTGGTCTAGACTTGTTGTGTTGGAGCGATTCCTTTTCAGATTGCAATTTTTTGCGAGCGACCCAGAATTTGACAATAAACCCACACATGTGCAAACATCATTAAATCAACAAACAAAACAGGCTAGATGGGGTAACACCGTAAAATACAGAAATAAACAATCATGGGGGTTGAAACACTCGTAATCATATTGATATGGTTCATCCAACTACAAGTGTTTACGAGGGATTTGGCAAATCAGAGGGTATTGATGCAACGTCTATTTTACGTGCAAATATCACAAAGGCATTCCGCCTCCTCATCGCTCCATGTCAAACCCCGACTCATGTTAGCCGACATACTGCTAACCAACCAATCAATATTTACTGTAATGCCTGTGTCTACAGGAACCTGTTTAATCTAAAGATTAAAAAAAGAATGCTCCCTACGGCTGACTGGGGACCAGTTTAGGGTGTAGTCTGCCTTTCGCCAGAAGTCAGCAGGGATAGGCTCCGGCATCCCCTGCAAGCCTTACGAGGATGCGCGGTACGGAAGAAGATTAAAAAGCCAAATGCATGGAAAATCTAATATAAGAACATTCAAATGTTTCCACATTTGAAATATGGCATCTTTTTCTCATCTCATCTCATTTCCTGAACCGCTTTATCCTCACTAAGGTCGCAGGGGGTGCTGGAGCCTATCCCACCTGACTTCGGGCCAGAGGTGGGGGGACACCCTCAATTGGTAGCCAGCCAATGGCAGGGCACAAGGAGACAAACAACCATTCACGCTCACACTCATTGGAATTTGGGAGGAAACCGGAGTACCCGGAGAAAACCCACGCAGGCCGGTGGAGAACATGCAAACTCCACACAGATGGACCGACCTGGATTTGAACCCAGGTCCCCCACTGTGAGGCCGACGCGCTAACCACTCATACGCATGCCATCTTTTTAATACAGTAAAAATGCCACACTTAACCGGTGAAACAGATATTACTGCATTATGTACTGCACCGCATAGGATATTATTGAATATAACATGTCCTTACCTGCCCAGGGAGTCCAAATCCACTTTCGTGTAAGACAGATAGGCATCATACTCCTTATTATCTAATAAGACATAAAAAAGGTTACATATCACACAATAAACATTCATTAAAACACTATTATTGACATACTTTAGTAAATTAGCAGCAGTTATTCAAATCCATATAGACATTGTACCATAATATATATAGTGCTATTATACAAGAAATATATTGGTTTTGTTGTTAAATGTTCTCCGTGCCAATGTAAAATATATAGGTTTAATCCTCTGAAGTAATTTGTTTGGAACATTTGGATTCAGGCTTCAATAAAAAGAAGGGTTGTTTTTAATTGATTCATGTTGATTTGGTCTATCGTTACAGATTGCAGCATTTTGGAAGAAGTAGCAAACTGGTGGTCAGCCACGGTGACTCTATTAGTACAGTAGGGTTAAAATCCAAGCTGCATGAATGACTCTGGAAAGTTTACAGCATAACTTCACAGATTCTAACAGCAGCTGTGCCATAACAGAGACAAAAGAAAACTTACCATCTTCAGTTTCATCACTGCCGAAATGTCTCCTGTAGCACAGCATAATTTCCAAGTTGTAACATTTATAAAGTGCTGTTAAGACTCCTAGCAGCAGTAATATCACTCCCAGACCACCAGCCAACTCTAGACGATACATATCTACAAGCACAGACAGGAAGAGAGAGAGAAAAATAAAATAAAACTTCATATCAGTGGGAAAGAAAAAAATATATATCAGATCATTTCTCAGATTTAACACCAGAACACAGAACTTCTAACTTCCATGAGCACCTATTTTTGCAGAAACAAAGTAAATTATATTAGTCATTTCATTCCAGAGATTTTTACAGAATTCATCATAATAAAAAAGCCCCACCCCTGAAACTAAATATTAAAACTGAAGCAAATGTTAAATTGGTGGGAAGACCAAAACAAAAAAATCATGTTGATTTAATTTATCATTAACGATTGTCTCCTTTGCCCTCGACTGTGGACAGCTAGATCAGGTAGTAAGTGACAATTCAATAAGTTCACATTGAAATAAATTATATGAATGGTGAGATGATTTTATTATTGCTTTGTTCATTACATAATTGAAGTTAGAAGTGAAACAAGCAAATCAAACTCACTGCTTTGTGAAGATCATTTGGTGTGTCGTGGGACTAATTATTTTGTTATTCACTCCAAAAGATTTGATTCAACTACTGAATTTATTATGCCAATGACGTAACATAACCTCTTCATCCACCCATTGCCGTTAGACCATTTAAAGTCAATTTCATTCCGAGCGCGTTCTTAAATTTACCAATTTGATAAAACGTTTCACGATATTTAGATAAAGATCCTTAAAATTATCAGATAATAATAGTTGAAATGACAAAAAACTGTGCACAATACACAAAAAATGGTGTTTACAATGTGTGACTGACCATTTCAAAATGGCATACTGCAAAACTACAGTACAACGCCCATAAAATGTCCTAGAAGAATGGGTTTGAATGACAGTGTTATGATTCCAGGAGTAGAATGGATGGATGGTAGATTGGTAGCACTCAGTTGCTGAAAGATACGATTGTAAATGTGATCTATTACTGTCTTGCTCTTCCCTCCACACAAACAAATCTCCCGCATAGCACACAAACAACGATGCCGGTCACTTTAAAACTCGATAGGTACTTGGGGATTTGCGGATGTTCCATATCTCTGCACAACTTTTCACACATTTCATTTCATACTCCAGAGAAGATAAATATATATATATATATATACATATATATATATATATATATATATATATATATATATATATATATATATATATATATATATATATATATATATATATATATATATATATATATATTCAGTGTCGAAGCTCGAGGTTACAAAATGTTAAAAACAACAACAAAATACATTTCAGTACTACAGACAAGGCATTAGTGATTAATTTTGTCTGAGGTTAAATGAGTAGATTTTTTTAAAATCTAAAAGTCTGTCCCTAAAAGTATTTCTCATTAGTAGTCACAGCAGTTGAATAGTCCAAAAGAGGTTCTTTTTCAATAATGATTTTGTTCCTTTTATTTTCTACCCTGCTCCGACCTCCTGCCTGTGACCCTGGAATTGATCTCAGCATGGTTCCACGAAGGACATCTCCATTACTGAAGTTAAATAGCTAATACATATAAAGCAGGGGTCGGGAACCTTTTTGACAGAGAGAGCCATAAACAATTAATATTTTCTAATGTTATTTCTTGAGAGCCATTCTCGGAATTGAAAAGTAAAAATATATGAAAGTGTAATTTTTATTTTTTTGTCATTTCATCACTTTTAACGTACAAAAAGTCTCTGATTTCTTTTGACAACATTTTTTATAAGGTGGCTTACAAAATCAGTATCAATGATATCATGCATGCAGAAGAGTAATAAAAAACAAAATTATGATTAAAATAGGGGTACAGGTAGTGTCGACGCCGCAGTGACGCTCTTGTTAGTGCGTTCGGGACTCAGCTCTCTCACCAATGATTTCCATATTTTACCTCACAGGTTAGTGGAGAGCCATATGTACCCAGGGAAAGAGCCACATATGGCTCCTGAGCCATAGGTTCCCTACCCCTGATATAAAGGTATATAAAGGTTTTTCAGCACATGATACAAAGCCAAGATTTTGGACAACAAGTAATTGACTTCTATCATGGATGAATCGAAATTATAGAAAAAAACAGTACAAAAATACCCTTCATGACACACAAAATAGGATGAATGATAGAACTATAAATGCACAATTAAAGTATCATCATTTGTTAAACCACTAAAAGCTTACTGGAAAAAAAAACTGCAAGTAAAGACAAACTTAAAAGTTGACGGTCAGGGGTGCCTATACTTTAGTTTCAAAACGTTGTGAGGTATGCATTTCTGTCAGATTTTGCATTTAATAAGCGTTCAGTTTATGCATGAAAATATGACTCTTAGATTGCTTTAAATAATGTCGTGTTACCAACTTTCACCAGTAGACGTCTCTCCAATCCTGTGATAGCTGACTTCCATTCTGAACATTGGCAGTTTTGCACACATACGGAGAGTGACAGAGGAGATGGGAGTAGTGGTGGAACTTTGAGGTTTCACTAATTGCAAACGAAATTTGCAAGAAGGTTACATAAAATCAGATTACTCTATCAGCCTCTCATCCTTCCTCCACCTTTCATTTCCACGATAGAGTACTTCTCCCTTTTTTTATCTTCTACGTCAAACTGTTGCACAATTTTCCTTCACAAATGAATTATTTATTTCATTCATTTGAACCGCTTATCCTAACAAGTGTTGCGGGGGATGCTGGAGCTAATCCCAGCTGTCTCCCGGCCAGAGGCAGGGGACACCCTGAATTGGTGGCCAGCCAATCGTAGGGCACAAGGAGACGGACAATCATTCATGCTCACACTCATAACTAGGGGGAATTTAGAGTGTCCAATCAGCCTACCATGCATGTTTTTGGAACATGGGAGGAAATATTAAAAATGTTGCCAAACAAATTGTTGATATCCCCGCGACCCTAATGAGGATAAAGCGGTTCAGAAAATGAGATGAGAAATTGTTGATATAACTTGTCAAAGTAAAAAAAAAAGTGGACATGTAGGTTATGTTGTCCTAAGAAAAGGGCATTTTAGAGTTTAGAATTTTAATTTAGTAGGTTATGTTGTCCTGAGAAAAGGGCATTTTAGAGTTTAGCATTTTAATTTAGTCTTTCTTTGAAATAAAAAGACATGAATTATTCCGACAAAATACGTCAGTCCCAGGGTTAAATAACATCACAAAACAAAATAGAAACAAAATCCAAAGGTGACAAAACCAATACTTGGATTAATAGAATCAGAAATGTCTTATTGATATATTTTATAATGAACTAAATTAAGTAATCATCCCAGGTTGCTCCTCTGTTCTACCGCTCTCTTTCTCTAACCTCCTTTTATTCCTCCTTCTAGTAACATAACTACAAAGCCTATCTCTGCGTGCGGATTACATAAAACATGGATGCATTCATCAATTTAACAACTGGGTGACTGGAGCTTGCGCGCACTCATAATTCAATCACACATAGTGTGTGAAATCAAGCTTTGATAATGTGTGCTTACTTAGCATAACATGTGCTTTGTTTCGGCTGTCGTGTTGTGTTCTGGAGCTCTGACATGACCTCGCTACGGCGTCGCACCAGAAGGCAAAAGAAACCAGAAAGATTGCTACTTAGCATGGCTACTGAACCCTGAAAGAAAATCAGCCCACACTACGGGCAGAAATGCTTGGAATTGTTAAGATCATAAAAGCTCTTTCACTGACATAAGATGATCTTTCGTGAAGTGTCAAGATGGAAAAGCTGAGCACTGTGCAGAATGAGCTGAAGAGGAAAATCAGATGGGGCATTTTGGTGGCCACCTGCAGGAGAAATACGGTGCCTCCACTACAGTTGATCGAAGACCATCTCCGGCCACAGATGACTGGACACAATGGTGCGGCAAATGTGGGTGAATGATCTGAACCTTTCCTTCAATAGGTCTGATCACACAGGCAGCTCTGCCACCACCCAGGAAATGATGTCTCCCCTCAAGCCCCCACTCCTGCTACAACAATCTGTTCCTCTCTACTAACCAGGTGAGAACAGAGCTGCGAAGGACAAAGGCATGGTCGGCGACAGGTCCAGATGGACCCGCTGCAGTTCGTCTACCAGCCTGGCATTAGAGTAGATCATGCTGTCATCTTACTCCACTGAGCTCTCTTTCACCTGAAGAGCGTTGTTGCATTGTCAGGATCATGTTCTTTAATTTCCTGAGTGCTTTCAACACCATGTAGCCTGAACGTCACAGAAACAAACTGGAGCATGCAGGTGTTCTCAAGCTGTACACTCCAATGTAAAGATGGCCCTTACAACAGATTCTTTAAAGATCTTTCATGGCAGTTGGGTAAATTAGATCATTCTGCGTCAGTGTTTCAAACTTTGAATGACAGAACACCTGAGAGTTCCAGTTGTCACAATCGGTGGCGGATGTGGATGATGGAAGAATGTGAACAGGATCCTGGTGCACTGAGTGTCAATGGGCCCTTAATTTAATAGGCTGGAAAGTGGGGGTGGGGAGGTTATATATAGGCCGTGTCCCGGGTGGCCAGCACCCACTAATGTCTGCCCTTGGTCATAGTGCTCCGACTGAAATGATACAGAAAACCTGAAAGATCTTCCCGATGTCTTGAAATTGTATTCTTGTATAAATAGGTTATATATGTCAAGAAACCTCTACAAATTTTGAGTTTCTCTATTAATCATTTGCATGCATTATATTGGTATATTGGACACCAACATTAAATGTCAATACAGCTTTTCCTGTTTTATTGTTATTTTTAGTACTATTTTCGGTACTCGGACATTTCGCCGAAAGACGTTTGGTCCCCGGACGTTTGGTCCCCGGACGTTTGGTCGACCAGACATTCGGTCGACCGGACGTTTGGTAGAACGGACGTTTGGTCGCCGGGTTGTTACTGTTGAAACCAGCTCTCAAAATTATAATCATGAGAGAGAGAGAGAAAGTGAGTTTAATATCTAAATATCTAATATCAAAATATCAACAGTAAACTCTCTGTCATAATTTGACAGCGCGCGAACCCGGCGACCAAACGTCCGGTCGACCAAACGTCTGGTCGACCAAAGACAAAAAGAGATGAAGGCTCGTGACAGAGCGTAGGGGAGGGGGTATTCGCTGTTACCTCAAGTTCATTTGATAACAGGGCTGAAAAACCTTGTGCAATTGGATATAAATGTGCAGGGACATGAGCTTGGGCATGAGCAAAAAAGAACACGATAGAAATAGCAAAAGAGACTGAAGACTATGAACAAAAAAAAACAAGCTCAAGGTACACTTTCGATGTACAGAGGGACAAAAATGAAAAAAAAAAAGAATGAGAGTGAAAACTGAGGCACTGAACTTAAACCAGATCCTACTGTCTTTTGCCATGGGTGTCATATCTATCTTAAAATACTTACCTCTCACACTGGGTACTGGGACGCACATATAAACATCCACGTTTGTGTGTGCACAAGCAATATTATAATGATACACTCTTGCAGTGGGGGTCAACAAGGTCGGTCATCGTTTAACACAGTAATAACAGTGATAAAGAGGAATGTGTTTATTTGCGCAAGTGTTTGAAAGCAAGGAAGGAGCAAGAGTTACGCAAACAACATCCAAACCCTGAACCTTCATGCAATGGTATCAACCCATTACATTGCACAACTGCCTTTTGGTTGACATGGTATAAATTGTAAAATACCTTATGTGGAGTTTGTCAGTTTGTGTAAAACTGCAGGCTCAGTAAGCATGCACATTGTTTTCTTTGTAAGAGGAAGTGGCGAAGAAGAAAATAGCGTGACCGGACGTTTGGTCGACCGGACGTTTGGTCGACCAAACAACATATAACAACATTATAATATTGCTTGTGCACACACAAACGTGGATGTTTATATGTGCGTCCCAGTACCCAGTGTGAGAGGTAAGTATTTTAAGATAGATATGACACCCATGGCAAAAGACAGTAGGATCTGGTTTAAGTTCAGTGCCTCAGTTTTCACTCTCATTCTTTTTTTTTTTCATTTTTGTCCCTCTGTACATCGAAAGTGTACCTTGAGCTTGTTTTTTTTTGTTCATAGTCTTCAGTCTCTTTTGCTATTTCTATCGTGTTCTTTTTTGCTCATGCCCAAGCTCATGTCCCTGCACATTTATATCCAATTGCACAAGGTTTTTCAGCCCTGTTATCAAATGAACTTGAGGTAACAGAGAAAACGCCCTCCCCTACGCTCTGTCACGAGCCTTCATCTCTTTTTGTCTCTCTTTTTCTGGCTTGTGGCCACAGACTCCACAAGGCATCTATTAAATGTTTTACACTGGGAACTCATTCATATTTCAGTTAAATCTTAAATGTGGCATTAGTGAGATTATGTTTTTCTTATCTTATACTCCCTGGTCATGGCAGGAGGTAGAGGACACATTAAACAAAATGCAAGGGCTAAATGACTCGCAATTGTATGTGGATGGCAGGTCTTTTAAAATTTTTTTTTTTTTTAAATGCCAAACAATTACTTGCCATATTAAGGGTTAATTCTTATAATAATAGTGATATCGAGAATGCAAACTAACGATACATTGGTTGTATATTTTCACTAAGGCTGTCATATAGTATAAAAACATACATATAGTTTGTCTGATGCAGAAAAAGGTCCAGGGGCCACCTATTGGTAAACTTGCTCTAGTCAAAGATGATGTGTGGGGAAATAGAAATAACAGTGGAGCTGTAAGTGGAAATAAATATTGGCAATATATATATAGAGTAATTATAAACCTATTTCATTTCGGTAATGACTTGGTGATGCTCGAGTGGGTGGTGATCATTTAAGTGGAGATGCTTTAGTGAGTGTCAATGGCAAGACAGAAGAACCAAAACAAATAGTTTGACTAAGGGCAAAAGATACAATGTTAAAGTAGGGGGATCTTGGACAACCGTTGCTAAAATAAGATTTTAAAAAACACCCTAATTTCAATACCACCACCATTTGATACCTTTCCAAAATACCTCAAAAGTCATGAAACCCGTTTACTTAACTCCTGCATTAGAATCAAGGAACAAAGACTAATTAAGAAAAACATTTTTAAAAGTCAGGTATTCGAGGAACAACGTGAGGCAACATTTGTACCTTTCTTCTGTAGTAACACACTCCCACGGCGCCGCCCTATGTGGTTCTCCACATAGCAGGTGTAATTAGCCAGGTCAGTCTCCTCGAGAGCGTCAAAAGTTAAGGACAGTTGCACTTCCTTTTCCCCCAAATGTTCCCTTAAAATCCTGGATAATCAAACAAAACGTAAAATTACATGTCATCAGTGATTTTTTTCGTTTAAAAGCTTTCATATTTTTTTTTAACAAAAGAGAACAGGAGTAAAAAAAATTAGATTACAAAAACTGAGAAAATACATTCTCAGTAAAATCTAGAGACAGTTATGCCCGTGTTCTGAAAATTGCTCTAACAAAATTTTAAGGAGACGTATTTAAAGTTCACAAATAGGCTACACCCAGGACAAAAGAAGTGGAATATGTTAAGAACATAGAAAGGAGTAAATGATGCATAGAGAAACGTAGTTAAGTGCAGCAGAGTAGAGTGCATTAAAAGTAGGACAGATGGAGTATGAGGCATTTGTAGAAAACAGTGCAGCAGGTGCAAAAAGCTTCTGTCCTTACGGTAAGGTCAGATACCACATAAGCCTGCAAGGAGGCGGATGGCAGGAGGCAGCCTGAACTTGATCGGGGGTCGACCCCTTCTTTTGGAACCTGATTTAGGGTCGCAATGAGCTATTACTACTGAAAGGCACATTGGTGGTGCTTGCTGAAACAGCACTTTTGGTCCAAAGTCCTGTACTATGACAGCCAAGCCTAATGGCTGAAAACAATAGAAACATTAAAGGCTGGAAAGTGCAGAAACATTAGGCTTGCAAAGTGGATTTTGGTACCTGCAGTCTCCTAGCTGGTAGCAGGATACTGCATTTAAAGTGAATGTTGGAAATGCAATCTTGATATATGCACTAAATATGAGAAAATGATTCTATTCTTATCATTCATTTTCTGTACCCCTTATCCTCACAAGGGCTGCTGGAGCCTATCTATCCCAGCTAAATGCGGGCATCAGGTGGGGGACACCCTGAATTGCTGACCAGCTAATCGCAGTCTATGCTATTCTCTATGTAGATATAAAATGATGAACCAATTTTTTTCCACTTCAAGCATTTGTGGTTTCTCTCTGCTATCATATGAATGGAAGTTAAATCAAAATTGGAGAATTTGAATAAGGTTTTGCATTACAAATACTGTAAATAAGTGGTATTTAAATATATAAGGAGGAAATACAAATGATAGCATCATTTTAGTTTCATTGTCACTGTGATTTTTGGGCTTATTTAAAGAAATGTGTTCTTTTTAAACTCATTGGCTGTCTTTGACAGCACTACACAGCCAATCTTTTTCAAGTGAGGGCTTGTAAAAAATGAATATTGATTCATGCCATTGTACCAATTCAAATTGATTATGTCTACTCATCATAATCTAGTGATAAACTCATTTAAATTTGCAGCAGGGTGGCCGAGTTTTAAAATGCCTATCTCTAACATAAGCCAAAAATAAAAAATAATATATCTTGTTGTACTTAATAAAATATGTTTATATAACAATTATATAAAAAATATAACAACATTCAACAGATGAAAACTTGCCTAAATTGGGTGTTGTCAAGCTTTGTTGTAATCATGCTTGAGGTCGCCAAATCCTGTTAGCATCATGTCCAAACAAACTGTGTAATGTATATGCAGCCCCTAAACATCATATCAGGAGTCTCAATCTAATGTAGCATGTCGGATTTGGAACAGTAAATGATTGGATCTTGTAGCCAGAGGACTGAATCATGAGATGGAGAACTCATCAGGCACAGGTTAATTAAATACCACAGGGTATGATTAGTTTCAAATTTAAATACACCCTCTTTTGTTCACTACTATCCTGAGAACACTTTCTCAGGCTAATCAATGGCTTAGTGGTTAGCCCATTATCAAATACTACAAGGACCTGGGTTTAATCCTGGGTTATAGAGTATAAAACTAACGTGCCTTTTAAGGAATTGGGTGTTTTGGCAGCATGATGGAGCATTATGGAAAAAGCACAAAAATGTCGACAGTCATAGGTGGCGGGGATCAATTTGTCCACGACAGCACGTTTCACAAGGGAAATGATCTCTTAATTCCACAGGAAAAAACGGAATTGCCACCAGTACAGTATGAGTTCACAATGTAAGATGATTTCAATTACCTAACATCACTTTCTTTAATATGTCCAGCAAGTTCTTCAACAAACTTCTCTCCTTTCATCCAGTAGATTATGGGCCTCCTGTTTTCTCCACTGTATCCAAAAAATGCCTTGCAGTCCAGACTTAGAGGCATGCCTGAAACATACAACACGGCTTTCATGATGCAGAGTATGCAGAAAAAACTGTACAAAAATGTGGCAATTTATAGAAGAACATGCAAACTCCGTACAAGCCGACTTATGTTTTAATTATTAATAAAAATTGCTTGTAGAATTTCTATTTACTTTTCTTTAATAAATAGAGTCCGACGAGAAATATTAATTTTGCATTTTGGCATATGGCAGCGATACATAAGGGATAGCAGATAAAGCAGTGTACAATGATGTGAAGGCTGGGTCATTCATGACAAAGTGTAAGAATCCCCGTTTTCTATTGCATTTGTGCTCATTGGGGTTCTGAGTAAGATGAACCCTATTCCATCTGACTTTGGGCAAGAGATGGGTTCCAACATGGACCAGTCACCGGTCAATTTGTGGTCAGTCACTCATCCAAAATGCCATTAGTACGCAACAAAATGAATTGACCAGGCCTTTCCAATAATAATAACAATAGACAACTCCAGCAAGGTCAAGTTAAAATCACAACTTTTATATTCAGTTTTACAAGTGTTCACTGCGGCCAACATCTCCAGTATGGGCAACATCCATGCAATAAACTATTGCCCCCGTAGAGCGTATCAGTGTATCACAATCGACTTTACGATCCATCCTGTCAAGTTGATAGCAAGGTCATCGATGTTAGCGGATAGCGGTAGAACATAAACTCGATCTTTCAAAATCTGACAGACAAAACAACTCCTCTTTGCTCACTGATTCATTTTATGACAGAGCTTGAGAACTGAAGCAATGTGCATTTAAATTCACATATTTCTTTTGAATAATCCCGTTTTTTGGAAAATCCATTTAATGTAACAGTAATGTAGTCATTGTGTAAATATGTTTATAAAACCATAAAACATTTATATGTTCATGTCTCTGAGACAATAAATCGGCTTTGCTTCTTCTGGACTTGCTCCATTTTTGCTTCCCTAATTGCCAAAACATGGACATGAACATCGTCAACTAATGTTGCTTTTTGGCTGTTGTGTGATCGTGGCTAAGCAGCAACCAATTCAAAAGTGTAGTTTGACTCTAATGTCCAGGCTAGATTCTGTCGATGTCATGTAAGGCAAAAGGAAAAAAAACAGACTGATATGAATCAACATGTACCCTTTCAATCTAAAACATTCAATCCCTGTCTCATGTGTTTGGTGGTTTGAAAAATGTGCATATTTGTTTTGGTAAAAGCTGAGCTTTGGGTCTTTGGATCAGTGGGAGGATGTGACGACATGTTCCCATTTCATCCATTCCCATCCTGCCTCCAACAAATGAGTTAATGTTAAATCCTTTCTCATTCTCATATCCTCAAATGCTTCAGTATTAAATCCTTTATGTGTACATGGCAGTGACACCTTCCAAAATCGCATCATTTTTAGCCAATTGCAGCTTCCACAATTGTCAGTGGTAATCCTTTTTGAAGATTTTCGAACATATTTTTTTTCCTGTTTATGTTTGCCCTATTTATGTAATGAGTAAATGTGCTGTTTTTCTGCGTGCATTTCTAGCTGCTTTTGTTCTATTTACGCTCTTTCTGTTTCTTACTTGAATTTTTTGGCTCATTTTAAGGTTTGAACTTGACAAAGGGAAGTATTTTCTAATACTCAGTGACAGCACAGCAGCTGATATCAAAAGATTTTAATTTAAACGACTGTGGTGTTCACCTATGGCATTAGTAATTAGAAATACTTGGAAAATTGTTTAGTTGGTTATTGTTATTTATTATGTAAGGTATTTTACCTCATCAAGCTGTTAGAAGTCTGTTTAGATAGCCAATAATATCTGACAGTAGTGTGTTGTTGGTGTGATGGGAGTTAATAAATATGTCGTTAAGAATCATTTCTGAAAATATTAAAACATTTCTTTCTCACAGGAAATGAAACTGCCACAAAGAAGGAAAATGAGATTTCACTATTCTACTCACATATTTCTATCACACCATCTGTCATTGACTTTATCAGTTGCTATAGACATCCTGCCTTTTTAGTCTGAGAAACACAAATAATCAAAACCTGAGCTGATTCCTAATAGCCCTCTAAGGAAAGACAATCAAATCTCAGTCTTTGACCATATTTGGCAATTTCCTGACAGGTCTAATTAAAAAAAAGTTCCTTGCTCTAATATACCTATTCTAGACATTTGATTGGCTCGGGGACTGTCCTCGTTAAGAAGTGTTTTAAATTAACAGATGAAATTAGAAAGGAGATTAGTGGCGATATGCTTGACAAGGTTAATTAAATGACCAGTCATAAGGGCTTTGTAAAATCTAAACTGACAGTTAAAGAGAAGCCAGAGCTCCCTTTCACTCAACTTTCCAGTGTGTTTTTCCGCTGTAAAACGATATTTTAAGTACAGTATGATACCCTGCTATTATCATCTTATAATGGAACACAATATGCATTTTACTTGGGAACAGTTTTGTTGTTGGGAACATGACATTTTCAAAGAGCACAAATGTTATCTTGGTTAAGGTGTGTGGATTTATCTCAGAACTATGAACACATGGTACCCCAGGGGAAAATAAAACAAACGTCATCCTTCGCAAGCCATTTAAATCCATTAATAATTGTGTTTACTGTCTTCTAAAAAAACTGCAGATTAATTGGTTGGTCCAAAACTTGACTTACAATACGGTGCTTATTGTTAAAGGTAACACATGATCATCTTTTCTCCCAGAAAATGTATAAATGTTTAATTCCGTCTTCCAATATAAAAGCAGATTTTGGCAAATGTCTTATCTTGATAAACAAATACAAGGTACACTGTCATCTGCCAGCAGAAATCAGAGAATGTTTAGTATTCAGACTGAGCTACAAGGGTTAATTAATTGACAAAATTGTGACACAGTCATTCTCAGTTGTTTTGATGCAACGGCAACTAAACAAATTGTATTTATTGGGCTATACTTATGTATTTGTTGGGCTGTGGCTGCATTAAAATCTCTGATTTTCCTGTTCATTATAGACTGCACTCTACAGCCGTTGCCAAATGGCTTTTAAAATAAGCATTAACTTCTAAAATATGACCCAATCGCAAATGAAGTGTTGACTCAATCTAGTATTTGTACAAAATGTTCTAACTTTCTAAAATGTAAAATACTATGTAGCTAAAAAATAGACTGGTTCTACCATTAGTCCTTCATTCACACTAACTCAAAGGCTTAATAATAAAATATATTTTATTTTTGTGTGTTCCAATCACAAAGATGAGCAAAACAGAAGAAAACAAGTGAACAAGCAGGCTGTAACAGTGCAGTCTTATGATTTAATAACTACTGACATGCAGATTTGCAACATATGTCCGGCTAGTTGCTCTAGGTGTTGTTGGTGCTTTATGGCATATAGCCAAATGTCTCGCTCACACTCATTCATTCATTATACTTTTGCAGACCAAAAAAAGAAAACAAAAAAAATACATGCACACACGCGTTATGATCCATTTTTAAAGGGAATTCCTGCTTAATAAATATCTGATTCTGACTGCGGAATGAGTATCCTGCAGAAAAAGTCACCATTTGTGAAGCGAATTAATGTGAGAAGAGAGAAATAATTGGACACTGATATAAATCCCATGAAATCACAGAGGGCCAAACAACAAGCTCTCTTTAAAGCAATATATTTGGTTCAGAATATTCTGAAAAGTACTTTGAGGAGAAACCTATTGTATTAGTTCACAGTTGATTTTTTTCTTAATTCAAAATCCAATATAATTGTTATTAATGAACTAGATCTAATAGAATAGTTAGGTGTTAGAGGTGGACTACATTTGGGGATACCTATAATTTGCGTGCATGACATTGCAGTTAAGGTGAAGATAAACACTGATTTTACACTTCGATTCCTTTCTTAGCCCTTTCATCTTCCAGGCACGAACATCCAAAAGGAAATGTAAGAGAAAAGTTAAAAAAATCATTTTGACAGTATCTTTTTTATGGCATATTTTAACGATAGAGAGAGTCATGAAACATGACTCATTCTTTGCCAACAGCCTTTTGTGCCCATCTTTCCTTTTGCTTTTCTCTGTCTTTCAAATCCCCTCTATCGCTCTACCAAGACAAATTGTGTTTCTTTTGATGTATTATACTTTCCTAAGTGTTTTTGTCCATTTGTATGTTTTGATTTCGGCAAGGATGCAGACTGTGAATTCCTTTATTTGACATTTTGAATGGTATAAAAGCAAAGTGCAAAGTTTTAGACATTGCTTTAAAACACAGTTCAAACACACAATTCTTCAATTTAAAAGGTTTCACTTAACATTGAATCCCATCTCTAGATTTTATACCAAGGAAGGACGGACTGCCAAAAGGTTTTGGGTTTGGAGAAGTGATAAATTAATATATATATATATATATATATATATATATATATATATATATATACCGTATTTTCACGCCTATAAGGCGCGCATAAAAGTAAAAAAAAAGTCAAAAAAAAACTCCAAAATAGACAGGGCGCCTTATAATGCAGAGCGCCCTTTGTGAGCGCCGAGCGCCACCAAGCGGCGCCGAGTGGGAGCGCTTTCGGGGGCGCCGAGCGGCTGGCGATAGCGCTGGCTACCGGAAGCAGCTTATTTGCGGGTTCCAGTGCGCAGTGACTGCTGGGAAATATAGTTCTTCCTCGCTACACCCACATGCTAAAAACATGTTTTAAAACGGCAACGGAAGCAAAACTGAGTTCGGTTGTACTTTATTTAGACATTTTACAATTTACTCAAGTCATCATCACCTTCAAATCCCTCAAACTCCTCATCTTCTGTGTCAGAATTAAACAATTACCCAAACGAGCCTTCCAAATAGCCCCCCCCCCCCCCCCTCTCTTCGTTATCAGAGTCACCGTAATTTCCATGTGGCTCCTTAGAAATTATGCCGGCTTTGGCAAAAGCTCGAACAACCGTGCAAGCAGACACGTTCGCCCAGGCGGCAACGATCCATTGACAAATCGTAGCGTAAGAAGCCCGGCGCTGCCTGCCACTTTTCGTGAAGCCGTGTTCGCCAGCGATCATCCACTGCTCCCACGCTGCTCGGAACTTTGATTTGAAAGCCCGGTTGATGCCGATGTCCAGCGGCTGTAATTCTTTGGTCAAGCCTCCGGCAATGACGGCAGGCTCAGAGTTATTATATATAATATATATATACATAGTTCACAGTCTAGCTTTGAATGCTCTGTTGGTGCTGGCCGTCATTTCGGCTGTATTTACAAAAGAAATCCTGCCGCTAAATGTTGGCGTCAACAGAGCATTCAAAGCTAGACTGTGAACTATGTATATATATTATATATAATAACTCGGAGCTTGCCGTCATTGCCGGAGGCTTAAGAACTACAACCGCAGGACCCAGCGTTTTGGAAGACTCATTTGGGCAATTGTTAATTCGGACACAGAAAATGAGGACTTTGATGGATTTGTGGGTGATGATGACGTGAGTAAGTTGTAAAATGTCTAAATAAAGTACAAGCGAACTCAGTTTTGCTTCCGTTGCCTTTTTAAAACATGTTTTTAGTGTGTGGGTGTAGCGAGGAAGAACTATATTTCCCAGCAGTCACTGCGCACCGAAACCCGGAAATAGGCTGCTTCCGGTAGCCAGCGCTATTGCGTTTCGATGTTCATTCTATAATATATAATATATATGCGTCTAATGAAATGGTGCGTGCTTTGTGTGTCTAAAATACAGAAATAGCACTCGTTACTGACACTGCGGCGTAAGAAACGATGCGCCAAATAGGCGTGAAAATACGGTATATATATATATATATATATATATATATATATATATATATATATATATATATATATATATATATATATATATATAAATAATAAAACATTGGCGGGGAAAAAAAGATTTTCTGGGGGGTTGGCAGCTGCCTGGCAGTAAATGAGTTAATATATAAACTAAAACTGGAAAACCTAAAAACTGTTTTTGTGATATTTGAATGTTTTTTTTATTCTATGTTCAGGTTTTTCCATTGTCATTTCTATATTGAAAAATTTGGATTTTGCAAATTGCTTGGTATTACGGACATGGATCTCAAGGTCTAATATCCATTAGTGGCCATCTAAATGATTGACTGTTTGATAATCAAACTTTTTGTAAATTATTTACACTGCAAACAAAATTATATCCAATGTCTTTAATGTAGGCCTTAAAAATGAATCGAATAAGTTTGAGGTATAGTACTCCAAGTTTTCTATCTGAGGTTTTAAAGGGAATACTGACAAGGTGCATAACCACTTTAAACGGCGTGAATGTGGAGATAGAATGAGCTGAAAGGACGACAGTCAAACTGTTGAGGTTGTACTAGATGGGAGACAGACAGATGGAAAAGGCACGATAGAAGCAGACACCTCACAGGGACAGAAGGCGACAGCCTCAATGAGATAAATGCTATGGGGGTAAGACCGAGACAGACAGGACTGGGGGTGGGGGTAGAAAATACGCCACCTTATCTTCACCCGCTTTTTACAGCCAAACTCTCACTGGTATCTTTTACTCCTCTATGTGTGAATGTGTGTTATTTTCCTCTTCAATATACTTCATAGAATGGATAGAGAGGAATTTGTCCTGAGGGAGCAGCCACATACATTACTTGAGAAATAGGCTTAAGTGACCCCGAAAAAATAAAGTGCTTATTGTGTAGCCAGGAGAATAAGCTATTCTCAACCTTCCTGACACCATACACACACAAAAAATGAAAAGAAATGGAAACTTTGCTTGGCAGCATCTGGCACATTTGCCAGATGTAATGTGTATTAGACAAACTGTGGTTTCTAATTTTCAAGAATTTGGTCTAAACACCATTAATATGAATTGGAAGAAGAAAAAATCCCCCCGAAAATTACCCACTAAACTTTTAGGTTGGCTGTGTGAATTTACCCCAGCTTATCTCATGAATATTTGATGAGAAAAAAATATTAATATCCCTAATATCATAATACTAAATATTGTCAGGAAGACCATTTTCACCAACAATTATTCATACCGATACGCCACTTCTGCAAACTCCATTAAGACATGTTTTTTGGTGGTTTACTGTCTGCATTGCTTACCCAAACCAAGAAACCTAGGTATTGGGGTTAACACATTCAACGTACACAAATGGTTGCCTGATAAGACAAATCTGCTAGACACATCCAATTGGATGTATCAATTTTTCAGTCCATTATTATGCTTGAACTGTTCATATGAACTGCCACTGAAAGAAACATGTGATAGGCTACGCTCTCAGGGGTGTCAGACTCGGGTTGGTTCGCGGGCCGCGTTAACGTCAACTCGATTTCATGTGGGCCGGATCATTTTAGATAAACTTAGATAGACTTTTTATAAATGGATTAAAAGAACTGGATTAAAATCCCTGAATATCCAGTTTTTTATAGATCTAAAACAATGTTTATTTTAGCATTTTTTATATTTTTTAGATTTTACAAAATGGTTTTTGAACTAAAAACACAGAAAAAGTGGGCCGCCACTTTGACACATGTGCTCTAGATCATGGGTGGGCAAACTATTCCAAAAAGGGCCACAGTGGGTGCAGGTTTTCATTCAACCCATAAAGATGACACCTTTTCGCCAATCTGTTGTCCTACAATTGCAATCTGGGGATTGCAGTCAGGTGCTTCTTGTTTTCTGCAGAAATCTTATTGGTTAAAGTGTCTTTCCTGGATCGGTTGCAACAAAAACCTGCACCCACAGCGGCCCTCGAGGACCGGTTTGCCCACCCCATGCAATATGTACAGAGTCGTTTAATATTTTTTTTAAAGGATGGGTAATAAGTCTCTCCTTTCACTTTAACGTTTCCACCCTACAGTCTTACTTGAGTGTGATTTTGTAATCAGATCCATGATGAGAACGGAGGAAATAACTTGAAAATACTACAAAACAAGCAACACGCTTATTTAATTATATATTTATTCATGTATTTATTTCTTGACCTACTTATTACCTATCTATTTATGTCTAAAATGCCTTTCCTATTCCTGCATCCTCACCCTCTTGCCACTGGAACAACGAAATTTCCCGAATACGGGATGAATAAAGTTATCCAATCCAATCCAATCCAATCCAAAACCATGTTAGATCTCTTTAAGCTACAGATAAATTGTGCGTGGAGTATGTCTCTCCAACACCTCAAGCTTCCTTCATTATTCATAGATTGATTTTCTTAAAAAAAGGAATCAGTGTACTCATATCTTAAATCAATCTTTAATTATGCATTTAATCTGCCTCTAGCCCACATTAGATAGCGATAATGAGTTAAAGGAATTGTGTTGATTATCCACAGGAGTGATGAAAGGCAGAAAACCTGCCAATATTGGAGGTGGGACAGAATAGAAAAATAGAGAAATAACTTACATGGAGAAAAAGTGTGGAAAAAATCATGTAAATCTTTTAAATTTAAAACAAGATATATCAAATAGTGTGTGAGTCAGGTATGCAAGGCTCAGACCATCATGTGAGCATTTATAGTCAACACAAATGTGTTAAATAGTGCTATAGGTTGTGTGCAGTTCCCAATACAAGGTTCAATCAGTGTATACAAGGGAGCTCAAGGCCTATTTGAAATTACATGATTTCAGATATAATGGAAACAGACAAAGGGCAATACCAGTACATAAACCAAAACACTTTTCTGCCTAAAGTGCTAATACTGTTGCGAATATCGCAGCACAGCTGGACTTGCCAGCATGCGAGAATGTGAATGCGCACTCAGCCAACCAGTGCACATCCAAAACAGACCTAATGAGCCCCTTTCTGTCCGTGTCTTTCACCATGATTACAGACATTAAATGTTTTTCCTTTAATCACCTTTTATTTTGTGTAATCTTATCGTAACCCCTAACCTAAAAAGGAATAGAATGGAATAGAGCACTTTTCTTCATTTTCCTCCCACATTAAAAAAAACCCATGCATTGTAGGCTGATTGGACACTCTAAATTGCCCCTAACAAAATTGTCAAAGCTGAACTGAGATTCAGGGTGAATTTAGTAAATGTCGAAGAAAAAGGGGTGGGATAAGATAAATTTGTACACCTTTTCCTAGGCCCATTCTAACAGATTTTTTTTGATGGATTGCTGTTAGTTGTGTAGAGATACTGGAACAGTGAAATGCATTTACTTTGTATTGTTTAATGTACGAATGTATAATAAACGTTTTACCATTTGTTTGAATACAAATGAAAGGTAAAAATGTAATTGAGGAACATGGTAAAAAGAGACACTTTGAAAAGAAATAAAAGAAGAAATCAGTTCTAAGAATTATCAAGGTTGAAAAAGAAACAAGTTTTGTAGATACCAGTTAAAGTCAACAGAAGAAGACTACAGTATGTAATGCTATGCAAGTGTAAGTCTAAAGGAGTTGGTACTTACCGGGTGTGATCTCTATCACTGAATCTTGTCTCTCTGGAGGGAAAAGGACTTTTGGTGGCTGGGTGGTCTGGAGAGCTGCGGGAAAGGAGAGATTAGTAGTGTGTCAGCATTTTAAAATCATAAATCCAACATGAATAACCCTGGGGATTCTAAAATATCCTATCGATTCTTTGTGTTATTGTATAAAAACATATATTTCTGTAGTGGATAACCAGAATGGATAACAACAGATGGTTTTTAACTTCAATTTATTATTCTACAACAATAAAGTTTTGGCTTATTGTTGCAAGTAAAGTTGTTTGCAAATAAGATAATTTTGGATTTAACACAAACACAAAAATACATGTAATTTTTTTAACAGCTTGCAGTTTTCATAAAAAAATGCTATTTAGAGGTCAAAATTGAGATTATATTTTGGGTGGTACATGCCAATGCTTGCATTGGTGCAACCATGCTCACGGTGCGGTAAAAATTGAGTAATCCTGCTTGAATTATTGGAAGCCTTTCAACCTATTTGTTCCAATAATTGTTTACTTCATGTTTTAAACACAGATTTGATTTTACTAGTGCTGTATTTATTTCTCTTTATAACTCTGGACCCACATGTTATTTACTCCCTAATTGTGTTTATTGACCAGCCCAGTTAATTACAAGACCAGGATAATAATGTCTCAGAGGAGTTCTATTTCAAATGGACTTTTCGTGTCAAATCAAGTCTGACCTTTTCCACGCAGGAAGTGCAGAGCATAATGTCAGACAGAGCAATAATCACAAGTCTGCCTTCATAGATTCTACAGCAGTCAATGCAAAATTAGAAAATCATTTTTTTAAATACTTCACTGTGCATAAAAGCCTGTACTTGTATATGTGCGTCCTCAGTTATGAACATATGCTAGTGCCTGGCAGTTTTAGAGCACTGAAAGTTACTTTTACATGATTGAAGTCAACACCAGATGCTCCAAGTAGACTACAATCAACCATCTTGTGTTGTAGTTGCCACTCTCAGTTTGACCATGTGAGCTTGCTTCCATGCTTCAATTTTTACGTCTCGGAACAGAAACCATAAAAAAAGCAGACAAAGGGTGTTAATTAAATTTGAAACAATGTTCAGAATCCTGAACCAAGCTTCCCAGCATGATGTAAATTATTCATGCTCCGTGGCATATAATGTTTTTCACTGGAAATGAAATGAATATTTCTCTTGGGCTCACTCCTTGACATTAAGTGTAACAGAATTACCAACTATGTTTAAGCTTGTTATATTGCACTGAATTATTCGTCTGATATGTAATGTCATTCTCTCACTTTAAGTACAAGTCACGACCAGGAAAAAAATCACACTGATTTGAAAAATATACAGTAATTTTCATTGACATGGACAAATGATGCGAATTGTGTTGTTGTCTCTCTCGTCAACACTAACAGACCAAACTTTGTTTCTCAGCTTTTCTTTTAAAACCGGTCCTGAAATAGGGAATGAAAAGAACTATTGGACTGTGCATGCACTGCACTTGGTGCACTTATATCAGTGTGAATCGGGGACTCTTTAGTTCACAAAACTCATCTAATAATACTGTCGGGATCTGTAAAACATTACCATCATAGAAACAGATACTTAAAAACCAAAGTGAGGTAAGATTGCCCAAAAAATGTTATCATGAGACATTTAGCAATCATAAATCAGACATTGTGCTACCTTCTGCTTTAAAACTGAGTTACATATGATAAATTCCAGTTACAGTAGGAGCAACCATGTGTAATGGAAACTAGCTGGAGCTGTACTTATTAAGCTTGGTCAACCTCCCACACTCGATACACACCTTTAAGAGCTATGCTAGTTTTATTTTGGGAAGGAAGCTCAACTGTATGGCAGGAAAAGTGAGGTTTTGAGTTCACAAGACATCATTTGTCACTGCAGTAGAATTAAAAAGCAATGGGAAGTTTGTATCCCTGCTAGTCCAGAAAAAATAAGACTTTAAATGCAATATGATCCCTTAATAATGGCCTGTTTTCTGCACTAAGACAAGACAAGAAACCTAGGGTTTGCATGAAATTGATAGACTCAGCATGGGTATGGTAAATCAAACACCTGTCAAGATCTATCTTATCGTTAGTCTTTAAATGCGATGTCCCTGTTTTGTCATTTTTGCTTTCTTGTTTTTGTTCATGTCATTGTCAGCAGGCAGTCTCATCAGTTCTGCTCCAATTGTATCATCCCATCAGTTCTGTCATGTTGCCTCATCAGATTGTATTTAGTTTTTTGTTTTCATGCACTCTGTCGTAGGTCATGTCTTGTTGTAGGTGTGTCCTTTGTAATCTTAGTGTTGAGTTTCACTCATGGTATTTATGCTACTAATATCTTTTATCGGGCACGTTAACTTTTAATCTATATCCATTCATTCATTTTCTAAATGGCTTATCCTAAGAAGGGTTGCGGGGAGTATCAAAGACCTAACATCAGTACTACCTAAATGGAGATATTTGAGGCAACAAACACCAAGGAAAAGTATACTTCATACTACAGGGGCTCAATTTGAAAGGACATGCAATGGGTGGATTTTGGTGCAAGCAAAACTAAATTTCCCCATGAAGGCAAGTTGTCATTCTTAAGAAGATATTTGCCTATATCAGAACCAAAAGTTTTGTGCCTAAACAAAATACAAACTCAATTTAGATTATGTATGAAAAACAAAGTGAAAAGGAAAAAAGAATGCCAACTGCTTGGTTTGAGCATTGTCCCTTTGCCCCTGATGTAGTGTCACCGCTTCATGCAGCTCTTTAAAAAGTCATTACCAAGCTGCTTTGACACCGGAAATCTCTGATGTCATCTGAGCATGTGCCAAGAATATCTGATAGATGAGTCATTCAAAAATAGCTAAAATGTCTCCGATAAACACAGGGCTGACGCTTGCATAGAGATTATGCAAATATATCTTAGAAGGTAATGTTATTATGAGAATCTGGTGTTTTCTGAAATATGAATTAGCATCTTTTGATAGAAACAACCCCTCTTGGGAGACAAATTTGGAGAAACCTGAGGGTATATCAAATTGTCAAAAGTAAATGTGTATTTGAAGGTCTAATGTGAGCATGACACAAATGCTGACGTGACAAAACTGGAGTTAAACCAATTTTTTTCTTTAGTAACTCCAAATAAGCCGCTGCTGTATACTCAAACACTCCAACCGCTCCACTCATTCTGTCATTCTGTATGGTCTGTGTATAAATGAAAACTAAAAATGGTTGCGATAGTGACAGTACATTGACTAATGACAGAATGAAGAAGCTCATTATTAAAGGTCTTATCACCTCTCAGCAGAAGCGGTAAATTTCTCACAGGCCCACATGCAGTCCATGGCTAACGTCAAAATATGCATTTGTCATCATAATCTACATCTTAGAGGTAGCACTCTCTTTGAAAAGGCTAGCTAAGGACTTTTGTAGGTCATTGTCTTGTGGAAATTCAATTGTCGCCAACTATAATGCATAGAATTGGAAATGTCAACAGTGGCAATGGTGTAGTAGTAACCTACCAATCTGAAAGCAATATAAAAATAACTTTTCTTATTATTTAAAACAGTATTGGCATGAAGATTATTCCGAGAGGTGAAAGATAATTCATTAGTCTGTGAAATAATAGATGCAAAGTCGATTGCAGTACTGTGCTTAGAGAAAAACACCAATGCAAACCACTGCTTTTGCACAACTTCTCTGGGCAACATGGACCTGCACAATATGACATTGACCTCGAATAGAAGAAAAGCCTTTGACGCGCAAAGCTAACCAGGCCCTAGTGTGCTGAAAGGGCCTTCAAAGCCTTTAATGCTGGACTAAACATTTTGCTAGTTTATTTTTTTTCAGTGGTTGAATGAAATTTGTATACTGTTGCTCCACTGATTAGGTGTCCCCCGCCTTGTGCCTGAAAGTCAGCTGGGAAAGGCTTTAGGACTCCTGCAAACTTTGTGAGGATAAAGCCGTTCAGAAAATGAATGCTGTTGCCCAATATGAATGTTATTGTCTTAGTGTTGATTCGCAATTGCAGCCGTTGCCAAATATGCTAATTTAGCGATCGTGAAACAATTTTCAATTCAGGAAACAATTAAGTTGATGCCACAAGTACCGATAAGATACAAAAAATATAGCAAAATAATCAAAGATCAGTTATGTTTAAATCAGTGTTATCGTCTTCTAATAGCTTGCGTAAAAGTCAATAAAACATCCAATCTCAAGCATTTTGAAGAATTTAAAAATCCTAAAAATGATTTGGCATCCTGGTTTTGCTGAATTTGTGAATTTATTGTTCATTGTAACTGTCAAACAGAGAAATGGGAAAAAGGTGATGCATCACTTGACAGTTTTAGCGTGTTGACACTTTTCCTGAGTGCTTAGTGAGATTGAGTGAAAGACAGCAGGGAGGAGCGTAAGAACACCAAGATGATTGCAGATACGAGCAAGATAATTAACTTAATCTCCATGGATGGGAGTCGCCTAAAGCCTTGATACTGGAAATAGTGTGTTCCTATCCTTGGTGTCAATGGAGCCAGCAGCAGTAAGGTGAGAGTGATTTCAACCAACTAATTAAATTCACCCCAAAAAAAACTAATTTAAAAAATACTCGCATCGGCTGAGCCTTCTCATATTTAGATTTGAGTGTTTCTTGGGTATCTTTCTGCACTTGAGCGACAGATAAATTCTCCATCTGTCCATCAATCCATTCCACTATCTGGCCTTCCAGCTGTCAATGTTTACCAAGTGTCAAAGAAGGAAATAGCGACTTCAAGTGGTCCAGCTGACGGGTGAAGACTGCCCCCATCCCCCTTTTCAAACAACAAGGATGCATGTACATCTGGACGAGTACTTAGCTCCTTTACAAAAAAGCTGTGTGTAATTTTTTGTTGTTGTTGAAAAAACAATATAAAAAATTGCGGGATGGTAAAATCTGTTCATTTGGTTTAGAATTGATTTGTCCCCTCAAGGGAAATCTAAAAAGATAATTTGAGATAAGGAGTTTAATTTGTCCAATCAGCACTGTAATTCAAACCCTTTGTAACTCACATCATTTTTGTCTACACACTTGCATTGTTTGATGCGGACGAAACCCAAAAAGTGGGGTTTTACTTGCAGTTTTTACAGTATTACCCTATCCTGATCGTTTTGTCCAATTATTGAACGATGTTTGCACATGCGTGGGTTGGATGTTGCAATTCCTGGGACTCTGGTGAAAATTGCAATTTAAGAAGGAATCACACCAAAAAGAATGCATTTTGGTCTGTACCAAAGGAGGTGAACAATGGACTCTCTGGTGTAAATACGCCCTCAGATCTGATAGCTTTGGAACAGAAATCATAGCATGTTCAACAGTCTTTCTATGTTTTCAGTGGTACTCGGCGAAACGTCTTTAGGCAAATCATCCGGTCACGGTTTTGAGTAGTTCATTCAGTTAAAAGTTTCCTTTTGTTATTGCATTGAGGATTCTTTTGAGGGGTATTGTCGGGGAGAAAACAAGGAGCGATAGCTTAACAACTTTATAACTTAATTTGCTGTCTTTTTATCCAAGTATAAACCATCACCCTCAGGGTACACCTTGTGTCGTGAGGATTTGTAGAAAATAGCAGAAAATGACTTCAGTGATATACAAATGCTTATTAGTATCAAACTGGCATATCCTGTCTGTAAGCTGTCAGTTTCATCCATTTGTTGGTTAGAAGTGATGATTGTAGAGGGATGATATGACAGCTGCATGGTGAGCATTCCCAATTCCCATCAGGCTCCCTGCAGGATCTTTTCACAGTAGATCAAGTCCAAACTTAGTCTCACCTTCAGGGCTCTGTCCCAATGCTGCTCTAAATTCCAAAATGACACAACATGACATTTGGACCTTTGTATGCTCACACCCCAAATGATCAAGGTTTAGGGAAGCACAAAAAGCTTTTTGAAATTTGCATTAAATGGTTATTGTCTGTGGGGGAAAACAGGTAAATAATAACAAAAACAATGAGACACATTTTAAGAGCTGTAATAAAAGAGCATATTTATCATTTCAATATATTTTTACTGTATAATTTTATACTAATGCTCTACTGACTTCATTAAAGCAGGGTTGGTTGTCTGTTTTTCATCAAATCAAAATGTTTCTTTAGTTTTTTTTCTTCCTATTCAATCTTATATAAAAAGGGCCCCAAGAATATTGTATAGTTGCATTCTGAGTGACTGTGATGTACTTTCTATTAAATGTAAATATTCAATTTGCATCTAAATTCTAAATCTAAAACAACTTCAGTCTCTCACACTCCAAACTCCACTATGGCCAAGACCAAAGAGCTGTCGAAGGACACCAGAGACAAAATTGTAGACCTGCACCAGGCTGGGAAGGCTGTATCACGAGATTTTGAGTGAAAATCTTCCATCAGCAAGGACATTGAAGATGAGACGTGGCTGTGTCTTTCAGCATGACAATGATCCCAAACACACAGCCAGGGCAACAAAAGAGTGGCTTCGTCAGAAGCATTTTAAGGTCCCGGAGTGGCCTAGCCAGTCTCCAGATTTCAACCCCATAGAAAATCTGTGGAGGGAGTTGAAAATCCATGTTGCCCAACGACAGCCCAAAAACATCACTGCTCTAAAGGAGATCTGCATGGAGGAATGGGCCAAAATACCAGCAACAGTGTGTGAAAAGCTTGTGAAGAGTTACAGAAAACGTTTGGCCTCCGTTATTGCCAACAAAGGGTACATAACAAAGTATTGATATGAACTTTTGGTATTGACCAAATATTTTCCACCATGATTTGCAAATAAATTCTTTAAAAATCAAGCAGTGTGATTTTCAGTTTTCCCCCCCACATTCTGTCTTTCATGGTTGAGGTTTACCCATGCTGACAATTACAGGCCTCTCTAATCTTTAGATTAGGTAGGATAACTTGCACAATTGGTGGTTGACTAAATACGTATTTGCACCACTGTATGTGTCTCATACAAAGTTTAGTGGAACTTCGCTGGCTGGAGGAGAAAGTAAACTTTGTCAGAGCTTCATAGCACTGGCACACAGGCATAGTCCTGTGAGTTGCTGGCCTTCAACCAGTTTCTCTGTTGTCTTTACAGCTAGGCCAAACCTGGTCGGAGTATATTGGAGCCGAACTCAATCAGAAACTGGCTGAAATCAACCAGAAAATGGCAATTCTCTCATGTACTACTCCAGGATGCTATTTTGGTTAATCCAAATGGTTACTCGTGCTTCTTATTCCATATTTCATCAAGTTATGATCCTGTCCCTCTTAAATCACATAATTACTCACACAGACGTCAGTTATTCGCTAAATTGGTGTATGAGCCCATCTACTATCTGCAAATGAAATAATTGTCATTTGTAAGCTAATGGTATTTAATGAAATAAACCTAGCCCACAAAAAAAAATCTACAGTACTAATGCAGTTAAAATTATTGATTACTAAGTCAATGACTGTGTTTGAAGTTGTGCATGTGATATTTTTTGTTTGGTCTTGTTTCTACCCATTGTCTTGTTTACTGTTGTCTTTTTTATGCATATCTTTACATTGCATATATTTTACTGTGTACCGACTATGCTCAAATGAATACAGTAGTGCCACATGAAGAAGCAGGCAAACAGCCAAAATGAGCATACTGCATGTTTGCTTGTTTGAGGTGCATTCGCAATCTGAAATGTTAATAGACGAGCCAGTGACCATATTGCAGATTAAGATGCTGGGGGGAGGGATGGCTGAGCGACCACTTGGCACGTCCACCTGTAGATCATATGACAAATATATTTACAGTAGGTGTCTTTATACCTGGAATACTGAACTACATAGTAATTGTGTTATTTATATTTTATTAGATTTAGAGATTTGAAAAGGGATTTTTATAATATGCAGTTGAGGATAAACTTGCAATTTGATATTACCACCGAACAGAAAATGAGTAAAGTTGGGGAATTAATAAAGTATTTTAAAATATCCTCATTATAGTCATGCGTAACCACTGCGTATTAACTGATTTTGCAATATTTTGTGAAATATTGCATCTGTTCACTGCAATTGCCGATTCCTAACTGTCTTTTGTTTGACTTTGATTAGTTTTTTTTTTTTTTTAATATGAGACTTCAAGATAATATATCTCCAAACACTAACCTCTGGGCTAATGATGACGTTCTCTGGGGATTAGATGACAGAGGGCAGCACATAGGCATGGATAAATATTATTCTGTTTAATAGGAAAATGGGTTTCATGATGCAACGGGGTTGAAACATATTCCAAAATCTAATATCGTATTTAAGGCTGATACAGGCAAGCTGGTCACATGCTGATAATTTTTTCCCCAATTCAACTTCAAAGGTAATAGTGGGACATATCTCAGATGGCTAAATGCAAACATCTTGTGTTGTGTTTGGGTTTCTCACAATGGAATGGTTTATCATCAACAAAAATTTGCAAATTGCGTCAGTAAGAGTATCCAGCGTAAAACTTGTGTGCCAAACTACCATGCATGTTTTTGGGATGCGGGAGGAAACTGGAGTACTTGAAGAAAACCCACACAGGCACTGGGTGAATTTGAAAACTCCACACAGGAAGCATTGACCCCCGCAATCTTAGATCTCTGGGGTGGATGTGCTCACCACTGGAAAATTGTGCTACCCTAGTTAGTTTATTTCAATGTTAAATCTGATAAAAATCACACCCTTAAGATATAATATAAGGGGTCAAGGCTGACTGGTCATGTCATGAAAACATAATGCAGATAAGAAAAACTAAATAGGAAATCAATAGGATGGTTTGCATGTTCTCCCCAGGCCTTTCCTCCCACATTCCAAATACACGCATGGTAGGCTGATTTGACACTCTAAATTGCCCCTGGGTATGGGTGTGAGTGTATGGTTGTCCGTCTCCTTGTGCCCACCGATTCAGGGTGTCCCCCGCCATTGACCCATAGACAGCTGGGATAGGCTCCAGCACCCCACGCCACCCTAATGAGGATAAAGCAGTTTAGAAAATGAGATGAGAGATGAAATGTTACTATTAGCTCATTTAGATCATATTACACACATATTGCAGAAGAAAAAACATTACAATTAGCCGCGAGCATATTTTCATGTTGAAAGTTAAGCATATGAACACTCTTCCATAGGGGTCCGTACTATGTGTCAAGGGAAACTGGAAACCTAGTTGCAAACCGCTCTGAAATCAATAATTATCACAAGCACACACAACTGCAAATCTACACACACACATGTACTGCTGTGGTTAATTCTGCCATCGATGGAAACTGAATTAGGTGCAAAAAAGTAATTAACTCAACATTTCAACCGTATTTGCATTAATTGTGTGTGTGGTTTTGTTTTTTAAATTACTTTACTTTTTAATATATTTAAACAATGTGCATTTATAAAAGCTGACTATGAATCATCGAGAATGAATCCATAAAACGGAATGTTATATTATAGACATGAATATTGTACCTCACTGCGACAATGGCCTCATGTGTATGCATTAGAGTGTGTCATTACTGATGTGTGCTAATAGATTTTTTTTTTTTAACTTTGCTGGGGTGTATTGGGAAATTAGTTGCAAAATTAATTGTATTCGCCCTAAAGGCCTTTTCCAATATTACTTAACATTGCTCAAAGGAGGAGCAGGCTGGCTGACTACACATTAGAGAATAAGAAATAAAATCTTAATACAAAGTATGACTTTGTGATTGTAATATATCTCTTAATCAATACAATAATAAATCAAATAACACCAATATGCATTTTTTTGTTTTAATTTTGTGCTGCCCAAGAGTTTTAGCCATATATGTACATTGAATGTTAATTCATCTATGTTGGGTGTCAAGCAGTCAACATTCGTCACCAACATTGTGAGAGAAAAAAGAAAAACATAGACGAGAAGCCCACCGTGTGGCAGTTTGCAGGATGGTGGCCTAAGTATTTTGTGACTCAGGCAAGTCTGACAGCGCGCAGTGGGTTACACCGGGCGTTGGTAATTTTGCAACATGGTGCTTCTGTAGGCATGATCCGTTCTTCTAATGTCCGAAGAAAACCTTCTCACTCGAGGGAAATTGTCCTCTGTGGGCTCTTGCCAGAAGGGCAGGCAATTTCCCCTCTAAAGTGGGTCTGACGATCAACTAGAATGTCTACAAAGATATCCTCTGGTGTTTTTGTTGTGTCAGTGTGCTTGAAAAGGTACTCGTTGTGGCAAGACAACTGCTCCAGCATGGCAACAGGCCTGTTCAAAACAACCTCAGCATCTGACAGTTCCTGGAAGAGAAGGACACCATGCTGGAGAAAACTCCCTGTTCACAAAATCTGACCCTGGGAAATTTTATCCTTGTTCCCTTTTAGAGTTGAATGTTCTTGCAGAATTGGAAGGGAATGTTCGTCAAATTATGTCGTACATTTCAATCATATCAACTCGGGTGCCACTTTTCAAAAGACACACCTCATTTGGTTTTCCTAAGTAAAATGATAAATTATTTTATTAAGCGGCCTGACGCAAGAGTGGTTAATGGGTCGACCTCACAGTCTGAGGTCGGGGGGTCAATTCCAGGTCCAGACCTTCCTATGTGGAGTTTGCGTGTGTTCTCTCCGGGTATTCCGATTTCCTCCCACATCCCCAAAACATGCAGTTAGGCTGGTTGAACAACCTAAATTACCCATAGCTATAGTAAGTGTGAGTGTGAATGTTTGTCTATCACCTTGTGCCCTGTGATTGGCTGACAACCAATTCAGAGAATCCACTGCCTGGTGCCCATTGTTGCCTGGGATAGGCCCCAGCACACCCTGACCCTGAGGATAAGCGGTATGGAAAATGAATGATTGAATGAATTATATTTTAATATTTAGCTTGGTTTGTGCGAAGTAGAGGAAGACAATATTTATGGTAACAATACGAGATAGTAACTGGGTTAAACAGCTCTTAAAATGATTAAACATGTATTAGATACAAAGAGAGAGACACAGTGAGAGCACACTGTATTTATAATATTTATCCCAATAACAAAGGTGACAAAGATATTTTTAGAATATCTTGGACGGCAGCTTAAACAGTTAGGACAAAATGAATCAATGATTTTCCAAACACAATTCATGCTAAATGTAAAATCTCATGTTTCCTATAATACCTAATAATATATAAAAATAATACAATATAAATATAATACCTAAAAAAAAAGTAAAATTGAGAGATTAATTTTAGTGAGTGTGCATCACATAGGTAATACTACAGATGTGCAGCAAGAGTAATTTAGATCAGAAATGCAGCATATTTTTTTTTTCTTTGCGAACATGCTTCAGACAGATGGTAATGCTTCTTTTCTTTTTTTCTGCTTTGAGCATCAGCTCAAACACATAAGCAAGCACAGAGCTACAGCTGGGCAAGACATGTATTGGAAACAACTCGGGGCGTTTTTATTTTCAGCTCGCATCCTGTAGTTGAAAGCCACCTAGGGCCACATACATAGAGACGAATACACGATCGTCTTATTTAGTTCAGCAACCCAAAGCAAGACTTCTACGCAAAATCTGTCCAGCATTCATATCTCGGCTGCTGCGGTGCAATGAGGGACGGATAAAATAGTGGAACATAATACGATGGAATAAGGCGGTGCTGACACAAAAGCCCTGGGGGAGGAGAAAGCCTCGAGCGGAAAGCGAAGTCAAGATTTTCACGAGTGAGAAAGCCAGGAAAACATGTTAGTGAAGCTTACAGGAATTTGCAACTTGTTTGGATGAAGATATTTTTCATCAGGAATGATAGTTCCATTATGAATATCACTATGAATAAATGCTTGTGAACGGTAAATAAGATGGTAGAAGAATGACACTTTTGACATGGCGTAACCTTTGAGGACGTTTCCTCACTCATTCTATTTCAATAAAGCCAGAGGCTCTGCGAGCTCTTTCTGCGGGAATGTCTTAATGCCATGTATTAATACTTTTAATTGAGTTGTGTGTGCTAATGCCGTATATTATTATTTCTAACTGAATGATATGAATTAAACATATGTGACAGTAAGAAAGGCCACTTTTTAAAATTAAAGTCCAATTGCAAGAATGATAGAAGTATGTTGGAGGCAAGCTTTCACATATGAATGATGTAAATATGGAACGAGTCATAATCAACAAAATAACTATAAGTCCATCTGGTGTTTTAGTGAATCCTGTACTTTTTTAAAAATCTAACAGATCCAGTAGCTGTTTATTTTCCATTAATGTTTTTGAAAAAAAACCTTTTAAAACATAGCACGTCTGTTTTGTTAATACTGCCAATTAGTTAGTTCAGCCACAGAAATGTGACCTTGCACATGTTGCAATTGGAACATTTTCCCCATTCATATTTTAAAAACCCATCAAAGCGTTAGGCTTGTTGTTTAATGCCAGTATGGGAAAACAAAATTCAAAATGTATCCATTTAGCCGTCACCTGGTGGCAGATCATGGCTATATTGAGCAATTGCGAACTAATTACCATGTGCAACTCCTTGCCACTTCTTCCAACACGAGGCAATAAAGCATGACTCCTTCTGCTCTTATTAAGAGAGCAAGAGAGGGAGAGTCTATTAATGATAAACTCTTATAAGCCACATCACTGCCAGTAACACTGAAAGAGGTAGCATACTTTATATATATTTTTTGTAAAGAAAACAATGAAAAAATGGTGCCAGTAATTGACATAAATTACTCAGTGGTTGCCATTTAGACTGGGAGTTAACATTTATAAGGTAAACTTTATATAAAAAAGAACTTAATTTAAGCACCAAAGCTTTAGTCACGGAGTAAATTTGCACCACCTGGTAGAACATTTTCCATTAGCTTGAATGCAACATGCTGCGACTTCAAATGTTCCTTCTATAGTGATGTGGTGGTTTTTAAAGCTACATAACATTTCATCAACGGCATTGAGTTTACAACATATGTACGTTAAAAACGGAGGCTAGAGAAAAAAGAAATCCCTACATTGGAGAGTAACAACTTCTCAATTTCTTTAGTTAAACATAAATAAATAAAAACTAAATGAAACAAATCGTTTAATTTCACTGGCTCCCTTCCATCTCCCCTTGAGGTCTTGTCTTTCGTTACTCTATTAGAAAACTCTATCCTCATTACCCACAGTGATTTGGGTTATTTTGCGTCCAATCATGGGCTCTCTACGTGTTACCTTAAATATAAACTTACTAAGTATATGTTGTTGGATATACTGCCCCCTGTGCTTTATTACTGATTTGTGGATGCTCCATTTTCAAATGTAAATACAATTATTAGGTTGCAACAATCTGCCACATGGATTCTGGAATGGATATAGAGGAATATATAAATGTGAAAACAGCCAGTGAATGATGAACAAATTGGAAGAGAGTTAGCTTAGGGTAACAAATGACATCCAAATGACACTGACAAATAACTGGGTTTGAGCTGGTGTAAATGATTTAAATTGGTCAAAGTTGTGTTAAAAGATGCTGCATAATGTGCTGTGCTGTGCTTCTATCATTTAGAGTACAATGACTGGTCAAGTTTTTCACCTCATTATTCAAAGACTGCTAAAAGTTGAACATCTTCATAAATGAGTACATATACACATATATGTACATTTGTACATTTGTATAGATACAATACATGTCAATGATATTGCTAAAAAAAGTAACTCTACGACTGGTTAAATGTGAAGCAACGCCAGTAGAAATATTTGACTTGAGGAAGTCTAACTAGATTCACAGTTTGAAATGGGTCAGTTCAAGTTCAAGCCCTTTTAAATTTAACTATCAAATTTCTCTTTGTTGAAAAAATGAACTTCTGCTCTCTCCGTGACATTTCTGTCAAGTTGCTGGGAAAAGGCAAATTTCTAAATTTGGCCACTGTAACATTTTCATACCAGCAGAAATAAATATATATATATATATATATATATATATATATATATATATATATATATATATATATATATATATATATATATATATGTATATATATATATATATATATATATATATATATCTTACCCTTTGGAAATGAATCATTTGTAAGATTTGTCTGAGGATATTTTCACCGTCTTTAATTATAGAGACCATTATATTTATTTTAAGGTTTTAGACAAATTAATAAACACAGTAACTGTGTTTTCAGGCCCTGTCCATCAATACACACTACGTGCTGACCTTTTTATTATGGCCTACCAGGTCGATATTTCAGTATTTTCTTGCCCTGCATCTGCTTTCTTCACTATATATATATATATATATATATATATATATATATATATATATATATATATATGTATATATATATATATATATATATATATATATATATATATATATATATATATATATATATATCTTACCCTTTGGAAATGAATCATTTGTAAGATTTGTCTGAGGATATTTTCACCGTCTTTAATTATAGAGACCATTATATTTATTTTAAGGTTTTAGACAAATTAATAAACACAGTAACTGTGTTTTCAGGCCCTGTCCATCAATACACACTACGTGCTGACCTTTTTATTATGGCCTACCAGGTCGATATTTCAGTATTTTCTTGCCCTGCATCTGCTTTCTTCACTATATATATATATATATATATATATATATATATATATATATATATATATATATATATATATATATATATATATATATATATATAGTGTAACATGTTTATTTATTTTACTTAAGTCTACAATGTCTTTTGTCAGTGTTTTCACTTTCTTGCTCCTGCAACAAAATGAATTTCCCGAGTACGGGATGAAGTTTAATTAATTAGTTTTAAGTATATAACTGCATCACTTTTCAGATTAAAATGGCTAAATTGTTCAAAGTACAACAACAAAAGCAAAAAAAGGTGGAAACATTCAATCAACCAATGATCATTTACCCACATTTGTATTAATAGATTATTTCATTTATTTTCCAGCAATACCAGGCAAGTCATTGAAATCAGAAATGAGGCATTCAAATCCTTTTTGATGTCTGTTTGTGCAGAGGAAAAGCTTTCTTTTTGTAAAATATATTTTTATTCTATTATTCACCAAGGATTAAGTATTGCATAACCCGCGTTTTTATTTCACATTCCCACCATACATATTATGTTGAAAACACACTCTAATTAAAACAACATGACTTAAATGTTGTTCACAATAAAATAGACGTCCCATGAATGAATGTGGCTACAGCTAATTATTACCACATAAAAACACACTTGAGTCTAAGCTCACATTTATGTGCATAATGGTCCATCAATTCTTCATGATCTGTGACTAAAAAATTCAACGAAATGACTGAAGATGGGAAGTCGTGACTAAATAGGACGGAACAAAAGAAAACAAAACAAAGTTAGTGAGGAGTACTTGTACTTGTCTGTAATCAATTGTCGGCTCATTATTCACATTCTCGTCTAACTTAATTCCTCACATCACGGATCCAGACAATAAGGAATGGGTGTAGTTTATCAAGGCAAACTGACTTCATTAAGTCCAGTTTAATGACCTATGTCACTTTCTTACTCCCCTTCTTTCTCACAAACATGATCTCAGTGACTCATGTTGTTGCTGTGGTAGTTAATACACTAGCTTGTATTTAAATGTAATTTTAATAGGATTTCTTAAAACACAACAAACATTCAGTGACTTGAAGTATTAGGAGTCTTTTTAAATCGTTCATCCTTCCTTCAGGTGATCCAGCTGGGACTTTTTAGACCTCATATTGTGCACTCTTGCGATTGGGGTGGAAGGCGGTCTCTTGAGTATCCCATTTTAAAGCACACATTTGTGATTTCCCTTAGTTAATATTTTATGTAATATGTCGGTTATGTCGGCTTCTTATTCCTCATACAAACACACCTTTGCCTTCTGACTGTCCAAACCATTTTCTTTTTCTCTTATGTCTAGTACAAGCAGAGTGCACAAATGTATACCACCCTTAGAGCATTCTGCCCCAACACAATGATAAGTCAGGTTTTTACTTTCATTCATTCATTTTCTGAACCGCTTATCCTCACTAGGGGGGTGCTGGAGCCTATCCCAGCTGACGTCGGGCACAAGGCAGGGGACACCCTCAATTGGTGGCCAGCCAATCGCAGGGAACTTTATAATTATTCTACACAAATTGTTTTGCAAACAGACAGTAAAGTGATATTTTCTGAATGACACAAATCGACCCAAAGCTTGTTAAGTTTTACCATAGGTCAGAAGCATGTTATACAGTCTAGTGCAGCAAGTCGGACAAGCATTTACATAATTGCTGCAAGTGTATTCCCTGAACTTGCTTTTGCTTCACTTTTGTGATTCTGTGGTTTACATCTTTCCAGAGGTATCGATGTGTGAGAGACAGAAGGGTCCGTATAAGAAGAACACTGGATGCAATTGAGTTCACCTCTGGGATCTTGTGTCGTTGTGTGTGTGTGCATGCGCTAAGAAGGTGGAAAAATACATTGTTTTTGTCTTCAACATCGATGGACAAGTTAATCTTGTGTGAATGTGTACATAATGATCCTCTTGACTTTTCTGTTTTCCAGACCAGTGGCCAAATTATGTTAAATCATGCTGTAAAAACAAAAACACAAATGACCTGAACTCACCTAAGCTAAGTAGTCGCAAAAATTTTACTTATACTCACTCACAGATGTTAATTACATTTTGTGTCTTTTGTTCCACATTATTTTTTAGTTATGTGAGTTTTTCTAAAGAATTTAAGATTACAATTTGAGTGGGAATACTAGTCTCTGCTTTTGGTCAGTTACTAGTCCAGGGTGTACGACACACAATTTTTACGGTCATAGAGGGAAAGCATTAAAGAAAATGCATTAATGGATGCGTAAAACTGACAAGTATATTGCAAACATTTAGCATGCTATTAAAAGGTCTGAAAAATGCGGTTCAATTTGATTAAAATCTATTTGCAAAATATGATGGCATGGTGACATGGTAGAAGAGAGATTAGCAAACCTGTTGCACAGTTCTTAGATTGAGAGTTAAATCCCTAGTAGATTCCGAATTCGTGGAGTTTGCATGTTTTCCCCAATGCCACCATGGGTTTTCTCCAGTTACTCTGCTTTCCTCCTACATCCCAATAAATTTGTGTAGTAGGCTGGTTGACCACTCTAAATTGCCCCTAGGTATGAGTGTGTGTGAATGGTTGTCGGTCTCCTTGTGCCCTGTGATTGACTGGCAATCAATTCAGAGTGTACCCTGCCATACCATAGTTGGCTTGGATAGGCTCCAGGAACCATGCAACCTTTGTGAGGATAAGAGTTTTGAAAAATGTATGAATGATAGCGGAAAAAATGTTTCAAGACTTCAAATAATCTGCTCTTGCTGCCAGGCAAGGAAACCATATATACAAATATAACTAGGGTCCATACCTGACGAGCCATGAATTAGGAAGCAACTTCTGACAACGTGAGCTAAAATTGTCTTCATGCATCATTTAAATCTTGGCGTGAATAACCCTGAGGCTCTTTACTTTAAAATAAACCCTGGAAACAACCCAAACATCTACAGGATAGTCTGTTCTTGGTGTTGTTTACCTCCTGCTCTCTCGTGCCCAACTTGGTCAATGCATGTGTGTTCTTGAAAGGAAAAGGAAGAACGAAAGTAGGCAGAAGAAAGCAAGGGACAGAATAATCTCATTTGCGATCCTCTGTCTTTGGAGAACAGAGACAATTTCACAATGAATTAGGAGGTGAGTCTCTAACTAGGTCACAGGCCGAGTGTGCACACAAACACACGTACGTACGGGAACACTGTTATTACGTAGTGTGTCCAATTGAGAAGGTGTCAAGTGAAGGAGTGTGAGAGTAGTAGTCGCAAAAAGAACGAAAAACCAGAGAAAAGAGCCAAAAGGCAGAAACAGAAGAAAAATGGGGCAGACGTAAGCAAAGGAATGGAAACAAATGGGCAATCAAGAAACAAATAAGGGATGGTGAGATGGTAACATATTACAATGGTGAAGACCATTAGCTTTTGTGAAGATTTTAACATTTGTTTCATTTAAATGGCAGAAAAAAAGCATGGATATTAAGAAAATACAATTTGGTCAGTCAATTTATTAGTAGTATTGAAACGATCTCGGCACGCCTTACGAAGATCTAAGTGTTTTATTCCATGTAGCAGGACTAGTAAATTATGTATACAACTCAAGAACTAAGATGACAAAACTTTCTAATCAAAAGACTGATCAGGGAATATTTGGAAAAATACCATTACAGCCAAAAATATTGGCCGTTTTTGACCAATTATATTTTGTTTAAGAGTAGTCTAGAAAGGATAAATGGTGTGTCTTTAAATGTAGCCTTGTCAAAGAGAGATGAACCTTGTGCATGTGGGTGTATGTGTGCAGTTGTGCACGCTTTCATATGTGTGGGTGTGTGTTAGAATTGTAGCAGTAAGAATAACATATTCCATTGAGGTTTTACAACATTTTGCACTGCGCTGTAATCCCCTCGTCGTCTGTCGCTCAAATTGATAGATGCAAACCTTTATGAGCTTCAACTCAGGAATTCTGACCGGTTTAAGTTTAGTGAGAATGATGTATACCCATATTTCATCAATGCACATTTTTAGTAAAGAATGCTTCTGAAATATGCATGAATCTTCCTTTTGTCCTGATTTTCTCTCTCTGTTTTTACATGGGTTATGAAAGGAGTGCAGAAAAGAGGCATAGAGCAGACCAGAAAGCAATTGCGGAAATGTCTGGGATGTAACAGACAAGACTTGATGATAATGTCGCGTTTTCCTGTATAATGACTAATATTTACACGATTAGAGTAGTTGTCCAGGATATTAGGAAATCATAATTTTCTTTTCATTTGGTCAGATTTGTAGCATGGTATTGTTGTCAGTGTTTTTGTCTCCATTGCCTGTAAAGGCAATATGTCTGCATTACCGGTAAGGGCAATATATGAAGAAAATTGAAAATGCCAATGTAAATTAGAAATTATGTATTCATTTCATCGCTTAGCCTCACAGGGTTCACAGGGCATTGAAATTACATCACATAAAAAGCTTAAGGAGTTTGTAAAATCTTTTCATTTGTAGAAAACCAATTGCTATGTGAACCTAAGCAACTAAGCCATTTGGATTTCCACATTGTGCATTTTTTAAGTCAGACATTGTGGGGAATTTACATTTGATTACTATTGCAAACAAGCGAGATAAACCCATTTCCTTCTGGCACGGATGTTAATTAAAAGATGAAGCAAATCAGACTTGAGTATTATTAAACACATTCTAGTTCACAACTAATTCCAGGGCTCATTCCAGCTAACGAGTTTGGAGGAATCAACATCATAGTCAGCGGCTGATCAACGGGCAGCCGCAGTGTCTTTCTTCACTCTTTAATGTTAAAAAGCACAGCCATTAAAAGCTACTGCCAAATGATGCACAAGTAACTGAAGGATCACGCAAAAAGATGTTAAGTCTTGCTACACATTGGCAGATGTCTTAAAGACCGAGTCATTCATGTAAAACATTATTGAGTACTAATACGAAATCCCTGGAGTCAGAATTGGAGATAGAAGGAATTAGTAACTGTTGCGGCTATAGTGTGTATTTGGACGAGGAAGGCCCAGTAAATGTGTCTGCAGCCAACTTGTAGAATTTGTGATGATATACTAAAGCTAGACACAAATAGTATATTTTTGTGACCTAACCAACATTTGTCCATAGCCCCAGATGAATACCTTTAGTGCACTACAATACTGGCAGGTATTTTTGGAGACCTTATGGTTCTTGTCATTTTTATTATTCTATTTTTATTGTTACACAGCAGCAACCCTTTTTATATTATTTTAGTTATTGTCGAAACAACTGGATACAAGAATGTGCTTTGGGATCAATACTCTATCCTAATCTAACATTTCTTTCCCAGTGCCATGGATGCTATTTGTTTTTAACTGTCATATTCAATTTCCTGGTCTAAAAAGGCCCACATTATTGTAATAACTGATATTTTCCCAAATTGAACTTCGCACAGTTTTGAAGAATCATTTTGTCACAGACCCCAGCAACTTAATAATGAGAAATAAGGAATTCAAACAATTACGAGTCAGTGAGAAGGAGCTAAATGGTTTTCATATGCATCGGAATTGGTGGTCATCCATTATCTTTTCTTTTTTTTTTTAACAGAAGGATCACGTGTAGTAACATCACTCTAACTTGTATATTAAATAATAAATAAATAGATGACAATGATTAAAATGCATCAGTGGAGACTTGGACAAAAAGATAGACAAAGAAATACAAAAGGAAATTCACCACTATCTTTTTTTAATTCTACGAGCATATTTCTATATCGCAATCTTACCTAGAGAAATATCCATCTGTGGCCTTTGGCTATCATTTGTCAGTGGTGCAGTTAGAATGATTAATGGCCCCGAGGTGGAGCATGTCCATAAATTAGCTGTTAGCGGCAAACTTTGCCCTCTCTTATTTCCTCATTTTCCAATGGATCTGGTCATGCTTCACTTTTATTCTAGTAAGTTAAGTTAACATGCCAATCCATCATTAAAATAGCAATTCATGTCTTTCATTCAGCCTTGATGTCTCCTATCTACTGCCCACTGTTGGCTGGGATAGGCTCTCCAGCAGCTCTGTGACCCTTGTGAGGATAAGCGATACAAAAAAATGAATAAATTCAGTCATTCACATGGCTGTTGTTAATCACCAGAAAAGCTCAAGCACAACTATGAAAAGAATTGAATAATAGTTCAATGTATAAAATGTTTGTGTCAGTCGACACAGAAAGTTTTGGTTCCTTAATATTGTCACATGCCTGTAGCACAAAGGCAGAGCTCAATTTCAAGCTCGTGACAGAGAAGATAATAGCTTACTTTCATTGGTATACAGCAATATTCAAAAATGCACTCGCCAAAGCATAGTTCAAGCAGTGGTGCACTCAATCACTGGCACTGGAATTTTCATCTCTTCTAAGAAACACTTACCCTTCACTAAAAACAAAACAGCAAAAGGAAGTGAAATGCTACTGCCAAGTCAGACTGAAGTCAAAAGCCAATGAAGCTTACAACAATATATGTCTCATCTGGAAATGTGAAAAAATGTGGTGAGTAAAGAACTAAATGCAAATTAGGCTGCACAAATTTGAGCCAATGCTGGATTCTAAGTATGGAAGTTTCACATTGTAAACAGATGGGGATTTTTTAAAGTGATAAAGTGACTGGTGATGTATGAGCGAGTGTCAGCATCGGTCCAACATTACATTGTGTCCTACCAGTGACTTTGAGCTGTGTTGTCCTCCGCACCAGTCTGGATCCATACTGTAACTCACAGGTGTAATTACCCCCATCCTCCTCTTCCACTTTAGGTATCCAAATGTGAGTGTTGTTGATGAAAATTGAGCTTCTCCATTCAGCCCGCTCACACTCCTAACAGGGTACACATCCGACTGGTCAAACCATCAAAGTCAATGGGCGAGTTACTCTCATCTCACATGTACCCGAGTGACCTACCTTATACCAGGTCATTTGAGGTTGTTTGTATGGAGCTAAATAGTCATCTAGATCACGACATGTAATCATTTTGCTGTGGGTAATCTCTGCTTTCTCCAGATAACGGATTTTGCTGCTGAAGCATTTCCCTTCGTCACTCTCCTCAACCGTCATTGACATTGACACCTTCATGCAGTATGTGGCGTTCCTAAAAAGAGAATGAACAGCAAGATTCAATGGTGCTGAGGAAATATTCATTGACAAACATTTTAGAGGTGCCAAGTTGATATCTTCCTATACAACTTGTATATGGAAACGAAGATGTGTATTTGGCTGTCTATCATAAAGATTGAGATATCCAACTCAAATTGCCTAACTTATTTTGATTAATTAAAATACTAATAATTAAGGAGCGAGGTAATGTGTACCTGGTCCTACGTTATGTCATCCAGTTACTGCATGATTTAAGCAATTTGCAGGTGTTAATGCGATTTTTAACAAGTTCAAGTTCTCACCACCCAGGCGTCAAGTGTAATCAACTTCTCTTAAAAGAAAACACTGAGGATATGCATACATCACATGACCTTCAAATCAGTGAATTGCTGTTTTAAAACCTATTGATCACGAATCATGAAAAAAGCTTTATAACACAACTGTTAGTCTGGATTTTATCCTCCATTACCAACAATAAAAACTTTCATTCTACGAAATATGCACGCCGATCGATATCACAACACCTATGTCTGTCACGCAACAGGTATCTCTCCTTTGTCTCACAGAAGTTTAATCAATTTTCAATGTTTAAATAAATGATTGGGCCTAAAAATAGCATTTGCAAATAGATCTTGACAAATGTAAGTAATTTTTTGGTCAACACATGTCCCATCAGTGTGCATTGGGATTGTCAAGGTATCACATTGTATGATATTTAAATCAGGGGCCTCAAATCAATTTCGCAAATGGCCGCAATGGGTCATTGTCTTTGTTTAAACCGATCCAGTGACAATGAGGTGTCTTCTGAAATATGTAGTGCCTGACTGCAATGAACTGATTACACTTGCAAAAGGTGCCTCTTGTTTGGTTTGAATGAAAACCTGCACCCGCTGCAGTCCTTTGAGGACCATTTTGTGACCCCTGATTTAAATCCATGTCATGTATTGTGCATCTAAGAGCTGAAGAGTTATGAGAATATATGAAAAGTGTGAAGGTCCAGACAACACCTGAAATAGACGAGAGAAAGCCGCTCAAATCTTTGATTAAAACACCATATATTAAATTAGGGTGAACTCAAGGTACAATATGTATGAAGCACCACGTGTGTGGTTCTTCCAAGTTCAGCTCCAGGCACTAAAGATCTCATTGATCCCTCTATTATTCGCACTTCAGACACACACAAAGGCATTTTTCCAGTCAGCGACCTAAACAGGACCACTGAGCATTAAAATTGGGGAATGAAAAGCCTTTTATCCATCTTTCTCTCAGTTGTGTCCTCGTCATCAATTCGTCCCCAGTCTGAAGCCTCTTGTTTTCTCCTCTAGTGTTTCGCTTAGCTTTACAAGCATGCTCTTTTGATTTTCTCTGTTCATAACAACATAATCCAGTGCAAGTCGTTTTCAAACTAAGTGCAAATTGAAATGCAGGATCTACTTTTAAAAATGACTGTTGGTGTTATAATAATCCAGTCTTCAAATCTGCCAATCCCTGATTTTATTAAAACAGGTAACATGAGGTGGATTATTGCCTGACGTCGCAAACTATTTCAAATGACTGACAAAACGTAAACAGAAAAAAGCTCATCTTTCCTTGTTTTACGTATGAGATTGGTAGTAATATTGGTATTCAGCTAAAGGAGTGCAGGAAAATAATTCATAATAATAATTATGCCACTGGCTGGTATTCCATTCAAGTTTTACTCTGGCTCCTGACCTTCTTAGATAGGATCTAGCACCCCCACAATTATTGTACTGATAACCCTTACAGATCATGACATGAAGAAAAAACATGATAAACATAAATATTCATGTTGAAACATCCCATATACCTATTTTATATTCAAATATAACTAAATGGTTTGATGGTATTTGCATATTTATATCAATTATGCACACGGAGTTAGAAAGAACTGAAAAGCTTTGATTCAATTCCCTCCTTTTATTGAAAGGTTCTGATCGTGTGTCATGGTCTTGCCTCTTCTCATGCCTTTTTATGCTAAGGCAGAAATAAAATATGGTGCCTTCTCACAAGTACGTAAACATCTTCAAAAATGTTCTATGACCCCAGAGGAGTGAGAAATTTCATCTGAAAGGTGCCAATTCTAAAAACCCCTGATTTGAAGGGTTGTGTTCTCTCGACAACAGTGAGTCAAATAGCAGGGATCCTGGAGTATTGCTGATATAGTGTTCAATGGACGGGCACACACAAGTCGGGCCAAGGAAACCTTGGTAAATGTGCTTTCTTGAGGTTTGGGACACTCAAAAATGGCTCTCACAGTCAATTGCTAAGCTAAATGATATCTTAATGTATGTTTGTGTTTAATTGTAGCTCTCAATTAACTACTTTATTCTCACTGAAAGTACCGTATTTTCTCGATTATAACACGCAGATTTTTGCTATATAATTAATTCCAATAGATGGGGTGCGTGTTATAATCAATAACTAAAATAAATTACAAATTTTCGATCGGAAAAAGCATTGTCAAACTCACTTTGACGCACGGATTTTACGTCATCTCGTAAAGCCGATCGAAAATCGGAAAGCCGAGACCACCACTGCCCCCCTCTAGCCTCGTACTCGTCTCAGTTCACCCTCTCTCAGTTCAGTTTTGGACATTGTACAAGCAACATGGCATCAAAACGAGCAAGTTATACCGCAGCGTTCAAAAGAAAAGTCATCAAAGTGGCAGAGGAATTGGAAAAAGGTAAGATTTCTGATTTTCGTCAGCGGGAAATTTTAGGTGCGCACTATATTCGATTACTGCATTTTTCCAGATGTTTTTGGCCCAAAATTACCTGCGTGTTATTTTCGAGTGCACGTTAAAATCGAGAAAATACGGTAGTAAAGCTCTTTACATGGCTATTACCATCTCTCCTTGTCCTTAAAACAAGATAAGTGGCTGTTTTCCTGTGTAACAAGGGGAGTTGATCCAAAGACTGGTGCATAGGCCAATTCGTAGTGGATTACTATACTACAGCAAATGCACATGTATACATTTAAATGCTACTCTATTTTCTAACTGTTATCTTGACTTCAGCGCAAGAATGCTGTGCTCCCACATACACAGAACAATACAGTGGTACCTCGAGACACGAGCTTAATCCGTTCCGGGACTGAGCTCGTATCACAAGATTCTCGTAACTCGAGCGGAAGTTTCCCATTGAAATGAATGGGAACAAATTAATTCGTTCCAACTCTCTGAAAAAAACACCAAAAACAGGATATTGGATTGAAAAAAATGTTTTATTTCTTATAATTCGCCATATATTGACAAAGTAATAAATAACGAGTGGTTTAATAGAAATAAAGTGTTTAATCTAACTAAAATTGGGTGGATTTCGCCGAGGGGAGAGGGGCACAAAAGGGGCGGGGGGCTTCGTTTTTTTTCTCTCCACACAACTCACTCGTAAACGGAACAAACACTCCACCCTCACGTTCGCTATCGATGGGCTGTTTGCTGTCGTACTATTCCCTTCAAAATATTCCGAAAATGATGCACACAAATGTCCTCACAATCGGATAACGCACGACCACTTGCCAACGAGCAGCAGTCTTTTATCAGCGATCGCGCCGCTGCTCATGGGAACTTCGGGGGCGCTGGCTAGCGGCTCCTTTTAGCTTGTAGCATCTGTGTTCGCATCCCCTCGAACGGCGCCTATGATAGAGTTGCTACCGGGGATGCTGTTGCGAGCCAGTGCCACTGATGTTCTTATGAGCAGCCAACGAGAAGTAATATAATACTCCTCGTATTAGATAAAAATAACAGGAAATGCAGTAGCTGAGCTTACCCACGTATTGATTGTGGGTAAGGTTTTATTCTGAGTGCCATTGCCTGTCGGCGTTGTGTGCACGAGTATACTTCATTACCCAGAAAGCCCTCTTTTCCCTGCGCATGAGCGTTGTGCGTTTCCTGGTCTGAATAACTCATCTGGTGCTCGTAAATATTGTTATACACGAAAGATATGCAAAAAAAAATGCCATGGCCACCTGGCTTGGTCGCATCACGAAATTTTGACCGCATGACGGGCGAATTATTCGATTGAAATTTCCCCCGTAAGACGAGCATTTTGTATGACGAGCGGTCGTATGACGAGGTACCACTGTACTGATTTATATTACACATTCTATTATATTTGGCGCACTCATTTGTCAGATTTTCGCCAACTGATTAATTAGTGTGGCTGGCTTGGCGGATTCATCTTCTCAATTTGCCAATATACCACAAAGTGCACGAATCCCGCAGCTTTACTGAAACACTGCACTCTACTCTTGGGAGTTGCACTGCGACATGCAAGATCAAGGGAAAGCAACTTCAAAAGGCGCATATGGCAACCATGAAGCTCATATATTTTATTTTCCTTCATTTGATCATTTATATATTTAGACAGGGTGCTGGGAAATACAGTGTGCCTAACACTTTAAAGCATTTTCAAGGACTGTACACAAAATTTAAATTGTGTTTAAATTTTTCAAACCATGAAAACACGACAGCAAAAATCAAGCAGTTTTAAGGATTTCAAGGACCCATACAAACCAGCTATCTGCTTATCTAAACTCACCAAAAAGTGGCAACATCCTTTTGGCTAACAATGTACAATTTATTCTTCCATGGATACAGTAACGTGCTTACACCATTTTCCATCATTGGGGATGAACAATTTACATAGATACTTTGAACCACTTGGCACCTCTACAACTACCTAATGTATTGTCTTTATAAAACAGAGGTTAAGAGTCCAGAATTTGAATCAAAATTCATTGTATAACGGAGGTGGGTAAATCATGATGAATTGTTGACTTTTTTTTTACATATTCACTACTTTTTGTCCAATGCTATCAGTTTTTTTGCCATTCAGAATTCATTCATTTTCTGAACCATTTTATCCTCACTAGGGTCGTGGGGTGGTGCTCTAGCCTATGCCAGCTGACTTTGGGCCAGAGGCGGGGGACACCCTGAATCGGTGGCCTGTCGATTGCAGGGCACGAGGAGAGGGACAACCATTCACTCTCACACTCATACCTAGGGGCAATCTAGAGTGTCCAAGATGTCTGGATGTTAATGTCGGACCACATAGCCAGATTTGACAAAGACCCCAGTATGAGCAGAAAATTAAAAGATAGTGAACTTGGGCTGTTTTGTTATTAACAACAGATGGTTCAAGCCAGGGCATCTACAAATACATTGCACTAGAGGGAACAGAACACTATGCCCGCATGCCAAAGTGATCGAAGGGTGCCTGCTGTGTGTTACTGCGAACATTACTAGGTATGCCGTCCCATATCTTGGCCTGTTTGTCTGTCATATTACAGTTCATAGGTACAGAGGCACTCCAGCATGCCAGGCTTCTTCAGGAAATGGTCCCCTGAGGGAATGAAGCCTAGGAGACTGTTTCCACACAACTGACCAGGGAATGCTACACGACATAAGTGTCTTCAGGGATGAAGACAAAGCTAGCGATATGGAATATGCAAGGGATGTGGAAAGTTCAACTGAATGGGTGTACACCCAGAAGCTGCAAAACAAACTGTAGGAGACAGGGAGGTGTGAGAAGAAGTGAAATCCATCAAATGCTATTTCAAAGAGAAGGGGATAGCAGTAGAGTGGAATGTGAAGTGAGCAAGCCAATTGAATTGTTTGTCTGAAATATTTTCTGTCCTGCAAAAATTCAAGCTGATGTTTCTTTGGCTTTTTATGCCTACACTTCATTCTGACACTGCAACCGTAACTATCATCTCAAATGCCTTTCATTCAACCCTTTCATTTCAACCCTGTGATTTTTTTTTTTTTACCACATACTTATTTAACTCATTGACAACAGTAGACAACTTATCAATTTTGATTGGTAAGGAAGAATGAACAAACATTTATTTGTCCCTCCAATTGCATTCATTCAATTGTTTCTTAACATTAATGGGGATGAATGCGTGTACGTCTCATTGCACCCTGCAATTGGCTGGCAGTCAATTCAGGGTGTCTCCCGCGTACAGATACAGTTGGCTGGGATAGGCACCAGCACCCCGCGACCCTTGTGAGGATAAGCGGTGCAGAAAATCCATGCATTGTAAAACAATGTAATGTAATGTCTTTGTTTATTTTCAATAACCGTGTTAAAATTAAATGTGGAATCTTTAATTATTTTAAATGATATAAAACAAATTTATATCATAATAATTACTACTAAAAATTATATCATAATAATTACTAACAGCATTTTTTATTGACCAAGAATAGCCACTTGGTCTTTAAATGGTAAGGAGTAAAAGTATAAAATATACACTTTTTTATGGCTCAACTGTCCCTGCCACTGTCTCTTAAAGGGCTAATTGCAGTGAGTACATTGATGGTCGACAAGAAAGAAATATTTAAATATGCTGCATACAATCCGCAAATGTCCCAGTTAAAACCTGCAGACTGTACAAAAATTATTTCCATTGCCAGACAATCTCAATAAAAAGCAACGGGTAATATAAAATGAGTAATATTTGACAATAAATGGCATTTTGGAAGTGAAAGCAATTGTCACGTCTGCCTGCCAGCAAGGGGTGATGACGTTGCAGGATCAAGTGGTGTCCCAATTCTTAGGGGCATTTTTTAAACCCATCATTTTGGCCATCAAAACAGAAGGATTAGGAGGTAAGAAGGAGGAGGAAAATTGAGAAAAAGATTGGGATTGCGCTTTATCTTGCTCTTATATCCAACACACAAGATTCTGAAATTCAATTTTGGTAAAACATTGCTGGGATTAGAATTGAAAATTAATGTGAAAATATTCTTGTAAATGCGTAGATCTCATGGTACATGTGTTTGACTAGCTCTTAAATTACTTTCATTTTGAAACAATATTGTCAAATGAGAAAAAAAAAACATTTGCATTTACTTGCATACCGAGTGGAAAAGAAGCTACCTGCTTACCTACTGTTTAGCTGCTTGGTTAATAACTGGATTTTTTTTGTTTTAGCTGACCATTGAAATAGAGTCTTGATGTACAGCCAGTCAATGGCACAAAAAAGATTGGGGCCCATGATACAGGGTTGAGAAAATATCAATAACATTATCGATTAAATGACTTGGAGCTGACTTTCATCACATTGAACGAAAAAATCATTAGCCATTCAAATGGTAATTGCCTCCACGTCTCTATTTTCTGTCAATCGTAAATCAATTATGAAGCAAGTTAATAAGTGGACTGTTGATTGCCTGTATTTGTATTTCAGTAGACCAGACTACACACATTAAAGTGAACAAAAGTTCAGCTTTTTGGCTTGAAGCAGTCTTACTTGACACATGCTTAAAAGAAATAAGCACTGTTTTGTCATTCTGAAACATTTTTCAGAATGAAAATTTGCCTATCGCAAATGACATAAAAGAAAACAAATTTAAATCAAATAATCAACATTGAACAGTAACAGTGTGACTAGCAGAAAGGTAAAGTGACTCAGCAGAAATAAGCTGAGGGATATTGGACCACACTCTGAATACTGTTTTGCGCCATTGTGTTTTTGCAGAACTATCAAGAGAAAAATGCCAATTTTCTAAAATGGAAAATGAATTAATCTTCAAATCATCTTGTAAACCTCAATATCCACCTTGTCAATAAATCCTGAGCCCTCTTTGCAATTACTTTCCACTGATCAGGCCAGGCTGCTGCAGGGTGCATTGAGTTATAGTGCTAATAGATGGGGATGTATCCTAGCCAGCAGGCAGCGTGTTTATACCTGGATGGAGCTGCAGATTAATTTGACTATCAATCTAACTAACAGGCAGCAAGGGAGAGGATGACACCTGCACACACTGAGGCATCTACGCTAAAACGTGCATAAACTTAAACTATATTATACCTCTTGCCATAAATGTTGCTACTGCAAGGTTTTATGAATAGCATTTTCTATTATATGAGTAAGTGATTGCACTCTTCTGTTTTTTTTTCTTACTTTGGGAAGACAATCAATACACGTATATTTTATCGAGTGATGATGAAAGAATTTGTCATTGCTTTCCTCTTATTGGGTGCCAATGCAGTCAGCGATCCCTGCTGAGCCCCGAATGTTTTGTTTATAGTAGTCATAAAGCAAGGCTCCAACAAAATTCTTTTTTAGGGCTTGTCCACACAGAAATTGAGTCATTTATAGATGCCTATGCAGATGTCAATGCATTTTTAAGGGCATTTGTAATTTTGCAACATAATGATGGGTTACGTTTCCATCATTCAAGGAAGGCTTTGAAATTTTTGCCGTTAAATTGGCACATAGCACGTCAAATTGTCTTCCAAAGATTCAAAGATGTGTTTCTGACTAAGCTTTGATATTAACACTGGTGCTGTGAAGAGAAGGCTTAAATAAGAACATTAAAACAGCACTAAAATATTTGATATTGGTCATAGATAAGTTGTGATAAGACCTCAGGGTCTAAATGCCTAAATAATGACCACAAGCCTGAGGGCTTGAACAGATTCTTCAATTTTCATTCATTTGCTTTGAGCACATTTTAGCAATTTCACTTTGCTTCAAATAATATATAATGATGGCCAAGTGACCAAGTGGTTAGCACGTCGGCCTCACAATACGAGGGTCGAGGGTTTGATCCCAGGTGGGTCGTCACTGTGTGGAGTTGGCATGTTCTTGCGTGGGTTTTCTCCAGTTACTCTGGTTTCCTCTCACATCCCAAAACATGCAGGGTAGGCTGGTTGGAGACTCTAATTTGCCCCTGGGAATGAGTGTGAGCATGAATGGTTCTTGTGTCCTGTGATTGGCTGCCCACCGATTTAGGGTGCCCCCTGCCTGGTGCCTATATTTAGTTGGGATTGGCTTCAGCACCCCCCGCAAGCCATGTGAGGATAAGCATGAATAAAATTAGTTAAAAATGAACTGTGAAAAAAACAACATATCCTAGTCCAACAATAAACCACATTTCAGGTGATATTTGACTTTTCAAAGTGTTGTGCCTTTCTCCACATCACTCCACCTCAAATTCTACATTATTTGAGAACACACACACACACACGCAGACACACACGCACACATTGTACTTCAATGCATGAAACCTTTTTTTTCTTTTCTCAAAACCACGGCTCAAGCTGGCATTACCTGGCATGAGGCCCTAACAGGCATGAGAGTGGATCTGACTCAATGGCTGCCAAGTTACAGAGGACTGCCAAAGAGACTCCAAATGACCGCTTTCTCCTTTTCTCCTCTATTGCCTCTTCCGCTTTTATTGTATGTGCATGCGCTTGTTCGCCAGATTTATCGTTTAAAAATCTGATGAAGAGAAAGGTTAAACATTCTTCTGGCGTCACAAAACACCCCTGAGACTGTGATTTTTTTTCTTGTGCGTGAGCTACCATTTAAGTGGATTCATCCTCTACATGAAGACAGGTGGTTCTGCTTACTAGAAAGACCACAAGGGAGCATATGAGATAACACTAGAAGAAAGCTACTGAGCAGAAAACGTCCCCAAGAAACAGATGGCGAACATAAATCAGCTGTTCAGTGCAATTCATTGACAAAAGCTAAATACTGAAAGTCGCATGCATATAAATAAATATATATATATATATATATATATATATATATATATATATATATATATATATATATATATATATATATATATATTGGATTGGATAACTTTATTTTATATATATATATATATATATATATATATATATATATATATATATATATATATATAATTTTTGCATGTCAAATGAATCCTATTTCCAAATAACCCTCTCAACTTTCATATAATTTTGCTCTTTGCCAGTTCCAAGCATCCATTAGATTTCATTGTGTTTTGTATGGACATTATTCGCTGCCGCTCAGGACTCAGCAAATGTTATTTTTCCAGTCTCCTGAGAGGGATTGAGACTAACTGCTTGTTCACCTGGGGACCTCTGCCTTGATAATTGTGTCTTCATTTTGTGGCTTTTGTCGATATATGTCCTCACACACACACGCAGAGCCAGACACACACACCCAGGCTCACAGACAAAGCATTGCAATCAGGGGGATTACCTTCCTCCTAGAGCACATCTTTGTAGCAAAAGGTGCGGTGTAGCTCTATACTAAAGTTTCATTGTGAGGAACATTTTTGTGTGTGTACGATATGAATGCTTTGGGTGCCGGCTGAGTGGAAAGAGTGTCAGCCTCACATTTCTAGGGTCATGGGTTAAAATCCAGGTCGGCCCACCTGTGTGGAGTTTGCATGTTCTACCCGGGACAGCGTGGGTTTTCCCCGGGTGCTCCGGTTTTCTCCCACATTTCAAAGACATGAAGGATAGGCTGATTGGACACTCAAAATTGCCCATAGGTATGGGTGTGAGTGTGCATGATTGTCCGTCTCCCGGTGTCCTGCGATTGGCTGGCCACCAGTTCAGGGTGTCCCCCGCCTCGTGTCGGAAGTCAGCTGGGAAAAGACTGAAATGTATCTCTAATATTGATATAACCACAGCAAGCCACAATATAAAAAACAATACATACATTCAGAACATTGCACATTGTCTAGGTACATTGAACCATTTAGCAATGTAAAAATACAATTGGTGCGTAAGTACTGAACAATGACGAGAGATACAGTGAATCATCCAACAATGTGCAGCAAAGTCTTACAGTATTAGTATGCGTGGCGTGTAACACAACCCAATTTAAAGTGCAATATTGTATTGAAGCCTCCTAGGGGTGCTTGACTTACTACAGCCTCTGACACACAGAGAATAAAAAGGAAATTAAAAGGGAGAAAGCATGCAATTCAGATTTTAGGGTTGCTCTTACACGGAGGATGCTAAGGGTGAAAAAGATTATGATAAAACTCGGTGAGAGAATCTATAATTAGAAAAGTGCAAACCATCTTGCCTTTTTATTTATATATATATATGTATTAATCACTCGTTATAGTTTATTGTATTTATATAAACTTAAAACTATTCCAAAATATATTATCTTCTTTGAACTGATAATTACATTGAAAGAAAACATCTAAAAATAAAGTACATTTCCAAAGACTCACCAGGACCAATGTGAGCTAGAATGATTGAAATTAAGTAGCAAGAATATGCTAACGAATTTATATAAAATGAACTTGGAGGTAGGAGATGTACTTCCTGTGGAGTTTGCAAGAAATATCGAGTGAAATTAAGAGAAAGTAGAGACTATGCACAGCGGGGAGGTAAAAAAGGGGGAAAAAACCAACAACCTAACAGTCAAAGCAATCCATTTGAAAAGAAAGCAAATTAAGGGCTAAAATAGAAACAGTCCTGTGCGAAACTAGTGTTAATAGTTCAAAGAAAAGTTAAAAAAAGTAAGCAATATTAATTTAAAATTTCAATATACCACATTCCCTTATGTTTATTAGTTAGAGGGTCCAGGATATGGATATATTCATTCTAATTGCACATGTAACAAGTGTAGAGCAATAAAACAGCATCAAGCTAAAACCTGCCAAAGAAAACATCTACAATAGACACATATGGGCCGATCGACTGGGATGCTTGCCAGGTACCCAGTTAAAGGCGGCCATGGTAACTAGAAAAAAAACAAGAGCCAAAGGCTCCCAGGATTATTCATATTTTGTTTTTTATTTTGCTTTCTCAGGCAGGTGTGGGCTCAATTCCCGCTGGTGGCGGGTTGATTGTGAGTGCGTATGGTCATTGCAAGGTCAGTTATTAGTGTAGTATATACGTAGACTTTTTCTCAAGGTATTTTCACGGTAGATTGTTTTTTTGTGTGTGTGAAAATAACACATTAAGTGGAGAAAGACCAAGCGTGTCATATTTGTGGGGGAAAAAACATGGAAATTTATCATATTTGAACATACCGATATCGGGTTTTAAAATATATTGATTATTCCTGTGAAGCTTGCTTTAATTTGAAACTGCTTTTTTTCATTGATTTACATGAGCAACATCAAGAATTCCAATAATATCTGTGACTTGTACACAGGGTATTAGCACATTATTGTCAAGCTTTGTGTAATACTTGAACCTAATGGTATTGCAGTTTGGTGTGTGTGTGTATGTGTAAGAAAGCGAGAGGGAATGAGTAAGAGAAAGTGTTAATAACAGACCCCGAGACAATGACAGACGCCAACCTCTAATTAGGTTGTCATGCTGAAAGAGCAGGGAACGACAGAGGGAGAGAGAGAGCATAGAGGGCTTATTAAGGAGGATAGGTGTCAGGCTCTGGCAGGAATAGGTGGCAGGCGGTGAGTGTGGAGGAGTGGGATGGTGGCGTGAAAGGGAATTTGGTGCAGAAAGAGCAGGAAAGAAGAGGCAGTTGTTGAAAATGCACTAGATCTGCAGGAGATGGGAAGATGGAGGCACCTTGTGAAATGAAGGAAAGCCGCTTTTGTGTGGTAAATAGATCAACTGACGAGAGGGAAAGGCAGTAGTAAAAGGTGAAAAGGAGGGAGCACAAATGCGCAAGTGGGCATAGATTATTTTAGTTTATGGTGCAAAGCAAAGGAAGTCTACTGCTCAATTGGAACATTCATGATAATATTGTTTTCAACTTTGTACATGTGTCTTTTGTTCCACCTACACACACAAACATAAATTACCTTAGTACGCAAGTGTAGAAACCATTGTCTTCCATTTCAGCAGACCTGAACCAGATGGAGTCATCTTCTTTACTCAGTCTATGCCCCGAGAAGATGATGGGTTCCTAGTGTGTGCAGAGTGAATGCTTTTAGGAATGTTAATTAAAAAGACTTGGCTTGTATTCATTAACGCCCGTTCAATGTAACAAATTGCTCAGGTACATTCATGTGCCCATGGAAACTGGTTGCTCTCCAAATGTGTAATTAAGTACGAGTAAGAAAATGAAATAAGTTGTGTGGTTTTATCACCATACAATTATTATCATCTCTTGGTGATGCATTCTATCTCAATCTCAAAATATTAATTAGGAAAACGATAGAATAACAGTAAAATGCAATAATTCACTGCCACCCTTCTCAGTTAAAATGAATTTGATGCATGCCAACTTTAAAGAAAAAAATGCCTAAAACAAGACTGTGACATTCAGAATATCTATTGTAAAACCAGAATACATTTGGCACAATATAGTGAAAACATCCACAAGTAAATCATGATACTATATAGTTAGTTATAGTCTCCTTCAGGCTGATTTGGGAAAAACATACATGGTTAATTTTCCTATGTTATATTATTAGTTTGATAGGCAATAATTTGCTATTAGTAGTTGGTTACTCTGTGCTCTAACCACATTTTGCTACTATTACACTTTGTATATATCGATATATGTATGACTTCCCAAGTGTGAAGTGTGCCAGTTTTCTGCCTTATTTTCCTCCCAACATTTCATCAGTCACTACTCACTTGCCTGTCCATCTGCAATTACACAATTTTGGCCAAAGGTACTGCACTTATATGTGGCGCAAACCACCTGATCCCCTGCCTGACATTTTTTTTATCCACCGTTTCGACTAATCCTTACTTTCTGCTCTGTTGGAAGCCTCCCCGTATGTCCACACCTTTGAGTTTGAGAACTGTGCACCAAGTCGGCTATGCCAGTACAAAAAAAACATTGGGTGGCTTTTTTTTTTCTTTCATCATTTCCTCGCAACTTTCCCTGTCTCCCACCCAACTGTCTTGAAGTGTGGCTCTGAAGACAATCCATAGTGAAAGAACACTGTTAAGCTATGCTAGCTATGTAGTCGAAGCTCGTAGTTGGCTGTGTGCAGAACAGAGCTGGGAAGCCTTACAAAGCATTCCCACATAGTAGATGCATGGGCATGGGCCCTTCATTCTAGTAAACAGCTTGAAGCTGATTCTGATACGGAAATAACATTTCTGAAAACAGGGAAAGCAGCTGCTGTTTTTGCTCTGTGGTCGAACTTGCAAGAGCCATCTTTAGGCTAAGGCAGAATATGATGAGATCATTGACAAATGTTTTAACAATCAGTTGTAGAGTTCCAAATCTAAACTGTTGGACAAATTTAGACTGTTTATCAAGTGCACTACCTAGCTGGGAATATGATTAGTTTCTTAGCTACTACAGACCTAACTTTTTAAACAAGTTTTAGTTTTGCAAGCCAATCAGGCATAATTTTAATCTTTTACACCAAACAATTTATCAATCTATATATTCTTCGTCATCAGAGGAGACCTAGACCACACATTACTTTGACTTCTGACCAAAAAAGAGGGAAAGAACAATTTTACCTCAGCATCTCCTTTGTTCTTATACCAGATCAGGCGCAGCTTGGCATTGGTGGCCATGGTGTAGTTCGTCCGAATATAGCTGTAGAACAAGGCACATTTCACCCTTACCGGCTCACCAGCCAGAACGTGGTACTCCTTGAGATCCACTGACCAGTCGATGCACCCATCAACTAAGGAATGAAAGAAGAGAGAATAATCCAGTGACATGCAGGTCATTTTTAAGGAATGAAGAAAAAAATTAGCATCTTGAGAATTAATTAAAATGTTTTTTTTCCATGTACAAGCAGAGGCGTATGTAGAAAAAATATGTATGGGGTGATGAGGTGGGTCAGAAATGTTTTGAGGGTCGGGTAAATATTTAATGAGGGTTTCAAGCATTTTTAATTCTTTGGACGATTACACTATTCTGCCTTGATTTATTTCAAAGGAGTTGAATGATTTAACACAGAATTATAAACATTGATACAAATCAGCTCCAATTTGGCTAAATAAAAAAAAATGGAAATCAGTTTGTAAATGTATAATAATTTTGGTGATTTATTTTTAAATAAAGGCAAAAACACAATGATAATCATTTTGCATTTTGATTGACTTTGATTGAATTGAGTTTAACAAACTAACAAATTGATCCATAGCGATTACTTGTTACAACCTTAGTGTCTACATTAGGCAGATGTTAGATATTGGAGTTCTGCATTCATAAATGATAACTTGATCAAAGATGTGAGTGTCATGGCGAAAAAAATCAAGGAAAGCAAAAGGGACATTTAAAAAATATGGAAGATGTTCAAGAAAAAAAGGGTGCATTGCTGGACCGCACATCAAATGAGTAGAATAACAAAATATGATGTACCAATATTTGGATGAGACGTGTTCAGGTACAATTAACCAGCAATGAGTACCACTTGTAAAACAGAGTTGTCGAATTGTAAAGGTCAATATTTTCGGTCATATTTTATTGTCATTCATTACATTCTCATGTTGCTGGGATTCACACATTCCTTTAATTTTCATGTCGAGTAGGATTTCCCATTCATTGCGTCAAACACCAGTGCTTGCTTTGAGGCCTTGAATTAAAACCTGTCCTGTTTGCACAAGATAAAACCTGTGGACAGCCATCCACTCCAGAACACCTCATAAGCTTCATACCCTAATTGTTTTCATCCTCTTTGTTTACTGGCCACAGCCAATATACATACACAGGGGACCCTGCAAAGCAAAGCAGCTGTCTGTATTTCCTTACAAACATCTAATGATTGATGAGTATCCAAAGGCCTTTAGGATCATATGGTGCACTGTATATTGTAAAATCAGTACATGTGAAAATGGGCCATTGAAACGGATAATAGCCAATCAGATGGATGACACTGACAAAGAAAGAGAATTTTTAAGTGTAATTTATGGAGTTTAATCCCCAATGGATATAGACATTCTGACACCGAGAGAATCCTTCATTTGATTGATGCCAGAGTGGGGGACATTTGCATGCTTCCATTTGACACTTTTCTTGGAAAAGCAGACCTGCTTTCTGCAAATTACTCAATATGGCCAGTAACGGAATATTGCTGCTTTAATAGAATTAGAAAGCAGTGCTATATTGATAGGGGAATTTTGTTGACTAATTATAAAGCACCAATTGCTAAACGGTTTTACAAGGAGTTTTTAAGACCTTGAATGTCAAGGGGATTCAGTTCACACAATAAATTCTGTTAATACTCTATTTGGTTAAATATTTAGTGTAAGTTACGAAAGGCAATTTAAAGATTTCATTTGTTTAGAATGTATTTAAGCCCCTATTCTAACTCAGGATACATTTGTAGATATAGCACTAAGCATTACATAAGTATGAGTTTAATGGACATTCAGTCTTTAAATTTCTTCTTACGCAGCACTGCAACACATACTTTTTGACTTTATTTTTATTATATACAGCACTTAATTTTCATTCTGTTTTTGTATTTTAATTATTTTATCATTTTCAAAACACAAAGAATTATTAATTCTCCATTTATCCTTGGAAAATGTATAAATTATATTGAAATCCTCTATTAAATATGTCCTGAAATATTTACAGTATAGTTTTTATATATGTTCAATTATATATTTTCATTACTCTTTGATGAATAGCACTGGTTAGCCTTTGTTGGTGTTTGTTTCACTTTTATTACATTGTTTTGGAATATCCACTCCAGCCCTTTAGCATGGGCCAAGTACCTGTCCTTGTTTTACACCCATGTCTATTTTTTGCGATTATTCTGGCTCCATTTAATTCTGTCACTGTCATAGTTTATGTCCAAGGATTGGACTGTGTGTGCTCATGCATGTCAGTGTGTCATTCAAGTGAAGTTCACAATTCTTTTTCTAGCTTTTTCTATTCTGGGAATAACCAAGAATATTGTTTTTGCTGCTTTCCGCTGTAAACAAGAGTTAGGCTACGGCAATTCGAAGTTTCTCTTGCACTCAATCTTTTGTTACTCTTCAAAGTATCAGGGAAGTACTAGTACTACTAGACTAGTCTGCATTACAAATTCTTTCAAAAAATTGCATGAATCAAGCAAGTACACACATTCATTCAATCATTCATTCATTTGTTCATTCATCTTCCGTACAGCACTTTTTTTTTGTAAGAGTTGCGAGGGTTGCCGAAGCCTATCCCAACTGACTTTGGCCGAAAGGCAGACTACATACTAGAATGGTCGCTAGTCACCCGAACACCATTAGCCATCAACATACTAAATTTGATAGGGCTGTGTATTATTTCCTATAAAGCTCCATTCAATATATGCTAATGTTAATCCATATCAGAGAGTAGGAGAGACACATTCTGTATTCTTAACATCTAAAACGATTACTCAAGGAATGTTTGGTGAACAGGCTTATCTCATTATTTGATTCCATCTTTAAAAGAAAAAAAGGATGCAAAAGGAAGACTTGCTAACAGTGGCTTCCGTAGGCTGTGTATGTATTGTGTATTCTTAAGTCTTATATCAACGTTGGTCTGGCAGTCTGTATATCTGATAGCACTAGGGTGGTAAAGGAGGGGGACTGTTTCCCAATGGCACTGACGGAAAGACACAAACAGAAAGCAGGCCCCTAATTTAAAGATATATGCAGTTTTATGGTTTATTAAAATTCAACATGCAATAGAAAACAGACAACACCTCAACACCCAGTTTGACCTGTATCGACCTGATTGGTTTAGTGTAGTACTCAGCATTTAAGGCATGCTTGTCCATGTGTTTGAAGATAGATGTGCAGTGTTTGTGCATTGAGGCCTTGTTGGCTTCAATTGGCAATCAGACAATCCAGTGCTGCATTTGTATGATTTATCATCACTTAATTGGCCGAGGTTGACAGGTATGATGACTCTATACACCAATCGAGCATTTGATTTGTAATGTAGCTTAAACTTAGTTTCCAAAAATGGTTTTTGTATTTTAATTTCAGAGAGAATCTTAACTGCAAAACTAAGACAATTGCATTGTTGAATCAAACAAAATCTGTCTCTTCAGCTCTCTTACCACCGCCTCTCGAACTGACTGTGAAGAGCAAAGCCCCACCCTGACTAAGCAGCTGACATAGAAAGGCGCTCTATAATTAAAATCTGTAGCGAAACAGTCCTTCATCCGTCATTCTGTCAATTTTTAAGCTTGTGCTCCCAAGATTCAATCATCTCAAAGTTTTCACGGTATTCAACCAGCGCGTCAAATAGTGAGCGTATGAGTCAAGCATTTTCAGTAATATTCGTTTCATACAAGCATACAAATGCAGACCATGGGATATTGATTTTTTTTTTGTGGTCATAATTGTACTGATGAATACAAATTGGATATAATGAACTACATACTAATATCAAAGCTAACAGAATAATGACAAGAACCTTTTTCTATTATGCATAGGTTGCTAACTTGCTTCTGTGCAATTAGCCCCAATGTGCTTTCAATACATTTGGTTTGCATTACAAACAGTGTTCATGTAAAAATATTTTATTCACCTCACTGACAAAGGTTGATTTGGCCTTTGTAATTTATCCCAATCTAAAGTCGTGTCTGAGAACATCAAATTGAGTTGTTTCATTCATCATCATCCGTGCCGTGCATCCTTGCAAGAGTTGTGGGGGTGTTGTAGCCTATCCGAGCTGACTTCAGATGAATGGCAGACTACACCCTAGACTGGTCGCCAGTCAGCCATAACGCACAGAGAGAGACAGAAAACCATTCGCTCTCACATTTATGGCACTACCGAGCGGGGATCGATCCCACACTTCCCAGCACCGAAATCAGGCGAGTGAACCGCCGAGTGGTTTCTTTTGTTCCATTTCATCCATCTGTTCTTATTTGACTGCCATCTATGGATGACGTCTCCCCGTTGTTCCCACTACCATAAGACAACTAACCACTAAATGAGTGTTCCAGGATTTATTTTAGACTTCTGAGTGAAAATACACTTTATTTTCATTTTATTTTTCAAAAAACAACAACAAAAATCCCAAAGTTTTACTTTTTAATTTAATTAAAACTCAGGCAATTGCATCAGTTTGTAACATTTAACTAAGTAATTATCTAGTTATACGATCCTTTTGTTAGTTGATTTCATTAGCAATAAACCTAATAGGATAATTTCCCCCAGAATGAAGTGATTTTTTTTAACATAGTAAAAATGTTGTTTCGCCCTTATTTTAAAGACAAATATAATTTATTAACACAGTTTCTTGTCTATCTAGAGCACATTGAAACATGGAAAACAAAATCTGTAGTGTTTCTGTCCATTTGAAATTCTTATTCCAACAAGTAAATCATATCAGCATAACAGCAAGAAAGCAGAAACACAGTGTGCTTTGCTGTTAAGGTCTGTCAAAAATGCTGCCTAGACATTCCATCAATGATTAATGCTGAAAGACCAAGTAAAAGTGCAGATTCCCTGCTAAATCTTTGATACAGGAATCCAAAGGCCATAAGAGCAAGGACACAAAAATGTGACGACCATCATTTTCTCCCACTTATCCAAAGTTATCTTGTGGTGCCCCCATAGGTTCAGAAGGGAAGCCTAGATTTCTGCGAGGATCCTAAGGCATTTCTGAGACTGCAGGGAAACAGTCTCCCCAGCATGTCATAGGTCGGGCCCGCAGCGTCCTCCCAGATGCCGAGATATTCATTCATTCATTTTCCCTACCGCTTATCGTCAAGAGGTGGTGGAGCCTATCCCAGCTGACTTCGGGCACCAGGGGGAAGACACCCTCAATCGGTGGCCAGCCAATCCCAGGGCACAGGGAGACGGACAACCATTCACGCTCACCCTGATAGTGTAAGCGTAGGGGCAATTTTGAGTGATTAAACAGCCTTCATGCATGTTTTTGGGATCTGGGAGGAAAGCGGAGTACACAGAGAAAATCCAGGTAAGACCGGGGAAGAACATGCAAACTCCACACAGTGAGGACCGACTTTGTATCGAACCCAGGACCCCAGAACTGTGAGGCCGACGTGCCAACCACTATAATATGTAAATTTTACATTGATCCTGTTCAATATATAGTACAAATCATTTTTTCTGATCTAAAATAAAAAAATTGTCACATAGGTTCACATCACATAAGCAGGGTTTTATTTATTCAAGGATTTTTTTAAACTTGGCCCAGCACCTGATATCAATAGAAAATTCAATCTATATTGTGGCATACAAACCACTTAAGAAAAAAATGAGGCAGTGTATTAAATTATATTTCCTTTGTGTTTTTATGTGCACTTTTAAATTTGATCACATCACATTAATTGCATCAAAGAAAGGCATTTGTAGACAAACAAGTGCTGGTTATAATGAGACCATACATTATTAAACATTGGGACGGTCAATTACAGGCACATCATTAAATACCAATGATAATTTTTGCAATACTTCATGAAATAAAGTGCTTGTGACAGTGGGAGTGCTATTAATGGAGCAATGAGAAAGCAATGATTGGATCTGTGCAAACATAGATAAATCACCTGTGCGCTTTAGTCAAATTTCCCATCTGGTGACAATGTGTTGCTTCCTAAATGAGTAGCTATAAGCAACATTTCGGATACTTTGCACTGAGGGTGATCATCAGTCTGTTAACACATTGGCTTTCATTGATGGCATTAGACAAACTGGATTGGACATCTAGCCTTGTCAATGTCATTGAAAGATGAACATTCACAGCCACCTCTCCCTGTTTAAATAAGTTGGGTGGTTAGCTTTGTCAATGGCAGGCAATGATTTATGGTGACCAGGTGGCATAGTATGTTCGTAACTATAAACCTAGACTTACGAAAAGGGATGTGCCAACCGGTCCTCAAGGAGGTCCTGCTTTTTGTTCCATCTAATCCAGCACAGAAAGTTTAACCAATAACTACAACAAGTAGCAGCTGACTCTTTAATCAGCTGCAATCTACTGATTACACTTATACAACACAAGATTGGTGAAAAGATGTCATCTTGTTTGGTCAGAATAAAATAATAATAATAATAATAATCGGACATAGGCCATGTCGTCATTACCACAACACAAAAGCCTACTTGTCATCACACGCAGAAACTGCGTGTGACGAAATTGATGGTGCTTCTCCATAAGCTACGTTTAATCGGCAAAAGACCTAAATAAGTGTAAGTTACGGACTTGTAATTTGTCATTCCGCTGTTGTGGATACAGGTCGCTTACCTCTCGATTACCGCACACTGTCTGCCACTTACCTTACTTCAAGTCAGCTAGTAGGAGGCAGATCACCAACCAAACATCTATTCATATACCGCAGAAGGGAATGTGTGTTATGTTAGCGCGAGTTTAGATGTCTGATGGATGTGGGGAAAAAACTGTCCTTAAGCCTATTTGTCCGAGCTTTGTGGGACCTATAGCGTCTGCCACAGGGCAGCAGCTGGAACAGATTGTGACCAGGGTGGTAAGGGTCCCCTATGATGTTGTTGGCTCTGCTGAGGTAACGAGGGCTGGCAATGTCTTCAAGTGAGGGCAGAGAGCAGCCGACAATCCTCTGGGCAGTGTTAATCACTTTCTGCATGGCCTTTTTGTCTGCCGCCGTGGTTCCAGCGTACCACACTGTGATGCCGTACGCCAGGATGCTCTCTACAGTGGTTCTATAGAAGGTTCTCAGAAGATTGGAGCCCAAGTTGTTCTTCCTAAGTACCCTATCCTGCAGCCACGGCAGCTGTTTCTAGAATAGTTTGGATACCTCTGCTTTAGAGGGATTATCATTAATAAAAACAAAAACGCCCCCATGGAACCCTCAGCTTCTATTTTCAGTTTGAACCCAATTATTTTATTTCTATGTATATCCTGGGAAAGTAAAGCTATATACAAAAACCGAGACATGCAAGGTAGGCTGATGGGACACTCTAAATTGCCCCTAGGTATGAATGAGTGTGAATGGTTGTTTGGTGACCATCTTTGCGTGATATCATGTTATTTTGGTCCTTCACTGTCTCTCATATCAGAAAAAAAATCAAGGGAGATGAGAATCAATGGTAGCATTTCTCCACAAATAGTAAGAATTACCCGTGTCCGAAAATGGATGCAATCTTAGAATTTTTTACCAAAAAATATATGCCTCCAAGGGTGAGCTTTTTAAAGTAGGCTTCAGTCTTCATGCAGCGTCACCTTTTTTAGTTTAATGTCATGGTTTAAGAAAAAAATTAACCTGTGTTTATAGAACTTTAATGGAACTTTATGCTGATTCCATAAATTAAGACTTTTCAACCAGGTCCTTCCACTTCCATTTAAGTTCATTTGAAGCTATTAGAAGAAAAAAAAGATAACCCTTTGCATTAGGCACAGATAAAAATCAGCTCTGGGATAGTTTTGCTACTTAAATTGGCCTGAACCTGCAATTTGGCATAAACTAGCCTTGTGTTTTCCACTAGGATTTACTTTTTTGCTCAAATGTTACTTGTTCGGTGTACAGAATATGATCATAACGTGTCATCCTTGATTTATTGCCATCTGTTAATTCCGTTTCAAATTTTCCTATGAACAGAGGTACTTTAGAGCAGAGATGGGTAGACGTCAGCATCGTTCATGCTAGAACGTTTTCAACTGACATTGCTCTGCCATTGATGGGGTCCCCTTTTCAGGACATAGCAGAGACTCTTAAAGTGTTACTTTTTTGCTAGAATACCCATTTTTTTCCATAGGAGAAATGAACAGATGCACATAGACAGCGGAGATGGGGAGCAGAGAGTGATTCTCAAAAGGACCAAGTAAGAGTTGCAGACACTGCACTTCTAATCAGATAGGAAAAGCCTCAGTCATCAAGGTTTAGGTTCGATGTATGTGTGTGGGAAATCAGGCACAGTGAGTGCACACTCCTGAATGTGACAGTGTGTTTGCCTGTAAGCATAGAAAAGTATGGTACGTGTGTAAGCAGCAACGTACTGTATGTGTGGGCGGGCTGCAGTGTGGCTTGTGTCACTCTGCTGATGAGTCAGTGTGAGACACAAGCTGCTAAATCACTGCTGACACACAGCAAGTGTATTTTGAATAATTTATGAAGATGTAAGATCGGATATGTGCATTGAAGGGTTCTGCAGTTAAATTAGGGCAAAAAATGTGGAGTCTTAGAAATGGTGAGTTCCTCAAAATCATAGCACGACTAAAAGTGAACTAAAGTATGTGCTGGGATTACGAGGGAATTGCAAAGTGCCATGGATTTGGTCAAGTAGTGATTTATATAAGAAATAAGAAACATTAGCCTATTAAAATATATATATTTTTGAAAATTTATTGGGAGGAGGCAAATGAACATTTAAGTCAAAATGGATTGGATGTCTAGCGCCATCAATGTCACTGGAATATGAGCATTCATGGGCCCCACCCTAGTTGAAAGGAATTGGACATCTGTAATTGTCAATGGCAAGCATTGAGTTAATGAGTGAATGGCAGCAATCATTTATCAATAGCTTTTCTAAAGTTCCAGCAACAGAAAAGTGATAAGATTCCATGAAAGTAGAATTAATTAAAAACTGATCTGATGAGATTCAACAGAGATCATGTGGACACATTTAATAGGATTGCACTTTTTAAATTAAATAGAATTCTCTATCTGATTAAGATCTGGATGGAACGCGATTTAGCATTACAACCTCTGATCTTTAATACCAAAACAGGCCTTCTTTCCAAGGCATTCTTTAAAAGGAAACTAAATGTTTCCACAACTGGATTTATGAAATGCAGTGTTTTAACAAGAATGAAAATAGAAAATAGCATGTAAGACCCATTGAACACAAAGTTGCTTAAAACAAATTCACGGGATTTATTTAGTAGCTGGTTATAGAAAGCAGATAAACTGTCATAGAACTCAAAATATTACTTTACCTCTATAATTGTTATTCAAAAGGAAGTTTCAATACTAATCCTAAACAAATCAACACTCCTGCAGACGTGACTTCTATTCCAGACTCCCTTTGGAAAATCAAATGATTCTGCAGCAGCAGAGTCCAAAAGTCTGCCAGCTTAGAAGCTGATGAAGCTTAGGCCTGCAGCTACATTTCAAAATATCCTTCACAAGATAGTTTTTTTTCCCCCTTGTTGTTTTTGGTACTTGCAGTGTTCGCATGCATTTTGTATATCTGACTCAAAAGCAGACTGAACGCAGCAGAGGTGAACGATGGAAAAATCCGTGGCACAGCCCGAGGGATGAGCTCGCTCTGATACTTGTACACAGTGCTTCTGCACAAACATAGAAATGACACAATGCCATATGGAATGTTGGCCCAAACTTAAACATCTATCTTGACTGACAACTCATCCCATGTGTGTAAGTGAAGGGTGTGTATGTGTCAGGAACAGATTAAAATTGTGCAATGAACACTATTGGACATTCACGTTTGGCCAGTTTTAGGGGACAAACTATAACAAGTTCTGTTTTGGGGATTTAACGTTAATATAGGCTCATTTATCTTGCAGATGGAAGGACATCTGGGAACAAACAATGAATTTAGGTGGTGCAATGGGGAATGAAGGGATTTTTCTTAAATAAATACGGAGGTACATTTTTAAATCTGCAACAAATTACTGTTATTAAGCTTATGTTTGCATGTGTGTGAGTATTTGGTAAAAAATATACATATACTTTGGAGTTTATTGTACATTATCCTAGCCAATATATTTGACCATATGTAATGCAAGAAATACTGTATGATCATTTTGCAACATTAGATAAAAGGAACTGAATTTGTAGTAGTCGCAGTAGTAAACATACATACCAAATGTAAAATTTTGGCGTGTGGTTAATGTTTAAAATGCACAAAAAAAGATAATATGGATTGTGAAACTGTAAATTAGGGTCATTCACTAATTCATTTTATCCTCACAAGGGTCATGCTAGAACCTATCCCAGCTAAGTACAAGCACCAGCCAGGGCACACTTTGATTCGGTGGCCAGCCAATCGCAGAGCACAACGAGACAGACAACAATTCACGCTCACACTCATACCTAGGGGGCAATTTACATTGTTCAAACAGCCTACCATGCATGTTTTTGGGATGTGAGAGGAAACTGGAGTACCTAGAGAAAACCCTGCAAGCCCAGGGAGAACATGCAAACTCCACACAGTGAGGGCCCACATGGGATTGAAACCTTGACCCCAGACCTGTGAGGGCGATGCGCTAAACCACTGGACCGCCTCAAGTTTGGCTTAGTATTTTGTAAATTTACATTGAGTTTATTTAGTTTGTTGTCCCTATTGACACTGGTTTATCATCAATCAAACTATTGTAAAATTATCCATAATTAAAAAAATATATACAAAGAAAACCAACTATATAGCGCTAGTCTAATCATATTGTTTCTTGGTCTCTATAGTTTAGGTACATCATTTTTTATTCAATTTATTAAGGACCACTGTCATTTCAAATTAAAAATCTAAATATCTACAATTTTCTGATTTGCTCTCAGAGGCAGTCTCATTTAAAAAGGCATCAATGAGCTATTGCTAATACTTTGTGAGTACTTAATTTAAAGTATATCTCGTGAGCAATCTGTGTTAAGCCTTACTGCAAACACTTTAAACTGGTATATATTGGTCCATTTCAACATTGAACTATTCAGCATTTAGAGCAAGCAATGCTCTTTTAACATTCTAAACCAAATACATTTGGTCCCTGCACATTTTGGTTTGTGACCCATAAATATTGAGTAAACTGATACGCCACTTGAAGTTAAAGTATTTTTCCCTAACAAAGAGCCCTAAAGCATGTTTCAGATGAAAGGAGCCGTTAATCCCCAAGTTGCCTAGTTAGATCAGGGATAAAATCAAGACATTCTCATCTCCAGAAAACGCTTGCAAAATATCAATAAATCATCTCATGGTTCAGCAATGGCACAGCCAGATCTAATCGGACAGGGGCGATTACTATCAACATGCTCCCTCTCTCCCTACAGCTGCAAAATCATCCAAATATGATAAAACTATAGAAAACGGAGATGAGGGGGGAAAGGGGCGGTCAGAGTGGAAGAGGCAGTGGTCCTAGGTCGAAGAGTAAAATGATATATATTGGGTGCAGTGAGAAGACAATTGATGAAAAGAAACTTTTACTTGATAAAGTGCAGTTAAATGAGTAAACAGGAGTAGAGTTCAAATAGCAGTTGATAGAAAATGTGTAATGACAAAAAAATACAGGAAATGAAGTTATTTTAAAATACATTTGGGACAATGCAGCAAGAGATGCTTTTTTGAGAGGTGGAAAATCAGCAGATAATTGCCTAATGCACAAGAAAAGTGATGTTCTGTCAGACAAAAGTATAATTATGTAACATATATTGTATTTTCCGCAATATATGGCGCACCGGCGTACAAGATGCACCTTCACTAGATGTCCTATGATAAAATGGTTTCCATATACAAGGCACACCGCATTATAAGGCACCATAGACGTAGTGAACGTAGTGGTTGGTATACGTTATGTATCCATTAGATGATATACAACTCTAGCATAGTCTCTTCCAGTTTAGAAAAATATTATATTATATTGGCTCGCATTCAAACGAATGGTCAGTATGTGTTAGCACATGCATATACACAAACACTAACTAAATATGCATGCCCTTAAACACTTGTGTTTCAAAAAGCTAACCAGAGCTGATTGTATGCTCATGTGCGAAAATACAGAATACACACATTTCCCTCTCTGTGAATATGCAATATGCATGAAAGCACTTTTCTGGCTTTTTTAAAGGAAGGGGAAACATGTGCATAGTGTACGCAACTCACATACTGTACCTGACTGAGAGTCTTTGGCAACACTTTACATTTTAATAGCCTGGTAATGATGATTTTTATAAGATTGACTTCCTCCCTATCCTTTGAAAGTCTGTCAAAAACTGTAGTTCCGAAAAAGTGTCTGTACTCTTCAGGTGGAACTCGGCTACGTCTCAAAATAAAAATAAAAAAACATACTGATTGAACCCTTGGGTCCTCTGTAAATACTTTATACTCTTTAGCAAACATTAGTTTGATCATTTAAATAGGACAGGAATATGCTCAAGAATGAGTATAGGTGCTTTCTTTGTTTGCGTGCAAAAGAAGTTGCACACCTGGGAAAAAAAATTCATTTTTTTCAGCATAACTGCATACATAGCTCCATCCTTAGTCAAAGTATCTTGTTGGTCTCGGAGAACAGCTTTCAAAGGACCTTTCATGCCAGAACACCTGCACGTACAATACTTTAAGTGGGGAAAAAATACAAAATGCTTTCAATTATAAATGAAAGTTATATTTTGAAGAGTTACAAGAGAAAAGGGATACCCAGAGGAAACCCACACAGGCCCGGGGAGAACATGCGAACTCCACGCAGGTAGGTCGACCTGGATTTGAACCCAGAACTATGAGGCCGATGTGCTAAAGACTCAGCCGCTGGACCGCCCAAATAGTTATTTTTAATTGAGATTTAAATACTGTTACAATATCCGAATTCAATTTCCAAAGATTTTGCTAGAAACAGAGACATTTGAAGCATTCATTCATCTTCCATACTGTGCATCCTCGAAAAGGTTGCAGGGGTTGCTGGAGCCTAACCCAGCGACTTTGGGCGAAAGGCAGACAACACCCTATGGTCGACAGTCAACCGTAGGGCACATGGAGGGTCAAACGATCTTATGCGCTCACAGTCATACCGCCACCAGCGGGAATCGAGCCCGCGGCTGCCCGCAACGAAGTCAGGCGAGTGAGCTTCTACATCAGGAGTCGGCTCCATAGTTATTCAATCAAATTAAAAATTCTAAAGGTCACACACAAAAAAAATGCATATTACACCTGGTCCGCAGTATTTACTATGGCTTCCTTTTAGGAAAATAAATTTGTTAGCTGTAAATTGTTATTTTGCATCCAGAATACATGGAATGATAGATTCAAATTGTGTCAACTTTTAAAAATATCTGTAATTATAAAGTAGAAAATTTCTTTTGACATATTAAATAAGGATTAAAAACTAATTTTATGCCACTGATTATGGCAGGTAGAACAGTTTAAAAAAAGAAATAATTGCAGGTGGTGATCCAAGCCTGCTAATCTTTGTTTGATGAGCGGGTGAATCACCCACCAGGGATTTCTATTAACAATATCTGTATATGTGACAGTATAATTCAACAATTAAAACATCTCAAAGTAGCATTCGACATTTTCAGGAATTACTTTTCAAAAACATTCTGTTTCTTTCTGCCTTTCATTGCTTGCTTTGTTCCATTTTTGAATTGAAATCTGCAGGGAGTGAAGCTGAGACACACCATCAAATCAATAATATGTTGTCTTCTACTCTTGTTTTGCTCTCTATTTCTGTCCCTGGGATTGTTTCTGCATTGACATTATTGTCATCATTAATTTGAACCTTATCTGTGTTTGTGGGTGTGCATGAGCATGAGCCCTCCCGAACCGTCAGCTTGAGTCTCAGCAGGAAATTCAGTTACAGTAGCCAATTAGAGGCCACACACTTCCGAAAGCCTTCACAGTCACACAGACGCAAAAACACTAACAGCTCAGCCCTTGGCTAACAGTCTACTCTCCAGGAAATTGTTCTCTTATATTATGTCTTTGGTGCACATTATAATTAAAATTATTCTGAATTAAAGTGATCCTTTTAACCAGTTTGAAAGTAGGCTTTGGGTCATTGCCAATTTGGAAGAGACATTTGTGGCCAAGGTTTTACTTCATATTATAATGTCGCCAAGCCCACAACAAGCCCAGAAAATGATGCTGCCAACAGAGCATTTCTACTTTGCTATAGCAATCTCAGTCTCGCAGGATTTCCCCTTTCTCCCCAAATGTAACTCTTCAATTTCAGTTTTGTCATTTAGATACCAGTTTGATTTCACAGTTTATCTGGAGTGCAGTCACAGCCAGTTACACACAACTATGGAGCTAAACTCTGCTCTTTGAATTGTTACCCGTAAACTTTCAATGGAAACTCAAAAGTCTGACTCAGGGAAAACTTCCATTTTGGGCTTCATCGATACACTCACGTACCAAGAGAAGAAATGCACCCTGTTCACATGCTAAAATTTGAGACTGAATCACTGTGTAAATCTAACAGTGATCTGGTCATCTGTGAATTGAAGGCCTGTTAAAGCTTGAGGCTAAAACTGAGCGGTGCGGCATCAAAAGATCCCTCTTCTCCGAATGGCCATTGAGGCTAGTTTTGAAATACACAACATATCCCCCACACATCTCAGTAGGTATATCACTTTCTTAGCTGCAGTACATACTACTAAGCTTCTTTATCACGTATACATCTCTTTTACTCAAAATTATTTTTCTGAAATAATTTGCTAAGATTTTTCTTTATTTATATTACAGAAGTAATGGATCACAACCAATCTAAAATATTGAGATTTAAATACTGTTACAATATCCGAATTAAATTTTCTAAGATTTTGCTAGAAATTAACACTTCAAACTATTTGACAAATGCTTTGTGAGTGGTCTGTGATAAATCATAAGATTATTGCTGCCTCTGTCCATCCGTATATGACCTTGTGCTACCCATAGATTTGCATTTCCCTGGCAACCAACAATATCAGAAGGAACACTCTCACAATGTTACGGTGCAGAGAAAGGCAATGGAATTATGGTTGACGCAAGAATGTGATGCAAATGTTACGTAAATTTACTTGCCAAGACAGCATTATGAAAAGGACGATTGGTGTTAAATTGAGGTGAAAAGCAGCTTATAGTAGGACTCAATGCCGTGTGAGACTGAAAGCAAGTGTGGTCACCCTTCACTCAACACATGGATTAAATGCTACAGAAACAGAGAAACGGAATGACATGGACGTTTTAAAGCCTCAAAACCAAGACAGAAAAATGATGTCTGTAAGATTGTTACAGTTTGAATTATATACAGTAGATGCATTTTTAAAGCTCCTGAGGACTCAGTTGTTGCAAAGATTAGCCATGCAATAAACTAAAGGTTTGGTAGATACGAAAGGAATGTCCAGGAGGGAATAATCAATAATTTAACAACTAAAAGATCAGTTACACCTGGATAATCCTTTTATACAAGTGGTGCATAAAAGGGCCTCCTCAAAAAATAAAGGAAAACTAAATAAAGCTAAAAAAAAGCTCAGTCATTCAGATTGCAGTTTCCGTTCTAGATGATATACTCCCCAACTATAACTATCTTTTCCTATTATAATAATAATAAAAAAGGCAACGTAGGCTAGAGTCTTTTCAGTTTCACAGATAAAATTAATGGGGGTATTAGTTTCATTTAAATAAACAAAACAATAATCAACTTTACATTTATTCAATATCAAATGGAAATATATGTTGTCAATAGTAATCACTGTCGAAGTACAACTTTGACAATATTTTCCAGAGCCAATTCCAAAGTGCATTCTGAGTAAAGATTTTCTATTGAGATTGGGGAAATAAACAGAAGCAAATGCAGCTGTAATGAGAAAACGTTTTGAAACAGCCAGAATATGCAACAAATGACCCAGAAACAATTACAGTGCATTTAACACATTCTTTCAATTAATTGAATTTGACTGTTTACCTACAAATCAGAATTCACATGCCGTTCAAAGCTCACACGTTTGGTGCCATTTCAGTACTCTTAATAGTTACTATACGAGCAAATATCTAAGCAAGAAACATAATCAAACATCAAGGTGTAGATATAAAAGTTTAAATGTTATGACTAATGATTTCTCCAGGATTTTGCTTAAAATAGCCCATATTTGATAAACCCACCCAATCCATTTGTCTACTTCCCTTGGTCTTTGAAAATAGATAAATTGGGGAGGAATCTGATCAATCTGGCAACACTGGCTGTGTTAACATAATGCAAGAGACAAGGAATTTTAACCTAGTGCAAAGTATATTTAAAATGGCGAATGAAACCTTTAGGCCAACCTGGGCATGTTCTTATTTGGTCACTGTAATTTTTTTTTAATTCTTCAGCTTCTTTGTGTCCATTTTAACTTAAATTTTCCAAATATGTTTATTGTATACAGTTTGTAGTGTTATACTATTTTAAGGGATACACATTTATATTCTGTAATTGAAAACAGTGTAATAGTGAAAAGTAAGATAAAGTTTAATAGAGTCTAAAATAAAAGTAAAACTAGAGCGGTTTGTTGGAATAATGATTCAAACCTCTAACAGGTTAAACAAAACAAAAGTGCTGGTATTGTCCTTTGTAGATCCTGACCAATCTACACCTACGCAAGGACTTTGAGGGGTATGGGGTTCGTGTGTGTGTGGGTGGGTGTTCACAGGCTGGACTGAAGACACAAAGTCCAAATTGAGGTCAGAAGACCTCCTTTATTCCAGAATGCAGCGAAGCAGACATGAGGATATGAATTGGAGCCTTTAGCAGAGGCCCTAGTAATGTGCAGCCCTCACTAATCGTGCTACATAATCAGTTTTCTGTGACTGAGCAATCTGTTTGAAATGGGAGGAACATGCAGTGGTGATTGCTTGATAATGCTCTGGTCTCCTAAAACATTGCGGTTTAAAGCACATCTGCTCATGAAAGACACATTGTTGAGGCTCATAGCGGCAGGCAGCAGTTAAAGATTAATGCCTTTTGTCCAACAGGAGACTCATGGAAATCACATTGCTCAATTTACCTAAAAAATAAGTATATATTTCTTCAATGTACACACAACATTTTTAGCAATGAATTCCATGGTTTGAAACTATTTGTTTAAGGAGAGGAATAAAGGAGATAAACAGGAAGGGGGAATATTTGTTTATTAAATTTTCATCAATCATTCATTCATCTTCCATACCACACATCCACAAAAGGGTTGCGGGGTTGCTGGAGCCTAACCCAGCTAGCTGTCTTTGGGCGAAAGGCAGACTAGTCAGTCGTAGGGCAAACAGAGAGAAAAAAATGACCATCCGCATTCCCAATCATACCGCCACCAGAAAAGTAAACCTTGATAATGTTTTTCTTTTTTTTAATTGATGTAGATTTTTTGAGATATTTTACCGATGGAAAAATCTCAGCAGATTGAGAAGTGAGAGCCTTGATGAGCATCTATTCATTTAGATACCTAAAAACCTTAAATTTTCAATTACTCTATTGCCACCATGCAACTTCTATTAAATAACATGCACTATAATACTTTTCCAGGGATTAACCGCTTCACAAAATTTAAATGAGCTTCCTTTTCTTGTGTATGCTCGCTTGCATGTCTGTCCGTGGGATCATCTCATTTCTATATTTGTGCCATCCTCAGTCCTACCTCCTCTACTCCCACCACATTTCCAATTGAGGAGATGAGTAGACAGGAAGGAATCACAAAAATGAAATGAGACTGTCATTCCTTAATGACATGGTATGGGAATGACTAAAAAAGATGATGTCACACTCTCAGTAATCCCTCTGTTAGAATAATCACTGCTTCCTGGGCCAAATTACCCACAACAAATGGATATGTAACTGCAGTGTATACCATGGTCATACCTAGTAATTTTAAGACAGGAGTCATTTAAAAGGAGGCGATGAATTACATTTTCACACGCACCGACATAAATAACACCATTCTTTAATCCATCCATCCATTAATCCATTTTATATATGAGCTGAAACATTTTCCGAGCCGATTGTGGGTGAAACACAGGGCACAGAGAGAAATAGCCATTCATATTTACAGTATATTCACACCTACGACAACCAAGACACAACAGTGAATGCTCACAGATTGCAGACAATCATAGTCAAAAAAACAATTTGTAGCAGCTAGTGTAGTAATGTGGAGGTCAGTCTGGTAGGAAGCAGGTCAAACTAAATGGTACGTACATGAATAAACACTTGATGGACACATCTCAAGTGAATGAGAAATGTGGAGTTAAAAACAACTTGCTTCAATAATCAACAAAACCTCAAGTGTGTAACTGAATTTCAATACATATGCTGATTGGAGAAATTGACATTATACTGGATTTAATGGAGGGACGTTTTTAGCACATGATCAATTCCGGAAAATTTACTGTATAAATCAGAAAAAAGTCATGTGTTTTTAGAGGCGCTATTGCATGAAAAGCCCCTTTCAGACACACGGTGAAGTCCGATAATCTGGGTATTTACCCGAGACAGAGCGCGGAGGCTGATGACGTAGCTATTACATGCCTGCACTACATTTCCACATTTTTCTTCACTTCTAGATAAAATGACTTTTGATAAGCAATTGGAAGTCTCTGCCAATTTTAGGGCTCAGGAAGAGACCTTTGAATGGGACTGTGCAGGGTAGCAGAAAAAAATGTAGTACGGATGTTTGTAGCAGTCTTTCTTTGTATTATTGTTAGAGTTTAAAAAAACGTGAGAGAACATGGCATTGTTCAGCAGGCTCTCTTATGAATGAACCTGTCGCTTTGGGACAACAAATTAACTTTCTCTAGCTATCTAAATAGGCACAACATCACGCCCGAGTCGCGCAGTGTATGTTATAGCTGCCGAGCCACGTAAATTCCAGTACATTTCCATGTTGAAAGTCAAAATGCAGGTAGATAGCATGTCACATACCCCAGTAATGTTGCTGTATAATATGTCTAATAGAGAAAAAATTTAAATCTCTTCCATCTAAAATGAGAAGGCAATTAAAAGATGTTTCATTAATTAATACAATTAGTGCTTTTGCTCAAATTAAATATGCTGTATTATATTTAAAATCTCAGTCACAGATGTTCCCTAAAGTATTATGCTTCTTTTATAGATTTCTTTGAATGAAATGTACAAGACAGTAGAATTTGTGTGCCAGGTTGCTCAGACTCTCTAAATCTCTGGTATAATAATTGCCCCTGGATGGTACTTTTTTAATTTTTAATTATTATTTTTTAATTCTAAGGCTCTTATTTTTAAGGTGAATGTAATAATTTGATAATAAATATGAATCTGACATCTGTGAAATCTTTCGTTGCAAAGGTGTTTCTAAATTGATTATAAATCCAGTTTCTTTTTACGAATCTTTATTCTGGGGAAGATTTGTTATTATACACAGATTAAGCAGAAAAAGTAACAAGAAATTAAGAAGTCATATAAAAAACAATGAGAGAATAGTCATTCAAATGACCCTTAGATAAATATTTAGGTCAAACCATGGAGTTTGTTTGCTACAGCCGCTAAGTGTAGTGAAAACATGTTGTGCCTCTTTATTGCTTTCATGAAAAAAAACAAAAATCAGCAAGTCCAAGAACTTGGCTGTATTGCCTTTGTATTCTTTCTTTCATTTTATTCTGTCCCATAGATAATATTGCTAAAAATAGAAGATTTTACAGTGAAAGTGGAATACACAATTGAAATAAATCATACAATGTGCATATGGTCACAAGAATATGAGAGTGTGAAGTGATACGGCATTAGACTGCAACAGGCATATAATAACATTGGGCCCTGTGACATTTTAATGAAGTCACCAGGTGGAAATTCTGGACATGGTCCATGCTCTTGCTAATTAGTGGACCTTTGCAGTTCAGCACACATTTTTACAAACACACACACCTGTGTATGCACACATAAATGATGGATAGATGTCAAAACCAGGTCTCCTATCTGTTTGTGTGTGATCAACGAATACAAGTGCAAAGGTAAAAACCTATTTGTCCAGACTCTATTAAACACCTGTTCACTAGTTTAATGTATATGACCTTTAGACTCAGGCTGCTACTGTTGTACAGCAAAGTAAGTAGATGAGGACTAAAGCCTTTCTGAGAACAAATTCCTAAAAAAAAACATTCACTAATCTACCAATAAAATAATTATCTTGATATATGATTTCCAATTGACATAGTAAATTTTAAGAGTGTATGTCCCTATTGCCTTCATACTCGTCAACAGAGCGATGGAATTCTGCAATCTTGATTCTTTATCATCTATAACAGCTTTAAACAACAGGAACAAATAAGATGTTTAAGGAGCAAGCATGCATTTGAAAAGCAGAGATCTATGATTTTAATTTAATCGCTATTTTGTTTGGTATACTGTAGTTTTGTGCTATAGAAAATACTGAAGTTTGAGTTCAGTAAAACAGGGTTTTTTTAATAGATAATACCATTTTCTCATATAGTAGTTATGGCTGTGCGAGTGCATGGTTGTCCCTCTCCTTGTGCCCTGCGATTGGCTGGACACCGATTCAGGGTGTCACCCCCCTCTGGCCCGAATTCAGCTGGGATAGGCTCCTGCACCCCCCACGACCCTAGTGAGGATAAAACGCTTCGGAAAATAAATGGAAAATTAAGGATGTGTGGTATTAGTGCCAAACTAAACTGCCTTGCAGGCAAAAAGGCACAATGATCCAGAAATGACAGAAAATAAAATTCACTGTGCTGAGTGGTAAAATGTGTCTGGTCACTTGCTTTACTTGTAGTCAGTGAGTCACCTTATGAACATTTTTCTTCTGGTTGTCAATCCGAATGGATGAGACTAATAGGGTCATGCATGCAAAATACTCCAGTCTCTCTGAGAGAGGAATCCTCTCTTTGAGGTTCACCATATAAGACCTCAGAATGTTGAGTGGTTTGTGGCAAGTGCTGTCAATGTGACTTCGAGTCAGTTCCTCAGACAGCCCAGCCGTGCAAGACAGTCCCAATGGGATGTTTTTGCTCCACCTGTTGCAATATTAGTTTGTGTATTCTGTTGGACACGGAGAAATAAAAATGAAAGCTTGTAATGTCATGTTTCATTGAGAGTAAAATGAGCTCCACTGCTGTTATCACATTTATGTGATAACATGAAACAATAACTGTAAAACCAGTTGCTTTATACTTGCCAGTAAAATTAATAGATTTTTAATATTGTGAATATTTAGACTTAAGACAATACACATTATTTGTGCTTGTTAAAACAAGCAACCAGTGACAATATACGCATGAGAGGATCTCATCTCATCTCATTTTCTGTGGCCAGCCGATCGCAGGGCACAAGGAGACAGACATCCATGCACACTCACACCCATACCTAGGGGCAATTTAGAAGGTCCAATCAGCCTACCATGAATGTTTTATATATACGTATATATATACATATATATATACATACATATATACATATATATGTATATATGTATATATGTGTATATATATACATATATACACATATATATATATATACATACATATATACATATATATGTATATATGTATATATATACATATATACATATATATATATACATATGTATATATACATATATATACATATATACACACACACATATATATATATATAAAATGTAATCATGCAAACCGTATAAATCGATTTACTGTTTTTCTCCAAGGTGGATTATCCGCCTTGCAAAAGTGCAGCCTACAATAGCAGCGTACAGGCAGTGGTTGAAATTTAGAGTGGCAGTCGACCAGCAGCCAATGGCAATGTCATATAACCAATGTCAGACTATATATTGGATTGCCTATACTGGCATCACAAAGCGCTGAATTTTTTTCAGGCAGTGGCTGTGGATGCTAATGACAGGTATTCTGTATAACATTGATTTCTTTTCTACCTTGTGTGCCTGGCAGCCAGATTTGAGCACCAACATGATACCCTGTATCAAGACTGCTAATTAAATAAATGAAGGGCTCTTCAAAGAGCCAACGGGGTGTCAGCTCAGTCACTTATCGTATGGCAAACCCTCTTTGCTTCCAGACTTCTGTCATAGCTGTCAGAGCAATCGAATTAGCATGACTGAAACACTTAACTTCAACATCAGTATGGGCAATGGCCCCTACACTAAATACAGTATTCGACATCTAGGGACGCAGCAATGATCACTCCGTAACCATTATCACTCACGCAAGCTTTTGGCTGTAGGTGTCCTCCTTGCCACATTCTCTCTGCCTTCAAGATGCTCTCTCTCCTCCCTCCAGCTAATCATAATCTTATTACCTGTCCAGACATCTGTCCATTTTAATCATATCATTTGATTTAACATTGCACTGCAATAATAGCTGAATTACACAAATTGCAGGTGTCACAAACACAAATGTGTACCCGCATGCATGCATGATATATACATGTATACACGTGTATACATGTATACATGTATATATATATATATATATATATATATATATATATATATATATATATATACATATATACATATATATATATATTTATATTTATATATATATATATATATATATATATATATATATATATATATATAAAACCATAAAATATGTTTATACCAGCTTTTGCTAGACTTGGCTGATGCATTGATAATGAATGTGAAGCATTTATTCAATGAAAACCTCGTTTCAGATAAACAAATATGTACCAAAATGAATAGGATCTGAAATGGATATGAAATGAATTCATTAAGCAAATAATGAGGGATTTGATTTAAAGCAGAAAGCATAACTTGTCCATGTTTTAAGTCTCGCAATATTTCAGGGAGCATGAAACTAGTGGCCCATCCGGCCATCGTTTGATTGATGCTAAATCAGACAAGGGGTAAAAACGTGTCACTCTGAGTCATTGCAGACAGATACAATTTACTCTAATTTACCAATGTGACCTCCTCATTATTACTCACTTTTTTTACTCTCCTCTTCCTATTAGAAAGCTTCCAGTATTTTATAAATGAGAAATGTGTTTGAATACGAGATTAGTCTTATTGTTGATATTCTTAAATTCAATGAAATAAAAGCAGTGTGGTTAATATTAATCATGCCAGTTTGAACCAAATAAAACAGTATATATAACTGCATTAGCTAAAGATGTACGATCAATTGATCATTATCACCCAATATGGCTTGAAAACTATGTAATCAATGATTACCGATCAATATCTTTTAACTGCAGGTTCCAAGCATCGATCGATTAACAGCGGTTGGCTACTCTCCAGCTTGTTAACTGCACATTCTCCATTAGATTGGTTCAAACATTAATAGTCATATCTATATCAAGTATAGCATTATATTTTGATGTTCACTTGACTAATAGTTTGTGTTTATGATATTGTGAAATGTGTCTGGTGCATTGCCCATTCCTAATGTGTGCAGTTGAGCTAATATACTTTAATACTGGGAACAAGTAATGTGTTTAGCGAAGGAATGTGTGCAGTGTTCAGGATCATTGCATTTATTATGTGTGATTTTTAAGTCTGGTATCTGATCATGCTTAATTGTGTCTGTTTGCTAGAAACCAAGTTAACAATGTATTTTTCACACAATGAACTCATTGAATAGATAATTTGTATGAAGCCTGTAGAATTTTTTTTTTATTTTACCTGTTGCACTATTCAGCCTTTTGAAATTCCATATTTGGAATATAAATGTTGTGAATTATGGGTTTCATCAGAAAATTATTTTATTCTTGACCTTTAACATCAAAATAAGCTTGCCATCGCGCCGGAATGACATAAGGCAAACGAAACTACTGAACTGTACTGTTTCCTTTTAATTGTATTTCTTTGAATCTGTAGAGCTGCATTAGATATCTGCAGTGGATAAGGCACAGTTGACCCTATGGGCCGCAAATTAACAGGTATGTTTCCGTTTGACCGTCGGGCAAAATAATAGGTAACCAGCATGAAATACTATAAATATAATTTAATGTTACAATCCATAACCCTGGGTCAGCCTCAATATTTGATTTATTCTTCCTAATCAAAATCTACCTTTGCAATATTATCTTTTCAACTTTGAGTCTGTCACCTTTAAAAAGTATGAAGAGCATTTCACTCTGGTACTTGATACCAGAGGACACGGAATAGATTCAATTATTTGCTCGGTTTGATGATTTGCTATGGCTTTAATAGCTCATTATCAATGAATGTATGACTGTGAGTATTCAGCATTCATCATCTATTATCCATCTAGCCAGAATAAAGCCTAACATACAGGAGATTAGCAGACCACCACTAGTTAGCCAGTCAATTAATCACCAATCCATTCATTCAGTGCGGAAACAGACTGAGAAGACAGGTTGAGTCGTGACCCGCATTCTTTATCATGTCTGACTAACATTATGACTACTGTCTGCTTCCATCTATTTTTCCTTCCCTCACAGATCAAACCTTTGACTCTTCTTTTCACATTCCTCTTTTTTTCTGTTCATGCACGGATTCTAAGATAAAAAGTTAAAAAGTTCAGCAAGAAATCCACCATGAACTTGAAAACCACAATACTTTAAGAAATGTTTGACTGTTTATTTCTTACCATGACCTACTCCCGTCATTACTTTCCATGAAGTACTACAGTCTTTTCAGAACAGTTTGTTTTTTACATATGGTTATTAAAGAAGATCTATAAGCCACATTGCGACCACTGTTATCGCCTTCTGAGTGAATAAAGGGAAACATCAGTGGTCTTTGGCTCCTGTTGAGACAAGAAGAAACTAATGCTTAAGGGTACTCAGAAATAAGGACTCTGCATGGGAAAATGTAATCACAGCATTATGAAGGGCCATTAAAATCCTCATTTCCCACTGGAAATGCGGTGGTACAAACTGCTAACACAGATAGAGCAGGTTTGAGTAGAAGTGGTAAACACTATCAACAAGGACCTCGCATACGAGGAGATGCTGAGGTATGTAACGAATTGACATTGAAAACCATTCGGAGCATAACCAACGTAGGAGAGTTAACTAGTAGTGGTCTATGCTATCAACCCATGTTAATTGATATAAGCTCAACTGTACTAAAGCCAGGCCACCTCGTGGTGTAGAGGTTCACTCGCCTGACTTCGGTGCGGACTCAATTCCTGCTGGTGGGAGTATGATTGGGGGTGCGGATGATCATTTGTCTCTGTGTGCCCTATGACTGATTGGCGACCAGTCTAGGATGTAGTCTGCCCGAAGAGAGCTGGTTTAGGCTCCAGCAACCCCCGCAACCCTTTCGTGGATGGGCGGTATGGAAGATGAATGAATGTAAGCCTTACCAGAACACAAACTTAAACCATACAGTTTTTTACTTCAGCTCCAATCTATCGCAGTTATATATGCTTCAAGATGTTTCTGACCACCATAAATGCGCTTGAAAATCATGAGAAAAAAGCTATTCTTAATTGGTCGTCACACTCATACCTAGGGGCAACCGTACAGTATCAGTATCAGGTGTCAAAGAAAGATCTTGCAATAACAGTAAACGTAGTTAGTGAAACATCCATATTACAGATGGTTGAAGTTAAGTTCTACAAAGTACATGTAATGATTTTTTATTCTTCAATTAATGCCACATTCATTTGCCGTTTACTTGAGAAATAAGACCACCCAAGACAAGAGTATGTTACAACTGGGAGAAACATGACATTCATTCATTTTCTGAACCGCTTAACCTCACAAGGGATGCGGGGGGTTCTTGAGCCTATCCCAGCCAACTACGGGTGGAGGACATCCTGAATCGGTGGCCAGACAATCGCAGGGAACGAATAGACAACCATTCACACTCACACTCATACCTAGGGGCAACCTAGAGTGTTCAACCTGCCTACCATGCAAGCCAGGGAAGAACATGCAAACTCCCCAAAGGAATGTCCGGACCTGGGATCAGACCCTCAATCTCCAAACTGTGGGGCTGACGCGCTAACCACTTCTACACTGGGCCACCGATAAACATAACTGTGTTTTGCTATTCACACAAACATTGTCTTCTGAGCCTGTAAAGTGTGAAGGAAAAATAACAGTGTGGCATTAGTACATTGATCTATAACATCTTATGAAAAGTTGCCCAATTATTTGTGTGTTAATTCGGTGTAGAAGCTGGTGTCAGAAGAAAAGGCCTCCAACTGTCATCAGTTTCAAGAAGTTGGGATGCGTCGTTATTCTAAAAATATGGATGGCGCGGATATAAAGAGAGTTTTATGTCAAAAGTCATTACTAGTAAAATAAAAACTAGGAATGTCAAAGTGTGAGTCACTGTGCCTCTGCAAAGGGTTCATTATTGCAGTCAGATAAGAAGAGGGTCTACAGGGGCAGCATCCTGTCACCTGGTTGGAAAAGGACCCTCCACTCTGGCAGCTGCTTTAGCAAAGTAGCTGAACTGTTCCTCTAAGACACTCGAATCTGTCAGCACTCAGTTAGATATTGGCAGTCAAGGTCTCGTCAAACTTGTTTGTTTTGGGGGAAAAAAGAGCATCAAGTTACTCTGTTTTAGAAAAAATGTCAATGCTTTTCCGTGAAAAGAATGTCATAATCGGTCGGTTGGAGATATTAGCTGGATAAATTAGCCGGTTATGCTGATTTGAGTGTGAAATATTGATGCAGTCATTTGGTGACTGTACGAGATAATGACATTCGTTGAAATAAATGGTATCCGATGTAACCTGGTTATGCATCGTAATATCCTGCTGCATTTAACAAACCAAAATTGCAGCAAAGCATGCGGGACATACAGAACTTGAAGAGTGGCTGCCCTCCAGCACCCAAGTAGTTAATCGTAAGTACCATGGGTGATCAGGGGAATAACACCTGGACGCTCTGGCTGGGGTTCGATGTCAATAAAAAATACTACTTCTACTCAAATATTTTGCTCTAAACTCTGTATTCAATCTTTTTTGACGGATTTAATCTTGAGATTTTTTTAATATACATATCTGCTCATTTAGTCTTTGTTTTGCTATCTTTCATAAGTACTATGATTTGTTTTCTTATTAAATGATAAATTGTTTTTATTAGACATTTTTCTACATGGTGCGAGTGTGAATGGTTGTCCGTCTCCTCGTGCCCTGCGATCGACTGTCCACCGATTCAGGGTGTCCCCCGCCTCTGGCCCGTAATCAGCTGGTATGGGCTCCAGCACGCCCCTCGAAATGAATGAATTTTTCTACATGATAACCATGCAACAATGTAAACTGGCCTCATTTCATCTTGATTTAATTTTGAGGGTAATGGTTTTCTTTCTTTTCATTCAAAACAGTAACAGAACCACATCTATCAGTTCTGTTCTCTTTCAATCTTGTCCCCAACTGTTTCCCGTATTCATTATAATAAGATTGGTTATTGATCACATAATCATCCTCAATATTGATCCAGTAAGAAGTCCATGAAAAATCTCCACAGACTCCGAAAGAGACTGTTCTTGTTGGATGTGATTAACATTAATATTTATGGCTATAGTGTTTACTGCAAGGAAATTCTGGTTTTTAAGGTTCACAGTGAGAGCATTCTTGAAATAGAAGTGATTTCTTGGTGTACTCAACATAACTCCTTTTATTTTCTTTATGGCCATGATGGTAATGCTAAAATCGGATTGTGGTCTTTTATTTTGTAAATTAATAGAAAACACAGCTATTTTGAACGAATCCTCAGGCTGTGATAAAACTTACCAAAGCTTACTTTCTGGATCCAAACATCATCAGACAATAACGAGCAAAGAAAGAAAGAAATAAATTTGCTTAATTCTGAATGCACCATGCATTGTACCTTTGAAAACCATCCATAGTGCTACTGGCGGTACCGCCATATGTCTGCACGTAGATTAGACAGCAATAAATAGAACAGCTTGATAGCTTTCTAGTCTTGGCAAGACCTCAATTCATCTGCATCTTGTTTCCTAAATTCACAGCTTGACTCTTGATGTCTTCCTGATTACTCCGTGAACTGAGAATGGGCTCTGCAATGAGTGTGTCTTAAGTGTATATGAGTGACATGCTGAGATGTGATATTTATTTCTCTGAATTCAAGGAATGAACACACACACACACACACACACACACACACACACACACACACACACACACACACACACACACACACACACACACACACACAGGTTTAGACGCACATATGTCCTGCCTGGCAATAAATGCGCTGACAGGAATGGATGATTACAGATGCCTTTACAAAATAGGGGTCAAATTCAGTTCGGAATATCCAAGAAAAAAATGGAGACATGCTAAAAAGAATATTTTCTACTTTTGTCAATGCATAATGGCAAGTGAATTGTGTCTAAAGTTTCTATTGTAATGTACCTAAGCCAAGCAGTTTTTGTGGGGAAAAATGTTTGTGCCTTTTGCTCGAAGACAGGGAAAATTAACTAAGCCAAAGTGATTCATTTGACCGAAACTTCAATCATGTCATTGGATTTGAAACTCAATGTGATGCTGTTAATAGGGGTTATTATCCCTTTTGTTTGAGAACAGTGGGTCATGAGTTCAGAAGGGTACATGAACAGACAATTTGAAAATAAACACAAAACACCAACTGTATTTTAATTTAATTTACATGAACTATTTCAGTGCAAATGACAATGAACTGCTATCTAATCACTCTTGCGCAGTGAATTTAAATGAGTATATCGCTAGTAGACATCCATTCCATTTGAGTGAACGTTTTCTCATTAATTGCCACTCCTCCCACTTCAATGAGATGAAGAAGGAGAAAAGAAAATTAGCCATTTTGAAAATCAAAATTGGGTGTATAGTTAATAAAAATATTAAGATAAAGACAATTTTGTCTTAGTTGTCAATCTAGCCCCGGGTGCAGAAATATTTTTCAATGTTGAACATAAGGAAAAAGATGATGAAAACAATTATAAACTCTGTATTACAATGGTGGATAATTAAGTTAATACTCTCATGATTATGAAGTTGAGATCTTAAATAAGATAAAGGTCAAAAATGCAATAGTACTTAAATGAGTTTCTTCTAAAGACTTCATGACATGTAAGAATACACTTTTTTTAAAAACAAATTTAATCTCTATCGAATATAAACTCCTATCTTGACTTACATCAGCCTCTTAATTTTGTCCTATGAGCCACAGTGAGACACCAAGTCATGGGACTTGCACAATTTATTTTAGCTTCAGGGTACTTCATTATGAACTGAACTATGGTTCTGTGTATTCTTATTATCATTAGACTGAACAGAGAGCCACAGCGACCAAGTAACTAAAAGTTTAATTTTCAAGAACTACAAGAGCAGTCATTATTACTTACAGTCGTACGGCTTGGTGGTTTATGCAGTGAGCAACCTGACTTATTTAATCATTGTCTATATGCTACCTTGAAATTCTACTCAAGTCAAGGAAAGTCGAAGATAAATTTCAAGCTGATCTGGTTCATCTGTTGCAGCCAATAAATAAAATTAACATGTGTATCACAACATAGATAAAATGTCTCATCTCATTTTCTGAAGCGCTTTATCCTCATTAGGGTCGCAGGGGGTGCTGGAGCCTATCCCAGCTGACTCCGGGCCAGAGGCGGGGGACAGCCTGAATTGGTGGCCAGCCAATCGCAGGGCACAAAGATACGGACAACCACACCTAGGTGCAATTTAGAGTGTCCAAAGTCCCGAAGAAAACCCATGTAGGCCCGGGGAGAACATGCAAACTCCCCACAGGTGGACCAGCCCTGGATTTGAACCCAAGACCCCAAAGCTATGAGACCGACGCGCTAACCACTCACCCACCAGGCCGCCCAACGTAAAATGTCTGAGTTTTAATTTTCTATATGGAGTTAAAAAACCTGAGACCCAGGGGAACATTTAGTCACAATCCCGTGCTGTTGGAGGAATAAGGGACTAATTAGAAGGGACGTCTTAAAAGAAATGTCCTTGGTTATCAGTTTTATACGGTTACCTAAATATGCTCATCTTATACTTTGTACAATATGTTTTTTTTTTCTGAACTTAGTCATTTATCTTGTGTTCTTTCTTGTCTGTACTCTAATAAAAAAGCACATTCCTTATTCTGACCGGCAGCCACAAGGTTATCTGGGTCGTTTGTACACCTCAGGGAGGAGTACTATTGTTTCTTTCAAAAACAACACTATCTCATTTGTAAATGTTAAATTAACACAGACTTTAATATTAGAGAAGACATGGCCTGCCTGTATTTAGATGTCAGGCATACCTTTGGGGCTACACACTGAGTGAGAATGGAATAACAAAGAAACACACTTTCCTTCTCCATTTCTTCTAAAAAAAAAAACCAACATGGCATATTTGAATAATATATGATTTTTTTTTTTGAAGTCATACAACAAACAATACAAAGATGGCCTTTGTTATGAAAATGTGCAACACTTGAGCTGGCTAAAACTGCAAGGTATTCAGCATTTGGCTAATATGGTCAATCAAGGGGATTTTTTTAAATGCCGAAACTAATACATTATTGTAATTGTTTCATTTTAATAAAGTCAAACTGCCATCAAGAAAATGATAAACCCGACCAAAAATTTACATGAAAAAAATAATTTTCTGATCATAAGGCACTACTTATTCCCTGCACTTTACACTTTGAGGTTTACTGTACAGCACGGGATATATATGACTTGCTCTTTGGTGTGAATATATCTGTGGTTTATAGTCAAGTACGGTTTATAAAAGAACAAATGTTGTTTTCTTATAAAATAAGTTGGGTGTAGTTTATACTCAGATGTTCCTTATAGCCACAAAATTATACAAATACTTGAATTGAATGGAAGATAATTAATTTCCATTTATTACATTGTGTGTTTTGAACCAGTAAATCCCAATCTTTTGAGGCAAAGCACATATTTTACAAGAGAAATAAACTCACAGGAAACTGTCATACAAAGTGGATATATTATTTATAACCTATGGCATCCATTGGAGCAATAGAGCACTTAGTAATTGTTCTAACAGTCACTGAATCTCGCTGTTGTATACAGTGAAGCAAATTACTGGTAGTGAAAGGAAAGACCAATTGAGTGAAATTGGAAACATTTCCTTGAAGTCCTTGATTATAGCTCTCATAAAACAATGATTAGGAGTCATTTCATTCATTAGTTTTCAAAGTGCTTGGCATAAAAGCTGATAACTGTAGCTTTGACCATATCCAAGAAAAAAACACTTTCACAGGGTTCATTCATACTCTCACGACACTATTATGCATGGAGACAAACATGATAATCGCCGCATGCTATGTGCTCAACAAATGGAACCTTGCCCAGCTGAGATTCCTATAACATGAAACTGCAATTATATTTGTCGGACAAGCGTGCAACGATGGCTTAATGTTACTTACGGAGTGGAATCTTCCTTGTTGACATGATATGAAAGCAAAGATTTACTACAGATATAGTTGTAGATTCCAAAGATATAACCTAAAACTTTATTCATTAGCATTTTATGTTTTCACCTGTCTGTATGAGAGGAGTCAAATATTGCCCCCTTATTTTTTTTCCCATGCATGCATGGTTTATGGACCTTGACACATGCAATATTAAACAGGGTCTGGCGCACAGAGGTCAGTTATTTCTTTATTTATATCCCAACATATTTTTTATGGTTGTGATTCATACAAAGCTCGTCGAAATTGCTTGAAAATACATTCAAATTAGTTGAATAATGCGGTCAATGCTTAGCTTGTTGGTTTCATTTCAAAACCATTGTGATGGTTCTTAGAGGCTTATGTATGAGAACTGTGTCAGTGTCCAATATTTATGGACCTGACATTATATTGGCGAGCAAGTACAGCAAAATTGGCTGTCGACCAGGACTGTAGATGTGTTTGACTTTTAACTTTTCCTTACCTACTACTGCCGATACTCGCCAATTTGAAAATATGACTATAAGACCAAGGACAAAATTGAAACAGCATTTTATATTTAGGATGGGGGAAAAATATGCACAAGGAAGGTGTTCATATATGGATACATAATTAAACAACATGCATCCATGCACAAACAAACACAGGCAGACATCGGAATTCATTATTAAAAGTTCAACATTTCCCGCATTAAATATAGAAAACATTTTTAGCTTCAATGCAATCTAAATAAGTTCTACATTCTCTTATAATAGTAGTTATATAGTAGTTAAACATGATAGTGATCTTGTTTTGACTTGAAAGAATAGAGAGAAGATATTAATTCTTATGGTGGTTAACCTCACTTGGATATTGAGTATATTAATGTGATTATGCATCATCATCCCGGATTATCATTTAAATTAAAATCTACTATACCGTCTTCCCTGTGTTTGTCGGCAATTCCCGGGTGTGATTGCATCAGTTATATTTGCCAAATGTATTGTTTGTCATCCAAAAAAATAAAGCAGGATGTTCCTGTATCTGCTTGGTAACAGTCAATATTTAACCCCTCTCACACAGTTCAGCCTAACAACATCCCCAAATACGCACTCCCCCTCTCTTTCTTTCCCTTTAATTCAAATCCTATCCTCTTGCAGTTTTCTGTCTGTTTTCCAAAATTTCCTTTCTCATCTCTAACTCATCAACACTTTAGTTTGGAACATTATTAATGGCAAGCTGAATTGTAAAGGTGGAGGAGGTGGATGATATCAAGTATTTGGGGGGTCGGGTGGCGGTGGGTCTCGTGGGAAGACGTTAAAAGTGCTATATATAGTGTCGAGCGTGGGTAGCTGTTGTATTGACAGGAAAGGCACAATTTCTCTTACGAATCAAAAGAATGAAGGAGAGTGGATAATATGCAAGGAAAGAAGTGGCAAACATAACAACAAATAAGATCCTTTGCAAGTGTTTAGAGATACCACTATGTATTAACCCAAACCTGACCATACCTAAAGAATCTTGAAAATGTCAAAGTTAAAAATTCAGTTTTGTCAAATGTGTGTTAAGTGTATTTAGAAAGATGGTATGTGCACAAACAAAGAACAGTAATCATGCTAAAAAAAAACCAAAGTACTACGTCTTTCATTGCAAGCCGATTCTTACCACAATGTCATCTTTCTTTATTTGCATGGATATTGCAATGTACGCAATCACATTGATCACCCTATTATTGCACCATGAGATTATCTTTAATGTCTGTACAAGGCAGTACAGTGAGTAATTACTTGGTTATATTTAGTTTATGTTGTTGGCTTCCTCTGGCAGTAAACACTTTTTATAAGTGAATGTTGAAGTGCTTTTAACTTCCTTGACGTTAAATGTACTCTGCTTTCTGGAATTGAGCCAGTAAAAAGGAAACAAAAACTAAAATAAAAGTTAAAAAAAAATGCAACAATTGTTCCGAGAGGGCTTGTTTCTTAAGCAGAGGCCAAATCAAACATTTTTAAACATGTTTAATCATCATGAAAGCACTGTCAGTGGGAGGCAATATTATTAATAATGAACCAATAGTAATATTCTGATGATGATGATGATGATACTGATTTCATAATTTAAATCAAAAGTACAGGCCTTTGCATGACATTAATAAAAGCAAAAATAACAGCAAAACGTGTGAAAAAAAGTATGAAAACTTTAAATTTCAGTGGTGTTGACATTCTATCTTATCTCTAAACTATCACTGTTGAATGGTTATCTAACCCAACTGATGTTGGGCAAAAGGCAGACAACACCCTAGATTGGTTGTCAGTCAGCCGTAGGGCACACAGAGAGACAAACGACCATACAGACTCACAATCATACCGCCACCAGTGGGGATTGAGCGTGCCCGCACTGAAGTTAGGCGAGTGAACGTCTACACCACGAGGCGGCTGATCTTAGTTCTGATGCAGGAAAAATATTTTGGAAGCCATTTTGTCTTTAAAAGTGTTGATTTTTTTAATTTTACAATATAGAGCGATATCACGTTGCACAATTCTCATATCAATTCAAAAAACATCTGAAACAATCTTTACAATTTTTTAGCTACACTAAAAATCGCAATAATCTTCTTAATGCAGTGATGGGCAAACTGTTCCTCAAGGGTGCAGGTTTTTGTTGAAACCGATTCTGCACAGGCACTTTAACCAATGAGGTTTCCGTGGAAACAAGAAGCACCTGACTGCAACCCACTGATTGATGAAAATGTGTCCTCTTGATGGGTTGGGACAAAAACACGAACCTACTGCGGCCCTAGTTTGCCCACCCCTGGTCATAATGCGTACTATTGGGGTTAATTGAATCATGATATGAATCGTATCGCAATATATGAGGCTATACACACTCCTAATTACTCCCACTGAATTTAGGCTGCAATGCTCATCCACTTTTGGTTTCCACATTTTTGGCTTTCTAAAATTTCAGTTCTCGAACATTAATCCAGCCGCCTCGTGGTGTAGAGGTTCACTCGCCTAACTTCAGTGCGGGCACGCTCAATCCCCGCTGGTGGTGGTATGATTGTGAGTCCGTATGGTCGTTTGTCTCTCTGTGTGCCCTACGGCTGACTGACAACCAATCTAGGGTGTTGTCTGCCTTTTGCCCAACATCAGTTGGGTTAGATAACCATTCAACAGTGATAGTTTAGAGATAAGATAGAATGTCAACACCACTGAAATTTAAAGTCTTTATACTTTTTTTCACAAGTTTTACAGTTATTTTCCTTTTATTAATGTCATGCAATGGCCTGTACTTTTGATTTAAATTATGAAATCAGTATCATCATCATCATCAGAATATTACTATTGGTTCATTATTAATAATATTGCCTCACACTCCCACTGACCGTGCTTTCATGACGATTAAACATGTTTAAAAATGTTTGATTTGGCCTCTGCTTAAGAAACAAGCCCTCTCGGAACAATTGTTGCATTTTTTTGAACTTTTATTTTAGTTTTTGTTTCCTTTTTACTGGCTCAATTCCAGAAAGCAGAGTACATTTAACGACAAGGAAGTTAAAAGCACTTCAACATTCACTTTTCACAACAAACATAAAAAAGTGTTTACTGCCAGAGGAAGCCAACAACATAAACTAAATATGCCCAAATCAGGTTAGATTTTTTTAAATTTACTTAAATGAAAATCTATTAATTTTAGTTGCATTCTTCATCAACATCAGCTCCAGTGAACAGACTCAGTGGCCTTTTTTCTCTTTCAATGTATGCCCAATCAATGCATTCCTCCCTTGAGTACACTTGCAGTTATTAAATAATCAATAGCACTATTCTCATTAAAGTTACTGCAGAATCAATGCAGCATTCAGATTACAGCTATGAGCTGAACCAATATCTAAAGTCTTTGAAGGAACTTCACATACAATTGCAATTGGGATTTTTCTTGATTTACAATTGATCAATGAAGTCCTGGTGTATATATTAGCTTTCTGGATTACTTTTACTTGTTGGTCTTCTAGACGAACACCTTTCAAAACACAGAGAACACACTACACTGTCCTACAGAATCATAATATCACTATTAAAATGCCTTAGGTGTCACATCTGAGTTGGCTTTGACTTGTGTGCAAAAAAGGAGAGAATCATTCCTGCTGAAGAAGAAATAAAATATATTTTTAATATCGTTTTACATTCTCAACTTATTATATTTAACAGAAAGCGATCTCACTGTGCTTCAAGGGTAAAGCTAGGGGCACCACGCTTAGGCAAAACTATATGCCTTTGAGTTTGACTTTATTACTAAGCTTAGCCTAAGTCCCAAAGCTATTGCAAAAAAATAAAAATAAACTGTAACTAATTGCTCCTTGTTAAAGCCGTTACAGTGACATCAACCTCTCGACAGTCTTCACTCACAGTCAACACATACCTGTAACCATATCCTTTTCAGATTTAGGTATACATTTACTAGATGTAAAGAGAGCATCATTTAAGTTATCGCTACAATCATAAATTGATATATACTGCTTTTGTAATTTTTTTTGCAGCATCAGTTTTGTTGCTTTTTTTTAACTTGAGTTCAATTTTTGAGGTACTTTAATTTTTGTTTTCTCACTTGAGTGCTCTTAATGGTTTTTAAATATCGTCAGGCTGTCGTTTACTTGATAAGGCTACACATTACCCGAAAACAGTTTAAGTTTGCGTCTCGAATCTTTATTACAAATTGTGCTAGAACTGCTTGACACCTGATTGAAAACCAGTATTTGAAGTAAATTGTAGGTTGATGACGATTGCTTTTTGTTTGAGCGGCAGTTTGAAGATAGAATTTGAGATATTCTTGTTACTTTAGTGACAATAATTATAATATGTTCAGTTATTTCAGTCTAGCATTTAGTATAGTGTGTCAGTCAATAGATAAATGGCATGTGACGTGGTAATAATGAATAGACTTCAAAGTGAAGCTTTGTGAGGAATGAAAATGGATTCCTGCACAAAAAAAGACAACACAGAAATAACATGTGCAAGACAACTTTTCCATGTGGTGTCGAAACATCCTTGAAAAATATTCTACCCCGATGGGAAAACATTGAATAAATGCAATTATAACGCTCCTACCCTAAACAAGATATTTTAGTAATGTGAATTGCACATATCTTGTACAATATTCACGTGGCAAATTAGAATTATTATTAAGGAATACTTTTATATTGCAAATTAATAATATAAAAGGGGTTAAGGAAAAAGTCAAGTACAACAAAACAATCAATCAGTCGCAATCCCATAAATTCTAGTGTAAAATGTTTCTATACATTATATAGGCAGAAAACAAATAATTACTGATTTCACCACATTAAATATAGCTGTGAAATCAACGTACTAATCTGAATGTTTAATTGTGCCTTCCATATAGTTCTACTTAAATGTCTATGTTAACATTCGCAAGCACTTGTTACACAGGGCAAAAATTGAAAATGAATTCAAGACGATTAATTTCATTTGGCTGCACTATGCAAAAATAATTCAGTTGTCATTGAATCACCAAAACTATGAAGCAAAGTTATGTCTGTAATAAAGCAGATTGAACTGCCTCTTAGATTTTATTTGCCTCCTTAAAATTGGAGTCTGGCGACATGTCTGATTCATTAATTATTTTTAATAGTACGACTCATACCAGCAATCCTGACAGTGGATTTCTCCTGCACGTAGTATGTCACATTTACTGCTGTGGGGGTTGACCTTGTCTATTTATGGTTGTACTAAAAATGCTAGCAGGTTTTTAAAAAAAATGAGCAATTGAGCTTCAGAAACTATCTTACATGAATTCATTCATTCATTCATTCATTCATTTCCTGAACTGCTTTATCCTCACAGGGGTCGCGGGGAGTGCTGGAGCCTATCCCAGCTGAGTTTTGGGAAAGAGGCAGGGGACACCCTGAATCGGTGGCCAGACAATCGCAGGGCACGAGGAGACAGGCAACCATTTACACTCATTCTCATACCTAGAGGCAACCTAGAGTGTCCAACCTGCCAACCATGCATGTATTTGGTATGTGGCAGGAAACAGAAGTACCCGGAAGAAACCCACGCAGGACATTCATACTTCACACAGGTGGCCGGACCTGGATATGAACACAGAGCCCCAGAACTGTGAGGCTGACACGCTAACCACTCAGCGGCCAGGGCACCCATCTTACATGTGTTCATTGGTATATGTTGACAGCTCCCAAAAATGCATATCACACCCAAATATTACCACTTCTGCCCAGGTTTCCCTACATAATACTTTAACCCCCCCAAAAAGACATCGCAAATATACAACTTGATAAATGTGTGTTTTATGAAAAAAAACCCGAAATAAACTAAATAGTACGGTCTAAATTCTACCATGCAGACCAGTCAGCATTTTTTGGGAGGATCAGTTGGCATCCTACCCTTAGGTTGGGACAAATAGCACCCCTAACTAAGGTCTACTTCTGTCTGATGTTTCATCCTTTATCCTGTTAGAGTGAGGTTTTCTCTTGGCTCTAGTGATTTGTCACTCACAAATTTAACAGCTCTTAGAGCCAGCTCATTGAAGTAAACAACCTGAGCCACGATGGCATGAGTATTTCTTTCCATTGACCCTCACTTTCTTTCTACAAGCCACATGTGAGGGGCAGTAATTGCATTGATTGGTCATTGCACTGAACAAAGGACGGCAAGGCGGCAAACATGCAGAGAAGAAAGAAATATGAGCAAAAGAGAGCAAGAGGCAACGGACACAGGAGTGTATATTAAAAAATACAGTGGCTAAGAAAATGAGTGAGAACAGGAAAAGGAGAAAAATCTGGAAAATTTGATTTACAAATTCTATCATACAAATGCAAGACAATCTCGATTGATATGAAAACAACATGCACAACCACCCATCTATCCAATGAAAAGAATAAAGACAACCTAATTTGATAATAGCACGTGTCAGCATGTTAAAATTAACTGTTGTTGCATTGTTACTCTCCTTTGAAAAACTGGACCAACACAGGACCAATCATTTCCCACAGAATAAATCGGATCAGCTCCTTAAAGGGGACCATGCATCAAATTCCAATTTCATGCATGATATAGATCAAAATGATTGGGTAGTGCCTGAAGTTTGTCATTTCTATGGTTTTCGATTTGATTTTAATCACTTCTGTAAATAAAAATGCTTTTAAATCAGTGTCAGTTGACGCCATTCATTATGTAAGTGCCTGCCCACGTTGTACGTTGTTCTTTCTACACTTGGCAACAGCCAATCAGAGGAAAGCATTTAAATATCAACCATAAATATTAAAATTCAACCCAATGAGAAACTGGCTGAGGCAAGCAAAAATGAGCAACAAAATATAGCTTTAAAAAAAGGACATTCTGGGCGTTTTCAATGCAAATTATCTGACAAACTTCCAAGAATGTAAAGGTCATATGAAATCATGTCAAAATAAATAAAAAACACTTTTGGAGCCAACAAAGTGTTTACTATAAAAAATTTCAAAGTTCTATTATAAATAGTTAACTTTGGCTTGTATTTCATATTTTGTTCCTCGAATGCATTAATACACACTTTTATAATTAATCATTTCATTTATCTATTTAGTTATCATTAGCATCATTAGTACAGTCGCTTAAGTGCACCTATTGTTCAACAGGGGATTTTTTTTTTTTTAATGTGTGACAGAGCTTTGGCAATTGGGTCTGAAGTTGTTCACATAGAATTGTTTTTAAAGTTTTTCTATGTGTTGAGTGCTGGAGGGAGGCAGTTTGGACCTTAGATCACTTTAACTGAAAGTGCTGCAAATCCCTCTGCCAGTGTGACCTGATGAAAATAAGAACATGCCTGCCTTTGTGGTTTCAAGAGTAGATGCTTCCCATCCTTGACACCATACACAACTTTAGTGCATTAAACATAAGGTACAACCCTTAATAGGTAATTCAATGTGACATCCTTAACAGATGTTAACTTTTAAAATTCAAATGCTTTCTGGATCCAGCGGCGCGAGTAGTTAGCACGTTGGGCCTCACAGTTCTGGGGTTCTGGGTTCTAATCCAGGTCGGTCCTCCTGTGTGGAGTTTGCATGTTCTTCTCGGGCATATGTGGGTTTTCTCCAGGTACTCTGGATTCCTCCCACATTCCAAAATATGCCTGGTAGGTGGGTTGGACACTCAAAATTGCCCCTAAGCATGAGTGTGGATGTGAATGGTTGTCCGTCTCCTCGTGCCCTGTGATCGGCTGGGCATTGATTCAGGGTGTCCCCTGCCTCTGGCCCGGAGTCAGCTGGGATAGGCTCTAGCACCCCTCGCGAACCTAGTGAGGATAAAGTGGTTCAGAAAATGAATGAATGAACTTTTTACTCATTCATTTATTTTCCATACTTTTTAACTTCACGGGGTTGCTGGTGCATATACCAGTTAACTATGGGTAGCGGGCAGGGTACCTTGTGAGGAGACACAGTTCAGAAAATGAATGAATGAAATGCCTGCTGGACACGAACAAAATAAAGGAAATATAAATAAATACGGGGTGTTTTTGCTGAAGACACGGGAAGTATGTTGTTTGAATTGAATGATTTTGAAAGTAGCAAAAATATTACAAAAGTTTGATAGACTTTAATGCTGGAAAGTTGATGATGTCAATCACTCAGCTGTGCAAAGATTTGACTTCATATTGTAGTTATTCAAGGCAATATGTTTCAAGGTTGACATCAGATTGAATGCTTTTGTCATTATGCGTAATTAATTTTTAAGCTTCACCACGAAGCTGTGAAGTCGTCATACGCAGCGGAGTATGATGACAATTAGTCAATGATGACAAAGCCTATGTCTGATTATTATTATTAAGTGCACAAATAACAATCAAATAGACAAATAACTAATCAAAAAATAATAATATAATTATGAATAATAACAATAAATAATCAATAAATAATAATATAATTATGAATAATAACAATAAATTATCAATAAATAAAAATAATAATTATGAATAATAACAATAATAAATAAATAAATAATAATATAATTATGAATAATAACAATAAATAATCAATAAATAATAATACAATTATGAATAAATAAGAAATGAATAATAACAATAAATAATCAATAATAATGAATAAATAAGTAGTGAACACAATAATAAGTCAACAACATAGATAAGTAGGAAGTGCATAAGTAAGCCAGCTCAGACATTGTAAATTTGAATCCTAGCATGTGGTTCTTTAATTATTATTTTTAAATGCATTTACTGTAAATGTTTGAGATATTGCACAAAGTGCAAACATGCTAAGTAAATGCAATTGAGAGCAGTGCTTACCGAGTGAAATTGTTACAATTTAAAAAGAAACTGGAGTATGTGCTTTTTCCTTGAAAGCTAAGGACATAAATGTATTCAATTCGCTTTCATTGCATAATGAATTTGGATAGCTTGACCGCAAATTATCAGTACATCACTCGTGATGGATGCATGTTTCTGTGTGTGAGTTTTCAAGTGCATGCATTGGCATGCATGTCCTAAAAATAAGTGTTTTATGGGACACTTTTGTTTTGTTTCACTCTATTGGACATACTTAGCTTGGAGGTAGTCCAGAACAAAAAGGGAGAAAAGACAAGATGAGGAGAAAAGGAAAAACTTAAGAGACCAAAGGGAAGGGCCTAAATTATTTCTTTAAATAAAACTGTTTAAATGGGTTTTGCATTTACACACAACCAATCTTGGGATCCACGAACAATGGACCTGTTTCATCATTTTATATTTTGGTAAAAAAAAAGTCATTTTTAGAACAGGTCTTGTATATATGGAAGTGTTCTTTAACTTTGGACGGATAATTTTATTTACTAATTAATTGCTACTGATATGTAAATATACATAGATATAACTTACATTTTCTTAGAGGAGACATCTTATGGTCTAGTTAAACTTTGCACTGTTTTCTTACATGGAAACTTACAGTAGCAATGCTTTTACAAGCACAACGTCAAAACAACAGTTTGACTGACCTTGCTCAGCTCCACCTACTCGGAGTATACTAATCCATCACTCAGAGAGACTAGACACTGGACTCTCAGAATTAGACAGAGTGCAGAATAGCTCCATAAAGGCTGGGGGAAAATGTCCGCCGTGATCCGGTTTGTTTGTAATTTTGTGTGTGTGTGTGTGTGTGTGTGTGTGTGTGTGTGTGTGTGTGTGTGTGTGTGTGTGTGTGTGTGTGTGTGTGTTCGTGTGAGAGTTAATGTGATGGGTGACAGTTTATGGACCTATAAAGTCCTTGGCAATAAAATGGTGCATAGAAAGAGGCCAAAAGGAAGACAAACGAAAAGAATAAAGCAATCGAGAAGAGTGAGTTACTGTACGAGCTTAATTTGAAATCTTCAGATGACAAAAAACATCTGTTATTTTCTTATGGCTATATTTTAAAGCAGGATGGCTCAAAAAGTCGTTTACGATTGAAAACTATTAGAAGCAGTCTAGCAAAACAGTTAGCCTATCTACTGAACTTGGCGGGATCAAACATTGTTGCTCAATGTTGCTTTAATTTCGACATTTTAACATCTTGGAGCATTAAAACCGCAAGTGAATAACGTTCTTTAATACACAAATGTTAGTATTCAAAATACATCTCGCATCATTTACTAAAAACATGTAAACACAAGCAAACTGAATGATCCATTTTACACAGGGCTGATATTTTCATTAATATGCAGGACACATAAGGGGGCAGAAAAGAAAGGTTGCACGAAATGCACTCTCACACATCGTGATTTACTCCCTCCCCTTGAACCATGCATTTCTGTTAGTCTGAGCCTGGTGCCCTCTTTGTTCTTTTATTCTTGTACCTGTGTGGTGTCATCCTTGATGGCAGCTAGCAGAATGAATGCACACTGCAATGTCAAAGAGGACATGACGCCAACTCAAATGTAAACTTTTCAGGGACGTGTTGTTGTTCCCCATTCAAAGACAACACATCACTAGTTGCTCACGCTATGCTCCCTCACTGGAGTATTTACAGACTTTTTGAAGTAAAATTCATATTTCTGAACTGTGACAAGAAAGCCAGCTGCAGTTGAGTGGCCCTAGAGGTGACAGATGACCTTTGAACAAGGCACATTTTGCACTTGCACATATGTCACTCTTCTGTCTTGGCGTGACTTCTGGTGCTCATTGTTTCACAGAACTCAGAAACTATGACCTTTCCAAAGAACTTTGTATGCACGTTTCAAAAGAATTTTGAGTGGGCTTTTTGGTGGTTGGTTTGTTATTCAGCAAAAATCACCTAAAAGTAAAATACATGACATTTTTCAGAAAGGGAGATTCGTTTGCACATTTGCAGCTATTGATAGCAATAGACATGAAATCAATTTGAACTGAGATGTTTGGGATTGATTTGGTCATATATCAGTGTCATTGACAGCGACTGACATCCAGTGCATTTGAACCTGGAGAAGCTGGAAATAATCCACCCAGCCCCAATGGGTTGGACATCTAATGTTGTCAATGGGTTAATTTCTGAATCAGAAAAGTAAGAAACTTTTCAACATGCTTCCTTAGTTTTAGTGTTGAATTATAGTAATATGACAAAGTTACTGTGTGGTCAATTCAAAAGCTGTCAATGGCAGCCAATGAATTGAAAAGTGGTGCAAATTCAGATTTGAAAAAAAAAACAATATTTAAGAAGAGTAGACAAAATAGTTGTCACACATTTTGAAATGCCACTTTTGATTTTTAATCAAATGTGAATATTTCCGATTGCCCCGCCTCCTAGTCACACATTGGCTACATAAGATATTTTATTCGGCCAAGGAGAAGCAAATTTTGTCTTCCTTGTTTCATTCTTCTTAACTCACCTCCCTCCCCTAGGGCAGCAGTAGCTTCTCTATCTCCCTGAAGGTCTACTGTCAGATACCCGCTTACCTCTGCACTCTGTGTGTAGCCGAGTCGGGTTGTGCGTGCGTCTATGTGTTTTTGTATAAAGCTCTTTGCCAAGCTGCCCTACACAGCCTTACATCACTGGGATTTGACAGTTTTACTCGACTCTGTCTTTTGGGGGACACATATTGGTATAGAAAGGAATAGAGAAGCAGTTATTGTACTGTGGAGGGTGAATCTGTATCTAGGGACTTTGTAGAATTGTGTGCAAACAATGGAGACCCCAGAAAGTAGTACAGTTGAGTTGTAGTTTAGTAAGGTCTGGATGTTTTAGACTAAATCCAAGAAAATAGCTATAGTATTTCTTACCACAGAATCAACTGTAACTCTTAACACATCATAAGCAGACTGCATTTCCTAGAAATACCTGTTTTGAAATGAAATAGTTATTGTATTGTATGCACTTTCATTTTAAAATGACTGCAAAAACCTATTCAGTTTTTATTCATTCACTTATTTTCCGTACCTTTTAATTTTACGAGTGTCATGAGGTTGCTGAAGCATACACTAGTTAACTATGCGTAAGGGGCGGGGTAAAATCTGAACTGGGTGCCAGCCAAGTGCAGAGCTCAATACACATTAACAATCAGTATCGAACTTATGGAGTAGCTGGAGTAAACCAGCGCAGGCTACGGGCCAGAACGTCAAATATTCGAGCAGACCAAAATCATGAATATCTGAGCGGGCCAGGTGGAATTGCCCCCCCTCCCATCCGTATGGCTAAGTCTTGAGGGTCACCCTGAATTGGTTGCCAGCCAATCGGAGGGCAGAGACAAAACACTCATTCACGCTGATATCTAGGGACAATTTAAATGTGTTCAACCAGTCTCTCATGCATGTTTTTGGGATGAGGAAAGAAACTGCAATATCCAGAGAAAACACACAAGGGAGAACATATACATTCCACAGAGTAAGGTCGGAAATAACCCGGGATTGAATTCTTAATCTTAGAACTAGGAGACGAACGTGCTAACCACTATTTCACCGTGCCAGCCATACTCTTTAGAAAGAAAGTCAATTAAGGGAATTGGGGTCACTGCAATCATGGAGCAGTTTAGGAGAGCATTGAGTTAGAACTGACCTGTACAGATACCAGATTCTGGTATATTACCAATGCAACAAACTAAGAAACGACAACATTTTTAGCCATAATTTACCGTCATGTTGATTTACTGAAACATTTAATTTCATAACTAAAGAAAAATAATAAAAACATAGCATGCCTGTCAACCTCAGAAAATTGCTCCCCTTACTAATGATTGCAATTCCCCTTATTAAGCAATAATAAATCGTACAAATGCAACGGGGTACATATTTACGCATTGAAAAGTCTAAACTTTTCTCAAAAGTAAACGTATTGCCCAAGCAGTCGCTGTGCCTTTTGTATGCACGAAATACAATATTCTGTAGATGTTGCTGTATGACACCGACAGCTTGACTTTCTGGGTACATTGCTTGCTGACGCATTATATTTATATACTGAAAAGACGGACGTGTGAAAGGGGAATGCGTGTGTGCATATCATGGTCAAAGCATGACAATATTAGCAATCGACGATGACATTTTCGTCTGTACCAGCGACCAATATGATCCGGATTAGAGCCAAAATGGGAAAAACGAGATCGGTTTTACAAAAAAAACCATACTTAAAAAAAACAAAAAACCTAAATTCCCATACAAAAGTTGTTATACGGCGTACACTTTGAAATGATCAAAAAACATGTAAAATACGGGAAAAACGTATAAGTTGACAGGTATGACAGTCATTAAAAGGTCATGTATTTTAGTGGCGTTGCGCACAGATGCACGTAGTGAGCATGAGTACAGTAGGAAACTGGTTGACCAGTGGGGATAGTGTCAGCGCTGTCTTTGACTATCAGAATCCAGCTCCATCCCTAAACTGCTGACCTCACCATTGTGACAAAATAATCCTGTCAGAGAACTCCGCTTAGATGGCATGTTCTGGACTCAGCCTGCAAATGTGTTTTTGTGCGTCCGTGGTGGTCAACTACAATGTGGGTACCATTTTATTTTCGCCAAGAAGTTACTAATCTGAAATGTCAGCATCATTCTTTGTTTAAATAGCAGGTGACCAAGAATTTTAGCCATAGTAGACTAATTCAGACTAAAATATGAGATTATGGCACCTTCATTTGGTGGGAAAAAAATCCTTCCAAATTAAATTAAGGCTTATTAACACCAGCCCTGTTTGGTCCGGACCAAACCCTGTAAGATCCGTGGTGCGCCCGTTTGGGCTTGTGTGAATACAGACCAGGAATCTCTGGTGCAGACCAAACAGCGAATCCGAGACCTGGCACTGGACGTGGTCTCGGTTCGCTTAGAAGCAAGCCGTGATATGGTTCGGTGGATGAGTGAAAGCGACCACGCCGTCATTCAGACTAATGATTAAATCACACAACTATTTGCATGTAATAGGCTTCTGAAGCTACAGGCATTATAGGAAATGTTTGGTTTGCAATAAGTCGGTTAACATGAGTTAGACATGGAGGGATAAGGCAATGGAAAGTCTTCTAGATATTTACACCAAAAATCCATGTTGTATCAATACACTCTGATTTGCCAAATGTCCCACAAATGCATATAATTGGATGACCCATATAAATATGAGCACAGTGCTTATCCCATGCAAAGACTGCTATGCCCCCTGCAAACTATTTAAAGTCAAATGGCTAGTTTAGGTCATTCAAAAAGTGGATCATTCCAAATTATGACTAAATGCTGACTCATTCATTTTTGGACACCCCACACTACCAACAGCATCATGGCCATCCAACAAGTTGCATTTAATTTTAAGAAGAATGGGATGCAAAGATGACTCTCCTGTTCATCATATTTCCTTCTTTTTATAGAAAACCCATTTTGTAAAGCTGAGCAGATGATATGGCGACCAGATGCCAAGTATAGATTGTTTTTAATATAGAGGATTCACACATAAATCTGCTTTAGCAAACATCATGGATTAAACTGATTGACTAGAAGCACTCTTTGTGAGGCCGGAACAACCTGAAGCCTTTGAGCGGTGTTTAAACTATCGTCTGACCTAGTTTTAGTCATCAAATGTCTTGTGAGCTGAGTAACCAACAGCTGGCAAGACCATCTAGACTGGTTGTTTGCATGGGTGCATATTATCTATTTTTGTTTGTGTGGAATAAGAGGCAAGCAGCGTTCTTAATGCTAGCATGGGACAAAGACAAATCTGGGCCTGGTGTACTGCTATGCCTGCAGGCACGTCTTTGATTCAGAGTGAAGCCTATTCAGGTTTCTTCTTCCAAACATTTTCACCACATACCATGAAGATACAAAGGCCAAATGTCAAATGTTCTGTTTTAATGATGACACTCTTAGAAACTTTGCCAGTTTCTTAATCTGCCTGACAACCTCTGCGATAGGAGTATTTTCAAACATGATGAGCTAATCCAATGTTTTTGACAACGTGTCATAAAGAGGAAAAACCCTTCAACAACATGAAATGCTTTGATAAGCACTTTCCATATTTGTAATTCTAGAAAAGCATGTTGGGGAAATGGGAAATGTTTAAGTGTATTTTTAAATTGGATAAAAGTGTGAACAATAACCTCCAACCTGAGAATTCAATACAATGCAAACAATCAGTGCGACTTCAGAGGCATTTTGTCCCCAGGTACACTGGAACATTAGCACCTCTTCAAACAAATACTTATGCGTAGTTTAAATCAAGGTTTACAGGTACACAGTGAACATTAGAGCTGATATTAGACTGGGCCTTGTCTCGAGGGTCACCCTACAGTACTCTACAGTACATTTCAGTGTTTGCCAGTGTAGGCTAGTTAAGTGTTTTGTGAATCACTACAGTTGGTTCCCTAGTGACATTACTATGTTTGCACAAACTTGCAACCAACACTATTTTTGCCACTCTCCGCTCTGAATATTATGTAAAAAATGCATTGGAGGTAGACAGGACGGTTTTCTAACACACAGCCTCTATACCTGTCATTCCATGCATGACTCAAAGTGTTTGTGTTTTTTTTTAACCTCAACAACTGCATTGTCGCATTTTATTGGGTGAATGTTGTAAAAAGAAAAAAAAAGAAACCATACACAGTGCCTTCTGTTGACAAAAACCATCAGCCAGAGCTGCCGAGTCTACCGAATGACCTTAGTGATCACTTCAAATAAAAAAGTACTAACACGGTTATAACACAGCAGTAAATGACTTCAGTGGAACTTTTGCTAATAAAAATGGATTTTGTGATCCTGTCTCAGGGTTTAGGCTGCAATCAAGACACACAGAAGACACAGTGCACTGTTGATGAATCAATCTATTGTATATGTACATCATCCATTAGTATCTAGGTTTAAATTAGCAGTATATCAACAGTTAAATTCATTAGCGGAAAAAAACAGTACTTACAAATCAAATTGTGTGTGAAATAAAATTTAGGATAGGCTGATAATGGTCACTTCCATGCTGCAATCAGTAATTGCAAGATTGAAAATGGTATCTTGTTATTAAAACCATTAGGCTTTGTTGTTCAGGGATGATGAATCATTCATGGGACGATAAAGAGGGGTTGTATTCATGCAAGTTATTGGCTACTGTCATTACTTTATTGTTCGAAAGAGATTATTAAATAATTAATGTAACAAAACCTTGGGATTTGTGTGTTCATGGTATTTGTGGGGTAACCACTAATCCTGTGTTTGGAAAACAAGCATATTTGCATGACACTAGATTAGTCTACTTATCTAAACACTAAGTTTACTATTCAGCTTATTTTAGTTACCCTGATAGATAGTGGCTGCACCTGTAAGACTTGTTACTATGGAAACCAAGAGGGCTTTTTTTTGTTGACTGATGTGGAATTGAAATGAACGCAAATTTGAGTCTTGTTGGCCTTTTTCCTTACAATGCCACCGACTGCCCACGTACCTGATAGCAAACTTGCTTTTCTCCCTGTTCTGACCTGTAATTATATATCTTTTGATATGGATGTTCAGACGCAAGGGTTTCCAATTGACAGCATGTTTTGTATTCAATGTTCCGTTACTGCTCGGACGACAATAATACCTGTATGTGTTTGTTTATTTTATGTTTGGTCTTGAATGTGACCTTTTGCATTTATTTGATTAACTTTTCAGGAATGGATGCCCATTTTCTCTATGCCTGAGGCTATTTTTCAGAAAGGGCTAGTTTCCACCATACTGTTTTGGAAAAACTCTTTGACCAAAGGTTTGGATATTCATTTTAGTCCCTGTGTGTAAAAAGTTGGCAGGAATTATTACTATAGGAAATTTGACCATGGGTTGTAGAAACAAATATGAGGAAAAAATTATAGTTTCAACAGTGGCGGGCCATCAGGGCCTTCAAGGCCGTCTCTGCTGGCCTAAGAAATATCTGAATCATATTATATTTTGTCCATCAATACGTACTTATTATTCCAAATGGTCTGTTAGCTTCCTTTCATTGCTTTTCCCCCTGGTTCCACTGCTTCCAGATGTGTGTTTTCATATTGAAGCATTTAACCAATCACATTTCAGCCATTATTTGTTGCCAGATCAGATCTGCCTCAAAGCCTGCACAATCAGTTCTTGCGGGCTCTGCTGCATTAAACTAGACTGTTGCTTTTAACCAATCAGATTTCAAGTTGGCAACCCCACAATGATTTTTCATAGGTGTTAGCATTTTGCTGGCTGGGACATGTCATTGCTTTCACAAACTATGATTGGCTAGTAGGCGGGCCAAAGCAGTACCGAGGCAGCCGAGATCGCAAACTCCACCCACTATGGCCGACAGAAGCAAAAACAAATAGAACAAAGAAATGAAAAAAATGGACATCATTAAGAAAGTGCGGTCAACTCCGAAGCTAGCAAGCCTGTTACAGCCGGGAAAATGGTGTGTGGGGCACTTTCAGCGCGCTAACTTAGCTCCACAAGCAAATAGTATATTGTTGTTTTGATTTAAAGCCATTTTCAAAACGGACTATGCCAGAAATATGACAGGACAGGCTCGACTTTCATCATTAGCTTCGATGGCGATAGGAAAGAAGGAAGAAAGAAAGGAGGATGGATATTGTGTAAAAAGGATTTTGGGTGAGTAAAATATGGCTATATTCCTAAATAATATTTCAATTGTGGGCCAAGTTCTGATATCTGAAAAGCTCCAGTGTTTGTATTTAAGCTCCAGTGTTTGTATTTAATCACAAAATGCTGCTAGGAAGTGGATTTTACCCCAGTTTAATTTTTGGCGTTTCACCATTGACGTCCATCGCTGTCTTTTCCCAGGAAAAATCACCCCCCTGGCCTGGTTGTAATGTCTCAAAAGCTCCAGTATTTGTATTCAATCAATAAATGATGCTAGGAAGTGGATTTTACCTAATTTTAGTGCATTTTTTGTCATTTCACGTATGGACGTATCGACGTTCATCGCTGTCTTTTTACCGGGGAAATGATACTCCGGGCCCGGTTCTGATGTCTAAAAAGCTCCAGTATTTGTATTTAATCAGTAAATGCTGTTTTTGGCTGGATTTTACCCCATTTTCGGGCAATGTTTGCCCGTACGCCATTGACGTTCATCACTGTCTTTTCCCGGGAAAATCACCCCCTGGCCTGGTTTTAATGTCTGAAAAGCTCCAGTATTTGTATTTAATCATGAAATGCTGCTAGGAAGTGGATTTTACCCCATTTTTGTGCATTAATTTATTGATCATTTTTTATGTGTCACAGCTGTAGCTGCAGTAGAGGTTTTATAGCCATAAAATAGTTTTTGAGGGTTGGATTGATACGTTGAAGGCGCTACCAGAAAATGCACCGCCCGCCACTGAGTTTCAATACAACAAAAACAAAACTAAGCATATACCGTATATTACAAAGTTAACGCCTGGGGCAAATCAGATCAGGAGAGTTTAGATTTCCCACTCTGGCATACAGTGGCTCTAAAACTAAAAAAACACAGTTATCAAATGTAAAAAAAAATGGAAGGAGTGCAACTTTAATATGTTTTCTATTAATGTGCCTGTTACAAAATTCAGGGACTTGTATTATCTTGTCACTGTCATCTATATGGTTTATCTGACAGATGTGGTTTTTGTGGTTGTGCCAGCCAGGATTAACACAGCAACATCTCTCTCATGTGGTTTAAAGTTGTAGCCAACAGTCACCATAATGCTTGTGACAATGATAAAATAAATAATTCAGGGTGTGCAGGCTCCAGCACCCCCTGCGACATTTGGGAGAATAAGCAGTACAGAAAATGAATGAATTACCACAATCCTACGAGTTTAAACCTATCTGCCTAAGGCACCATGTTGGAAGATAATTTTAATCACAGGGTGAATAAAGCATCTTAGCAAGTAATGCGCTGTGTTTATTCATGTTGCTTCAAGGGGAAATTCAATCCCGAAAAAAGGAACCATCATTGGGAACAATGCATTTTCATAGTCCTTGCACGTCATTGATTTGTTTTCTCTTTTTCTCACAGAATCTGCCAACTCTGAGTTGGTAGACAGTCAATTCAAAGGTCAACAAGTGATAATTTGGTAAAGTAAGTTGGGATGCCATTCGTTTTGTTTTGCTGACATTTTTGCAGGCAATGAAATGGCTTCAGAAACATAGTACATGCCAATGGCTCAGAGTCTCCTAGCTTGAGGCATGGACCAACTCAATCAAATAACACTATTTTGAGCATTTTTGACACGTAATGACTCGAGTGCGTGACGCAAGGCTGAAAAGTGTGAAAAGAGCCAGTTGCCAGGTCATGCTGCAAATATTACACTTAGCACCATCAGCAAAGTGACGGAACACATCTGTGCCTGTGTGTTCTGTTGTTTAGGAAAAAAACATTTGTAGTATGGTTTATCATGCTACAGTAAAATAATTTAGATTGTAATACTCAGCATGAATTATTTTCAGTGTTTCATTAACTCAGGCAGTGGCCCCATTTTATTAAATGTATTGTGTTTACTCGGTTTGCTGCTAAAACAAACTATTCATCACAAAAACATGCTTATTTTACAACTACACAACCAACTGCCCTGGTTGTCAATTTGCAAAGCATGTACTTACTTTCTAAGCAGGTAAAATCAGTCTATAAAAAATATTATCCAGGAAAAGAGACCTCAAATTCTAAAAACAGATGATGTGTGTCATTGTATCTTGCATGCCAAAGGCTTTGCATGTTGGGAGTACCACACCACGCATGAGTGAAACTGTTGTGCTATGGCTTTTAGATTCAGGGTCTTTAGATAATGTTAGCTTGAATGATTTCTTTAACCTGACTTGTGACATATGCTGCAAGATAATGTCCTTTTAACAAAATGTTCCTAGCAAATTTGCAGTCTTGAAAAACAATGTTCTGTCTCACCAAGAAAAATTCCATTACAACACATTCAACAACACAACTTGTACTTGTTAACACTTTTAAACTATTTCATGTCCAAACAGATGTGTGGTTAATTACTTCTTCATAAATATACATGTTAATCATGAATAATTAATATTTAAATCTGACTTGTTGATTATTAAAATGAGTGGTATGATTTACAATACCTCAATTGGTGTGTTTCTAACAGTTATTAATTCGATGAAAGGCTACTTTTGAATAATGACCTCTATTGCTTCCTCATTTTGGGTGAGTCAATCTTTGGGTTAATAATGAAGAGAATTGCATTTGTTCTCTTTGTGGTAAGCAATTTATAATTAATGGAAAGTAGGGGGTTGGAAATGAAAATAATGTGGTATTTGTAATTCGTTGTTTGGGAGTAATTATCCAGGTACGTGGTTATCTGACTCCCTTTTCTCTTGGCAGTAAATCAAGGGACATGCCCTTTAGTCTAACACCAATCCAACCACCCCCCACCCCCCAGTCATTATACATACAGCCTGGAAGAAGAAGCTATCATAAGATGCTGTGAGCCAGTTTTGATTGGACATTCTGTACTCTGCCTTTTTGAGTAGACCTGGTAAAAAAAATGACTCAAGCACCTGCTTAACCACAAGTCCCCATGGTGTTGTTTGATGGTGCAAGGAGTGACATGAAAATTAAATATGAATGATTTTTTGCTTTTTGAAGAAAAATGTTAACAATAAAAATCCAATAGAAAAACTGTAGAATCCCCTGTTATGTGCCCTACCTAATTGGTTAGTGCCACCAAAATATCAATAACACCACGGCCATGGAAAAGTAGCAAAACATCATTTTGTCTTCTTTTATGTGTGTGTCATGGCTCCTCTGTGTACCAGTCTCCTCATTGAAAGCTGACTGAGATCAATGACATCACTGTTCAACTGACTCAAGAGACCTTGCTATGATGCATGGGCCCATTGAGGTGTGCACCAACGCTTGTGTATGTGGTTGCAGCAGTGTGTATTGTGGATACATGGAGAGGCTAATTCATAATCATGACAGGAAATACTTCATCATATTGCAGTCATCTTTAGCAAACAGCGGGGAGGAGAGAGGGGACTAAGAGAAATGGGAGGGAGGAGAAGGACAGACAGTAGCTTGAATGAGATGATGGTCGAGTGAGACAAAGATGGACATGCTGCAAAAAGGAAAATGAGGTATGCTGATTCAACTCTCATCATTTAAAATAAGTACATTTGTAGTGCGCCAGACATTGTATGTGAAATATTACAAACATAGGAGCGCCAAATAAATGATATGAAGTTACACAATAGGATGTTTAACTGATTACTTAAAAATGTTGACATGCTGAGTTTTTAAACTTAAAAAAAAATCAATTAGATAAATAAGCATTATTTTGATATAAATGAGATGCAAGAGAGTCAGTGGCACATCTTTGCATTCGTGCCTCATAATACTCAAGTGAATTAAAAACTAAAGTCCCCTTTAAAAGAACAATGAATATATGGATAAGTCTAAAGGAAATTAATTTATTCATTAATTCATTTTCTGAACCACTTTATCCACACAAGGGTTGTTTGGGGTGCTGGAGCCTATCCCAGCTGTCTTTGGGCACGAGGTGGAGGACCCCCTGAACTTGTGGCCAGCCAATCGCAGGGCACAAGGAGACAGAAAACCATTCACACTCATACTAGGGGCAATTTAGCGTGTCCAACCACCCTACCATGCATGTTTTTGGAATGTGGGAGGAACCGGAGGACTCGGAGAAAATCCACGCAGGCCCAGGGTCCACACAGGTGGACCGACCTGGATTCGAACCCAGAATGAGACTGATGTGCTAACCACTTAAACGCCGAGCCACCTCTAAAGGATTTTTTTTAAATAAATTAAAATGTCGAGAACAATGCTCAGTTATAATGGTAGATAATGGTTACTAACATATATGCCATATTTATCTAAAACATTTTACAATAGAGCTAATAATAATATAGTGGTACTGCCACTGTATGAAAGAAACTGTCAGCTTGTTTGTAAATGGCTGCTTGTCTATATGTTCACTGTGCTTGACCGATTAGCAGTCGCTATCATTCACCTTACAAGTGTTCCAATCTGTCCTTTTTGAAGAAAAGTTCATTACTTACAACAGTACAGTACTGTTAAAGCATGACTAATATGTTCCTTTTCTACAGTTATTTTAACAACATGCAAAGCAGGGTCTGATATTAATGGTTGGCCGATGGTCTGGGACCAGTATGAATGGCCCCTACAACGTCTTATTGATACAGGCCACACTAGACCAGTATACATTTCATAAATGTGATTAATTCAATACATCAGTAGGGTGTAGAGTAGTCAACCGACCGTGGTAACATTTGTAATGACATAACAGTGGCTGCCCACCAATTCAGTCAGGGGGTCCCCCGCCTGGTGCCCGTAGTTAGCTGGGATAGGGTCCAGCATCCCCCGCGACCCTCGTGAGGATAAGCGGTACAGAAATGAATATGCCAAATTATTAAATTGCAGAAGTGTTTTTCCTGTATTTTACTGCACGTGCTCTTAAACCAAGGCAGGAAAGTGGTGAGATATTCCTGCACAAGTAAAAATATTTTCAAGCAGAATTACATTTATTGGATGATGAGTTAGCAAGTCAGACTCACAGTTCTGAGATCAAGGGTTCAATTCTGGGCTCTGGGTTACCAGTGTGGACTTGTTCTCCTCATGACTGCGCCGGGTGCCTCCCACATCCCAAAAATTGCATTGTAGGCTGGTTGGACACTATATTCCCTATGCCAGGGATGTCCAAACTATTCCAAAAAGGGCCACAGTGGGTGTGGGTTTTCATTCCAACGCATCGAGACAACACCTTTTCACCAATCAGGTGTCCTACAACTGCAATCAGTGGATTGCAGTCAGGTGCTTCTTGTTTTCTGCAGAAATTTCATTGGTCAGTGTGTCTGTGCTGGATGTGTTGGAACAAAAACCTGCACCCACAGCGGCCCTCGAAGACCGGTTTGGCCACCCCCACCCTATGCTACCCGTGTATCTCCTGGTGCCCTGCGATTGGTTAGCCACCACTGACTGCCCATAGTTAGTTGGGATAGGCTCCAGCACCCCGTGACACTCGCGAAGATAAGTGGCTCGGAAGATGAATGAATGGATTAAACAAATATAGGCACATTTATTTTTAGCCTCTGGGGTTGTCTGTGCTCCCTGAGCCAGATTGACTTAAAGAAACAGCAGTTTGAAATGACCCGCTATTTGCCTAATTCCTGCGCTATATCACTGAGGAGTCACTGTTGGTGGTGTTCAGTATTCTGGGCATGAAAGACTGAGGCAAGATCGCAGGGTACGGCAGGGCAAGCGTGCCTCAGAGGCAGCTGGAGAAGGATGATAGAGTGAAAGCATTTTTGCTAAGCTTGCTTTTTTAACACTTACTAACAATATTTGAATGTGTGTTTAGAATAATGTTCCCGGGGGTATATACTGACATGAAAAGTGAATAAAATACAAGTCAAACTTAAAGGTTTTGTATATCAAATTTAAAGCATTAGCAAGTCATTTTTAACTGCAGCTTTAGTTTGCGGGAAAACCATTTTCACTGGAATGTGGAATGAAAGTAGTAAAAGAAATTAGCTTCTTTCTCCAGATGAGTAAATCTCCAATTATTGTTGGTGTCATTACATAGAAAAAAATTAGTGTGTTTATTGTCACTAACACAACGAAATAAAATATGATTCATGACTAATACAAGGCTAATCCCCGATCAGACAAAACACAGCTGGATGGCCTGACTGTATCTGAATGATGCTCATACTCTTTGCAAAAAAAAAATCATATTTTTAAAATGAACACAGTGTAAATAAATAAATTTAGTTCATTAAAATGGGCTAACAGAATAGCAATATGCCTGGAAAACCCAAATTATGTAGAGATTCACTCCATGAATTCCATGAAAGTTTTTATTATTTATTTTAGCCTTCCTTATAAACTGCCTTTTCCTATTTCCCTCTGTGTATACCTTGGTCTTTTGAAACTATTCAAAACAAAACAAAACATCAATGTTTTTTGCATTTTATATTCTTTTCTTAAATGAGTTTTGATATTGTTAGCTTATTGCTTTTTTAACTTCCTTGGTGCTTAGTAGACATGCTAAAGAACTAAAACAAGTCCCTTAAAGCAGAAGACTACAGCTGTGTTTAATATGAGCTTATTGTGATGCGGTCTTAGTTTGATGGGAGTGTGGCATATTTGTGGGAGATAGTATCACACATTGCAAGTGCCTGCTGCGGGGGTGTATGTGGCAAAATATTTGCAAACAATAAGTGTTGTGAAAACCTACTAAAGCTACTGCTAAAATTTTAATAGTTGACATTGAATGTGTGATCTACACCTGCTAGATCAAATTACAATGTTTTTATCATGCATGGGAAATGAGAGAAAACGATGATCTGCATCTAATGACATGATATCATCTCACCAGAAATAGGTTTATTCAATAAGAATTTACAAGAAAATGCGGATGAAATTATTCCACGACTATTGTATATCATTGAATTATGCATTGCATAAAATAGGGGGGAAAATAAAGACTGACTATGTTGACAAATAATGATGAAAATGAAAAGGATTCGAGAAAAATATATTGTATACATTTACACAATTTAATTTAAAAATTGTTAGTTATATAGGTAGGTATCCATAAGCAAAACTAAAACTGACTGTAGAACTGCTGCCAACACAAAACTGAGAAATATTGAAATGCACAAGTCAGAAAGGAATTCAAAATACGCAATATGGTGTGTATTTTTAACACATCTATTGTATCTGGAAGTTGACCAAATGATGTTAGGTGGACTGAACTTTATTGCATTTTTTATGAGCTTAATTTGTTTTCACAGATGATTCACTTATTTCACTAACGACACATTTTGCATGAATGTATTATTCATAATTTAGTTAAAGATGTTCAAGCTGTACATACCTAAACCTGAGGGAACAGCATGTAAGTTCGTTGGTTAAGCTCAGTCACAGTTTTCTCGAATCTTTGTTTGTATTTGATAGCTGTACTGATAGGTGGTAATTTCTGTAATGTGTTACTAGCCTGTGAAACTTTTGGTTAAACATTCCCTGCCAGCTCTTTTGGCTTTTACCCTGGAATTAGCTACAGTTCTAACCCTTCCGTCCACAAGTGTGGCAGATAAAATATAAAGTGAGACTTTTTTTCTATTTACTGTAGGTGTGATTCACATGCCTTCTGTAAGCCCACCTGCTCCCCTCAGAATTTATGAAATATTAAAATCTATTTGAGTCATCACATGCTTGTATCAAGATATAACACTCTAAATAAAAGCTTCAATATTAATACTAGTTTGCGTCATTAGAAATGGTTCACCAAAGAACTGAGAATTTCGCTGAGTCTTGCAATGCAGGAATACATACAGTACTTTCGAAGTCAATGACAATATTTATTTGTATGACGCCCATGCACGGATAAACTCAAACTAAACTTCAAGTCGATCTAAAATATTCATTCACTTATCCTCACAAGGGTTGCGGGGGTGCTTTTGAGTGTTTAAACAGCCTACCCTGCATGTTTTTGGGATGTAGGAGGAAATTGGAGTGCCCAGAGAAAACCCAGACAAGCCCGGGGAGAACATGAAAACTCCACACAGGTGGACCGACCTGGATTTGAACCCAGGACCCCAGAGCTTTGAGGCTGATGTGCTAACCACTCAGGGCAGCCCAACTGTGATATTATTTTATGTAAATTTAAAAACACAGAATCAGCAAGATGGTTTCTTTCCTGTTCGATATAAAAAAAAAAGTTGAATGGAAACTAGAAACCTCACTTCCAGTGATTTGTTGTTTTAGCAATGTTGTCAAAAAACAAACAAAACAAATATATATATATATATATATATATATATATATATATATATATATATATATAAATATATATATATATATATATATATATATATATATATATATATATATATAAGTTGAATATGACATGACAAATATGCACATATGTATAAAAGTGGAAGCTGTACTCTGCATTGTAAGGAGGTAAGATGTATGCTCATTGTTTGAGACAGAAGCACTCTGAGTAATTTCAACTAGAGTACTACAAGAGGAAGTTAAGTCAACTGTAATTATATAGCCTTTGCACATCTTGGAATGTCATAAATTTAATTAAGTCAATTTGTCAACTGGACCTGAAAATCCTGTAAGGAAATGTTGGACACAGTTGTTGGGTAAGGTTTATGAGCTCTACAAGATATTATGGGTTCATATTGTGTAATGTAATTCATTTTTCTTTTTGCTAGTGGAGGAATAAGACTTAGTGTTCACAATGTTTTTGTTGTTTATGGAGGATTGTGAAACTAGTGAGCCATCGTTTTGCAAGTCTTTGGTTGTTTTTCTTTTATGCCAAATGTCATTACTGATCCATTATGGCTCAGGACCAATAATGGAGGGCTGCATTGGCATTGTGAAGCCTCTGGTGTCGGTAGCAGCGAACATCATGCCAATTTGAATGATTTAATCATGAAAACATTTCAAAATCCTACAAAGCGCTTAATGCATCATTTCCTTGTTGGAAGCAATTCATCTGTCTGATGAAGCATTTCTGACTGACATGGAAGCAGGGACCAGGGTCATCAGCTCCTCATTCTCTATCTCCATCTACAAAGCTTGTCAAGCATGCTGTTGGAATCCAAGAAGACATTTCACAGGTGAATTCACACTTAAACAAGGGCATGCAGGAAACCTCTAGAGCGATGACAAAGGGAGGGGAGATTTAGAGGAATGGCTAAGAATTTCGACAAACAATTGCTCTCTCTTTCTTTGTCATCGATGGCAAGTAAAGCTGAGAATCTCCCAGGCAGTTACTCTCCAGTTCTACATGGCTGCCTTCCAATTGGAATACCATTACACTTGGTCAGGCAAACACAGAGGCACACAAGTGGATACTTAGGGCACGCATATCTGCAATGAAACCAATGGATCAATCACAGAGAACAAAACTAATTAGACAATGCATGATTCATCTTTTTCCGTCTTGTTTCCATCTTTGTGTCAATGATCACCTTCATGCCTGATCTGTCTTTTTATGTCAGCAGCTTGAGAGTGTTTTTCCTGCCCTTTTTTCCATGACAAGAACACGTCTCACATGAGGCCGGGTCAGCGTGATTTGTTTCAGTCGGCAAGCACATTCTGGACAGGGGTTGATTTGTTATGTGCTCTGATCCTCTGTCCCCACATTAAACACTTTGATTAGTGACCATCTCGAGCTGAACCCTTCCATCCCTGTTGCACATTTTGATTTGTTGCACTTTTCTACCAGCAGGGTGAGCAGGTCGGCGCTTCTGGAGACGCCTGACTGATGTTCATCAATAAGTAAACAGCCGTCTCACACTCAGTAATGATTTCTTTAAGTTCAAAAGATGGAATTAAAAAGAACTAAAAAATCATTTGCATTTTAGATTCAACAGCTGACATTTGGATGACGAACTAACATTGGTCGTTCTCACATCCCAGTCTATGGACTGGATTTACTCTCCTTATAAAAGACAATGGCTGGTAAATGTCATATCTCTCTGTGATTGAGAGCTTCTGCGTGAATGTGAGTGCATGCACAGGCACGTGTGTACATTTTCAAGGCTGTTTATTGTCCATTAGAGCCATTCAAGCGCTCAAGTGTCTGTAAGAAAATGAAAATGCCAATCTTACTGTATTTTATTTTGTTTTCCTCTACTAACTCGCTCTGACAATAAACACACGGGCAGATTTTTACGCGCTGGTTTCTTTATTACTGCACTTCATTTATCAACCGCACTTATTCAGTATGACCTTTGACGAAAGACAGAGCTGATGTGGAGAAGAGTAAAGGGCAGCAGTCTGGACATGGATGGGTAGAAAAGCATGGGCTCAAGTATGCATTGTTCTGCAAATATCATGAACTTTTACCCACATTTTACCTAGAATTCCCAAATAAAAAAGTAAAATAAAATGTCAGAGTATGATTTGATGGAATGGGAAAAGTTATTCTAGGTAAGATAATGTTTATGTATATTGCCTTTTCAAAGTAGCAGCTATGTGCCAAAGTGCTTTCGAGACCAACTGACATGGTAAACAAAAATAGGAATGCGAATGATAATAATAATAATAACACAATACTTGCTGTCTCTCCACATTTGATTTTTTTTTGCCATGACACAGTCACGCTTGAATGTGAAGATTACTGAAATATTTATTGACCAAAGATATTTAGTGAAAAATTATGAATCCACTCTGAAGTCTAAGCAGAAGACAGTTATATTGCCAGGTTGCGTGACCGGACGTTTGGTCGCCGGACTTTTGGTCGCCGGACGTTTGGTCGCCCGGACCCAAACAACCGGCGACCAAACGTCCGGCGACCAAAGGTCCGGCGGCAAAACAAGGTAAAAAAACACGGTCTACGCATCAATAAAAGCCAACAATGGCCCTGAGCAGTTTCACTGAGCGGACGTGTGAGTGTATAAGAGTTTGTATGTACATGAGTTGTCCCCTTAGGAAGGGACGTCAGTCAGGGTCTTAACAAGTTCTCCAACAAAACACAATAAAAGTACGGGAAATTTGGAGCTTTTCTTTAGCCTAATAATTAATAGGGCATTAACTATGACTAAATAATAATTCGCAGTTTGTATTTAGGGAATTTGAGCAACGATTTAAATGGTAATTATCAATAAACTTCCGGGCGACCAAACGTCCGACGACCAAAAGTCCGGCAACCAAACGTCCGGCGACCAAACGTCCGGCGACCAAACGTCCGAGTACCGCCAGGTTGTACAGATGCATGTGTGCCCCGGAGACTTGTTCCAACCATTCCAAGTAATCGATAAATTACCTCGTTGAATAAACCTAGCTGGCTATATTGGTGCAATGTACCCAATAAATCCTGTAAAATATGCCTTTAATGTAATCAATTAACTTTCATCCAACATAGAAAATAGTGAGGGATGAAGGTTAAATGATTTACATGATAACTTAATAATGAGACAGTAGTGGAATTTCTTAATGCAAGGTAAGAAGATATATAATATTTTTGACGTCATGCTAACCTGGTGTTGTTTTAGTAAGAAAGTAGGTAAAAAAAAAGAAGTATTGGAATTATTTAGCTTATTAAAATTCCATTATTGAGCGATAACATGACAATGTCATAAAATAGATTGTAACTTATTTGGATCTCGAACAGCGTGGGAGACATTCATAAAAAAAAACCTTATCAAACTGCCACAACTGATAATGACTTAAAATTAGGGTTTCAAATGTCAGGTTCCTCCCATATTCCAAAAAACATGCATGGTAGGCTGGTTGGGACACTCTAAATCGCCCCGAGGTATGAGTGAGTGTGAATGGTTGTCCGTTTGCTTGTGCCCTGTGTCCCCTGCCTCTGGCCCAAAGTCAGCTGGGATAGGCTCCAGCACCTTCTGCGACCCTTGTGAGGATAAGCGGTTCAGAAAATGGATGAATGAATGAATTTCTGCCAGGATTAACACACATTAACACAACTGTACATATTGGACATCATACAAATAGGTATTGAATGGCCAGTTCTGTGTTATTTGAAAATGTCAAGGGTGTTTTTTTTAATTATCTGAAATAGTTTAAATTAACTTAGGCTGTCTTTATGAAAACTACATTAACTGGACCTCCTTAAATTCTGTTTGATTACCACTGACTGCCTGCTACTGGCAAATTACATTACAACATTCTGTAGGAGGGGAGACGGCTGTTAACAAAACACCTGAGACACAACAGATTGACTAAAGGACTCAACAGCCAAAAACAAAAACGTAAGTCTCATTAACTAAAGCATTACAAGGTATCCCACTTCTAATGAATGGCTAAAAATGCTCCCCTTCCCCTTCCGTTTTTACTATTCCTTTTCAAACATTAATGCTATATTGAAAATTTCCACCAATACCATTGGTTTAAGGATTAAGGTATTATTGGAAACAAAGGAGCTATAAATCACAGTTTTATCAGTATTAATTATTTTTTTTTACTGTGTATTTATTTTCTTTTAAAACCAAATAGGCACTGAGGCATACACCGGAATTCAAGCCTTATATTATCAAACACATTAAAAGCCATTACTAAATTCAATGTTTTGTTTTTTTTACTGGAAAAGCGCACTTTGTGGAGTAGCACCACCAATTTCGTCATACCCAGCTGTGTATGATGACAATAGGCTTTTGATGATTCGATGATGATGATAAAGCCTATGTCTGAACAGTTATCAGAATAACATATCTAGTACTACATTATCAGGTTTATTATGATACGAATGGAATTTTAGCTGCAAAACCAGAGTAGGTTTTACAAACCATAATTGATCCTAACATGACAGTGTGTGCCTGTTTTGTGGTGTGTGTGTGTGCATGCTCGTATGTAATGGTATCTTAGCACCCAATAGGACACTTTCTTTTTTTACAAGTACACGAATAATTAGCAGGTGTGCAATAAGGCAATATGTAGAAATTGCTAAAGCGAGAGGGGGAAAGAAGGAAAGGAAATTGCTGCACCTGCCACTGAGAGAAGATAGTTGTGATCACACACATGCAGATACTACATCCCAGACAGTGCGACTGATTAGATGAGCATGAGATTTAAAATGAACACGGTGATGCATGTTTATGCATATATAGAGTATGTGCGCGTGTGTGTTTGTCAGAAATAAGAAAGAAAAATGTCCCCCAGGGCCTTAATTGGATAGGTAAGAAACTTATGTTGTGATACAACAGGACCTTTAGTTAGGGCAAATCTATGTCTAAAAAATATTGCTTCACTTAAAGAATGAGAGATACCTACGCTAATGTAACATCATGGTTTTGCGACAATGGTAAAAGGGATTTTTCATGTTCTCCAAGTGAAAAAAAGGCTAGCAACATCATCATGATCGCTTACTGTGTTCTCAAATACATCTACAAGTCAATCTGCAGCTTTTGTGGATAGCTATAGTAAAACTATTTTATATATTTTTGTTTAGAATAGCAATAGTGATGCCAACGACGCAGTGACGCATGATGGCATTGTTGGAAGGTCACAACACTTAAATACTGATTGACTCTATGCTATTTGAAATGTCAGTTTGGTATATAAATACAAATATTGATTATTCATTCATTCCTTTAAGTTTTTGCAGGTTTTTTTTTGTATTTGATCCACAAAAAAAACAGATTTGTGTTTTGAAAAGTATTGGCTTCTGATACACACAACATCAACAACTTAAAAGTGCAGTAGAACCAAAACATAAAATCTTACGTCTTCCAACAGTCAACCAAGACTAGATAAAACATCACTTACCCACATCTCACATCTTTACGACATCCAAATACATTTGTTCCATTTGACATTTCCGTTATGTGGAATTTCTATCAAACTTCTGGCTTCACCAGGAAAAACATTGCGGAGATTGTGAACAACACTGCATTCATCATACGGAAACAGTTGTTTAATGCGCAAGAAAGTCTGTTTAGAATGTATGAAACAGATGAAAATATTTCTTCCGAATCTGCAAATGCACACGTGTGGTCTGTGTGTTTATTGGTGTAGGAGTTGATATGTTCATAGAATGGCTTTCACTCCCGCTGAGAGTGAAAGCTCGACCCGAGGCCTCAGCTAAGATCCACCGTGCTTCTGGCCAACTTTTAGTTAAGCACCTTCATGCACACACAAACACACACACACACAATCCTCAAAATTGTATCTTCATTGGTTGTCGGAGCAAAAATACAGTACATGGAAGATAGCAGTGATGGTTCAACTTGCTTGAAACTCTCATGGTCAATAACAGAAAATTCCAACCTAACTTTATTTGTTAGAATTCTATTCTGCAGGTTGACTGTAAGATAAATAGAACATAAAATGATCAATTGGTTGGCCAATGTCATAAAATGTCATTGTCTTTTATTATTGTAAAGGCTATTGGGAAATAATTTTGGCACATCTGTAGGGATTCAGTTTTCAGAGTGATAGAAAATATTAGTGAAAATGTCAACATTGTTGATTGTACACTGACCCATATCAATGGATGAATAGATTTTATTGGCATTTACAATTTCCATTATTTTATGGTAAAAGGTATTTTAATACAAGTCTCATGGCTTTGGTAATTTCAGAATTACAAGACCAAGCGCATAATTTTATTTAGGCGTTATGATCCTGATTAGTGCTTTCCGCCTCTCATTTAAAAAGCCAGATGTGTGTTAAACTATTCATCCTCCCAGATCTCCCCCAAGTGGATGTTGTCACTATAATTACTTTACCTAAATTCCTCCCACTACTCCAGTTATAATTGCTATGCTAGCTAAAAACCCAAGACAAAGATGTTGTCACTGAAATATTAAAGATACAGTTTCTCGCTTTGGGGCACTTCAAATTAGGGATTGTGCCATTTGTCATGAGAAAAGCCATTACAGAGGGAACATCTTTTGAAATGAGATTTTAATATAGTTAAATGTAAACTAACCTCCTATGCAATATTTAACCATATAAAAATCTAATGATTTACATCCTAATTATGCAGAATAGGTTAAAACTGTGTATGTTACGGATTTAAAACTACTACTGTTAATTAATCTCGAGAGGTTAAATGACTGATAATTCTTCACTTAGATTGAAAGTAAATTTGCATGGAAAAATAGTAATGTTGAATATTTTATTCTTCAATAAGTGGAAATGTTCAAACTAACATTAACATACATAATGATCACTAACCATGATTTCTCATTTGATATCATCACTAAAATTTACACAATTTATGTTACACTTTATATGTTACGGTCAATGGTACCATTCCATTCACCAATTGCCTTGAAAATATTCACACTTTTGCTCTTAGCCACATTCTTTTCTCTGTAGCAACTCAGTTGATAAAAGTCATACAGTACCACGTATTGTATGCAGAGCCTCAAAAGCATAAAAAATAACCCAAGGGTTACATCCAAAGAACTGCAAGCTTTGCTGGCCATTCACTCATCAGAAAGTCACTAGCCTAAATGACATCAATAGGAGTGTTCCAAGGGAAAATCCCACTGATGACAGACAAAACAATAAAGGCCCCATCTATCGAGAAGTGTGTCTCAGTGCTTTTGGAAATACTGTACTATAGCCAAAGTTCCAATATTTATGGGAAGATGATTAAGTCAAATCAAATGACCAGTTCAGTTACTGGCAAACGTGGAACAACCAATAGTTTTAAGGGAAAAGTTCTTTTTAATGATGCATCAGAAAGGTTTCAATAATTTTTGCACTTCTTGAATGACATCATTCAAAAACATATCTGTTAATTCTTATAGTAATTAAAAAACATCTGAAAAGTGCCAAATACAATTTTACAGCAATGATACATGTTTTGTTAGAGCTGAAATAGGGCAGTTCACGTATACTATATAAATCTGATTACCTTTAAAATCCACTGTGGTAATGTTGACCATTGCAAAAAAATAATAATAATAATTTAGATGATATCAGATTTAGAAGAAGGGCTGATAAAGCATTTATATTGCCAGGATTAATGTGTTGTTTATTATTTGCTTAGCTTGAACAACCAATAAACCCACAGCACTGTATTATGGCATTTAGCCATGACATTCACTTGAGACTGCAAAAATGACTTGAGTCTCAAGGAAAAGTCCCCTCATCACACCTGCATTAGGACTCAAACTACAATTTGTGGCTGGTATAAACAAACTTAAAAACAAAAAGGAAAATAATAATAATATTAAAAAAAACAAATGCCACCCAGTTTTACATTTTTTGTGCAGGCTGTCTGGGTTTAAATCTCACTCAGTGGCGATGTGGTTGTGTGAATGGTTGCAGGTCTCAATGTGTGCCCTACAACTGGCTAGTGACCAGTCGGATCCAGGCTTGAGCACCCTGCGACTCAGACAAGGATAAGCAGTGTTGAAAATGAATGATTATAAACAAATTGATAACAATAATAATCTAACTGGGAACTTAAATACCCATGAATAATTAACAAAAGCGTAGGTTCAGAGAACATTTGTAACCAGAAAATGAATTGTGGGATAGCCTGTCTGTTTGGTCAATAAGGAAGCATTTTCTTTTTCTACTTGCCACTAGTTCAAGAGCATTCACTGGTGACCATGCATCACCTCCCTTATCATCTATTGTCTGCTGGTTTCATAACTCCCCCAATATGTCTGCCACTACATCCGCCTCTGCCTCTAAAGTCTAATTGAACCTTAGGGATGTCTTAGCTAAACTGATAAAGTGGCTTATGTGGTTAGTCTTTCAAGCAGAATGGCCTGCCTACAATCAGTACATTACATCATTATATACCTGTAGGTTTATCATTTCTGTTGTATTTCTACAGCTTCTAATAAATTGTGCACCGCTCACATCCAATAATGAATACAGTGAACCAAGTAGTTGGAAGACTTTAAAAAGTTTTGAATTGATTTAAACTTTTAATACTTAATAATCAACACTGTAAAAACAGTGTCTGTTTATTTTCCATTTTTCTGTGCTTGAATGAGGCACGCAAAGAATTGATGTCCTCGGTGATGACAATGGCTGGCACAGATTTCTTTGGAGAGAGCTGCATGGGCGTGGTGAGGCTTTGAAGAATTTGCTGCTGTGTTGGTCAGCATATTTTTCTGATATTTGGTTAGTCGCATATATCATTCTGCAAGGTTTTTGTACTCGAATGTTGAACATTGAGTATCTGGGGCAGGGATTTTGTGAACTATTAGCGTAGGTGTATTAAGCTACAAGATAACCCAAATTCAAACGTGGGTCATTATTTCCCTCCTAGAAAGATGCTAACATCATTTGCGTACTGGAATGTAGAGAGTTGTACAATTTGACAAATACACAAAAAGGTTCCCAGAATATGACCACCCATTCTTTGCTTTGCAAAAGTCAGCAAAGCAATGCATATTAAAGACTTCAATGACAACACACTTCTATTTAATTTTCTTGTGCACGTTTACAAATATTTAACACTGGTCTTTTATCTATGTTTTGATAGTTCTAGCAGCCCGAGCAGTTTATGGGCAAATTTTATTACGTTTCTCTTCCACTGAGACACAGGTACATTACCTTTTATGCACACAGTGAGACAGCCTCTATGAATCTATGAAGTTTACCTTATAAGCACGCTGAGATTTTTCTTTTGTTACCACATTAAATTGACCATCTAGTTTCTTTTCAGAATAAATGATCTGTTAAACTCAATTGTCCTGTGCTTCTTGACCCTTTTCTCAATTTTCCAGATGCTTTTTCACATCTTTACTTCACACCTTCCACACTGGTGCACCATTGGGGTGATAGTGACTATTGCATCTTTTCTTCCTGTGCTGAAGATGTATACGTCAATGCAACAGCTCACTAGGTGTTGCGTAAACCTGAGATTTTGCAAAGGATTCGTTTTATGTGCTTGTGCGCAAGTATGCACAGTTTCGATCAAATTGAGAAGCGTTAAAACCTAGATTCTCCTTGATTGTCTCTGCTTCCATTTCCTTTACACATTCGCTACAGGCAGCATGGGATCAATTCCCACTTAGTGGTGGTGTGAGTGCAAATGGTCTGTCACCAGTTTAGGGTGTAGTATGTCTTTCACTCAAAGTCAGCAGGTAAAGGCTCCAGTACCCCTCGACCCTGACAAGGATAAACTGTGTTGATAATTAATGGATTAAGAAAGGGTGACCAAACCCCAGTTATTGGCCTGCAGCAAATTATGGAAACATCATTGAATGTGGCCCGCACAAGATGGTTAAATAAAACCTACAGTGCACTTCGCAGCTAGTCACTTAAACATCGGTCTGTCTTGTAGCTCAGAGGTCAAAACCTGACAAATGTTGCAAAATATGGTGAGAACTGTATGGAATTATATTAGTGTGATATAAATATAGATATAATTTGGGATTATTTTGTTGCATGTAGCCTTCTATTGACAAATAGTATAAACCTTAAAATCCATTTCAACCTGAAACGCTGGTAATGTACAATCATTTCTTATACCTCCATTGATGGCAATAGAGGTCCAATCCAATTTTACTGGAGGGCTTGCAGCAATTGAATGAGTGGTGACAACTCTCATGGTAAAATGGAATTGACATCTAGTGCCCCAATGGGAGCAAATTAGTTAATACTTGAAGTACATTTCTAAACCCGATCTTATTCTTACCTAATTCTGAACATTCTGTTTTAGAAAAAGTGAAAGGATGTCAGTATGGCCTATGGAGTCTTAGATTTTTTTTGGGACAGCGGCTTTCGGGGAAACAAGTTTGGACGCACGTATGCATGTATGCACGTATGCACGTATGCACGTATGCACGTATGCACATATGTACATTTTTTCCCCTTCATTTCACTCGCTCTTTCTTCTTGTGTTTTGAATTGAATGTGGAGTTAGGAGTGTTACTTGCCTCCACTCAGGTTATGTTGTGCATGTGTGTGGGATTGGAGCTCAACTGTGATAATGTGAATAATTTGCAGGTGTTACCCCTTTTTCTATGTTTGAATCCACATTTACAATTTTACACTCACCCAAATGTTCCAATGTTTTTTGTTGGTGCTTTCAACTTTGTGACAGGATAAAATGGCCATTGTAATAGCTTTATGTACCAGTTTGGCAGTACTGTCACACAGCTCATTGCCTTTCCATGATGTTTCAGAACTTTTATAAAATTGTGTCTATTGTTACAATGCCCAGATCTCTTTTTATGCCATATTATGACATTTCATTTAATAGCGACACGCAACTGCTACATGCTTACTTTTATTGCTGGTGAAATGCAATTTTTCGATACGTGAAAAGAATAAATCCATTAACGTTGTAACCTGTACAAGGTTCTTCCTTCTACATCAAAACCAGGATGGCAAGTTGTAGCATGTCAACAGCCAAACTGACTGCAAGTATAGTTTTATGATAGCTCCTATAGATACATGAGAAGACCAACTAAAAACATGAAAATGTAAGGGTCGAGAAAAAAATCATTGGGCCTTCAGTGTAATGTAGTACTAAGGACTTGGGGTTGATGCAAAAGGTACACAACAAATTTAATTTTAATTCAGTAATTTCTACATTTGTTGGAATAAAATTTGCACGGGGACATTAGTTTGTTTTATAAATATTTAATTCAGGAAATTTTGACATTTTACTGGTGATACACACCACCACAACTTGTTCTTATTTTTAGTAAGAAGGTGCCTAAGGCCAGGTCATAGAAAGCCATTAAGTTTAGAATGTTCTCTCTGAAACTTGAACATGCATTTGAAGGACAACTGTGGCAAACTGCCGTGAGCCTGTCAATTGTACATGGATGGCAGAATGTATTGTAGCGTTGTGCAAACAACCAGCAGGGTTTAATAAATGATATTTAGTATTTATTAATAATGTAATTCATAAAAGAATGGGGATGATGATGAAACAAATATGGGAGGATGTATTAGTTCTTAAGCTTCAGATATCTCTAGTTGGTAGTTTAATTTGAGTTTGTTTATTCATTCTTTCATTTTCTGAACCGCTTATCATACCAAGGGTCGTGGGGGCAGCCGGAGCCTATCCCAGCTGACTTTGGCCATGAGACGGGGGACACTCTAAATTGGTGGCCAGCCAATCACATGGCATGGGGAGACAGACAAACATTCACGCTCACACTCAAACTTAGGGGGAATTTAGAGTGTTCAACCAGCCTACCATGCACGTTTTTGGAATGTAGGAGGAAACCGGAGTATCCAGAGAAAACCCACGCAAACCCAGACAGAACATACAAACTCCACACAGGAGGACCAACCTGGGCTCAAACCCAGGACCCCAGAAATGTGAGGCTGACACGCTATCCACTCATCCGCCGGGGCGCCTGGTATAGCTTGTAAGAGGGTCAATTGATTTTTGACAATAAATACAAAACTACAAGATAATAAATCTGAGCATGAGAGAGCCTCCAAAATTCAATTAGACTCTGGGGCAAATCCTTCAAACTATGCACTTTCACTCACTGCTGTGGTTTCTTTTAAATGCACACAATAGAGGTCAGTGTTTCAGCTTTCTAACCTGCAGCTATTTTCAGTATTAGAAGGACTCTGAAAAACTACTTCAGCATGTACCTAATTACGCTATTCATCTTTTATCTGGAGAATATACTGTATGAAACCTCAATGGTGCTCTATCCAAACAGAATGCTACAAATAGCCATCTGTTTTTACATTTTTTTTAAACCTTATCTTATTTTAGAGGTCTCTCTGAATAGATGTTTTTTTCATTCAGTCATTTTTCATATCGCTTATCCTAGTGGGGGCTGCCAGAGACTTTCCCAACCAACTATGGGCAACAGGAGGGGGATACCTCAAACTGGTGGCAAGCCAATCATAAGGCACTAGGAGACGGACAACTATTCATGCTCACACTCTAAACATTTCATTGCAAAAAAATAAAATAAAATAACAGGAACAAACAAGTTTTACGGAACGTTAGGGATTATTTAGAATGAAGAAATGAATTAAGACTTTGTGTATGACTAATATATTAATAGAATAATATTTCTGTGCGAGTGTCTAGTTTACGCCCTCCAATTTACTCTCTTCTTTGGGTCACTAGTTATTAACCCTCAAACAGTCACCTTGACAGACTTGCTCCGACACACGCAGAACTCGAACTGAGCAAGTCTGGCAGGCATACTTCTATATGATCTCTTATTAGGTCTTTTTGATCCATCCCATCACATCTATTGGCAACCATTAATCTCAACATGAATACTCAAAGGCTATATTATGCTTCATTGTAAGAGTAGCTTTTAAAAAAAATATTTTTTAAATTAGTCCATGGAAAGTTCTTTAAAGGTTATCAAATGTAATGTCAGGGGAAGTAATTGTCCAAAAAACTGCTTTATGATGAAATTTAAGGAAACAGATATTAGGTGGATAATTGAATTAATGACACAGAAATGGGGGAAAGTAGATAAAAGAAGTGTATTAGTTGGCAGTTGTAATTGATTTTTTATATGGGCTATAAAATATGTATAATAATTTCTAATACTCAAATTAATATTATAAAACCAAGCTGCTATATTTACCAAAAGTGAAAAGACTGACTTTACTTTGATTTACCTTGCAGTGGATAAATCCCTCTTAAAACTCTGTATGCTTGATAAATGGTTAGGGACATTTTTGGCTTGATGTGTGGATTTCATTCCTTTTAATATCTGTATAACCAACCATGACTGTCCTTAAAGTGTTCTTCTAGATAAGCGAATGAGGCCCTCGTTGTCGATAAAATCCCTAGAGTGGTTGATGAAGTGCGACAATTGAGCAGCTACCTTTTCCGTTACTAACAGCGATCATGTAGCAAACTCTAGCAGTCCTATTTTCTCTCCTGGCATTAAGGCTCTTTTGCACTCTGACACATTGTTCTGAGACCAACGGTTCAATTCTGGGCTTCAAGTGTGGAGATGTTCTACCCATTGATCCGGGTACTCTGGCTTCCTCCCACATCCCAAAAACATGCATGCTGGGCTGACTGAATGCTCCATTTTTTCCCTAGATATAAGGATGTCCGTGAATGATTGTTTTACATGTGCCCTATGATTCACAGTGGCAAAAAGTTCAGAATGTACCCCTCCTGCTCCCCATAGCGGCGATGGGCTCCAGCACACCCGCGACCCCCATGAGGATAACCAGTCCAGAAGATAAATGAATGGAAGAATACCTTACAAGAATTAATTGCTGTCACATTTGTCTTTTTAAGTGTTTAACATTTTTAGCAAAGGTGGTTAAAAAAAATTAGTCGCGTTTATTTTATGACAGTCTGTTCCATTTGTTTTTCAAACATGAAGCAGGTCGAGCTCCACTATTTCTGTCCTACTTTCACTGAATCCCACCTGCCCACTCTTTAGTTAGGGGCTCAGCTCATGGAATGTCCTTTGTATTGGTGGCTCTGACTCCTCAGTCTCACTGCTAGTATAAACCCAGTTGGGAAGCTGCTGGAGCTCCCAGGGCTTTGTTTTTGTTAATTTAAGTTTCAACATAATGCAAATTTGGACACACCAGCATTTCCGAATATGCTCACTGCATAATTAGACCTAAGAGTTTATTTGAATAAACTCCCACCCTCACCCTCTTTTCTTTACTACCTCCCTCCTTCTTACACACACTCCCACTCAATCGATATCGGCTAATAGCTGTGGAGTTTTTCAGACCTTTCTTTTGCCTGGAGTATCTAATTAAGTTAATCAAAACCACCTGACAAGACCAAAGCTGACAAGAAAGTGTTGTATCTGCAATTTGTTCAATAGCTTTTATGATCAGCATAGCTGAGAAGAGCTGGGTACTGATTTTTTTATTATTGCTTTGGTATTTAACAACCAGATAAAAGCAGGCAGAATGGTGATTGAGTGATTAGCCCATCTGCCTCACAGTTCTGTGATCGAGGGCTCAATCCCTGGTGGGTTTCAACCTTCCTATGTGGAGTGTGCATGTTCTGCCTGTGGCTGTTTGGATTTTAAGTTAAATACACTGAGTTATCAGATTTAATCATATCAGAATCTCTGAAATTGAGTTTATAGATTAGTGAGAAAATGGCAACAAATCAGGAATATTTGCAAGCACACTTAGGAAAACCCCATTTATATTATACACATGAATAATTCCAACTATATTTTCTTTAATATGTGTTTCTGGAATGTGCAAGGAAGTTGAAGCAAAAAGAAAAATATATCCCCCAAAAAAGAGAGGAGAAGATAGAGAGCAATATTAATAACTCTCTGTTTTAATCAGAATTTGGTAGTGACCTGGGGGCATCCGCCCCATATTCAAATTGTGCCACAAGCAAATAAGTCAGTTCAAACATGTGTTACTTGAACCATGTCATGTAAATACAACCCTAGGTTTATTAATGTTAAAAATCAGTTTGTGATCAAATTGATGATGTTCAATCAACAGTTTGTCTGCCCCTCAAATTTTAAATGTTAATTCAAACATAAGAGCCGGGAATCTCTGAAGGGGGTGGAAGAAGAATAGTTCCCAGTCCATTAAAATGTAATTAGAGAAAACCTCATTAAAAAGGCAGACAAGAGACAGAGTGAGCCATGGGGGATGAAGAAATAAACAGCTCTCTGCTTTCTAGTTTATCATTCATTCTGAAAGTAAATGATCAGTTTATGTCAAGTAAACACAATGAAGATGGGAAAACACATTGCTGGAAGGATATGTGATTCTAATTAGACAGAAGTACACGGTTTGGCAGCAAAGAGAAAATTGTGTTCGATTCACATTTGTACTTGGGTATATTGAACATATTTATTTCCAGTCAATCAGTCTTTTCACAAAGATCTGGGTTTATGTTTCCCGTCCTCATCTGCCAAGCAGCTCAGAATCAGTGGCTGGAATGATTTCCAAGTGTTTAGAGTAAAAAGGATAGAAATAATTAGGATACTTTCGCTGATCTGACTTTCATTTCTTTTCGATAAGCTTTTTGTTACTCATTGCAGTTGTTCTCACCAAATTTTTAGTCATGGAGAAAAGAAAAAAACACTGGGAAAATAATAGAACTTCTGGGTGTACTTTAAAGGAAATCTTGAATGCAGCAATTAATGCATGGAATGAGTTAGGTCATTACACAGCAAAATGATCATACAACTTGTAATTCTGATTTGCAGAGAAAATACAGAAAACCCTAAGCACAAGGACACATCGCACATAGGTTATATTCATCTTCGTGAGGTTTAAAATGTATATATAATTAAACTTACTTTGATAATTTGTTCATAATTTTCTTTCCTTACATTCAGTCAGTTAATTTTATTTCCATATGTCTGAAATATTTAGCAAAATGATCATCCTGTGATATCCTAGCAGTTATTTTTAAGCATAAGCGGATACTAGTGAAATTGAAAATCAATATCACTCTTCCATCACAATAATCCAGAATGCAGATCATAAATCTTCAAGCTGCCTTCCTTTAACTATGGCGTAAAAAAAATCATGTCCAATCAATAGGATGTTGATTTTGAATTCCTATGTGCATTTATCCAACTATTCATAAACACTATTTTGAACTCATACATTGTGAAAGACATCGACTTGAAAAACACTTGACTTAATGATCAATGCTTTGCCGTGGATGAAAACAAAAGCAAAGCAATCTGCTTCAGCACCCCAACACATTAACAGTATATAACATGGATTCATTTACATTCAAGGTCTAAGGCTAAGGATCTGTAATGGACAGTGATGGTATATATTCCTGGTCTGCTGCTTTTCATTATGCGGGTAATGATTTTCTGTCAAGTTCAATTGTAAATGAAGGAGCCACAAAAGTGAAGGAATAAAGAGTGGAAGGGCAAAAATAGGAAACTCCCAGTGAAACATTACATTACACACTAGGGTTGAGCATCTCCATCACAATGTGATATCCATATATTTATTCATGTATTTATTTCTTGACCTACTTATTACCTATCTATTTATGTCTAAAATGCCTTTCCTATTCCTGCATCCTCACACTCTTGCTACTGTGACAACGAAATTTCCCGAATACGGGATGAATAAAGTTATCCAATCCAATCCAATCCAATTACAATGTGATAATAACAGCTCTGGATGAAGGTCTGCTTGATGATCAAAAAATTATTACTTTACAAAATAATTACAGAAAAAAGTGCCTCAATTGCACTGTACTGCTGTCACTGTACTGCAAAACAAGCTACCCAAAACACAAACCTCATTTCCAATGGTGTCCAACTTCAAAATAAAAGCACACAAAGTAATGCATAGCTTATCATCGTGATAGCTGGTTTTCAATATTCTTGGCACAAAAATGTACACCGATGAGTGAACTCTGGTCAGGACGTTATTTTGATTACCACCAATAAATTATATAACTGCAATAAAGGAATTATAGTATTTGGCTAATCTGGTAAATCCATCGTGCTATTGAAAATAGGAAAATGGTAATAATACATCATTGCCATTACATACATTTATGCATTGATTTTAATATGGGGAATGTATCATTCAATCTGATTATAGAGTCAATAAAAAAACACTGAATGGACACACATCTGGTCCCAAATTATTCAGTGGTAATTACATTGTCAATACACAGCAAGCAATGCAGCATCATGTTGACCATCTCCTTAATAGGTAGACCAATGCTAGCCTTTAATTGTCCCATCAGTCAGTCAAATATTTTAGGACTTTGAGAGCACAACACACAGTCCCACTGGTGCATTTTTACTTTAAGACTCCCTGTGGGTAAATAAAGCAGTGGGTTCATCAGTGTCGCATCACACTCACTCTTTTTAAGCCACACACCATGATTTTATTTTCTACCTGCTACCCCAAGAGCTTCACATATTGAAAAGTCATTTCCTCATCTCTATCCCCGACACTCTCGAGATTCTCTTATTTAACCCCAACCTCTTGCCTTAAATCAATCCTTCTCTTTTTCACTATATAGATGTTTGTTTGTGCATTGCCTTTTTTTGCAATTTTGCAAAAACTCACACACAAAACACAAGATGAATATATGACAAAATTGCAATGCATTACAAATACACATCTGATCCCAAAAAAATATACCTGTAAAACCAGACCCAATCAAAATGTGTGCATTCAAAACCAATCTACGCTAAGGATTAACCCTTTAGAAGCCCACAAATTTGTCAAGATCAAATGGACATGGCTTTCATCAAAATACTTTTCAGCTCAGTTTGGAAAAAGAATAAAAATGTTAAATATAATGCTTAAATGCTTATAAATATTGAGTAGGGATATGTGACTATGTAGTGCAGCTGTTGGATAAAGATACAATGTGAAGTACAGAGGTTTGTACTAGACATTTGAATCAAAGAAACAAGAAATGAAAGAGCAGAACATCCGCGAAAAAATATTGGTGACCTGGAACAGTGATAGTTTGACTTCTTTCTTATGACATACAGGAGCACTATCCAAGTCCTGTCATGTTTGGCAGCAGAGTACAAAGTTCAGACCTACAAAGCTCTACTGTTATGGGCAATGGCAGTTCAGACAGCTTTCTTAAGACAGTGAAAGAGGTCATATTCCAGATTGGAGATTTTACCAACACTGTGAGCTCCCTTGATTATGATTTAATGCAATAATTCCCTAAACCTTTTAAAGATTCTGGGTTTTGGTTTTACTACTTAGTCAAATCACCTTCTAATATGTTTCTGGTGAAGATTCTTACCTCCTCAGGTGATGCAAGGATAAACACGTTTAAATTAGATGTTCTCATTTCTGTTACCTGTGTTCAGTTTTTTAAAAGATATGTATCTTTGAATTTTCTTCTAATTTCTGTACTACTCCTGCACTTGTATTTTCCAACCTCCACCGTTGTTCTTTCTGTCTTTTCTGTATCTACTTTCTGTGCTCTGTGTTAAATTACCACTTGTACGGAGCCATTGCAGACCGTGCTGAATTTAATTACATGCTGGCTGACAAAAAGCACCGTCTTTGGGTTTTCTTTTCTTTTTCCTCTTCCAGCTGCTTCAATTTTCAACTATTTCCTTACTTTCTTTGGAAAAGTTTGTTATTCTCTGATTGTTACTTAAAAGTTTTTACATTCCACTTTGGGGGAACTTGCTTATTGACCTGGTCACAATATGTTCAGGGAGGATCTTAAATGTGCTTCTTACCATTACTGGTATATTGTCCAATGTTATTGTACTCATTGTTTAACTTTTACTGATGGAGAAAAAATGATCCTGTACATGATGTCTTTCCATTGCCAGTATTTCTGATTCCTTTTTATAGTTGGTAAAATAAAATAGTTTAACAAAGCAAATTGCTTAAAAACTAAAAGAAATTGAAGCAAAATATATATTTATGTGTATAAGAAATGAGAATTGGGGTGGGAATTAATTTGTTCGCTGTATCCCATTCATTTTTAGGCATGTGTTTAGTTTATTTTTTTATTTTTTTATTTATAATGCAAACCAGGTGAAACTGATAAACTGTGCATGCCTTGATTAATGCAACTGCCTGAAATTAATGAATAAATTAAAAATACATTTAAAAAGAAGTTTCGGGAGTATGAAAAGGTTGCTGGTTCTGTTTAATAAAACTGAGCTATCAATTTATACATTTCACGGTACTCGGCCGTTTGGTCGCCGGATGTTTGGTCGCCCGGAAGGTTATTGATAATTACCATTTAAAATTGGTCACAACATTTCACTGACCCCTCCTTTTCAAGAGTCCATGTAAATCAACCCATTTGATTTTTTTTCCTTCGATGCAACATATATGACTGCATATGCAGACACAAACACAAACGAACACATTCAGACAGAGGAATAAACACATTTCTCATGCTCAAATCATAGTCCCGCTCCTCACTGTTCTAAGTAATTTTGTTTCCCCGCTGTTGAAACGTGTTGCCACATTATTTAATCAATTCCTTTCCCACATGAGACAACGAAACCCTATTCTATTTAAACAACATACTCCACTATTCCTTGTGTTCCTGCTTCTTGTGCATCTCAGCAAATTAGCCTTAAGATGTGTGCAAAGAGTGACAATCAGGCCAAATTACAGCATGTTCTCTCCCTTCTCATCAATGTCTGGCGAGGCTCGCTATTTCCTGCAGTGTATGAAGTTACTTTCTGTTAGGTCCTTGTTTGGTTATCTTCTCCCTGAGGCATGCCTCACTCGAGGCAGGTTGGGGGAATTGATTTGATTGCAAGTCGGATATCAAATGGGTGGAGTGGCAAGAGCTGGCAATTGCCATCAGCTGCCATTAAAATGTTGCCTGGTCGACTTGTCTGTTTCACACCTCGTTCATTTCTCGCCCTGTTTTTAGCGCAGTAGTACTACTAAAAAATGTACCCCTAATTAATCAAAGGGAATTTCTATATTATATAATACATTCTCAGGTGTCGCTTCATATTATTATTTTTTATCCTGTACTTTAATTCAAAATAGTGCCACTGAAACTGTTGGCTTAACTCAATTGACCTATTGAATTTGACAGCACTTAAATATTGTTGTCTAATTATGTGTTAAAATTGATAGATATCCAGCCACATTCGCTTGTCTTGTGATGGGCAATAAGAAACAGGAAATGCAGCCCCTTTTAAGTGTTAAAAAAATAAATGAATAATGAAAAGTGACAATGCTGCCATTTGAAGACGCTATTAATTGAGACACAGGTCTGGCTGAGCTCTTTTTGGAGTGGGGGGGTGGGGGGTTTGGAATGGGGGGGGGGTGTAGCCTGTATCTGTCTGTCTGTGTGCCAAATTAAAAATCGGATTTTAGGGTGGGTAGGTATGTGTAGAGCAAAACCCCTTGGTGTACGGAGTCAACGCCATGTCAGCTTTTATCAATATTTGAATGCAGTACAAGAGAAGGGATGAATCTTTAATACGACCTTGGAACTCGACATAGACACGGAGACAAGTGAAAAAGAGTGATGGTGACAGAAAGTGAGAGGGACAAAAGGGATTCACAGTCTCGGCACAAATAGGTTAGACGTTTTGATTGTGTTAAATATCATGTAGTAGAGTGGCATATACAGTTGGATTGGAATATGTTTGAAATGCACATGTTAGGTACTAGACATTTTTGTAACAAACAAGAACTATACAGTCTACTATTCGAGACTAATGGTATTTTTTTTAGGATATCCCTTTTTTCCGCCCTGTTCCTTAAAGAATACTAACTATGCAAGTAGATGCTGCAAACAACTGAAAAAGGAAAATATATATAAATATATGATAACTCTGGCTGGACATGGCATTGTAATGTATATCAATTGATACACATCTTCACAATTGGAATTTATTCTTTGTAACGCTCACGTCGCAGATCAGTCTGCAAAGCAGCTGGTTAGTAAGCAAGCCTTTGCTAATATTTCTTCTAGGTCTTTTGCGAGCTGGAGAACACCCACTTCACACAGACGGCCTGTCATCTTTGGCTTAGAGAGGCAACAAATGTGCAGTGTGGTAGTTGGTGGGTGAGCACTCTCCAACAAACACACATGCACAGTTGAATGTGGGGAGAGCTGTGATGATATGACAAACATTGCATCCTGCTCAATGTAATTAGTGGGACTATTTCAATTCATCTAATTGACTTTTTCACGTTGTTATTTTATTTTGGCTCAAATAAAATATATAATATTAAAAAAACATGTGATTGGGCAGAATGGGCAACATTGGTAGTCCTACAGATTTCTGATAAAATGAAGAAAACAACGTTTTCTCTCATTTTCATGCAATGCCAAACCAAAATTATACACCTTTGCAAATCTATGGATATAAATCTAACGACTGACATTTTCTAAAGAGACACGAAGAAAGGATAAATGAGTTAACTGGATCTTCGTGGTGAAAATAGCCTGCAGTGGGTGATACCCACTGGCACATGTCCAATGGACATATTGAGAATTGTCAAGTCTTAGTGGACATTTGCAATGTTATTCTAGTTAGTGGTTGAATTTATTTCTCCCTTCTGCCCTTGCTGGAATGAAGATAAGGGTCTTATCTTATCTCTGTTCACCTTCTCAGGTAATTTATTGCTTTTGTCTCGGATGATGAAAGTGTTAAGGTGTGGTATAGACCATAAAAAACTAAGCGGGTTTGTGGGACAGATTAAGAGGAGGTAGGTTGATGCTGGCAAAATCTTGAAAAAGAAATTATAAAACTAAAAATATAAAATGTGCACCTCACCACAGAATGTGTAGACACTGCCGTGATGCCAAAACTGCCATGAGCTGCTGGCAAGATATTTTGTTTGTGTGAATTTCAGTTGAAAGTGCTCTACTAATTAGCAGTGGAAATTGTTTTAATTGCTCCTTTGCTTAGTCATTGAAATATAAAGTTAAACTAAGATGGCTTTCCAGCAGAACTTTTCGAATTATGTTCCAGTGTAGCAGTCGATATTATGGAAGGAGAACAATGCATATGTCTTGAGAAATTAGTTTGGTTTTGTTTTCAATTACTCCAATTTGACCATTATTTTTGCTACCAAATGTACAAATTAGTGTTAGAAGTGAGCCGGAACCATTCGAGCTGAATTTGGGCGGGAGGCACAGTGTTCACTGGACTGGCTGCTGGCCGGTCATGGTTAAATGGTCCCTCCTCTCATTTTATGCATCTCTCATGTTAAAAAAAATTGCACACTCCTATTAGCTAACATTGCGTTTCTGAATGTTCTTTACATACCAAAATACTCCTTGTAGCCATTTTTCATCCTAAATGCCATGTGATTGAATGCAAATACCTGTAGCCCTTTCCCTCTTTAAATTAGATTGTCTATGACAAGAAAACATTATCATGGAAAACAATTTCAAAGACAAACAATGCTAAAGTGTCCTTGAGCCAGACACGCTTGACAATACATATACACAATGCACCCGGATGTTGGATATTATTACCATTTATGTTGTGTACCATTATCACCGCCACGTCTGTGTCTTTTATTTCTTATCATGGCATGTCCTCATTTTGCCTACTTCAACAAGGTCTAGTGGAGAAACTGACACGAGAAAATTGTAGTTCCTTTCCACATGGTGTGTCCAGTTAAAGACACCTAAGCAGCCAGCGAGCCTATCTTTGACTGGATGTAGCAGTCGCCCACATAAATGTCCGCTTGGCTCTGCTCTGATCACATAATTGCTTTCTACACACCTCACCCACACAAGTGCACAAATACTCGGAAGCGAGCAGAGCGAGTACATATACTAGAGGTCCACACCACTGGCCATAACACACAACATGCACAACAAGCATGCATGTATGCCTGTGATCTTACGCGTTTTGAAAAATACCAAACTACTCCTACCAGCTCACCACCTACACAGTCCAGTTTTAGTGAGTTTACAAGACACTAGCGCAAGGAAACCAGCCAAAAGATGAAAAAACAAAGTAAAACCAACCCATTTTCTCTTTGCAAAGACAAAACCAAATCCTCCCTTTAACGGGATATTTACACGTTGAAGGTGAAGAATATGGAGCTTGTCTTATGCGCAATGCAAAGGATATCTAAAACAAAACAGGAGGCTCGAATGACCTTACTTCAACCCCTGACATCATTGTTATTTCAAGATAGGAAGGGGATGTGAGCATTTTGCAAACTCGAATATTAAATTAAAGGTACATGAAAGTCTGTTAAACTAAAATGCATGTCCTGAGGGGTTTATAGTCAGCGGATACCTCTTCGAAAGAGAAATATTACATAACTACTGAGAGAAACATGAATATCAGTTAAAATATTAGGTACAGTACACTGCACCTGCAGTTCCATTTATCACCATATATGTCAGGGCATATTGTTGGGGTGTTGGTTGGTTTTGTTATGCCTTTTTCCCTGTGGGTCCTGTCTGCGTGCTTTTCCCCTCGTGTCCCTCTGGGCTTCCCTTCCTGTTGTAACCAGCTGCGTGTACTTTGTGATCAACCCTTGTCTGTCTATTTAAACCCATGTGTTTGTTAGCCATTGTCAGATCGTCTGCTATGTTTACTTCATGCCAAGTTGCCCTGCCATGTTCCATTTTTCTTGTTTCCCCATGTCTTCCCGTCAGGTTTGGTTTTGTGATTTGATTTCCAAGTCCATGTTGTTTTCTGAAGAATTCTTCCTTGGTTATTATAGTTTTGTTTGGGCACTCTACGTCCTTGATTGATTCCCTGCTTTTAGGTCTAACCACGTTCCACGAATGACTGAATTGTGACAATATATTTTATTTCTTGATTTCTTTGGTCCAACATCCAACGTCTCAAGAGAGGAAAGCAGTGCTCCAAGACAGTGGGGAAGGGGCACTGCTGACCTCGCCTCGGAATGTTATGAATTGATGGGCCGAATACTTTGAAGACCTCAATTTCACGACACGCCTTCCCATGAGGTAGCACAGCCTGGGGAATATGAGGAGGATTCTCTGACACGCCTCTGCAATATCGCGTGGAAATCGGAGAGAGTGCCTCTGAATTGGCAGACCAGGATGGTGGAACTGTAGGGTGTGTTCCAATTTTTTCCTATTTTAGGGTCTGCTCATTTGACCACAAGAACATGAATGTCCACTGGAATGACAGCAGTAAGTAGTGTGTCGGCAACAAATGAAACCAGTCAGTAAAGCGGTCAGGGTCATACAATAATTTGAATTTAGTACAAATACAAGGGACACCACGGACACCCTGTTTCAAGCACCATTGTTGGACAGGATAACATTGAATGATGCACTTGCAAGGCCAGGATTTCCAACGTGTTTAATCATTTGCCTTCATTCTTTTTCAAGGCTCACTCGGTGTGAAATTGTAAAACAGTAAGCTACCTCTAAATTAGGTTGCGATGCTTTCTGTCCGACAAATATACTAGAGTCAGTGAAGAGAGGGAGTAAAGAAATTTGAAACTTTAATTCACACAGTCACACGTCTTAAAGCTTAAATATCACTCTGTCACAAACAAATATTTGTTTAACTACTTTACTTCTGTTTTACTCCTGCACTTTCAGTTTCTAGAAAGAAAACAGACTACTTATGTTGAACTTTCCTGAAAATAAAATATTTTAACGTGTTATTTTAAATGTTTCCGAATCAATTGCAAGCCATTTCTTTTTTTAACTTTACTGAACTGTGTTTTTTGCGTAGTTACACACCAAAAATTGAACATTTATTTTAGCTTAAAACTCTTGCACAGCCATCTGATGGTGTGGGGGTTGACTCGCCTGACTTCAATGTGGCCAGGCGCAGGCTCGATTCCCGCTGGTTGAGGTATGATTGTAAGTGCAAATGGTCATCTGTCTCTCTGTGTGCCTTATGACTGGCTGGCGACCAGTCTCGGGTGTAGTCTGCCATACATCCTGAATCAGCTGGGTACTACAGCACCACTCAACCCTTATGAATATGTGCGGTACGGAAGATGAGTATATGAACTCTTGAACGGCAAAAATGTTTGTTTATCTGTTTTATAATCACAGTTCAATCATTTCATTATCATAGCATACCACTTTTACTGAAGTCACACAGTGCTGATTACAAGGCTACACACGAAGCAGGTCCACCATTGTTAATAACAAATGCAAATGCAAAAATCACTTTTGATTGTTGGGAGCCAAACTCAACATCCAAATCACTGACAGCAAGAACCAAGACACCATCAGAGAATTAAATGGAATTTGTTAAAGGAAGCAACACAATAGCCAAGTCAAGAGACACCCAAAAAGCAAGGGTGGATAAAAATGAGGAAGAAAAGAAAGGTGGTTAGATTGAATAGAAGCTGGATAAAGAAGAGAGGAGAAATATGATAAGTGTTGCTCCCAGAAACAAAACTGAGAAATTCTGAGTTTAATTACATCACAGACCAATGAGCATAACAACCGGAGGAAAGTATCTGTCCTACCAGAGTTCCTTTTGGAGATGTACTTGACATCATCACCGTTTCCTGAGGCAAGCAACGCAAGGATGAGAAGGAGAAAGAGTGAAGTCTTCATTGCTCTCCTCTCCATTGGGACCTTAAGAACAAACAGGACAGAAATGTTATACGTAAAACACCATGCATAATTCTGTCACTCTTCCAACTAAAACAAACAAAAAATTATCATCAAAAAGAAGTTAAGTTCAGATGTAAAGAGGATTGTCCTTCTGACCATGGCCACTTGGCATACCCCACTATATTTCATTAAATAATGTTTTATTCAGTGATGAGTTATGTATGACCTTACGTTGATACCTGCATCTAATTAGTTAAACATAGCTTCACCTCTTTAAAGTGAAATTTCAGTTTGGGGCACAAAATTTAACCAAAAAAAATGTAGCTTGTTTTTCAAAACGTTCATATTTTTAATGTATTCCCTTGACATGCCAGGACTAGAAAAACAAATATTTGGAATAATCTTACAAAATGACAGGGCTGCAATTAAAGGTTAAATGTTGCATCACCGCAAGGTTTGTCAGGGTTGCGAGGTCTTGGAGCCTCTCCCAGTTGACTTCGCTAAAAAGAAGGCACATTATACTCTAGACTGGTCGCCTGTCAGTTGAAAGGTAGACACAGTGACAGACAACTACTCACACTCACAATCATTAAGCCACCAAGTGGGAATTAAACCCAGGCTACCCGTACAAGACAGAAGAACCACTGCACCATCAGTTGGCAAAACCAAGATGTATTCATTCATTCATTAATTTTCTTTACCGCTCTACTGGTATTGTTTGAGCCTATCCCAGCTGATAAATAGAAATTCCATCGAATAATAATGATCTGAAAATGTAGTTTCAATACATTATTTCATCATTTTTCATCTGGTAAAACACCAATAGGTTTTGATCTTGTTTGAAACACTTGATCCAAACCCATATGTATCACTAAATATAATATATATAATATATACACATAATTTCCCTTTAAAATAAACAGAGAAAAAAAGAAAATACACTTACATACACACATACATGCACAAACAGCCTTTGAGTAACCTGTGGCGAATCCTATCGATTTTCTTATGCTCATACAAACACGCTGGGAGGGTAAAGCTCCAAACAAAGGGTAAAATCAAAGAAGCGTTGGCATGCAAGCGTGCATTCCACTGTGTTCTCCATAAATATGACAACAGAAACATATACTTCAGCCGGACCGTGAAATAGCATCAGTTTCTCAAGGACAGTGTAGTTGATCAAAACGACATGAGTGATATTTACGAAGTGAGAGAGAGTGGTTTAGTATCAAAGACTGACAGAAGACCTTAAGTTGATGAGACAATCGTGGTGAACAAAATATGACAGTATTTATGTATTTTTTTAATTATAATTATTGTTGGAAAGTGGCATATTACTGATCCCTGCAGTCATTTTGGATGTATAATGCCTCTTATCACTTGAAGCTGAAAGCAGAATGTTTTTTTCAAATAAAAGTGAATTAAAAGGGTTATCCAATGAGGAAACCCTGGAGGAGACAGACCGAGACCTCTCATATCGTAAGTACAGTACCCTTTAGGTTCAAGAATAAATGAGTCAATCTACAGAAAGCTAAGAATCCGAAGGGCATGAATAATTTAATAAAGAGGACTATACTGGTCCTTTCAGAACAGAAATTCCTAAAAGACGGTTAAAGAAGAGTGTGCTATTTTCCTATTTCCTACTACTGTAAACTTACATTAAAATACCAGGTTATTATTATGCAGCGAGTGAATATTATATTCAAGAATAGTACATGTGTTTTGATTATATTTTTGTTTGGTGGTCTGCAATAAAGTTGTTCTATTGCATATGTGACTTGGTTTAGGAAAAACTCAGACATCAACACAGCAGGACTTCAACGGTGACTAACAGCGCCAAACTAGTTCTGGCTGAGCAAAGGTCAAAGCCAAAGTAAATAATAGACAACACAAACTACTGTGTTTGGACTAGCACCGAAGTGTGAAAAACAGTGTGCAATGCATTTAGATGAAGGCTAAATGGCAGCATGTGTTATTGGATTGCATGATACTCCCCATGCTGTTTTTTGGGGATGATTTGTTTCTCTGTAGCGCTTCAAAAACTAGGTTGAGCGTCCCAACGAATTCACATTCAAACACCAAATGTTTCAAATAAATCAGACATGGATTGTTTGATCACTTTCAAAACTGGAGCAATTATAAACGATGCATTATTCATTGTAAATTGAAGCAATTCTAGGAGGCACACTTTGAAGAGTTCAGCACTCTTGGCTTGTGTTACACTGTTTGTGTGTTGTCTGGCAACCTGACGTTAGCCTACTTCCATTCTCCGTAGGAAGTGTGCGTGCAAACTATATTTCTCTACCGCAGATGACGTCACTTTCTTTTAACAAACTGTAAACTGCATCTAGTAGTATATGTTAAATAAACAATGGTGGGTTTGTTTATACAGCATTATATTTGTTGTTATATAAAATTTACTATGGCATTAGACGACAGCATATGACTCACCATGGAGCATGAAAGCTTGGATCATCCAGTTGCTCAAATAGCAACGCTTCCAGCTTGTCTAATTAACCATGCCCTCTTACGCAGTGCTTCCTAACCCAACATACAACACCTCCTTTGGCATTCAAGTGGTGACTTGAGCATTCTTTGGATAATTTGCACTAGGTGCACATCTTAAGTCTAAATTATGTCCCTCTGAAAAAAGCTAAACAATCGTTGTTCTTGTAACACTAGAGATCTGTGCCTTTCATGAGCAAGTCAGATAATGCGAGTGTGAGATTGCTCCATGTTAACTGGCTAACTTATTAGGCCTAGTGAAAGGCATTTTGCCTGCTGAGTTACTCTGCATGAATGTCACCAGTGGCAGCGAGTGAATCAATGCGCTTACTAAGTGTTTTCTTAAGAGTTTGTTCAATAAAGCCATTGAAATTGTATCGTTGTCTGTGTCTTTCCTTGACCACTTGCGGATTGTTATAATTTGATCCTTTTAGCAATGTTATTCCTCAGTAAATAAAATGTTACTGTATATAATAATTCAGCTTATCCACCCCACAACAGGGAGTAGGCAGGGTATATCCTGAATTTTTTACCAATGAATTGCAGGTTACATGAACTAAAACTAAAATCATGCATTCATATCTAGGGAGAATTTTAGGTGATCAGTCAGTTTATCATGCATGTTTTGGGAATGAGGACACAGATGTGCAAAGTACAGCAGATCAAAAAAGTAACTGCTGTTGAAGTGGAATAAATTGATTGTGCTGTGATGTCGTGGAAGAAAACCGATGCAAGCAAATGTGCAAACTCACACAGGAAGGTGTGGATCTGGGATCGAACCATTGATCTCTGAACTGTGAGCCCTGTGAGGAGTTTGCATGTTTTCCCTGGGCTTGGGCGGGTTTTCTCCAGGTACTCCGGTTTCCTCCCACATTCCAAAAAACATGCATGGTAGGCTGGTTGAACACTCTAAATTGCCCCAGCAGGTATGTGTGAGCATGAATGGTTGTCCATTCCTTTGTGCCCAGCGATTGGCTGGCCACCAATTCAGGGTGTCTAAAATCAGCTGAGATAGGATCCACGACCCTTGTGAGGATAACCATTTCAGAAACATGAATGAATAAATGCTTGTAAGGTGGTTGATTTTAAAGAACGTAAACAACAAAGCCTCTGTGCATTTACATAAAAACTAAGCATTCACAGGCAGAGAGCAGAATGGCAGCATTGGAATTCATCATTAACATGAAAAATTACAAGTGATCAGTTGAAAGAAATGAATATTGCACCCCTGTGCATCTAAATGAGGTTCCCTTCAAATTAAAACTGCTCATTTTACCAACATTTGGTAAATACACACAGAGGAGGACTCAGAGTGAAAAAGAGAGCAGGGCAGAACAAATACTATTAGAGCATTGCTCACATCCTCACGAATCTTTCATCCTCTCTGTGGCCTTGCTTTATGTCTGTCAGTCTGTGATAATAATGTGCCAACATGGGGAGAGCCAAGCGGGGTCAACGTGTATGATCTAAGGCACACTATGCATTGTGTCACAGAATACATCCACTTATAAATACTGACCTTTGCTTTGTGCTTGTTTTTGTGTTGTTGTGCGTATTTTTAAGTGTGTTATCATCCCTGGGCTCTTTTGGCTTTTTACTATGTGCTCGTCTGATGGTAAATGATGTGATGTTTCAAGAATTGCAAGCAGACGTAGTAAACTCAGTTATGTTCATGTCTTTTTGATCCTGTAATTTACATCTTTATAGCTTCTGAATAATTGGTGGTATGATAAAATAAAGGATCACAAAAGGAAAAACCGCGGTTAAAGCAAATACAGTATATATGGTAAATAAGTAGATGTAGTTCTTTATTTTAAGACACCCAGGGGCAGGCTCAAAAGGTCACTTTGTTCACTATCTTCTTGTTGAGAACACTTACTGAAATTACTACTCCGCCATTATTTGTGGAGGGATGCGAATGAAATGTAATAGGTATATTTTTGGGACATTTTTTTAATTTTTATAGCCGTCATACGGGATTCATGTAAGGTGATGTAAACATTGTCAGATAATGCTTCAAGTGTTTTAAGTGTGGAAACGTAAATCATTATTTACAATGTATAGCTTTATTAAAACTAGTTTGCTTTTAAGTCACTTTAGCAAACTTGTGTGAACACACACAAGCCCAGATAGCAAGCTATTCTTGTCTCAAATAGACCAATGCTAAGCCATTAGGGTGCATCAGCCACACATCCAATATTAAAGACAGCCTCGAGCTCTTTTCTGTCACACTATCTCTTCTCTCCCAAACTGCATGAGTCATGCTGTTTTAGTTACAGAGGCAGTCTGTGTTTTACATGGAAGCATAAGTTGCGTTGTCATCATTAAGAAAAATGTGATATCTGTCCTTTTAATCTCCTCATCAGGATGTGTAATTAGTTTGAATCTGGATTGAAGTCTGGCACCGTACTGCATTTAGGCTGGATATAAATTGTGTATTACACTGAGGCTGAGCGGCATCTAATATCTAAGTACTTTCCTTTTGCTCTCTTGACACACGTTTTAGTGTACTCGTGTGCACAACATCATTTTGGAACTCAACATTTTCATGTAATCTTTTTGACAACGTGACTGTTGTACACTCCGTCTCATTTGAAACAATGAAAAAGTTGCATTGCACTTTCTGAATTTAGGTCTCTAGCAGGTGCTTTTCTCGGACAGAAGGTTTGAACACTAATTGAACACTAACACTAAACACTAAACATCGAACTAAAAGAAAGAAACAATAATGTACTACACAACCAATTATATCTACCTACTATGACCATATCCAGCGCTAATCTCTCTGTTTCAGAAGTTAAATATTAGCTTTGATATCTGTCACATAGAGAACAGATATTCATTTAACATTTACATTTATTTTTGCTGTTTTGAAATTGTTTAATGTACAAATGATGACCTACCGTATTTTCACGCCTATAAGGCGCGCATAAAAGTTAAAAAAAAGTCAAAAAAATTCTCCAAAATAGACAGGGCGCCTTATAATGCAGAGCGCCCTTTGTGAGCGCCGAGCGCCACCAAGCGGCGCCGAGCAGGAGCGCTCGCGGGGGCGCCGAGCGGCGCCGAGCGGCTGGCGATAGCGCTGGCTACCGGAAGCAGCTTATTTCCCGGTTCCGGTGCGCAGTGACTGCTGGGAAATATAGTTCTTCCTCGCTACACCCACATGCTAAAAACATGTTTTAAAAAGGCAACGGAAGCAAAACTGAGTTCGGTTGTACTTTATTTAGACATTTTACAATTTACTCAAGTCATCATCACCTTCAAATCCCTCAAACTCCTCATCTTCTGTGTCAGAAATAAACAATTACCCAAACGAGCCTTCCAAATAGCAGCCCCCCCCCCCCTCTCTTCGTTATCAGTCACCGTAATTTCCATGAGGCTCCTTAGAAATTATGCCGGCTTTGGCAAAAGCTCGAACAACCGTGCAAGCAGACACGTTCGCCCAGGCGGCAACGATCCATTGACAAATCGTAGCGTAAGAAGCCCGGCGCTGCCTGCCACTTTTCGTGAAGCTGTGTTCGCCAGCGATCATCCACTGCTCCCACGCCGCTCGTAACTTTGATTACGGCTGTAATTCTTTGGTCAAGCCTCCGGCAATGACGGCAAGCTCTGAGTTATTATATATAATATATATACATAGTTCACAGTCTAGCTTTGAATGCTCTGTTGAGGCCAACATTTAGCGGCAGGATTTCTTTTGTAAATACAGCCAGCACCAAATTAGTGTGGTCGCCGCGACCACACTAATTTGGCGGGACCCAGTGGGACCCAGCGTTTTGGAAGACTCATTTGGGCAATTGTTAATTCGGACACAGAAAATGAGGACTTTGATGGATTTGTGGGTGATGATGACGTTAGTAAGTTGTAAAATGTCTAAATAAAGTACAACCGAACTCAGTTTTGCTTCCGTTGCCTTTTTAAAACATGTTTTTAGCGTGTGAGTGTAGCGAGGAATAACTATATTTCCCAGCAGTCACTGCGCACCGGAACCCGGAAATAGGCTGCTTCCGGTAGCCAGCGCTATTGCGTTTCGATTTTCATCCTATAATATATAATATATATGCGTCTAATGAAATGGTGCGTGCTTTGTGTGTCTAAAATACAGAAATAGCACTCGTTACTGACACTGCGGCGTAAGAAACGATGCGCCAAATAGGCGTGAAAATACGGTACATTAATTTTCAGGTGTCTTTGTAAGTAGAAAAATAATGGAAAGATGTATTCTTTTTAAAAGCACAATAACCAGGAGTTAACCGATGTTACTAATTCATTTAATTTCATTCATTTTCTGAACTGCTTATCCTTACAAGGGTCGTGGGGGATGCTGGAGCCTGTCCCCATGGAGTTCAGGCACCAGGCGGGGGACACCCTAAATTGGTGGCCAGCCAATCACAGGGCACGAGGAGACAAACAACTATTCACGCTCACACTCATACCTAGTGGCAATTTAGAGAGTGTCCAAGCAGACTACCATGTATGTTTTGGGAATGTGGGAGAAAACTGGAGCACCCAGAGAAATCCCACCCAAGTCTGAGGATATGCAAATTCCACAAAGTGAGGACCAACCTGGGCTCAAACCAATAGCCCAAGAACTGTGAGGCTGACCCTCTAACCACTTGGCTGCTGAAGAAAAGATTACAAGTGTATTTCAGTGGAACAAAGTGACCTCTATATGTAAGCGAACCAAAAACTGAATAAACTGTCAAATTACACGGTCATTTTTTTAATGTAAAGATACTTATGGTCAACATGTGTGGTAATGGAATATATTCTCGTTGATAAAATCTACATTAAAATGCAACACGAGAAGGCATAAAAGCTGTGACCATCCCATCTGCATTCCGTAATTTAAAAGACACGGTGCTTATTTTAAGACCAGTCCAATTATGCACACCTCTTTTAATGATATGTTGATTTAATCCAGAAAAGGACTCTTGCGGAGCAACTGCAGTGTGTAGGTTAGACATATGCTGTGACACAGCAAGATATCAGGATCAAGCTTTATTTGTTTAGAAATTTCTAACTACAAGATGGGGCAGAAGGTACCACCAATTAATTTACTGTTTTAACAATGACATGCTGACAAATATGACATAATAGAAAGAATGATATATCCATCATCCATCTATCCATCCATCCATCTATCCATCTATCCATCCATCCATCTATCCATCCATCCATCTATCCATCCATCCATCCATCCATCCATCCATCTATCCATCTATCCATCCATCCATCCATCCATCTATCCATCCATCCATCCATCTATCCATCCATCCATCCATCCATCTATCCATCCATCTATCCATCTATCCATCCATCTATCCATCCATCTATCCATCCATATCTCTATCTCTAGATCTATAGATAGAGATATACATACATATGCATACGTATATACAAACACACACACACACACACACACTTTTAATGAGTAATATATTTAGTGTTTTGCTTTTTTGCTACAATATGCTTGTCATATAACACTTAAAAATACAAAAGAAATTCTATGACATTGGCTGGCCACCAGTTCAGTTTCCCCAGTTATCCTGCCTTGTGCCCATAGTTAGCTGGGATAGGCTCCAGCACACCCATGACACTTGTGAGGATAAGTGGTACAGAAAATGAATGCAATAAAATCAGTTCATAGAATTGAAGTAGGCAGTTCTGGCAGAATTTTACACTGGAGATACAGTAGTAGTGACATTTAACCCTCAAAACTATATGCTTTTGTACCATTTAATTTTTTTTAAAAAGCCTGTAAAATGTTTGCTAAAGCTCTAAATAATAAAAGCCTATCCCAGCTGAGATTGGGCAAAAGGCAGACTACACCCTAGTAGATTGGTTTCCAGCCAGTCATAGAGTACACATAGACAACCATTGCCACTCACAATCATAACAGCACCAAGTGGAAATCGATTCCACACTGCATCCTCCAAAGTTAGGCGAATGAACCACTGCACCAACAGCTGGCTTTACATTTTACATGAAAACTCAACTATACCTTTCTGTAGGAAAACAAAAGTTTACCCAATACCCAGATTTGTCTGAACACCAATAATGCCTGAAGTCTTCTCCTTAGTTTGGCACCTTAAAACGAATTTGAGCTAAAGACATATTTCACACATCCCCCCCCCCCATCCACAGTGGGCACCTTTGGCTATAGGAAGATTGGCACCGCACTAAAACTTTACGCCAATTTAAAGCTCAACACTCAACACCTACTAGTATTTCCAATATATACACAGCAACATCCCAACTGAAATTTATTGAGATTATTATTATTCTCTAAGTAACTAAGAAGACCGCAGGTGGATATGATATTCTGTTAAACCTACTAACTTGAATATTCGACCTCCGCTTGCTAAACTGCCCTTTTGACCGCCACTGTCAAGATAGTTTATCTGTATACTGAGTGAGTCTTACAACTCTCCCTGGCATTCCTCATCAACATGACATGCTGTACCCTGGAGACTGCAAGTGCTTATGATTCAAAGATCTCACAATTCAAGGCATTACCACACAAATATTACAGCTATTTTGAAGAAGCACAAAAAGCTGTTTTTGACACCAAGGATCACCAGCTGACACATGTGGACACACAAACGTGCACACACCTACAACAATATCCAGCACAAACTGCATTAACAGAACAGCTGGTAAACACAGTGTAAAAGCGCTTTTGCCATAAAGTTGTTTTGGATGATTTCAGAGACAAACTCCAAGGTCATGTGTGACACTGCAAGAGAAATGAGTTTAATGAACATAGATGAACAATTTTGATTATTCTATTTCCTAATTTAATAAGCCTATGCGTATGCAGTTAGGCATTTATTCATTAATTAAAGTGAAAAAAACAGAATAGCATAGCGGTTTTTGCTATCCCAAGTATTTTTTTCTTCAATGAATAAAGATTGCATTCTAGTGAAGATTTTTTATTTTATCGGAGACCAAGAACCAGATTACTTAGTAGTAACAATAGTAACACGGAGAACAACAGACTAAATAGGGATCTGCTAAGATAACAGTTTTTCCCGATAACTAAAACAACAACATAACAGGCTGTCAGTGTTCAGCAGAGATTTAAAAAAGAAAAGAAAAGAAACAACCATTCACGCTCACACTCATAGCTAAGGCAATTTAGAGTGTTCAACCAACCTAGGATGCTTGTTTATTGGATGTGGGATGAAATCAGAGGACCCAGAGAAAACCCACGCAAGCCCGAGAAGAACACGCAACCATCACACCATAAGGACCTGGGATCAAACCTTCGACCCCAGAAAAGTGAGGGCGACGCACTAACCACTCCTTCAATGTTGTCAACATATTAGTAATAAAAAGTAAAATGCAACAAAAGTCTCACGTGACCACTAAATACTAATACATCACTCTAAATATTTACATTTGTGATTTTATGAAGTACAGCATGGGCGTGCAGGGATTTAAAAAGGGTCTTTAAGGCATTCGCAGTATGAATACGAGGCAACATGACACTGACAAACAGACCCACATTCATGGATGCATGCACTGAGTAATACACAGCATGGGGTGGGTGCTAATGAATGCAGTACCACCTGTTCAGTAAATGATTTAATTGCTCTCAGCAGATTCACATTTTCTCACTTTTACACACTAACAGCAGCATTTAACAGGTAAGTCAGGCTGTGAGGCTTTGAGCAGTACTTACCCTCGCACCTTCACTAATTCAACATTTAATAGCATCTCTTGTGATCACAGCACCAGTTGCTTTTATGTAATAAGAAAACTAAGAGGGTTAAAGGGATGAGAGGTAAAGCTAGCTTTTAAAGTGGCAAATCAAAGAATGGAGATGGGGGGGTTTGATGCTAAGTTAAAGATTTGCATGAGTGTGCGGATAGGAAACCATTACATTTCGACATAAACTGTTTCACAAACGTATACAAATGCAAATATGTTGAACATATGAACATGATTCATCCAAGGCATCCACTTTTTTTTTCTATCCCGCCATGCAAATTTTGACGAATCAAAATACACTCTATACTTAAAGAGCTCATGTCAGGGTGCTGAAATCTGCATAAACCACACTCATGTCTTTATAAAAGAGCATCCATTTGACATATCTAAGCCAATTCGCAGATGTTTACTGGTAAAAGAGAGGCCTCCAAACTTAAATAACTTTCTTAATCTTCACTTTCAACAAAAGTTGATGTCATTGAATGGATTGATAAATACCCTTGTTTAATTGATTCAGAAAATAAATTTGGAATAAGTCACAAAAGGGATTTTTTGTGCTTTTCATAAAATGAATTTCAAAAAGCCAAAATATAGGATTTGATTTAATATTGCTTTCAATATATTCTGATAAAACAAAGAAGTAACCTTCCAAAAATCCAACATATACTCTAGTACAACTTATATATTTTATTTTCTTCTTCATTGTAAATTGTTTGGCTGGTGCGACTTAGTCCAAAAAATACAGTAATTCCATTTTACTATTTTTCATACTTTTATTTTGTGTGAAAGTCTGCTTTGGGAGCTACTGCACAAATAGCCTCATAGTCATAGTCAATCATTATATCCATATAAATGATCTAAAAATTGTTTCAATAAATGTTTCTTGTAGAATTCTACAGAATATATATTAACAGAAATGACAATGTCTGAGCTTTCCTCTGTAGTGATTGGGTGTTTGCTTGCCTGGCATAGATCTACAGAGAAGGGATTAACTACATGGCAAGACTGTCCTCACCACTGAGCCACCTGCCATCCAAACAAGCAGCAGTAAAAACTAAGGCTTCAGTACATAATTTACAGTGTCCGTTGAGCCCTTTTAGAAAAGAAACAAGATACACTTGTCTCTGGCTGCAGAGTAAACCCTCAAGTCTGTCATTTACAGTCAGGGGAAAATTATTAGGGCATTGTGTTTTTCCCAGGCCTTGTTCATTTTAACGGGTGGTGCCACTAAAAGTGCACACAGTGACTTAGGAACCAAAAAAACCCCAAACATAAAACACCAATTTTGACATTGCACTGCAATTTCTAACAATGGTAGGGCATAAGTAATTTTGGTCATTATGCAGAAAATCCCAGAGGATGGCAATAGAGGGTTAAATTAAACAAACAAGCAAACTTATTTTACTATATGATTATAAAATCTTCCCATTCTATCTTGACTTTCAAATGTCAGCCGTATGCTAGTTTGTGCATCTGCTTTATTGTATTCTGTCTTCACAGTACAAGTTCCATGCGCCATTAGTTTTGGCATCACAATGATCAAGTTTTAAAAGAAAATACAGTGGCACCTCTACTTATGAAATTGATGGGTTCTAGAACTTGTTTCTTAAGTAGAGCAGTATATTATACGTAAATTCTGTAATTCGTTCCACAGTCCTCCAAAAAAATTGAACAAAAGATGCAAGAAACAGACAAATGAGAGAAAATGATGAGAACATAATTTATTAATGTATTAAAATGAATAACAAACATGCAAAAAAAAAATCTTCTTCGTGCAGGTGCAAAGGTGTAAGAAGGAAGCTACTGTTAGTGACAAGCAAAGCACGGTCAAGGAGACCGCAACAATTTCAAAATAAAATTAAGGATACAGGAAATTTATTTATTACTAGGATCTTGTTTTCGTATAGAGGAACAGTAATTTGTATATCAAAGGCTTCATAACCTGAAAATGTCATATGTAGTGGTACCACTGTATTGAATTACTTAATATGAATCCTTAAACACCCAGTTATTCCCTGTCATGTATAATCTTAAAAATTAAAGTTTGCACCAATGTGCCCTATTGAAATTTCGAATCGACTTCCACAGTTGGAACGGTTATGCTGAAGCTTGTTCATGCAATATTTATTCAAGACCTTTTCCAGTGCCTGGGAGAGAGCAAATCACAGCAGAGAACCACACAAACAGCAAACTGCTGAGTTGAAGCTGTTTATGTAGGAACAAACAAAAATGTGCTGTGGAGCGTTTCCAAACAAGTATTTTCAATGGTCCTCTTCATTACAATATTTATGCTTACCATGCAACACCACAAACATGCGACCTAATTTGTGGTGGTAATTTTTAATTCAATCATTGCTTTAGTTCAGGTTAATATCCTCGAAATTGGATCTTGTATATACATATATACACACAAACATACATACATACATATATCAAACCACCAGCAAGTATTATGTGGGTCTCATAATAGTACCATGACCTAGCCGAAATAATGTAGCATAGAAAGCTGAAATACAGGAAAATACGTAATTTTTCTTACATATGGATTCCACACAAGATCAAAGGAAATTGTATCCAACTAAATCTTTGAAAAGTAGAGTTTTCAAGAATACACTTAAATGTTAAAAACAATTAAACTGTACATGAATTTACTGCAGTTAGGTGGATTAAAAAAGTTTACAGAAGTTTGAACATTTATCCAGTGATCTTTTTGTAGAATTTTCTCAAGATAAGTCGACTAGTTATGTATGTGATTGAGGCTACTATGAAACCTTAAAATGCCTTACGTCAGTAAGCACATTCCAAGTATGACCCCTAAATAACTAAGCTCCCGACATGCAGCCCAGAGCGCTGCTGTGATTTGAATATACAAATCAGATGCTATGCAGGTCAACTTGTACATTAAAATATCACAACTTTATATTGAATAGTTTAATATAAATATAAATGTAATAATTCAAAATAATTTAAGATGGAAATTAGCCCTTGGGTACAATCTTAAATATTCACATATATGTTCATTAACATCTACATGAATATGTTCATTAATATGTGCTGTCTCTTATTAAATAAATGAAACTCAAACATTATCAGTCATTTGACTCTAAGGTCATGTCAATATGCAGGCCCCCAATGAGACTAGAGAAAAATATGATGAGGTCAATTGTATGAGGGGATCAATGGAGATTTGCTTGGCATTCGGGCATGTTTTCATTGGATATAAAGCCAAAGAAGAACAGCCTTGAATCCAGGATTTCACATTTGGTGCAATTGTGTTTGTGGGCCATCTGGATTTCCTTCATTTAATTATGCCAGCTTTTTTAAATTAAAAAAAGGGAAAAAAGTACAAAATAAATACCATACAGACAAATAGTGGGTGGCCAGAACTCAGGACAACTATGAAGGATTGCATTTAATACCTTTGGATAGGGGCGGCCCGGTAGAGCGGGTGGTTAGCGAGTCGGCCTCACAGCTCTGGGGTCCTGGGTTCAAATCCAGGTCACATTCACCTGTGTGGAGTTTGCATGTTCTTCCTGGGCCTGCGTGGGTTTCCTCCGGGTACTCCGGTTTCCTCCCACATTCCAAAAACATGCATAGTAGGCTGATTAGACACTCTAAATTGCCACTAGGTATGGGTGAGAGTGTGCATGGTTGTCCGTCTCCTTGTGCCCTGCTATCAGCTGCCACCGGTTCAGGGTGTCCCCCGCCTCTGGCCCGGAGTCAGCTGGGATAGGCTCCAGCATCCCCCACGGCCCTAACGAGGATAAAGCGGTTCAGAAAATGAGATGAGATGAGAGACTATTGGATAGATTGTTGGTCCACAGGATGATAAGAGAAAAACTAGCAGGCCTACATCAGTACAACAGAAAAAAAGATTTTATATTCAGCACATTGCAAATGGTTGGGCAAAGGCTTTGATTTTCCATCTTCACAATGAAATTATATTCACGCTCCTGGAAAAGTTTCAATTTTCATTTTATCAGCAGTTATCAAAGTATTTTTCACTGACAAAACTCCAATCTGACTCAATAGCCCAAACAGCCCTAAAAAATGCTTTTATCAGTCATATTTCAGAATACTCAAAAGATTTCTCACATCATTAGAATCTTTGTGCATGTAAATTATCTTCCTTATTGATACAATGCATAATGCCAAATTAATAATATTCAAGATAAAGATGCAACATATGTGTTCAAGGTGTATTCACTTTAATGCCCTGTTATACTCTAATAAAGCTTTTTATGACTTCCAAACCGGTACTCGGATGATTCGCCTAAAGACGTTTCGCCGACGGACGTTTGACAGACGGACAGGTCGCCGAATGGACGTTCCACCGAACGGTCATTCGGCCGAATGCCCGTTCGGCCGAACGGAGGTTTTGCTGAAACGGGATTCGCGCACTCGCCCCGCCCCCGGATCGTGTGTGTACAAGTTTTGCAACCTCGGCCCGCGGGCCATATACGGCCCGTTAGGATTTTTAATCCGGCCCGCCGAGTAGGTAAATCATATCCCTACGGTCATCGGAGGGGTTTCACCCCGGGAACAGTGCTTCGTGGGCGGATTTTAATGACACATGCCGAGTTTCATTATCGAACTCCATATATTTCCCGAGATGAGCACTTTAAAAATTGGCGGGGGTTCCCCCCGAGCCTATCCGAGAATAGTGCACCGTGGGCGGACTGGGTTAGACGACGCCCCGCTGAATTTCTGCAGCTCCAGAAATTTTTCAAATTTGAGCCCCACACACATTGGAGGGGTTTTTCACCGAGCACAGTGCTCTGTGGGCGGACAGGGGTGACACATGCCCCGATGGAATCCTGAGCACCATATTTTTTTTCTAAGCGTGAGCACCACACATCTGCGGCGTTTTTTCCCGAGCGTAACCAAGGATAGTGACACATGAGCGGATTGGGTTGGCTGATGCCCCGCTGAAATCCCGAGCTCCATAAATTTGAGTATGAGCACCACACACATCAACGGTGTTTTCCCCAGTGCCTATCCGACATTTGATGTCGCAAATACAAATACTAGTATTTGTATTTAATCATTAAACGCTGTTTTTGGCTGGATTTGACCGAATTTGAGAGCATTTTGAGCCGTTTGGCGAATGGCTCTGTTCTTAAAATGGCCGACAAGCGACAACGTCGAGCTCCGTTGCCTCACAATGAGCATCGGACATCTAGTTTGTATACACGAAGAATGTGAATTTCCTTTCTCTTCCTTTAAATAAGATACTAGTATAAAATACAATACTAGTATTGTATATACAAATACTAGTATTTGTATTTAATCATTAAACTCTGTTTTAAGATGGATTTTGAAAAATTTCTGGAGCTGCAGAAATTCAGGAGGGGCGTCGTCCAACCCAGTCCGCTCACGGTGCACTATTCTCGGATAGGCTCGGGGGGAACCCCGCCGATTTTTTAAGTGCTCAAACTCGCGAAATATATGGAGCTCGATAATGAAACTCAGCATGTGTCATTAAAATCCGCCCACAAAGCACTGTTCCCGGGGTGAAACCCCTCCGATGACCGTAGGGATATGATTTACCTACTCGGCGGGCCAGATTAAAAATCCTAACGGGCCGTATATGGCCCGCGGGCCGAGGTTGCAAAACTTATACACACACGATCCGGGGGCGGGGCGAGCGCCCGAATCCCGTTTCAGCAAAACCTCCATTCGGCCGAACCTCCGTTCGGCCGAACGGCCGTACCTCCGTTCGGCCGAACGGCCGTACCTCCGTTCGGCCGTATGGCCGTTCGGTGGAACGTCCATTCCGCGACCTGTCCGTCTGTCAAACGTCCGTCGGCGAAACGTCTTTAGGCGAATCATCCGGCCACGCTTCCAAGCCAATGTGCTGCAGGTCATTTAGCTTGCCTTGACACACATCTGGGACACAGACGCACACACACATACACAAACAGAGTAAAACTGCTGCATTAACAGCTTTAATGTGCCTGAAGATAACACTATTACCACAACATGAACATATGACATCATAACTCCATACACTTAATACACAAACACCTGTGAAACTCATGCATACATACACTGAATCCACATTCGTCACGCCCAATCTTGTTTGTTCCAGTAATAGTTTGTGTGTCCTTAAGTGTTTCCTTGAGTGCGTAAAAGGGACTAGGGTGTGAGATGGTTGCAATAACATACACAGAGGAGCACTTTTTGATACACTCAGTCTACTTTCACACTGCATGGCCCACAAATTGGCGCATTAGAGGCGTTACTGTGGATTAGGGATTTATTTACCTGTCTCATTAGAGATGCAGCTCACTGAGTTTACTGCAATTGGATCCAGGTTGAGATGCAATATTTTGTTTAGATAATTAGATGTGCGATGACCTCAGTGTAGTATTGTCAATTACTTTCAACACAAGGGCAAGGACAATGCGTCCGAGGTATTAAACCCCAAATACTACTTGCGCTTGACAGTGTTTCACTTATACTTGCAACTTTTCAGACACAAAAGTTGGAAAGTATGTGCAACCACGAAAGGGTGTAGACGTGTTGTCCTAGCAACACAGCCAGAAAAAGGAAGAAAAAGTGCTGTTGCCTTTTGAACTAATAAACATCCACTGCAAGACTACAAAGTATTAGCCTGCATTAAGTAATAGGTTATGAAATGAGCTCACACTAAACAGGACAAATGCAGTTTGATAAATGGGTATTTTGCAATTACAAGAGCTATTCTTTCAGTCTGTACAGGTGTTGACATGTAGCCAACAGCTTGTTTGTTTCAATTTAAATATTACTGTACTTTGTGAACAAATTAGAAAATGTATTATCATTACCATTTCCATAGTTATGTAAATAAATTGGGGGGGGAAATACCTGTTTTCTTTCAGGGGGACATGTCCTTACACCTCTGTACAGTACAGGAAATCTTTAAGATTTCTGACTGCTATTTTCAGTAGGTTGTTCCATTCTCATACTGCAATTTTCAAAGAGGCCAAGTAAACTGAAGAAATAATGGATTTGCTTAGGCTATTTTGTGGTAGGTAAAATGAGTGTGGAAGAATGGCAAGGTAATAGAAAGCTAATGGAAAAATGACACAATGCATGTGTTTGTTTGTTTGTTTGTTTCTATCATCACTCAAGACATGGAAAGATTCAAAAACCCAAACTGTCTCAGTGCGTTGCGCAAGTGCCTCACCCATCGCATTTGATTTTGTAACTTTACTCTGTGAGAATGTGTTAGTGTAAGGTCTGTGATTTAAATCCATCTTAATGTGAAAGTCTCAGTGTGTGTGTGGCTGAGAAGTGACACAATATGGCACCATTACGCCACTTCTAATAACATCACATTCACCACAAAGCCTTTCAGACCATAATAATGTCTGTATACAATACTGTGTGCATGCAGGATTAGGGTTAGTGCCCACTTGTAAATGTCTTCTGGAGGCTTTGTTACAGTCAACAGTGTCCAACCTAGTTTGAACAATTTGTGTCAAATACCTTGATTTGTTCTTTAGAGGTCATTTTATCTTTATACTACACAAAGAGTCATTGCAAAATATTCCAAGTGGGCTGTATGCAGGTTTGTTACTATTTTAGTGTGTTGTCTTAACACACAGACACTCACACACAAACAAAAATCACTCTTGCTCAAGTCTCAGGATAGAGACATTACAGCCATGACAGCCCCATATTGAAATACCATATGTGCTCATCAATTAAACATCCAAATGCATAACAAATAACCACACACAGTCTGCTGAAAGACAAAGAACACCTCAGAAAACACGCACATGGTTTGTTGGTGTAATGACCCATTTGGCATTGAAAAGCATGTGAATGTGTTTTGCGGGTGTTAATATATTTCTCCTTGACACAGTCAGTACCACGTGTTTATGGAGAGGGCCGGCATGTCCCAATGTGGGACACATGCTTTCACATGAAGCCCTGCCACCTGCAGAGCAAAAGCATCTTCATCATCAACCATCTGATTTTTTTTTTTTTTAAACCTAAAAAATTCAAAGAAACAATAAAACTAATGTTTAGTGGTGTGTAATTTGTTTCAGTGTTGTTGCCTTGTGTGAATTCATTTGCTTGAACTACTACAGTTATTTTGCACATTATTGCAACCACCTACTGACCATGTAATGTATTCAGTATATGAATTAACCAAAACTATTGCCGAGTTATTCTGTTAACTGCTGAAAATTTAAGGCATGTAAGATGTTTTAATAAGCAGAAGAATTGTGTCAATTCAGTAGTAGTGATTTTTTTCTTCCAAAGAAAAGGACTGAGATGTGGCTCAACACAGTCCTAACTGTCAAATTCAGTACCCTCACACGTAATATGGGGCCTTTAAATTCCATTCAGCACAAAATATGTGATTAGTAAAAATGCAAGGACAGATGACCAGCCACGAATACATTTAAAAATGCCTTCAAATTTTACTTGGGTGAACTAAATTGTTGCTGAAGGCATATTGAGGTAAAAACGCCATTGCCTGCAAAATTCCATTTTAATTAGTGTAGTTGTACAATGTCCTTTGACCCCTTCCCAGATGGTAAAAATAAATGCATCACCGCACAACCACATTTTTAAGCACGTGCATGTATTTCTATATCTACTTAATTGGCACATTGTTCTGAACGCAGTCTCAGATAACACACCAACAGAGCTACATTATTTTTTTACAGATCTCAGTCTCATTTCATGATTTTGACTAGAAACACTTTAATGTGTCATTTTCTTTGCACAACAATGATGAAAGTGGATGCAACGGATGTAAACAGTACGTACTGCTTTTCTTGTTTTCATTTTGGGCTGTTATACAAGCTCATCATTTTGGGTAGTAATACATAATGAATAAAGTTAGGGAAATAGGGATTCCCTAGAATTGTGTTGATCACTTTGTTACTTATTTAAAATGCAGCAATTGAAGTATGAATAGTTCCCTTCACTCATTGCGATCGCCTGCTTTTCATTGGGTTTCTAAACTGTGGAACCAAGAACAAATGTAGACGGAGACTCACCATAAGTTATTTGGTGATGTAATAGTGAGAAATAGATCCTAAAAAGATTTGTTTAATCTGTAAAAAAAAAAAAAAACAGTTTCAAAGGAATTACAAAAAGGCTCTGTGTTTGGCATACTGAATTTATCCAGATTAGAAATCATGTTTAAACAAATTATATGCATATAGCGAGATCTACGAATCAGAAAGTTGTTTAATCAGCTTCAGCTAAGAGCTTCATATGAAACATTTAAAAGGTAAAAGTCTAATGTGATTATTTATCTATGCTGCCTAATTGAAAATTGTCATGTTAACAGTCTCATCTCATCTCATTTTCTGAACCACTTTATCCTCATTAGGGTCGCAGGGGGTGCTGGAGCCTATCCCAGCCAACCAATCGCAGGGACCAAGGAGATGGAAAACCATGTACACAGACCCATATCTAGGGGCAATTTGGAGTGTCCAATCAGCCTACCTTGCATGTTTTTGGAATGTGGGAAGAAACCAGGGTACCCGGTGGAAACCCACACAACCCCAGGGAGAACATGCAAACTCCACACAGATGGACGCGCCCTGGATTTGAACCCAGAGCTGTGAGGCCGACGCGCTATCCACTCACCACCGGGCCGCCCAGTTAACAGTCTGGATACATATTTAAAATAATCAAGAAAATTGTTTTCCATCTCTTGCATCTAATCTTAATTTTGATGATCATTTTTAAAAGGGGGTGAGCCACCTGATGGTGTAGGGTTTAACTCGCCTGACTTCAATGTGGGCAAGTGTGGGATCGATTCCCACTTGGTAGAGAAATTACCCTTGTACTTTTTCACATAACACTGCAAATATTTTTGTAATGAAAGTGCAACAATACGATACTAAAAAAAAACTCGACAATTCAATTCAATTTATTGGCAAGAAAAAGCACTAGGCTAAGGGCCATGTAACAAAGATACAAGAAATGTGCAACAAAACACGGTGTAGTCACTGGTTCACGGCCAAAACGTCATCCAGAGCCCTCTTGAACTGGGCGACCGTCGGCTTCTCGACCACACTCTGCGGAAGCCGGTTCCAAGGACCGGCGATGCGCACTGAAAAAGCAGCCTTCCGCCGATTCAACCGGAACCTGCGAGGATACAGCTTCCACGGATGACCCCTCAGACCACGATCAGGTGCGGGCGTGAAGAAGAGATCGCGGGGCATGTTGTAGATACCGTGGAGGATGTTGTAGGACAGTATCAGGTCCCCTCGCAGACGCCTAGCCTCAAGGGTCGCCAGGTTGAGTCGCTGGCATCTTTCCTCGTAGGACATTAAGCTGAGGCCACGGACCATCCTCGTTGCAAGCCTCTGGACCCGCTCCAGATGCTGGATGTCCCTGGCGAGGTACGGTGATGCGGCTTGGATCCCATACTCGAGAATGGGCCTCACCAGGGAAACATACAGCGGAAGGAAGATGTCTGCTGTGATGATGGCAAAGGACCGGAACATCAGGAACAGCACTCCGCGAGCTTTGTTGGCTGCTTGGATGCATTGGGCCGTTGGTTTGAACGTGTCGTCGACAATGATGCCCAGATCTTTGCACCGTTGAGACAATGTCTCCTCACAACTTCTCCACTGCCATTCTCAGGAGAGAACCAGACCATTCATTTAGTGCTTACATTGACTTAAATAAATGTTGACAAAAGAGAATTGAATAGTTAAGAGGATACATACAAATCCCCAAGTGGATTCTAAATGCAATGAGATCCAGGCCACATACCAATATTACATTTCATCTCAATAATATTGCCTGTGTGAAGCTGCCTGTTTCCCAGCGGGCACATCGAGATCTTGCGTGTATACGTACACAACAAGCAACCTGGCAATTTTGGGGGGGCCACGACGGATATTAAACTAATGAGAATTTATCCCTGAAAGTGGCATCGTGAAACCAATATTTAGACATTATCACTAGCACATGCACACACGCATTTAATTCTCCTTAATATTCCTTCTTCACCCATTTGGAAACCTGCTCTATTGACAGTGCAATAGTCCACTGGGAGCCCCGAGAGATAATATGAAGGCAAGATTTATTGCTCACATATACATATACACACACACACACAATACATGCAAACAAGTCCATTTGTGCACATAGAGAAATATCCTTTTATTACTCACAGAGAGGATACTTAAAGAAACTGAATTTTGTGCAATATTTGTGATTCACACACACAAACACATTCGTCCAGAAAAGGAACCTATTTAAATGCTAAGTAAGCAGTCTCCGTTTCAGGGCTATGTGATTATACAAAGGATCTCATAAGCAATGCTTCACAAATAGATTTGCACATGTAGAACTTAATTACAAGCGGCCTCATTTCTCCATGGGTGATATTCCCAGAAATATGTCTACTGAGAGGTGGGATTACCTTACTATGTTTGCTTGTAAAGACCATGTAGCTGCTGTTTAGATTTGATGACACATTTCCATAAACAAGTTTGAGCTGTGTTCCCAGAATCGCCTTTGGAATTCTCTTTTGCCTTTGTTTAATCTATGTTATACTCACAAGGAGAGGACGCCAGCACCCCAACAGCTCATTGTGAGAATGAGTGGCTCACTGCCACTTCCATAAACACTGACATATGGATTGGATAACTTTATTCATCCCGTATTCGGGAAATTTCATTGTGGCAGTAGCAAGAGGGTGATTAGACAGAACAACAAAGCAAAAGCACAAAGTACAAAGCAAATCAAAGTAAATGGGATCATTGAGAATCACCAAATCAAATCATTTAGACAGAAAAGCAGCAAAAACACAAAACGAGCAAGAGTGGACGGAGCTACCGCCGCCGGCTGCCACTTGAACGGCGCCATCTTGGTTGCGGTAGCTAAAACGGATACAGACTCAAAAAGACGTCGTAAAGTATCCTTTTGATTTTGTATGGATGTTACTTGATGCCTGCATTGTGTTAACACTGCAAGTCGCATGTTTTTGCATGTGGAAGGTCAACCTCAACTCACCATCAATTCAAAAATAACAAAAAAAAGTATCTAAATTCAGCATCACACCCTGACATGCGAATGTAATGGTATGCAGCACCCTAAAGAACAGTGGTAACTTCAACAATAAAGAATATAAGACTATTACTGTATTTTTCAAACTATAATTTAGCAGAATGGTTGAAGCACGTCGTGTTCAGAGTTCTGAGATCGACGTTTCAATGCCCGGTGGGTTACGACCTTCCTATGTAGAGTTTACATATTCTCCCCATGCCTGCGTGGGTTTTCTCCAGGTAGTCTGGTTTCCTCCCAGAACGTGAAAAACATGCATGGTAAGCCATTGTCCTTAAAAGTGAGCATGATTGGTTGTCCATCTCTTCCTGCCCTGCAATTGGCTGGCTACCAATTCATCGTGTTCCGCGCCTGCTGCCCATAGTTAGCTTGGACAGGCTCCAGTTCCCCCCTGTGATGTTAAGCGGTACAGAAAATGATAGGATGAGTTTTTAATTTTCACCTAAGTATAGGTCACAATGACGAGAGAGACAGAAATTATATAGAAGTCCCATTTGCATTGTGGGAGGGATTTTACTAAAGACCAAGAACAAAAACTACAATTGGAATAATAAAACAGTGGGTGAAAAAAGCTTAAATAGGCTTTTAACAATGTCAAATTAATAGTTACTAGAGCCTAAACAGCACTGCACAATTTACAAAACTCTCTATTTCATTGAAAATACCAATCAAATCCATTCAAACATTAACGTCATAATCACTTCTGAACAACTCTAGCGACTCGGGCATGCCTAGAAGGACCTCCATAATGCTCTCAGAGTTAAAAATAATAATAATTTTTTTTTTTTAAATGCTTCTGAGTATTAGTCAGAAACTTTGTTCGACTATGGACACGGTCTGAATATTTTTTGACTTTGAGAAAGTGTAACAGAAACATGAAGTTCGACTTTTGGATGTAACCAAAGTCCCAGTTCATGGTCATGGACACACAGTATGTCGCTCACTGATCCGAGACATTTAGTCCGGCAAAACATAAAATGGAAACACCTTCTGGCAGGAAAAGACACGATCTTCTCGGCTCATTCAGGCAGTTGCAGAGCCCATGTCGCTGTGAACAAGCTGGCCAAAATGGAGGAGCTGTTCTGCATGATAATGTTCCAGCTGCAGCAACACAGCACAGTACACTTCAACCTGTTTCCCAAAAATTTCTCGCTCTTCTAACCACAACTGTATATCACAATGTGACATTTACAAATGGCATTATTTTTCCTTCTTCAATGGAAACCGCATGAATCCCTTTAGTACTCAGTCCGGTGGAACCTGCAAGTCCGTTCTCTTTCACCTCCCTCTACATTAATAAAGCCACGGCTACTATGAACACTAGCTGACAAAGATGAATGGGGGGGAAACGCAGAAGGAGAAGAAAGAAATGAGAAGGTGAAAGAACTAGAATGCATGGAGATAGAAGAGACCACCATTGTTTCTGACTTTCACAGGCACTCATCCAAGCGGTTTCAATTTTCTGGTGTGGTATGTTTTCTCCAATGGCAAAAAGGTGACCAAGTCATTTTTAAAGCTCTCGAAACACAAAAAAGCACACACTGAGCTGAAATTGATGTCTCTTTAAGATAAAGCAGCTTAAGGGGGAAAATCCTTCAATTTAGATTAAACTTGCTGTGCACAGTAAGAATGTGATGGATGTTATGTAAATGATCCCAACAATTTATTGAATGTAAATATTCCTATAAGGACATTTTGACTCTGGCATACAATGACTTTCTAGAACATATGTGTCAAAGTGGCGGCCCGGGGACCAAATATGGCCCACCGCCAATGTTCCCTCTAATTTTTCGTTGGTCTGGGCAGAAAGACAACCTCTCTGAGCGCACTGAGTACCAGTGTGAGCGACATCATTGGTACTCGGATGATTCGCCTAAAGACGTTTCGCCGACGGACGTTTGACAGACGGGCAGGTCGCCGAATGGACGTTCCGCCGAACGGAGGTTTCGCCGAAACGGGATTCGCTCGCCCCGCCCCTGGATCGTGTGTGTACAAGTTTTTCAACCTCGGCCCGCGTGCCATATACGGCCTGTTAGGATTTTTAATCCGGCCCGCCGCCGGCGTTGTCCAAATTATAGTAAAAATCAATGATTCATTTCCCTTTGCCGCTCATCACTCTCAATTTATTAGTCTACCATCAATGGCAGCCCGGGAATAAGCACTCTTGGGTGGGCATGGCAGCCCGGGAATAAGCACTCTTGGGCGGGCAGATGTAGCAAAAACGAGCCGTAAAATGACAGCAATCGGGTCAAATCCATCTTAAAACAGCATTTAATGATTAAATACAAATACTGGAGCTCTTTGGACATTAGAACAGAGCCCAGGGAAGTGAATTCCTCGGTAAAATGTCGCGATGATGTCGCATGGAGGCAAAAAAACGTCCATATACGTCCATTCGCCAAACGGCTCAAAATGCTCTCAAATTCGGTCAAATCCAGCTGAAAACAGCGTTTAATGATTAAATACAAATACTAGTATTTGTATTTAATCATTAAACTAACAAATACTAGTATTTGTATTTAATCATTAAACGCTGTTTGAACGAACGTTCATTCGGCGACCTGTCCGTCTGTCAAACGTCCGTCGGCGAAACGTCTTTAGGCGAATCATCGGGTCACAACATCATCATTGCTCGCTATGGGCACACCAGTATCACACCTGCCACAAGCAGGTGCATGTCAATGTTCCCTCTAATTTTTCATGTAAAACATGCTGTAAAACACGAAAAACATAAGAGTGGACAGGGCTACTGCCACTGGCTGCCGCTTAAACGGCGCCATCATGGGGAAAGGGGTAAAAAAAAACAATAAAAACAAAAAATACTGCGCGCCATATGATTGCTGCTGCGCAGAGAAGACGAGAGTAGTGCGCAATTCAGCACGCACGCAGCTTAGAGGGAACATTGCCCACCGCATCATTTTGTGTGGCCCGGGAAAGTAAATCATGAGTGCCGACTTTCTGTTTTAGGATCAAATTAAAATGGAGTAAAGATGTATATCAAATTTCCTGATTTCCCCCCTTTTAAATGAATAATTGTAATTTTTTAATCATTTTTTTCAGTGTTTTTAGTTCAAAAATCTTTTTGTAAAATCTAAAAATATATTTAAAAAAGCTTAAAATAAACATTGTTTTAGATCTATAAAAAACTGAATATTCAGGGATTTTAATCCAGTTCTTTTAATCCATTTATTAAAAAAATCTAAATAATATATATAAAATGGTCCGGCCCACATGAAATCGAGTTAACATTAACGACCCCGCAAACCAACCCGAGTCTGACACCCCTGTTCTAGAACCTAGAAAAGCTGCTAGTGTCTCTTTTCTCTCAGTTAGTGAGTTTTTCCTGTTGCTGTATCAACAGGACTTGAAATTAGCAGTAGCTTTGATTCAGTAGTACTGAACTCTTCAGATAATACTGTATATAATCATTCCAGTAGTTTCCAGTTTTACTTTTTGGTTGTCAAGTTGCAAATCTGTTTTGCAGTACTATATTGAATATACAATGAAAAATAGAAAAACACATTGAATATAATTATAGTTGCAGCTTTAATGCCACGTTGATTTGCGCACCCATTTAATAATAGTAGTTTGGAGGCGACAGTGACTAAACTTAATTAAAATCAAGCGAAATATCATCAACACTCCCCATCTGTGGAATAAAAAGGCCGGAACACACACACACACACACACACACACACACACACAAATATAATTGCATGACAAAGCTACAAATGTCTGTCCGTCTGCAATTATTAACCAATCGTTATTATTGAGCGTAATGTCTGGAAAAGGTAGACATAAATAAAATGATTGCTTGAAGGCGAGGCTTTAATGCAAACATAATATACATTCATTTTGTGGATTCATAATTGTTATGGGTGAGCTGCAGCATTTGCTAAGTTTTTTTCCTCATCAATCTTGAGATTAGAATCCATATTAAAATTTAAAAAATAAACAGTGTGTTCAAGATCTATTATACTTAATATTTACAATATATTAGAAGTCACATGTCACTTTTTAATTTCACAAATAAAACTTCCAAAAGAAGCCTACTTTATTCTATAACATTTATTTACCCATGGTTTGTCAAAGGAATAACTGCTGAAGCCTTTAAATAACTACAACAGTGTCAGAACTCTAACAACAATTTTAAGGGAGATAATTTATCCCTCATATGCCAAAATCAAGTAATAAGGCAAATTTGTTTACCTTTAATTCAATGAATATCAAACATTGGTTTACTATTTACCTAAGAGGCTCATTTCTGCATGTAATCTGGGACAATCGTGTTTCTTGGACATTTTTAGTCATTTTTGGCAAAGTGTTTGCTATTTTGAAATATTGATTATTGGCAATATTATACATTTAGTCTGTGTTCATTTTAAATAAATAAATAATGTTAATTAAGTCATCCCTAGGTGTCAAGGAGCCTCACATGCAAGTTTTAATTGCAATATGAGCACGTTTTTTTTTTAAACTCTTAGAAGTTCTGAGAGTTCTAATATTTTGGTAACAAAAGTTAAGGTTTTCATTTCCCATACAAATGCAGTATGGAAACATGCAATGTTTCAGAACAGCCATACATTTCACAAATTAATGATTAAAGCAAATTATAGTACATCTCAAGAAAACTAACTATGTAGAGCAGTGGTTCCCAAACTATCTTACCTGACGCCCCCCTTCTTGCTTCCAATAGACCCGCACGCCCCCCCCCCCCCCCCCCCCCCCGCCCTCCCACTTCCTCTTTTGCTCATGTGAACTTATTTTATTTTATTGCATTTATTTCTTAGCATTGTTCAGGAAAACAGATCTCTGTTAATAGAAAACGGGTTGGACCGTTGGAGTGACTGCTATAATCATATTTTGCATGCATTTAATGGCAGATATTTGTTCTTTGATTTTATTATTCTTATAATCTATTTAAACATTTTTTTAGCAGATGACTTCACGCCCCCCTTGAATTCTCTTTACGCCTCCCTAGGGGGCGCGCCCCCCAGTTTGGGAACCACTGATGTAGAGGATGGTTTCCATGCAGAGCATTTTCCTCTTTGTTTTCAATCCTGATTGTGAGTGGCATTTTCCTTTTTAAAGGGAATAAAATCCAACATTTTCCTCTTTGTAGTAAGTCTGGGTTGCTGGTAAAACATGTGTTTCACAGTGAGAACTCCATTGTTACAATGACCAGGCACTCTGATTGTAATGAGTCACACCCGGTGCTCCCAGGTAACCAATAAATGAGAAGGAGAATCCAGGGGTGGTAGAAAGGGAGCCAGGAAGGCAATTTGACAAAACATATTGACCCTGCTCTCATTCAACTGCTTTTATTTTACGCATGGGGAGTCTGCTTTATGTTTATTTGATTCAAGTGAAAATCTAATGCAAAATTAAGAAGCCATGTTGTTTTTTTAACAAATGTGAATCTATACATGGGTGTTGTTCTACCGAAGTAATTTAATCATTTCATTTTACCAAATGATTAGAATATATTTGAATATGGTCCACCAAAAATCTTAAATACAGCCTAATTTGTTTTGCAATTCTCAACTTGACCACTAGATCACTTCACACACACTTACACAATGCCTGTTTTTTATATAATAAATATATATATATATATGTATATATATATGAATATATATATAAATATATATATATATATATGTATATATATATATATATATGTATATATAGATATATGTATATATATAAATATATATATATATATATAAATATATATATATATATTCTGGAAATCAGACCATGAATAACTTCCAGTTATTTTTTTTTTCATGTTTTACATGCAAAATGATTACTATATGTTGTACAATATCATTTTGTTGGTGGTAGTTCTTAACCCATTCCCTGCTAAAGACAGTTATAGACATCAAGTTTCAACTGGGAGTACTGGCGATAGATAATCAATTCAATTTCAGCTGTGTCTTACAGTCAATGTTTGATCTGAGACATCCCCCAGTCAAAATGAAATGGTTCTTTATTGTCGTCAATGGCAACCAATGAGTCAAATACTTTAAAATACAAGTTTCAAAACCTGATCTTTTTTTAAGATCACAATTTCAATATTGGAAAGATTTCACGTTGGCCCTCGTATTTAACTTTTCTGAAAGCAGCCCTCAGAGAAAAAAATGTTTTCATACCCTGATGTAACAGATTGAATTTTTTAATGATGGTATTAATCTCATTCTGCATTGTTTTATTCTCCCTATTTGTTTCAAATAATTAACTAAATGAATCAGTAGTTTTCTATAAAAATATTTAAAGTAAATAAGTACGGACTCCACGCTTAATATAAACTCAAATTCACAAGAAACACCATGTAATGGAAACTGTTTAAGTAGTCTTAAACAATGCTGTTTTCAAAAAACAAACTCAACTGCTCATGTACTTTAAAGCTACTTACATGCTTTTTTGTCAGCGTAATGTAGTCGAATGAATGTAAAAATATGTCAAATCGTTTTGGCAAGACGCTGATCTTTGCCATATTACGGCTGCTGTTTTAGCAAGCTTGAACTGCACTGTTGTTGCTGTGTACACTATTACTCTATTTGATCACAATCCATAGGGACGAGCCTGTCAGAAAATGTTACTTCAACAAAGCAGAGGCTACAGACACTGGTAGATTTGCTGAGGGGTGTACTAGAGAGCCACAGTGATGAATAGGAGGGGGCGAGGAGTTAAAGGAGAGGGCATATGTTTCTATTTCATATACAAACTGCTACCAATTTCATTTATGGATTGAGTGAAAGAAAAAACAACTGACAACTGATAAGAACTAAAATTGGATAGAATAGTGATTATTTTATGAAAACATTTAACATCATCCCACAGAGAGTTTTGACTTGTTTTAAATCTCCTGTAACTCATTGAATACCATTTTTGGGCAGGATGACCAATTTATTTGAACTAAGAGAGACAAATTAATTTGTTCATTCACCCCTTCCAGTTCAAATGAATTGGTCATCTTGAGCCATCAATGGCAATGAAAAATGAGTATTCCCAGCCAATCTTCTTGGTTTAAATGATTCAAATGTTTATCTTTGTCAGTGGCAGGCAATGAGTTAATTTTGGGACACTTTCCTGTTAATGTTAGGGTACTAAATGATCATCTGGGATTATTTCCTAAGCATTTTGGGGCCTTTCAATGTCACTTCCTGTGTATTTTGGATGAACTTGACATTCATTCATTCGTCAATGACGCTGAAAATGTGTGTTCACAGCCAATACTCCCATCTATAATTAAGTGGATGTCTGTCTTTGTCTGTATCAAGCAATGATTTAATTTTGGAACACATTTATGTTCATTTTAGAGTGTTAACAGTTACTTCCCCTTTACTTTGAGTCACTTCTTACACATTTTGGCTGTATAAGTTACTGTGTATTTTGAATAACTTTATTTTTGGGCATTGGCAGGTTACATCCTGTTCATTTCTAAATCAAGTTGATAAAAACCTTTTTTGTGGCAGTTGGATCTGCCATTGGCAATGAATGTGAATAGGCATTGGGAGGTTTTTGTAAAAAAAAAAATTAAAACTGACAATTTTTTTTTTTGCCAAAAACTAGCAGATGACTTTGTGCGCCTTGATTTTGTGAATATTTTTTCTTTTTATTATTAATGTGTGAATTGGTCAAAAACTGTAGAAAATGTAACATTTTGAAATTTATGTTACAGTATATTGTTTGATTTTGATAAGATAAACTATTTACAAGTGCCTTGGTAGGACAATGTTGTTCCTTATCTACATTGATTTTGGGAGTGTCTACAGGCAAATGGCTTTCACTGTGCGTAGATGAGTACACTTTCCATCTTAAGAATGGACATTGAAATAGCCACCAGCAAGATAAAATCTTTTAGTGTTCCCCTCCGTTGCCAAGGTTTTAGAAACGTCTCTAACCTACAGGAAAAAAAAGTCCTCCCAGTCAGATACCCAATCACATTTAGGCACAAAAAGAGGCATGTGACCAAAATCGCTAATACAAGGACAGTTGATAGTTGCAATCTAAACACTGTGACCGCTAAGAAGGCTAACACTGCCTGGGGTTTCTTCTACTGTTGGATTGCCACGAGTAAGAAAAAGCATTGAATCTGGACAGCATTAAATGACACCTCCACCCTCTGTTAATGGTGCCTATACAGCTATATTGTCTGTAGTCCCGCAACACAACCAAAAGTATATCTTATCATCACTGGCAATGATGAAAGGCAAATAAAAATATCATTAACAGTGAATCAGCTCTTCAGAATAATCAACCTTCAAGTGAAGGATCCTCATCCGAACCCTTTGTCAGCACACAGCCACCCTTCTGACAGAGAATATACTGAATCACCAAGTCCTTATCAGCTGCAGGGCTCCATTCTGAACTCAGCTTGTCCTCCACAACACTGTGAATTGACCTACAGGCGCCATAACACTTCCTAAGAATGTTATTATCATTTGCTGCAGGAACAGATTTAGAAGTGGCTCAGAACTTCTGGCTTTTTTTGTTGCAACAGTAGCAGAACCATAGCAATCAAGTACTGTATGTTCACAAATGTTAATTACAATGAACTGGAGTATTGTGCCAAAGTTAAATACTAGAATAGAATGATGCGTGAATTTTGTTCAACGTATATGCAACGGAATACTCGACAATGAGAAATATTGGGCCTATTTTCCATTAATTTTCAAAATCAGGGTCAGAAGTCTGTTATTTGAATTAAAGTTGGTTGGTGGGGACTTTTGGAAGGCAAACGTGCTCCATGGTGTCTTTTGACATTTTTTCGAATGTTATGATGTTGAAACTCCTCATATTTTAAATAATCTTAATGCAGGTTCTCATTTTATTTGATTTTAATTGTATTTGCACATTTTGGAAAGCATCACACAGACAAAAATCTTTTTTTTTTACATTTCCTCTTTGTCTCCACTTTTGTTGGAAGGCTCCTGTGTGTTTCATGAGCTCAGAGATTTAAAAAAAATATTTTTCTAAATCAATGTGTTTTGAAAATATCCGTGTGTGCGCTATTACAATATGTGCTTGATTTAAGGGGTCTAAAAAATCACTTAACCATAAGAGCAAATGCTAATAACCTTCCTGTGGTAAGATAAAGAAGCATTGATCAAGTCTCCATGCGTGAAACAAAATGTCAGTTTCCCATGAGACAATCATCAAACTAGCGTATTGTATGTCATTAATTTTACCAAATACAACTTGAAACTATTGTAACTTATGTGTATTATTTCAAAATTAAAAATGAGAGGTTTAGAGAATTATGAATACGTGATTTCTCACAGTGTTCAATGGAGAAATAATGAAGGGCACCTTATTTAAACAAATACTGATAGAATGAACTGAGGCAGGCTAAATGACATCTTCGGTATACACTGATTTATATTTACCTAGGGGGTGATGTTCAGGACCATTGCATTAGACAAAAGCCACCAAGTGGCAACCAAATGTATATATTTTAAAGCTAATGCATATGGTAATAGGAAGTGTGAAATGATCCCAATTCTCTCTGCCTTTGAAACACTTTCCTTCTGGCAAGTGCTGACTACTCTGCTGTAATAGGCTATGTGGAAAAATAATTATCACAAAATAGCAAAGAGTCAGCGACTAAGAAGGATTTTTAAATATTCCAATGCTGTAAAAAAGAGCCAAGACAATTATTGCTTACTTTTGTAATTTTATTATATAATATTTCAATTTTAAAAATATTGTATGCTTTCATCAAAACAAAGAGACTTTGACCGATGGGTAAATATGAACTGTAGGATTTTTCTTTTATCTTGCCAAAATATGATCTGGAGTTCATGAATTTAACCCCCAGTGAGGGTGAAGATTGAGGTTGAAGACTTGCGGGAGGATTGGCCGACGGGAAGTAAGAAAACAACCTGTGGGTCATTTCCAAAGAACAGAGCATCAAACCTCCAACTATTGACTTTAGTTACTTCCATCAAATCATGCTGTGCCCAAGACAACTATTTGTGACCTACAATGTTGTCTGGGTCCACCATTTATCCAGTATTTAGCCTTTTTGACCCTTTACTGTCCTTCGGTGCCCACCTCCGTCTTGTTCAGGCCACTATGAGAATCTCTCGGGCAGTCTTCAAATACATCAATTTGTTTCATACATTTTGCTCTCTTGTCTCTCCACTGTAGCACAATTCACAATGTACAGTGTTCGCTTTGTTTCTTATTTTTTAATGCCTCTTCAATCTGTATGTCTTTCATCCATAATGTAGTTTCCTACTGTTTCTACAAACCTTTAATCAGCACCATTCTAAGATAAGCAATTAACATTAAGTTCTACATCCCTGAAGTGATTTACATTTCAAATTTGACTTCACTTTCCATCTGCAAAGGTTCAAAAGGAAGGGTAAAAAAGGATGGACGGATAGACGGATAGATGAACAGATAGAGGGATGGATAGATGGATAGAGGGATAGATTGATAGACAGACTGACAGATAGATAGAACGTCTTAATTCATAAGCATTCCTCATAAAAACGTGTATACCATTGCATGACCAACACACACTGTTTTCTGAACGGAACCTCCCTCTAATGCTCATACAGAAAAGAAGATGGTGGGGAGGAGGACGGAAAGGGAAAACACCTGCTGGGCTATAGAGCACTCAGACAAACAGTGTCTGTATTTGGACGACTTGAACAAATGACAAAATTATACAGAGAATCCCCTAAAAGATGTTTTGTCCTCCTTGCTGCTTGACTGAATGTAGAACAGCCTAAAAATATACTACTAATTTCTATATTCTGAAGCCAATAAGTGTACATTGCAAAAGCTCCAATAGAAGAGTACAACAATATCAATTTAAAACATTATTTGTAGTTTAGCACGTTCATTGATTTCTACATAGTTTGTAGCAGCGCACAATTGCACTGCTACAAACTGAAAGATAAGACGATGTGTTCGTAAAGGCCCGATATTAGGAAGAACCTGATGATGTACTGCAGTAGCCAGGTTGGAAAACACGCAAAAATGCATCAACTTTATATTACAATACGTATTTGACATTGTCAGCTATACCATACAATTGCATTAGTTGTTCTTAAACCGCAAATGTATGCCTAAAATTGTGACCTTTACCTTTCAGCAAGTGCAGGACACTAATGCAGGAATTTAAGAGGAACACAAGTATACTTGCATGACTTTCAGGAGTGGGTGTGCAGGTGTGTGGGTGTGGGTGGGGGGGGGGGGGGGGGGGGGGGGGGGGTTAAACGTAAAGCACCGAATACTTATTTATAAAATATATTTGTGTTGGCTTCCATGCAATGCACACACGCAAACTGTCTCTGCAATGCATGCATGCCCACTTTACCGGCCATGACGCACACATCCGCGCGCCCCCAACACATAAACTTGCCAAGTAGCCCCCCCACACACGAAAGCCACGCGTAAAATTGCTCCTTGACAGCATCTTACCTGCAAGTCCGGCGTCCAAAAAAAAACCGTCAATGTTATGGAGGTAACGAGGACAATCACATATAAAAATAATCCAACCTCTCCTCTCTTTTCAACGCTGCAGTCAAGCGTTTCTCCTTCCAGACGCTCGCTTTCCTCTGACCAAAAAAAAGCGAACTTTCTAGGTTCAAAATATAGGGGTTCAAAATGAATAAAGCCTCATGCAATCTTCCCTTGGATCCGTCTGTGTCCGCGCATTACCATGTAGCCGTCCGTCCACTTTTACGCATCCAAAATGCATTCAGTGTGAGGCGTACACAAATAAAAAAAAATCAATGTCCATACAGAGCAATGAAGCTAGGGATTTTCGCAATATAGAACTTTGAGTCAATCATTCTCCATGCGTATTTTTTTACCACGTCCTTAGAGTCAAGTGATAATTGACTGCCAATAAATTGGGCAATTTATTATAAGAGTCGTCTTCAATTCTGTCCGTAACATCCCAAACATGCCAAAATGAAATCCTGGTGAAAAGTGGCGTTTCATGCAAACGTGCGCCTCCCAATGTATATTCCAAAAACACGTTCAACCATGTCCACCTCCAAGTTTTCTGCTTTAGACGATTTGTCCGCTTTTTCTACCATTTTCTTCCAAATTCCTCCAAGAAGCGCATCTGAAACCCCCGATTAGCAGTCTTCTGCCCTTCACTGGATTGGGCGCTCTTTTGCAAGGAAAAAAAAATGTTAACAAGCCTCGAGTCACATCTTTTGTCCTGATGATGCTGAGAGATTTTGAGAGGATGGATGTCTTCGCTTCCGACCACACAACAGACCTCTTCCAGTGACTATGTGACAGATCAACTCCACTTTTCCCAGTGAAGGAATGTGCCGCCCCCTCTTTCTCCTCACCTCCTCCTCATCATCATCTCTCTCCTCCTTTTGCCAATCCTAAATAACTTCAACTCCGCAGAAAGGCACCATGAAATAAGAATTTAAATGTGACATTTTATGTTCACTGCAACCGAATTGTTTTTATGAATACTTTAAAAGATAGGGCATCCCTACCCACAACAAACCGACTGATAGGGATTGCTAGGGTTTTGCATTGTTGTTTTTTTCCCAAACGCTTTTTTACACGTAAAATTATTATTCATCATTTTGACCTCAAACGTTGCAGAGCAACTTAGAGGAGAGAGGAGATGCTTTTTGTACGTGGGTTGTAGGAGGAAAAAGTGCCATTGTGCTGCCCCCTTTTGGTTGCAAAACGTTATAAACCCGTGAGGGACCATTACTGTATAAAGAATAACTGCTTCAAATCAGTTGTTTTAACAGACCATGCAAACAAGGCTTTATAGTGGTTGACAGATGGTTGACACTCTAAATGACTGCCCCTTGAACTCCCCCCATCCCTTCATTTGGTTTTACAATACTTTATTAGACAATTCTATATTCTTTGGACCACATAGTCAACTGTGGCCCACAAAAGCAATGAAGCAGGCAACAGCTGAAAAGGCAGGCTGGTCAAGGCTGCAGAGCTCCTCAGTATTTCAGTAAAGCAACTTGGAAAAGGCAGCATTACATTGCCATATCTTTCCAAGCAAACCATGCAAATCTAATGGGCGATACACCGTTATAAAATAGATTAGAGTTTCCCACCCGACATGCCAACAAACTCTCTCTCTATCTCTCTTCCTCCCTCAATCCCCCCTCTCTCTCACTCTCTCGCTCTCTGTCTCTCGCCCTCCTTCACTCCATCTCTCTCTCCTCTCTTCCCCTTTTTCTCCCTCTCCCCCGCTCCCCTTCTCCCCCTCTCCCTCTCTCCCTCTACCTCTTTATCTCTCCCTCTCCTTCTCTATCTCTCCCTCTCTATCTCTCCCTCTCTATCTCTCCCTCCCTCCATCTCTATCTTTATCTCCTCTCTCTCGTCCCTCTCTCTCTCCCTCTCTCCCTCCATCTCTCTCCCCCCCTTTCTCTCCCTCCCACCATTTCTCTCTCCTCCCTCCCTCTCTCTCCCTCTCCCTCTCTCCTTCCCTCTCCATCTCCCTCCATCCCTTGTCCCTCCCCCCTCTCTCTCTCTCTCTCTCTCTCTCCCTCCCTCCCTCTCTCTCCCTCTCTCCCTCCCTCTCCCTCTACATCCCCTGTCCCTCCCCTCTCCGTCTCCCTCCCTCCCTCTCTCTCTCTCTCTCTCTCTCTCTCTCTCTCTCTCTCTCTCTCTCTGTGTCTCTCTCTCTCCCTCTCTCTCTCTCCCCCTCTCTCTCTCTCTGTCTCTCTCTCTCTCTCTCTCTTTCTCTCTCTCTCTCTTAATTTCTCTCTCTCACTCTCTCTCTCTCTCGCTATCTCTCTCTCTCTCTGTCTGTCTCTCTCTCTCAATCTCTCTCTCTCACTCGCTCTCCCTCTCCCTTTCCCTCCCCCTCTCCATCTCCCTCTCCATCTCCCCCCGTCTCTCTCTATCTCTCCCTGTCTCTCTCTCTATTCCCCCCACTCTGTCTGATAGGTACTTCTAGCCTCGCTAGGTCGAACATAAGCATTTTGGTAGGCATCACATTTTCTATAATATCAATGACAACAAGTGGAAAGCTGTTTTGTTCCTTCTACTGCATATGTAGTTAATGTGAATTTTCTACATGTCTGTGGCATAAGTATAAGTATAAATATATATTTATATATATATATATATATATATATATATATATATATATATATATATATATATATATATATATATATATATATTTGCTAATTGTTTAAGCAAACAATTAGTTTGCTTAAAATGGAGAAAAAATGTTGATAGAGTTCAATATATATATATATATATATATATATATATATATATATATATATATATATATATAGATATAGATATATATATATATATATATATATATATATATATATATATATATATATATATATTGAAATCTATCAACATTTTTTCTCCATTTTAAGCAAACTAATTCAGCAAAATTGACTACTTTCCCGCAGCATCCAAGATCATCGCTCATGATTGTTAAATCACTGATGCAGAAAATCCTGAAAATATATCAGGTTTGGGAGATAAACATTAAGGGACTATGTGGGAAAACAATTGTATGAATCAGAGGCCTGAGGCTGAGAGTGACATTGTAATCATCAACATAATGCTTGTGAACTATTTTACACAAATAATTAGAATTTTTAAGTCACCTGTGGTTATTATGAACTCCTTTTTTAATGGTGCCGACTTATCGTCTGTCTTGCTAAACAGGGTACGCAGTGTGACAATATTCTTTTTTTTTCTCTGTTGCCAGCGGGCATTTAAATATTTGGGTACTCATGGTTTTCAGTTATGGTGTTTACACCAGACCACAGTCTGCCAGTGTGGCCACTGCAATGAAATAAAATTACTGTGAGATGATGATAAACTGCTCATAAAAGTGTTTACTCCCAAATCATTTGCCCTAAATTATCGATTTGCCCGTGCCCATATCAATTACACCACGATCACATTGTTTTATATACAACAGCAACGTGGTTTGGCCAGCTTTTGACTACCAAGAGGCTCACACAATAAGAACAATAAAATAAAAATAAAACACGTGGTTCAATGATTGACAGCTAGGCGGCCCGTTGGCCTCACAGTTCTGGGGCTGAACGTTCCATCTCAGGTTGGTCCTCATGTGTGGAGTTAACATGTTCTCCCCGGGCTTGCATGGGTTTCATCTAGGCTGCTTGAACACTCTAAATTGCCCCTAGTTGTGAGTGTGAGGGTGAATGGTTGTCCGTCTCCTTGTGCTCTGTGATTGGCTGGCCATCACCACCCCGCCTGGTGCTCGTAGTTAGCTGGAATACATTCCAAAAATAATAAAAAGTAATTAAAAAAATGAAAGAATGATTGACAGCTGCAGCAAGTTATAGCCAGTGCAGATGATTGAGGATGTCAATTCAAAAGTGAAAACTCTTGAACAGATGGCTAAATAGATGTAAAAGGTCACTGTCAATACTGCCTGCCCTTTTCTTCACCCTGGTATCATGCTGTTCCTCGAAAGAGTCTACCAGACAGGCCAAGTACTCAATGATGCAGAAAACATTTTGGATCTGGTCCTGGGAACCCGAGGAAGCAGAGACAATCCAAACGGAAAGAGACAGTTGTCAAATTATAACGGGGGATCATAACATTTCAAAAAACATGCATGGTAGGCTGATTGGACACTATAAATTGCCCAGAGGTATGGGTGTGAGTGTACATGGTTGTCTGTGCCCTACGAGTCGTACAGTGTTTGTAAGGTTTTTTTGGGGTTTGTAAGGGGAATCATAATCATTTATAAGGGCAGTTATCGGCAGAGGTTGACAGGTATGTGAATATGTTTACTAATCTGCTAATTCCCTTCACTTGATTGTGTAGGTGCAGTGTGATAGTGTCTTGTTAGTCTCCTGTCTAAAAGGTCAATATTTTTGTTAGTCTCAATAGTGCCAGTCCATTCATTTCCTCATCAACATCCTCTTCAAAATAACTAGTATAACATACGGTATTTTCCTGAAGTTGCTGATGATTAATTTTTCCCTTCAGAGAAGCGAATTTTTGCTAGCAATTAATGTTTCAGCCATTCTGAGAACTTACTATTCACTCATCTTAAGGCTGTCTTCTCCCAAATTGCTGCTGTCACAGTGGAGAATTTTTTGCAATATACCTCAGGATTAACTGTTGTTTCTAGCCCTCAACTCTTTCACTGCTATTGACAATTGTAGACCTCAAATCCATTTCAACCGTAAAGGCTCACATTGAGTGATCCTATTTGACTGCCATTGACAGCAATAGACTTCCAATCCAGTTTGATTGAGCAGCATTAAAAAATGAATGAATGAATGAATAAATGAATATACATCATTCATTCGCTTCCACCCTCCCAGTCAATTGGATCTGCCTTTTACTGACATAATGACAGCAAATGAGTTAAAATGTAAAAAAGAATAAATACATTTTGGCTGCCTTGTGGTGTTTTTTAGTGCATGTGCAAAGTAGATGCCGGTAAAATATTATTTTCTATTAAACCCAACATTCCAACTGCTAACCTTTTCTTGCCTCATTTTAAAATGACTAAATCTTACGATCTGGCAAATTGACTGTCTTTTGTATTCTTCTTAATTTGTTAAACTGCTATTCGAACCAATCAACCACCCACCATCCTTTTGAATATAAATCTGTCTGAATCATTTTGTGTGGATTTATTTGTTATGGAGGATAAAGTGAAGATTTTTCAGTCACAGATAGAATGAAGACAAGAAATTGGTGATGCAGAACAAGAAACAGAGGACTTAAAACAGGCCATAAGCAGACATGTGAAAGGGGGCTTAATTGCCTTCGTCTGTGGTTAACATTTTGTTTTCCCTCACTTGCTTTGACACATGCACACTCATTGCTGTTTTTAATTCTAATTAGCACTAAGAGAACTCTGCAAGCTATTTAGAGAGTAGAGGGCGCTTTGGACAATCAAAATGACACACACATTCGAGTATCTGAACACATAAATCAGTTGTTTGGTATTGGATATTTGTTAATTGAACACCTCTGAAAAGCAGGTCAAACTTACTTGTCTCATTTTAAAATGAGAAATCTTACGATCTGGCAAGCAAGTCAAACTTACTTGCTTCTGTCAAGATAAAGTATTCCTTTGGCATTAAATTGAAAATGAGCCTCATTGACTTGTTAATATACGTATCATTTGGCATTGGGCTGGCATCATACTTGGCAATCATGGAGGTCTTGATTTCCCAGAGGTTATATCTTTATCATAATACCAATTAAAGATCATGCCTACACCAAATGCAAAAACAAATTCCACTGATGAATACAAGTCAACTATCAAACATGCTGTCCTCAGCATTGAATTAACACCTTCATTTACATAGTAAAGGCAACACAACAGACTGCTTTGTGACTTTAAACTGTTGAAATGATGATTACATCACACTATCAGAATCATTGGTATCAGATTCATAATTGATCATAAAATGTAATCTGATGTCTTGAAACATAGCCACGTACCGAGCTGAACATACCAGTGAACATGCCCTTCTAAATACACTGTTTTCCCCCCCAAAAAAAATCTGCTATATTTAATTACTACACTTTGGACAAAAGGGCTCTCAGAATACCAATGATCAACAGTTTTTAGCTTGCACAAAGGTGGAAATAGTCATTGAAGTATTTCTAAAAGCATTGACGCTCAAATCATTGAGACAGATTTTAACGCTGTTTCTGCTCTCCCTTGTGTCTGGCTTATAAAGCTTTTGCAATGAAAATAAAGCATAATGCCCACTGAGCGCAGAAAAAAAAATCCTACAATGTCGTCTAAAGACTGAGAGACATATCTGGGACATGCTAACATCTCTGTTTTCGTAAGCATTAAACATTGTGTTTCGGATTTTAGATGCTCCTATTGATTCTAAGCAAACAAACACACAAAAAAAGAGTCACTGCCTCTGGTGTGACATTTTCAAGAAAGAGAAGGAATGTCACCATTGGTGAATTTCTTTTACACAGGTTTAAAGTCATCTACCTTCTTTTATTGGCAAATGTAGCGGTGTCAGGAAAAGGTGGCAAAAAGATTTCGAGAGGATTATAAAAAAATATAGCAGCCTGGCAGATAAGTGGTTAGCACGTCAGCTTCACAGTTCTGGGGTCCCGGGTTCGAATCCAGGCCGGTACTCATGTGTGGAGTTTCCATATGCTGCCTGGGCTTGTGTGGGTTTTCTCCAGGTACTTCGGTTTCCTCTCACATTACAAAGCATACCATGAATGGTTGTTCCTTCTCCTCGTGACCTTCGATTGGCTGGCCACAAATTCAGGGTGTCCCCCGCAACCCTTGTGAAGATAAAGGGTTCAGAAAATGAATGAATGAAATATAAATATTTAAAATTATATACCCAAGAGAACAGAATGGGTAATAATAAAAAACAGCAAACGCGAGGATTGGGAAACTCAGTCAGGTCTGGAAACTAAACAATAAGTAATGTCTGCAGGATAACACAAAACAACTAAAACTCGTTTTGTCCGCTGATTCTTTCCCAATCTAAACTTAAACATTTTCATTCGAGAGTGATAATAAAAAGGTGATATCATAGGTAGCTTTCACTCATTGGCAGTTTTTTCTGCAGCAACATAAGCATTAGAGCAAGTTTGAAAGCGTGACAAAGCCAAATAATAAAAGGATCTCTAATATTACTTTCATATCTAAATCATATTTTTTTTGTCTTATTTTACAAATTTTAAACCTGTGTTTTTCACATTTGTTGGAAATTGACCCTAACTTAAATCTTTTGCTGATATCTGAGACTCTCAATTGGTATTTGGCATCTTCTTGATGCTGATTAGATGAGGCATCCAATCATCAGCATCAGATACTGCAGGTATGCTATTTTGCCATCACGAGCCCACCAAGCACCTATAAAATATACTTTATCTCATCTACTGGTCTACCATGTCCGTTCCACTCAGTTTTGATCCTCGCCTAACAAAGGAATGAGCACAATGCAATATGACTGCAAAAAGACACTGCATAGGCAGTTGCGTATTAAACCAAAAAACAAAGCAATAAATTGTATTAGTATTTTGTTTGTTTGTTTGGCTGTACAAAATGGCTGGTTACTGTACTTTTTATTATTTTAAGAAGTAGGTCAGCTATGATCATGAAAGATCTGAACATTTCACCGTGGCCATATTTTGATCTCAGTTGAGAAAAAACAGAGCTAAAGGATATCTGACTCTCTCTGATACACATAGGAGTCATAAATCACGTTGATCCATTTAGAGAGAAGACTATTTGGGGGACACATTACAATGAAACAGAAATTAGATTTAGGAATTATTCTTAAAAGATAAGAGAAAGTGTATGCTGGTCTGCCTTCCCCGACTTCATCACTGTTGATAGCCACTATTGATCAACTGATGTTCCTTTTGTCACATTTTGTCTTCTCATACTGCTCTGCCATATAATATTGAAGTAATTTGGAGATACTTTTTTTCTTCATAGCCTTAAAATGTAAAAAAAAAATAGATCAAGTATGTCCACATTTTTTTGCCCTGAAAAAAAACATGGGCCAACTTGAAATCATTCCACTTTTGTTAGAATATCTGAATCAGGGAAAAACAAACTAATAAAAAATTAAAATGTATTTTAAGAATGAACTCATGGGCAAAGCGGCACAGGTCGCCGGGGTGCTGGAGCCTTTCCTGATCATCCTGAATTGGTTGCCAGCCAATCGCAGGGCACAATGAGACGATAACCCATCCATGCCACACTCATACCTAGGGACAATTTAAAGCGTTCAACTAGCCTACTATGCACTTTTATGGGATGTGGGAGGAAATCAGACTAACCGGCAAAAACCCACGCAGTTCGGAGGAGGAAAAGTCCAATACGTTTGGTTCCATTCACTCATGTTTTATCGAGGTTGTTGTAAGTATTATTTTTGTTATTGCCTTCCTCACCGTTACAAAGTATGTTTTAACAACTGCCAGTTTTTTTATCTACCCATTATCCCGATTATTACTTAGTACACCAGTAGTTTGCTTTTGCTATTTCCAAACGGTTATACTGTAGTTGCAAGTACCAATGTTTATGCTGAGAAACTTTGTAACATTATACCAACCCAGCCTGCAGTGCTTATGCTCTTTAGGGCTTTGGGGGTGCTAGAGACTATCCATCTTGTACAAAATAAATACTGAATACAAAACATTTGCGAATACGATGTGGTCTTACACTTTCAAAATGTCCTTCATAGATACGGCAACATGTTGTAGAGGCAATTTTCCCATTGTTAAAGCAATCCATCTTTTTTTCTGAAGCAATACCACGCTTCATAGAAAGAAAAACACTGTGTGTTGTGAATTGCAATTGAAGTATAGTTGAAATTGGTGATGGACTGCCTCTGTTGTTATTTCCTACCCAATTTTTCTTTTTCAATATATTTTCCTTCTTTGTATTTCCGTATATAACTACAGAAAGATCAGTCTTTGACTGCCCAGTTCTGCTTTTAGAGCCATGCTAGAGGCCGAAGTAAAAGATGGATGAATATAAAGAAAAGTAAAATAGAAAATGCATGACAGAGCAAAGTGAGCTGAAAGCTAAAACAGCAAGTTGCCCTGCCGGACAGCTGAGCTTGCAATGAATATAGAAAAACAGCAATGCAGCAGAAAGTAGATGAAGTACATACTGTAGTGGAAGTTGAAATTAGTTTAGGGAGAAAGAAAGGTGTGGATGAATGTTTGAGAAGGGTGTTTACCTGAAGATTATTAATTAATTAATTAATTAGATTCTAAAAGATATCTTAGTTGCAAACATCACCAATTTTTCTTCAACGCAACACTGACCTGTGTGACATGCACTGCATAAACAAAGTTAACACCAACAGCTGTGATTTCTCCCTGTGACCCATAGGTAGTTTGGGTACACGGTCGATTGGTCGGCGGTCTTTTCGTCGCCCATCTTTTGGTCACCGATCTTTTGGTCGCCGATCTTTTGGTCGCCGATCTTTTGGTCGCCGATCTTTTGGTCGCCGATCTTTTGGTCGCCGATCTTTTGGTCGCCAGTCTTTTGGTCGCCCGGAAGGTTATTGATAATTTCCATTTAAATCGTTGCTCAAATTCCCTAAATACAAACTGCGAATTACTATTTACTCATACTTAATGCCCTAGTAATTATTAGGCTAAAGAAAAGCTCGAAATTTCCCGTACTTTTATTGTTTTTTTCTGGAGAACTTGTTAAGACCCTGACTGATGTCCCTTCCTAAGGGGACAACTCATGTACATACAAACTCTTATACACTCACAACCATTGATGCGTAGACCGTGTTGTTTTACCTTGTTTTGTCGCCGGTCTTTTGGTTGTCGGTCTTTTGGTCGCCCGTTGTTGCGGTCTGGGCGACCAAAAGACCGCAACCAAAAGACCGGCGACCAAAAGACGGCGACCAAAAGACCGGCGACCAATCGACCGCACACGGGTAGTTTGGGGGACCTTAGAACAGGTTAGGGCTTTTACATGAAAAATGTGTCTCTAATGACAAAAAAATTCAAGTTACAAAACCACTTCTGTGACCAATTAATTTGTAAGTAGAGGTGCCAACATAAATAAGGCGCACAAAATGCTATATTTAGGTTTATTTATTGAACGCAGAATTAGATTCAATGCTATTCATTGAGCATTATTTAAATAGAAAGAAAACTAATCCTCCTAAGTCAATGCAAATTGCGTTATTGCGTGTCTGTCTTAAATGTTGACAGTGGACTTTTGTTTTAAGACTAAGCGGAACTCATGTATCACAGAAGTTCTCTAATTCCCATGTAAAAATGAAGGCATGCTCTTGAAAATATTGTTGTTTGTATGTATACATATCAGAACATCTCTTTATTCATCTCTGAGGAATCTTGACTAAGCATGCACCCAACACACTGGTTTAGCCGTGAAAAGCAAAGTGAAAAAAAGGATTGGTAAGAAAACTCAGATACATGTGTTTTACGCTTTGAATTATGCAAATTAATCCTTTCATATGTTGATTCATAATACACAGCATTTCGTTCCCCAATTGAAAGAGTCAAAGTTGACGTCACCCACTAAAAATATCCTTTACCATAAAACACACAGCAGCCTGCCATATGAGAAGCATGAATTGAATTAATTTGTTTCGACAGTAGGATTTCATTTTCATATTCTTGGAAACAGACACACATTTTCACACCAACACATGAAAGCTCAACCTTGCTAGCAGAACTACAGACTCAGAGAATGATATTTCACATACAATGGGAAGCCCCACCGTTATTAAACCTTTGCTCATTGTTATGCAAATAAAATGCAGCCTTATTAAAAGCCTTTTTATTTGAACCACAAGTGTCAGTGATATCTTTTGACATGTAATTCTTTTCATCAATTTCTCCACTCCCTATAAAGCTAAGTTAAAACAGCGTACATGAGCTAAATGATGTTCTTTTTTTTCTTAACTTTTCTTTAAAAACTTAAATAATTGAACAGCCTTTTCTGAGGTGACAGAATACCATTCTAAATTCATGCTTGACATTTGTTAAGATGTTACATAAGACCTATTGGTGAATTGAATTTGTTAACTTTAGGTAATGCAACCCAATGGAGCAGTGGTTCATTTGCCTGACTTCAATGCGGGCAGCATGGGATCAATTCCTACTCGGTGGCAGTGTATTTGGGAGTATGTATGGTTTTCTGTCTCTAAATGTGCTTTATGACTGACTGGCGACCAGTCTCATCGGTACTCGGCCGTTTGGTCGCCGGACTTTTGGTCGCCGGACTTTCGGTCGACAGACTTTTGGTCACCGGACGTTTGGTCGCCTGGAAGGTTATTGATAATTACCATTTAAATCGTTGCTCAAATTCCCTGAATACAAACTGTGAATTTTTATTTAGTCATACTTAATGCCCTATTAATTATTAGGCACCAACAGCTGTGATTTCTCCCTGTGACCCATAGGTAGTTTGGGTACACGGTCGATTGGTCGCCGGTCTTTTAGTCGCCGATCTTTTGGTCACCGATCTTTTGGTCGCCGATCTTTTGGTCGCCGATCTTTTGGTCGCCGATCTTTTGGTCGCCGATCTTTTGGTCGCCAGTCTTTAGGTCGCCCGGAAGGTTATTGATAATTACCATTTAAATCGTTGCTCAAATTCCCTAAATACAAACTGTGAATTTTTATTTAGTCATACTTAATGCCCTATTAATTATTAGGCTAAAGAAAAGCTCCAAATTTCCTGTACTTTTATTGCGTTTTGTTGGAGAACTTGTTAAGACCCTGACTGACGTCCCTTCCTAAGGGGACAACTCATGTACATACAAACTCTTATGCACTCACACGTCCGCTCAGTGAAACTGCTCAGGGCCATTGTTGGCTTTTATTGATGCGTAGACCGTGTTGTTTTACCTTGTTTTGTCACCAGACTTTTGGTCGCCGGACGTTTGGTCGCCGGTTGTTTGGGTCTGGGCGACCAAACGTCCGCGACCAAACGTCCGGGGACCAAACGTCTGGTCACGGTCTCGTCTGCCTTTCGCCCAAAGTCACCTGGGATAAACTCCAGCATCAAGACCAAGTGGTGTTGAAAATGAATAAATGGAACTCACTTTGAAACTACCAATGGATTTTAGTGGGAAGAATTGTTTGAGGGATAAAACGCCTACAATTCACTGACACGTTGTTGGGGTTCCATACCTATGAGGCATGCAATTGTATTTTTAACATCATTGAGATACTGCTTTAAAGAGCTAAAACAATAAGAATATCACTGTGTGTGATGGATGTGCACAAAGTTCCCCCTGCTCTTCTATCTGTCACTCCAATTCAATAATTTCCGGTTAGACCAAACATTATAACGGCAACACAGGCAAACTGTGTGAAAACACTTAGAAGTGAACTGAAATGGAAGTGACAAAAAGTAGGGGCACTTTTCAAAATGAGAGATTGTGCTCCGTACAGCACCCACACAGACTTTTCTGTACCTTTGAACATACAAGTGAACACCCACTTATCATCCAAATGAAAGTAGCACCAAAGGCGGCAAAGACTTTTATCATTTGGTGCAGATATTTCAACGTGTACTTCAAGTTATTCACGAACAATCAAATATTTGGTATGGACATATGCAACTATGATACCGTAATCGAAAACAAAAGCTAAAAAAGTAAATGACATCTATTGGTTTAGAATTGGTTACAAAGCCATATTCTAAACATTGAGAGGGAACGAGAACAGAAAATTAGAGAAAACTATGCAGTTATATAAATTTTAGAAGGAAGCTGCTACTTTTCCACAGTGCTGTGTATAATGAATTCAGAAAAAAAAACTTTTTAACATAGATGTATTTTTGTGCATTCAATGTGATTACATCAGGTTAGTGCAGCACCTAATGAAGCAGGCTGCGAGTGTGCTGAATGTTCAGACACACACAAAGCTCTCTGATGAGTTAATACTTTGAAGTGCAATTCTTTTCCCACATGTTCATCCTGCTTTGTTAAGGGGGGATATATCCAGAGCCTCCCTGATGGTGCTTGTAAAAGCTTTTGCGCTTCCTTCAATACCCCTACACCCCTGCAATTCAAATCCACTCTTCCACTACTTCACTGCCCAATGGAACCTGCCTTATCTCCCCACCAATTTTCAATGCACCACCTCTCAACACCAGTATTTATGTTTTCTTTCCTGCATTTATATGCTGTAGGTCAACTCGCGCATCAATGTTCTTGCCTTCATTCATTTTCTTTCTTTGCCTATTGGACAAAATGCTTTCAAAAGGCATTTAAATTCTCCCCTATTGAAGATGAATATTTGCATCATTAATTTAGCATGTGTTTTATGCTTTAGACCCCAATGAAGTTGGGCCATTGCATGAAACGTACACAAACGTAGCAAAGCCTGGGTTACAAGCAGCTACGTTTTTCACAATGAGAAGCAAAACGATAACCCATCCGCATATGAGTGTAAAATATCTCTGAAATTCTGGATTGAGAAGCCACTGTATCTTTTTCAGTGACGAAGCCTCTCTTGATCTTTTCTTCTACCCCTGCTTTAGAAAAGACCTGCTCACATCTCTTTGGCAAACACCCACACCACAATACACACTCTTTCGGGCGAATCATTGCACACACCCACATGCTCACACACACATACACACACACGCATGCTTACAGTACCGATACAAGAGGAAAGCCGGAATAGCCCAGAGTGTTTACAGCCCACACTGGTTTCCTGTGTGGAGATAAGGCACCATACACAAAACAGCAATTTGAAACAGAGGAAAAATCACATTCCATTTTTTGATCCAACTGTTTGATTTTTTTTTCCATTTCGCCAGCATGCTCACTTAGCAACAGTGTGCTTGTGCAGTCTGGACATTTTTATACATCTAGCAATTGTCTTTAACATGCTGTGGAATCTTCAACCTTTTTGTGTGACATTATTCTATTCCATGGGTTCGCCATTCTTGGCTTCAGGTGTAAGTTTTGGAAGCTCATTGTCATGTATTTTTGTTTTTATGTCTTGATGATATAAACATAATCCATTCCACAACCAAGCTCGTAAAATGAAGCTAAGTCAAGTTCAACTTTATAGTCAGATTTTCCAACATAAGACATACCACAGAAACAACGGTCCTCCTGGACGTTGTGCTTGTTTCATGAATTCATTGTCTCTCAAATACATAAGTGAATACCACTCATGCTGTGTAACACATCCCATGACCCCTATGTTGGCCCTGCGTAATAATAATAGTATATATAATGCATTTAATAATAGAATGTATAGCATATGTAATAAAATGGGCATTATTTTTGTTGTAATTAACTGGGGGGACGTGGCTTATGCTTACTTTTAAGCACAAATAATCGGAATTAACTTTGATACAAAATTAGGCAACAAGGATTAGCGGCAGGTGGGAATATGGGGGATTATGTTGATGCGAGATGCTCGTATCCCGTTTTCTTATGTTCATCTTTATGCAACAAATTTTACCTACTCAATGTTAACACGATTTTGTACATTATTAGAATTAATAAGACTTTAAGTTACTACAAGCTTTCTATAGTTCACTTGCCTGACTTCAGTGTGGGTAAGCTTGGGGTCGATTCCTGCTTGGCGGTGGTATGATTGGGTGTGTGATTGGTTGTCTGTCTCTCTGTTTTCCTCTACAGCTGACTGGTGACCAGTCTAGGGTGTCATAAGCCTTTCACACCAAGTTCACTATAATAGGCTCCAGCAACCCTTGTGAGGAGGTGCGGTACAGAACATGAATGGATGAATGCTTTCTGTATGCTTTGGGCTATGGCCAATCATTTATAATTAGAAAATAATATTTTACATTACAATGAACAGGTTTCAAATCAGTTGCGGGTATAATTTGGTTTGTGATGTTTTAGAAAACCAAGCGGATCACAAACCTTCAAGCGAAGATATATCTAAAAGTAGTATTTCAATTATTCTCAGATTTTCATCATTGTCTCCATTTCCTCCTTCTACTTTTACATTCTTCCCACTCTTTCTCATCCTGCACTGCCTCTTCTAAATGAAGCTCTTTACATAACACCTCACCCGTGATATGAAAAACACATGCGTTTCTACATTTACATAAAAAGATCAGGCATACACATGCAAAATTTTGTATTAGAATGTGATTGCAGAAGGCTTATTTGCAATGTTGCACACACAAAACAAAAAATAATATCTTTGTGGACTTTTACCAAGTCTGAAGTCATAGTCTCTTCCATCAATCTATCATCCATACATTCATCATGCACACATAACTACGTTTTATTGCTTGTTTTATTACAAGGAATGTTGCAGGTACTCCAAAGTTAAAGTAGGCAAAAAAAGCTGAAGTAAAAATGAGAGCAACAGAGAAATCAGATTAGAGGAGAGTTGGTACAGGTGGTTGAACATTCTAAATTGCCCTTAGGTATAACTGTGAGTGTGAATGGTTGTACGTTTTCTTGTGCCCTGTGATGGGCTGGTCAACAATTCAGGGTGTCTCCTGCCTGGTGTCCATAGTTGGCTGGGATGAGCTCCAGCACTGCCCTGTGAGGGTAAGTGGTATGGAAAATGAATGAATAAACATAATATCAATGTCACACTTAAGTGGAGCCTGTGGAGAGCAGCCACACAGCCTGTGGAAGATCATTGCTTTGCCCAATCAAAACTCAAAATGTGCTGTAGACTAAACAGAAATGGCAATGCTTTACTTAACAAATGTTATCTTTTAGCACCAAATCAAGGAAACCAGAGTACCCAGATAAAACCGACGCGTGCTCAGGGAGAACATGCAAACTCCACACAGGAATTTTCGGACCTGGTATCGAACCCATTTAATAATCGGAAATAGGCTTTGTCATCATCATTGACTCGACAAAAGCCTAATTGTCATCATACCCAGAAACTGCGTATGACGAAATTGGTGGTGCTTCTCCATAAGGTGCGTTTTCCCGGTAAAAGACCCAAATAAGTGAAAATAATTTCAGACTCTTAATTTGGCATTCTGCCGTGATGGATACATCGCATCACCCCCCGAGCGGATCACTTACCTCTCACTGTCTTTCACTTACCTTCAGTCAGCCAGTAGGAGGCAGATCACCGCCCAACGTCTTTTCATATTACCTGTCACCTCACCCAGAAGTTATTACACATTTGAAGGGATTGTGTGTCCATCTTTGAAGCCGACATCCTAACGACTCATCCACGGGCGTGCTAGACAAAATAAAATAGAGCTTAAATGAAGCTTTACCGATCTCATTATGTGTATCCATACCGATCCCACACCTCTATCGTACTCATCGCTATTAGATTAGGAGCCAGATGAGTCACGTGGAGGTACTTTAAGGGTAAATGAGGACAACAATGCTAATTCTCCCTGCTAAGTATGCTCAAATGTATAGAGAACTCCAATCAGGTAGTAATGGCGGCCAGCCCACAAGCACCAGGTTTCTCAAGCCGCATCCTGTTCCGCATCGCACTACACAGCCTTGGCCGAGCCAGACAGGCTCCTGGCACAAAGCCACAGCGGAGGTCGGATGGGCCTGCAGGGAACGTGCTGCAGCAAGTTGATCACTGCTGTACACTCACCTGCCCCACAGCTACCTGTTTGATCCAGACAGAAGTGTATGATTTTGCCAAATATTTACACTCCAACTTCTTGTAAAAGAGTAAAGTACAGAGTAAATAAAAGTAAGCACTGGTGGGACCAGTGTGTCTTGGGTGTTGCTAAATTTGCAGTATAGTGGAAGAGTTTTTGTTTTTTTTATTGCTGATTAATATGACAACCAAAAACAAAGTTTGTTCTCATCCATTTTACCCTTCTGGAACTAGATGTACTTTTCTCAAATGAACATAATATAGGAATATGTTTTTCAGGGTATACATCTTTTCTTTTTGACATTTATAGAAAATTTTGAATTTCGTTTTGGGGCATTTTTTCATTCTAGCCATATATATATATATATATATATATATATATATATATATATATATATATATATATATATATATATATATATATATATATATATAGGCAGGATTCAGTTTGGTGTAGACCTATTTTTTTTCACTTTATGTTTCATGATTTTCCTGATAAACGGTGTGCCTCTGCTATGCTTACAGTATGTGAATTGGGTCTATGAACTAAAAAAAAATCTAAAATATTAGCCTTGCACCTTCATTCAACACCAGCCCCCAATGTGGATATAATATTACTAGACTGTACATTAAGCCATTTTGGGAGCAAAATACAAGATGTATTTTTCACACAAGTTCATGGCAGAAATCACAAGGTCAGAGAACAGGAAATGAAGAGATTGAAAGTGGCTGACATTGCAGACTGTGTTATCCATGGGAGGTGAGGACACGAGCACCTTTTTAACACTGATGAAAATTTTGTGCAGCCACTGAAGTGATACTTGCTGCGACAGATGATGTTTCGCCAATGGACTGGCCTAAGCGTGCGTAAACAGTGTGCGGCTCTGCCAGAAGGTAGAAATGGATCGCTAGCTAGTTCAAATAATAATTATCAAACGCTATGTAAATGTTTACCTTGGAGCGGAATTTTACAGACATTTAAATATTTAAACCAAGGACGCGAGAGAGCATGTTGATTTCCTTTGTCAATATTATTCCAACATACATAAGAACAGAAAACTTATTGGGCCTTTTCCTTATTGAAAAGGAAGTCTCTAAAACTTATTTTGGGGCACAAAATCAAGTTTACTTTGTTATAATTGCATCCCTAACACAGCATATTCACACTGAAATTCCATAGTTCACTTTTTTATGCCTGTGATTTCAGAACTGATTCAAACCAAAGAGCAGTCATTTTTCCAGCCAATAGCAATCCACATCTCGGTTCGATCAGAAATGAACCAAGGCCACCTTTCCGTCGGCGTCTTGGACCACTTCACACTATACTTTGCTGGTTTGTATTCATACTAACCCAAAAGGTGCGCACCACAAACTTAATAAGTTTAGCCTGAACCAAACAGGGCAGGATTTTGTGTGCCCTGAAACTATTTTACAGAATGTATTTTTGAAATATCAGCTGTAATACACAAATCACATAAATGTGTGGTTTAATATCCTCAGTTTGGAGTGTGTGCATATGTAAATGGTGCTTTTTGATCATGAGGGAATTCAAAGGGTATTAGTATTTACATTTGCATAATCCCTTTAATCTTTCACTCAAGACAGTTTTGTTCTTTAGACAGGGTGAACGTTAGTATAAATCATCGATAGTATCAACATAAGCAGTAAACATCTTAGTTGGAGCAGGACATGCCTTTGCCATAAAAGTGAATCATGCCCTTTAATGACTGTACTATTTCACTTCAGTGAGAAGGAGATGACATGTAGGACAAACTTCAGCAGCTGGAAGTCAAGCCATTAACAGACCTTTGACATCCCTGCTGTCAGATTAAAACTGTCAGGGAAGAACAGCGGGTCACGATGAGTTTTTCCATGCTTAACCGCAGGTATTTTATGTTAGGTGTGATAAAACTTAAATGATTCCTGCAGGGAAATTGCATGAAAACGAGGATATTTCTATTAGAGGTAAACAGACTTAGGGGAAAACTCCAAAACTGAAGTGTGAGCTATTAGAATTAAACAAAGACATATTTTTAAGTTGGTCTTTGAACATGAGGTTGATTCTATGAGCATGTTTTATACATAGCTGTACGGAATGTGACCTTTGGAGTTCACCAGATTAATACTTTTTTTAAAATGGTCTATGTCCAAGTACTATATCTTCATAATCAGCTTCTCTATACATTCACTAAGAAAATATGAGAAACTGAGCACCTGCAGTAAGTTTGATAAGTACTGGCCTTCTTGATATATTGATTGAATCGGGAATGAGTAAAGATGTGCACATGAATTTTTGTAATGACTGGTTGTGGTTTTTGAATTTAAGGCAAGTTAATAAATAATACATCATCAATCAGAGCTCTTACAAGATTTGTTTTTCTTGGAAGACAACAGCTCTGGTTTTAGTTCAACATTGGCGAAAGTTTTCTTTTGATTTAACTTATGACAAATTAGAAAAAGCTCAAGCCAATGCAAGCAAATTCAAGTTCAGTTTTTAAAATGGCTAGACCTTATCAGGTCTCCTGAAAATCCTAATGGAAATTGCCCTTACTTTTGTGCAAATGCCACAAATTGGACAACTTCTGGTAAAATATGGACCTTTAAACTACCGTGAAAGATGATTGAACAACTTGTTAACGCTTTTGACGGATAGCTGCTTGAAAGAACTACTTCTCTGGGAGAGTTTGTTGAATTTGATTTTAAGTTCGGACTAGCTGACATTCACTGGCCTCTACATCTTCTTCTATGAGTCAGCCAATAAATCAGTACATATCATCGGATATATCTTTTATTGAATTCCTGCTGGCTTCTTGAAAGAAAACCATACAAGAAGATGAGGGGCAACTCGGGAAAATAGGTTCAGAGAGGTGATAGCTGAGTGCAGAAGACAGCTTTTCAAAAATACTAGAAAATATTTCAGAGGGTCTGCTGTTATTTAATTGCAGGACTTGAACAATTGTAAGCTACTGTACAAGACCTAATGGCTGACTACTGCTTAAGTTGACTAGCTTTTGGAGGCCTCAGATTAATATTTCCCTGATCACTAAAGAAGTCATTGAATTTGCCTCTAGCAGGGGTCAAGAACTCTGGTCCTCAAGGGGACCTTTCCAGTCTGTTGTCCACGTATCTCTCCTAATCAGAATGAGCTCCTCGGCAGCTTGCTGATGAGTTGATCATTTCATTTGGATGTGGTAGAGGAGGGATATATTGAAAAACAGACTGGATAAGGACCCTCGAGGACTGGAGTTGGCTCATAGTCATTTTAAGTGATGGTGTACTGGCTGACACCAGTGTCTGGTTTTCCATTGTTTTTAGTTCCTGTCTTGAATGCTTAGGTTTTAATTCCCACCTGTTCTTGTCAACCCTTTCCTCTTTTTAACCAATCAGGTTTCCTCAGACTCCCATACCGAGTCTAGGTGGTCCTATTTAACTCATCAATTGCTTTCTTTCTTTCAGTCTCTCTCAATTCATTGTTGTTGTGCAAAAATAAATGCATTTCAAAAAGTAAAATAAATAGAGAGGCCCCAGTGACCCCTGTGATGAACTGGACTTTCAAGGTTTAAACTTTAAAATTAGTTATCATAAATAAGGTAGTTAGGACCTTTTTTTTACAGAATAGGCAATTTGAGGCAGTCTTTCATGGCTGGATTCCTGCAATGCACTTTTTATGCTGATTTTCCAGTATCTGAGACTTGTACATATATGTTTTGTTTGGCTTTTATTTCACACTCAAAATCCTGCATTGCTATTGCATTCTAATTGCCTTCCTGCTCCCCTGTATTGAGGGTTCCATGTCTCCAGAAATGTTTCATGCATATTTATATTTTATCATGCTGGTATTCATGCAAATTTGAATGTCTAATTGCGCCAATTCCAAGAAATGACACAGGCTGTGGGCATACTGTGTGTGACAAATTATATTGCATACTTTGAGGGAAATATAGGTATGTATTTGTAATTTTGTTGCATGGGAATGATGCTAGATGTGCCTCAGGTGTGGGTTGCGCTTTATAGTCGTGACGGAATTGTTCATTTTCTTGTATTTTATTTTTCTTTTGTACTTTTTCCAAGTCATACATACAGGTGGATGATTAATATAATCTCTTTGATGTACATTTTTTTACATGTTGTTATTACAGTAGGTAAACAATGTTTATCATTGGAATTCAATTCCTCCCACATATAGTGCACAAGCATGTTGTGAGCTATGTTAAGCCTGCTGGTAATACAATACCGCTATTCCACCACAAACGGAAAAAAAAACAGGAGGAGGAAAATAATTCAATGGGATGATGAAATTATACTAACAAATGATTTAACCTAACAATACATATCTTAGAAAGGTACATCAGAATATATATTCAGGATTAAAATTAATCATCATTCAATTGCTTTTTTTGCACATAGTCCCTGCTCTTTATGTTTTCTTCTTTAGGTAAATGCTAGTAAAAACAAAGCATTGAGCATACATATGAGATTTACAGTAGTGCTTGTTTTGTCCTAACAGCAGGATTAACTATCATAAAGTTGTGCTCCCATCAACACTCATGAACATATCTGGTATGATCCTCTACTCTATTTTGTCTTATCTGATTAGCATATTGTGTGCAGTAACTTGCTTTGAACAAAACATAATCTACTGGAAAATGTTTAATGGTCGGCCAAGTCTGCTAAGGTTCATGCATGTTTGCATTCATGTCACTTCAAGTTTTTTTCACCTCAGGGTTTTTGTTTTATTCTTACATGAAATCAGCATGTTGTTTGCACTTAACAGTTTGATGCTTTGGGCAGTTAAGATGTTTTGAAGCACGTGCCAACAGTAAACAAATAATGTAAACAAGATGTACACCTGGGGTATGCATATAGAGTGGCAATTCGTGACAATCATGCAAATGCGATCTCACATAAACTAAGTATGCCGAACACAGTATTGTATTGACGGTTTAATTGGGAAGATTAATGAAGTTCAGTATACCACAAAAGTTAAAAAGAGAAGTACGTAGACACCTCTGGACAAAGAAAATCAACGGTACACTGGGTTGAGTTTGTAAATCCACCACCAAAAGTCAATGTTCTTAGAGGTTCATCAGATTTATTTTATTATTAATTGACTGTATGTTCACAAATATACAAAATCAAAAGTGTAGCAACGTTTTCTTTTCAGCAACCAAACATTATAACAATACTTAATCCTGTAAGACTCATTAGTGTCACAGTTTCTTTAAATGACTAGTTATTTATGGGGGAAAGGACTCATAATATCGACACATCTGTACTTGTCTGCAATACATATACTTGCCTCAGACACGAGACAGAAAACGTGTCTATTTCACATGTGCACGGGACTTGTAGGCTAATTATTTCATCAGGCACCAGGGAGGTTTTGTCTTTGCAGACCGAATATGACAGGGGAAATGTTTTCGCCATGAGACCACACTACCTTTAATCGAAAAGATAAAAGAGGAAAACTCATAAAGTGTGGAGGATGTGCTTTATGTTAGGGATTTAAATCAAGCACCACCCAATACGATTTCCCAAGAACCACAAATGACCACCAATGTGGCGTAGGCATGAAATAATTCCACAAGAAGGTGGGCAAAAAATGATTAAACAAAAGATCAAACAAGAACAAAAACTGCATTGGGGAAAATTAAAACCTGTCCACGTCTACGTAATGTTAGAGAGGCATTACAACAGGACAGACCCACGACATTGAGGGCCTTTAGGCAATCCAGTCAAATCTCATGAGTATGTAAGTATCCTCCATTATTCAAATGTATTTCAATTGCATTTACAAGTGTCAGGAAAATGGCATGCACCTTGATTTCCGCCCTATCCTCAAAATAAACAAGTCATGCATTTTTGGTGGCTGCGCACAAATCCTCCTCTTTATGCACGATGAGTGTCTTAGAAGTGTGAATGTAAAAATAGTAAATGGTAATTTCAAAGAGGAGCAATTCAAAACCGGCTTTAGTGCGAGTGCTGAGTGTGTGTCCATGTGTGTGACTTCTAAGCTGGGTTTTCTCCAGTGTCACAGCATAATTAGACAAAGACCCAGAGCATCTGCAATCCATCGATCACTGGCACACCCCCATATCACCTTGTCGCCAACAGTAAAGACAAGGTAAGAGAAAATACAGTCCAGAATGTTGTTTGAATACCTCTCGTTGTCAATGGCAGTAAAACATGATCGCTAAATCCCAGACAGCTCAGTTGAGTGAGTTTTAACTCTCAGTGGCAGTGACTGAGTTAATATTCACCTCATGCTACTGCCATATTAAGATTTTGTATTGTTCGGGTGTCTGGAGATGTTATCTTGGAACATTTTGTAAAATGTCAAAGCTATAAATCTATATCAAACACCATATTAACATTCTTGGCACCTATGTTAATTCAGGGCAAAGGAAAACACATTCAGGGTTTTAATTGAGTTGCTTACCTAATTTAAATTTCCTTACTATTTTGTCAGATTAGCCATTATGTGGTTTGCCCTTTGGGACTTCCATGTGTTGAAGTATATAGCTAATGACAGTATTAGCCAATATTGTATATACCAACACAGTTAAAACATATATATAATAATTCCCAAATAGTGAAGCTATTTCTACAAATTTTAGACTACCGTATTTTCACGCCTATAAGGCGCGCATAAAAGTCAAAAATTTTCTCCAAAATAGACAGGGCGCCTTATAATGCCGAGCGCCCTTTGTGAGCGCCGAGTGCCGCCAAGCAGCGCCGAGCGGGAGCGCTCGCGGGGGCGCCGAGCGGCTGGCGATAGCGCTGGCTACCGGAAGCAGCTTATTTCCGTGTTCCGGTGCGCAGTGACTGCTGGGAAATATAGTTCTTCCTCGCTACACCCACACGCTAAAAACATGTTTTAAAAAGGCAACGGAAGCAAAACTGAGTTCGGTTGAACTTTATTTAGACATTTTACAATTTACTCAAGTCATCACCTTCAAATCCCTCAAACTCCTCATCTTCTGTGTCAGAATTAAACAATTACCCAAACGAGCCTTCCAAATAGCCGCCCCCTCCTTCATTCTCAGAGTCACCGTCATTTCCATGTGGCTCCTTAGAAATTATGCCGGCTTTGGCAAAAACTCGAACAACCGTGCAAGCAGACACGTTCGCCCAGGCGGCAACGATCCATTGACAAATCGTAGCGCATGACGCTGCCTGCCACTTTTCGTGAAGCTGTGTTCACCAGCGATCATCCACTGCTCCCACGCCGCTCGTAACTTTGATTTGAAAGCCCGGTTGATGCCGATGTCCAGCGGCTGTAATTCTTTGGTCAAGCCTCCGGGAATGACGGCAAGCTCTGAGTTCATTTTCATGATCTGGTTTTTAACCGTTGCTGTGAGATGAGCACGCATGGAGTCGCAAATCAAAACAGACGGCGAGCCGTGAAAAAATCCATCTGGTCGCTTGACATATACGTCACGAGCGCCGCCGAGACTGGTTACGTGACGTATACTCAGAGCTTGCGCCAAATAGGCGTGAAAATACGGTACTTGGATGCTATTGGTTTGTTTTTTTAGGTACCGTATTTTCACGACTATAAGGCGCACCGCATTATAAGCAGAATGCCAATTACAAGTCCGTACTAGATTTAGGTCTTTTGCCGAGTAAACGTAGCTTATGGAGAAGCACCATCAATTTCGTCACACGCAGTTTCTGCGTGTGATGACAAGTAGGCTTTTTGTGTTGTGATAACTACAACAGGGGCCTATGTCCGATTATTATTATTATTATAAGGCGCACCCTCAATGAATTAAACATTTTATTTTTTTTCCATATATAATGCACACTGGATTATAAGGCGGCCTGTCTATTTTGGAGAAAATTTAAGACTTTTAAGTACGCCTTATAGTCGTGAAAATACGGTAAATTTAGTTGTTGATTTTCTGTGCATCAATTTTGTGTACAACAAAATGGTTTGGGATTTACATCACTTAATGGATCATTTTTTTCCCAGTTTAGTATACAGTACATACTAAAATTTGCTAATGATATGTTTGCGTGGCATTGATTTGGGCAGTGTGGAATATTTGTCTGTCTTTGTGTGTGCCCTACGATTGACAGACAACCAGTTTAGGGTGTAGTCCGTCTTTCACCCGAATTCAGCCAGGATTGGCTCCGGCACCCTGTGACCCTGACAAGGATGACCGGTGTTGAAAATGAATTAATGTACTAAAAACATCCAGTGCTTTTCAAGTACAAATCAGAGTAGTGTTGCACAAATTTCTACAATGTCTAGTGGGGTAGCATGCTCAAATGGCATTGGTCATGCATCATTATTCTGAGCTGTCAAATGGAGTTTGCCAGTGGTGTTAAATCAAAGTGTACTTAAGAACTAAAGACAAGGCAATCACATCAAAATGTCATACTGATTAGCCTGAAGCAGAGTGATCTCTAAATATCAATGCACGAGGCAAGAGAGTAGCAGGCCATTTCCTGATTCACAAAATATAATATTTTGTATGAATAGGGTTCCATTTCATAGTCTAGTGTAAAAGGAACTATTCTTGCAAAATCAAACTGCAAAGATAGAAAAAACATCTAACAACAACACAATCATTTGTGTGTTTATATATTTGGTCTCTCAGCCGACTACCCCAAAGTATGATAAATTGCATTTGTAATGCAGTTCAACTTCATTTTCGAGTGGAGCTGGCGAAGGTTTTCAACACCACAAATGCAAAAATGAGAAAAATAAATAATTATTTTTAATAGACTGTAATATATACAAAGGAGTATCTTGTCTGCATGTTTCCTACTTATTTTTCTATGGTGAAAGCCCAATTGTTTTAAATGATTGTGCCATATAAGTATGAAAAAACAAATATTTACACTATATGATTATAAACACTCCTTGCATGGATTTGAGTAAGTCAAGGGTTGTCATTTGCCATTAACATGCTCACACTAAAAAAACACAACAACAAGTAGCCTGCAGATCCTCGGAAGTTTTTGGTACACAAATGATTCTTAACTGATAGGAAGACTAACATAGTGGGACAAAGATCAACTCTCGCTTCAGAGAAGTTGGCCATACTTTTTAATAAATAACACATGTAGTGTCAAAACAAGAGATTACTTAAGTGAGTGAGTTGGAGTCCCAGGAGTGCATAAAATGTAGTTGGTCAGCATTTGTAAATAAAATTGAAAAAAAATGAAGATGGTCATGCTGGAAAATAATGAAGGATGGAACGGGGCAGGAAAACAAAAAGTGACAGGTGCCAAAGTGGTCAGAGTCACGGCTGATCTACATGCCACAATGCATTGACGTCCTTGTGCGTACGTGTTGTCACCTTACATTTTCATCTTTGGTGACAGTGTGTTTCTTTACCTCAGTCTGTTGTTTATGTTATATTCCATTACAGCTGTGTAAATGAACCTTGATTTCAAGAATAAACAAGTGTGTGGTTTATATTCATCCTCCAAATTAATATGAAGATGTGTGAAATGTGTCATATTCTTACAGCGCAGGCTGCACAGATAAACACGACCAGTAATTAAATAACAAAGGAGAAAGAATGATTAAAAAAAGAGAAAATAATGGAAACTAACTTAATTTGTATATTCTCCTCTCCAGTGTAAAACAAAGATAATTACTTGTCTAATGGCTTAATTGTTTTGCTCTGCATGTCCTGAATGAGTACTGCGTCACAGTAATTTATACAGTGATTAATCTCCCGGTATATCAAACCTTTGAAACAATGGGGCTCCATATATTCCAGTTTTTATGTTTATAATCTCAGGAGTTCCATATAATAAAATTACTAAACATAAGCATATTCGCTGTTATGCTGTTAAGTCTTAGAGGCAAGTAGAAAACCACAGGGAAGCAATATTTGTGTTTACTTAATGAAGACTGGTTGGGCCCCCTGAAGCAAAAAAAAAAGAAAATTTACTCTGCTTACCCTGATGACTACAGCAAGATAGAAAATAGTGTCGAAATATTCCACCTAAAAATTACACACAAAGTCACCTGATGGTTGAGAGGTTCACCCGCTTGACTTCAGGTAGGCGCGGGCTCGATTCCCGCTGGTGGTGGTATGATTGTGAGTGCAAATTTCTCTTTGTGCCCTACGGCTGATTAGCGACCAGTCTAGGGTGTAGTCTGGCCTTTAACCTGGAGTCATCTGGGATAGGCTCCAGCAACCCCCGCAACCCTTACGAGGATGCACGCTATGGAAGATGAATGAATGAACATTACACACAAAATGTGTAAACAAATAAAATACAATGTGCTTCAAACCCTCTTAATTCATCACCAGCAATTAATGGTGGTAGAGGTCCAATTCATTTGAAATGAAAAGCATGATCTGACAAATTTTTTTATTTGTTTTCAGAGGAATTGTTGATATTCACAATGAAACAGATGTGCGACTAATAGATATCTCCTAAACAAAGCACACACTTAGTTCTTTTTGCCGTCATAAACTATAAAGAGTTAGACACCTTGACTTCAAATGATTCCAAATGAAATTGAATAGTTATCTGATTGGTATTAATGGAGAATTGTTTCACAAAGGGGTAGAACTGTAATTAAATCATACCTTAGTTAATAACAAAGATTCATTCGTTGCTGAATCCTAGCCCAGCTGACTTCAAGCACTTGGTGGAAGACACCATGAATTGGTGGCCAGCCAATCACAGGGCACCAGGAGACGGACAATCATTCAACAATTTAGAGTACTCAACCAGCCTACTATGCATATTTTTGGAATGTGGGAGGAAACCAGAGTACCTGGAGAAAAGGCACGCAAGCCCAGGGAGAACTTGCAAACTTCATATAATGATGACCAACCTGGGATCAAACCCACACCCTCAGAATTATGAGGCTGACTCACTAACCACTTGGCCGCCAGGCCACCATGACTAAAAAAATAATAAAATACAATGAAAAATACTCCGTTTTAGCATAAGGCACACAAAAGAATGTACCTTCTGGTATTTCTAGCATGCTTGTGTCTGTACGATTGGACAAAGAATGTTGCCCAACTCCCAGGGCACCCCAATGAGTCCCATAAATTTTCTTGCCCAGAAGGAGATTGAATTAGAATGACAGCTTATATAGCCTACGTAGACTCTAGTCTAGAGCAACAACCCTGCGTGCCACAATATGATTTGGTTACTAAACATACTCCTATCCCGTGTTCCTTTCCTCTACTATATTGAAGTCATTTGATATCTGGACATCTCATCTTGAGGGTACACAAAACATTACATTACTTACCAAACGCTGCCAGTTAAATAGTAAAAGACCTTAATAGGACTTTGGTCTACCTAGACAACTCGTAAAATGAGTTTGTTTTTTTGATTGAACAATTTGCTGATTTATTTACTATTTATCTAATTTGACATTTTAGTAGGGTGGCTCTGCAAATGAGTGTTAGCGCTTCAACCTCACAGTTCTGGGTTCCTGGATTCGACCCCAGGTCGATCCTCCTGTGTGGAGTTTGCATGTTCTTCCAGGCTGTGTGGTAAAGGAGGGAGGTATAGAAAACAAACTGGAAGTGAAACATGATGCTTCTTATACCTTTCAAGCGGGGATCTGTCATTCTGATTCTAAACAAAACCACTAAAGGACATTCTTGTAAAAACAAAAAACAAAAAAAGAGGACTGAAAATGGTGATTGTAAGCAATACGATGGTGTGTTAACTTCGACCTTTTGAGCCAATTAGTGTCACTTCACTTCTGAAAGAAAAGGTGTCCCTGAGTACAGATACACACAGAGGCATCCTCCAAACACACACACGTATGCAAGACATATCAACTTTCATTCTTGGTCCCATAGCCCATCTGTTGCATGGCCTCTGTCAACTAAATGTCATTTGATGACATCATAAGCCTGTCAACCTTTCCCCTCATCACATACAGAAAGTGTTCGCGCTTAACCCGATTCAACTTCTGCCTTGTCCTTGATTTTCTTCTAAACATTTTCCTAAATCTTTTCAGGTAAAGACATCCAAGATTTACTTAAACAGCACCTTTCCATTAGCTGAGAATTTTGATTTTCACAAATAAATAATTCTCTTTGTTCTCCAAAGTTTGTTTCAGTAGTGTATGTATTATCTATATATACATATATATACATATGTGTGTAATAATACATATGTATATATATGTATATATATATATATATATATATATATATATATATATATATATATATATATATATATATATATGTATGTATATATATATATATATATATATATATATATATATATATATTTATGTATTATAGCTGCAGTGTTACCCATCTTTGGGTAAAAACTTTTGATGACATTTTAACCTCAAAGAACTAACAGAAAAAATTTAATCCACCTATAACACACCCTTGGGTTATCATAGCCACTTTTAATGACACAGGTTATTTTCCAGTCAGATGGCATTGCAGTAGCTTGAAACATTTTGACAGCCAAAACTGTTATTTCATTTGACCTTTGCATCAGATTTTTTAGCTTTGCCCTTGTAATGTTTCACAAGACAGACATGCTCACTTGATATATTTTTCTGTAATGGACAGTTTACAAAAGATTTATTCGGTTTAGCAATTTCACTCTTTAAGGCTGAGTTTCCCCTCAAAAAGGGTGGCCGACTGATTTTTCAAAGGGGCCGGATGAGAAACTGTGATACTTGTGAGGGCCATGACAACATGCTAAGCCAAGTTGGTTATCTATTATTTTTCATATATTTTGATCTATCAAGGTTTTTACTTATCATTGTTTTGTTATAACTAAGAAATAGAAAATCTTTGATAAAGTCATAGTTATTCAAATTATATTGTCACACATGTTATATCAATTATTATCTTGTCCAGATTCACAAAAATCATGTCTCACAAGCTGATTTTTTTCTCCCTTTTTACATTACATTTTCAGTTTTGTTATACATCACTAATTATTACATTATATTTTATTTAAATTTTACTTAAACAAGAGTAGAAGAATAAAGCTAAAAAGGATAATAAAATGAATCCAGTTAAATGCATTAATTTTTAACACCGCTTATTCCTGTCAAGGTCACAAGGTGCTGGAGCTTATCCCATCTGACTGTGCAAAAGCCAGAATACACCCTAAATTGGTGGTAATTGACTGGTAGGGCACATCATATCCAGTTAGGTGTTTTTCTTTGTGTCTACTAATTTAAAATGTATTTTCTTAGAAAGCCTATTTGTGAACTTCAAATTGTATGGCTTTCTGTGCTTTGATTAGAGATGTCCCATTGTCCAGTTCCTGGGCCAATTTACAGTTACTTCAGTGGTCAACCAAGGAACTGTAACACAAAAAAATGTCTTTATTTCCAATGGCCTGCTAAACTACTACTTATCACTTCTACATCCGAATCCTATCATTATCTTTTAACACGCAATACTGGCGAGAAACAATAAAATAAAATAAAAAGACAGGAGATTGTAAAACCTTTATAGAGAACCACTTTGTGGATGTTCGTATTTCGTCTGACTTGCCAGCTAATTAAAGCCATCAAACACACATACAAATACATTTCTATGAGCATTTCCTAGACGGCTAATTAAAGCATCTGTTTCTACCTGATCTTTGGTCCTTTAATCTTTAATGCTCGCTTTAAACATTTCACTGCAGTTCCTCGATAGACTTTTGGGAGGAGTAATAAAAACAAATATATTACCATATTGCATCACCTTGAACATCTTGGATATCAAAATGAGTGATTGAACATGATGCTTTATCACAAAGTCTCAGTGTATGTTTTACTAAAGTCATTACCCTTTATTTAGTGAAACCCATATGGACCTCTGTCATGGCCAAACTACCTGTTGTTAAATTTGTCGGACTTCCCTTTGGTTAATGTGACTAGAGATATGGTTGTTCCATTAATGTGACTGTGGCAATGTTGAAATGAACATGGACAGCTATTCATAAGGTGACACTTAGGACCTTTAGCCTATGGCATCTAAATGCATTAACATTAATGTTAGTGAGTGTGATTGACAAACAGCTTGGGCACGCCTACAGAATCCTAGCATTGACAGGACAAGCTGATTAAAAAGGCTTATTTTGTCTACTTGTCAGGATTGGTAGCACTCTTTACTTTCACCCAATGTAACAATTTATACATTTCAATTTGACCTTCGAGAACCTTGAAATATAACCAATTATAGTTTTATTTTTTAATTCATTTTAATATAATACTAACTACTAATGTTATTATTAATAGATGAGGTGGCTTGGTGGGACAGGGTTGGTGGTTAGGACGTCTGCCTCAGAATTCTGATATTGAGGGTTCATTTCCCGGTGGGCTCTGATCTTCCTGTGTAGTTTGCATGGTCTCCCCGTACCCGTGTGGGTTTTCTCTGGGTAGGCTGGTTGAACCGTCTAAATTGTTTGTGTCCTTGTGCCCTGCGATTGGTTGGCTGGCTACCAATTCAGGGTGTCCCTCCACCTAAACCTAACCCTTCCCTAAAAAATGTGCATTAATATGGTAAATCACCTAAAAACTAAGAGCTTGCATTTTTATCAAAATCCTCACTTATGGGTTTTCCCTTGCACAACATACTGAAATTTCATGCTTTAGTTTTGGCATTGTGTTGCTGTTGCAAACTATATTTTACAATTGAATGATTCTTGATGTCAGAAAGACTGCTGAGGAAATAAGGTCACTTTTAAAGGCTTTTAAAGTTAATGGAGCAATTAAAAAGGTGCTATTTCATAAGACTTTATATTTATTTGATATCTTCTTACATTTCCATAATTCATTTATGGATGCATCATACATTTTAGCTTTATTTTTATCCTCTGCCATCACGTTATGTCAGTGACCTCGGAGATAATGGTGAGGACTGTTTAAAAAAAAGTTAAACAACAGTCACATGGATGGATAAACTTACTTCACCTCAAGGGAAATTATTGAAAATAATTGAATTTACGGAACAGTTACTAAGCTGTCGAGTTGTGCTTGTTAAATCTTATAATCACTACGAGGTACCGAATTGAATGACGTGTTTATTGAAAATGGCCATGGGAGATCTGAGTAGGGAGGAGTAGAGGAAGTGTTATATATTTAGTGTTTTATTTATTATTACTTCACGCATTGAAAAAACAACCAGTGATCGGCTAAAAATATCGACGTATAACTCAACCCAGCCTGTTAATGAGGCCTAGAATGTCTCACTGATGTCATTTGTACATACAGCTACAGTGGTTCTACTCGAGCTGAGGTGCCACTAAAAAAATGCTAAATAAAAAGGGGAAAACATTGAGCCAACCCTTTTTAATACTGAATTGTATTTTCAATATTTTTCTTTATTATTTTTCTAGGGATCCTGTCAGGGGAGGTCTATCACAATGACTTACGTATTCCTACCTGACTCTTAATGCCATTTTACAGTAGATATAGTACTGGGGAAAATGCTCTAATTCGTCTTTGTGGTGCTCTACTGTCATCCAGTGGTAAAATGGGCTATCGCAAAATCTAGTTTTCATTGTCTTCTGCTTTCAGGTGGAAACTAGAGTTTTAGTATAAGGAGTTAATTATAGTCAACTAAAACCGGAGTACCCAGAGAAAACCCGCACAGGCCCGGAGAGAACATGCAAATTCCACATAGGAACGTCCAAATCTGAGATTGAGCTTTCGATCTCAGAACTGTAAGGCTGACACACTAGGTTAAGTTAGATTAGGTTAGGTTAGAACTTTATTTCATCCCGTATTCGGGAAATTTCTACAAGATGGCGCCGTTAGGCGGCATGCGATGCAGTAGCTCTGTCCACTCTTATTTGTTTTCGTGTTTTACAGCCTTTCTATCTTTTTTTATTACATTTTAATATTTCTTGATACATTCCTTATTACTTTACTTTGTACTTTATACTTTTTATTTTAATGTTTTTACATTTTTCTTTGTTCTGTTAGCCTGGCTTCTTTCTGCTACTTCTCGTTTTGCAACCATTCAGCCATGCCTACGCTGTCAAACACATGGGATTAGCTGTGAACAATACAATACACACCACTCGACCACCCGGCCGCCCCATATATTAATGAATAAAATTAATATGCATTCTGTCACAATATTGAGCATCATTGAAGTCCTTAAATAACAGAAGTCATGATTAGCTCCGAGCTGTATATAAGCCGACTGTAGTACAGAGTGGGAAAAAAAAAGTGATTGGTTCTTTATCACCCTACTTAAAAATGAATGGTACACTAACTTCTAAACTATAAGTGGAATTGAATAGATAATATAATATGATAACTCTGCCTCAGATTTTTCGAAGTTGTTGTTCTAACCAGAATAAGCATACACAGCATCCACTCTGAATTCAATCAGATGGGAAACAAGGCGTCAGCCATCTGACATCATGAGCATCATGTTTGATGACATTCTTTCGAAACTTTGAATCAAAGTCAATTAAAGCTGATATATCACCTAAAGACTTAATTGCAAACAATGCTGCTCGCTTCTCCAATAGAAAATTTTCCCGCATTCAATGTAATTGTCTTAAACTAGACTTAAAATAAAATGACTAATTCAAGCTCAAAATGACCCAAAAAACTGGCATTACTTTAAAACTTAAAGGTATACACTTTGAGATACCTAGCTTTAAAAAATAATACATAAGTATGCTATATAAAAGTAATATCAATATAATTCAGAAGTCAATATTATCCTAAATATTGCGAAAGGAATTTTCTGAACATATTTCTGGGTTTGTCCGTATTTCAGAAATCCTTCCTCCAAAGTATAAGGCAATCGAAGTCTTGGGAAAAGGCAGCTATGGAGTTGTGCTCAAGTGTTTGGATCGGGAAACCAAAGAAAAAATTGCCATAAAGATTCCCAGGCCAGGAAGGAACATCCAACGCGAGGTGTGTAACTGTGTTTATTTATTTACACATCAGTTTGACATCATCTTTTTCCTTTTTAATTTTAGGCATCCATACTACAGCTATTGATGGACATTCAACTGGATAGGGACAATATTGTAAAGTACTTTGGTTCCTCCTCCAGTGAAAATTTTCTCGTCTTTGAAATGTTGGACATGAGCCTGGCTCAATATTATCATGCAAAAGGCCGTATGCCCCTGAGAGAAATAAGAGCCGTCATTCAGCAGGTGAGGATGAATATGTGCTATTTGTGTTGTTTTTTTGTCGTGATTTCTCCATAAATATGTACTGTATATTTGGCCGTCCAGCTAGCCACTGCTTTTGATGCGCTAAAAGCTGTGGGAGTGATCCATGGGGATGTTAAACCAGACAACATCATGCTGGTGGATCATGGAAAACGGCCATTCATGGTAAAACTGATTGACTTCAGTGTGTCTCTTACACGACATGAAGCCAAGAGGGTCGTGATGAGACAGGTTGCTTATTTCAGGTAAGTTATCGTGCAAAGGTCACTGTGATTTTGTTTTTCTCTGTATCCTGTTTTATTCTGTATTATATATATTTTTACCTTAAAAAAAGAGCCCCGGAAATTATTCTTCAGCATCCATATACAGAGGACATTGACATCTGGTCACTTGCAGTTGTAGCGGTGAAGATGGTGCTTGGCATTTTTCCTTTTTTGGGAAGCACAGACTATGACTTAGTACGTATATTGATTTGTTTTTGTTTTTTAATCGTGTGACAATTTTACAAGACATTTTCTTTGTCTATACGGGTAGGTTTTGATCAAATTTATTTTACTAATCTTTTTTTTCCGTCTAGCTGGAATGCATGATTGGTCTACTAGGATTGCCACCAGATAATGTTCTAAGTGGTGGGAAGCAAACATTGCAGTTTTTCAACATTTCAGATTCTGGTCAGTGGATTTTCAAGGTAAAATGTGAATTTAGTTGTTAGTCTAAAGCAGGGGTGTCAAAACTACGGCCCATGGGCCAACTCCAGCCTGCTGCCCAGTTTTTATGTACAGGGAGAAAATAATAAAAATATCACTGAATTTGGCCTGCACATAAAACTTAAATTCAGCCTATATCACACTTTGCATCTTTAACAGTACATGGAGCTAGTCACTTATAGAATGCCTCTCCATGAGAAGTGTAAATGCGATTAGATGGAGTATATGTGTATTAGATTCCAGATTAGATATATTGTAATATCTGTTATTAATATCTCTATTATTTTGTTGCTTGTAATCCTTAACTCATACACTTCTATTGGCAGTATTGGTATTTTAACTTCACATGTTTGTATTGAGTCAGTTTTTAGTGATAGATGTCCAATCCAATTTCACTGCCATTTTTTAAACTGATTCCAATCATCTATTTAACATATAAAAGTGGAACAATGTCAAGTTGGCCCTTGCATCATTAGATATATTTTTTTAAACGGCCTGCAGAGAAAAAAATTTGGGCACCCCTGGTCGACGGAAAATATAAATCTCAAAATTATTATCCAATTTTGTCATTCAAATTGTACCTGGAAGTACTCAAAATATTAACTGATTGAACCCCAGGATGTCAGGTTTGCACTTTAAAAGATTCATCCAAACATATTTGGACACCTTAACATTTTTGCTCTAAGGATGGACACACAAACCATTTTACTGTGACCATAATGAGTTTTAGTGAAACTTATCACAGCTGGACTGCAAAATAGTTGTTGTTTCGGTATCTTCAACTAATTTTTTTTTAATAATTTCTCCTTCAGAAGCGCAAAGAATATTCCGAAGAGTCAGGTGTCAACACAAAATTTAAAATTCGTTCTATGAAAGAATTAATCAAGGTTGGTCACAAACAGCATTACATCAAAAATTGAATGTCATTTTTAATAGTTTTATCATTGTTTGCCTACTAGATGTTTCCAGAGAGAGACAAAGAGGTTGATAGTTTTTTCGAACTGTTGAAAGCGATGTTCAAGTGGGATCCCAGAGAAAGAATTAAACCCAGCAAAATTCTCAAGCACCCATTCATCAGGAAAAGCTACAGCTACAAGCGCTCCCACCTCACTTTATCTCAGGAATTTCACCGGGCCTTGCAAGCAGTGACCAACCAGGCTGCCATCAAATGTGCCAAACTGGGTTGCAGATGTCTTGCTACTCCACCTCCTAAACCACACAAGAGGAAGCGACATGCAAAGAAAAAGGAAATGCACTGTATCAAACGATTATTTTACTGGATGAAGAGAAACATTTTGCTGTTCCTGCTTGAAGGTGCTTGTTCAACAAAAATCCAGTAGGTCACAAGGCCAGAATATTCTTCCGTACCTACTCAAAACATACCTTCGATTGCACAAATATGCATAAAACATTTATACTAACACACGATCAGATTTTTTTTTTATCTTACTGCAGCTTTATGGTCATTTTATTTACTCGTCTGCCTCAATTGACAGAGCTGGATGTTCGATCTAGAACATTTGTTCATTCGCCCCTCCCAGTCAAAAGGAATTGGACATTTAAGGCTGTCAATAGCACTAAAAGACTAGCATTCATAAACCTCACAGTCTAAATTACTTATTATCATAGAATAACTGTGCTAACATTTATTCATTCATTTTCCAAACCGCTTATCCTCAAAAGGGTCACGGGGGGTGCTGGAGCTTATCCCAGCTGACTTCAAGCACCGGGGGAAACCCTGAATCGGTGGGTAGGCAATCACAGGGCTCAAGGAGACAGACACATTCACGTTCACACTCAATTTAGAGTGTTTAACCAGCCTACCCTGCATGTTTTTGGAATGTGGGAGGAAACCGGAGTACCCGGAGAAAACTCACGCAAGCCCGGGGAGAACATGCAAACTCCACACTGTGAGGACCCACTTGGGATGGAACCCTCGACCCCAGGCTGACATTCCCTGCTAACATAACAGTGGGAAATCTGCTCAAATTTGTGCTCAAAATGATCCAGTGTTGGTGTCAGGGATGGAATTTCCTCTGCTTAATCCCATTAAAGAATCAGAGGGAAAATACATTTTGAACTAATGTGTCTATGCAAGTGTTTTGTTAAACAATTTGGCTTAGAAGAATGTCGCTCAGTTCCGATGGTTAATGTCCATTTTGGTTTTGGTTTTTTACACACAGTAATCCACAGTAGTTAAGAGAGAGAGACACACACATTTATAGGCAAAAGCTGTGGTATTTGGTTCATTACTGGGTTGCCCTGTTGAATTTAAACTCAGAGATGAGCTCCATATTTTTATTTTTTGCAATGGTTGGAGTTTTCCTTTCTTTTCTACCTCTAGAGAAGCATCGATAAAATATAGGCAGAACTGCACTCCTTTCATTTTGTTTCCATCCCTTTCCATTTATGACTATTATGGCTATAGGATGATGGACTTGAGATAATTATGAATCATGTGGTGTATTGGTCAACACTTGAGTAAGTCATTCTTGTTTTTTTTCTTCCTTTGCCAATTTGTTTATTTGTGAAAACATGTGTTTCTATGATTTTGTTAATATTTTTATATAATGCAGTAGTATATATATTTTTCAATATTTGAATACTCTCATTTATGTATTATTTGAACCCGGGTGTGGGGTAGAGTTATGCCAACAATGTTTGTCCGAATGAGGAACTGTTTAAACAATTAAAAATAAAGTTGTTTAAAAAAAACAGGAAAAAATGTATATACTGGTCATAAATCACTCACGTTAAAAAAAAATAAAAAAATGACGACTAATCAATGATTGATGTGCTGATTACCTTGTCTCGGATCAGAACATTTGAAAAAATACTTTAATTTACTGTACTGAACTTTATGAAACTGGAAGTAAAAGAAACAATTATCTTTACCTTTGGTAAAGATGGCAGGCCTTTTTTCAATGGTAGGAATAAAGTTTTATTTTTTCCATATGAATTGAGTGAGTTTAGACTTTTTGTCTTTTACAGGTTTTTGTTTCTCGGTAAAACTTGCAAACAAACAAAAATCTAGCATATTCCAAAAAGGTCGGGCATGAAGATAAGGGGATTTATTGCTGAATGTTAAAATGAAGACACATTTTTTTTTCACCAAGTGAAAAAAAGAAAGTTTGCTGACGGCTTTATCCATGCACCCAACTACCAGTACCACTAGGACATGCAGGGGGAGGAGCTGAGAGTAGAGAAGAAAGGGAATTGGTTAAAAAGAAACAAAAAATGGTAGCGCCAAACTGCGTGACATACACAGATGTGAAAGGGCTTCATGTTTGTTCTTGTACATGTATGCTTGATTGTGTATGTGAAGTGTGTCACACGTATGTCTAGATTGAAAGGGTGAGGAGAAAGGGTTGGAGTGTTAACAATTCAACTAGCTCTAGAAGCACACTACCCTCACTTGCATTATTTCCACATTGCAAATCCCAGATTGATTACAGTGATAATAAGACAAAACTAGGCAGACCTTGGAGCCATTAAAGCCAAATGTTTTTTTTATATATATTTATATAATTCTAATATGATTCCCCTTAATTGAATGGGTTTCTCTTTTTAAAAATACTTGTTTTTAACCGTGATCCATGCATCTCCTGTGTGAAAATAATATAAGAGTGAAGATTATTGTATCTGACACATAGAACCCGGAGGGCTCTCTAGACCCAATGCACTGTACATATCTGAAATGTAAGGGTTTCCGGCACTATCGCCCTACTATAATAATGCGCAGAAGATGGGGCCTCAATTCGCCAATACTTCAGAAATTGTCTAAGGGTTAAAGAAAAACGTGGATGCGGGAGGATGGATGGAGAGGAAGGGGTGGCCGAAGACGTGTATAACAGAGCATTCAGTCAATATGACCAAGCAACACAAATTTACCAAGTAAAGTATTGAAATACATATCAAGGATGCAGTAATTGGTGTAACACCAGTGTTTGGAATTGAGCTTACTGAAAAGTCAAGCCAGAGTTGCCTTAAAAGTAATAATGTACCTTTCCGAGCAGTGAAAGGTGAATTCTTCACACAGAAAACTTTCCAGTAGTGCAAAAAAGAACTGAAGTCTAAGTAAGAATGGGGTAGTCTCATTTGCAACATGCATGCCTGTTTTCACGCAGCCTTTTTGGACTTTAAGGAGAACGGAAATGATAAATCAAAATGGAAGCTTTTGTCCACTTTTTCTACCCACGCATCCTAAACCGCTGCCCTGACCTGATCGCATCAGACTTGGTCAAGGAAAGTGAGGGGGGTGTGATTCTTGCCTGCAAACGGAGAGGCTGTCGAGATGAGGAGCTCTCTCTGCTCAAGTCTTTTTAGGTGTGATGTGATGAGGAAGTCCTGAGACACAGTGCGGCTCTAAGCTGCTGGCATAGGAAAGATGTGGGCTTGGCAGTCCACAGGAGGCCAGAGTCAGGCTGGATTTCAACTGGTGGGTTTGAACGGACGGCTCCCTGGCCAATCAATGACTGCTCACGTGGAAAGGGTCAGTGCAATGGAAGTTTTGGCAGCGCGAGGGTCGGTGAAAGGAACTCGCAAATGAAACAAGACACCAACCACATGAGGCTTGATGAGGCGCACACATACTGTACACACATACTCTCAAAACCAACCCCTGTGTTATGACAGCACCCTGATCGCGTACGTGAGAATGAGATGCCGCATCCTCATTCAAATTCCACTTCTCACGGGATAACCACATCAGGCAGTGAGGGAGAGACGCAAAATGAAGGATGCGCGTTCAGCCAAAGTGACAAAACTACCCAGCGATGTCCCTGTGAGACGAGCACGTACGTGAATCAAAACTATGTAAACTGACACTTTTTACACAGAAGGACTCGATATTGCATGATGACATAATCAGATCACAGTTCAAAAAGAGGAGGATCCCAAATCAGAGAAAAGAAAACAAAGCAAAAGTAAGGAAGAGTATCGGTCTCTATAAAAATGAGAAGTCTTTATAAGAAAGGCTACAAAACTCAATGGGACCTCCGACTTCAGCGTACAGCAAAAGGCACCACAATATTATTCTATTTATCTAACTTGTGAAAAAATTGGCACGTAATTCTCGTATTTTCATCTCTCGTACTGCTGTAAATCAAAAAACCTTTACATATAAATATTTCCCCCCTTTATAAAAAAAGTCTTTGCTGTTAGCTAGTAGACAATTTTTGCTGAAATGAAAATAAATATTTCATTTGTTTACAATATCTGTCTGTTATACAAAATAAAAATATTTCTCCTTGGTGCAGGTCTCTAGTCCAGAAGAAGGAAGAGGTGTGCGAGGTGGAGTGGTGTGTGGTGTGGGAGGGGGGGGCTGCATGGGTGGACAAGTGGGGGGCTTTGGGAGGGAATCTTAAAGGGGCATGTTGTCTGACTTGAATCGCTGCGACTGTGAGCTCCGACTGTGCCCATTGCTTCGATTCCCCGGCCGACTCAGCCCTCGGTGAGTCCGCGTGTCGGCCCCCGTCGATGAGTGGTAAGCCGGCACGGTTAAAGGCAGGTCCATGTTCATGTTCTGCATACTGAGGAAAGGTGTGCTCTCCCCCTGAGCTTCGTCTTCCTCCTCCTCTTCCTCTTCCTCCTCTGATTGGCTGAAGCTCTGTGACCTGTAGTCCCGTAGGCCCGCTGACCTCTGAGATTGTCCGTTGAGGCGGTTGCGTCGTGGGCGCCGTCGACTCCGGATGGGCTCCCTGGAGGAAGCGTATTCCTGCGTGGTCTCATAGGCCTCTTCGTCAGGGAGTCGGTAGGGACTGGATGGGAGACTTCCTGTGCTCTCTGTCAGGTAGGGTCGACGCGGTCGTCGAGGCTGCCTGTACAAACTGCGATCCTAAAACACAAAATATATATTTGCTACACCAGTATTTGATGCATATTTAACCTAGATGCTAGATGTCTATAAATTGGGTGACACATTTTTTACATGATCAGAAACACCACACGACTAAGTGTTGGGTAACATACGTACAGACATAAAAATAATAATTCTGGCCTTCATTGACTTTGATTGGAAGGAACGATGAATGTGTCAATTTGTTTCTATTATCAAAATAGTGATTCCGTGAGACACAAGTAACAAGACTTGATGTGTCCTTTTTGACAGTTTGAGAAATTCGGTACTCGGACGTTTCGTCGAAAGACGTTTGGTCCCCGGATGTTTGGTTGACCAGACGTTTGGTCGGCCGGACGTTTGGTAGAACGGACGTTTGGTAGAACGGACGTTTGGTAGAACGGACGTTTGGTAGAACGTACATTTGGTAGAACGGATGTTTGGTCGCCGGGTTGTTACTGTTGAAACCAGCTCTCAAAATTATAATCATGAGAGAGAGAGAGTGAGTTCAATATCTAAATATCTAATATCAAAATATTAACAGTAAACTCTCTGTCATAATTTGACAGCGAGCAAACCCGGTGACCAAACGTACGTTCTACCAAATGTCTGTTCTACCAAACATCCGTTCTACTAAACGTCCGGTCGACCAAACGTCCGGGGACCAAACGTCCGGGGACCAAACGTCTTTCGACGAAACGTCCGGTCGCGGAGAAATTCCCATGAACACAAAAGAGAGGGAAAAATATTTTCAGTCAGGCGAGTCAACCTCTACAGTCCACACCATCAGGTGGCTAACCTGACATAAGATGACATAAAATTTGGAACATTTTCTCTTCATTTTAGATTGTTATTATCATTATTTATTATAGCTTTAACAATATGTGTTGAAAACACACAGAATTTACAATCTGGATTGATTTTTTTTTACTGTTATGACAGAAAAAAACAATTGTTCAAGGTTTTATGGCATGTAATTTGAATCCTGAAAGTGAATGTTTTATATACAGTCCTATCATGGATGATTATTATGTAGATAACCTGTGAACATACATCAGGGCATCTCAGTAGCGGCTGGTCTTCCTCTCTATGATAGGTTGCAGCGGCAGGTGGTAGGGAGAGAGCGTGGCTTGTGTTGGGTGAGGTGATGTGGAAAGTTGGAACATGGGCGGATAGCGGTGGGTAGTGAAACTCCACTGGTGACAAGCGAGCTGGTGTGGTCAATGCAGACACGTATCTGAATGGGGAAAGACAGGAAAACACCAGACACCGACAGAGTTGAAAGGGTCATTGAGCATAATATATGCAGTCCAGTAAAAACGAATTGTGCCTACAACTCATCTTTGTACACCATTTTGTTGTTAATGCATCACTTTAGCGTTCTCTTTGTTGTTAGTTCATCAACTGCTAGTGCCTACCTAAACCACAGAATAAAGAATCAAACTGTTCATATTTCGTGCCACTTGATGTCGCCAGAAACTAAATAGAGTTGTGCGACCACTGTCTCAGTGACACACATTTTTAGAGAAACGGTGCAGAATAAGTGTTTGTTTTACACTCTCAGGCACCCCCTTTAATTTTGGAGGGCCTATTTCATGTAGCCAACCAGTCAACAAAAAGGCATTTCTTTAAAAACTGACTGAGTTGAAGATCTGTGTAATAATAATAATAATATCATCTCTCATTTTCTGAACCGCTTTATCCTCATTAGGGTCGTGGGGGGTGCTGGAGCGTATCCCAGCTGAGACCGGGCCAGAGGCGGGGGACACCCTGAATCGATGGCCAGCCGATTGCAGGGCACAAGGAGACGGACAACCATGTACACTCACACCCATACCTTGGGGCAATTTAGAGTGTCCAATCAGCCTACCATGCATGTTTTTGGAATGTGGGAGGAAACCGGAGCACCCGGAGGAAACCCACACGGGCCCGGGGAGAACATGCAAACTCCACACAGGTGGACGTGACCTGGATGTGAACTCAGGACCCCAGAGCTGTGAGACCGGCACGCTAACCACTCGCTCCACTGGGCCGCCCTTATAACAATAATAATAATAATAATAATGATAGTAAATTAGACCAAAGAAAGTGGGAGGGAACCAGTGTCTTGAAATTAACTTCATATGATAACACTGTAATAGTATGGAATACATTTGTAACACATTGAAACACATTTCCAAATTATTATCAACACAAATAGAGGGACTTGTGTAATGTATAAATTTCACAAAAATGTCACCGAATGCATACATGAAACTTCGCTACCTGTCACTGTGAGGGGAATCTCTAAGTGAGTCGTAGGAATCTCCGTAGTGCATTCCCGGACTGGTTACATCTGTGCAGCCCCAGTGCGCCCTCCTTGCCATACAAGCTGGACTGCTGCATTTACTGGTTCCAACAGAGCTGGACAGGCCACCTGACTGGCAGTCCGAATTCATGCTGTCTGTTCGCTCCATGCTCCATGTCTGCTCCTCATGTCTGTGGATGTAAGCGAAGTCCTACTTTAAAAGGTTACAGTAGCACCGGTGAACCAGATAGACAGAGTAAAGCAAGATGACAATGGGGACTATGGTGCAGTGGTACTTCTACATATGAATGTCTCTCTATTCAAACATTCTCGTATATCATCCTGTAATTTATCTTGAAATTGTCGTGATAGGGTTACTTTCCCAACATTATGCTGGACTCCCATTGGCTAGAAGGGAGGTGCCTCTACATGAACCAGAGGGTAGTGCGCTGTATGCGAACGCGAGAAACCGGCCGAGGGCAGTAATGGCCACCATATGGGACAAGGGAGAATTTCAGTGCCCTCAAGCCTCGTTTGTCACATAGTTCTAACACGTTTTTTTCTTTTGTTTTTCTTAGTGTGCTTAATTAAGCTTTCTTCCTTGTTTTGCATCACTTTACCAAGGAAATGTATGCTACAAGGGAAAAGAACAAGCATGCTGTTATCAAAGTGTCCATCAGTCTTGCTATCACCCATTTTGACGAGGAATACCTTGAACATTTTAGGAAAATTATAAAAAGTCATCAACGGCAATCGATATTCCACCAATTGTAACATAATTTTAAGTTGTTAAGTTGTATGTTTATATGCATGTGTACATATGTTTACTCAGCTGCCAAACGTTTGCCTCCTCCTCCACCCTCAAACACACACTCGCCCATCGATCCCAATGGAAAATGTCTTTGCGTGTCTCATTAATTTTAACAGCTTAATGAATAATTTTCTTATCGCTTTCCTCCATATTTTGTGTTTGGCACATATTTAATACAAAACTGGTTTACTTTTATAATTTTTTAAAGGGTTTCGGATGTGGTAGTGGGGACTTGACATTGGTTGGAATAAATTAGAGATTTTACATCTAAAATGTGTCTCTAGCTACAAAATAATCCAAGTTAGGAAAACACTCCTGGAGCGAATTAATTTTGTGGGTAGAGGTACCACTAAATATGACATAAATGTGTGTAAGTCAGATTTGACCTCCCCATACTATATGATTTGGCTCCTAGATTAACTAATTAGTTGGTTTGGGGGTGCAAGGAGCATGTGAATAAAACACATTTTCACTGAAAAAGTGCATGTAAGAGCTACCTGGATGCATGTGAGGCAGTGGTCGAATGATGTGAGCGCGTCGACATTCTGCTGCCAGCATAGTTGCCAGCACCTTCAGCTCCGTGGCTGATGACACACTCGGTGGTAGGGACACTCTTGGAGATGTACTGTAAACATGTAACCAGGTTTTAGTTTTAGTAAAAAAAAATGATAAACATCTAGATGCTTTCTAATTTGTAGTTAAATTAGGATATGAAGTGGTTTTAATTGGTTATGCTTCCATTATGTTTGATTATAAAAGATAAACAATAGACAATGGAACTATAAATGCCGATTTATGGGTTGTTTTGTATGTTTCCATTTGTACTCAATGTCCTGTCTATTGAACCAGTCTGACATTAGAATTACCTGTACCTGTCTCTGCTGTAAGTTTCTACTGTTTGGACTCACATCAACCATGGGAATTTCCTCGGGACCAGGCCCGGGGTGGTTGGGCCCGTTGGCCAGCATGCGATTAGGTTGTTCCACACATTGATTCTGGTTCTGATGCAGTTGGTGTTGCCTGTGCTTCCTGTAGGTCACAAAATATGCAACGGAAGTGGTTAGTGGTTAATTGACAGATGACTGTTTTTCTGGGTTTCTTAATTATTATTTTTTCTCCAAATCAGTCCAATTAAAGGTTTAACAACATTCAAGTGTGTAATATTTGTTTGGACATACTTCGTTTTGCAGTAGGCCACCACACAGACAATGCCAACCACCAACAAGGCCACACAGACTCCTGTAATCGTCAGCACCCGCCTTTGGTAGAGCTCCTCGGCCTCTGTGAAATGAAAGGCACACGTACAAATACACACATTCGTACACACGCGACACACACATTCATGTGTTGGAGACAGTACAGATACACAAGAACACAAATAAGACATGAGCATGATGAACACATCATAAATGAGTTGCAGTGCTTTAGATAATACATACTAATGTTTTTTTTTTAAGTGATGATATTATTTAGATTTTTTTTGCATATTTTCTCATTCACCTATATTACATTGAACAAATAAATTCAACCAGAGTCATATCATAGTGTATGAAGTATTTACAAATTTGTTACATCGTTGTGAGCTTTAAATCTACTCGTTCTATGTATATTCCGGTTAAAAAAATATTCTATCACATTAAAGACAACATTTACACATTATTATGAGAGGGAACAGAAACGGTTGCATTGATGCAAAGCAAAATTATAAAAATTAAATGAAAAATATTTACACCACAATAATAGCACTAAATTTGCTCATGCTCTGTAAAACCTCTGAATTTGGGGCAATAGGAAACATATATTTTCAGATTAATTTACCAATTATGTTTTATCTACTATTATTAGTTATAGTAGTAGTAGTAGTTGTTGTTGTTGTTGTTGTTGTTATTGTTGTTGTAGTATGCATGAAAACTATTTTGTACTACAATGACATAGTCAAGTACAACCAAGTTTGATATAATGCTGTTTGAATCTGTCCACAGCCCATGTGAATTTATGAGATCAAATATCTGAGATCAATGTAGTAATTTGAATTTGCTTTACTGTGGTGTAACAGTGAAAGCTGAGGATGCACATGCAAAAACACAATGATGGGGGGAAACAGACTGGGAAAACAAGAGGGGAAAGGAGAAAAATAAGATAAGAAGCATCAGCGGTAAACATTATGGGAGCAGGATAGGGACAGGGTCTACAGAGAAACAAAATAGTCCAGGAAAATGAACTGGTCCCCAGAAGCTGTAACATAAGACTGTGCTTACCTAAATAGGATTTGAAAAGCTTGTCGGTCAAGCCCTCTTTACTTTACTTTAGTTAAGTAGAGTTCAGTGTTGTATATAAGATGAGTTCTATTTTGAAAAGTACATACATTTGTTATTATTCGACATAACCAGAGGCAAGTCCATATCATTTTAACCCAATTTATTAATTTAACTTTAGGAGGGAGGCTATCGTTTAGAAATGAAGGATCTAATTGTGAATTAATGAGCCGTTAGTAGCCTTGACCCTGAATTGTGCATGGATCTCTGTGTACTGATACAGAAAACCAAAGGGAATTGGGAAGGCAACCTCGCCTGCACAGCGGAGCCGACAGCATTTGTGATTTAGGACAGACTCGCTCTGACACTGTCTCAATCAAGGACACAACAATTAGGACAAACAATGTGGTCATGGCCTTTTTTAGTCTTTGGCAAGACTTTTCAAAATTATTTGGCCCATAGCATTTCTTCAGATTCTCTCATTTTGGGTTGTGGCTCTAATCTTCCAAGTGATCCAGTCCATTTCTAGGCCCTTTACAACCCCTTAAAATTACTTCTGCCTTTCTAGCTGGAAGGTATTTGTTTCAATTATCATTTTTATTTCTCCCTAACTAAGTTAGTCTATAAAGGAGTGCATGCAGAGAAGGAAGAAGAGGGATTGCATTTCTAAAAATCAGGTTGCTGGGCGAAAAAAAAGGAGGGACAGGTTTGTTGCTTTAACAAAGAAGGTAGCACAATAATGTGTGACTTTGACACAATCTTGGCAAACGCTTAAAGCACAGCAAAATAAATAATAATGTTCCATACCCATAAATTCAATTCTGAGAAGCTCTGCCAGCACAGAAAGTTGTTGTGGTGAAAAAAAGGAAAGAGACAGACAAGGGTCAGCGGTAATGTCCACTTTGGAGAGGATCTGCTGTATATTATGTTCCTTCCCTGTATTTGCTGAACCAGGAAGTTAATTAGTGCTGTGGAATCTGTCAGTCAGGGTAACTGACACATGTGCCGTCCAGTAACAGACAGACAAGTCACACAGCCTCAGTTCTGTAAACCCCAAAAATGTCAGAAAAAAACTAAAACACGCAGAAATGAAAGACAAAAGGGAGAAAATGAAACAAATCAAGAACAAACAAACCAAAATAAAAATAAATTAAAAAAACAGGCAGGAAAAGGCATGCGGAGAAACACGGACCAAGATAAGGCAAGCAGCCACATCACTGACTGCCATATTGACAAAAGCCTATTCATATAACATTGGACATTTGTACAAAAATACAATAAAGTGAAGATAACAGTGAAGTGAAACACATAAATGCTTATTTAAGTAAAGATGATGTACAAACAATGGAGATGTGTTTCCTTTGACAAATTATATATATATATATATATATATATATATATATATATATATATATATATATATATATATATATATATTTATATATATATATATACTTTTGGGGGGGGGGACACAAGCAATATTGAACAAGACTTGCAAGTCTTGAATATGGCACAAATATTATATTAATCACATTTAAATGTGACAGTTTTGTCACTCCATGTACTTTCTGGCAATCTGTTTTTTCTTCTAATTTCAGAGAAGAGAACACAGAAAACAGTTGCCCAAACAAAGTGAGCTCATATAAGCAGTGAGGATTAGCAATGGAAATGAAACCACAGAGATAAGTCTATTACGTTTATATTACTTAAATATATATGTACAGTAGAAGTCTCAAAATTGTACGGAAAAAATATGTGCTTTTAGGCCCAGCTTAAGGATTTACTTTTGCTGCTTATGCAAAGATAACTTTCAACTCCCAGCTCCGTGATTCAAGTTTTCATCTTTGTTTTACAATTACTTTAATGTTATTCCAAAGCAAGATGTGACAATTTAGCTTCATGCAAATATGACAGCACGTAACAGATAAACTGTTTACAGTGATGATGAAAACAACAATCGCAGTACTAGGCTTTATCCTTGTCCAACCAATACTTCAATCAATCCAATACTTAGTAAAATATAATAAGCCTTAGAAGTATTAATGTAAAGAGCATCCCCAATAAATAGTGTAACTTCGGATAAAATAAAAAGCCTCTGGCGACTATTAGTGGGAAAAAAAGAAATATAGTAGCGTATTGTGCTTCAGGGTTGCAATTTGTCCTTCATTTTTTCAAATTGGACTTTAACTTTAAGTGAAATCCAAAGTAACCTTTGAAACTGTTTGAAATTGTACACGTATCAACCATAACAACGACAGTTGTCTCAAAGGGTAGCATAGAAACAAGTGAGCACAAAGCATGCAGACACACATTTAGAGTATTTAGAGTATGCACCACCCCGTTAATGTAGCATGCTGCATTTTAATGAAAGGAGACAGACAAGAGCAAATGAACATACTGTAGAAACCGGCCATGACAGAGTTTTCACAGCGGTCCCCCGTATAGTCATTGGGACACCTGATGGAGAGAAACAAGACACAGAGGGGAAAGAAAAGGGTTTGGGGTAAAGGATAACAGTGGTGGGAGAGGGGATATATTGGGAATAAATAGGAGTAGAACAAATACAGACAGATAAGAAAGGAGGAGAAAAGGGGGAGGGAGGAGACACAAGAAAGCACAGAGAATGCTGAATTAGAAACAAAAACAATTCACTAATTACAGGAAAAAGATGACCTGTATACTATCACATAACTGTCATATATATATGACAACAGTGATGCAATGAGGATATCATCACAGTAATGAAGGTCATGTGATGCTACTATGGGAAGTTAATGTGGGAGTGGCAAACACCTAACTACTACAATTACAGGTACATTTACAGACGAACATAAACATGTAAAGTGCAAATATTGACAGGAACATTTGCATTGCCTAGTGAGCAAAATGATTTTTTAAAAAAAACTAAAGTAATTTTGATACTGCAGCTCCTAATCCACGACGGGCTGAAAATAGAATAATACGTTTTTAAATCAGTACCTCACAAAATGAGTATTATATTGGCGTTGAATGAGGACTTTTAATTTCTTGCGCAGGACTTTCTCTTAACCAAACAGAAGACAATGACCAGCAGACTCCAAGGAATTGATTCACAAAAGGTTATAAGTTTTAAAAACAGAGATAAAACTACTTCTGATCTACTAAAGATCGAGGGCTAAATCTGCCAAACACTTGAAATTTCATGTAGTTTATTTTGTACATTCTGGGAGAAGTACAATATATGCAAAAAGGTGAAGTTAGCATGTGAATGATAAAGTCTCGGACAAATTTTGAGAACTGATTTTGCATCTTAAAATCTAAAAGTCAGCTGTGAATGGCACCACTTGGCAAATAGGCAAGGTTAGACGAAGAGAAAAAAACTTTTTGGCTGATGTAAATATATTTGAATGCATAAAACAAATATTATGGTATATCCTCAGTTCTGAAGCTCCTGAATAATACAAGGGTTGGCTTGGGGCCAGCCACAAGTAGGAGCCATGGCATTTGATCTATTAAAAAAAGTCTGCATATATTAATGTCTGGATAATTTTACATCACTGTAATAATTGGTCCTAGCCATTACCAGATGAGTTTTCCAGTTGTGCTGTCCCAGGTTTAAGCTAAATGGACGCATACCGCCAATTGTATCAGATCAAGTTTTTCTATTTTCACGACTATAAGGCGCACTGCATTATAAGGTGCACCCTCAACGAATGACGCATTTTAAATTTTTTTCCATATATAAAGCACACTGGTTTATAAGGCGCCCTGTCTATTTTGGAGAAAATTTAACACTTTTAAGTGCGCCTTATAGTCGTGAAAATACGGTAATACAAAACAAGTTGTTGTTTTTTTAAGTTGCTGGCTCCCCCATAATTATCACTGTCAAGTCAACTAACAGGAAGATGCACTTGCCCCCCTCCAGACCTGCAGGGGGCAGAGAAAACCCAATCAGATAAAACTTCCTGCCCACAGATAGTCTTTAAGCTTGAGTAGAAAAATCTAAACAAGCCTCATGAACCACCAACAGAGCAAAGCAATGGACAAGAGAAACCCAAAACACCCTTCAGTTCCAAAAAATTTCACACTGACCTAATGTCACAAAAGTTTATGTCTGCGGACCCTGAACAACTTCCAGTTCGAGTGAGGCAAAAATAAGTAATGTAATGTATTTAATCACATAATTGTATGACTTTTCTCCAAATATTACTTAAATCTCTTAATATTACGCAAAAAAAATTGCCAAAAGTTGATGGCCTAGAAACCCAATAACTGCCAGTTCATGTTAGAGAAAAATAAGCAACAAAATGACTGTTTCACGATTTGAATCTTGCAATAGTATAATCTAAGGTTCTTTCCAGATGGACTTGCCCTCAAAGAACTATATCTTTCTCAGGAAGCTGGAAACATCCAAAGTTGAGGATGAAGCCTCCAAGCATGGAACTGGAAACTCCTTTTATGTCATTCATCTCATTTGATAAAATGAAATAATGTGAGCAAATGCCAGTTTCATGCCATATCTCAACTGGCTGCTGTCGCTTTGTAGGAAATGGATATGTTGCTGCTTCTATCAAAGTCATTTAAATGGGCAGCATCCAACAATGGCCCTGTGATGTGCGATTGTTTTTGTGTTACAAACTTTGTTTTTGGCAGTTCACAACTATGGAAATGTCTCTCAGCTGATTAGCTGGCTTTCTCTTCTGTTCTCTGACAGCAGCCTAAAAGTAGGCTTGCAAAAAAGTATCTTCACAGCTCATTTTAAATTGATAGCTACAGTGTGTATATCTGACTTATTCAATAAGTAGTCTTCAGGATCAGTTGTTTGGATTACTGTACAATATTAACATTGCTGACTCATAACTGCAAACAGGCTGTGGTGTTTCATTTGTTTTTCTTCTGTAAATATTTAACTGATAGTGAGCCAAATAGTAAATAGCTACAACCAATACCATGTTCATAGTAAATTATTTGCACGTGTAAAGGAAGGAAAAACAAAATCTAGGATCTTTTAAAGATTATTATTCATTAAGAATTTCTTTCCCCGATGGGGTTCCACAAAGTTAATATCGGGTGTATGTACTTTATTTTATTTATCTTAACGTGTGTACTTTCGAACTAACAAAAAAGTTGAGGCTATTTCGTATTCGGTTGTTGTTTTTTTCCTGATGAATTTTAAATTCTGAACTCTAAACTTGAAAGGTGAATTTCATTTTACTGCTAAACTTTTGAAGGTACTTTCAACTGCTTTAAGAGCTATTTGCACAACCTGCTGCTCACTAGCAAGGAGCAGAAAGAGAGAATTCACATTAAATGTTTGATCCGTGAGGATTTCTAAGGACGTCTGCATCTCTGCCATAAAATGTAAAATACTCTGAGGTCAGTGAGAGCAATACAAGAACAATGGATCAATCTCATGTTGTTAAAATGTGATACACATATTGAAGAATACTCTTTAGACTGTTTGCCAAATGTAAATGAATCAGGAAATGAATTGGGGGATTAATGGACTAAATTATTGGATTAAGAATTCTGAAGTGTATGTGCAGTCAAGGACCACAGTGTTCGAAAACATGTATTACCTTTTCATTCATTTTCTGAACTGCTTTACTCTCATTAGGGTCGCGGGGGGTGCTGGAGCTGAACCCTACCCCTAATCCTAACCCAGAGGCGGGGGACACCCTGAATCTGTGGCCAGCCGATCGAAGGGCATGAGGAGACGGACAACCATTCACGCTCACACTCATACCTAGGGGCAATTTAGAGTGTCCAATCAGCCTACCATGCATGTTTTTTGGAATGTGGGAAGAAACCAGAGTTCCCAGAGAAAACCCACGCAGGCCCAGGGAGAACATGCAAACTCCACACAGGTGGACCGACCTGGATTTGAACCCAGGACCTTAGAGCTGTGAGGCTGACGCGTTAACCACTCATTGAATTTTTTTCATTTTATAATTTTTGTATTATTAATTTAGCATAACCAGTAAAAAAAAGTAAAACTATCATTTAAAAAAATATCAAAATCCACTACATAGCAACAGAGCACGACAGAGTAAGGCAGCCACGCGATACATTTCTATAGCCTAAACAATATGTTGTCAACATAATGAGATTAAAACTGTAAGGATCACTCTCCCCTCATGCATATATATGCGGTCCAAAAAATTGGCTGAGTACCCTTTTTCTCTTCTTTCTTAAAGATAACTGGCATTTTTAATCAATTACAGCGAAAACCATTAAAAATGTCCGCACAGCAATTTCTCAGAGTTATAAATAGAGCAGAGTGAGGTGGAAGACAGAAAAAGCCTTAGACCAACATGGAATTAATAGGTTTTGTTGTTGTTTTTCTCACTCCTTACCATTTAACTTCCACTGCTTTCTTTGTCCACATTTTGTTATTTTATCCCGACACCGGTTTTACAACTACTGGTACAAGCTAGTGAAGTCGTACACATTCTGACCCCTCATTTTCTGAAATGTCAAGGTGTGCTTTTCATCCATCCATTTGGTAATTTTGCTTTGATCTCATCACTCGTACATTTCCTCACTGTCGACATACAGTAGTTATAGCTGCCCAATGACAAAGTGAACAGCAGATAATTCCTTGATGCCATCATCACTACAGTATTCTGAACTGTCATAATCTTCACTAGTGTCATCAAATAGAATGGAAACATTATCCTCTTCTAAGCAAAAGTAAACATGTTTTTTCTTCTTGTTTTTGGTTATATTTGACGCTTTCAGAACTTATTTTCTTGTGTTTTTTTCCAACCTTTTATGTTCTGTTTTTTGCAAGCATTCTGTCTTCAGGACTCTTCAAGAAGAGTTGAAAACCTGTCTATCTATCTATAACTGCAAGTAAAAAAAAACTGCCTAAATTTTGTGATCAAATGTGATAATCCAATGTACAAAAAATCTAAAATGCAATATAATATTTTTTTACATAATCATGAGTACCCCAGGTCCTGTAAAATCATGTTTACAGTATAGACCCATTGAGTATCTTACTATAAAATTAAAATGCATTAAAAATGTGTTTAAAAGTTGTCATAATTTGTAAGAACACGGTAGCGACCTTGATCCTAAAAAAATATTTTGGAAGGCAACAGTATTTTTATTTATTTTTGTATTTACTTTCAAGCCATGCATTTTTTTCTTCTCAAGAAATGTGGTTACATGAACATTTTTTTCCTATGGATAACAGGAAAAAACTTCTACATGAGCTCAACTCGCCCAACTTTGGGTGTCTGCAAATGTGGTGTCTGCCCATATGAATAGCATGTCAAATTATCTTGGTGCGGTATTGCATTCATTATACAAATCATTCTTGCCTGAAGCCAAACACGTAAAAAGAAACATTGTGAAAATTTCATTCTATCATAATTTGCATACGATTAACTACTTTTAAACTAGCATTGCAACAGTATAATATCAACAGAAGCAATTGTAAGGTTCGCCCACAGCTGCCCGAAATCACCAAAATCACATTTGTATTTCTGTTATTCTGTGAGGGGGAAAAACTAGGAACAAAAAAAGTAGTTTTATTGTTGATGATGCCAGAATCCCATTCTAAGTATCTTGCGTTTTTAACTGATTAATTCATTAATTAATAATTAATAATCTGTCCAGTAAACTATCTTAAACTAGTGTATTAAAAGGTGAATTCAGTTTACAATTCTTAATCCCTGTGCAAAGTGGTGATCTGATGAAACGGTTAATGGTAGCTCAATGATATTTATAATAAATACATTTTAATGACCTTGTGAAGTGATTTTCTTGAATTGTTTCTAAATGCATTACATATGTTTGAAGATCTTGAAACATCGGCACAACATAGGTTTGAGTGACTTATGAGACTACATACATATATATTCTCTGCAAGTCATATGCTTTTGTCCCTGCTTTAGTTGATATTCTATTCATTGGACATAGAGCTGAAGAACGTTGTGCCATTCAATCACTATTACAATGCACTAAATATATAGACTCATGGTAACAGCACTTTGAAAATGGTATCCTTCATGGCTGGGACTTTGGTTGTCTACTGCATTTAATAGAATCATTACAAAAAAGGCATTGCAGAGGTTTGTGGGTATATTTCGACCAGTGGACAGAGGACAAAGAAAAGAATGGCATAAAGCAAGTCCTTGGCCCAATACAAAAGATTGCTAGACAACAAGAGGTGAGATTGGAGAACTGACTGAGAAGATGGAAACAACAGAGTCAACTTACTTGCAAGAAAGCTCGTTAATACCATGTATGAAGTAACAGTCTCCACCGTTGCTGCAGTAGGCCTTTTCCGTTTCGTTGCAGTGCCTCACATGGCTCACACCCAATGACAAAGTGGTGGTAGTTACTAAAAGGTACAAGGTAAAAGTTTTTTTCAGTTTACAATGAATGCAACTTGCATGTCCTGCTACTAGCTGTAACTACTTATTCAAAACGTGTATTACAAAGAATACTAAAAAGGGACAATGTTTACTTCCATTTTGACCCAGAGTGACTTTAAAGACCCTGATGATTTGTTTCTAAATATGTTTTAAAATAAGTGACAGAGAATTCTGAACAATTTGATACTGCGCAAGTATGATTTTTGTGGACTAAAGGCACACTTGACCCCTAAGTGACGCATGAAGCGAGGTAGTGCCGAATTCGTCACGTATACATTACAAGACGGATGAATGTCAAGCAAAGTTAATTGTTTAGAACATTAAATGTTAATTGTTATAGCTAAAACCCAGTGGCAGGCTCGTCCAATATGTCAAAACCTCCCTGAAAATGTAGGTCCACATAATAGAGACACTTCAGGAAATTTTAACTGTTTATTTAACACTCAGGGTCTTTAAAAGGCCTTTCTGTGTTTACTTAGTCTCCCCAGGATTGGCTCTCTGTCGCACAGTTAGTTCAAGGTTCAGCTTCATTAACCAAAGCACTAAAACAAAATCTGAACCGTTAGGTTACATATTTTAATTCCCACTGGTGCTTAAAGATAGTTTAAAAGTATAGAGCGTATTTGTGGCTAATAAAGAACCTTAACTTTATATTAAACTTTTTATAGTGCGAGTTGTAAAGAACTATATTCAATCTTCTGCTCTAAACCAGTACAGTAACACAATTCAACCAAAAAATTGTAATAGATAAAAAGTAACATTTCAGTTGATTAATGCTCACATATGTGCACGCTGATAATACTTGTGACGTTTTCTTGTCCAACTGAGTTTTCAGCCACGCAGGTGTAGTTTCCAGAGTCTTCCACACGCACCCGACTAATCAGCACCTTGGAATTTTTTCTTTAAAAAAATATTGACAGCAAAAATAGAAGAAAAGAAGCAGATGTTGTCTGTGATTAGACCCAATTGACATTTGATACTTAAATATGTTAATGATTTTGAGGGTTGGTGATATAAAAAAATTGAAAGCATACAAAAAGACAAAATGTTATTCCTATTCCATATTTTATCACACCTTATGTATTATAGTATATATATTGTAATACCGCGCATCCTTGTAAAGGTTGCGGGGGCTGCTGGATCCTATCCCAGCTGACTTCGGGAGAAATGCAGACTACACCCTAGACTGGTCGCCAGTCAGCCTTTGGGCCCACAGAACAACAGACGACCATTCACACTTACAATCGGACCGCCACCAACAGCAATCGAGCTAGTTTGTGTTAGAATCTAAAAATATCAATCAGTTTAAAATGCAGGTCAGTCCTCACTGTGTGGAATTTGCATGTGGGTTTTCTCCGGGTAGTGCGGTTTCCTCCCAGATCCCCCAAAAATGCAGAGTAGGCTGGCTGAACACTCTCAATTGCCCTCAGGTATAGTGTGAGCACGAATGATTGTTCATCTATTTGTGCCCTGCGATTGGCTAAGGCACCGATTCAGGGTGTCCCCAGCCTGGTGCCTGTAGGTAGCTGGGATAGGCTCCAGCACTCTACGCGACTCTTGTGAGCATAAGCGGTTCTAAAAATGAATGAATGTACATCACTGCAATTATGATGTAAGAAATTAAGAATTCCGACATTTTTAGAAAGTGATGGTTACCACATTGTAATTCTGCTCTTGATCTCTTTCTCATGTCTTTGCATCAATATAAGGAGAAATGTATTACTTTCTGGCCTTGTTGTTTGGCATTATTCGAGATCTGCATACTACCAAGTGCCCAATTTTATATTGTGTTTCACGTGGGAAGTGGAGTAGAAATGTAAATATTGGATTGGATTGGATAACTTCATTCATCCCGTATTCGGGAAATTTCGTTGTCACAGTAGCAAGAGGGTCAGGATGCAGAAATAGGAAAGGCATTTTAGACATAAATAGATAGGTAATAAGTAAGTTAATAAATAAATACATGAATAAATAAGGGTGTTGCTAAAAAAAGAATATATATATATATATATATACATATATATATACATATATACATACATATATACATATATATATACAATATATATATATATATATATATATATATATATATATATATATATATATATATATATATATACACACATATACATACATACATATACACATACAAGATGGATCCAAGATCCAAGATGGCGGCGCGCACGGGTGCAGCGGCTCTATGCTCTCCAGTTTGGTGGCATTCGTTATTTTACCAATTTTGTCATACGCAGTTTTTGGGTATGATGACAATTAGGCTTTTGTCGAGTCAATGATGATGACAAAACCTATTTTTGATTATTATTATATGTGTGCATACACGTGTGTATATATATATATATATATATATAAATACATACACATATATAAGCACATATATACATACATACACATAGATGTACATGCATGCATACAGTAGGTCTTAAATGTAAATGTTAACACATTAAAACTCCAAAGAGTTTGGTGGACTTACTTGTTGGTTTTTATTCTGAGGTCTCTCCCTCGCTGAAGTTCATGTCCATCCTTGTACCAGCGAAAGGAAGGGCTTGGATTCCCTGACGCCTCACACTTCAAGTACAATTTGTCCCCTTCCATCAGAGACTGGCCTTGCATCAATCGCAGCTTTGGAACAGAGGCTGGCAAAGAAAAACTTAGCGTCAGATTTCGTTTGATCGAATAAACAATTTGCACTATCAGTTTTCACTCATCCAAGACACTGTGCTGTTTCTACAAAATGCTTCTGTGATAGATATAACCACGTTTTTCACTTTATGCCACAACAATCAAATGTGTTTCCTCGACAGAGAATAAAACACTGTAGCCCTGGCAAAATAAAAAGTTCCAAGGCAGTTTGCCGCAAGTACATTTTGTCCTACAGATTAACACTGAAGCTAAAAAAGAAGACAGCTTTGTAGCATCAAAAAGCACAATAGAATCTCTAGTAAATCCCAATACTGACTTAGTGGAGAGCTTCTCTTTGAAGTTTGCTGATGGCCGCAGGGGGGAAAAAATCTTTAATATTCCATCTTTTAAATAGAAATCTTCACATATTCCATTTAAACTGTATTTGAATGTGTCCCGAAAAAAATATTTGACTCAAAATCAGTCAGGAAATAAATGTACTGTATAGTCCAATAGAAAACAAGCCAAAAAACCACCCTTTCTATCATAATTATAGGAATTCAATCTTTCAACACATTGTTATATCCAGGAACGATGCTGTTTCCGTGCCGAGACACTAGTGATGTATAATTCCCAGTCATGCCAAAGTAAATCATTTCAATATGAGCAGATGCTGCCTCTCTTTATGACTTCTGCCTTGAAACGAGCTGTACTAAAGAAGAGAATATCATTGCTGTCACATTAGGGAGCTGCTAGGTTAGAGTCTGAATTGCTTGCTGCTTGAATATTTACTTGGAGGTAGGTCCAGATGTTCTTGTGTTATGGTCTTGTTAATTGCTAGAGCAGGCTTTTGGATTCGAATTTAGCTTTGTTCCTATTTTAACAAAGGGCTAGTATACAACTATTTAACTCATTCACTTCCATTGATAGGGATAGAATGCACATTTCTTTCTGTCACTGAGGTGGTAGGCATTGAATCCATTTTGACTGGGAGGGTCTGGCAGAGATTGTTCGATTTATGCCAGCACCCCCCCTCGGAAAGTGGATTGGAATTCTACCCTTGTCAACAACAGCCATTGAATCAAGGCATCCAGATACAATTGAAAAAAAACAGTCTTCCTTGGTTGTGTACAGTGAGTTGTTGCATGTTCTTCTCGTCCCTGTGTGGATTTTCTCTGGGTACTCCAGTACTCGGCCCACATCTCAAAAGTTTGCATTGTAGGCTGGTTGAACAATCTAAATTGTCCTTAGGTGAGTGTGAATAGTTGTTTGGCTCACCATGCCCTGCTATTGGCAGGCAACCAATCACATGCCTATATTTGGCTAAGATGGGCTCCAGCGCCCCCGTGACCCTTGTGAGCATAAACCAAATGATGAATTAATCCATCAAAACTGTGTCATTTTTAACAGGTGATTAACAAATCAAATTTTTCATTATCAACGACGTTAAAGAAGCTAAAAGCATCACAATGAAACATTGACATTTGGTTAGTCCCATATGTTGAATCAGTGCCTGAAATTTAATCTCATGAAAAATTGTTTTATAAATTACATTGAGCAGTCTGTCTGATGTTTTGGTCCAGTGTTTTACTTGGATATTTTGCAGGACACAATAAGGGCATCATGGAAACTGAAATTTAATAACAATGTACCATACATGCAGTTAAGATTTCATTACGGAAAGGGGAGGACCAGATATATGGACGTGACATTTAGACATCGCAGTGAAAAAATACCTCCGTTAATAATAATTTTTCTTTGCATTGGACTTTTCAAATATGAATTAGGAAGTCAGTGAATATATTAGAAAATTCTGATGATCCTTTACAAGTAAAAGGAAAATGTCAAAAACTGGAAAGCGACATATATGATATTGTGAATATTACAAATCAAAACATTACATGTCAATCTTGGGTTAAAAAAAACGTGTACATAAGCTACCAAAGGACTGAGATTTTCCTTCCTTAGGCTAAACATCATTAAGCCAAGATTACAAAAATCATATATGTGTGGCCTGGATCAAGTGTCATGTCATTTACCATGATATTAATGTTCTTATCATGTCCTGATGACCAAGCAAGATGAGTTATTCAAAATAGGCATTGGTCCTAAATAATAATGTAATGTTGCACATTTTAAATTTACAGTATTAGCATTTTCTTGAATCTTGGCTTGAAATGCTGAGGCTGCCCTAAGCAGTCATTCAGAGGAGACTTTTATGTCTTTATGAGTGTGAAAATGAAGAGTAGTACAACTGAAGCAGGTGGAAGAGGAGGTGAATCTTGTTACAAATGTGCTCATCCTTTACCAAGGTACCACTCCTCGGGCACCATGATGCTTTTGTCGGCTAGCAAATGTTCGCGGAACCCTACCCGTACATATAACCTCCAATTTGTCATGCAAAAGGAGAGGTAATATTACACATTTCATTTTATTTACTCTCAACATCCTAATTAGAGCAATAATAGTGGTTATCAAGGCTTTATTGAGACTTTTTTCATTTGAACGTTTCCAAACATGCAGTATTACATATATTGTTTGCACCTTTGATTTTGCATAGACCAAGGGTGTCAGACTCGGGTTGGTTCGCGGGCCGCTTTAACGTCAACTGGATTTCACGTGGGCTGGACCATTTTAGATATAATATTTAGATTTTTTTTTTAATAAATGGATTAAAAGAACGGGATTTAAAGCCCTGAAGATTCATTTTTTATAGATGTAAAACAATGTTTATTTTAGCTTTTTTATATATATATTTTTTTAGATTTTACAAAATAATTTTTGAACTAAAAACACAGTAAAAATTATTAAAAATTACAATTATTGATTTAAAAGGGGGAAAATCAGGAAATTTGATATAATCTATACTCTTCATTTTAATTTGATCCTAAAACAGAAAGTCGGCACTCATGATTTACTTTCCCGGGCCACACAAAATGATGCGGCGGACCAGATTTGGCCCCCGGGCCGCCACTTTGACACAGGTGGCATAGACTAAATTGTTTTTGATTTAGAAGTTGAATAAGCATGAATTGAGTTTGTTTTTCAGTAGAGGTTTTTGCATGTTTTTTTCCCTTTGTTTAGATTGCGGAAATCAATGTCAACTGTGATAATGAGTTTCCAGGTGAGCTGGTTGTTCCATGCAGTGATGCAAATCAGAGTTGTTTTTTCATGCATAACTGTGGAAGAGTAGCAGAATTTTCTAGGCCCGTATGTTTTTCTCCAATGCAAGGTTGAAAAATAAGAGCGAATAGACTGGACGCATCACGATAATCATCCTACTATTAAATCATCTGCATGTGACTCGGAGAGCAAACAGCCTAATTCAGGTATAAGTAAGGTTTTATGGAAAACCTCTGTCAGGCAAATGTGTCATATTGAGAGAGAAGCTGTTAAAAAAATTCCAGGTGAGCATTAATTAAGTAATTAAAAGCTACTGCTGTTCTTAGAGTCCCATAAAATGCCTTAATATAGTATCCTCAAATATGAAAGTGCATGAATCCATAAATGTCCCAACCAATTTCACAACATTGTGCTTGGAAAGAATTGAGAAATGTTCAGATGGTCATCATGTCCCAACCAGGTTATGATGTGATCAACGAAATGGTAGAATAATAATTGAGTAAGAATTAAGATCATGCAAAAATTAGTCTGACGGGATTTAACTGACCATTTCCTCCCACAGCCTTCTACACATTAAAATAAAAGAAAATATATAATCTCAATTTTGCAGGTTAAAACAATCTTAAATTGCTATCTATATAGACTCTATTAGTGGTATGTACTGCCTCATTTCTGGCAGTGTGATTCATGTCACGATACACAAGTGATGATTCAATCCGGTCCCGATTAAACCCATTAATACACTTTAAGACCAGTATTGAGATGTACATAAAAATACATTTATATCAATTTATTTCTGAAACCTCAGTAATCACCAAAGTAAACATGGTTTTTGTTTTACATTTGAACAACACAAAGCCTTCATTATAAAATGTTCTTAGTTTTTTGTGCATACCTGCTTTTGTGCAAACCAGATTTAGTCCAAACCTGCCTAAAGAAAGGATTCTAAATACTAGGGAAAAAAACATTTTAGAGAATGAATAGCACTCAATAACGAACAGTTGTTTAAGACAAAAATGGCAGGTCAAAACATTAGCTTGAGCATTCATGTATACCAACCACCACCGGGCCGAAAGATAAAAAATAAAATAAAACATACTCAATGTATTGTTTGGGCATGACTCTCCACTTGTTGAATAAATGTATGTAGTAAAATTTTATATGGGACCTTGTGCATAGGAGCACAATTACTACATGTCAGCAAACTCATTTTTGTAGTTATTTTGGCAGATTGCAAGGCACGGCGACTGGGTACATCCAATTAGTGGACAGGGTAGAAGTGCTGCCAGATATTGTTTATTTCCATCAAAAACACGTGTAAACAATGTTTCAGAAGGATTTTGAATCGATACAAGAATTGTGCAACATAATATGACGACTTAACGCAGAATCAATTTTTAAAAACACCTCTAGTTGTTCTACAATTAAACAATGAAGAAAAAAAGCGAAATACTGCCAGTGTTGGGTATACAAAAGTCATACCAAAGCGACAGCTGTGTTGTGACGCAGAATATATTACTGGGTGATGCTGACCTTTGAATGACTCTTAATATAGAGTAACTATATTTTCAATCTCAGCCCACCGAGGGATTAGTAAAAAGAACATCCATCTTGTGAACTCTGTCAAAATCTCTCTTAAGGACTTGTGAAATAATCTATTTTTGGCAAAGGTGTATACTGAGAAATATTAGACGGATTAGAGTGAAACCATTTTGCAGTGGCTCAATAATGAAAAGCTGCGTGTGACGTTGATGTTTAGCACATTTACCAAAGCCAGGTTCAATCTGCAGCTGCGAGTGACACATAGAAACTACTCAATGTTTAAGTGGAACATTTGTCATACATTTATAAATATTTACTGTAGTGTGTGCACCCGAATGTGTCAATGTACGTGTGTGTGTGTGTGTCTGTGTGTGTGTGTGTGTCTGTGTGTGTGTGTCTGTGTGTGTGTGTGTGCATTCAAGCACTCAAAGTTGCTGATCCAAGCCTTCTGTATCACTAAGTGATGGGAGGATTCCTCAGCAAGAGCACTGGGGGGTTGAGGGGATTCTGAAATGGACGGCAGAGTGCGGCCAATAGTCTGTGAGTGGCCTTCTACGCGAGCCAATCACACGTGACCAGCGCTCCCAACAGCCATCCATCAAGAGGTCCTTTTCTCAAGGTCAGCTGACGCTAGTACCCCTTTCCCTCCACCCCGCCCCCTTCCCCCATTCAGTAAAGTCGACATCAACAAAAGTGACATCTTTTCGCAATTCCTGTCAGAGTATCATCTAGTGCAGGGGTTTGTATGGCCTCACGTAAGTATGTTGGCCTGAACACCAGATGCTAGTCAGGTTAAATAAACGTGTGTCTATTGTGAGTTAGTCCGCTTTATAGCACCCACGTCACGTCTTTTCTCTTATTGACGAGCCTGATTAGTTATGTTTCGACTCACACTTCCTGTTTCTAATTTTGTGCGCATGTCTGTGTCTCTGCTCATGTATAAAAGAAGAAGCCTCTTCTATCTCATTCGCCGATCAGTGTGATTTCTGCAGCGCACAGCTGTCACCATGGAAACCAGGGAGGGAGCCGGAGATAGCGGATGTAAGGGAGAAAGAAAAGGGAAAATGAGATTGAGAATGAGCCAGAGAGAAAAAGAGAGGAAGGAGGGTGTGTGCGCGCTGTGTATGTGTGTCAGTTGTTGGATAACAGCCACAGAAGGCCTGCATGCAGTACCACCCAACTAACCTCTGCACAGCAGCAACATGAGGGGAAGAGAAGCAATTTGTGATAGTATTTGTCATTACATTCAATTGGTGAAAACAATGAGCCCTGTTCAAAAAATGAGCACATGCATGTGCTAAAGTAACAGTTAGTCATGTTGCACATCAGTGCAATGACTTTTTCTGTACATAAGAATTCTGGAAATCTCACACTTGCAGGATTTCTTTTTTATATTTAACGTGTGATGTTTGGTAGTTCTGATTTGTCTGTCCTTTTTAAAAAATGACTGAAATTCTCACTTCTCTGCTGATCCATCCATGGGTGGATGGATGAATTTTGGTTCCCACCTGTTTCCAGAGTATTTCTTATCAGACTTTATTGCATCTTGCCCCCCTCCTTTTTGTCAGGCACACACTCGGTTAAGAGTATGCCATCCTCTTTTAGCCACCCCCTCCAAATCTCACCCCTCATTTTTGCCTCTCTTTTTCACTTGTGTCTTATTCCTGGTTCATCCATTCTGCTCTCTTAACTCTCTTCACCCTTTTTCACCTCTCATTTTAACCTCAAACAACCCTGCCCTACCTTACATGTACACACACACAAAAACACACATGCAACATTAGCTTCAGGCAGGTAGAGCAGACTAACAAGCACAGTTCAGGTGTTGATCACATCTGTTTTCCATCAGTAGTGAATGGTTCGATCGCACAAAAATGTCCCATTGGTCCTTTGAAAAGCCTGAAAGTGGACTACTGGGAGTGGATTACCCTGTTGCTACTTAGAAGTGCCATTAAGAGGCAATATAAATCTTGTGGTGTGCCTCAGGGTCCTTACTGGTATTCCTCTATTTTAGAAATGCTTTTTAAAAAAAGGGAGCATAACACCCGAAACAATTGTTTGAAGTTGTCTGATGTTGTTTTTGTGTCAAGACTCTTATTGCGGAGATCAGATAAGAAAAATACGGTGCCTGAAAAGTATGAACCAATAAACCTAGCATGGTACTTGAGAAACCTCCGTTATGGCTGACAAAAGATTTCATGTCTGAAGCATGGCACGTTCACTTTGCATTAAAGACAAGTGATAATATGGATCACAATGAAAATGAAAATTAATTAGAATTATTCAGTTGTTCTCCATACTGCGGGGGGTGAAGTCTATGACAATCGTAGCCAGCCAATCACAGGGCACAAAGAGACGGACAACCATTCATGCTCACAATCATACCTAGGGGCAATTTACAGTGTTCAACCAGCCTACCATGCATGTTTTTGGGATATGGGAGGAAACCGGAGTACCCGGAGAAAACCAACGCATGACCGGGGAAAACATGCAAACTCCACACAGGAAGGTATGAAACTGGGATCGAACCCTACCTACTGCTTTTTCATTGTGTCTTATGCCTGCTGCTAGATCCTGTCCTCCCAGTACATCATCGGTTTTTAAGAATGCTGATCCACATTGTTGCATAAATTATTTCTTTTCTGTACAATTTTAATAGTTATGAATCTGTCTGAGTCTTGATAGTGTGCTTGAATACGTTTTGACAAGATATCATTTAATTAGTGTGTTAAAATCTGTGATACTTCAATACCTGACACAGAGAAAGGTAAAAAAAAAATGTTGCTTTATATATTCATTCTTCAGCTTGTAGTATTTCTATTTATTTTGAATGTTCTCTTTATCTCTCTGCTCACAATGTACCCACAGAGTAGAGTCAATATTAGGTCCAAGAGAAGATGTCACCAGGTAGACAGAAAAAGATACGCTGCCTGTCACAATCAAACACCAGTAGACTAAAAGAAACTAAATATAGAATACATTTGTGCACCGATGATTTCTCAAGAAAGAACATCATAAAATTCTTTTGTTGCTCGAGTAAAATAGACCAATCATGTTAAGTTGTGGTGGGATCAAACACAGCGAGAGCAAAAAATCACATAACTTCCCAAATAATTTGTGAATATCAAGCGTTAGCTTGCTGGTCACAAGCACATGCCAAACACATTTCCATAAATGCGTACCTCATACATTTTTTAAATTTTAAATGAAGTGTGCACTTCTACTATAGGGCAAAAATCTTAAATGAGGAGGTTGGAGCAAGCCCATCTCTGCTGAAAAGAAGCACTTTGCTGATGGCACGTGTGGGTAACATGCGCTTCTGCGTGTGCGCTCGTGTGTGCCTTCGCTCACGGTTTGACGAAGACCTCCCTCATTCATAAACTAAGCCATGTGGCAGTGAATCTGCCCCTTTAAGAGGCATGAGCTTTCTACTGAGGCTGACTCTTGGAAAAAGATGAGTGCCGATACATTATTCACCACCAAGGACACACACACGTGCCGATACACAAACATTCTCACACACAACACAACCAAGGACAAGAAAACGAGTTAGGCAATCAACAGCGAGAAGATGCACAAAGAAGTGCGTTCATATGAAGCGATTGGCGTAATGTCACAGGGAACATAGGCATTGATGTACTTTTCATCGGGGTGATACTATCATATGGAGTCTCAAACACACACCAGAAGGGAGAAATTTTCAGCATTCTGTTTTTCTGTGTGCATAATTTATAGCATCCCCAGATCTCCCCACTAATGACAGAACACTAGGGCATCTGCAGCACAGCAGCAACAGCTGACTGGCTTGGTGGAGGGTGTTTGTGTGCGTGGTGGATGCGCACATGGTGAGGGGACATGGGGCAAGGACAGCATGAGAGATCGAAGTAAACAGAAAAAGAAGAGAAAGAAACACAGCGGGCTCAGTTTTCATACCCAGCACAAACAGGTTATAGAGCGGGTGTGTTGGTGCGAACAGGTGCAATTGATTCTATTTGCTGCCAATCCAAGCGAATCTCTCATTCCCTTTAAATGTGAGGGATTTACATGTCATATAGCGCTATCTCCAAAGGAAGACTTCCCAGCTACCCCTGTGTTTAGATCATTTTCAGTTCACCTGGCCATTGTGGTAAGAGACAACAAAAGTGGGCACCCTCAAATAAACTGGTGATAAATGCTAGGTATTTAAATGTGTCCACGTCACGTTACTGTATCTCAACCCACTCTTGCTCGTTTTTGTGTTTTTGCTGCTTTTCTGTCTTAATGATTTGATTTGGTGATTCTTAATGATCCCATTTACTTTGATTTGCTTTGTACTTTGTGCTTTTGCTTTGTTGTTCTGTCTAATCACCATCTTGCTACTGTCACAATCACATTTCCTGAATACGGAATGAATAAAGTTATCCAATCCAATCCAATCCTGATTGTTACTGTATTCATTGTATTATGATAATGATGATAATATGAATGATCATGGGTTCTCAACATATCTTAACATTGCTGCCATACTTGTGCTATTCAATAATAATAACTCCTTCAGTGCCGTTGAGGATGCTAGACATTTGCCATGAATAGACATTCAGTACATTTGAACTGGAGGTCGGGAAGCGAATGAATGAATGTCCATCAAATGGACTGGATGTCTATCGCTGTGAATGGGAGTCACTGAGTTAATATGACTGATCACTACAAGTTATTTTGTAATGGCATCAGCAACTACTCAGATGTATTGAATTGATAATATATGCTAACCCTCGTGGCCCACAATTATACCTGATATTATTTTCTGGCCCACTAGGTTGCCCAACCTTGCCGTCTGCTTTGGATCATTTTTCTGCCTTGAAATTGTCAATGCACCAGACATAGAGTATCTTGAAGCACAAACCCTTGCTACACTGCAACAACCAGTGATAAACCAAATTCCCAAATGGTGTGTAAGGGTTGGACCTGCAAGAAAATCCAGATGCATGCATTTTTCCACTTGAGTACTGCCAGGCCATCTACAGAAATAGAACACAGTGTGACTGAAATAGACACAGGTACGCAACAATGATACAAATGTGACAAGACTCTCCGGAGACACATGCGCACACACAATAAAGTTAAACTCCTCAGGGATATTTTTTCCCATTTATGTTCAGTGTGTCTGTCAGTCTGAGTGGCACTTTGACAAGCTATTAGTGTAATGGTGATTGTAATGTGTTAATTATTAAAGCACCAAAACACTATCGCGACTACTTCTTTTTATTTTTTGACCAGTAATGTGTAGGTGTGAAGAAAAAATACTGATGAAAGCTAGTCAAGGGTGTGGCTTTGGCTACGACTCCTGTTGTGAGAATTGTCTAAACGTGCTGCAACAGGGCAGAGATCTTCTAATTCTCAGATCAAATCCTAAGTGATTCTGCCCTGTAGGTGATACGTACAGTGACGGAAGAAGAAGCTAAGAGAGCACTTCTTATTAGCATAATGGCCTACCCGGAATACAAGCATGTGTAAAAAGCTAATTTTACATCTTGTAAGTTTGTATCGTTTTTGTGCTTGTTTTTCTTTTTGGAATTTGGAGACTTTGCTGAATTCGATAAATTGAAAAAAAGCACAAAACACAGTTTTAGTACAATTTTACTCTTGGCCAGGTAGTCAGTTAATGACGTAGTGGAAGCTTGCCTTTTTTTCCTCCGTTTACTTTCATGGCTGTGGTGGGCAGCGTTTTAGTTTTTTTCCAAGTCAATCTCGAAAAATGGTTAATACGTGTTATGTAAGAAATTAGTCCAACACTAGCGACGTAACACTGTTTTTTTTCCCGCCCTACCAATCGGTAAACTGAGTGCATTGAGCACACACAGAAGTAAGTTTTTTACAGACAACTGCTTTGAATAGTGACGCTAATTAAATATTAGTAATTGTTGACACCGGTGTCGCCAAAAGAGCACCAGATAAAATCACGGTTTTAATATTTTCAGATTATTTTTTTTTTACTTTTAGCTTTTAGTAGCCGCCCGTGATCCGATATTAATGGAACCCAAAATGTTTGCTTGTCAGGCCCTCTCTCTCTTCCTTTCTCACTCGCAGTGTTATGGTCATTCTGCCTCTGGTTTGAACTTGCACGGTAAAATCTCCCTGAAAACATGTTCTTTGGGACTTACTTCCTCCGCTGACACACTTTCAATTTTGACTTCTGACTCACCGCACAAAGTCAATAACTCTCGACTACTGTTTTCCATTGCAACATATGCCCTCCTCCGGAATCATTGCTTTTGATTTGATTTCAACTATGCAGAGGCATAGCATAAATAATTTTTATTGTACAGTTTCAATAGTTATGGATCTGTATGAGTCTTGATAATACATTAATGAATACTCTTTGTCAAGATTTACTAATTTAATTAGTGTGTAAAAAAACGTTGGACCTCACCTTGAGTCACCTCTAGCTTGTTGCGGTTTATGGCAGAATATTAAAAGTAACGATATTTGTTCTTCCACTTGATAAAATGTTGGCTACTATCAGCTTTAGGATATTAACTTAGTGGCTGCCATTGACGGCGAGAGACGACCAATCTAATTTGACTGGGGGGCTGGAAGCAATAGAAATCCAGCCTCCTAGGCAAATTGGATTGGACAATATCAATGGCAGTGAAGCAGGTGCCTTAAAGCCAGCAAAACCAGTTGATACAGATTTGATGTCTTTCACTGTCAATGGGAGTGAAGGAATTAATCATAGTCGCATCTGGTGGTCCCGTCATAGCATCAGATCATTCCTCACCATTGAGTTCCACTCCTCAATTTTCCTGACTAACTGTGGGGCAGTCATAACTTGGAACACTCTCCAGCCACAGCAGGGAAGGAAACCCCAAAAGTGTTGTGAGAATCAGTGACGGGAGTTTATGGCCTTCAAAAATTTGATTTTAGGAAGAATCTTTAATTCATTCATTTTCTGAACCGCTTATCCTCACAAGGGTTGCGGTGGGTGCTGGAGCCTATCCCAGCTAACTACAGGCACAAGGCAGGTTCATTCATTCATTCATCTTCCATACCACCCATCCTCAAAAGGGTTGCAGAGGTTGCTGGAGCCTAACCTAACTGTCTTCGGGCGACTGGCAGACTACACCCTAGACTGGTCGCCAGTCAGTCGCAGGGCACACAGAGAGACAGACAACTACTCACACTGCCACTGAGTGGGAATTGAACTTAGACTGCCTGCACCAAAGGCAGGCGGAATAACCACTGCACCATCAGGTGGCTTCACAAGGCAGTTGACATGCTGAATTGGTGGCTAGCCAATCGTAGGGTAGAAGGAGACAGACAATCAATCATTCACACTCAGACTCATCATTCAACCAGCCTACCATGCATGTTTTTGGGATGCGGGATGAAACCGGAGTACCTAGAGAAAACCCACACAAGCTTGTGCGGAAAATGCACACTCCACACACTCAGGACCCACCTGGGATCGAACTGTGAGGTCGACATGCTGTTAAAAATGAGTTGAGATTTGACTATATTAATAAGGAACTGCAATGGTTTCTTTTAGTGTTAACTACATTATTTTGTCCAGATTTTAACATGAGTGTGAGAAAATGAAGTGCAGGCTCAAATCACTGCTGAAACAAAGTATGGTATGCAAGTCTATAGTTGGGAACATCTGGACAAATAAGAATTTGTCCATATTATTGTTTAAAGTAATAAAGCTAACATTGGGTGTTGGAGGGAAAAGCAGGTGGTAAATCCAATTTATCAAAAGTGAAAAGACCTACTTATCACTTTTACCATTCCTTTAAATGCAGAACTTGTTTACAATGCAAAGAAAAATGCTCCCTTGTGATTTTTTTTTCGCCATTACAAATGGATCATCTTCAGAGTTATCCACAGTAAATATTAACATTTAATAGACAGTCGCCAAGCTTTGATGGTGCTGTCTATGTAACAAGAAAAAAAGAGAGACGTACAAGTTCTCGGAAAACATTTGCAGCAGCAAATTATGATCATTTGTAGGAAAATGATTTGCTTCGCTGAAGACCTACACTATATTCCATTTCATTCAAGAAACAGCCAATTCAGTGGAAATGGGGGAATTACAATGGGAGAGGGTTCAGTTTCAATGAATGAAATATTCAATTTTTCCAAGTCTCAGCAATACAAAATAAAGTCGTTTTTGTTCTTGAAAATACTTGAGCACAAATCAATTCTTAAATCCGAAAGCACAATCAGAGTTTTAAATACATAGATTAGAATTGTATGTGTTTCCAGAAGACAGCTATTATTGGTTGGCAGGTATTAGGCCCGGGCATTGATTGGTTAGGCTCAGGGTGTGTGTCTGCAGAGAGCCGCTGAGCTGCTTCTAATGAAAGCCAGCTTGATGTGGTTTTATATTATATCGAATTATAATATATTAGATTGATTAATCCAATCTATAATGTTAACACACGCTTTTAAAGTCTACAATGGATTGTTTCCCTTGCCTTTGTGTCTCGGAGTGCCAATCTCTGCACTGCCTGAGAGTGTTCCACACTGAACCCTGATTACAACAGCTATGTCATAAATAAATGACTTGATCATTTTAGCATGTCACAGAGCTAAAAATAGAACATCACAATGTTAGCCGGCCTGTTAGATGAGCTCTTTGTACAGACGTTTGACTTCCTTCCTGTTCCAACTTCCTTCCAAGGGTTTAATTAGATTATTTTTGATTTATACAGTGTCTTTTCGGCACAACAAAAGTCAAGGCATTTTCCATTCACATTTGCAGACTGGTGTTCAGCGCAATTATGCCACGCAGTGTTGATTTTGCTTTCAAAATTAAACATACCAAAGACATATAGATGGCAGATGGAATGTTATTCTGAAGAAAAACAAGAACTTGGAAGGTGGAAAAAAAACACTTCTAGGTGAGAGATGGTATGCTGTACAATTTGTATCATGGAGTGATTTGATTCGAGCTACAGAGTTGGTTTCTTTAGGAAGACAAATGAGAGGTAGGTTGTTGTAGGGAAATGTTCATTGCCATTATTACCTTATTTTTTTTAAATAAAAGTCACTTTTATTAATAGTTTGGCTAGGCCTGTGACTTATTCTTGGGTGTGACTTATATGTTTATTTTTTTCCAAGTGACAGCTGAATGAAAGAGACAAAGCATTCTAGTCCAGCCCTCTATTTTCATAGTCGACAGAAGTGATACTAATAAAGAAAATTGGGTTGGCTAGTGATTTGGAGTGAGATCGAGGTGTTTTTTTATGTAAATATTTGAACAAATGGTACATCAACAGGGTGCTTATTGTTCTCAATTTTAATTTTATGAGTTTAACATATGTATAGTGTTTATTCTTGCTCGCTGATAACGTAAATTTCCCCCCAGAAATGCAATTTACCCTGCATTGTGAAGTTTTTTTCTTACCCATAACCAACTCATAGTACATTTTTGGCGGGATGTGAAGTCCGCAAAATAGGGTATTTAAAAAAATAATAATAATAATTCAAAATGTCCAAGATAGGCATGTTACATTCCCTCATTACAACTACTAAAAGTTCAATGTTGGCAGAGTACTTTTTACATTATTTCTGTTTGTAGAATTCATTCTCATTAGTTACCAATGCTTGACTTCAACTTGTTAGGGCTTTAAAGTTTTTCCTCTAAGGTCCTGGTTATGTACAATTTGATGCCAGAAGAGTGAGAGGCATTCCCTAAACTTTTCGCATGAGTTCCAAACATATCCATCCCAGTTCCTAATCCATTCCCAAAGTACGTCATGAGAGTTTGCTTGAAAATGCTAAAAGCTAAACGTGCAACAGATGCGTCTGCATAAACACTATTTCCGTCAGATACCCGGGGAACGGGATGGCCTATCCTAACCCTGTGCTCACAGGTCAATGCAGTCACAACTGCTAGACATGTCATGATTTGACATCTGATATACTGGCCCCTGGCAACAGTCCTCAGCAACAGACACAAAGGTCACCTCAATGCAAGCAAGCTTGCTGTCCTCACACACACACACACACACACACACAAACACACACAGGAGCTCCACTCTAATCTGTGATGGTGCAGATCTTGCTGGCTCTGCTCAAAGAGTCAGAATGCACTGATCACCAGTCAGCAGGAGTCTGCAGTGGATGGAAAGGAGGGAGGGAGAGAGAAGGGGTAGTTTCTACTAGCACACGCGCATTCATATGACACACACACGCACGCACGCGCACACACACACACAATTTCTAGCATGCTTCTCATTTAATTATGGGTGACCGGGTTATAGCGGTATTGAAGTGTCAATCGGCTGGCGCATGCGCACGCGCAGACCCCTGTATAGACTCGGCACGTGCACGCGCGAGCCGGTCCCCCTTCGCCTTCAGTTCCAGTGGCCCTCACTCACTCGCCGTTGGAACTTACCGCAGTCCTCGCATAACACTCTCTCCACATCTTTCTTGAGCTCCGGCTCGCTGGCGTCCACGGGGGCGTAAGACGCCTTGAAGACGTAAGGCTCCCCGGTCGGGTCCATGAAAAAGATATATTTGTGGTCCTTCTCCACCGTGGTGCATGGGGCCTCGGAACTAAAGTCCCCGACGGTGACGAGCTGCTCCCTCTCGAGGCCGCCGCTGTTGACGGGCCACACGTCCAGCACTTTGACATTCACACTGTAGGGCTCCCGGGAGGAGACGTTCTCCGGGGAGGAGGAGCGCACCTCGCCCTCAATGACCACAGCTGATCGGTACGCTTGGTCCTGGAGGGAGTTGAGACTCGGGGCGTAACAGGCGAACGAGACCCCGATGACCAGCATGGAGAAATGCACTGGATCAAGCCTCATACCGTCAGCCTATGCTGTGGTGCAGTGCTGCTGGGCGGCGGAGGGAGCTGCAAGAGAGAGACGGCGGCGGCGAACGAGCTCCGGCAGGGGAGAGGCAAAGCGGCAGACCTTGTGGAAGTGTCCATGCCATCTGTGTGAGCCGCCGCTTTCCCCATACGGCTGCTGGCCTCGGATGGGGGGGGGCACACACTCAATAACACACTAGCACGCACACTCCAACACACACGCACGCGCGCACACACACTCTCACGCACGCACGCACTCACACGCTCTCACACGCCAGCCTAGGAACCGGAAACGGCCCGCTTCTTCTGCATGCTTAAAAAATGTGACTGCTGCATTCTCCTTTCCCAACCGCCCTCCGCCTCCTTTCCTCTTTCCTGAAAGGCAAAGCAAGACTCGTAAATTAGTCTTCTCTTCAATGCACGACTGAAACCTCTCCCTCTCTCTCCTCCCTCTCTCTCTCTCGCTCTCTCTCTCTCCAGCTAATAGGCTAGCATCGCATGGGTGGGCGCATTGCCTCCCCGGGTGGGAAAAAAAAATCTTCTGCGCGTGTAGTGGGAATCACAATAAACGATAAACACTCCACGCCAGCTCAGGCTTTTGATCCGCTTAAAAAAGTATACATCACGAAGAAGTCTCTGTTCGCCAAATCCGTCAGTCAGTACAGAGGATGCCGGGGAAGACCAGACAGGATGAGATAGCGGTTATCCGGTGAGGCGGTGCAACAGTAGCGCGCACCCTCCAACCGCGTCCCCTGCGCCCCTCATCGCATGCGTGCGCCTTACGTGAGCAAGCATCACCTTCCCGGCCACTGGCGTCCGATCGCCGCTTCCTGCGCAAACGCTCTAAAATCCCGGAGAAACAGCTGGAAAGCAGCGATGGTGGTGCATGTGGATGCAAGGCGGTCGAGCCCCCCCTCGTTGCCTGGTTGCAGTACGCAATGCACAGACACAATAGCGTGTTGCCAAGCCTCTCGTATAGGTGACCAGTGTGGCTCTCCAGTGCTCCCTGCTACACACTGCGGTTGCGATGAGTAACGCTGCGAAATGCTTTCAATGGGGTCCTCGGCTACAGCATGTGATGTAAAGAGAGAGACGCCGCAGCGACTGATGCACAATGTGCTGTTTGGCGATGAAATGCCATGTTGCAGTTGTCGAAGGCAAAAAGACATTTATTGAAAATGAAAAGAATTTGACATCATGTGTTCAGGATCAATTTGCCATCCAATATCCAATTTCTGTATCCCTCTGCGTGCTGGAGCCATTCATCGTGACATAGCCTTTTAACACTGTCAACAGCCAAGCGTCCTTTACTAGAGGTCAGAAAGCCTTTCATTGACCATCCCGTGATCAATGAATTCACGGTCATACAGGGCACCTAATGGGAAAATTGAAGGCAAGGGCATTTTCTGAGTGTACCAAAACTAAACAGCTTCCTCCATCTGATTCACCAGAGGATCACGCGAGCAACATGCTTGTCCAAGATTCTGAAAGTGCTTAGGCCTAATACCAATCACATAAAGAAGGCCTTAGGAACATCATTTGGATGAAGGTTTGGTTGCCCTCTTTAAGATCCAATTAATAATGCGCTTTTAATACCGGCTGCACCCCCCTTAAAAGAATACTACCAAATCTCAATTAATTGAATGAGAGCCACATTACTGGGATTGCTGCTCCAATTCCAGGAATCAGTTCAGTGACCCACCCCCTTCTCTGCTGTCTACTTATTCACTAATCATTCTTCTTTATCCTCATGCATTTAGTGCAAACCTCTCGTGTGGACCTCACTATGTCAACATAGTCTGTTTAGGACTTTTTTAAAAAGATTAATTAACATTTTTATTTTAAATGTGTAAGACTGGCGCTGATTGGTTAGCAATTTAGCACATCTGCCTCACAGTTCTGAGATCAAGGGTTCATTCCACGGTGGATTCGGACCTTCCTGTGTGGAGTTTGCATGTCCTCCCCAGGCCTGCATGGCTTTTCTCTCGGTGCTCTGGTTTCCTCCCATGTTCCAAAAAATGCATGTTAGGCTGGTTGTGCATCCTAAATTGCCCCTAGGTATGAATGTGAGCATGAATGGTTGTCCGTCTCCTTGTGACCTGTGGTTGGCTAGCCACCAATTCAGAGTATACCCCGCCTACTGCCCATAGTTGACTGGGATAGGCTCTAGCACCCCCGCCCTCCTTGTGAGGATAAGCCAGATGGAAATTGAAAGAATGAATATGTAAGTCTTTTGACCAAAAATGGTACTGCAACCCCAATCAACCTATTGCCGTGCATAACATCAGCCTACAAATCAGCACAGTAACAAATATTTCATTTGGTAATGCATTGAAAGCATCAATTACTAACAAACGTGCATGCCTAAAGTGGCTATCTTTGAACAAACAATCTTTTTTTCAAATTCTAAATCTGCATTTAATATAGTAACACAAAGATATTGTTCGAGAGCCAAATTGCTGTTGTATTTTTTCTTGCTTTCGTGTCTTTTAAGAAGCATATTATTTATCCTATATCCTATCCATATAAAATAACTATTATTTGTTGAATGGATATATTCTAATTACAAATGCTACATGCAAGTGAAACGTTTAAAAATTTTCTGATTCCTATTGACCAAAGCACTTCAAGTGCAAGATCTGATGAAAATGAGTGAGAACGTAAATGGTTGATTGTCTCATTGTGGCCTGTGATTGTCTGACAACCAATTCAGGGTGCCCCCTGCCTACTGTCACAGTTGACTGGGATAGGCTCCAACACCCCCACGACCCTTGTGAAAACACATGGTAATGAAAATTAATGAATGAAGAAATTATCTGAAAAAGTTATATACGTATTATGAGCAATACTGAATGGATGAATTTTATTTGTAATGAAGATTTTAAGCATTGTTATTTCCAGTAGTAGAGACAAAATTTTAAGAATTGATATTCATTTTCTGAACCGCTTTATCCTCACTAAGGTCAGGGTGCAGTGATGGAGCCTATCCCAGCTGACTTAGGCACGAGGCAGGGGGGACACCCTGAATTGGTGGCCAGCAAACAACCATTCAATTTAGATTGTCCAACCAGACTACCATGCATGTTTTGGGACCTAGAGAAAACCCACACAGGCCCAGGGAGAACATGCAAACTCCACACAGGTGGAATGACCTGGATTTGAACAGTGAGTCTGCCAGAATGGAATTTGTCACTTATTCAAAGCGCTATCCTTTAAATAACTAAGGGTTGCACACAAAATGTATTTGTTACGTCCACGGGAGACGTCAAGGCGAGGTAGGAGGGATTAGGACCCAGTCGCGGGGAAGCAGGTGAGGACGAGGCAAATTGTGCTCATAACCAAAACTTTAATAACTTAGGAGGGACCTTGCAAAATAACAAGGAAACGAAACATGAAACCAGACCGGACTAGGGAAAACACGTGGAATCGAGGAACAAGGTAACGTGGATGGATGGTAAGGGAATTTAGGCAGACGATCTGACAATGACATTAAACTCAGTGGGGTTTAGATAGACAAATCAGGGACTAATTTCGAATCACGCGCAGCTCTGCGAACACAACGGCAAGGCAGAAGGGACAAACGAGAGTTGGGAAAAACAATAGCAGGCTGCTCCTAACAGTAATCTTATTCGGACAATACAGTACCAAGTATTTTTTTCAGCTCAGTTTTTGAGCAATTTTATCATGTATCTCAAACATTTTAAGTGCAAGACTTCTCAAAAAGTAATTCAGTTTGAAAATAGCTTTGCGTTTGATTGGCAACATAATTTGACACCTGAGGCCAAATTACAAATGTTTTTATTTTATTTTTTATCTTACTTTTCATTGCCCCACTGAGTGCAATGGGAAAATAACTTCTAGGATCAGCTGTCATACAATATGCTTTTCAAGCTTTCATGGTTATTGCGGCCTCTTAACAGGATTATGTCTGCCTCATCCCATTCTTTAGCTGCAGTTTTATACAATTAGAAAAATTAAAGATGTAACACAAGATTATTAAATGCATTAGTCAGACTAAGAGAAATCAGAATGCACATACAAGGCAATTTAGAACAGCCTCTTCTGTTGAAATATCACATTTTCCTCGTCATCCGAGGTTTCAAAGTTGTTGTTATTATTTTTAATCAATCAAATACACGTGACCAATCTCAAACGTCAATTACCAAAATTTACAGTGGGCAAACAATGAAAATCAAGACGTCCTGCTGGGAACGTGTGAAGTGAGGCAAATCGGATTCCGCCTCTACACTGTGCAGCCTCTTTTAGAGTGGCCGTGGCAGCCACACTCAAGGGACGCAGGAGGGCACACAAACTGATGTTAATGTAGTTAGTTGTTTGACTGCAAACCAGACTGTACTGTGACTTTGACAAAGACTGCACACTTCACAACTGGTGGGGAATAAATGCAAAACTCACAGAAAGCTTCTTTAAACTAGGCCAGCAGTGTCAAATAAGTTTGTAACTAATACTTATGGTTAAATGTGATTACTTATTATATTATTTTATACACAACAATTTGAGGTTTGTCTGTTTATCTATGCTTCAATTAGAGAGAAAAAATTAAATTCAAAACAAAAATAAAGTTTGGCAGTCCGGTGGAAGAGTGGTTAATGCATTGGACTCACAGTTCTGAGATGGACGTTGCAATCCCCTGTGGGTTCCGACCTTCCCATGGGGAGTTTGTCCTGCATTGATTTTCTCCGGGTACTCCGGTTTCCTCCCACATTCCAAAGACATGCATGTTAGGCTGTTTTAACACTCTAAATTGCCCCTAGGTATGAGTGTGAGCGTGATTGGTTGTCCGTCTTCTTGTGCCCTGCAATTAGCTGGCCACCAATTCAGGGTATCTTATGCCTGGTCCCCATAGTTGGCATGGGATAGGCTCCAGCACCCCCTGCAACCCTTATGATGATAAGTAGTATGGGCAATGACTGAAAGAATGAATACAAATTAAGACAGTTTCTTTCTCAGGCTACTTAAAATGACCTGGATTTAGCCAATTCTAACAAATATCACACTGCTAAACAAATGAACCTGACTATGATTGTGTGTTAATTTGTAAACATGAACAGATGTAAACGTGTGTTACACGACAGTGCAATGACTACACAGTAAAAAATAGAAGCCTACAATGTATAATCGTCTGTTCTGGTCAATCTAAAGTACTCTGTACATTTGCTATATTCACATCAAAATGAAACTCCTGTTCCCCACCCCAGGTCAATAGAGGTCTTTCGCTATCGACGGATTCATTCCTGCGAGGCCATCAATAATTTCCCATTGAGAAATAATCCCACACAAATCCAATCACAAGGCAATGATTCATGGAATTTCACCAGCCTCCCTCAGACTCCCACTCGGCTATTCATTCAGAAATCTTTCCTTGACACCCCCAACGCATTCACGCTCGTCACCACGCGCGCACGTCGTTTGCCACGTTCGCTGTCCGTGGTCCTGAAAGCCTCACCCCTTGACGCCCTTCAACCTGGGCAATTTGCCGGCCATCTGTCTATCCAAATTACCGAGGCAATGCATGTTTTTTTTAAAAGTCAATAAATAGAGAAGGATTTTTCTTTAGAAAGGAGTTTTTGATTTGCAGCCCTGCGTTTCTAGTTGTATTGTGGTGAGCAACAATGTTGCAAAATCACCGTGAGTGTCTTGAACGTCGCTTAGACGCATTGAACTACAGTAACCATGGTCACTTTTGCCTTTTTTTCCTCCCTCCATCCCTCCCCCTCCAGTTTCACCCTCCCTCCTCTCTCCCTCGCGCACTTCTCGCGATAGCAGCGGAGCCGTTTTGACAGGCAGTCGAGGTTGCAGCAAGCAAGCAGAGGGATACACGGTGGAAGGAAGGTAAAGCAGGGAAGGCAGCATCATGGCGGACCGAGACAGCGGCAGTGACCACGGAGGGCCTACTGCAGGCCCTGGCTCGCTGCCGCCGGGTGCGATGGGAGCCATGTCCCGGCTGCAGCACGACACCGAGGAGCTCGCCTCCAAGCGGGTCGACATCCAGAACAAGCGATTCTACCTTGACGTCAAGCAGAATGTTAAAGGACGCTTCCTAAAGATAGCCGAGGTCGGCGCGGGGGGAAACAAGAGCCGCCTGACACTCTCCATGTCCGTGGCCGTGGAGTTCCGCGATTATCTCGGCGACTTTATCGAACATTACGCCCAGCTGGGCCCGAGCAACCCCGACTTGGTGCAGGATGAGCCGCGGCGGGCGCTCAAGAGCGAGTTCTTGGTGCGGGAGAATCGGAAATATTACATGGATCTGAAGGAAAACCAGAGGGGGCGGTTCCTGAGGATCCGGCAGACCGTTAATCGGGGGCCCGGGCTGGGGAGCTCGCAAGGCCAGACCATCGCGCTGCCGGCGCAGGGTCTCATCGAGTTCCGCGATGCTTTGGCCAAACTCATCGACGACTACGGCGTGGACGAGGAGCCGGCCGAGCTCCCGGAAGGCACCTCGCTCACGGTGGACAACAAGCGTTTCTTCTTCGACGTGGGCTCCAACAAGTACGGCGTCTTCATGCGGGTCAGTGAGGTCAAGCCCACCTACCGGAACTCCATCACCATTCCGTGCAAAGTGTGGGCAAAATTTGGCAACACCTTCTGTAAATACGCCGACGACATGAGGAAGATCCAGGAGAGGATTCGAGAGAAACGGGTCTCGGAACTACTGCCCGAGGGCCCCCACGGCGCCGATGACGACGGCGACGACGACTGACTGACGGGCTCAGACGCCAAACCGAACTGAGAACTCATCGAGGAGATGGGACTTCACGGTGTCGAGCGACTGTCAAGAGAGAAGAAGATCTCCAAGGGAATCACCCCCGACCCCACCGTCCCCTCCACACACGCACATAAGCACCACAGAAAAGGCAGCAACTTGGCTGTCTTCTCTCTCATTTGACTGGATGTCACCCACTTGATCACCACGTCACAGTAAGCGCTGCTATTAAGGACTGTAACATTTCAACTGTTTCTTACTTGAGTTCAGTGACGATGAACAGTGTTTATATCTGTCTAAAAAAAATTGCACACCTCAAAAGCTATTTAAAAAAAAAAGAAGAAATCAAAACTACTAAAGATTTCACCAGAAATGACAACAGAGCTCTATTATGTATAAGAAAAACCGCCTTCTCATCGAATGCGTTGAAATATCAGCACAAAGAGAACATTTAATGACAATATATCCCAATGTTTTATAGTTTAATATAAAGGTACGCAGACTAAATATGGAAACTCTCTACAGGTGATTGACCTGCAGAATGGCAAAAGCCCTTCTGCATGTTTGTGTTCTGAAAAGAGGGTTGGTAAATTACTTAGTTATTTAAATTTGACCCAAAAATGCACAGTCTAATTAATTTTAGAAAATTAATTAATTAATTAATTGAGAAAATAAAAACTCCATGCACTTACAAATGAGATACTAAGTCTATCTCCGTGCTATCTTAGGGTCCGATCCTCCTGCACCATGTCCTTAAAGACTTCAGTGGGGGGGAAGTGCTAACTTAGATGTACAAATTATGATTTTGTGAATCAGCTCTAAAAAGAAAACAAAATCCTTACGATACCCACGTTTTTGTGGGAGAATTTTTTTCAGTTTCTTTTATCCTCCCACAGGGGAGAGGGTCCATTTTGGGGATGTGCAAAGCTTATAATTAAGGGGGGAAAGACACGCCTACGCAGTGTGGGCATCCTCTCTGACGTCATTAGAACCCGTGCCTTATACACTCCGCCCATTTACGTGTCCTCACGGGAATGGTCCGTGACCTTTGTCCACTTTAATTTAAGTGTGCTGTTACTTAGGTGGAATGGCCTCCATACTGTTGCAAGGGCGGTAACGTTGAGAGCCTTGCGAGGTAGCGAGCGTGATGCTTTCCCAACGGCAGCGTGTTCTCTCACCCTTCGGAACGCTCCGAGGTGGCCTAGATGTTCCTAAAATGTCGTCGGTGGCTCTGCGCACAGCTGGTGTAAAAAGTAAAGCGGCAACAGAAACAAAAGAAATCCGCAGAGGCTCCACCAGACGGTTTGTCAGCGTGGAGCAAAGACAGAAGCTGTTAAAGGACCAGGCAAGGCGTCCTTGTGCCCTTTTATCAGTGCAGGGCTGAGGCAGTATAAATGTTATTATGGTGCTATAGCCCCGACATTGCTCCTTTTCTCATTTTACATATAATATACGTGTATATATCTATATATATCTATGTCTTTTTTGCTCTGTTCTTTTTCCGTTTAGTTCCCATCGCTTTGTCATGCCGAAAATCGTGTCAGGTTTCCCCCTCCTAGACTGGGGCGGAGCTACTTACAAAAGAGGGACATTTCTTATTAGTGTGCAATATTACATGCATGCCGATCATGGCGTAAGTGTCACTTGTATGGACTATCACAAGATGAAAACAATAACTCGGTATATGAATATTTGAAAGCATGGCAAAGTACTTACACAACGTGATGTTTTTTTTTCTCAGCTAAAAATTCTGTAAAACTCGGATCGGTGTGTGGGGTTTGCTAGTCCACCATGAACAACTCTCCCGTCTTTTATTCTGCTCCACGCACTTACAACGTGTACACTTGCTTTGGGGTCTTACACACAAGCACGCACATAGCCTCCCCCCTGCTGAGGCCTCATGTTGCTTTTGGAGCGTTTGGGAGGGCTCTGCAGTATTTTCAACAAGGCCTCTTCTCATTTGAATCCAAAAGTGTGCTTGGGGACTGAGCGCAGACCTTTTTTCTCACCTGGCACCAATCATTGGACGTGCACATTTGATGATTTCACAAAAAAAGTCATCTACATAGGTTTTCTAAAATTTTAGAAAAGGCTCAAGGTTGGTCTGTTGAACGCTTGAGTGAAAGTGACGGTGCGGACTCAACACCACCAATCTAATGTGATGGATTCTAATGATTACCTTTATACAGGTAACCTTTGATTAAGACTTTAGTGGTCCCATTTGCCCAGGTTTTTGATGAACCAATTTTTGGCTAAACTAGCATCCAAGGCGTTAGAAAGTCAAGCTCCAAAGGTGGGAATCCAACTATTTTTGGAAAGGTTTGCATGGCTAAATATGAGGAGAATCCAAGTGTGCTCATAAACGTGTTTTGTCAATGAATAACTTCCACATAGATCGCAATTACCCAGTCGTGTGTTGAGTCCTCTGTAAGAGAAAAAAATAGTTTTTTTTCTTACATGCACTATATTATTCTTAAGTGCCCCATTATTATTGTTTGTTAACAACAGGGTTTGCAAATATAATGTATACACCACTTGAAAACAGCAGTGTTTAAAAAGGATTTTAATTGAACATGCTTTAAAGCCTGACTTGGTTGCTTTAAAAAAGTCTTTTTTTTTTACATTGACCACATAGTAACGCATCGTACAGAAACTAAGGAAACAGATCTTATACCAAAATGGACAACAAACTGAATTTATACTTGGCGCTATGATTCAGATTTGACTGTCCCTCAATGAGTTTCTGATAACATTAACCACACAACCAACAGCAACAGTCTTTGGTCTCAACTCCACACAAACCACCCACTAAGTAGCTCATTCAGCTCTTCTGTTTGCACTCTGATCAAGTGTCAGCTCCATGATTGGCAGACTGTTTAGGCTAATATTGTGTATAGATGTTCGTAAGGGAAGTGGATCCCAGATTTTACAGGGCAGGGGTGGGAAAAGATGGTGTCTATGCACAATGGACAGATCCCATGTCACTATTAGGACATAAGCCCTTTACCATCCCATAAGAGATATGTTGTACCTTACAAAAAGATTTTATCTGTGCTGTGTATGTGTGTATATGTATATATATATATATATATATATATATATATATATATATATATATATATATATATATATATATATATATATATATATATATATGTGTGTGTATATATGTATATATATACACATACATAAATACGTACTTAGAAAATATATATATATATATGGTTTGTTTATATGGTGTGCCTCCTTTAAAAAAAAATTACATTATAAACAGGAAAAACATTGCGTTTTTCTTTTGCTTTGTATATTTATACTTACAGAAAGCATTGGATAAAAACAGATACCTACTTGCACTTTAGATATACTATGAGAAATACAAATCTGCATATAATTTTTTATAGGGATCTAATTCAAAGGATATGAATTACAGGCTTTGTGGTTATTGCTGGACAGAGATGTATTGAGTTCTACTTATTGAAGTATATTTTGTCTGTGTCAGAAAGTTTACTGAAGTAAATTGCATGATAAAGTAGTGCTATACACCAATATTGTTCTTTTTTTAAGTTGGTAAAAATGTCTGAAAACTGTGATAACAACCTTCTTGTATGTTAAAGCTCTCCTTCCTGTCAAAATATGGCCTTTCCTGACTACATGACGATGGTGCTTATACTTTGACATCAAGCTCATCCTGTACATCTCAGCATCATCGCGACTCGTGTCCTTACACTCTGTTTACCACCTTATTAAATTTATGTTGATGGCTAAAAACAAAAAGGAAAACAAAAGCAAAGGTGTGCTGTTTTGTACAGTGCTGTTTATTTTTAATGTTTGGGGGAGTCTTGTTGTCTGAAAAATGATTAATCATGCAATAAAATCTCATTCCATGTGTTATTGTCACTGCAGTATTGTATCAACACTACATTTACGGATGGCAATAGTTGCATATTTATTTATATATATATATATATACATACATACATACATACATACATACATACATACATACATACATACATACATACATACATACATACATACATACATACATACATACATACATACATACATACATATACATATACATATACAAACATATACATACATACATATACATACATATATAGTCATTATGTTTTAATTGGATTGACTTAACTCTCCTACCTTAATGGATAAATAATAAAAGGTATTATTTATTACTATGTTGTGTATATTAGTTAACATTTTGTGAACCAAATTTCACAGCCACTTTGCTCTTTTTGAAAGTTTTCGATGACAATGATCATATTTCCATATAATAAAAGCAATACTGTGAAATGAATAGCATCGTAATGAAAATTAAGAAAGTATCTTAAATTATAGTTAATAATAAATGTTATCCTCACTCAAAAAACAATTAACTCAGTTGGATTACTAAAAATTTTGGATGGAGCCTTTTAAGTAGTGTGGTTATTGCACTACTTGGGGTTGCGTAGAATAAAATTGAAACATATTACTTCTTTTAATTCATGAAGTAAGGATTATTTGATTTAAAAAAAACATTTCCCTTGTTTAACATCAACAACAAATATCTGGGCTAATTGTTATCAAATGTTTTTTATACTGATGCTTAACGTATTAAACATGAATCCGTACAATCACTTTTCTTGAGACATTTCAGATGAAGTAAATCATCGGGTTTTAATTAACGGGTGAATTTAAATTGATTGCTTTTGAGTTTTTGGAAATAGCAAAGCTACAGTAACTGAGTATGTTTGAATGGAAACAAGTTTGGTTTAAAATATTTAATGGGAAGATTCTTAGAGCCACACCGATGGTTTAATGTGAAAATAAACATTTACGTGGCGATGAGGATGTAAATTTAACAACCCTCATCAATAAAAAAAAGGTTGAGTTGGCGTGAAGTCAGAGCCTTCAAGGGCTTGTCTTCTGGACATTTAAATACTATCAGAAACAAAGACCGAGATAAATGTACAGATGAAAGATTGATTTAATTGGAATGACCATTTTTAGGAAGTAAATTGCAAGAAAACTAAGAAACGTGTGTACCAAGATTGCCGGTTTGCACATTTCAAGCTAGGACATTTGGGGGGGGCAGCAACCAACTGACACAGGTAAGGAAAAAATAATTATTGTTCGTAGATCGTTATCTACAATTCAATTATGACGCAGAAAATAATTGTCTTCTTCTAAAATGCCTTTAATATAGAGTACAAAGAAATATGTACAGTACATAATTGACGTCAGTGGCACCCAAGCTGCTGCACATCATTTTGGTGCCATTATTAATAAATCACAACTCCAATCTTCTCTATAAAAGCTTACTTTATGAAGCACATACTAAATATTCAGTAAATATGTTTCTTACGCTGTAGGAATATCTGGGTGGAAGAAATTTAAAAAAACAGTTCAGATATATACAAACAAAGTAAAATGACAGGTCTATGCTGACATCAAAGTGCCAAAGTTGTCTTTTTTTTTTACTTAACATGACAATCAACAAATATTTTTGTCACAGTCCTATTATACAGCACAGGCCTACCCTAGGACATGAGGACCAACTGTTAGCACAATAGTCTAAATGACTAAAAGGGCCTCTGTATTAAAAAAAACAAGCATGATATTCATCCTGATGTTACAAAGCTCTCTACTGCTAACATTATTCAGCCCAAATTTCCAGTGTAGCCCCCAAATGATTTCTAAACCTGTCCATTAAGAAACAGAAGAACTGAACCCCAAAGCGAAGACATGACAGCTCGTCATTCTATGGCACGCTCAGGTAAAAAGTCAACAAGTGCCTCACAGAGGCTGCGTGAGGGGTTCTAAAATCTACAGTTGTGTCATAAACAAATTACTTAGAACGGGTGTCTGTGCATTTGAGTGAGATCAACAAGGTGCTCACAAACATCGGTACCATCGCCACTGGCTCGACAAGCCAATGTTCTTGTGTTATCCAAGAGGAGCCTTAATGTGATATGTTGTTAAATTAGCACTAGATGACTGCTTTGTCTTCTAGGTCTTACTGAGAAAACCTAAAAATCCGCTTGTTGGAAAACAATTGTTTCATAATAAAGTGACCAACGCGGAGGATGTTTCGATGGATATTCCCCTGCTGAACTTGTTTTCCAGCCCCTCTTATGACACTCTTATTTGACGTTTGTGTACCAAATGGCTGCTACGCTGGTCCAAAAAGGCCAAAGAGGACAACACGATGAAGAACACAGGACTGAAAGATTTGTATGTTTGCTCAAAAGCTGCATGTCAAAAGAAATTGAGTTGTATTTGTACTGAAGTTTTTCTGAGGCGAGAAAGCCATTTTGGGATTCAAAAACTTCAACAAAATACTTCATGACCCCTGCAAGATGAACTTCTTCATGAACATTTTAAGTATTTTAACAATGACGGTGAGAATTGGTGATTTCATTCATCTCCTATTATCTGACTGAAGTGTAAAATTCCAGCTTTATTTTAAGAGGGTGAAAGTGAAAAAAAAACTTTCACAATGATACAGTGGAGAAATAATCATCACATAAATATTCACTCAAATCTTTACTGGATATAAAATGCTAATTATAGATTAGATGGGCTTTCTCACGTTGGTGAATCAGATTTTCACACCCAAGAATGACAGTAATTGTAGTTATATTGTTAAATTATCCCAGGAGAAAACGCATTAAAAAGGGATCTCAAACTTGTGGCCTTGTGGACAGTATTCTGCTTCCCCCTGACCATGATTTTTAACAAGTGTGTTTTAATAACTTACAGCGCAGGACAAGCTACCATAACTCAAGTTCATGACAGTTTTCAGCAAGGTTTGTCAATAAGTTGCCAAATTTTATTAGCCAATGTCACTTGGTTAAAACCAAGGGGAAAATATGTTTTAGTCATTCCTCTTAGCATGCTATGAAGAAAGCAGTAAGAAAGGTACAATGCTCAAAATATTCCAATAAGTCCTTGTATTTAATACTTTAAAATACAATATGGAAGTGGTCAGGACGAGCCCAGACTCTATTCCACCTGCCCCAGGGAAAAAAATGAATTTGAGACCCCTACTTTAGCATCTTCACACCAAAATAGTTTTAAGCCAATAAAATTGACATTAGAAATAAAAATTGCCATTATTACTGAATGCCAATCAACAGTTTTTTTTGTGAAAACCTTTAAACTAAAGCTAAGTTTCTAGACTTCAATCACAATCATCTGAAGACTGAGACTTAGTCTAAATAGTACTAGACCTAACTGTATTGAGAATTGCTTCCACTGATATTTCCAGGTTCATACATCCATCTTTAAACGCTTCCCACCAACTACTGTCAGTGCAGTCTTTTAAGAAAAGTAGGTTGGTGGTCATAACAACACGGCACAGTGCTTTAATTCAGTCACATGCTGATTCCCACTATAAGACGCTAGAAACAAAGAATATTTAAACACGTGTCACTATTCAGGGATAACAGCAAAATCTAGAGCTCGAGCCAGATCTGGCTCGGATTCAAGTTCTTTTTGATTTGATTCAAGTTCTTCCTGTTGACCGTTTGCTCACTAGCTAGTCAAGGTGCCGCGAGTAAGGCACTCAACTCCGAGCTTCTCCGGCTAACAGTTCCACGGGGACGGCCCTCTCTACACGTGTGCAAGGAAACGATGGTAAACAGAGTGAGTTCACGATCGTTTTTTTTAATTATTATTATCATCATATTAAGAAAGAAATAAATAAATAAATATGCTCGGCATGGGCGGATCCTTCTGAGTTTCAGGGAGTTTCTGTAACAGATTCGTGGCGTCGCCTTTGCAAATCGCACCCCAGCCAAAAAGTAGGTCCAAAGGGGGGAGTGTGAAATGCAAAGGGAAAAATGCTACAGTAGTACCATTTCCTCTACTTCAGCCGCTGCCTGCAGAGACTATGGCATCGTTCTCTTTGCTCAAACGTACTTTATAACACTTATTTTAACTAATGACTGCATCAAAGCTTGCTTTACAAATAAAAATACTGATGATGTCATAAATATTGATCACAGTTCCGATCATTTTCAATGTGCAACAGCAATGAGGTTGAGGCGGGCGGGGCAGGGTCTTCTATTGCTCGATAGGGTTTTATCACCAGGGTTGATATTGGTATTTTCATTTCGGTGGAACGACAAAGAGGGAACCTAATATAACACGTTACGTGACGCTGGTTTTGGCTTGGAGGGAGGTCGTTTTTAGGGCAGTGGTCTCTGCGGTCCCTTTCTCTCCTCAGCTCGTCGTCTGTTCCACAGCAGTGCAATCGCCGCCCCTCCCGTTCAAGCCACTGTGGGCCTGGCTGATGGACGGTGAGGACTTTGTCTTGCGTAGGTGGCCAGCGTGGACACCCTCCGTCATCAGGCCGCCCAAAATGCTGGCCTCGATCTTCTCCAGATCGTCTGTCTCAGTGCGGATTTTGGCCCCAAGAAGGCTGATGTATGTCTCATACCGAGTTTTCTGTTGAGGAGAGTATATTGGAAAAAAGAGAGAAATGGGCAAATAAGCAGTATGACCGAAAATGGTTAAAAACTGTTATTACTGCACTGATACACAAACTGTACATGGTCACAATTTGGCTTTTGCATTTTTCCCACCTGAAGAATCACCTCTTCACTGATTTGTGATCAGACCAAAGTCATGTCTAACATGAAATTATTGTTTTGGCACCATTTTGTGGAATCTGGTGGCTAGAGAAGGAAGGGAGGAGACTCACAAAATCGCCACCCTCTTGTGGCACCAACAGGTAATTACAAACTTTTGAGGTCGGGGATATTTTTCAGTTTTTTGGTTTTAAAAAAAGGGCTATGTGAAGTATTTGGCAACAGAAAAGAAAAGAACATATCGACACTGAAATATTTCCTTGACTTGACAATTTTGGTTTTTTGAGGAACGACACTTGGATCCTAAACTATTTTTTCCGACTGTCAAATGGCTGGAAATACCATTTGTCACATTGTGCTACTTTAGTTGTGTTCCTTAGCCACCAGGTAGCATAATACTAAAAGTCACAACAACAACAATACTGGTCTTGTTATACATGAAGACGACAAACACAATTGCTAACTTAGCTTAGGTGTTTTTGTTTGTTTATTTTAAATATATATTTGCAGTTGTTCTCTCTGAATATGTTGAAGGTTTAAAATCGCACCTTTTCATATCCTAAGGCAAAGTTGTCTTCATGTTAAAAATATTCAAGGTCCAATTCTCTTTATTTAGTTTTAGTTAGGCAATAAACAAAAAGCTGTATTGAAAGAACATGTTGAAGCTGCTTTTTCTAAAGGTAGGTAGCTAAGCAACAACTTTACTCTTTAAAAAACTCTATTAAATGCGTCACCACTCCATGTACCATTAAATTTTATGTTGTAAAAAAATAAATAAAGCACTGCATAATATATTGAAAGCAAATATTACCCCTAACCACAAACTCCTCTCAAAACATCAGTCCAGGCATTTGCGGAGTTTGAAGAGTTACATTTTTTAAAAATTGTATTCCTTCTTGATCCACTCTCGATTCACGCGAAAGCTTACTGCCGACATGCCAAATTCATAAGAGCTTAGCTAAGGAAATCAGCAGAGGATAGGGATCAAAATGTTATTGTCGTTACCAATAGTACCTTGGCTATCTACCAATAGTTCCTTGGCGATCTACCAGTAGATAGGGATCTACGTAATGGGTACTTGGTGTGGATAGACCAATTCTACGCCCAAAATATACTAGCTATACCACGTTTGTGATATACATTTATGAAAGTGGAATTCAAAACTGAGCATTATTTTGTTATTCATTTTATACAGCATTTGTATTAGGATGGAGTACATTGTGTTCAGAGAGAGCAAATCATATATGTCATTGGTGATATGCAATAAAGCCTTAGCATATGACAAAATAAACAACATTATGAAAAGAAAAGACCAATTATAAGCAAAAAATATACCTCGTATGTGAGGTAGTGCTCTTTGAGCCGATACTCCTCCCACTCGCGGCTTTTGGGGTCAGATGAGGGTGGGTTTTTCCGGTGCTCTTCCAGCTCCAGGCTCATCTGCTTCAGCTTGCTCTCGTGACTCAGCAGCTGCTCATCCTGCACCAATCGCATGCCAGAAAAACAACAGAAGACCCACAAGACAACCAATAAGAAGGCTTTGCACGGAAATAGAACATGTAAACGTATGGAAGGTAATTGAGAGCAGGTGTGGTTCCTAATTTGCAATCATGTGTAATTATCTTCTGGGAATATGTAAGAAAATTTAGATCAAATACATAAAACAAACAATCTTGGGGTGAGTCTATCCTACAGTTTAGGACTCAAATGTTTGTGGTAAGAATCATTTTTAAAACTTTAGGCAAAAGCTCAACTTTGGTTGGAACGGCTCCCATATCCACTAGGCGACACATTTATGCATATGTGAATTGGTACACGGTCGATTGGTCGCCGGTCTTTTGGTCGCCCATCTTTTGGTTGCCGGTCTTTTGGTCGCCGGTCTTTTGGTCGCCCGGAAGGTAAGTGATAATTACCATTTAAATCGTTGCTCAAATTCCCTAAATACAAACTGCGAATTACTATTTAGTCATACTTAATGCCCTTGTAATTATTAGGCTAAAGAAAAGCTCAAAATTTCCCGGACTTTTATTGTTTTTTGTTGGAGAACTTGTTAAGACCCTGACTGACGTAGCTTCTTAAAGGGACAACGCATGTACATACAAACTCTTATACACTCACACGTCGGCCCAGTGAAACTGCTCATGGCCATTGTTGGCTTTTATTGATGCGTAGTCGGTGTTGTTTTACCTTGTTTTGTCGCCGGTCTTTTGGTCGTCGGTCTTTTTGTCGCCGGTCTTTCGACCAAAAGACCGCGACCAAAAGACCGACGACCAAAAGACCGGCGACCAATCGACCGCACACGTGTGAATTTGTGTATACCTGCTTGAGTCTCGTTGATGAGGACGGAAGGATGGGTCGGCAAAATTTTTTCATGGAGCCAATGGCGGCGGGAAAGGCCGGAGCGGAGAACAGTGCTGCCACCAGATTTATTCGAAAGATCCACGACATCATCTCTTCCTCACTCCTAAAGAGAAAAAGCACAACGATAAGCTGATTTGGGGTAAGCGAGAGAAAAAGAGGGCTCTTCCGTTTACTCACGGAGCCTGCAGCAGAAAAACTCTCCAATCGGAGGTTTTGAGCTTGAGTACGTTGGCTTTCTTGCTATAATCGGTAGCCCGAGTGGCTAAAGCGTGGTGGATTCGCACGGCGTTCTTAAGATCCACCTCGGAAATATCAGCATCTGGCTTATACTCATCCTGAATGAGACAAATTTTAGGCCGTATTTATTGATAAGAATCACCTAAGTTTTTCATGGTAGAAGAGTAAAAAAGATGATCATTTGCAGCCTTAATCGAAGACTGTTGAAAATTTGAAGAATCAATCTCTCTCTGCAGGTGAAATTCTGCTTTCATAGAGCACATACTGTATTGAGCAATGGTGTGCAATTAGTGCACAAAGGGCCGCAGTGGGTGCAGCTTTTTAGTACAACCAAACAATAGGACCCCACTTCCCCAATCTTGTGTCTTACAAGTATAATCAATTAATTGCAATTTAATTGACAAAACTCTGCAGCAATGGTTGGAACAAATACGAGGACCCACTTTCTGGAATAATGAAAATAATCCGGTATAAGAACACCCCCATTCACCCACCGTGGAGCAGCCCATCCCTAATTACCAGCTATTTATCAATCTGTCTGGCTAGATAGGTCTCTTTCAATCTGTAGCAGATAGAATGTTCACCAAAATATTCCTCTGGACTACAAAATGGCATTAATTAAATCTCTTCTCATTTTCTGAATCGCTTTATCCTCATTAGGGTCGCGGGGACTACTGGCCAGAGGTGGGGGACACCCTGATTCGGTGGGCAGGCGATCGCAGGGCACGAGGAGACGGACAACCATGCACACTCACACCCATAGCTAAGGGCAATTTAGAGTGTCCAATCAGTGTCCAATCAACATTTTTGGAATGTGGGAGGAAACCGGAGTACCCAGAAGAAACCTACACAGGCCCGGGGAGAACATGCAAACTCCACACAGCTGGACCAACCTGGACTCGAACCCAGGACTCCAGAGCAGTGAGGCTGACGTGCTAACCACTCGTTTCACCGGGCCACCCCAATAATTAAATGTGTATAAAAGAAAATACTGGCCCCTCCGTTCACCCTTCTACCAAAAATTTGGCAATCTTAACATATTTTTTGACAACATTTAACCTAAGATCAATGTTTTTGAGTCAGAAAAACGCTTGCAAGCACAAGGCAAACCAGCAGAAGGCGACAAACACACTACATTTGAGAGACCTTATTTGCCTCGCTCTAAAGCACTCAAAAGCGCGTTGCAGTCGGACCACTCTACAGCATCCACCACATCAGTGACGTCTTGTAGTGTTTGTTTCTATGGCAACGGAGAAAACGGGTGGGGTGCAATACCTTTTGGAGATATAATATCATTCCCTTCAGAACCGCGTAGAACTTCTTCCAACCACGGCGACCTCGAGGGGCTGGAAAGTACAAATAGGAGTGAAATTGAGGTGAAATCGTCTCAATGATTTACAAAACTATAACGTATTTTGACATTCAAAAAATATATCAATTAAAATACTGACTTCCCAGTTTATGCATTACTCAGCTCTTATTTGTGACTCACTCCGTTTGCCATCCATGTCAGCATGGCTTTTGCGAGTCAGCACTCCGTGTTTGTAGGTTACGGCATTAAGGAGGATGGGGATGGCGATGAAAGGGTTATTACTGTCCGTTACCCTGGCAACACGTTTACTCCCGCCCTCACATTGCTCCTCCACCAGCTCTGACAGACTCTTACGTAGCTCTTCTTCTTCCCTGCACCCAGAAAAGGAAAAAAAAGATGAACAGGAGATTCACATAGTGAGATGCACCTTCTTTTAAACAGAACTGAGAGCATACTCACACAGCCCACTCGAGTTTCTCGTTCTTGATGGAGTTATACAAGATCTTTTCAGAAAAGGTCGAAAAACGGCATTATTAAATCTTAATAGCTGCACACCTTTCAGAAAGGCTAAGAGCTGTACCTTCAATAAGTCCTTGGGAAAATCACTGCCATTGTTGAGGCCATCTAGATTACTGATAAACTGTTGGCAAGACATCTTTTTTCCAATGTTCTGAGGAACGAATAAATCAAATGTGTGACAGTTATAATTGTTATGTTCTGCATAAGAAGATGTAAAACTTGCTCCTAAAACGCCCTTTTTATTTAGTCTTAAAGGGCCCAGAATGAATGCACTTATAGATCTGTCCACCTAGGGGCAGTGTTTGTCTTCCCAACTCTCCTGCTTGTATGTGACGTGATAAAGGTGCTGGTATATGGCAAATGCATATCTTAGTAAGCTTGCTTACAAATCATAAACATCCATGTTAAGTGTCATAAATTATACTTAATTCCTCATTTTACAAGATTTAGGTGTTATCTTGGGAAATTGGCATTTGATTCAGTTTCCATGAGTAATTAAGTGTTTTTGTTGTTGTTGTTTTCTGAATGTCCTACTATTGTTCTCTGAGGATGTAGCACAACTTCCCATGAAGGATGTAATGTTGCTAGTAGATATCTAATCAACAGCACCTCTGGTGGTTGCAGAGCTAACTACTACATTTGATTCACTCGTGTCAAGAAATGGAAAATTAACAATTGAATTCATAGCCTCCAAAAATGTTTGTATTGGCCTAAGAGCCATTGCTTTTTTTCCAACTTTATAACATTTCGCATTTAGAAAAGTACATCTCACGGAGCTCTGAAATCATATTAAATTGCTATCATTTTGGTGACAGCTTAATCTACTGAATGGAAGGCAAACATAGCATCGGCGCACCAAAATTGGGACATTACTTAAGAAACCAAAATGAGCACATTCGGATAGATTCCATTTTTGGCTCCAGAGGAATACTTACCACCTGCAGGGACATAGAGAGGCCAGGAAACCGGATGTGGTGAGCAGGGGGTTGGGGGGATTTGAAAGGGAAGAAAAGGAACCAAAAAGAGAGAAAGGATGTTAGTTAATGGAGGGCTATTCACTACACAAGTGTTTAGCAGGGGCAGGGTAGATGTGAGCAGTTTAGGGGACGTTTGATGACTACTGATTGTGCTATGTGGCTCACATCACAATGCTCCAGTTAGAAATGAACACTTGAGACTATCTAAGGACAGTAGAGACAGAAACAGGTCAAAAAGTAGGCTGGGAGGCAAGCGTGAGCAGAGTCAGCAAGACGTGGGGAGGAGGGATGGGAAATCTTTAGTAAGAAAAGAAAATGTAGATATATATTTAGTATATATACATTTTGGGTTTTTTCAAATGTGCAAGGTGATTAGATACACTGCTTGCATTAGAACTAATATAGTGTTAATACATACATGTCCATGTAGATCTGTGTTAAGCAGCATGAGAGCGCAGGTTAATGTGTGGGCTCCATCTGCAGAGGGACGACATACACGAATGAGGTCAATTTAATGTCACACAAAACACACATGAGCACATTGTCACACATTCTCTGACTGTGTAAATCAGAAGCGTTCAAGAGATCTGAATGAGTTGATGTCGCTACTTCAGTGTTTCACAACGTTTTTTTAACTCCAGCATGCATTTTGCATTGGAAAAAATCTCAAAGCACACCACCAGCTGAAAATGTCATTTAAAACAATGTCACTTATATTTACAATATAAAAAGTTGTTTCTATCAAAGTTTTTATTTATTTTTTATTTTTTACCAGGAATCAAATAAACCCCAAAAGTTATTCCAGGCAGAACATACAAACTCTACACAGGTGGACCAACCTGGAGTTGAACCCAGGGCACCAGAGCTATGAGGCCAACGCGCAAACCACTCAGCTGCCAGGCCGCATGTCTTACATTGACATATTTTTTCTTTTAGTATTTAAATCACACAAAATTCTTCATGTTGGTAAATATGGTGTTTCCTGAAGCAAATTGACAGGATTTAAGAGAAGTATTTGTAAAATGCTGTAATATATCTGTACATCAGTGTTAAAGTTATGAGTACACTAAATACTGTATTTGTATTTAAAAAAAACACTTGTAGGATTAACACGTAGAGGGAAGTTTGCCTTCTTTTGTGAGATGTACTGTCTTATATTCCTGATGTTGGATGCAAGCTTAAAGTGACGTGGGTCCCAATTTTCCTAAACTGCCGACACCCTATAATTACATTTGTGAATGTACTTAATATTGTGCTCAGTGAATATATACAGTTACTATATGTATAAATAAAAAGTACATCATATTCAATATATTCTTAGCGATAATGGAATGGATTATCTTCTGCTAGTTCACTTCATTAAGTTCGCAAAACCAATACTATTACACTGACCTTCAGAAGTGAGGGTTTGTAGATTGCAGTGGCAGAAGCGCTTGGAGAAATGCACAAGGATTCTCTCCCTTTCCTGTGTCTCCCCCATCAATGGAAAGGCTTTTAAAAAGTTCCTGTCATGCATAAAGGGTCAACTGGGGGTCAGAAGTCTCCTAGTAATGCTACGAAATATGCACATTCATCATGCTTGTCATAAATAGAATTTGAAAAGGTCACACATACAGACAAAGTTCACATCGAATACTGTCAAAAATTTTAATTACGTTTTTCAAAAGATTGTATGAGAGATGTTACTTGGCAAAATGTCAAAAACAGTAAGGAGTTGAGGATCATCCCTTGTTCATAAATCGAAACAAAATATAAAAAATAAAAAGTCTCCCCTTTGGTCTTGGAATTAAAAAAATCTAAATATAAAATGGATTATGTGGTTATTTTTTGTTTCTTTTCAAATATTGCATTACACTTCATTTTTATCATTTCAAGTTCAAACAGAGTCTCTTTAAAAATGAATGGGGCATAGCAAAGTAACCTAACTTTTGCACGCAACGCAAAAAAATGTGTTTAACATGTTAGGGTTAAGTACATTTTAAAAAATATTTTCTTGTTTTATGGTGTCTGTTTTCTCCATGTATATTTTTTTCACCTAATCAGTACATTTTAACCCTTAATTTACACAAATGGTCAATGTTCTTTATGAAGACAACATTTAATGTTGACAAACAAGAAACATTGAGAAAATTTGTATAAAATGAGCAATTTAAGATTTATTTTCAATATGTGCGCATAGTCTTCAATAAGCGGCCTCTGCGAATATGGCCACCATGGACATGTTACTTAGTTAGGCTATAATAGTGCATTGATGTCTTCATAGATGGATTACATCATGGTGTTCCTCCTTACTTTTCAATTTTTCCCATACTAAAATTAAAAAAAGGCTGTAATTTAGAAGCATTACATTGACTCACAGTAATAATGACTGAAATATTATTTTCAAGTCATCTAAAAAAACCTGTCTCTTTTGGAGGTTGATTGCTTTTTTTTAATGCTATTGTTGGGAACAGTACTCCAGTAATTAGGACAACATCATCTTGAAATCCCAGCAGGTCAGCTACAAGCAAGTGATGTGCTTACCGTCTGTCAGCTCTACTAATAACTCCACACGACTGCTTAATTAGCAGAGTCAATGCCCTGTGAATAGCAAATGTGACTTCCACACTTGTGGACAAGTCTTTACACTGCCCCGCACGTACACGTGTATAGCTGTGTGTGCATTACCGTAAGGCCCTATCCAGTGAAAAACCGGAGAAGTCAAAGAAACTCAGGTACTCTGACGCCACCAATTGACTGAAGTCATTACTGCAGAAAAGGGCAACAGTGAATCAGTGACCAAAACAGTAGAGCTAGGCCTATTTTTCTCAGTGTTCATGTTCGCATGTGCTCACTTTTTGCCCAGGTGTCTGGCCACATCGCAGCGTTTGAAGCCCTCAAGGTGATAAAGGCGCTTGGCGAGCCTTTTGGCTGCATCGTAGTCCGCTCGGCAGCCATTGGCCAAAGTGTCGGTGCTTCCACGCTCCAAATGCTCCAGACTGCCCAATTCACACTCTTCTGAGTCAGACAGCACATGTGTGAGGTTGGCATCGCTGGTGGGAGGAAAACAAACACATGAATGGAAAAAGAAAAAACAAACACATGACGAAGGAGGCCAGGAACAGAAACAGTCTAACATAGCTAATAAAATTGTTATTACTAGTGAATGTGGTAACAGAAATAATGATGTATATTGTTCATCTATCCCAAAAAAGGTCAACATATCTCAAACTTTAGTTCAGGTATTTCTCTGAAATTCTCCATGATGAAAGGTAAAATGCCACTTCGACATAGCAAGACTGAGCTTTTATTGTTTTAAAGATCCTCAAAGAAGCACCAAGTGTTCTCCCTGGCCCTTCAAGTTGCCCCTGAGCTAAACGGCATCAGCTGACCTACAAAACTGACAATCTCATGCTCACTAGCTTCAGATCTGGCAAATAATGGATACAAGAGTGTGACACTGAGGCAGAGTCCTCTGATCTGATCTCTTTTAGAACTGGATGTTCAACACTTAGTCACTCCTATTAGGAACAGTTATGCAAGTTGAAAAACTGTTAAAGGCCCTTTAAAATGTAAATGTCTTTTAAATTAGACAGACTATGAAGGAGAAAAGTCAGACATTTAATATTGAGTAATTAGCACCACGATTCATTGTTTTAAGTAAATTTTAAGCAATTATCTTCAAAAGGGTATACACTGTATTTTTCAAAATTCAGTCATTCATTTTCCAAACCGCTTATCCTCACAAGGGTTGTGGGGTGGGCTGGAGCCTATCGCAGCTAACTATGGGCAACAGGCGGGGTGGGGGGGGACACTGAATTGGTGACGAGCCAATCTCAAGGGACAAGGACAGGGACAACCACACCGGGCCGCCTATTTTTCAACAAATAGCTATATTTACATCACACGCTATTTAATGCATGTAAATGTGCTTTTTTTTTTTTACCTCACAAATATACTGTAGATTTAAACGCCCTGCAGCTCAAATAGCATGTACATGCACCATGTAAATGTCATGCAATGCAAGATTTAACAAGAACCCCCATAAATAATATGCATCATCATGAATAAAACCAGATTAAGCAATAAAAGTGTCAAACTGGCTGCCATGTATTACGACTCACAGTCTTTTTCAAACATTAGGAAAAAATCATGTACAACCACAAACATAATTATGGAGAAAGAATACAATACATGCTCAGTATGTTTACTCTTCTAGGAAACAAACAAAGCTATTTACCTGTTACATCTGTATGGTGTCATCACAAATGTGAAATTTTTTATTACTCAAGCCCAAGTTTAATATTCTAGCTGAGAATAGAAGGTTTGACATACCAATTTCATAGTTGAAGATGAATTTTCTTTTAATTCCTACAAACATACATAATGAAAACAAAACTGCAGGAGGCCTTTCTCAGCATAAACTCAAGCTCCTATTTTCTTTCATCACACTAAATGTCATTTGTTCATTTCCTCAGGGTGTGCATCTGTGTGGCATGTCAGCATTCCCACCACATGGATCAGGATTTTTTCTCTTTTGCATAATGAGATCAACGCAATTGTGTTACCCTCACAAATTCAATAAATTACAACCCATTACAATTTGTGATTTGCCAGTTACCATGGTCGCAGTGGAATCCAAATTCTCCGTGAAGGCTGCCAGGCTCAATTGTGCAACTCGTCAAAGAAAACAAAAACTGTCATGTGAATAGAAATTGACACTGAAGAAACCCACAGTAAAATGGTTCCATTCTCCCCCCCTTTCTATGCTGTGCCCCCATCCAAGGCCCTTGACAATATTTCTACATGCAGTGTTATGTTTTCTTTTATTTACTGATTCAATTAGACGTTAATTATTCTCCATAAAGCCCATGACCTTGAAGCACTTGGAGCCACTGCGCTCAACAAAACAAATCCCAAGTTGGCATTTATCCATCAACCGTAGATTGACCTTCACCACTCTCTTTTAAAGTATAGATTGTATCTGCTAAAATTACTTTGAAGTGGAGGATGTCTAGTCTCATCCTTGGGGACAGGGTGGGCAGCTGTTATATCCGGAAGTGTGAAACCATTAGAACAGTTAAGGGGCAGCCAGTGGACTTGGTCGGAGGGAATCTGATTAACCTTCTTCCTGTACTGCTAAGGGGGATGCGTGTATTTGCAGGGGTACATAGTAGAGCTGGGCGATAAGACGATAATTATCCTGAAATAATTTTTGTCAACGATAATATTAAAAACTTTTGATACAAATTCCATAATTTTAAACTGCAATTACACCAGCCGACCACCACAGAGAACGGGGGCACTGTTGTGAGATAAACGCTAGTTCCAGACCAAGTTGATTATTTTATTGATTTCATATTGCACAGCAACTTTTGGTTTGAAGGCAAATTTATAAAAATAAAGAGGCATGTTGAAATTTCTGCAGATGTTATTCTTTAGTGCAAGGGTGTCAGACTCGGGTTGGTTTGTGGGCCGCTTTAACGTCAACTCGATTTCATGTGGGCCGGACCATTTTAGATATAATATTTAGATATTTTTTTTATAAATGGATTAAATGAACTGGATTAAAATCCCTTTATATTCAGTTTTTTATAGATCTAAAACAATGTTTATTTTAGCTTTTTTAAATATATTTTTACATTTTACAAAATGATTTTTGAACTAATATCACAGAAAAAAATGATTCAAATATTACAAATATTGATTTAAAAGGGGGAAAATCAGGAAATGTAATATACATCTATACTCTTCATTTTAATTTGATCCTAAAACAGAACGTCGGCACTCATGATTTACTTTCTCGGGCCGCACAAAATGATGCGGCGGGACAGATTTGGCCGCCGGGCCGCCACTTTGACACCTGTGCTTTAGTGTAAGCAGGGAGTTGTCTTATCTTTATTGCAGAAAAGAACAGCAAAATTACTTTTTAAAACCATCATACTTCATATTCTCTTTTCTTATAAAGTAAAGTAACATCGTTACCTTCATTTTTTAATTTAATTACTTATTCACAGAAGTTTGAAGTTTCAAAGTTGAGACAAAAAGATGTGGTAGTTATCGAGATAATGATTGATATCAACTGATATATTTTTTTATCGTGATAACAATTTTTGTCATATCGCCCAGCTCTAGTACATAGCCAAACAAACCAGAGCTTCTGTTTATAATAATACTATACCACATACCACACAAAATAGCAAAAAAAAGTGATGCTATACTGTATACCTGCTCAGTGAGGACACCAGGTTGCATTCAAATGTTTAATTGCGTCAGTGGTGGTGACATAGTGAACATGATGGTGCATGCCACTGACTCACCTAATCTCTTTGGTGGTGCACGAATACCTAAATTGTGTCTGCCTCCAAGGTATGTGTTACACTTTACAGTATGTGTAAGCATTAGTGGGACTATAAGTGATCCCAGTGGCATGAGTGGAATGAAATATTTTGAAATTCTGGGATTTTTCACTGATCAATCCACTGTGGGTCACCATAGTACAAATCAAAACATGCAGAAAAGCTTTTGTGTATGAGTCCTATATTGTATGAGCACATTTTACTGAAGGATTTCAGATATGTTAGCTAGAAAAAAAATGTTGCAATAAGTACTATTTGGCTTTAAACTGGTGTTTCAGCAAATAAAGATACTTATGTGTGCAGAGTTGGTTCATATATTGATTTAGTAATTTGGAGACCACCCACTGGTCAGAGTACGTTCATGAAGATAACCACAGTGAAAAATAACATAGATGAATAGGTTTAAGAAACTATTTCAGAGCAATAAATTACAGAATTTTGTGAGATGATATAATAATTTCCAATTTGAAAAAAAAAGTATTTTTATTAAACTGCACTTTTTATTACTTCATTCCTATACTGTGACGCCATCTGTATCGGCCGAACTGCGATTAATAATAGGCCATTATTTATACAAATACACATTAAAAACAAGAATTAAAAAAAAAAGCAGTAACATTAGTAAGCATTCATTCGTTCATTTTCTGTAACATTAGTGAACGCGCCCTTCATATGAACACTTTTCCACGCTGGAAAGTCGCAAATTCGCCGGTAAATTTCGTAATCAATGATTTGGACTTACAGGAGTTGCAGCAAAAAATCAAAGTGAGCATCATATTCCTCTTTCCACATCGTCTCAGATTTGGCAAATGACTGGCGAAAGGCGCGATGTCCGACCGACACATCATCCGGCTCTCGCCCACATCTGTATGCGTCCGTTCGGCTATTCTACTCCGAATGTTAGCGCAGTCAAGGGGAAGGAAGTCCGCTCTCGTATAAGTACAGCCTATGAATGATACGTAGTCGTGTTATTCCGACATACTGTCAACGGGCGGTGAATAAATTTGGATTTTTTTTTCCTAGAAGTTTCTTGTATGTCTGAGAGAGGATGTAGGGGCGGAGCAGAGACTTTTCCTGATGCATGGGTTGATTCTTCTGCAATGGCCCCAACTTCCTCTGGGGCCCCTCGTTAGTTATGAACACTTCTTTTGCTTAATTTCATGTCGGTTTAAAGCAGTGTTTCCCAACCTTTTTTGAGCTGCGGCACACTTTTTGCATTGAAAAAAATCTCAAGGGACACCACTATCTTAAAATCTCATCTCATTTTCTGAACCACTTTATCCTCATTAGGGTCGCGGGGGGTGCTGGAGCCTATCCCAGCGGACTCCGGGCCAGAGGCAAGGGACACCCTGAATTGGTGGCCAGCTGATCGCAGCATTTTAAAATATTTTAATTTAAAACTATGTCACCGATATTAACAAGTCATTCTCATCAGAGTTTTATCAGCAGGAATAACATAATCTTCCAAAATTATTCCAAAATCAAATTTTGCACACTGACCTAATGTCACCAAAAGTTCATGTCTGCGGACCGTGAACAACTTCTGGTTCGAGTGATGCAAAATAATGCAAGATGCGGTTGTAAGTGGTTTGCGCCTTGGCCTCACAGTTCTGGGGTCCTGGGTTCAAATCCAAGTCGGTCTACCTGTGTGGAGTTTGCATGTTCTCGCTGGGCCTGCGTGGGTTTCCCCTGGGTACTCATGTTTCCTCCCTTATTCCACAGACAAGCATGGTAGGCTTGTTGGACACTCTAAAGTGTGAGCATGAATGGTTGTCTGTTTGGCTGGCCACCGATACATGGTGTACCCCCGGCGACCCTTGTGAGGATAAAGCAGTTCAGAAAATGAATGAAAAATGCACGGCTCTATAATACAGTGCTGGGTTTCCAAACCTTTTTTGAGCTGTGGCACACTTTTTGCATAGAAAAAATCTTAAGGCACACTACCAACTGCTGAAAATCTTCTCATTTAAAACGATGTTGCCTATGTTAACAATAAAAAGTCGTTCTCATCAAAGATTTTTCAACAGGAAGAAAATTACACCCCTAAATTATTCCAAAATCAAATTTTTCACACCGACCTGAAGTCACCAAAAGTTGATATCTGTGTACTCCAGACAACTTCCGGTTCAAGTGATGTAAAAATAAGTAATGTACCGTTCTTAGTCTCATACTTTTATGGCTTTTTCTCCCAATATTAATAAAATCTCAGAATATTACGCGAAAACCAAGGTTGTGCTTCGACAGATTTTACTTCTCCAAAAGTTGAGCCATAACATTTAGTTGGCATTAATGTGCCCCGTGAACCAAACTGAGTTTGATACCTCAGGTGTATAGTTTTTAAGTGTTAAATATCTCTGCCAGCATATCCCCCTCACCCCCAAACACACACTGCTAACCCCATTGCCTTCCATTGACAACATTCCAGTCCATTTAGGCAATTTTGTCATCTGAATCCAGTACATAACAAAACGTTTCTGTCAAACTACTGCAGCAGCATTTATTTAAGGCCCCAGATCACAGGGCATCATGCTGACACAACATTACATGCCTCCCCCCCTTCCTCTTTTTGATTAAGTGGAAAGAAGGAAAAAAGAAACAGATGGCTGAAAAGCCGCTGGAAGGTCAGCAACAACAGAAGATAAGAATGAAGATGCAACAATGATGGATTGGTAAATTATGTTAGCACAAGGTAACAATCGGTTTCATGTCTATGATTGTGGATGATTAGTCTCGTCTCTCGGTGCCAACGCCAAGTCCATTTTTGAAGTATACCCTTTGATCAGTCGGTAAGAGTTCCATGACTCATGGATAACCTATGTTATTTACTCAAGTTTTTCTATAACTGCTACTATATTATTAACATGATGCAGCACAGATGTAATATCATAGCAGCATAAACAGAAGATGACTTAGCGGCTTCTTAATGTATGCACTCAACAGTTCGGGCTTCATTAGTCAAAGCACTCAATCTTTCAAGTGACTAGAAAACATTTTCAAGCCAGAAAAAGGCCCAGACCACAATTAAAACATCAATATCCCCATTTTAGTCCACATCATGGATGGGATTCAACTAAAATACCTTGTGCATATTGATCATGTGACGAAATGCAACTGTAATTCTTACATTGTCTGAGCTACCCCAAAATAAAATCTTAGCACCCTAAAAATACCAATGACAATAGTGATTATATTCACCTTTATTATTATTTTCTATTGTTTTCACAACATTAAACGTCACAGTCATCTTCTTTGTATATCTTAATGCACATGTGTCAAGGTTGCGGCCCGGGGGCCAAATCTGGCCCGCCGCATCATTTTGTGTGGCCCGGGAAAGTAAATCATGAGTGCCGACTTTCTGTTTTAGGATCAAATTAAAATGAAGAGTATAGATGTATATTACATTTCCTGATTTTCCCCCTTTTAAATCAATAATTGTAATGTTTTAATCATTTTTTTCTGTGTTTTTAGTTCAAAAATCATTTTGTAAAATCTAAAAATATATTTTAAAAAAAAGCTAAAATAAACATTGTTTTAGATCTATAAAAAACGGAATATTCAGGGCTTTTAATCCAGTTCTTTTAATCCATTTATTTTAAAAAATCTAAATATTATATCTAAAATGGTCCGGCCCACGTGAAATCAAGTTGACGTTAAAGCGGCCCGCGAACCAACCCAAGTCTGACACCCTTGATATAGCCTATTCAGCGCATGTGCTGAAATTACTCACAGAACACATTGGGATAGCTCACTCTCGCCTCCTTTTTGACAGTCGGTCTTCAAGTCACTCATTAGCATTCAAACCATTCATTTGAATCGGATTTGAACTGAGATTGAGATTTGAAACTCATTTCCATGTTTACTAATCTTTAGTAAATTGCGTCTATCAAAAACAATCCAGGTAAATTTGTTCAGGCTCATTACACAAAGACTAAATGTGCCTCAGCCAGGAATTACAGTCGCTTTTAAAGTACCAAAATGGAGCGATTACAAACCACCGATTAACATCCTTTCATTTTCTGCCACACCATATATCCTGTTTAGAGTCACATGTTGAGTCTCTTAATGGCAAGTATCTTGTTAATTTTTTATTTTTTTTTATAAATGTATTTACATTTTTCAATTTGAAAAACACAAAATGTGGAAAAATTGTGTCATGTTTTAGTTTATTTTTTAATACAATTTAAGTGCATTTTTTACTGTTTGAAAAAAAATCATTTACCTTAGTTTTTTCATTAAAGCAAAAAAGGCCGTGTTCTCTTATTTCTACAGTCCATATTATTGCATGGAGGACTACAGAATCTCATCTCAAATCATTTCATTTTCTAGGGTTGCGGGGGGTGCTGGAGCCTATCCCAGCTGACTTCGGGCCAAAGGCGGGGGACACCCTGAATTGATGGCCAGCCAATCGCAGGGCACAAGGAGACAAACAACCATTTACGCTCACACTCATACCTAGGGGCAATTTAGAGTGTCCAATCGGCCTACCATGCATGTCTTTGGAATGTGGGAGGAAACCTAAGTACCCGGAGAAAACCCACGCATCCCTGGGTAGAACATGCAAACTCCACACAGGATTTGAACCCAGGACCCCCACTGTGAGGCCGACCCGCTAACCACTCAACCGCCGGGTCGCCCCATGACTACAAAATTTTAAATAAAATGTTATTTTATCAGTCAACGGTCATGATTTACTTTTGTGTAGCCGGGCTTCTTTGGCCCCCAAGCGTTGAGTTTTACACGTGCTCTAATCTATCCTGCTAAACCTGAAACTTGAGGAGGTATCTTTTGTTCTGAATACATCTCAAAATGCTAAAAAGCAAGCCTCGTCAATTCTGACTCATCAAAGTCAGACAGAAAAAAAGAGAAACGCGTGTGTAGAAGTAGCAACCTCCACTAAACCTGTTATTGTTACAGCGAGGCTCTCAGACGTGTGTGAAACACACAGAGTGCGGCTATATATAGACCAGAATAAATCTGTCAGTGCTCAAATGATTCAGCGACTGTGTGGGCCTGTGGCGAGGATGCAGCAGAATTTGAATGTATTATTGCCCGTGCGTGAGTGCATAGCTATTCCTGTCAGTGTCTGTGTCTATATCACTACATTACTAAGAACCCATGAAGGGATAATCTGCAGAATATGTTTGCCACACTATAGAAACATTGTAAAGGTTTAATTTCTCTAGTGTTGTGCTGAAATATTATGAAGATTTGTGTGCAAACACAGAACGACTTGCCCCAATGAGCGATATGAGGTACTACTTTAATTGTGCCATTATTCACATTTGTTTGCAAATGCACTGCATGATTCGAGCATACGTGCAAGAGATTAGTTCTCAAAGCAGAGCTGCCTCTGTGATATGGAATCAAATGTGCTTGGCTTTTATCTTCTCTGCATGGGCTTAGATCTGCTAGTCTTGAACGCAAGGGGGAGGAATACACAAACCGCATGTTTCCAGCGAAAGGCGTGCTTGCATGCAAATGCGCAGTCACAAATTCTGTACACATTTAAATTGGTAATCCACATTTAAATACACACATTACACTATGTGCTATAGATTGCTGAGGGCAGTGTTTCAGAGTAGCATACATGTAAGATGTAAGGCAGGGGTGTCAGACTCAGGTTGGTTCGCGGGCCGCTTTAACATCAACTTGATTTCACCATTTTAGATATAATATTTTGATTTTTTTTTTTATAAATCGATTAAAAGAACTGGATTAAAAGCCCTGAATATTCATTTTTTTATAGATCTAAAACAATGTTTATTTTAGCTTTTTTATATATATTTTAGATTTTACAAAATGATTTTTGAACTAAAAACAGAAAAAAATGATTAAAAAATTACAATTATTGATTTAAAAGGGGGAAAATCAGGAAATTTAATATACATCTATACTCTTCATTTTAATTTGATCCTAAAACAGAAAGTCGGCACTCATGATTTACTTTCCTGGGCCACACAAAATGATGCGGTGGGTCAGATTTGGCCCCCCGGGCCACCACTTTGACACATGTGAGGGATTTACTTGAAATTTTCCCTTCACCTTGTATTTCAATGTGTTGAAAATGCACAGTGTAAAACATCTGCAATGCTTTCCACTGTTTTATATATCCCCTTGAGGCCTGTGGTCTACTTTACTGCAAGGCGCCTGGTAAGAACAATTAATATAGGAAAGAAGGAGATTTACGGTGCTTGTCTAGGTTGGTTTGGGGGTGTGAGATTTGTGTTTTAGTCTCCGTTGGTTGGGGGCGTAACATACTCTTGAACAGGTTTGCCATGGTGTTTTTACCTTGCATTTGCAATTTTAAGTACTATAACTGCCGGGAAATGCGTTTGGATCTGGTCCCACTTTTACTAATTAACATAACATTGGCTGCTGTTAAAGGTAACAGACGTCCAATCCATTTGAACTGGGAGAATTGGCAGTGAAAGATTACATTTCAGTGCTACTGACATCCAATGGTGAGGATCGGGTTGGAACAGAAGAGGATAACTTGCAGTTCCATTGCAGGGGAACTGTTTGCCTTGACCTACATCTGCTTAACAGCTGTTGTGAGTCATAAAAGAAGATATCAGGGGTTCACTCCAGGTCTTGAAATTGAGTAAAAAAGAACAACTCGAGAAATATATCAAAGTTGGAAACATCCATCATTAGCAACAGACTTAGTTGACTATATTAGCTGGCAAAATGTACATGTGAAAATCTTCGTTGAGTGGACCTTGACAGCTGGTCCATTGTGAAATAGATACCATCTTTGAAAGAAAAGTACCCCACCAGATGTATCCACTCGTAAATTAATTGGTCAAATGTGCAAGGCAGCTTGCGTGGTGGGGCAATAACATCTCCCACACACAAACTGTAGACCAGCCTGTTGGGTAGAGGAAAGCTGAAGATGATGATGTCATTGCATAAACAATAGCTCTTTCATTCTGGCACTTTTGGTCAGGAAGCAAGTCTGTGCCTGAAGCCTAACATCTGTAGATGGGGGGACCCACATCATCTTATCAAAACTTACTGAGCTGTGAAAGCACCAGCAGAGCCTATAAAACAAATCCCAACAGTTAGCAGATGAGATCATGTCAAAGGTCTCCCATCTATATGGCATTCCTGTCGTTTTGGAACTGGAGAAACAGTAGTGGGCCAGGGGGGGACCAGTGTGTGCTAACAAACCAAATAGAATTGCTGCCATAGTTCAGGTTTCATGGCTCTCCCCATATGGTTTCTATTAAAACCTCCCCCCTTCAGTAGCGCTCATTTGTGTTCTTTAGCCATGGTTCGAACGATTAAAAGGTACTCGTTTGTATTTTTGTTTAACCCGGTCTTCGGGGCTCCGCATTGTATGGATCAGAATCGATTCTTATGTGTCAAAGCAACATGACTGCTTAGCAGAGGTGAAGTGACTAACACAGGGGTGGGCAAACTGTTCCATAAAGGGCCGCAGTGGGTGCGGGTTTTCATTCCAACCCATAAAGAGGACACCTTTTCACCAATCTGGTGTCCTACAAGTGCAATCAGTGGATTGCATTGCAGTCAGGTGCTTCTTATTTTCTACAGAACTCTCATTGGTCAAAGTGTCTTTGCTGTATCGGTTGGAACAAAAACCAGCACCCACAGCGGCCCTCGAGGACCGGTTTGCCCACCCCTGGACTAACATCTTGTCCTTGGATATTTGCCTTAGAAGTCTTGGAAACTGAAATTTTCAAATTAAGTCCATTAAAAAGGGTTGTGATGGAAAGTTTGCAATTCTGTGTTTCTTTAGTAAAGTTTTTTTCTAAAAAAAAAAAAAAAAGGCTTTTGCGTTATTGAATCTCTGCTTTGGGGCTAAATTTTTGTCATCACGAAATCTAAAACTTGTATCACTAAAGGGGAAAAAAATCCTTCATGAATTTTCATGAATCCCAGTCATTTACATTTAAACTAATCAGGCTCATTATTATTTCCAGATTTTCAACCTTAGTATCAATTTACTTTGACATGTCAGTACATTTTACTTAATTAAAGTCACTATAAATATTCATTGGCTTTTTAGGGCTACATGAACAAGTGTTCTTTCGCTGCCAACCCTCCGAATTCAAGCCGTAGAAACATCTTCTACTGACTCAACGTCAGAGTAAAACATCATCATTTTAGACTGATAGATGAGTTGTCAGTAGATATGTTCCCTGTAAAACTAAGGAGAACAAATTACAGCCTCATTTCTATTTAATTCATTTCAGTTTTGAAGTTAAATTAATTCCAATGACTGTGATTTCACATTTATTTTTCAGTCGAGTGTGCTCTCAGTCAAAATAGCCTGGTTTTTGCTTATATGTTGACTTCACATTCCATAAATTTACATTTGAGAAAAACCAAATAACAGAAACCAATTTCTCCTCAATTACCAACCTCTCGCCACCTACTGGTTCAGGCAAGGTTGCAACAAAGTATACTGCAAGATCTGCATCATGCTTTAATAATTCATTCATTTTCCATAACGCTTAACCTCACAAGGTTTTTTTTTTGCAAATGGACATCTGCCATCACATCCCTGTAAAAGGTGGCAAGACACATTAGATTTCTTCTTCCTCTTGCTATATAATTAGTAAATTGAAGCTTTGTGTTCTTATAGTTTTGTGCCAGTACTTAACTGGTATAGGATCCAGCATCCCCCGCGTGAGGATAACCGGTTCAGAAATTAAATGAATGAATGAATAATAACATATCCATGATATATGGTTTATTACATTGCATAATCGAGCGGCCAATGTATATAGATTGATGTTTTTATAATTTTTATTAGTTTTTTATCTTGTATTCACTCAAATAATATATGCCTTTATTACTATTATTATTTACTATAATATAATCTGGGTGGGGGTTAATACATTTATCGACTCTTATTATTATGTGTCCCAGATATGCTGAATTTGGACTAAAACTCTAAGAGGTAGATATATTAAATAATGTTTGGTGTTGTTGACTGTTATTTAGGTATATAAGAGGAGTATAAAAGGTGAAACGCAAACTGTGAAATGTAAGACCTTACCTAAGCGAGTTGTGCATGGCTCCACAATCCTCCAGGGCTTCCTGGGAGTCGCTATGGTATCCATTGGGGATGGCCCAACGTCCAGGCTGACTGAGAACAAACTCCGACCTGCTCCCGGGTATGGTGGTCCTCAGTGGGCTTGCTTCTACACCTGCCCCAGCCCCGGCTCCACCCCCGTCATCGGGATCAGCGGCCGGGGCATCTGGTCCGGCCTCAGCCCCATCCTGCTCTTCAACCGTTGCCAGCTCCAGCTCCAGGGGCTCGGGGCCCTGTAAGAGAGCCCTCTGTTGGATGAGCGGCGTCAGTGGAGCTTCAAAGCTGACGCAGCTGTCAGTCTCGTCGGTGAGCGACAGCACATCCAGAGAGTCCAAACTGCTGTAACAGGTCCCGCCTCTCAGCAGGGCAGACTCCACAATGCGCTCAAACGTGGAGCTGAATCCATCCTTGTTGTCCAGCTGACCTTTCTGTCGCTCTTCTTCCACAGCCGTCTCCTGTTCGTCCTCGCCTTCCGCTCGCACCTGCTCGACAACCTGCTCAAACGCCGAGCTGAAACTGTCCTGGTTTCTCCTTCCAGCTCCTTTATTAGGCACATCTTCCTCCTCCTCTTCCTCTACTTCTGTGTCAGCCTGTTCCACAGTGGTTTCAAAGTCAGAGCTAAAAGTGTCCAAGTGAATGTGAGGCCTGATTTCATGGCCTTCGTAGTCCACTTCAGGAACTTCGTCGTCTTCAGTCCCGTTCATGCCGTTTGTTAACCTGTAGAAAGAGGTAAATATATTTTGCTTGTGCTTTAATCAGGGGTGGACAAACTGGTCCTTGAGGGCCGCTGTGTGTTCAGATTTTTGTTCCAACCGATCCAGCACAGGCACTTTGACCAATGAGATTTCTGTACAAAACAAGAAGCACCTGACTTCAATCCACTGATTGCACTTATACGACACCAGATTGGCAAAAAGGTGTCCTTTTTATGGGTTGGAAAGAAAACCCGCACCCACTGCGGCCATTTGTGGAATAGTTTGCCCACCCCTGGCTTTAATCATAAGACGGACTGGGTCGTTCGTTTCACAGTCACTGTTGAATTTGGCTTGAATGAAAATTTAAGAAACAGCTTAATGAAGTACTTGAAAAGTACATTTGTACTCTTATCCCATTATGTTTCTTTCTATTCATATACTTGAAGTATTTTGCGTTTTTTTAAATAAAATTACATTTAAAAAATCACTTTCAATGATAAAAATGCTCCGCATGTATGCTCATGAAATCCAGTTAGCTTAATTACAATACTCACATTTAGTTATAAATAAAAAATAAAAAAGCCAATCAATGAAATGTAACTCTGAGTGGCATTGACGCTGATAGCTGTCCAATCATGTGGCTCTGTTTCGATTTGGAACGAGTTTGTTACTGGTAGACATGCATTGCATTTTAACTTTGATGACTTTTTATGAGCTTTGATGTCATTGGTTTGTACTTCTATAGCAAAATGTAATACAAATCGAAACAGTAAACATTTTTTCCCCCGCTTGTAAAAATGATACTACCCAGAGTACTATATGAGCCTGTTTAAGGATATTAAACCTGATAAAAGGGTTGATAAAGAGCTTATGTGATGCTCGGTACAAGTGGATCCTCTGCCAAAAACAGATTCAATTTTGTGGCGATTTCCATGCACTAAGCCTGAGTTGACCCGAGTGATGCACATTAAAGGAACTGCAAATCATATTTTCATCCGCTGTCATCCATCTTAGAGATCTCGAGTTAACATCTACACATCGAGATAGTGACAGAGTAATCTTCCGCTAAAAGTGATGAGCTGTGAAACTAACCGTCCAGCTTGCTGGAGCCCAGTTGCTTCGTCCTCTGTGTACGGTTGCATCTCTTCATTACTTCCACCCTCTTGGTCTTCTTTCATCTCATCTGCAGCGTGTGTTTTCTCCTCTCCTGTTGAGCTCACCTCATCCTTCCTGCACTCATGTCCGTTTGACGCATCGCACTCTTCCTCCTCCCCTCTGTCTGTCTGTTGATCGTGAACATCAGCACTCTCATCCAAATCACCTCCTCCTCCCGCCCTCTTTATGTCTGCCCCCCCGTCAGCATGACACCGTGTATCCTCCTCTCCTTTCTCTTCTTCTTTCCTCTCCTCTATGTCTTTCTTCCCCTCTTCGCTCGGGTTGTCTTGCTCTCCCCGATTCAGAGCCTCTGCGGGCAGGTCGTTGGTAGTTGAGACAGGTTCTGTTGTGTTTTCCGATGGGGTGGGTGAGGGCAAAGCCTGCCCCTCCTGGGTCATGTTGCTCCTCACGACAGGGTGCAGTTGTTCACTCTGGTCAGGGTGGAGAACCAGAGAGATTGGCAAATGGGCGGGATTCTCTGGAAAAAAAATAGTGAGAGAAGTACATTAAAAGCAGCAGAGAGATTACTAATATAAGGAACCTATTGTGGACAGTCCTTGAACTTTTTTTTTCATTGTCAGGCTGGTGATTACAGAATTGGAGCAAACAAGCGACCTCTGATTGCACGGCAGAAAACACTGCAAACTTCCCAGCTTCAGCTACCTCGTGGTGTAGAGGTTCACTGGCCTGACTTTGGTGCGGGGAGGCGTGGGCTCAATTCCTGCTGGTGGTGGTGTCATTGTGAGGGCACGTGCTCGTTTGTCTCTCTGTGTACCCAGTCAAGGTTGCAGTCTACTTTTCACTTGAAGTCAGCTGGGTTAGGCTCCAGTAACCCCTGCAAGCCTTTTGAGGATGCACAGTATGGAAGGTGAATGAGTGAATGATTGAACTTGCCATCTTAGCCAACAGAGTGGCACATGCTGGGCCCATAACGGGAGAAAACACTGTGAATTTCACTCCTCAGAGAGCAGAGTGGTGCAGTGGGGGGGTGCTGGGCCCATAACCCAGAGGTTGATGGATCAAAACCATCCTTTGCTACATGGGTCTAATTGTCATCCCACTGTAGTGTTTATGGTCATTAAAACTAGTACATGGTTTTTAGAACCGAACTCTGTTTGCAGCGGAGAACACACTGCAATCTGCACAGCTTCGACAGCAGACTGATGCAGTGGAAGCGTACTGGATCCGTAACCCAGAGGTCGGTAGCTTGAAATCATCCTCTGCTACATGAATCTATCAGTCCACCCACTTCTGTGTGTATAGTCATGAAAACTGGCACATGATTTTAAGAACCGACAACTAATTGAACGGGAGAAAACATTGCGAACTGACCTATTCAGACAGCAGAGTGGCGCAGCCATAACCCAGAGGTCGATGGATCGAAATCATCTTCTGCTATCTCGATCTATTGTCCACTTATCTGTGTATGGTCATAAAAACTGGTGTGTGATTTTCAGTATCAGCCTCTGATTGCAAGGAGGAAAGCACTTCCAAGTTTAGACAGCAGAGTGGTGCAGCTGAAGTGCGCCGGGCCCATAACCCAGAGGTTGATGGATTGAAACCATCCTCTGCTTGATCTATTATCCACCCACTTCTGTCTGTTATGTCAAAAAACTGGTACATCATTTTAAGTACTGACCTCTGATTGCAGACTAGAAAACACTGCATTTTTCAAATATTAGACAGCAGAGTGGCACGGCGGAAGCGTGCCGGGCCCGTGACCGGACGTTTGGTCGACGGACGTTTGGTCGACGGACGTTTGGTCGACGGACGTTTGGTCGAACGTCCGGGTACCGCGGGGCCCATACCCCAGAGGTCGAAGAATTGAAACTATCCTCTGTCATACAAGTATGTATTTGTCCACTCACTACTGTGTGCAAAACTGGTAAATGATTTTAACTACCGAACTTTAACTACCGGTGAGAAATTACTGTAAAATACCTATAATTGGCGATGGTATACTGGACCCAAACTCACAGGTCGATGGATTGAAAACATTCTCTTCAACCTGGATCTTTTTGTCACTCCAGTACTGTGTCAAAGGTGATTCTAAATGATAAAACATTCTCAGTACCGATTTCTAACTCCAGTGTAGTAACACTGCCAAACTAAAACATATTGAATTAACTATAAATGTGACGGTTATCATATGTGTTACAGCAAAACGTAAATATTTTCCAATGCAAGTGACAAAATGCTTTTCATCAGGTTAACCTTTCACTCACTTTTTGAACTAATGTTTTGATTTAATAAGGCTATAAAATTTGGTGTCTTTGGCTCAAAATGATGACACAAATCATTCAGAAGCCAAAATTCCAACTAGGCATGTAACCTGTCTTTTTTCCTTTGTTCTCTACAAGTGATTCTTTCAAATAGATTTCTTTGTCCTCCTTGACAGAAAATGCATTAAGTTATTCAATTGCAGTATACTGTAAAATGCGGCACTTTTTTTATTTGTGTGATTTCCCGAGACCGTGTGTGTGTCTGCTCCTGTCCTCTAATCCCCCTTTCTCTTGTGTGATGATCTCAAAGGACTCTCTGACTGATCCCTCGGCAGATTCTTTTTGAATTTGTGAGCTGTAATTGGCTGACTCATTTTCTTCACGGGCCTATATTAATTGGAACTATAATCTATTTACCAAATGTTGTCAATATATTCCATCTGCAGGCTTCGGTCCCTGTGGTAGCACATAAGAGTGGTTCATTTGATTCGATTAATTTAATGCACTACAACACATTTTTAAAATGTGCATATAAAGTCGCATTTTGAATATTATCACAACAACTAACAAGCCCTCTAGCTCTCATTACTCATTGTAATTAAATCCAAATAGCCCTGTGCCATAGTGTTGTATACAGTGGAGCTTAAGTAATTACATAGTGAATGCAAACAAGCACTATTAGCATCCATTTATAACTATACAAACACACATCTGCACACATCAACACGTAGTCAAATGTGAGCACATTCCAAAGCAAAACAGTGACACTACTCCATAAATGGAAATAGTGAACACTTATGAAACCAGACATGGAAAGTTGGAATTCACTTTGTGTCTGTCTGCAGCGTACCGTTTCCTTTCCCTTCCCTCCTCTTCATCTGTTCCACATTATGTTTTCTAATATCTCTGTCTAAATCCACTATCGGATTCCCATTTTGAACTAATTGAGCTAAATGGGCCTTAGAAAAATAGGACAGTGGTACTACAGTGCATTGTGATTTCCACTACTGAGGAAAACAGATGTGTTCTCACACATCTCAGAAGGATTGATGGAGCATCTGTGCTTGTTGAGTGTGTTTTTTGCGTTTATATAACAGCTAAGGGATTCTTCTTGCAATTCCATGTTTCTCAGCAGAACGGTGGAGCTCTTAAACCTTATCTAAATGCAGTGGCCGGCCGTCACGGCCTTCAAGGCCTTCTCTGCTGGCCTAAGAAATATCTGAATCATATATTATATTTTGTCCATCGATACTTAAATAATTCCAAATTGTCTGTTAGCTTCCTTTCATTGCTTTTCCCCCTGGTTGCACTGCTTCCAGATGTGTGTTTTCATATTGAAGCATTTAACTAATCACATTTCAGCCATTATTTGTTGCCAGGGATAGAAATCTGCCTCAAGGGCTTCACAATCAGTTCTGCGGGCTCTGCCGCTTTAAACAAGCGTCGATAAGACTGTTGCTTTAACGAATCAGATTTCGAGTTGGCAACACCACAATGCATTGTCGCAGGTGTAGGGATACGTCATTGCCTTGTCGCAGGCGTAGGGATACGTCATCGCTTTCACCAACTATGAGGCTAGTCATTAGCCAGAGCTACCAAACTGTATTTGGAGCGGGCTGCACAAGCAAATATATTGTTGTGTTGATTTAAAGCCATTTTCAAGATGGACTATGCCAGAAATACGACAGGACAGGCTTGACTTTCAGCATTAGCTTCGATGGCGATAGAAGAGAAGGAAGAAAGAAAGGAGGATGGATATTGTGTACAGTTAAAAATGATTTTTGGTGAGTAAAATATGGCTATATTCCTAAATAATATTTCAATTGTGGGCCAAGTTCTGATATCTGAAAAGCTCCAGTGTTTGTATTTAATCACTAAATGCTGCTAGGAAGTGGATTTTACCCCATTTTAGTGCAATGTTTGCCGTTTCGCGTATATGGACGTATCAGCGTTCATCGCTGTCTTTTTCCTGGGGAAATGATACTCCGGGCCCGGTTCTGATGTCTAAAAAGCTCCAGTATTTGTATTTAATCAATAAATGCTGTTTTCGCCTGGATTCTACCCCATTTTCGGGCAATGTTTGCTGGTACGCTAATGACGTTCATCGCTGTAAATCACCCCCTGGCCCGGTTGTAATGTCTGAAAAGCTCCAGTATTTATATTTAATCATTAAATGCTGCTAAGAAGTGGATTTTACCCGTTGAAGGCGCTACGAGAAAATGCACGGACCGCCACTGTCTAACTGCTTTAATTTCACTCAAACTGGCATGGCACTCACACAACCAATCAGACAAATAAACCACCAGTGAGCATGATAAATAATCAACTGTGACATGTTGCTTTTTTAGTTCAGTCTTTTGTGTTTCAAACCCACACAGACACTTCACGCATGTGTATATTGTGCACACACGAAGGTGTGTTACACAGTATCGATCCATCTGTTATACATTCGTGGTCCACTGGGAGGGTCTTCAGATAACCATGATTGCGATCTGTCATAGATCCCATAGCGGCTACTAATGCAATTAGAGTGGAATTAAACAGACCCACTTGCTGGCAATCACATTTAACACAATCCTCTTTCAGGACTACAATCAAGCTAGATAAATACAGACCATTTGATTGAATCTTTTTCCAGTGGAAAACTATATATGAAACATATGTAAGGATTAATACATAGTACACTGCCAGAGTTTACATCCCCAAACATCTAACATTGCTTCGCAGATTGGCACAATATCCTGTGGAAACTCTGTAATCAATTTCCGTGCGGTTGGGTCATTTTTTTACACCACACTTGAAACCAAAAATCCCATTGCAACCATCATTCACTGATTGAACTTCACTGATACGTTGAGCATCCATCAGGAATTAATTCAATATACTAGGTTTGTCATTTTATTATTCATGTGAGAAATAAGACTGTCATTATCATTATCAAGAACCAATGTGTGTTTGACATTGAAGTCTCTATTATAGTGTCCACCTGAACTCAGCATCCTTGTTTATACACATCGACCTCCAAACTCACCTTCATGTGTTCAATGCATACAATCAAAATGTGCCACTGGTGGATAATTTTGCTTCTTTTCATGCTAATGAACTGAAAGATGATGACTATGTGTTAGTAGCAGTATTACCATAACAAATAGAGCAAGAATAGCGCAGGTTTTGTTGTGTCATTTAAAGGACAGTGAGAAAATAAGATGTGCTTCAGCTTTTCTGACACAACTAGTACATCAAATCTTTATAAAATATGTATTGAATGCTAAATTAATTAATTTCTAAAGCACATCCACTCGCAAAATTTGAAAACAATCACATTTCAGTCGCTATCTCAAACAGAGCTAATACAATATGCATGAAGCTGAATCTGAACACTGATGAAATGAACCATGACAATAAGATGTGAGTCGATGCCTCCCCCTTCTCCATCATAGACATTCTCAGGAAGAAGAAAAAAATCACTCACAAACCATAAATGACCCACTGACCCTGTTCACTTAATGTTCAGCAATGCCACTGCAGCCACTGTCCAAAGCTTCAGTGTCACCTTTTAAAAATGCATTTGAGTGTCACGCATGCAGATGGAGGAAGAAATCCTTTCCTGGTTGTCAGCCTGAGACAGGAAGGCAGGAAAACAAAAGTTGGAAGCCTTCCAGCGTGTGTTTCTGCCTGCCTACTATGTCCCACCATCATTGAGCCTCCAGTGAAGCGGAACAGTTCCCTCAAATCACCCCGATATGTCACTTCTAGCACATCAAGGTCAAACTATTGTGCCAATTTACCGATAAACGACCCTAATAGATAAACACATGCAACATACCGAAGGACTTTAGACACTACTTTGGAGTGTGTCTGTGGATTATATTGTGACTGTGTAAAAAAAAATCTGCTTTACTTCATCACAGTTGTTAGAAAAGGCTGCTATCAACGAGTTCTAAACTAAGCTCAATCAATCATACTTTCAAATATTCTCACATATAGATATGGAAGAATTAATTCATTTAAAGTCTGGCATCAAGTCTCACAGGGAACGAAGGGTTCCACCCCAACCCTTGACTGATTAATTAATAAAGATGTCCCAGTCCCTTCATGTCCATATGGCATCCATAATGCATGGCTTTATCATTTTATTGGCTTATTCCTCGGTTCATTCCATAGAGGACACACTTGTCTTTGGGTTGTAATATAAAACTTAATCAGTTTATGTAATTCATGGGTAATTTCCATGTTATCTTCCCTTCAATGCTGGCGTTGTATCTTTACTTGTGCTGACAAAGTGTGAGCCTAATGCAGCTGATGGAAGCGCCTTCTCGTCTAACACCTTGACATTGAAAATCTGACTCTGGATCTGAATTCAAACAGACCTCGATTAGACATGTCTATAATTAAGATAATTGTGCCTTTTATGATGCTGATTGTAATTAACCTGCCATTAAGTGTCTCTTGTCCGGAAGCCCTGTTTCAGGGGAAGGAAAATTTACACCCTATTGTTTTTGAGTGTGCACATACCAAGTTATATAATCGTTATGCGTGTTATTGTGCCAACCGTCTGACAGCTAACATGTGCTTGCCGCATGCTTGTTTTTCCCAGAGTCCCCAGTACACTTTAAGTGACATAAACAAACTAGATAGACAGGGCTCATTGTCTGCTCGCCCAGAGAGAGAGAGGAGGGGGGTTTGAGAGAGGGAGAGAGTGAGATGTCCTACCAGCCTCCTCGAGCTAGTAACCATGACAACAAGATGGCTGGGCGACTTGCTTGAAGCTCAAATCAGGCCGGTGTCTTGCATTTCCTCCAAAATAAACCTTGCTGACACTTCAAAGAACAACGCGGCTTTGCGTTAAACGATGAAAACCAGGAACTTTTTTTTAAATTACAAACTCACCTCCCCCAAAATCCCACAACCTGCACATTTACAACGGCTAAACAGAAACTGCAGGTCTCAACCTAATATTTTGATCCCAGATTAGCAAGAAAAACATAACGTCAAACGTCATAGCAGCCTGGTCTATCCATCGTGATAGAGAAACATACCAAAAAAATACATGTTTTACTTCCCAACAAGATGACATGCTATTGTCATATAAGGCTAACTGTATGGCGTAGAATATGAATATTTCTTCACTCACCAGTAAAATGTGAAAGCGGAGCTGCTCCTCTTCACCCGTCTGCCTTGGTACATCCACACCGGGGAATAGAGCGAGCAGACGGGTTTGTTTCTCCTTTCCAATTCTCTCTCTCTCCCTCTCCTCTCTCTCTCTCTCTCTCTCTCTCTCTCTCTCTCTCTCTCTCTCTCTCTCTCTCTCTCCACCTCTCTCTCTTTCACTCCCCCCTCTCTGGTTAAAAGGACGGATGGACTGCCTGTGTCCGCCTCCACGCGATGCCGCAAAAAATGTCTGAAAGGCGGCATGGGACCGCCTCACTCTCCCATCTAGGATTGGAGCACCAACTGGGAACAAAACGCAAATGTCTCCTGTCTTCCAGCAAGATGGGCAAAGTTGCATCTGACTGAAATTGGGATGATTAAAATCCTTTAACCGTATTAAATGTACAGTATGGAGCTCTATATGTCAAGGGATGCCCTCCTCTTCAACTCCTACTTGCCTATTTATTTCACAGAGTATTGACATCACATGATGATGTTTTGATTGGATGGCTTTGGTTGGAATTGTGACCTGCAAAAAAAGCATAGCATGCAGATGATTTACAGGCAGTTAAATAGTTCTGTCCAAGGTCTAAAGTCATATCTAGACGTAAGCATTCATCATGCAAGTTTGGTTTAGATAGGACATTGACATCAGCCAGCAAAAACAAGATTGAAATAGCTGGGTTTGACATTCTCAACTGCAGGATAAATAAATCAAACCATTTAAAAAGGATTTGTGGCCATGTAAATATGTCAAGAATATAAAGTATTTAACTGATGCTAGATTGAAAGCCGATTCTTTGTCCAAATTATACATTTGCTCGATTTAAAGTAGTGTTTCCTAACCTTTATTGTATTTCACAATAGGGGGGGAAACAAACCTAGCAAATGTATAAAAATACCTTTTTGTGGAAGATTTTTCGATGCTTATATACGTCAATATACACTACTGGGATACTGTAGATTGATTAACAAATGTTTTTTCCACATAATTTGTGTTCAGATTATTATAAAGGAACATGACATTAATTCTTTGGATAGAATTGATAGTCCTCTTATCCTATTGGATCAGCCCAGTGATACACTCAACTGGATCATTTAAACATTTAATTTGATGTTTTCTGTCAATTCAATGAAAGCTAACCCAAATAAGAAATACTGAAAAATGCTGAAATTTAGACAATCAATTATGCAGCCTTATGAAAAAAGATAAATAGCAATTGGTGTCAGTTGACACCAGTCGAGAAATACTGATTTATGAGCAGTTGATTTGTTGTTTCGTGGTCATTGTCTCTTTGGGACAGCATTCTTCACAAAATGAGGAATTGATTTTCCACCACATATTAGTGAGCCGCTGATGTGTCAGAAAAGAGCGGAATTGCGCTGTCAAGTAGAAAATGGTTTCTGCTTCCATGTGTGTCTGACAAAAGAAAGAATATTTTTACCGACATTTTTTATTAGCTTGATGCATTGTCCTCAACAAAATCACACCCCTATAATACTTTTCTGTAAACTTTGACAGTAAAATAACCTACTTAAATCAATATTAAAGAATTTATTGCACGATAAAGATATTTTATGTACATTGTTTACTACTTCCAACTTCAAATATATTTCAACTTACCTGTCCAAGTATTCCTGTGCACCCGTTCACACGCTTTCCCTGTAATGAAATGGGAAACTATCATTGAATATAATTTTTGAGAAAAAGAAAACAAATCTCCCCTATACAATCAAACTTTTAAGAGCAACACGTTTATTTGTTACGTTTTTTTTTTAATTTACTATCTACTACAGAATTGTCTCATTAAATAGTTAATAAATATTGAAAATATCAAATTTTTCAACCTAACAATATAATCATATGAAAATTAGTCAGCTTAAAGCAGCGGTGTCAGACTTGGTTCGTGGGCCGCGTTAACGTCAACTCGATTTCATGTGGGCCGGACCATTTTAGATATAATATTTAGATTTTTTTTAATAAATGGATGAAAAGAATTGGATTAAAAGCCCTGAATATTCAGTTTTTTATAGATCTAAAACAATGTTTATTTTAGCTTTTTTAAATTTATTTTATTTATTTTACAAAATGATTTTTAAACTAAAAACACAGAAAAATTGATTAAAAAATTACAATTATTGAAATAAAAAGGGGGGAAATCAGGAAATTTAATATACATCTATACTCTTCATTTTAATTTGATCCTAAAACAGAAAGTCGGCACTCATGATTTACTTTCCCGAGCCACACAAAATGATGCAGCGGGCCAGATATGGCCCCCGGGCCGCCACTTTGACACATGTGGCTTAAAGCTAACAAATAATGCAAAATCCCATTTACCAGCTAAGTAAAATTAGCGTCGAGGAGTACGCTGTAAATGTTTAACATAAAGAAGGTCATTGCATTAGTGTTATCTTGTGGTATATTAGGTTATATTACGGTATGGTACGGTGCATTACGTTTCAGTACGGTGCGTAACGTTACGTTATGTCATGTTAGAGTGTGTTAAGTTATGTTATTTTGTGTTGTGTATCGCCACTCTACGCTATGCGATATTATGTTAGTACTTACATTATATTATCATTTATAAAAGTAGATTTGGAGAAAACAATTAAAATGTTACTACAAGGCCTCAGAAAACACAACACTGCAGTGACCTTGTGTTAAGATTTGGTAATGTTTTCTTCTGGGATATTAAGAATTCTGGCCTTTGTCTCAGGCTTTATTGCAAAGTCTTTATAGATTGAGAAGATTAGTCCATCAGGTGATCTCTGGTGATCAATACCACATGAGGAGGAGAAGAAGGAGTATTTGGAAGAAGAGTGCATATAAAATCTAAAGGGTTTGTGAACAGAACAAAGGAGATGTGTGCGTTTGAAGACAAGGGGAGGCGAAGGTTAGACAGGCAAGACCTACTGTGAGGCAGGTAGGGGGTGGGAAAAGATGATGTTCTAAGGTTAGAGATAGGTTGGGGTGTAGAGATGACAAAGGGGAGATGTGCAGCTAACTAGAGAATTTGAGATTTCAGAAATACGTAGTTTGGGGGAGGCCTACTGCAGACGCAACGTCAATCCTAATCACTAATTCATTAACCTGCTGGTCTCCCCTCCTCCTCCTGCGGACATACACAGATGCACTCACTGCTGCCTCTTGTGTGTCCCTGGAGAGGCGGAAGGCTGGATAGAGAAATAAGGAGGTGTGTCTGCCGCTAAGTGACATCTGCTGGACCATGACAGTGGAAATATTTTGGGAACACTGGAAATCCCTGGTGTGACTATGGGATGGTGGGGAAAAGTGGGGGAGTGATTTTCGAGGGATGAAAAAAGATAACAGCTTGGCTGGTCGGTCGGTGTTAGGTGGTCCCCAGTGATGGTGCATGCAGAAGTGTTTTGTTGTGTCAGAAAAATAACATCAACTTGCGCTGCGGGTAAGGTGTGCATGGGGTGGGGATGCTATTCATTGAAAAAAGCTGGCTGTGGGGATAACAAATCAATATACATAATGAGGTTGCTGAGCTCACGTAATAGCATTATGAAAATGCAACTCACTTGCCATAATATTAGGTACACTTCCTGCATCAAATAATGGCCATGTCGAACAATATTTCATTGGCTGCAATTGATGGTTTTAGATGTCCAATTCATTTGGACTGTTAGTCTTCATATATCAAATGAATTGGCAGTCTGTCGACATCCATGGCAGGCAATACGTTACAATAAACTTGTGTGGAATGGCATATACCATAGTTTAAGGGTGTCAGAGTCGGGTTGGTTCGCGGGCCGCTTTAACGTCAACTGGATTTCACATGGGCCTGACCATTTTAGATATAATATTTAGTTATTTTTTTAATAAATGGATTAAAAGAACTGGATTAAAAGCCCTGAATATTCAGTTTTTTTATAGATCTAAAACAATGTTTATTTTAGCTTTTTTATATAATTTTAGATTTTACAAAATGATTTTTGAACTAAAAACACAGAAAAAATGGATTAAAAAATTACAATTATTGATTTAAAAGGGGGAAAATCAGGAAATGTAATATACATATATACTCTTCATTTTAATTTGATCCTAAAACAGAAAGTCGGCACTCATGATTTACTTTCCCGGGCCACACAAAATGATGCGGCGGGCCAGATTTGGCCCCCGGGCCGCCACTGTGACACATGTGCCATAGTTTGAGCATTAACCCTGCAGTTAGATTTTAAAGAGAAAAAGAAATAACCTTCCTGCATAGAGTCAACCACATGGGTTTCTCCAGGGTACTCTTATTACCCATAGTCGGCTGGGTTTGGTTGGCTCCAGCACCCACACTACCCTTGCAAGGATAAGCAGAACGTAAAATGAATGAATTAACGAATCAACTTAATGAAAGGCAACGTACTTATTTGAAGAGTTTTTTTTAAGTCAGATCCATTTTTTTAAATATAATTAAATGATTTTCTTGTTTTTTTTTCTGGCAATGACTCAATGGGATCCTATTCCCATATTTTTAGAGCAGTAAAAATTATGCAAAACATAATGTCACCAGTAAATGACTCATTATTTTTTAGTATAAGAGTGACCCCTGCTACTACTACCTCCTCAAGAAATACTCTGCTTACAATATACGATTACTTTCTAAAGAGAAGTAGTCCCGCTCAGCGGACATGCTTGCCTGGTGGTTTAATTAATAACAGCCAAAAAAAATGTACTGTAAACACATTTTGCTAGCCAATTTTGTTACCAATTTTAAACAGTACGATACGTCAAAAATAGGCCAATGTCAATTCTGAGTATTGGTTTGGGAGCCTAAATAGTTCAATGTTATTACCCTTAGAAAGTGTTAATAAATATTTTAGAAAAATCTATTCTTAAACATAAATATGACTCTTTTGGAGCTAAAGTTGAAGACAACCTAAATGTACTTGATTAATTCTTTGTAGTGGATTAGACAATGTTTGAACATTTTATTCATTCAATCTGTTGTGTGGCAATAAAATGAGCCGGGGTACCATTGGTGGTACTCATACCACACTTTCAGGAAAGCTTTTCTGGATGTTTTTTGAGGCAATTGGGAAATTGGTCAGGTCTAAGGAAAATGTGATGTAGCTAGAAATCCTGGATAAAAACCCGCCCTCAGGTGCTTTCGATCTCAGACTAAGAAAATAATTAATCTGTCAGAAAGACAAGAAACTGAAGCGCAGGGCTTGAGGACAACTATGTGAATGTCCTTGAGTGGCCTTGCCAGAGCACTGACTTGAATCGACTGAACATCTCCAGAGAGATCTGAAAATAGCTAGTTATCAAACCAGATGCTGTTTGCAAATGGCTTCAAAGACAGGAGTGAAATGTGAGTAGTTTATTTTTCACACAAAATAAAAATTCACAATTGTTATGGGTTTAAATAAATGTCAATAAAAAAAACACAGTAAGACATACAAAGATGGTAAGCAGAGGTCCCAATATATAAAGACCCACACGATCAGTGGTGTCTGTTTTGTGTTTTAGTGCTGTTAGATCAGATTTTCAGATATTCACTGAAACTATATACATTTTGTATGTCCTTTTTGGGGTAGAGAGATTAACATAACAAGTAGTCTCATCTCATCTCATTTTCTGAGCCGCTTTATCCTCATTAGGGTCGCTGGGTTTGCTGGTGCCAATCTCAGCTGTCTCCGGGCCAGAGGCGGGGGACACCTTGAATCGGTGGCCAGCCAATAGCAGGGCACAAGGAGACAAAGGACAACCATGCACTCTCACACCAATACCTCGGGGCAATTTAGAGTGTCCAATCAGTCTACCATTCATGTCTTTGGGGGGGGGAATGTGGGAGGAAACCGGAGTACCCGAAGGAAACCCACGCAAGCCCGGGGAGTACATGGAAACTCCACACAGATGGATCTGTGATTTTATATGTAACCACATTGTAAGGGTTTATTTACACTGACTGTGAGTATGCCCAGAATCCACAAATATACTGGACACCTTTTGGCCTGCAACTTCTTGGGTTTGTTCTGTGTGGTATGTAATAATTGGAGGGTTGTCCATGAGTCATACTTACCACTTGAATAATTTAACCCTATAAACTATAGTAGTATTCGGTTGAAAAAAGTGGTACTCAGTATCTTTTTGACAGAATGAAATAACCCATTTTTAGTTCACATTTTGCCTGTTCTGCATATATTTGGTAACGCAAGTATTCAGTTCTGATGAACTAGCTTTGTATCAGTGTGTTAGTCTGTAAGTGTGCTTGCACGTATGCTTGCAACTGCACACAAATATGCGTGCATCAACGTTCGCTGACATCAAAGCTATTTTTATTGCAGTTGACAGTTAGAAGACCTAATCAGCATCACAATGACTATAATGTAGGTCATTTCAATAGAAAGACACCTGTGCTTCATTGGTTTTCACATCATTATTCAGACGGTTTTCATCACAGCTTAATCAGCCACATTATCACGGAGGAGAAAAGGAGCAGTGCGTGCTTGTGGATATGTATATGTTATAAGGGTCATTTTGTCCACAGGCATGAAAAAGTCTGACACAGCCCCATTTAAGTGGCACTTTGAGAGGTTTCCGTCACTTTCAGCTGTAACCACTCCATCAGATGATCCATGAAAGGGAAGCATTAGTATCTGAAAAATGTTCATACCAATTTACTGAGTGCATGTGTTTGTGCCAGGCAGACAAACATCGGAAAGTCTGCCAGCATCATGACAGAGTGTGTTTGAGACACACACACTGCGTATGGTGCTGATCGTGCGAACTGAGTTTGTCGGACAGCCAGGTCAAAAGACCGATACATCGCTATAGCAACAGCACCAAGCTCAGTCCTCCTACTTGCCAAGTAAATATCCTCCTGCCCAAAAAATAGCCATAGTCAACATGTAAATGGTATTTGCCTCCAAACGTACTTCTTTTTTTAATGTGACTTGCTTCTGATTTGCAGACAGCAGCGGATTTAATAGAACTTAAGATCATGCAGCAGGGGAAAAAAACATATTCTACCTCCCCGCTAGTTTTCTTTCCAAAGAATAAGCCAAAACACACAATTGTTTTGACTACACTGCTCGCTTTTGCGGGGAGATTCAGCTGGTATTCAGATGTTGCACTTTCTACATTTGAGATTTCCAATGTCGAACCAGCTGAGTGTAAGCGAACCATTTCATAGCCTTCATCTTGGAGGAGCTCCATCGTCTGGCGTTGGAGGACCTGACAAAACCATGAATTGATGGCATCTTTAAAGACAATTCTGCCATTCAGAATTTCTTGGAAAGAAAATGTCCCATAATACTTTGAGGTCTGTTTAACTACAAGCATAAGGGAGGAAGCTATATTTTTCCATTGGGGGTCACATAAAAAGAAAATGGAAGAACCATTCATTCATTTTCTTTGCTACTAAAAACTACATTATAATGTTATGTAGACATTTTGCCTTGACAAGTATCTTTATAACTTTACACAGTTGCAATAACAGTGTCGCATATTAAATAGTGATGCACTAAAGGGATTTTTTTTTTATCACAATCATCTCTAAAATGTATTCCTAATGGCATAGCCAAATCATTTATCATTTTCACACTGATGACAAACTGAGCCACCCAGTGTTGAAATAAAGAAGTGCAATGCAGACAATCAAGTTTAGTGCAGGCCCTGTTACATGATATTTTTAGAGCATGCTGCAGCCTGTGAATAACGGATATGGTTCGAGGCTGGACATCAGACACGCCTGTAATTGAAATTCTGCCAATTTAAAGTAAGGATTACAATCATGTTACCAATCAAGACGACTCAATTCTCCCTGTAAATTGAATTTATTACATTTTTATTACAGTCTATCCAATTTTTGTCTTGCTACTTTTTTGTGAAGCATTTGGTGCAGAGGAAAGCAAAATCCTGGACCCATATTTGGTTGGGCTCAACAAATCCTCTCTTTCTTTCCACCGTGTTTTGCATTTTTGGTCGAGGAGTGTGGAAAATGTTGCGGTGTGTTTTTTCATGGCTACCACTGGAATTGGAGAATATGACGGGATAAAGTTATAAAGCAGCCTTTCACCAGTCCTCCATTCTATTCCTCAATCCTCAACTTTTTTCTTGTACATGCAGTGTAGGAATAACACAAAGGTGTAAAGTGTTGCATTTACAAAAACTCAATAATTAGTTGTATTGTTGCATGTAATTTCAAAGAAATTTAGTTGATGAGGTTTGTAACTTCAGGTTTTGCAGCTCTATTTACTTTTAAATCATTGATTTATTCTTAGTTCAAACAGATGAGTAAATCCTGTTGCCGTCTATGGCACCAAAACATGTTTAAAATGAAAAATTTACGTAATATACTAGAATAATTCATGTGTTTAGTAAGACATTGTCACGTGTGGCCAGCAGGGGTCACTGTTTGTATAAGGATTCCATTAAAACGTGTCCTAATCTCATTCACGTGCTCGATGACGCTATGGTGGTATTTGTGGAGATTTTCTCGAAGTGTGCCTGCGGGAAAGGCAAATGTAGGTTGCACACATGGTTTGTTTCCAGTTGCAAACAATTTATCCACCAAAATTGCTTAAAAGGGAAAAGAAGGCGTCATCATTTTCACAAAACTCATTTGACATTTCATGCCTACCCATGTCTATTGATTGATGGTACATTTATGGGCTGTCATTCTTTACCTGTATGTCAATGTGAGTTAACTGTCTTTTGATTTTGTTCACAGTTGCGCAAGTACTAGTTTTGCCTATTTGTTGTGTGTCTCAACCTTGACCTTTCCTCTGTCTCGGCAGTGACAAAATAAAGACAAACAAATAAGAGTCTGGTATCACTGTGACTCTACTTTTTGACAGAAACCCATCTGTATTAATCGATGTGGTTTCGTTTGATGCAATGCTATGGGGGGATGCAAGAACTCATAAGGATCTTATCAATTTTGTTTGGTTGAATTGTTTACACACATGTTCTGAGTAAGGTCATACCCATCTAGGTCTTATGAGTCACATGATCAGGTGGAAAAACATCCCTGATAGGTATCACTTAGAAAGAAATGTCTCACTTTGAATCGATACATAAGCCTGTCCACATGTTATATCCGTTTGAATGGACTATTAAAAAACACACATCATGCCAGTTTTCTCCATCATTCTGTTCATTGAAGTGCTTGTTTACTAATAGTGAGACATAAAACAAAGTTAAATGACACATAATGGAAAGATAACATTTTATTGTATGTCGTAGCTGGAGTTTTGGAGACCATGAATTGGGAAATTCAGCCATAAATTGACCGCCTTCAAGAATGCATTGCTCATTTGCCATCTATGTATATAGGTGGGAGACTACTATACAGTTATGACCGTTTACAGACATGCAAATATTAGTGCTTTTGTGTCCTGTCCACTGCTACATTACCTGATTAACAAGATATTTGACCATTTGGATGAATGATTGTCAATCTCCTTGTGCGATTGGCTGGCAATCGATTCAGGCTGTCCCCTGCCTGGTACCCGTAGTTAACGAGGATAGGCTCCAGCACCCCCTGCAACTCTTGTGAGGAAAAGCGGTTTGGAAAAGGAATGAATGAATGTCGGTTCCCACTATTCGACTTCCTTTATGTTAAGCAGGAAATCCTTCTTGAATAGGCTGATTTTAACAAGACAATAATTAAATGGTGACCCCCCCAAAAAATAAAAACAAAAACACAGACTAAAGCAGGGGTGGGCAAACTATTCCACAAAGTGGGTGCAGGTTTTCATTCCAACCCGTAAAGAGGCCACCTTTTCACCAATCTGGTGTCCTGCAAGAGCAATCAGTGGATTGCAGTCAGGTGCTTCTTGTTTTCTGCAGAAATTTCATTGGTTAATGTGCCTTTGCTGGATCGGTTGCAACAAAAACCTGCACCCCCAGCAACCCCCAAGGAACGGTTTGCCCACCCTTGGACTAAAGCATTGGTACCTGAAGCATTTTTGTGGCTAATAATTATGTACAACTAGAACTAGCAATTGTCAACTTGTCTGGGAAGTACATAGAAACACAATGAGTGGTCACTTGACAAGCATGCCAACAGCCTATCATCAGCTTAGTTTAAGTATGCGCATTCCTTCCTGCACATGTGGTGTTTTGATTACTGCTTTCACACAAAGCCAACGGGACTTCCTTGCAGGAAAAAACAACGGAAGGGAACTGAAGATCAACAACCAAGTGGAGTAGGTAAATAGATGAAATCAAGGAGGGAAAAGGCCAATGAGCCTCCACCACTTCCTGTTTGTGGCGTCCGCATTATGCAAGTGCAGCTCATTCTGATGGGGCACATTTGTATTTAAAAATCTTTAGCATGATTGTGATGCTTTTTATTGAGTAGCTCAGGTCATGTATACAGCCATGAGAAGGAAATATAACTTTAATTTTGATTATATGTTTTGTATTTTGGGTGGTCAACAATTCAGGGTGTCCCACGCCTGGTCCCCGAAGTCAGCTAGGATAGGCTCCAGCACCCCCCGTGACCCTAGTGAGGGTAAAGTGATTCAGAAAATGAATGAATAAAAATAAAATAGTTCTTAAAAAGTTTAAATTGTAAATATGATAATTGCTAAAAATGTCTTGCCTTATGAGGGGTGAAGATTTTCAACCCTTGACATCTATGCTCTTTGTTCTGAAAAGTTTCTTTCACTAGTGTAAATATAAATATACAGTATAAAACTTACTACTGCAAATTTTGCAATATCCCTCTGGATTATTTAAATTTATTTCAGAAATAATGCAATGTGATAAACTGAGCTCTTTTGATTTTCTTGACCCATGTGCCCTCTTTGTTCTGCAAAGTTTGTTTATTATTATTGTTTTTTGTATCCCTGAACTGCCATTGACATTTACAGACATCAAATCCATTTGAATTGTAAAAGCTGGCTGGCATAGAGTGATCATGTTTCACTGCCATTGATGGCAATTGCCGTCCAATCCAGTTTGACTGGCGGGATGACACTGTCCAAGTGGAATGAACGACTTTCGCCATCAATGCTAGGCATTGAATTAATGCTTAAAAACAGAGAAACACATGATAAAACCCTGATCATTTGTACTCGATTCCGATCCTCTGAAAGTGACACGATAGGGCACGATTTCCGAACACATGATCGAATCTAAGACAGCTCTAGTCAGGGTTAAAAGTGTGCAATGTAGTGCCCACTGTGCTTGAAATGATTAATTGCAGTGATAAGAAAAGAGGAGGAAAAAGAAGAATGTTCCGACGTCAGTCCGTCCCACTCATGTCAAGTCCAAACGCCGCTGGGAAGAGCTGAGGCTGCATTCCACCACCCTGACGCCTGACCTCACACACACTCACACGCACACACACACACACACACACACAATATATGCACAGTTCCAGGCGCCCACGTCACACGCTCATCACAGCACTCTCTGGAGGAAGCTCAGAACAGTGGAAGGGGATGCTGGCGGCTGGCAGCCACTAAGTAAGTCCACTCTCATTCCCTCTCTCGGCTTTTGTCTTTGTTTCGCTTGCCATTCTAGAACATGTCTCATTTCATTCATCTCCCACACTCTGTTCTGTCACTGTGAAAAACAGCCGCTGTGTTCTCACATGAGGGGGACTTTTTCAAACTCTTCTCTCAGTATGCCTTGCACACACACACCTTTCTCCCACACACACACACTTTGTTTTCGCTGCGGGTGAGCGGAGGCACAATTGAAGTCTGGGCCTATTTGCATGTTGGAGCACAGCCACAGTGGCAAGTTTTTTTTTTATTACATGGAAACAATAGAGTTAAGCGTGTGAATGCTGATCCTCTCTTTTAGGACCTCTCCTGGAAACTTTGCTTCATTAAAGCAGCTAGGTAAATTCATGTTACGTATTTTGGTTAGGGTCATTCTTGAAATATGAAAATTCATAATATCAATTGTATCATGATTGATTAGCTTTGAAATTGTGCAATAAAAATGTGCAGTATCTTAGATTGTGCAATATTTTAGAATTACCTTGTCGGACGTGACTTTTTAAATTACTTATTTATGTTTTTACTGGGAAACACGCACTTTGTGGAGTAGCACCACTAATTTCATTATACGTAATTGTTGTATAATGACAATAAAGGCTTTTGACTTTGACTTGAAATTTGAAGACATGATTTATTTTGTGTTTACAATATTGAGTATAGTCCAAATATGTTACTAATGTTGGCTTTTTCTCAGGGTACAAGCTAACCTTTTGTTGCTGCGGATCAAGAAGAGACACTAATTTGCGTAAATAAGTAAAGAAAAGTTGAGAAATAAATAATCATAAGTATCTTAATCTAATTGCAGAGTGTAGTATAAAGTAGAGTGAGACATTCAATCAAGGCTAACTATTAAAAGAAAGAAAAATAGAAGAGGAATAAATATAAATTTGCTATAGCCTTTAAAATTAAAATGCTTTATGATTCAGTACATTATTCAACATTTGAAGCGTGGGATGCAAAATGTCCTTTAATTCTGAACTAACGCATTATCACTGTTATATTTTCCTGGGCATATTAAAATGTTCATGCCGCCCCACGAGGGCAATGCATGCCAGCTGACAGATTTAAGGCTTAATGCTTGGATCCAAATCTACCTCGCACGTGGCTACACTTGAAGCTCTAAAGTCGGGCCTGATGTTTCATCTGCTTCAACATGTTTCATGTCCCTCTCTGAGTCATTGGCGGAGCCTTATCAGAGCGTGTACGTAAATTCTATTGGCTCATTTGAATCTTTGTTGACATACTTTAAAGGAGGAAGACGGCGGTTATTTTCCGGGAATATGCTTTTTTTTTTAGTACTTTCCCAGTAACAATTAACCAGGCTCTCAACAACTAGCAGTGTTGTGTGTCGGTGAGCAATAAAAAGAATGTGTGCTGTTTGTGGATTCATTATTACGTATTTGTAGATAGTCATGTGTCAATGTGTGCCTTGTTTGCATTGCGGTATTTCCAAGCGCGGTGACGTTCGAATTGCCTTCTCACTGTATGCACAGTAAAGAAGGGGCATGTATTTGAAGGCCTATCTTGTATGTGAGTGGTCAATCATCTTTCTCTCTCTCTTTTTCTTTTCAACTCACAGCACCAGCCTTTACTCAGTTGATCCAGACAGGAGAGTCCAGCATATTCCCACTGTGAGGGAGAAGACTGGCAAGAGGATAGCAGGGTTTTAACTCATTCACAGAGCAGGAAACCGGAGCCTAAAGAAGGGGGGGAAAAGAGCGAGACATCATAAGGCACGGCTGAAACGAGATCCTCTCGACAGCTGCCCGGCTGACAACTGGTTGTGGTGCTTGAAGTAAAGCGTCAGGATGCTGGCTAAAATCCTGGAGGAGATGTGGGTGGAGCCGGAGGTGCTGGAGGCTCTGAGCGAAGAGCAGAAGAGGATCCTCTTCCTGAAGATGAGAGAAGAGCAGGTACGCCGCTGGAGGGAAAGAGAGGAACAGGAAGAGGAGGACATCACCAGAAGCAGACCCAAGAAAGGTAACATGCACCAGGAATACCACAACTTACTTAAGATACAAATCTTATCTTTTTGCCTAACCCTATATATTGTCAAACATATAATTGATACATTAATTTTAAGGAATGTGATATTTTTCCTCCTGTTAAAATGGATCTGTCAAATGAATGTGATATAAATTTAGGAATAATTATATTTTAAATATGGTCCTTTTTTGTCCTGAAGGACCATTGTAGGGCTCAGGGCTTATTATTTATTTAGTGGTTTAGGCTTCAAAGAGTTTAAAAAAAGAGGGTTTGCAATATATACTGTATATACTCCCCACTCTAATAATAGAAAGAAAACTGCATAGATCAATCATCATTAGGACTGTTTGCACATTTATTCATTGATTTACTGAACCGCTTACAAGGGTCATGGGGGTGCTGGAGCCTATCCCAGCTAACTACGGTCACCAAGTGAAGGACATCCTGAGAAGGGCAACTATTAAACGCTCACACTCATACCTGGGGGAAATTTAGAATGTTCAACCAGGCTACCGTGCATATTGTTGGCATGTGGGAGCAAACCGGATTACCCGGAGAAAACCCACACAACATGCAAACTCCACAGAGTGAGGAGTGACCTGGGATCGAACTCTCGACCCCAAAACTGTGAGGCTGACGTGCTAACCACTCAACCTCCAGACCACCCCTCTTTATGAATAATTCTCTACAAAATATAATAATGATGAATTTGTGATGATTTCAACATTTACTGCAGAATGCTATGAGGTGTGTCAAAAAACATTGAACCTATCAAAGGTAAAGGTTAAGCATAATAGTAGAAGTGAGTGATTTAAAAAAAAAATCAGGGCACTTTGTCATTGTGTTTTGAGGCAAACACTTCATCTGATTTGTCTATGGCAAAACAGTGGTTGGTGGTGGTCAAAAGGGCTTATGATGCAAATTGCCTGCCTCGCTTTTGTCAGTCTGTCCCCGGGCAGATGTAGGCACAATAGTAGCCCAGCTAGTTTGAAGTGAATAATTGTAGCCCTTGAGTGTCCTGGGAAAAAATACAATAGAAATCCAATGTATGATTGTTTCATTGTATTTAATCAGCAGTGACTTACTTTCATGAATTCTCCATTTGTCGCTCATTCGACACACACGCACAGGTGTTGGGTCAGGATGCGACAATAGTGTGTAGAATGGAGAAAAAGAAACGTGGCCAGTCTTCTCTTCTGTCTTCCTGCAATCATTCTGATCCATCTTTATTTAGTTCTACTCCAGCAGAGAGCCTCACCTTTCTCCATTGGTTCAGCAACTCAACGTGTACGCATGTGTGACTGACAGACTCTATCAGCATGAGTCGAATCGGTTTACGGGCTTGCAGCTGAGTAAGATTGACTAACCCCCTGTGGTTTCAACCATATATTAAATTACAGTCTTTGTTTATCCAATCTCTGTCATGTCACCCGAGAGGCAACCAGGTCTGTTTGTGTTACACAACACGCACTTTTTTTTTTGCATTCGTGTTGGTGGCAAGTGCCTATACATAATTTAAAAAAATAACAGGAAATTACGATTCCCTTTAATAATATATATGCGTTGGTTTTAAATATGGAGAACATTATTAGATAAAAGTTTTTTTTAAATGTTGAATGTCAAGTTCAGGTATTACCTGTGTTCCAAATGATGAGAACCTGTATAAAATGTTGAAATATAAAAAATAATTGGGTAGAGATACACTTAAAGTTATAGCTTATGACAACTTTAAGTGAATTTGGGAGGTTTTACCTATCAATATATGGTATGCAGCAAAAGTAATATATACTATTACTATGTACAGGATATTTCAAGCTAAACTTCATACAGAATGGACAATTATTGTGTACATTTTACGTTATGTTTCCATGACTGGTTCTAATGACTCCGATAGTGCAATTGCTCTCTTGTGCATGTCCGTAACATTAACTCTAAAGAATCCATTAATAAAGTCTCTCCTTTGAGCAGGAAGAAAACCTTCAAACAATTAATGGGATGGAAAACATTTGTCATGTTGGTTGTCACTGCCTGTACTTTGATGTCAAGTGATCAAATTGCAGCTAAAAATAGCCTAATTTGCACTTTTCATGTTGTAAATTGAATGGAATCATTGAATTGGAGAATTTGTTGCAGGTTATGTTGTATTTGCTAAATGGAAGTTGTCTTATATTGTTTTGGCGACATACAGTTAATTAATGTTTTGAACATTGTATTATGTAAAATTGTATTATTAACAATGAGCGGCCCAGTGGTAACTGAGTGGTTGGCCTCACAGTCCTGGGCTCAAGGGTTCGATAACAGGTGCGTCCTCACTATGTGGAGTTTGCATGTTCTCTCTGGAATTGTGTGGGTTTTCTTCAAGTACTCTGGTGTCCTCCCACATCCCCAAAACATGCAGGGTAGGCTAGTTGAACACTTTAAATTGCCCTTAAGTAGAAGTGTGAGCATGAATGGTTATCCGTCTCCTTGTGCCCTGTGATTGGCTGGCCACCGGATCAGGGTTTCCCCTGTCTGATGCCCGAAGTCAGCTGTGATAGGCTCCAGCACCACCTGCGACCCTTGTGAGGATGAGCAGAAGAGAAAATAAATGAATTAATTATTAAGAGTTTTGAAAGCAATATTTTAAATTATCATGACATGGTTATGCCTGTGTTTAAAAAATAAAATAATCTACAAAAAAATTATGTTAGTATGCCAGAACTCTGTCATTCCAGTCTGTTATCAATATAATGACAATTAAACAAGGTTATTAATTATTTTGGTCTTAATGGCATGTGTGTTTTAAGTAAAAAAAACAATGTTGTGGCTCGCTGCTAAACAAAGAATGATTGACTTAAATCCGTGAACAAAGGGCCAAAAATTCAGAAATAATCTGCTAGGACAGTTTATCAGACTTTGTACAACAGCACCACCTTGTGGACACAAGTCCCCATGACAACCCTTGTGGGCAACATGCTCAAATAACGTGTTCCTCTTTTTGTGTGTGTTGTTGTTTGCAGCTACCAGTAAGCACGTGAGCTGGCTCCTCGGTCGTGACGGAGACGTGTGCGTTCGTGTGATTGGAGAAACGGATGAGTTCAGCTCATCGAAACTTCTCCACAACCTTTTCAATGACAGGTTAGCGTACACAAAAAAGACAATTAACATGACTGACAGATCCACTACCATTATTAGGGCCCGAGCACCATCAGTGCGAAGGCCCTATTGTTCTTTAATTGTTCTTTATAAGTGCTCAGAATCAGTTACCTTTTCAGAGGCCTTAAAATGCTCAAATGTTGAGGAAAGATTGCAAAATATGGTGGTTTCAGGAAAATCGCACAAAAAGTGGCTGAACGACTGCCCCTCAAATTTTTCTAAACCCCCATTCTATCCCTTTTTTCAAACATAGAGCTATGAAATCTATCGATACTTTGGCCCAAATGCACAAAAAAAGTTTATTTTGGATTGAAGTTGGAAAAATTGACGCTTTTTGGCCGATTTTGGCCATATCCAGGGTCCGCATTGGGGCGAACTTGTTAGTTATTGTTTTGAAAATAGGGATGAAAGCAGGTTTTAGAAATACAGCAACAACCCTGACCAGAAAAACTAACAACTCCACATTATATTCAACAGGATTGTGGAGTCAATCTTTATGCTCAAAATACCTCATGCCTAAACCAAGGTGTTTTTGGTGCCCACCATTACTTCCTAGCAGGTCTTGTGCGACTCACTTTAGTCTTAGCTGTCATGTTGACTCGTATTCTCCAGGTAATACATGACCACATGCCCCATACATTCCTGTCCTTTTCCAACATGGCATCTCGTAGTCAAAGCAGCACCAAAAAGGGAACCGAAATTTACATTTCAAGGGAGCTCAAGGTTCACGTCTCCCTCATTAGATCATTGAATTTATTGGTTAAATGAGTGAATGGCTGAGTGATTCATTGGCGAGTCTATCTGCTGACTGCTCTCCAATGGCGATTGTCCCATAGGCTGCGCTGCGATAATATGAATGGCATCCAGACAGCAGATGTGCAGGCAGGAAAAAAGGCCCTGCAGCTTGGATTTAAAGAAGGAAGCCAACTAGCCTTTACTGAGGACACCACAGTGAGTTCATGTGTTTGCTTTGCTGTTTGGGTAAGGATACTACGATAACTGTTCACTGATTGTGACATTATACACTCTTTGCGCACAGAATGGTTGTGACTCACCAAACAGCCACTCCTCTCAGGACGAGATGGACTCCGACTGCGCGGATGATGACCCCAAGGACCCCGGCGAGGGCAGCGACAGTGAATCAGGCAGCAGCTCGGACAACCTCGGCGACTGGGCTCCTCTCTGCGGGCCCCGTCTTAGTCGCCATGGCAACAAACCTGCACTCAAAAGCCAGCTGTTCGACGCAGAGATGGTCAGCCCACAGGCCAGAGGTGAGAAAATGAGAGGATGATTGAAATGAATTGCTAATATTCATTTCCTTAAGAGGAGCAGCATACCGATTAATTAGGCGTAAGCAAATCGAACAACTCTGAAAATGAACATTGAACATTAACAATGGTACTTTAGTCTTATTGTTAAATTCAATCTGGAATTAGTTTTTTTGCGGTAATGTGTCATTGTGCCTTTGCAACAAAATACTATTAATGGCGCTGCCAGTGTCATAAATTAGAACAAAAAAATCAAGGATAGATTAATGCATTATTAATGCTTGATGGATTAACTCAATGAAGTTCTTAGAACCAATACTTCAGAGATTCCACTCACTGCAATTTGACTGTGCGATTCAAAGCACTAATAATACATTTGTTTGAGGATGTAAACTTGTTTAGTTATTACAAGAAACTATTACTATCATGTTTTATCTTCCTATCCCTCATCCTGTTTTGGATAAACATTTAAACCTATGCAACAATATGTGTCATTTTCATTCCATTTTTGATATTAATATTAACCCTCCTTTCCGTATCAGATGCCTGGCGGGTTCAAGAAAACAAATCGGAATACGGTGGGAGAGTGGCCCAGCTCAGAAAAGCCTTTGGATCTGCTCCTTCAAACAGCTTCAGCAAGCCTCCATTACCTGCCAAAACTGCTCCTCTACTGACCAGGCGCATGCCGTTGATCCATTAGCCTTCCCTTGGACCAGCTTTGAAATCATGCTGTGAAGCCAAAAAGACAAATTAACAGCTTTTCCAGAGTAACATCAAACTCAAGATGTTTGTGGTCCAGAATAAGACACTCATTTCAATCCTAATGGTGAACTGAGTACAGAGAATTACAAAGAAATTGCTCAGTCTCCATCAAGGAAAATACGGAAATGAAATGTAATAATTGACTATTCCATAAAGCACTTAGATTAGTACGTTATATTTATTTGTGGATCTGTAAGTACAGGATCGTACATGGTATTTTATCCTGTATTTCTCAATTGTATCTTTTGAAATCCATCTTATTATTGAATATGCCAAATTTTCTTGAAGTACCTCGTTTTAAATAATGTTCTTTTCATACAAAATGAGTAGAAGCTGTTTTTGTTATACAATATAAAGTGTACACACATGGGTAAAAAACATGCTATTCAAGTTATTCATAAATGAATGTCTCACTTATGTCACTGTCAAAGCCCTCGGGTGCTGCTTTCATTTAAAACATTACATCTAATTGTCTATGTGGGAATCCATATTAAGACTATTAGTTCTGGCAAGGGTGAGGATTCATGAGAATATCAAATCAAATCAAAAGCCTTTATTGTCATCATACACAGCTGCGTATAACGAAATTGGTGGTGCTACTCCAAGCTTTTCAAAGTGTGTTTTCCCAGTAAAAAAACAAAAACAAATACAGTGGTACCTCGTCATACGACCGTTCGTCATACGGAATGCTCGTCTTACGGGGGAAATTTCGATCGAATAATTCGCCCGTGATGCGGTCAAAATTTCGTTATGCGACCAAGCCAGGTGGCCATGGCATTTTTTTTTGCATATCTTTCGTGTACGTATAACAATATTTACGAGCACCGGATGAGCTATTCAGACCAGGAAACGCACAACGCCCATGCGCGGGGAAAAGAGGGCTTTCTGGGTAATGAAGTATACTCGTGCTCGCAACAGCATCCCCGGTAGCAACTCTATCATAGGCGCCGTTCGAGGGGATGCGAACACAGATGCTACAAGCTAAAAGGAGCCGCTAGCCAGCGCCCCTGAAGCTCCCATGAGCACATCGGGGGCACTGGCTCGCAACAGCATCCCCGGTAGCAACTCTATCATAGTCGCCGTTCGAGGGGATGCGAACACAGATGCTACAAGCTAAAATGAGCCGCTAGCCAGCGCCCCCGAAGCTCTCATGAGCAGCGGGGCGATCGCTGATAAAAGACTCTGCTCGTTGGCAAGTGGTCGTGCGTTCTCCGATTGTGAGGACATTTGTGTGCATCATTTTCGGAATATTTTGAAGGGAATAGTACGACAGCAAACAGCCCATGGATAGCGAACGTGAGGGTGGAGTGTTTGTTCTGTTTACGAGTGCGTCGTGTTGAAAACAAACCGAAGCCCCCCGCCCCTTTTGTGCGTCTCTCTCTCCCCTCGGCGAAATCCGCCCAATTTTAGTTAGATTAAACACTTTATTTCTATTAAACCACTCGTTATTTATTACTTTGTCAATATATGGCGAATTATAAGAAATAAAACATTTTTTTCAATCCAATATCCTGTTTTTGGTGTTTTTTTCAGAGAGTTGGAACGAATTAATTTGTTTCCCATTCATTTCAATGGGAAACTTTACCTCGAGTTACGAGAAACTTGTCATACGAGCTCAGTCCCGGAACGGATTAAGATCGTATGTCGAGGTACCACTGTAGTAGTATAAAAGTCACATCCCTAGTTGAATTCTCAAATAATGTGATAATAATATGATGTGTGATGGGCATTGCTACCTGCCTTATTTACTAACATATTTGAAGACACTTGGTAAACGACATCAGTCCAATCAAAGGTGAACGTGACTCCCCTGTTTTGCTGTTCTCACATAGTTCAATTTCATATCCTAACTTGTATTGAGTGCAGTGCAATCAAAACCAAGTGAAGGCAAGGACTGTTAACTCAATACATTACAGTAATTATATATATTTTCATTACAACAACAATAAGGCATGCTGTGAATTCTTTTTCAAAGGAGGTTTCCAGGCAAAAATTAATAAGCATACAATGATCACAGCCATGTAATTTTCTATATGAGAAAATGACCACTCTGAAGTGATTCAACAAAAGAGTTGACAATGAGACCATGTTTAAGTTCACTGAAATGCCAGGAATTCAGATTTTTGGTGCACGGAGGTGATAAGACGGATCAAGTCAATGTAAGAAGCTGTCCTTGTTTTTGTTATCAGTTGTTGAATGTGCAAAGGACACTTAATCCTTTTTGCTTTCAAAAACTATCCTGCGACAACAAAGTTGGGTCTTATAAGTATTTTTTTTTTTAATGGGATAAAATAAATCTCATTTCCATAGAAACCCCAACATATTTGATAATGCAGTCACTATAATAATAGAATCATTTATTGTCTAGTATGCTGGTGAATGTAGCCAGAAGGAGTGAAAACATGTCAAAAATATTGACAGACCAAACTGCACTGTATCACTTAAGGGGGGTCCAAATCTGGGGGAAAAAATTCATCGCATCAAAAGAAAAATTGTTGTATGACTTAAGCAGGAGTTACAATTGAGTAATACAAATTTTTTTATTAACTCCTAAAACATTTGGGATGAACAACCTAAAAGAGTGGCTGGCTCTCCAAGTACCACTATAATGACCAATATTAAATACATAAATACAGTAGCAAGTATTTAGAAAAAAAATTGCCCAAAAGTTCTCACATTACAAGAAATAAAGTCCAAGTTTTGCGGCAAATAAAAATATTATAATTACTCATAGTCATATTATAAGGTTACAAAATTATTATATTGGCAAGTTAGCAATTAGCAGTATCCTAGACCAAAACATAACATAAATGTGAATTAAACACAAATAAATGTAACATTTTACATAAAACATGTCTCATTCATAATATCACAATCAATATATAGGGGAAAAAGCACAAAAAACTGAATGCTTGATGCAACATCTTTAACATCTTAAGTTCAAAATCATTGCACAATCCAAAAAGAGAAAACACCCATATAAAAGTGCCAAATGCAAACATACATTGAAATAAAGTTAAATACAACTGAACTGGGCTACTCATTTTCTTACCACTAGAGGGAGCCTGGTCACCACTTGTGGTACTCCACCATACTTTGGAAACCATTGAATTCACTTATTGGCTGCCATCCCTTTCCAGTCCAAATGAATTGGACCTCTATTGGCGTCAATGGCATTGAGAGAGTTAAGTTGCACTTTTTTTTTCAAAAACCTATTTGACTCAAGTTGCGTGTATCTATAGTTGACATTCCGTGTGATGGGGGGGTCGGGGGGTATTCTGTTAGGTTTAGACAAGGAGGTTGTTGATAGTGACTCGCACAATGATTATCTATTCAGCAAGAACACAGCCCACCAGAGATCAAACAGAGAGCACATAAAGCTGATTAGCATGTGGTTAAGACGCATAGACAGAGGGCGAGACGCTCGGGGAGACGGAGCAAATGTGAGTTGGGTCACGGGGAAGCAACACGTCACAGCCGACTCATTAAAGCTCCTCTCAGCATTCCCTCACCGCCTCCACACCCCCAGCCTCGGGATTTGGCGTCTGTGTATGCGCCTGAGTGTGTGCACGTCCAGCCCATATCTTGGATCATGTGACTAGACGCACGCACGCAGTGCGAAAAGGCCCACTATATTTAGCAGGCCAGTGTAGGGTTTCCTAGCGAGGCATTGTGGAGAGAGCGGTCAACTTTGTCGCACAAGAAACTGCACATCATATTAAGGGTGAGAAGCAAGAGTGCGCAAGGTGCTCTTTTTTATGTCTCTCTGGCCCAGAAGGAGAAATCAGGCCACTTCTCATGTGTGGTGACAAAGCACCTGTCCAAGATCACATGCTGGACACCTGAGACCATTTCCTCCCACAACGAAGTCATTGTGGAGAAACAGGAGATCAGAATGTTAAGCTACGGCTCTCAGCTAATGAGATATTACACTTTTTGAAATTCCTGTTTTAGAGGAGGTGCCAATTCATACCAAACTTCAACATTAAAGTAAGATTTACAGGTTAATGTCATATTTTTGTCATAACACTACAACACAGTAGACACTTAAACAATGACCCTAGGCCAAAGGTGTCAGACTCGGGTTGGTTCGCGGGACGCGTTAACGTCAACTCGATTTCATGTAGGCCGGACCATTTTAGATATAATATTTTTAGATTTTTTATAAGATTTTTTTAAATAAATGGATTAAAAGAACTGAATATTCAGTTTTTTATAGACCTAAAACAATGTTTATTTTAGCTTTTTTAAAATATTTTTAGATTTTACAAAATGATTTTTGAACTAAAAACACAGGAAAAATTGATTAAAAAATTACAATTATTGATTTAAAAGTGGGAAAATCAGGAAATTTAATATACATCTGTACTCCTCATTTTAATTTGATCCTAAAACAGAAAGTCGGCACTCATGATTTACTTTCCCGGGCCACACAAAAGGATGCGGCGGGCCAGATTTGGCCCCCGGGCCGCCACTTTGACACATATGCCTTAAGCCAAACACCTACAACAGGGGTGGCCAAGTCCGGTCCTCGAGAGCCCCAATCCAGTTTGTTTTCAATATCATCCTCCTCTACCACACCTGAATCAAATGATCAACTCATCAGCAAGCTGTCCAGAAGCTTCATACTGATCCCGATTATTTGATTCAGGTGTGTTGGTGGAGAGAGACATAGAAAACAGACTGGTTAGGAGCTCTCGAGGACCGGACATGGCCACTCCTGACCTACAAGGTAAACGTAAAAGATGACAGTTTTTGTGACTAATTTTGTACTAAAATATAGTGCAGGCCACCTCGTGGTGTAGAGGTTCACTTGCCTGACTTCGGTGCGATTCCTGCTGGTGGCTGTATGACTGGGAGTGCCTATGGTCGTTTGTCTCTCTGTGTACCCTATGAATGATTGGCGACCAGTCTAGGGTGTAGACTGCCTTTCGCCTAAAAATAGCTGGGTTAGGCACCAGCAACCCCCGCAACCCTTTTGAGGATGGGTGGTATGTAAGATGAATGAATTAATGAATGAATGAAATAGTGCTGTGTATGGCATTTATTGCACAAAGGGTCACATTGGTCTTTGTTCCAACAGATGAGGTTTCTGCTGAAACGAGCACCACCTTACCGCAATCAACTGGTTATACTTGTAAGACACTGAATTGGTGAAAAGACGTCGTATTCTCCAGTTGAACTAAAATCTGCACCCACTGTGACCGTTTGTGGACTAATTGCCTACCCTTTGTATAGTGACTACACTTTGTAAAAACATCTTATTCCTTTACGTATCACTGACATTGCAATAAAAGTTCAAATTTGGTCCACATAATATCCATATAAATGGGTCTGTTCTAAATCAAAAAGTCAAAAAGTAAGCAAAGATGCAATCGTTTTATTGGGTGCATTCATTAGACAATGCTAACAGTGTTAGAATAGAGACTCGAGGTTCTACTAGATTTCAACCTGAAAGCTGATGATTTTCTGAATCTTTTATTCTCAAGGGTAGCAGGGGGTGCTGGAGCCTATCCCAGCTAACCACGGGCACCAGCCGGGGGACACCCTGAATCGGTGGCAAGCCAATCGCAGGGCACAAGGTGACGGACAACCTTTCATGCTCACTCTAATACCAAGGGGCAATTTAGAGTGTTCAACCAACCTACCTTTTTGGGATGTGGGAGGAAACCAGAGTACCCGGAGAAGACCCACACAAGCCCAAGGAGAACATGCAAACTCCACACAGTGAGGACCAGTCTGGGATCAAACCCACGACCCCAGAACTGTGAGGCTGATGCGCTAATCATTCAGTTACCGCCATATAACAATAATAATTTTTTTTTAAATTAAAGTCTATCACTCACTTCTCCTTAATTTTAGTCCCTCTAGCTAAGTGACTTGATTTGATCCATTTTCAGCCTGATTGAACAGCGGCGAAAAGTAAAAAAAATGTGGTATGTTCAAGAGTATATTCTTTTTTTTTGGGTTTCTTCTACTTGAGACTTGAGAGGCTTCTTTTGTTTGTCCAACAAAAGTCCTTTAGATCATGCTTAAGCATGTGCATTTCAAAGGTCATGTCAGTACATGTTTTTTGTCAGCACTCTGCAACGTGCTATTGATCTTTCTGTTCTTCAGTGATTTTCTTGCTATATTACTTTAAAAACCTTTCAAATAAAAACCAAGTCAAAATTGATCGAATATCAGTAAAACTATTCAAATTGCTGTAGTATACAGTCAGAATCCATTGAAATCTACAAATGCAATCATTGATTTGTACTTGTTTGGAAGTTATGTTGTTTAAATTGTCTCTAAATCAGTGTGGGTTCACGTTTCATCTTTTGCACGCAATGCGACGCACATGTTTTCTCAGTGCAGTAATTCCGAGCATGCACACGACACTGACGCACAACAAAATTAACCGATTGACATCAATGTGCCAGAAAATCGGGCAAATGACGTTAAGGACGAAGCAAAACGACATTGCTTGGATACGAATCTTGATTTTTAACAAAAAAAACATGCCTGTTGGGGAAAAGAATGCGAGCCTTCAAAATGTTGACATTTTTGTTGTTGTTTTTAAGACATCTTAATTATTCACTAATTTATTAATTTTCCGTACCGCTTATCATTAAAAGGGTTGCAGGGGTGCTGTGGGCAGTTCAGCGGAGGACATCCTGAATGGGTTGTCAGCCAATCACAGATCTCAATTATTACTATACTTTGAATACTGCGCTCTAAAAACCATAATAAAGCCAACTGAATTCAGGAGCAAATCACAAACCCAAAAAATAGTTCTACAATTTCAATGTCCATTTGCAAAAAGTATGATCTGAACAAACAATACAAAAACAGGAAAACTCCACGTCCATTTTAATCTTCCATTTTCTTATCCACTGTTTAAAAACACACACAAAAATACTAATATTTGTTCAAACGGCGCTTCAAGAGAGATGATGACTCACACACGGCTGAAAACTCATGACACATTATTGTAACTGGTCTCCCTTTGTGGTAAAGTATGCTGGGTTGGTCTTTATTCTTTGGAAATTAAATCAAAGAAATACTTTAATACCGTTAGGATGAAGCGTACTCAAATTTCACAGTGATTACACAAAAGTCCTGCAAAGTTTGATTTAAAATGTGCACTTGTAACTTGTGCTGGTCAAATATAGATCCGGGTAACTCACTATAGCGGTTAACGCTAACAACTAGTTACCATTTTATACAATTATATTCAATGGCAGGGTAATTGGTTTCATATTGTGTGTGCATGTGTATATTAGATTAGGGAATGTACATGATTTAAGGATGGAATGGTGTTGATATAGGCAGCAACAACGGGATGTATGATGGCAATATAAACTGCCATGGCACCCACAAATCTCAAAGTTAAAGTCAAATCAGATGCCATGTTAATTTATCGGTTTTCTTTTTGATTTTGATTTTTTTTTATATAATATTGACCAGGTACCAGTCAGAAGCAAAACAACAAAATGAGGTCTGGTGGGAGAAGAAAATAAAATAACGGGAGGTCACTGAAAGGAGTTTGGAGGTGAGTAGCAGCCTTTTAATCCGGTGCTCGGACGTTTGGTCGCCGGACGCTTGGTCGCCGGACGTTTGGTCGCCGGACGTTTGGTCGCCGGACGTTTGGTCGCCGGACGTTTGGTCGCCCGGACGTTTGACAACATGACAGAGAGTTTACTGTTGAAACCAGCTCTCAAAATTATATTAATGAGAGAGAGAGTTTAATATCTAAATATCTACTGTTGAAACCAGCTCTCAAAATTATATTCACCCGGGCGACCAAACGTTTGGCGACCAAACGTCCGGGCGACCAAACGTCCGGCGACCAAACGTCCGGCGACCAAACGTCCGGGCGACCAAACGTCCGGCGACCAAACGTCCGGCGACCAAACGTCCGGCGACCAAACGTCCGGGCGACCAAACATCCGGGCGACCAAACGTCCGGGCGACCAAACGTCCGGCGACCAAACGTCCGGCGACCAAACGTCCGGTCACGACCTTGATGCATCAATGTGAGAATTTCCAAACAGTGGTTTAAAATATAAAGTTTTGCCATCTTGAATTTTGTTATTATCAATAATCGGAGAACAGTGCATTTCAACTAAAATACATCAGAAAGAAATCGGAACATTCATTTCCCGAAGCCCTAATTTTCATTACGTAAAGCACAAAGTAGGAAGATTTATATTGCGTTTCCCTAGGGATAACCACAAATCACTTCATAAAACTGCAATGAAAATGTTAGTTCATCCCCGTTTGGAATTGTATATTTATTTAAAATCACGCAAAATTACAGCTCCTTTCATGATATATCACTGGGTTAAAAAAGGAAACGCTTTTGAGAGTGATGCAAATGGAGGAGCGAAGGCCGCTCCGAGCTGAATCCTCGGTGGTAGCAATCGATTCCGCATCATGAGATGGCGTGACAAGAGGCCGTGATGAACTATCCCTGCAGGCAGGCAGACTTTATCAGCGTGCTTTGCTTAACTTCCTGGAGCCACCGTGGCTTTTTCCCCTCTGCGACCAGCAGCAGGCTAAAGATTAACAGAATTTCGTGCACACATTACCGCTAAGAGAGAACGCCATCTGACCTTGCCTAAAATGGCAGCCAAATGCGTGAAATGGCTTTGAATGCTTAGAGGGGCAAACTGGAATATATGTATTACAAGCCAATCATCAAGAATTGGGATGAACTTTACGTCCTTTATATTTTAGAGTACCAAAATTAGCCTGTTAATTATGATGGCACTATCACTTGCGAGTAATTGACTTGACTGCTGGGTTAATGCGGGTACTGGTTTTGCGATATTGAACTGGTAAGCGATCATCTTCTATTTGGTAGGCGGGAAAAAACACGTGCCTTGAACTCTTTTACCGACATTGACAGCAATATACATTCCAGAGGGAGGACAGGAACGATTAGTGCAAGGGTGTCAGACTCGGGTTGGTTCGCGGGCCGCGTTAACGTCAACTTGATTTCATGTGGGCCGGACCATTTTAGATATAATATTTTGATTTTTTAAAATATAAATGGATTAAAAGAACTGGATTAAAAGCCCTGAATATTCAGTTTTTTAAAGATCTAAAACAATGTTTATTTTAGCTTTTTTTATTTATATTTTTCGATTTTACAAAATGATTTTTGAACTAAAAACATGGAAAAAAATGGATTAAAAAATTGCAATTATTGATTTAAAAAGAGGAAAATCAGGAAATTTAATGTACATCTATACTCTTCATTTTAATTTGATCCTAAAACAGAAAGTCGGCACTCCTGATTTACTTTCCCGGGCCACACAAAATGATGCGGCGGGCCAGATTTGGCCCCCGGGCCGCCACTTTAACACGTGCCCTACATCATATCTGATTGATTGCTAGAGAGGGTTGACTTTCAAATGCTGTCGCATTCAATTGACAAACTCGATAGATGACAACTGTAAAACGGCTAAAACATTTATTTTGCTCTAGGATGTGCATGGGAAAATGGAATTTGACAGAAGACTTTAAAATAGCAACAACACATGGGATTAGCTAGTGCTTTACCCAAGATATTCAAAGTGGCTTTGCAAACAAGCAGTAAACATTGACAACGGATATTTTGTCTTGGTAACTTTTGTGCCAATAGATTGGTATTGTAATTTTTCGTACAAAATTGTAGAAGGGGAATTCAATGTGTTGCAACTGTTTGTTGATGTCTTTATTGATGTTTGTGATTTCTCTTGGGAATTGAGTCAGCGAAGCCACATATAGCTACGGCCTTTCCTCGATCCATCTTTATAGCTTAAAAGGTCAAAGGTGAAGAATCCACTTTGACCCCAAGTGTCACAAAAATACAAGCGCAGGGCAGATGAGCCGGATTTTTTCCAGGAAGTAGAGACATTTGTGTTTTGGAAGGGGAGGGCTTAGGTTACCACACGAGAGGCCTATTGGTTAGGCCTCACAGCTCTGAGGTTCCGAGTTTGAATCTCAGGCCCCACCCACCCTGCGGCACAGCGGCCCAACTGAGGACACGCGTGTGCTGCAAAAAAGGAACGGCGTGTCGCTATTCAAAACGTACCGACGCCATCACACCTTTTCCAACACCCCGAGACGCAGCGTCTGCGAGCTCACGCCAGGTCCGTCCGGCGAGCGGGCGGGGGTCCGCCCTGCTTCCAAGGAGCAGCCTGGCAGAGTGTTCCACCGCAGTGCGAGAGGAGTTGCTGCCAACATACGTAGGCGCCACGGGGTCGCTCGATTGCACGCACCGAGCGACGCCAGCGTCATTCGCTCGCGCACCTTAGCGTCTCCCAGCATTTCTATCACCTTCATCACTTTATTGTGCGTGGAACTCTCAGTCATCTTTTCACTTTCTTTGTTTGGGCAACGTTATCTCCATCCCCTGCTGTCCGTCTCCCCGCATGTCACTCTTTCTCTTTTTCCCCTCCTGCGGCCTTCTTTTCATCCACCCCTCTCCCGTATACCCCCCACCTCCCACCCTCCCTCCCTCTCTGCCCTTCACCAAGTCTCTTTCAAGCCCCCCTACGCACCCTCATTCACCCTCCACCTTCTCTCCCTCTCCCTGGATCCGCTTTCGACCCCCACCCCCGGCCCTCCTCCTCTTCCTCCCCCAACCCCCTCCCTGTCCCCTGTTCAATCCCTTTTCCTCCCCCTTTCTTTCCTGCCATCTTGCAGGCCAGTGGAGCCAGACTGCAGGCGTTCAGGGAGTCACTGGACCTGCTGGGCAGCGGGTGACACAGATTTCCGGTGTGGGTGTGTGCGTGCGTGCGCGAGGAAAAAAGGGGAGGGGGGGATTAGGCTCGGAATCACTAGAAAGAGGGGAAAGAAAAGCCGCAGATCCAAGAATGTCGCTCCCGAGCGAGAGCCGAAGAAAGACGAGCGCGCCGACTTCAGCGGGAGATTTTGTGTTTGTCATTCAGAGCGAGTGTCGTAATTGCATGATGTTGGAGCTCGCCGCTGTTCTCCATGAGTTGGCAGTGTCCTGCGTTGGTTGGCGTGCTGCGCCTCTCTCTCTTTCTCTCTCGCCTGCCTGACAAACACACACAACCCCCCACCCCCTCAGATGCACGCACACACACACTCTCACACACACACTCACACACACACATGCACTCACGCGGTCCCTCTGCGATCCCCCCTGACTGAAGGCGCACAGGAAGTGCAGCCGTGGCCCAATTATAGCGTGACACCTCAGGCCGACCGTTGCCATGGTTACGTCTTCCCTGAGGTCCCCTGGAGTGTGGCGCCGAGGAAGAAGGTCTTATCACATCAGCCATCGTTACGGCAACAAGCGAAAAACCCGCACGGCCCGGTTCGCTCCGAGATGTCCTTTCTTAGGCCAAGTTGCGGATAATAATAAAAAAAAGCACGTTGCGTCACGGGAGCGGGCGTGTGCGAACGGAGATTGTTTGTGATGTGTGTCAGCTTAGGTGTGCGCGCCAAGCGGCGAGTAGGTGTGCGTGCGTGAGCGTATGTGCGTCTGCGGGGTGGTGATAAGGCTTTCCGCCACGCCATTAGGTGACTCATAAGCCCCACATACGCGCACGCACACGTATCAGCGGAAGCACGGTGGCCGGCAAACACATATTCCCAATTAAATAGGAGTACAAGCGTGTAGACAAGCGCGCGTGGCCAATTTCTTTTATTTCAAAAGGGCAAACAGTTCTATACAGTACAAGTTGCACATGAAATAATTTAGACGACTCGCTTACTGATGATGCGTTGACAACAGAATCGAGAGTCCCCGTTCGAAACAAAACATTTGGCTCTTTTTTTCCCGTCTTTCTCTTAAGCGGCTGCAACACAATACATCCAAACTGGAAAGGGATGTAAAAAAAGACATAATGTTTCCCCCCATATTTACAGTCTATTTACAGCTTCTTTTTTTTTGTTTTGTTTTTTGTTTTCTCCTCGTTGCCGACACGGTTGACACACGGGTGTCCTTCTCTCGCTCTCTCTCTCTCCCCCCTCTCTCTCTCTCCCTCCCTCTCTCTCTCTCCTCTCCGATTCACTGATTGTCAAAAGAAAGGATGGGAACGAGTGAGAACATTCTTGAACAGAGGTACAGCTCTGCACTAAGCATCATGTTCGTGTCTTTCGACCAACACGGTGTCCAGTGTGTGTTTGCGTGTGTGAGTGCGTGTTTTACACTTGGGCTCCTCGACAATCATCTGAGCGGGATCCTGTGGCAGAAGTTACTATCCGTCCAAGGCGCCGCTGCTCCTCTCCTGCGCCAGGCCCAAAGAAAAGTCGGAGCCTCTGAGGTCAAACGCGGACACTCGACCCTCGAACCCGGGGCCGCCCGGCTTCCTCTTCAGCTCCTCGCACTTCCTGTATTTACAGATCTGGTGTCCCCTCTTACGATTGCGGCAGCTGCTGCACTGTTCGCAGTTCGTCTGACGCCGACATGGCACGCACTCGCCGCAGCGCTTCCTCTTCCGCCGGCCTCCGCCGCCCCCGCCCAGGGAGCCGGGCGAGTGACCCTCGGCCACGAGGCCTTCCATGCCGTCGGCGGCGACGGCCGCGCTCCTCCAATGGCCTCCCCCCATCTGGAAGCCGGCGAGCGGCAAGAGGGTGGGGCTGAAGGGGAACCAGGCGCCCAGGTAGGGCTGGATGTCCGTCCTGCATCCGGGCGAGTCCTCTTCCTCCTCCTCGGGCCCGGAGGCTCCGCCCTCGCCGGCCCCCCTTCCGCCCTTGGCCTCGACCGCCTCCCTTTTGGCGGGCTGGCCGCCGCTCGGCGCGCTCGGGACGGCCTGCTCGGCGGCGGCGGGGGTGAGCGCCAACAACCCGGCGCGCATCAGCAGCTCGGCGGCGTGCGCCAGGTGGAGCCCGCTGGGCGACTCCCACATGTCGGGCCAGGAGGGCGCCCGGCGAGGTTTGGTGGGGCCGGGCGGAGCGGCCTGCTGCTGGGCCTGGGAGGGCTGCATGAGGCCTTTGACGTCCATGCCCTGGGTTGGGTTGGCGATGTAATGGGACAGGCCGTACGGGTGGCTGGAGCGCTTGAGGCTGGGTCTCAGTGGCTCGTTGGGGATCTTAGCACTGCTGTTGCCTTGGTCTGGCGAGGAAGGGCCAGCAATGTCTAATGCTGTGGACATAGCCGTGAATGTGGGCGGCGGTTTGTGTCCTTGTGTGTGCGCCGGAGGGGGGGAGGAGAGGTGAGGGAGGGAGGGAGGAAGGGAGGGAGAGAGAGAGAGCGAGAGAGATAGAGAGAGAGAGGGATTGACGCCGGCGCGCGGGCTTGACAACTGTCCTGTTCCTTCAGCCAAAATGGCAAGCCTTGGCCTGTGTCCCTATTCCCATTCTCTGCAGCAGCCGTGGAGTCCTGGGGAGCAACACATGAACAGGGCGAAGGGAGGAGGGTTAAGAATAGAAATAATCGGGGGAGGGAAAAAAAAAAAGAAGCCAAGAGTAAACACAGCGGGCTAACCTAGCTCCGGCACTGCTCATAATGTGACAAATGCATAAGAAGGGTGGCAAACGCATAACAACAACGCGGCGGTCATCGACATCGTGACAATTGTTTGAAAAGAAAGCCCCCCGAGGGAAGCTAAGCGGCCCCTGCGAGCGCATGTGTTGCCACTTATTTCCGCATCCAGGAGGTTAGTATCCCTTTAAGGATTTCACGGTATATCAATGCAATCAATAACAGAGCGACAACAATATGCAAAGATATGCGCATATGCGCAGGTCAAATGTGGAGCGCGCTTTTCAAATACATTTTGACGACTGCTCTTATGTGTGCCAGCCACGCTTATGTGGCTTTCCGGGGCAAGAGCAAACGCACAAGCGTCCGAAAACAAGGCTGTCTTTTGTCTGCTATCGACGACGACCAGCGGCGAGGTGCGCAACGATGCGGTGGCGGCGGATCGAGGGGGGAAAAAAGCAAGCGGGCGAGAATCCACGGACACGTCGCTGGACAAATTCGCCGTTCGCCCAGCGATTCGACACGGCTAGCTCTCGCCCGGGGAACTCGGCGCCTCGTTCGGGGTAGGCGCACAATGGCGGAGCCCGTCGGCCGTTTTCGGCCGAGTGGACGGTTACCTAAGACGACGCTCGGCCGACGCCACGGCGCGCTGACCACAGTCCGAGTGGTCGCTGCGACACGCTCGGGAGCGAAGGCGACGACACAAAAGCAGCCCCGAGCAAGCAGGAAGTCACGCCGAATGTGTCCGCTTACCTTTCAAAATCGCCCGTTCGAACGCCGCTGTCACCGAAAAACCCTTCGACGAAGTCATGAACTAATGGCGTTGGCGCTGCTTGGAGCGTACACAGACGGCCGAGCTGCCGATTCCTCCTCCACCTCTCCGTCCCGGAGGGTCTGCAAACACTCGGCACGGAATTTGGGGGCGTCGCTCAAAATGCGAAGTGGACTCTCGGTGGCGGCGGCGGCGCGACGCGGCCGTGACGCGATGGTCGTCGCGGTCACGACGACCCACGCCGAAATTACATGGAAAGCTGGCGACCCGCTAACGGAAGTCGATACTTTTAACACGCCGAGTGGAGGAAAAACAAAAGCACACGTGCTATTAGACTATACAAGTTGCTCCTTATAGTTTTACTCTTTACGGGGATAATGAGTTGACTCTCGTAAAAGTTTTTTTCCATTAGTCAATTGGAAGAAAATGTCATATAACACCTAGATATTGATATTATTCAGACAATTACATTATTTTTTTTTGCAAATGTATAGTATTTGAAGTTGTCAATCGTTAAAAGAGGAAATGTACTTCCCGATTTCAAAGTATAACAAGTATAAGAACAGATTTTTTTGGATTCAATGACTTTTGTTTGGTCAATAAATGGCTCAAAGGTTCAAGCATTATATTGCTTTTTTTTGCCAAACAGAAAGTACATTTTGTCACTTTTTTCATTTTTTTCAAACTCTGACATCAAGGGTCATCCAACATTTTAACTGGGATAACTTACTCTTAATGCTCAACTTTCAATGTATTTGACGTCTAGTGCCGTCCATGGCAGCCAAACTGTTAGTAAGTGTATCTTTTAATCGTCATATGGTGCATTTTTTTGTTTCCTAAAGAATAAAAAACATTAATTAACATAATTTAACCCAATATTCTCATTTGAGGACAGCTGGTCATTCTTATTTTTTTGTTTTTACTTGATATATAGGAGTTTTATGCAAATGTTATGAAAACGTTACAAAAATCTAAACATTATTAACTTGAATTAAGATTGTAGCGAGTATAAACCACCTAACATTATTGAGGTATAAAATGTGTGATTTGGCTCAATAACGGTTGAGAAACACGGAAAGGATAAAAAAAATGTTTTAATAGTTTTGAGAATACCCACATTAGTAAGTTGATCTGCTCTGTAGGTGTAAAACACAAAATCAAAACCAATTATGTAATGTTACAAAACGATATACAAAATAAAAAGTTATGATTGTTTTAAGCCTGTTGGGTGCACGTAATCCCCCGCACTATACTCTGTGATTTCAGTTTATATTTTAAGTATGCATTAGAGGAAGACATGAATCTGCCAAAATAAAAATCAGTGTGTCCTCTAGAGACGTTTTGCATACTATTAAAATCACAGCCATTTCCAATAGCATTTGGCTGTTTTTTTTCATATTTCTTTTTGCTCCAGTTCCCCTCAGCTGCCCTTTTATTCTGAGACAATAAAAATGGCCGGAGCGGGGACTAGTGTCGCTTTCGCAGGTGACTCCTCACGAGACGCAAAGTCCACTCCACCTCTTGCGAGAGTCCTGCTTGCATCTGGCACGCAGCCACATAAGCCCGTGCACGCGCCCGTGCGTGTGTGCGTGCGCGCGTGTCACTATAGCAGCAGGGGCCCCCACCAACACTCGTGAACACGCTCTGGACACGACTGCTCGTGTAAACACAGCGTCTTCTAGTGGTGACCACACATACTGACGCGTCTTAAAATGGCCACTCGTGCTCGAGGTGGACACTGCAGACCCCCCCCCACTACCATTTTCATCCATCCCCCCCTCCACTACCAGGTTCGCGTGAGTCAGTGCTTGATCCAGTGGTTTAACAAAAAACACTTTTAGTACTTTGGTGGTAAAGACTTTTTCAATTAAAGAAACAAATAAACAAATCAGGACGGCCCGGCGGCCGAGTGGTTAGCGCGTCAGCCTCACAGTGAGGGACCTGGGTTCAAATCCAGGTTGGTCCACCTGTGTGGAGTTTGCATGTTCTGCCCAGGCCTGGGGGGGTTTTCTTCGGGTACTCCGGTTTCCTCCCACATTCCAAAGACATGCATGGTAGGCTGAATGGACACTAAATTGCCCCTAGGTATGAGTGTGAGTGTGAATGGTTGTTTGTCTCCTTGTGCCCTGCGATTGGCTGGCTTTCACTTCAGGGTGTCCCCCCGCCACTGCCCCAGGATAGGCTCCAGCATCCCCCACAACCCTAGTGAGGATAAAGCGGTTCATAAAATGAGATGAATTGAGACCAACAAAACAAGAAGCGTGCTGAGCCACTATCCTCCCCACAAAAAAACTTTTATTCACACGATGCGGAAGGGAAAATCCTCAAATCAGACAACCAGGTGACAGTAGATACATTAACATTTTCGGGAGAAATGTCCCCACAATGATTTTGGCTGATCAACACTTGCGAGTATTAGAGAGAATAATTTAAGACAAACATCGAGCTCTTAGCTTAGCAAAACAATCACATGGAACATTCAGCTTTGTAGTGCGTCTTGGAATTCATTGATTTAAGGCCTTGAGCTTTAGGATAGATATCAGGTCTACAACTGAATACACCAACCATTCTTAAGTGGATGGAGGCTGAAACACCACCTGATTTTGGCATTCATCATCTCCTTGCAAACGTTTATCATACTACTTTTGTATAACTTGGTGGGGAATCAAATTCTACTGAGGCCTGTGTGATTTGTCGTGTTAATGAAATACCGTAATGGCTCTTGCGATGCCGTTCACAAAAACAAAAACAAAAAAACAGGAGCGGAGCCAAAGTTGGGATGGTCTCATGCGTCCTTCTTCTTGATGATGAGCGGCCCCACATTGTCACCGGTTTCCTCGTTATGTTTGCTGTGGGCGCCGTCGCAGAAAGGGAACTGCAAAAGCAGAAAATCACAATTCACACAATCTGTATATGAATGGATGTGATTCTTATGTAGAGGTTGATGTTTTTTTTCTTTTGCATCATTTGGAAAATTATGCGGGCGACGGGGTGCTGAAGAATACTTTCAAAACGGGGTTTAAGTGTGTGTTAAGACGGTAGAATGTAAAAGTGTATTGTCTCTTTGTAATGAGGATTTGAATCATTTAGGACGTGAGCACAAGTTAGCGATTGCCTGAAGCATGTCTCAAATAAAATGTTTTAGTGCGACCCAGCTTGACCCTGCAATATTATTTCCCGCGAGGAAAGCTGTAGTGATGAACAACAAATTATTATCAAAACAATTATATAATCCACAACTATGGCAGCCCGAGTGGTTCGAGTGTCGGCCTCACAGTTTGAAGATCGGAGGTTCAATCCTAGGTTTGGACTTTCGTGTGTGGAGTTTGGCATGCAAGTTTGGTTCCTCCCACATTCCAAAGACATGCATGGTAGGCTAATTGGACACTCTAAATTGCCCCTAGGTATGAGTGTGAGCGTGAACGGTTGTTTGTCTTCTTGTGCCCTGCGATACTGGCAACTAGTTCAGGGTTTCCGCCGCATGATGCCCGTAGTTTGCCGAGATTGGCTCCAGCACCCCCCGCGACCCTTGTGAGGATAAGCAGTACGGAAAATTAATGAATCAATTTTTTTGTTGGATTCACTCAACGGTTTTAACAGGAATTTGTTAAAAGGGTCAATGCAAATTCTTACCTTAATTGAAGAAAGTGAGACTATGACACAATGAATCATCAACAACTATTCTGATAATCGATTGTTCAGAGCAACATGAAATATTTTCTAAATGCAGTCCTCCTCTATGAAGACAATCTGATTATCTGTATTTAGTAACAATATGTAAATGTTTTTGCCCCTTTTCAGTTGACAATTGCGCATTTTCTTCTCTGCCAATATCAAATGTCCAGTTTTTAAATAAATTGATGGAAATTAGAAACTTGAAAAGATAATCAATAGCACATAGTAAAAACAGAGTTGTAGCCATAGGAATTTGTGTTGAAATCCAAACAATACCAACGGTCTCTTTTGGAACACTAGCAATAAATGACCTCAACAAACGGTCGTAAGAGTTACAGAAGAGACTTTGATCTTCAGCAATAACTGAAACAGCGACACACAAACTGACCTTCTGTGATTTCCAGCAGCGACAGTAGACAGCTTTGGAGCCAATGTCCTCCATGTCAAAGCTATGCACCACTTTGGGACTATCTTTGTTGATGCAAGTGTTGACCAGGCCCTTTTTGCAGCTCCGCCCACTCAGGTAACGGCTGACCAGGAAGCCTCCTGCGGCTGCGACAACAGCCACGGGCAGCGCAACCAGAAAATGTTCTGCAGAGAACAAAGCAGAAGGCACGCAAATGTTATAAAGTACCGTAATTTCCGCACCAGTCAAACAATAAAGAGGAAAAAAATATATAGCACTGGAGTATGAATCACATTTTTGGAAGGGCTTTCGTTATTTTATCAGAAACCAAGAAGAAACCTACATCCAAGTAACAATAATGAAATAGAGAACAACAGACTAACAAGGCATCTGTTAACATAACATTAACAACATTTTTTAGATAACTTTAGCCTAATAATAAAACATAGAAGGCTGTCAGTGCTCAGGGAGAGAAATTAAAAACAAATATAAGTCGCACTTGAGCATAAGTCGCAGGTCCAGCCAAACTAGGAAAAAAATTACAACTCATTTCGACATGAGTCAGATGTTGCATTTCCGATATCCACCAATTGTGCAGATTCTCAGTTAGTAAAGATATCTTGAAAAAGATGATACAAGCTCTTTGACGCCATTGTTTGAAGTTCACTGCCAAACAGTTTGCAACACAAATATAATTACAAATGAGAAATAAAACAAGAACGTGGCTTTGAAAGCCTGCAGGAGAAGGCTAACAATGCAAAACATTGGGCTAAGCATCTCATGGTGATGTTATGTTTTAAAGAACTGATATTTGGCAGCTAGTATAACTAGCCAAAACAATTAAGTTTTATTCTCTGTGGAAATAATAACTACAGCAGCTTCTGAGGACTTTACATTAGTTGGCTGTCATGTCACGACACAGGTGGGAGCCATAATTATTCCTGACGAATAAACGGTTAGCGTCGTTATATGTGATTCAATTAGCCAAGTAAAATAGTATAAAGTGCTAAAATGAATCTTTTTTTGCATTGCAAACATGTTATTAGAATCAAGCGGTATATACACCGATATTTTGACATTATTTCTGTATTTTCATTTCGCGATTTGTCATCACCGGAACTTTGGGAGTTTTTCGTGTCCAGTTTGGGAATGCAGGTTGTTGCATGTTCTTAAAACATAACCCAGGGGGGAAAAAAGACAAACAGTGGTTGGAGAGATGTTACTCATTGGTGCCCTTGAGCAAGGCGCCACTCCCACCCATCTAGCCAAAAAGCAGCAGTAAGGACAGCTAAGACCAACATACGTGGCTGGACCTGTTAAACTTGATGCGTTATAACTTATAGATTTCAATTGTGTAAAATCTGCTAGTAAAAATTTATATTTAATTCTCTTTTTCATCAAAGGTATCCATTTGTGACATGATGTGTTGTAAGATTTAGATTGCCTAATCTAATTTGTAACACATTTTATCTGCAATCAAAATATCGCATGAATTTCAAGCGAATTCTTTTTTTCTTCTTTTATGAGGCCATAAGTAAGCAGATGCCTGCAGAGTAGAAACAGGGACGAGCCGCCTGTCAGGCTTAGCAGGTCCCGTGATGAGTCTTTACTCTGGGGCACGAGGCCAAGCCACGGTGAGAAAGTTGGATAGCCTTCAAAACGACCACTGCTTGGAAACTAAATAGGACTCTTCGGACTGTTAAATGTTAGGTGCGTGTTAGCCTGCAATAAACGCAGTTCGTGTCCTTGCAGTGCTCTTCACGCCAATCATCAACCTGAAGTGACTTCCGGATGCGTTATACAAACAAAACAAAGCTGTCACAAAATGAGAAGTCAGGTGCCACCGATGTTAAGTTTTGGGGGGTCGCTAAAATAAAATAAGTTAGAACAAGGCCCGTCGCCACATGCTAGGCGCTATAAATGAACACTTTACCTTTTGACAACCTCATTCCCGAGCTTGATGACAACGGAGGGATGGAGGGGGTGGCCATTATTTCCGTGGACGCTGGTGTATTTGGCTGCAGCAACAAGGTCAGCCGCGGCTAAGCGTTAGGTCCTCTTTCTGCTAGCGTTGGTCTCGTCCTGCGTACGTCAACTAACAACACGCATACGTAATACAGAGAGGTTACAAGAAGCTTCAATCAGTTCCCCCCTAAGAACTTCTGGTTTCGCTTTAGCGCTATTATGAACGCTGCTCGAATCTCCAAATTTCCCTCTCAATGTTATTTTGATGTTTACGCATAGCCATAGTCGTATTGAATAACACCAAATATTTTTTTTAACAACTGAACGTTTGAGAAAAAAATAGTACGAGCTTCCGTTATTCATAATCGTTGAGATGAACTCGCTTGATAAGTACCATCTTTGGTTACAGTGACGTCAGTACCCCCGATCCTGACTCATAGATATAACATACAAGGCAAGATGTCTGATGCGCACTGTAAGCCAGCGGTAGCAGGCGTCGTCAGTCGCAGCCTTTTTTTCGGTCACAGCTATTCAATAAACACATAATAGTCAACGAAACGTGCACTTTGAAATAGTTATAGATTGCCTAACTTTTAATCTTTTCATAAACATAAGAGATACAGAAAGGTTACTGTATTCACACAATGTATTTTTTTTAACCAATATTAAGCCTGATGTCGTTTTTGTATTTGTAAATAAAGCTCACTTTATTTTAATTGACCATCCTTATGCATTGCAGTAGTAGGCTAAATGTAGTACACAACCATCGTAATGAATCAATCATAATGTTGTTACATGATGTAATTTTGTGAAACGACTAAAGGGGGCGACAAAACACCCACTGCTAATGGAAATCAAATCAAACGCTGTAGTATAGTCAATAGCCAAAGGAAATATGTACTATTTACTTCTATTGTAAAGGTGTTCCTAAGGTTGGATATAATCAGCTTCATAACCTAGATATGGTTAAATGCTAACAGAATGTACAAATTTAACCCATTGATGTGTGACCCTGTTGAGATTTTAATGTCTTTATCTCTGCAATAAAGTAATTTCAGGATTCAGTATTGAAGGTGTTGCTCAATTGACTTGTTTTTAATCATTATACATTCTACATGCATTATTTCCTACCTTATTCACTACACCTCAAATGCACATCAAAACGTTAAAACTGAGATCTACCCATTTTCAATAGTATTGCATGCATTGAGGAAAACTATTAGCCAAAGGATTTGGGACATGTTTCCTCTAGGAGTAGGAAAGGGAATAGTAACAAGGTAGTGAATTTGTATGTTTAAAAAGGGATCCCACGCAAGACCTCGCTTTAAAAATAACCCTTTCATCCTCCCATGTCCTCCCCAAAGGGTGTTAAAATGACCCAACATAGGAGTCAAGGGTTTTTATTACACAGTTTAATCAACACAGAAAGCTCAACGAGCCTCTCAGGTAATTCAATATACAGAGGTTTTGTGCAAGAAGAGTGGGTTCTCCTCGCACTCAAGAGCCCAAGCCAGTCCCAGAGCCATTTAAGATGTTAGCCTCTAGATTTAACAACAACAAAAGCAAGTAACAAAAAGAAAATAAGCAGCCTAAAGAGTTATGGGGAGATGGATATGTGGGGGGATTTTAAAAAAAAACAGGTTAAACTAGGAAAAATTCATTTTTAAATACCCAGTCCAAAGCCTTCACTTGATCGATGAAGAAAATATGCTGGCCATTATAGGGGTGACATAGGTTTAAAACGGTTCATGTGTGTTGTATCCTTATAGTTAATAGTCCCCTTCAACACAGTCAGTCTGCTTTCTCAACATGATAATAAAAATAATAATAAATGGGAAAAACAGATTTTAGACTGAAAAAAATACCCCCAAATTTTGTGTGTGTCCCCAACCCCCCCAAAAGGGAAAAAGAAACAGGTCCCTTCAAATTAGATGTTTAAAGGAATGCTTCAAGTGATTAACAACCTGTGGTGGGATACTAATTATGGGGGCGCAAGAAAGGCGGTAGGGGCAGCCCAACCTGTACGTTAAGTAAATAAAACCGAAAATAGACGGGAAATAAAAAGGTAGGGCACTACGGAAGAGGCGTTTATTACAATTGCACGTTGGCTGTTAGTTCGTGAGAGGGAGGGCAGGCAAGACAGAAAGATGGAGACAGGCTGGGGTAGGGGAGACAACACAAATGTGGGTGTGTGTGGGGGGGGGGGGGGGGGGGGGCAGAGGTACTCTGGTGATGGGGAGGCGTGGCTCAATGAAAGCACTCCAATGGAAACCAACAAGATCTTATTTTAAAACTTTTCTTTTGTTTGTATGTTTTTTTTGTTTTGTTTTGTTTTCTCTTTACATCTCAAGCTCCCCAAACGTTTGCCTTAGAGCTGGTTGGACATGATTCTGCTTCGCCAACACTACATTGCATACTTTTGTGTCCATTCCCGGGCTATTTTGTTATACCTGTAAACAGACAAAAAAAGGTGAAGTTATTTTCTGTCGTTTTAAAATGTGACGTGCCATTCCGATTTGACACAATAACAATGGAGGCATGATGTTTCATAATATTTTATGTATTGTACGTACATGGCTTCATGTCAAAGGCGGAGAAAACTAGGGTTATTCATGGGTAATTTCTCAATTTATTTCTGATAAATTTTCAAATATAATAATTTTAAAGACAATTTATGACATTGAACTACTCAGGGAGTGCACACCCACTGACAAACTGAACTTCATCAAAATATAGAATGAGAAAACATACTTTTCCCTGTCCGTCTTGTAGATACGGGCGATCTCGGGTACTAAGGGGTCATCTGGGTTTGGGTCACACAGCAGAGAGCAGATGGACAGGAGAACTGGGAAGGACATGTCAGAGGGTCATCAAACAATTTGGGAATCTGAATTCAAATCGGACACTCTTTTTCTGTAAGCATTTTTTTTTTTGCCAATAAAGATTTCATGTATTTGTGTAAGGCAGAATTTTTGCAAGGTGATGTTTTTAACAAAGTGGGCACTTAAATAGCCCAATAGTAAAACAATATTGTATACGCGAATATGAGTGCCAATTTTAAACAGCCAGAAATATTTTAGTAGGGAGCAGCTAACAAGCTCTGAGAAATTGACATGACAACTGGCTGCCATCTAGCCTCGTCCTTTTCCATAAATTTTTATTTCTTGTTTTAATAATGAACATGACCACCACCGTCTTGGCAATCAGAGTAAAAAGACCCCCGCGCCAGGAAAACAAGCTTTGCTTGCTCTATAAATTCTTATGTAGTGAGCACAGTCAGGGTAGACACCCACTTTTAGTAAAAAGTCCAACACAAAACTGCCTACCTTTGGAGATGGTGAGAGCCGGAGACCATTGTGATCGCAGGATGTCAAGACAAATGCTGCCGTTGCTGTTAATATTTGGATGGTAGATTCTTGTTGTAAATGAAACCTGAAGACAGACACGTGGGTGATTAATGCAGGGCACCATGGACACAGAAAAACTAGGCTTGGCTTCAGCAATGTGTTGTACTACTTCACTGCTCTAATATTTAATGTATTCCTGTCTTGCAAACCTTTGGTGGTTTGAAGGGGTAGTCTGTGGGGAAGTGGATGGTCAAGAAGAAAACCCCGCCTTGGTAAGGACTGTCATTCTAAGGTGTAAAGAGGCAAAAAATTGTAAGCAATGCATACACAAAAGAAGCTGGAATATATAAGTAAAACTAGATATCAATTTTTCTAGTGGCCATGTCAATACAAGAGCAACCTCTTGAATACTTACAGGTCCCATTATTGTGGCTTGCCAATGAAAACCTGTAACACAGAAAATGATTATGAGGGCACATTAGTAGCTGATTAACCCTAGAATGGTTACCCTCTATTTCAGGGGTTACCTTTCACGCTTCTGAAATAGAGGGTTACCGGGGGGGGGAAATGGGTCCTAAGCAAGACGGTGCAATGAAGGGTACCAATTTTTTCCCTGGTAACCATGGTAACCCTCTATTTCAGAAGCGTGAAAGGTACCCCCTGAAATAGAGGGTTACCATTCTAGGGTTAAACAAATGATTACATAAACTAGGCCTGGGCGATGACAATATATGTATATAACTATCACATTTTTTGTCTTTCAAACTTTTGTGAGTAAGTAAATTACTTTCCTCATTATTCCAATTTGAATGTAACAAATTGTACTTTAAAAAAATAATATAAAATATAATGATTTCAAGTGTTATTGTTGTTCTGTTGCATGATAAAGATAAGACAACTTCCTCCTTCCATTATGAAAAGTAACAAAGAATAAAACCTACAGAAATTAGTATAAATTTGCACTGAAGTCAAAAGTTGCTGTGCAATATGAAATAAATAAAATAATCAACTGAAGCAGACTATTTTCAGCCTCACAAAAAGAAACGATGTAAATTTACCTTATGTGGTAATTAAAAAAAATTGGACGAACTTAACCCATTTTAAACCAAGTTAACAAGATTTAGATTTCTGTTATGTTTTCATAACATCTTAATTAAATAGGGAAACTACTTGATGTCAAGTAAGTAAAGAATTACAGGCTGTCCTCAAATGGGGAGAGTGGGTTTAAATAGGTTAGGGAAATTTTCAATAAGGCTGCTTTTTGTGCACAGGTGATTAAGAGGCATTTTAAAAATAGAATGAAATCCCATCCATGGCTCTGTTTAGAAGAGCCCTACCCTGTCAGAATTTCTCATATTGGCTTCGGTGCCCAATATGACTGTTTACCATGTCCCTTTAACCTTTGTTCTAATATAACATTTCTATGGACGACTACAAGTGGGCCACTTGTCCTGTCAAACAAGGTAACCAACATTTTAGAGATGCCCTATAAACATTCTTTATGGTATGTTAGTGATAGGCTTGTTTTGTATCTGTTCTCACATCGTGTAAAGCTCAAGACCAAACAGAAAAACAAAATGCAAAGTTAAACTATTAAAGAGGCATCCTATAAGCACGTATAAGGAACACAATTTAGAGCCAGTGTTAAAAGCTGAATTCAACCGATTAGGCATAGATTAATTGGTATGCTGTAGTCGTACTCAGTCTCTCCTAAATGCTGTCAGTTTGTGAACTATTGCCCCTTTTCCCAATGCACAGCTCCACTTACCTCCCCTGCATAGCCCATTTACACTGATGCTCTGATTCTTTGGTAATTAGTGCAAATTATATACTATATGCATACATTTACATTTATATAGTATAGTATTTGATGCCTGTAGCTATTAACTTATTTACTTCAATTGACAGTTATTGACATCAAATCCATTTCAACTTGGAAAACTGTTATTAAGTCATCATGTATAACTGCCATTGACAGTGATAGACGTCCAATCCAATTTCACTTGTTGGCTGGCCGGGTGTCACAAAAAAAATGGATTGGATATCTATTGCCGTCAATGGCAGTCAATGAGTTAATGCTTAAAACACATTAACTTTTTTTTAACCTGATTCCAATCATCTTATTAAAAAATAAAAATGGAAGGATTTTAGGTTTTCCCTTGAATCCCTTTTTTTTTTAAAGTGATCCTTGGAGAAACAAGTTCAGAGACCCCTTATCTAGATACAAGTTAACATTAGTTCAATTGCGTTCATTTAATTTTGGCTGTACCTTTGTATTATGAATGCCATTCGAATCCCTGATGAGACTTATAGCAAAAACAATCCCCATTTTACTTGGTCAAAGACAATATATGCAGTCAATGGAGAGTATATTTATGTATATGATATAGTCGTTGAAATTAATGAAGCTAAGGGGTATATAAGTGGTGTGGATGGAGCCATTACCAGACAGAGCCACCTTAATTTGGCTCATGGTGGCCCAATTCAAAGAGCCTTGTTGACAGATGGTGGGTGCCATGTCTGTTATTAAGGATAACTACATCCCCTGTTGCGCTCTCAGGTTCTGCTATCATATATAAATGCACGGGGAGATAAGGAAACATCTGGGATATTGTTGCAGGTTGGAATCACATTTTGGGGAGAAAATTGTTGCGGGAACACTCAAGTAAAAGGAAAAAAACTAAACAAAAAAATTGTATTAATACAATTGGTTATTGTTGGGTTACGTTGACACGATCCATTATGGCAAAGGGATGTTGAAATACGCATTGCACTATATTGGAAAGGCTTTTCAGACTATTTTTTATGTTTACGGATACATGAAAAACAGAAAGAATGCATGTTTAACTTATTGTATTTGTTTCAGGTTTACTGAAAACAATATTCAGGAATTACATAACTAGCTATAGCCCTATAGCTATGCCTGCATATGAAACATTTATAACAATGTGAAAGTCAGATTTTTAAAAAAAATATGACGATATGACGATTGTAGTTGGCCCGGCACAATCATTCAATGCTAATATCCATTATCTATAGGTGCAGCTTGCTTCTGCTGTCAAAGAAAACTGTCTATTAACTATGAATGATGTCTCAATAAGATATTTACACAATACATTTGAAACTAAACGTTGCGTACATTGTGAATGGCATATTATTTTCAATTCCAAAATATTGATATGCCACTAAGCTTGCCCAGTTCTAATGAGAATAGTTAAGTATTGTTGTAAAACATTATTTGTGCGTTGAACATATTGAATTTATTTGTTTTGGGCAGCCCCTCGACGGCTCGGGGGTCTGACTCCCGAAAATACAGGAATGTATTTTTATCATGTGAAAGACAGAGAACAATAAGTCCAACAAGTTGGCGGAGAGCAAGACATAACCAGTTGGGGAATGACAGGAGCTAGATCATTTCCCCCGCTGATATTTATTTTTCATTATAATTGTTTGCTTCTTTAATTACTATCCCACAATAAAAAAATCTAATTGACAACAATTGGGAAAGTTTTCAGTCAGATTTCCCATGTTGTTTATTACGCTGGGTAATCGGGAAGAGGCTGACTTGGAGCGCTCTAAGAAAAAATGGAATTTACATCATTATTTGGACTACAGTGTATAGACATACAAACAACCACTGGTACAGTGCTGCACAACAAAAGTGGATGGAATCGCGTTTACAAAGCGACAGCTGACCGGTTTGACAGGTTAATTATTAGACCATTTGGGGGCTTATATAGGTGTAATAGATTCAAATACAAAGCTGTTTTCAGACTTGTCTTATGTGTTCTATACTTCCAACAGAAATTTCCATCGTGTTAGTTATTTATTTATGAAATTATAAGTTATTTTATGGAAACCCTACAAAACCAATAATCTTTGAATGTGAATCTTTAGTAATAGTACTCTATAATCACCCAACTTTTGTTGACCTTGGTCCTTAATAGAGTGGTGTGGTAAACTTACTGTCATCTCCTACTGGTCCAGCGGAACACTGGGCTGGGGGATCCCGTGCGAAGTCATTCAATTCCTATCAGAAACCAAAAACAAGAAAAGCAAAACAGTCAGATGTGGGTTGACTGACAGGTGTTGCTTTCTTTTTGTTGCATTTTTGCTTCCATTTCAACAGACAAGGGAAGGAAGTGCAGAAGGTTTGCTTCCCCTATTACCATTTTAAAGCAAAGTTATTGAGTTATTCAGGTTGGAGTTTTGTTGTTCTTTGGTATTTGTGGCTTATTACAAATTCATTAACAGAAAATTAGCTGCAGCAAATACAGATTTGACAAAAACAGAACCTAGTGTTCAGTCCACTAGTGCACAGCTCAGTAATAATCCTATCTAGCACTGGGAGATCTATTGTATCACTCTTTTGGATGAATATTTTATTAAAGCTCAATGTGGAAAAGGGTTTATAGAGTTTACTTTGCATACACAATTTTGTCGCTATGCGAGACTTGACATGAACTCTGGTCTCACGTACACCAGGGTCAATGTTGGACTCCATTGAAAAGAAAAAAAACTATTTTTTTTTCATTCTGGGGGGGGGAATCGCTATCATTTAAAAACCATGTTTGTATTGCACATTCGCCACTTTGCCAATGGTGAATAGAAATACCACCAGAGACGTGTCCTTTAAAAGTTACTGAGACAGGTGGAGCCTCCTTGGGCAGCCATTTGGCGAGCCTGCTATTCTGGAAGTGGGGCCAATTCCAAAGCCCAAAAATTCCTGCCGGACGAAAGTCAAAATGATCGCGATTGGACCAGTTCCAGTAGGGGTACGACGTGGGCTACATAACAGTTAAATTTCTTGGTGTAGTTTTTCCTCCGGTGTAAAATGTGATCCAAATGGACACCGCAGGCTGACTGCACACTACGGAGGCTGATGGGTGGTCTCGGCTTGTAAACTGCTCTGAGTATCAAAAGGAGAACTGCGATGCGAGACCCCATCTCCATGGCCTGGCGGGTCACATATACTCAGCAGAATTGAAGCATATCATTGTGATGTACATTTGCAGTTCCGAAGATTAATATGTCCTGCAATTCATTGTAGATGTTCATCAATCAATGCATTAAAGACTAGTCAGTGTCCATTGCACTCAGAAATTGTACTTCTAATTTCAGTCTTGATAAAACAAAAGGGAAAAGAGGATAACATTTTTTTAACAAGATTCAATCATAACTTTCGTGTAAATAATGGTCACAAATTATTTTGTTTTACACATTTTCTTGCAATAACATTTGGAAAAGAATGTTGTGACATGACAAATTAAGGCCGTATTGCACAGCTCTACCGCTATCTGTGGTATATTTCTCAAACTAGTTGATTAAAGAATCAAACCCTTCATGCTACGGAAATATTTCAGGTATGGCAGACCGAGCCAACAACGAAGGAAGTCAACATTGAGACAATTTCAAGTGAGTGACGAGAACTAGTATAGCTTCCAAGAGAGAATGCTCGCGGCAACAACTGCTTAGCTGTCAGTAGTCGGTTCAGATGGGCAAACCTCAACTTGTCTCAATTCAAAAGCGCAACTCCCGCCGTAAAAAACAGCCACGTCTAATATATGTAATAATAGTTATGGCTAAAGACGTGAACAAGCGGCAAAGAAACGGCGTGACGGCGTCCTGCGGCTGGCCCGCTGTCACTAGCACGACATCGGCCGAAGGACGCGTGGGGCCTGCTCCTATGACTACTAGCATTCCCACGGTCGTATTTTACGGCCAATGGTAAAACAAATACACATTTACATTCAGTAACAAATTATTAGCAAAACAAACGCGTAAAAATGGCATTCAAGGTGGCGCATTGTTTAGGCGACGTGATGAAAACACAGCATCACCTACGTTAGCTGATAACCGTTCTCGCTGTCACAATACAGAAGCCGCGTTTTGTAATTATGTAAAAACACGTAACTGCTGGCAATGTATCTTGGTAGTACAATTGTAAAAAAAAAAAGTCTTACATTACAAAAACGAATATGAGCGAGTCCACTCAAGTTTCACCTTAGTGTGAATGTGTTAGCTTAGCTGAAACAGCGGAAACATTTAGCTTCTCGTTAGCCGAACATCGGGACGTAGCAAGATACGACTTTGTTCACGTAGAAACGCCACAAGCATTTTAAACACCGCAACATATGGTGGTTCGACGAGTTCGGGGTGAGAGTATCCAAGATGAGAATTCGAACCACGGGAAGAGAAGGCTTTAGTGTCAGTTGAGGTGGCCCGTTAGAAGACAGAAAGGCGGCGGATTGCTCCGACTCTAGTCGCTGGCTGCCCGGAGACCGTACGTCTTATTTTGTCAATATCATATCAATCTTCGGAGCGTAACCAAACCAAAGTGTCGACCAGAAGACGGACGACTCGGCCTAAAATCCCCGATCTAAGTGCGAATGCGGGGCCTCGCCGCTCACTTCCTTACCTTGTGGATTCTTTTCAGAGCCATTGTTGTGCTAGCGCTTCTGTCAGGGAAAACGTGCGGTTAAAATGGCGATTGATGTCAGTCCGTGGAGAACAGAGCGACGTAATTATCATAGAACACGACTAGAGCACACTCAAACGATCGCTATTCGCTATTACAAAGGGCAATCTTGAGATTTTCGAGTCGAAAGTAAACGATGGAAGGGGTAGACCCGCGGTCCTTCCTCCTACTGCAGCGGCTACCAAATCACAGCGGGCCTGTGCTCACACGACCGGAACAAGAACAGAACATCCGTCTGGGTCTTTTCACAATAATAAATCAACAACTGCAGCAAAGATGCGATGCAACTTTCTGCTTGGCCCATCAGATGTCGCAAGAACTGATGATACAACACTTTTTTTAAAAATCGTGTCAATATTTACCACATTTAGGTGTTCAAAATGTAAGTAACATTTTGTGTTCTAGGTTAAAAAAAAATTCTTCTTTTGTGTTGTTTTAATCGCAATTGGGAAATTCAGAAAAGTCTAGTCAGGATTTTGTATTTCCAATGGGAACAGTGTAAAGGCAGATGGGAAAAATATGCACAATATACATATCCTCCATAACAAGACGAGAATAAATTGTGCAATTCCTATTCTCATTTTCTTTTAGATTAGACACACAATGGCGCATTTCTTAAGACACTGGGAGATAACAATGTTGAAACGCAAAATGGGAAGCAGCTGTGTTGTGGTAAAAAAAACAACCCTGCAGGACTTTAACAGTGTAAACCTCCAGAGGATGGCAGTAAAAGTCCGGATGCGTTCATATCTGCCCGCGTGAATATGCGTGGGAGTTCATCTTTCTCTCGCCATTCCGGGGTGTTGCCATCCAGCTGCGCATCTCATCTTCACTTTGCAACGGTTGTCTTGGGGAGCTCGAGCTCAAAACCCTTTCCCACCCCTTTTCCCGCAACTCCCAGGAATCTCCACCAAATCAAATCCAGGATTCAAACATGCCGCCTCAACAGGGGGGAAACCTCTGCCTCCCCAGCCCCCCGATCTCAACGACCACAGCTGGTCATCCCCGCCCGTGACAAGACGGCGACGCCACCGAGTGATGCCTGCAATCACGAGGACCCGCCAACGCCACCGTGTTTGACAGAAGACCCGACAACCGCCCCAAAACACCCCCTGACACCCACCCACCCCCAAGGATGTCCGACTGCAACGCAAGCCCCGCGGATCGGCTCATCAAATGTAGGCATTGGCGAATGATGCACGCCCAGCGACTGTACATTATATGCACACATGACTCTGCTGTGATCCTCCCCCTTTTCTCCCCCATGTAGCACGCTGTCTCGTGTTCGTCCCCCTTTGTTACTGTAGCACTTATCACTCAATAAAGTCACCGTGCATGTGCCTGCCTCTCAAGATTTTCGGGGAGGGGCGGGAGAGGAGAAGCTGTAGGTGGGTGGGTGAGGGCTGGAGAGGGTGGTATCCGTCGCTATACGACACAATCAGGGTCTTCCCCTCTTTATTAGAATTCACTCCTCAGCAAGGCAATACCCGATTTTCGGAAGAAGGAGGAGGATGAGGAGGAGGGGTGAGTGGCGCTATTGTAATACACGGGCTTCCTCCGTGCTCGCGGGCTACCCCTAGCGGTGGTTGGCTGCTACTGAATAATACCCTCCAGAGTCACCCACGGAGTGGTAGAGGGAGGCACAAGCCAGCGAGTGGGAGAGATGAGCATCTTGTTCCAATGAAACGGCGAACAGTGTGAGGATGACAGCGAAAGGCAGACATAAAGGTAAAGAAATGGTGCTTTCTTTTTTTGTTTTGTTGTTTTTTTTTTGTTGTTGCTGCTGCGTGGCGTGAACGTGGTCACGGGAATGATGTTGCGGTGAGAGAGGGGGAGGAAAAGGATGCTGCTACGAGGGGGCATTTTACAACGTTTCTGCCTATCATATGCTGAATTTTTAATGTGCATGTCATGTTTATGCGTGTGCGCGTGTCTGCTCCTTCCAAACGCTGGCCTACATTGGTGGTCTAGTTTTATTTTTAGAGCCGGTCAGGTGATCGATTGCTTTTAAACGTCAGGGTTGGGGGGAAACTTTTCGAGTGTGTAGCATGCTTGCGTATTTTTTTTTTGCTGTCGACATCCCCCATCGTGGCCCTTTAAATCCCCCCACGGTCGTCTTTTCCTCAAGGCCTGCGTGGTCGAGAGAGGTTGCGTTTGTTGCCGTTCCTCCAAACCTCCTCCTTGGCTTCCCTTCATGTTTCCCTGACGGTCAAATGAGAGACAAAATGGAGTGAGGGGATGTGCAGGGCTGCAGATCCGCGATGACGACGGTGATTCGTGCCGTGTTGTCATTGCATCGTTGGATTATGGACTCACTATATCATGTGTTGATGATGAGGGGGTGTTGGTTCTTTACGCGTGGTCGGGTTATAGGGAAAAAAGGGGGCTTTGCGGGGCACTGATTGTCGTGCCTGTGAAGCCATTACTACGAGGGTGACATGTTTCACGCACACGCAAGATCACACGCGACGATGCTTGGTCGACTCTCGCGTAAATAAAGTTCCGAGCTCTCTCTGCCGGAAGAAGCGGAGCTGACAGCTGGACGCGTCGCCGGGGCATGCCCCGGTATTCCGTGCGTGTGGCGTGGGTGGGGAGGGGGAAGGGACGGGAGGGGGCTTGCAGTTTTTTTTTGCACGTAGACCTTTTGCACTATATGCATATCATAGGCGGTGTCCTATAGGTTTTTGTACTTGCACTGGTGCACGGCCGGTGTTGGGATGTCTGGATTTCCTGGAATAGGTGATTATATTGAACGATAGAAATAGGTTTCCCCTGGTTGGTGAGATGAGTGGGTGTTTCAGAGAAAGAGAGGTTTTGGCAGGGGCGCAGTTGAGGGGGGGATGGAGGGGCACGTCACTTACGAACCGCCTCCTCTTCATCACTTCGGAATTGTGCATGTATTAATTTGATTCTCTTGTAACACACAACTATCGTTATATGTTTTCCAGAAATAGTCAGTGCAAAGACATGGCTTTGTAGAATCCAATAATCATGGTCATACACCTTAAATGTTTGAACTACCACCCCCTATAAATTAGTCTCTTAAAAATATAATTACAATGTATCATCATGCCGATTCAACTAATAACATAAAAAACTAGAGCAGATTAAAAATAATATTTCTCGGCATGTACTCCTTTGTTTTGATTTTTGTGAGTCGGAGGAATGTAGAAAACATCAACAAAGTGATCAATCCTTTTTGTTTGATTTCATCTACCTGAATGTTTAATCATAAATCAACGTCATCATCTACTTCCGTTGTGACAATATAGTAACCCAGGGGTGTCAGACTCGGGTTGGTTCGCGGGCCGCGTTAACGTCAACTCGATTTCATGTGGGCCGGACCATTTTAGATATAATATTTAGATTTTTTTTAAATAAATGGATTAAAAGAACTGGATTAAACCCCCTGAATATTCAGTTTTTTATAGAGAATGTTTATAGACAATGTTTATTTTAGCTATTTTCATATATTTTTAGATTTTACAAAATGATTTTTAAACTAAAAACACAGAAAAAAAATGATTAAAAAATTTACAATTATTGATTTAAAAGGGAGAAAATCAGGAAATTTAATATACATCTATACTCTTCATTTTAATTTGATCCTAAAACAGAAAGTCGGCACTCATGATTTACTTTCCCGGGCCACACAAAATGATGCGCCGGGCCAGATTTGGCCCCCGGGCCGCCACTTTGACACATGTGTAGAAAGCAATATAACGTGATACTTTGTATTTAAAAAGGTTAGCAATATGCTCCCGCCAAAAATCAATATATCATTCTAAAAAGATGTCACTGTTCATTAAAATAGCAACAGGTTGCCAACAAGTATTTTTTCACTAGTATAGTGTCTGTGTTAACTCAATGGATGGCAATGATGGCACTAGACATTGAATTAATTTTCAATGGGAGATGCAAATAAACATTGGCATTCAAACATGAGCATCCACTTCCAGTTTGAATGAATGGAACATCTATTGAGGGCGCGGATGGGGATCACAGTACAGCTTTGCACTGGGGGACCATCCCATTTACTGATGCCCACCCTTAAAAACATGCATCCCCAAGTAGTGTGGTGCATTAAAATTGGAGGGAAATTGAGGGAACAATAGAAATTAATGTTGTTTTAATGTTGATTTTGGATAAGAGTTACAGTACTATACTATATTAATACTATATTAGTAAATATTTCATGCTAATTTATAATAATAGTCTGGAGAAGCAGGAAATTATCAGCTATTAGTATTCGTTTTGAAAACAATATTCAGTCCTTCCTAAAATATAATCATTATAAAGTTTGAACTCCAGCATCATTATTTTCATCTGCAAGTGGGGCATGAGTCAAGATGGAGGAAATAATAAACAGTTCGAAAGCTATTTGGTGTCAGGCCAAACCTTCAGTCTAAAGGGGCAGGAAAATCTTTCTTGACCAGTTATACTTCATTTGGTGTTAATCAGAGACACTTTCAATCGTTGCAAGTTGGTGCTGACTTGAATTTGACATGTGTTTGAATCTAAACATAATTTAGATCCACGCTTAATCGTTACACCTATAGTGGTTCGTTAATCCTTCAGAAAAGTAAACATTGGCTGAAAATATGAGTTAATACTGTCCTTACATTGCGTTTGGATGCAAGTAGTGCGGAACTCTGAGTGGGTGATGAGACATGATGATTATATAAAAATAAGTGCAATATGTCTTTAAAGGATCCGGCAAAGATTTATGTTGCTGTCATAAACTATGGACATTTCTAATAGGTGAAACGAAACCTGAGCCGTCTTTATCACTCAATTGTGTCATTTTATGTCCACTTGATAAATGTAGTGACCATCGGTATTGTATCCATTTCTTATCAGTGTAAACAGAATACCCAATACAAACAAGCTCCTTTATAGCATCACATTAAAATAAATAATCATGCCGGGCTTGCTTGATGCAGTGCCTATAAGACAGATAAGAAGCCGTGAAGATAGGTGAAGAAAACAAATGGAAATGTTTTATGTCTCCATTAGGTCATTTATTGTCTGTGGCAAAGCTATGTTTCACTGTAATGCCCTCCAAGAGACCTTTTGCTACAGTGCACGTTTTGGTTTGTAAGCACAACTGTGGTCGGCAGTGTGAGTCATGGCCACATTTCATTTTGCTGTACAAGAGTGCCGTGGTGATGTGACTATATTGCCTGACTGAAATGAGGAACTGGGTCAGCAAACCTGAGTGGCACGGCTGTGAGTTTCACTTTGTACCTTACATATTGGAAACAAGCACGTAACCTGCGTAAACAACTTCAAAACTTATATAGTATACACAGAGTGGCGTGATGGTCAAATCAGATTTTTTGTTAGCAGGAACGAATGTGACTTTTACCATGATGGGCATACAAAATGTACCATGTCGTCACGTGTCACATGTTCATGGAAGTCTATATGGTCCTTTTAGAAATTGTACGTCAGGGGTGGGCAAACTATTCCACACAGGGACGTAGTGGGTGTGGGTTTTCATTCCAACCCATAAAGAGGCCACCTTTTCACCAATCTGGTGTCCTACAAGTGCAATCAGGGGATTGCAGTCAGGTGCTTTCTATTTCTGCAGAAATTTTATTGGTCAAAGTGTCTGTACAGGATCGGTTGGAACAAAACCCTTCACACAGCAGCCCTCGAGGACTGGTTTGCCCACCCCTGTTCTACGTCATCATGCTGTGGAACTTTTGAGGATTTCATGCTAACAAAGGTCTTTCCCTAACCTGATAGCGTCAAATGTGGTAACAGGAAGTATTTTCCATGCATTAATCTATAATTTAATTCAAATCTGATGGTTTTAGCGAAAAACTGTGACAGTCTTTGCCTGTTGTTGATGTATGCGGCAGGTGCATATGCTTACTTACTTACATATTGCAGAAGCATTGTATAGATAGCCGATTTATATCCCGATTGAAATGAGTCCAGATGGGAATTGGAATGTTCTCTTTGCATGAAAAAAAATCGGATTTGTGTCACATATGGACATAAAAATTGAATTTGGATTGGATTGGATTGGATAACTTTATTCATCCCGTATTCGGGAAATTTCCTTGTCACAGTAGCAAGAGGGTGAGAATGCAGATACAGAAAAGGCATTTTAGATATAAATAGATAGGTAATAAGTAAGTTAATAAATAAATAAATATATAAGTAAATATATGAATAAATAAATAAGCACGTTGCTGATATATATATATATATATATATATATATATATATATATATACGTATACATACATATATATACGAATACAAATAAATATATGAATTTGAACTGCTGAGTGGACGTAGCTTTAGAGCCCCTCTTCAGGAGTGTAGTCCAACGGCGACTCGCAAAGAATGTGACTTTCTTAATTGAATTTACAGAGAAGATGGCAGAAGTGGGATGTCTTCTCCAGGTCAAGAGTTTCTACTTGAAGTGGAGGAGTTGAAGTATTTTGGGATCTTGTTCATGTGAGGGGAAAAATGAAACGGGAGATTGACAGCAGATTTGGCGTAAAGCCAGAAGTGTCATTGTAGAGAAGTAGTCGAGGCGTTAGGCGCCAGGGACGACCCAGAATGCACTGGCAGGAATATGCCTCTAATCTGGCCTGGGAATGTCCTGGGATCTCACAGCTGTGGTGGAGATAGTAAAGTATGGGTTTCCCTGCTAAAATTCCTTCCTCTACAATCTTCAGAAAAGGTTCAGTGTGAGATTTGTTTGGCCTAAATCTTGGTGGAAATAAAAACATATCATCTGAGATTTTTTTCCTTCTGTACCAAACTACACATAGAAAATCTATCTCCACACAGATACAATAGATCAAGGGTGTCAGACTTGGGTTGGTTTGCGGGCCGCTTTAACGTCAACTTGATTTCACGTGGGCCGGACCATTTTAGATATAATATTTTGATATATTTTTTAATAAATGGATTAAAATAACTGGATTAAAAGCCCTGAATATTCCGTTTTTTATAGATCTAAAACAATGTTTATTTTAGCTTTTTTTAAAATATATTTTTAGATTTTACAAAATGATTTTTGAACTAAAAACAGAAAAAATGGATTAAAAAATTACAATTACTGATTTAAAAGGGGGAAAATCAGGAAATGTATTATACATCTATACTCTTCATTTTAATTTGATCCTAAAACAGAAAGTTAGCACTCATGATTTACTTTCCCGGGCCACACAAAATGATGCGGCGGGCCAGATTTGGACCCTGGGCCGCCACTTTGACACATGTGCAATAGATGATCAAGAATTGTTTGTTCAATTAACCTTGCAGTACATAATGTGTGTGAATATATCAGTTCATTATATTGTATCTAATGTGCACAGTTGCACACATGAATGCAAGTATTCATGCATGCACAAACAAAGCACTTCTGGCATGGCCAGGGGCACTCTGGGCATATTTCCTTTTAGTGCAACATGCTGTCCCATTCCCTCATGGTTGGCCCAAGGCCTTGCGAGAGCTGCATTTAGGATAAGTGTGTTAAAAGTTGCGTGTTGTCTCATGAGTTAGGGGTCCCACCTTGACAGGTCTGTGTCTGCCCTAGTGGGTAGGGTGGTAGGGTACTGTCTATTTATAGAGAATTAAGGGGGAGAGAGGGAGAGAAAGAGAGAGAGAGAGTTGTCTAATGAGGGCAAGCTGTTAGGGGATGAGCTGTTGTTTCTGTTTGTGTGCGTGCGTGTGTGTACACAGATGGGTCTTCAAGTGTGTGACTTCAAACGTATCTTTGCTTGTTTCCTTAACACCATCACCACCTTCAAACACCCATGGTCCTGTTAGCTAATCTGGGTCAAAGACAGTTGATAAACTCACACGCACACTTATACACTATTCTTAAGAACCTCAAAGCACCTTTCTAGATTCACATGCACCCCATTTTTTTGCACTCCCATTCTTCCTAATGGTTTGGTCTCATTCTTTCATCCCCCACTTCTTCCTGCCTTATTTATTCATGTTGAGCAACAGATTGAAGGATCTTGGAAGGTGTGTGTGTGTGATCATGTGAAATGAAGGCGACCTTCATCTAATGCAAATGTGTCAAAGTGGCGGTCCGGGGGCCAAATCTGGCCCGCCGCATCATTTTGTGTGGCCTGGGAAAGTAAATCATGAGTGCTGACTTTCTGTTTTAGGATCAAATTAAAATGAAGAGTATAGATGTATATTAAATTTCCTGATTTCCCCCTTTTAAATCAATAATTGTAATTTTTTAATCCATTTTTTCGTTGTTTTTAGTTCAAAAATCATTTTGTAAAATCTAAAAATATATTTAAAAAAAGCTAAAATAAACATTGTTTTAGATCTATTAAAAAACTGAATATTCAGGGCTATTAATCCAGTTCTTTTAATCCATTTATAAATAAAAAAATATATAAATTTATATCTAAGATGGTCCGGCCCACATGAAATCGAGTTGACGTTAACGCGGCCCGCGAACCAACCCGAGTCTGACACCCTTCATCTAATGTCTTACTTCCTGCACTACCCCACATTTTATTCTCCCTGGATGAAAACAAGAGGCAATTTTTGCCGGAAATAAAGGATCCTCAATTGTCTACTGTATATGTCATTTAATAAGCCTTGGCTCCAAAAATTCCAACTAAGTGACAAGTCTACTTGCTTTCATACCCATTTTCTCTTTTGTTGAACAGACAAATTAGGCCAGACGATTGCCACAACTTCCTCCTGCAGCAGCCCCGTCCCCTGATGCTAAAACTAATGAAATATCCCTTTAATTGATTTTCGCCATTAGAAATAATGGAAGGGTGGTTTCTGATCAAATTCTGCACCACTTAGTGTATTTGACCAGCCCAAACAAATTTAGGGGCTTTGGTTGAAAGCCATGTCATGAGCTCGCTCTCGCTGGTTTGTGCTCTTGAGATTTTTGGCTGAGCTGGCAGCTTTGTCGCTTAATAAATTCCACACTTGGTAGTTCAGCTGTGCGGAGTGGGCCAAAGGATATAAACAGTAGGAGGTATCTCCAAGTGATCTAATCTGTCATTGTGCAAGATTTAGAGATGATTGCCTCCATTTTGAAGTTGAATTTTTTTAGTTTCTTCATCAAAAGTTTTCTTAAAAGGTTATATGTTCTGGGTGAGTAGACTGAAAATTCTTTTCACTACTGCAGGGGTCGGCAACCATAGGTTCTGGAGCCGCATGCGGCTCTTGAGCGCTGCTCTTGTGGCTCCCTGGAGCTTTTTCAAAAATGTTTGAAAATGGGGGAGAGAAATATATTTTTTGTTTTAATATGGTTTCTGTAGGAGGACAAACAAGACATAAAAAACATTGTTAAAATTTTTCAATGCTGTAAATATGTATCTAGAAAAAATATTAAAGTTCAGCATTTCTGTCAACTAAGATTTGCGTCATAGCCTCGACATGCATTTCTATTAGCAGGGCGGGATGATAATCAGCTTGCTGTTGTAAACAAAACGGCGACTGTGTTATAGGCCATGGATCCCAAGGGAAAAGAGAAAAATATTTTTAATTTTTTTGCATCTCCAGAGATATTTGTGTTTTTTTTTTGTCTAACGTGGCTCTTTAAACATTTTGGGTTGCCGAGCCCTGCATTAATGGTATAATTCAGTTTGTTGTTGTATGTTTTCACTCGTATAATGAGTCGTTTTCTCTCGCGACGATGCTCATATTGTGAAAAATTCGTAATGTGATGTGCTCATATTATGACTGTCCACTGTTAATAAAGAGTAAATAATGGTCATGAGTAACTACCAATATTTTAAGAAATACTGTTTAGATGGTTTTGTCCTCTGAAAAATATCTATTTCCTGGACTGATTGACCCAATTAGGATCACAAGTATGCCGAACGTATCCCTAAAGTGATGGCTACTCAGTGGATGTGCTAAAAAAAATAGATATAACTAGAGAATATTTCTCTCACGTATTTTATTTGCAGCCTTTCACGGAGTTTGTAACTTTCCCCAACACCATCTGTTGCAACACCCTGAAGACAGTCAGGTGCTATAGGGATCATGTCTAGCATTAAATATTGATTTAACGTCTGAAGTATGCATATACTGCCTTGCTCAAGGGCACCTCAGACAAACTGGTATTTCTACACACAATTGTATGCACATCAAAACAGAAAACGACTCCAGGCTGGTTGAAAAACATTATAGACTGGGAACAACTTGACATTTTTTTACAAGTCATTGCAACAGTAGAAATGATTTTGAACCTCCAATTTTTGGGGTAAAATACTAAAACTACTGGAGAACAACTGTTTTTGGAATGTGGGAGGAAACTGGAGTACCCAGAGAAAACCCACGAACCCCAGGGAGAACATGCAAACTCCACACAGTGAGAAATGGCCTGGGATCACTTAGAAAACATCCCCCCCCCCAAAAAAAACAATAAAGGGCATCAAATCCCAAATGCATAAATATCATAAACACACTGTCCTCACACAGCGCTTAAAAATACTGTAAACAAAATATTTCATTTTTACAGCCTCCTTTAAAAAGAACCCTAAAGCTCAAACATCTTTCTCAACGGAAATGAAAAGGAGCTTGGATTTTGTCCCAACAAAAGGTCAGCTGTCCGGTGAAAACGACATTTATGGTAGATCTGAACTGGTGTTATGCTAAATTCTTCCTCTGCCCAGTGCAATTTTCCCAAGTATAGCTCTTCTCCCAGAGCTGTGTTTCTTCTGCTCTTGACGCATTCATACCTGCCCTATTTTTCACAGTAGGCTCTACATTTACGACTTACACAAACGCACGTGTGCACACACACCCAAGATTTAGTTTTGCCTCAAACCTACACGTGGTGATCATGTATAAGTACCAGCATGTGTTCCCTCATTTGCTCTAGAACAGTACAGCGCGGTCCAGGCAAGCACAGAACAGTACATTACCGTACTTGAGTCACACACTGACTATTGTTATCTTGTTTTTCAGCTCACACTCATGAATAGCTTTTACGCTGCCAGGTTGTGCACAAACTTTTAAATTATTAATTCTTTTTTTTTCAAAGTCAAAGATGGTTTCAGCACTTGGTGTGAATGGATGGAAAGCAGACACTCCAGTTTGGCAGCTGCTGGTGTCCTGGCATGTGTCAAGGCGGGCTTGTGTGTTGAAGGGTTTTTCACTTAATAATAATAATAATAATTGGACATAGGCCCTGTCGTCATCATCAATAACAAAATCCTAATTGTCATCACACCCAGAAACTGCGTATGACGAAATTGGTAGTGCTTCTCCATAAGGTGTGTTTTCTCGGCAAAAGACCTAATAAGTGATAGTTTTGGACTCATAATTTGGCATTCTGCCATTATGGATACATCGCATCACCCCCCCGAGCGGATCACTTACCTCTCACTCTCTTTCACTTACCTTCAGTCAGCCATTAGGAGGCAGATCACTACCCAAACATCTTTTCATATTACCTCACTCCGAATTTATTACACAGAAGGGATTGTGTGTTGTGTTACCGCAAGTTTAGAGTTCTGATGGATGTGGGGAAAAAAACTGTCCTTAAGCCTATTTGTCCGTACTTTGTGGGACCTATAACGTCTGCCAGAGGGCAGCAGCTGGAACAGATTGTGACCAGGGTGGTATGGGTCCCCGATGATGTTCCTTTTTTCTTTTTCCACTTTTAAGGTGATGTAATGTCATAAATATTGAGATATTAGCTAGTTATGTGCTACCTAATGCCTGAATTTCTAAGTCCATTCCATACCATAGTCCACGGGTCGGCAACCTAAAATGTTGAAAGAGCCATATTGGACGGGAAAAAAAGCAAATGTCTTAAGCCGCAAAAAAATTAAAAGCCTTATATAGGTCTATTAATGAAGGCAATCCATGCTGTATGTATCTACATTAGCCTACTATCAAACGATGTGGGGGGAAACCAAAGTACCAGGAGAAAACCCACGCAAGCCAGGGGAGAACATGCAAACTCCACCCATTGAAGACTGACCTGGAATCGAACTTTTCTTTTCATTTTTTTCCAATGTCCCACATAACAGAAGCGAGCATACTGTGACAAAAATGTGGTATAAATTCTATATAGTACACATACAGATGTTGTTGTTATATTTACCACTATTGCACAGTGTTTGACTTTAAAATGTTGTAAGTGACAACTGTGCAAGCGGACGTTGTCGCCCGTTCACAGGGTCAAGATGAGAGCGTAACAAAGGGAGGATTCAACGATTTTAGCCTACCTACTTTTAGAGTGTGATCTAGGCCATTATCTGTGTTAGCAGTGGTGGGGCTCAAAGAGGCTCAGAGGATTCTGTGTAACAATACCTTTTATGACGTATGATCTCATGTGTTTTCGTGTGTCCCTCACATATAAGCAATCAAGCATGTAAATGCCAAGACTCCTTACGTGATGTATGCATGCGCCCCCCACGCTTCTGCCTTTTGTCTCTTACCGCCGACTTTGTGCGCCTTCGTGTATGTTTGCACAGTTCTCAACGTGCCTTGTTTGTGTGTGTGTGTGAGACTCCTCACGTGCAGCTGTGCACTCTCGCTGTATCACCCCCCGTCGTCAGTCAACCCCCCTTCTGCGCTCCAGCGGCGGCCCCGGGGACTTCATTATGTAAGAAAGACATTACTGCAGAACAGAGGCGGGAAACATTACTGCGGAATAGAGGAAGGCAACCCTGATAACTGTGGCAGCCCCTGCTTTATTACCGCACGCCCTAGCCTCCATAATTCACGCGGTCAGAGCATGCGACGTTCTAATAGAGAGCTCAAAGGGGCTAGTAATGTTTCAAGGCGACTTTTAGAACGAAAACATCAATTCATCATGTTCCGGTCCCCGGTCATTATGCAAACCAGCTCGTCAATGTTCTCTCATGCACTTATTCCTATTATTCATCCCCACAGCGGTCCCCTTCCCTCTGGCCCACCGGCTAACCATGAAGGAGGTGTTTGACGCCGAGGGTAGACCGAGGGTGGACCTGCTCAAAGCTCACCTCACCAAGGAGGGCCGGCTGGAGGAGGCAGTGGCCCTGCGCATCATCGATGAGGGTGCTGCCATTCTGCGCCAGGAGCGGACTATGTTGGACATTGAAGCGCCAGTAACAGGTATTTGCATATGGATGTATAGCGGGTCTCAAACTCAGGGTCTGGGGCGCAAATGTGGCCCTCCACATTATCTTTTGTGGTTTGCAAAAGTAAATGGTGCGGACTAGAGAAATCTGAATATTTACACACGCACAGCCTTTTATTAGGATTATTAATATACACTATATATATTCATATATATATATATATTACAATTTATTTTAACAGGAACACATTTTTTAAACATTCTAAAAATTATAAAAAGAGAATATATATATATATACCTACATATATATATATATTTTTTTCTCTTCTAATTATCACTACTTTTATGTTTTCTTTAAAGTACATTAAAAGAAACTTTAAAAAAAATAATTTAAAATAATAATAAACAGTAATATAAACAAAAATATTTGATATTAACAGGCTTGGAAAAGAGGACAAAATTCAAATGAGTCCTTGGGATTTAAAAAGCTATTTCTTTTCTTTCTTTTTGCTTTTTTTTTTACCTGATATCGATCCTGATTATTAAATGAAAGTGGAAGGTTTCCAAGTTGGCCCTTGTATCATTAAAATTTTCTGAAAGCGGCGCTGACAGGAAAAACTTTGGAGACCCCTGATTTAAACCATATTGCCCGCACTGGCACTGCCTTTTCGGTGATATCATTTGCCATGTGTATTCACTGCCCTTTCACCATGAACTATTGTTCCCGCGCACTTTGCTGAGAGATGCAATCGGTTTGTCATACCCCTCCGACGCCTGCGTGCATACCCTGGACAGGCAAATGGTTTGAAGCAAATAGAATATGAAAGTTGGAAGCAGAGGATAGATTAAGATCGATGGAGAGTAAAATGGAAAATAGATTTCAGAGAGGAGACGGCCTCCATACTCGGACTCATCTCAGAACATCAACAACAGCGGATGTGCAGGTGTGTGCATTTATGCAAATCTAAGTGGTGAGATGAATCTGTGTGGGTTGTTCCAGTGTAGGAACGTTACTCGGCTTTCACAGGTACAGCTCCCCGGGGGCAACCGAAGATAAGGTGGATTGAGAGTTGGTCGAATAAGAGGTGTTTAGCACAGAGGTTTTTCCTGACTTTTTCCCTTCGGCAAAGAAATATTGATCTATTACTCGAACTTCCGCTACATCATAATAATCCTGATTTTTGTCTGGGCAGGCAAAAGTGATAAGTAACAATTTTCAGGGTGAGCTGAGGTAAATTCATTCGTGTTTTCATCTTACTTTGTATATGTTAATAAGAAGGCGATTTTTATCTACCTGGGAATTCAACATAGCTGATGAAGTAAAGAAACAAATGGCACATTAAGAATATTGCTTTGCAAACAAAACCGGGTCTTAAGATAGAGTTCTGAGTAATTTCCAATTAGGATTTGGCACAGTATAAAGAGTCTGCAAAAAAGTGGAAGATGAATCGGATTTTTATCTCCTAGCTTTGTCCAAAGGATGCATCCAATTAACAAAAGAATGGATTCACCAGAAGGAAAAAATATTGGGAATGCCCAGCCATATTTGCTGTTCTTCTGCATACAAGCTTTAACAGACAAATGATCATCTTGTCTTACCCGTAATGACTTCAACAAAGAGCACACTCATCCTTAGTTGTACTACTATTTCTTTCTTTAGTATACATACAAATGTTCAATGCAATAGAATGAGATAAAGACACAGTTCACATCCATTATGTACATTTGTGAATAAATTGAGGCTTTAGTGCATTAATGCGAGCTTCTTCTAATCTAAAATTGGGAAAAAGCTAGTTTACATGAATGAAAACACTGGTTTAGCTTAGCCATCTTGATTTTGAATGATCCTCAATTCCCAGGCCAATCGAAAAAGAGACAAAAATGGAGGGACAGAATGTTGTTAGCAGTCAGACAGATGCAAAAGATCTGAAGTGAAGTGGCTGCAGAGGGGAACTTGACTAAGTGAAAGCAGACAGATGGCGAGAGAGGCGGATGGGATTTTGTGTGCTGACAGATCACACGGTTCTGAAGTCTACGTATCAGAATGTGACAGCTTCAAACAAGAAGGGTCATTTGAGGTACTAGAGTATCGAGCACATGTATAGAGCAGGTGTTGGTAATGTTGAGAATAGGCACAGCTCCAGAGATCTTCAGGTAGACTGGCCATACTACTATTGGAGAATTAGAAATAACTTAACTTGCATTTTAATCAAAGTGGCTACCCTCATTCCCTTTTAAGCATGGAACACTCAAAGTTTGGGTAAGGATGTAATCACATTTTCACTGCTCCTTGTGTGGCAAAAGACTGTGAGTGGGTGTGAAAAATAGTGGATCACATTTTTTGAGACCTTTTTGATCTCGAAATTCTCTATATCCTATTTTTTTTTTAACAAAATGCCAATTTAAAAGCATTTAGAAGAGTAAATAATTTAAACAGAAAAAAATTCTCATTTTTGTAGTGCTCGATTTTTAGTTGAGGACAAAAGAAACATGACTTTAGTGAGAATCACGAAGTCCAAACAAATGATTAATTTTCACACGCCACACACAACCGTTTGGCACTTTTGCAATAGTCACTTAAAATAATAGGTCTTAGAATGTAGGATTATGTGTTCTTTCATGTGTTCTGTGAATGTAAACACTGGCGCATTCGAATTAACAAGTTGAAATAACAAGGTAACTTCATAGTTCAAATCATGAATGTGACTGCTATGACTGTGTTGTTAATTCACACTCGCTCATGTATCATTCTCACAGTGTGTGGAGACATTCACGGCCAGTTCTTCGACCTGATGAAGTTGTTTGAAGTGGGAGGTTCCCCTGCCAACACGCGCTACCTCTTCCTGGGGGACTATGTAGACAGGGGCTATTTCAGCATTGAGGTAATAATGCATATATATATATATATATATATATATATATATATATATATATATATATATATATATATATATATATATATATATATATATATATATATTTATATATATATACATGTATACATATACATGTATACATATACATATACATATATGTATATATGTATATATACATATGTATGTATGTATATACAGACGCTCCCCAACTTACGAACGCAATTGGTTCCGAGCGATTGTTCATAAGTTGAATTTGTTTGTAAGTTGATTCAGTGCTATATTTTGTATTATAATTTATGTTTAAGGCCGATATAAGTATATTGAAGGTTTATATAAGTGCATTTGTATGTTTAAGGCTTGTATAAGTAACACGCATTGGTTTGTACTGAAAAAAAAACATTTAATAAAATGGAGAGAATATGTACAGTACTGTAGAGAGAGAGAGATTTATGTATTAGAAACTGGCCAAAAGAAGCGACCTAATGACAATTGCACAGTTTTCTTCTTTTTTTCATCATAAATGATGCAGTAGCACTGTATGGCATCATTCAATTGATTTGCAAACTTTGTGCAACGTTCAATATTTGGGTCCTGCTGCTCGATCTTTCTGTTTATAAATGGTACTGACGGTCGAACGATGTGCAACGCTCACCACTCTCACGCGCATCAAGCTTCGTTATTATTGCCACTCGTTTCAAATGAAATGGCTTGCCTCTTCCTTGCAACTCCCTCAATAGAAGCCTTTAGCTTTTTACCAACCATATTCAATATTGGATGCATGAGATATTTAATGACACAAATGAAAAAGGTTCTTTGCACACTGGAGATACATTCACGCACTTCCGCATTGCAACGAAGAAGAAGGTAGATGCTGGGTGAGCTGAGCTCTCACAGCGCCAGGCGTCGGTATTAGCGGCGGAAAGAAGTACTACTCCGAAAAAGGCGAAATACAAAATTGGACTTGCGAACATTTTTGGACTTAAACGCAATTTGCAGACATGTTCGTATGTACCGTTGTTCGTAAGTTGAATGTTCGTAAGTAGGGGAGCGTCTGTATATATATAATTTTTGTTGTTGTAAAATTCGGACTCATTAGTTTTATTTAATGTATTGAATTGAAAAATAATATGAGAACAATGATGATAAAAACTAGATTCATCCAATGAAAAAGAATAAAAACAGAAATACACTGGTTATGTGACCCAATGATATCTAAGTATAGTCTAAAGTTGATTTTATCTGTTGATTTTTATATTTCTGAATATTTAACTAATTGCATGCAATTGGTGGCGCTAAACGCGCAATCCATATTGATTGAGAGGGCTGGCAGCAAAAATACTAGAAATAAAAACCTAAAGCCTAAAATCACGAGCTTTTTTCCCCATCCAATAATTGACTGAAATACGAACAAACACATACAGGTGAGTTATAGGTAAATTTTCTTTGGCAGCTGATATTATTTGCTAAATTAACCTGTTAATCGGGCAACAATATTAGTAACGCTTTGGGAAAATGTATTTTGATTATTTTGAACCAAAGCTGTCTGGTTAAAAATGCAAACCAAATTTGTGTTTTTTCTCCTAGTCTGTTTTGCGACTAGATAAGTTAACCCTTCACTAGGCACTCATTTAACTCTTGCGCTGCCATTGACGGCACTAGACAGCCAATCTATTTTGAACGAGAGGGGTAATAGCGAATTATTGAAAGAATGAAACTAGTTCATTATATAAAGGTTAAAATCCCCATATGCTGTATATTGATATTTGTGCGATGGAAAAAAAGGGAAATGATTGGATTACGCATTTGTTTCTGTACTATAGAGGCAAGTGCATAAAGGTATTTCTGTGATCACATTGTGTGTCGGAAGTGAGCCGTGATGGGATGAGTGTTATGTCATTGACAGTTGGAAGAGAGGTGAGCAATATTTAGTCTGCCTTTGGTACACTAACCAAGAGCAGGTAGAGCTAATGTAGAGCAATCACTTTGAGGATCTCGGCAAAGACAATTTCATTCTGCATTTACATTAGTTTATTGACATTTTAAGTTCACTTTGCTTGCTTTACTCCAGTTAGCATTGTTGCTCTAGGAACACTGAGGTCCAACACTTCTAAATTGAGGCTCTAGTTTGAAAGAACACGGGAAAATAACGTGCCATTTTTTGCTTCTTCTAATCCCCTCTTCCCATTTAGTGCGTGTTGTACTTGTGGTCATTGAAAATCCTCTACCCAAAGACACTATTTCTTCTACGGGGAAATCATGAATGTAGACATCTGACGGAATATTTCACCTTCAAACAAGAATGTGAGTAATGCATTTGTTCCTTTTTAAATGTCACTTGAGCTTTTGTGTCATTGTTTATGCAGAGGGCGAACATTTCTCCAATTGTGTGTTTAATTTTATCATTCGAGGAATACAGTACTTAAGGGTTTGGTAGAGGAGGAAGTGATAAAAATGATCTACCCGCTTCTATAAATCCTATATTTTATCCTCACTGTTTTACTTTGTTAAAATGTTATGGAAGGCTCATTAAAACAGCAAAGTAAGTCAAGCCTTTTGCATTGGATTCTATTGGTACTTTCTACCATTCCTTCAAGCGTTTTGCACAATCCAGTTTTCTCCATCTTGCTTCCATCTAATCCAGTGTCCAATCCGTGGCCTGGGGATCAGATTTGGCCCAAAACATCTTTTTTTTTTCGTGGCTCGCAAAAGTCAATCATGTGCATCGACATCATGTTTTCATTTAAATAAAAATTAAATACATTTTACTAGTACTCCATGAAAGAAGGGGGACTACAGAAATGAGAGAATATTTACTATTTGTCTCCCATAATAAAAAAACTAATAATAAAAGAGAATATCTACAGTGTTCCTGTTTAGTTTGATTAAATAAAAACAAAACAAAAAGTATATTGAAAAAGAGAATATTTACAGTTTCTCCTTTCTTTTTTCAAATTAAAATAATGCAAAACATTTTTTTATACATGAAAGAAAAAGAAAAAAAGAGAATCATAATTCTTTAAAATATAAATAAATACAATTTTAAAAACTTCATTAAATTATAAAATTTCACTAGTATGTACAGGAATATATCACTAAATTAAAACTAAAACAATAATTCATTTTCTCAAACGCTTATCCTCACAAGGTTTGCAGGGGGTGCTTGAGCTTATACCAGCTAACTATGGGCACCAGGCAGGGGTTATTTATATTCCTTCCAAAGGTATTCACAACTATGATGACAAAGATGGGTTGGATCTAAGTGTTCTATTGCATTTCCGAATAGTCCGGGAACCTCATCTTTGCCTGCGAGTCCTGTTTGAGACCAGGTGATTAGCGGCCCTTAAATTGGCCCTCAATGATTGGCTCAGGGACTTCCACCTCGGAGTTTGATTGGCCAGGGGACGGGGAAGCTAATTTCCCCTGGCGCACTTGCCAAATAGTGGTCGCCCTCTATTACCATCTGCTGTATGTGTGTGTGAGAAACCGAGAGAAAAAGAGGAAGAAAGAAGAAGATAAAGAGGAAAAAACTGACATCTGGCAATAATGATCTCTTGTTATACACCAAGCACAGAAGAGATTGACAATGACACTCCTGACAGACACACATTTCGAACTTTAAAAAAAAACACTCACTGTTCCAACAGAATCGGAGTGCGTAGGTCTGTTGTCCTCAACCGCACCCTTCTCTTGATATTATCCACAAATATCAGCCCGTCATTTTCCCTTTCCCTTCTCTCTTCATCAATCAGCCATTGTCCATCCTCCCATTTTTTCCCTCATTTATCTTTTGTTTTCACCTTTTGACAATTTTAATCCATAACACTGTTTTTCTGTTGGCCGTAATGTGTGAAATGTACTTTCAAGATGCATCCTGTTGGATGTCACAAGTGATATAGCAGCCAAATCAGAGAAGGGGGAACAAAACAATCTGCCTTACAGGGTCTCTGTGCTGCTTCCTGCTCTATTTGGGTCAGATTTTACTCCATAAAATCTGAAGCAAAGTCTTAAAGGAAATGACAACTCCATGATCATGTGCATTCTAGTGGAAATTACCTCTTGGGAAAAAATACTGACTTCCACTTTTCTGAAAGGTAATAGTGGAGAAAAACATAAATAAAATAACATAACAATCAGAAGTGGTGGCAATACTGTTTTAGCCGAGCCAATCATCCGAGTATTCCAGATTGCATCATTAATACCCATTAATGCATGCACCTGTGCTCGACTGTGTATGATTGTGGGTATAACTGACATCCCAAAATGGCTCCACCCATTATATTTACTTTTTTTTCCTATTTAACCTCCTAAGACCCAAACTCTTGCAAGGCATGCATTTTTAATTTCTCTTTGATCTTTAGCCTAATTGAAACCTGATGAGTGTAAAAATAAAGAATTATCTTTTTACATGATGTAGTTTCTTGAGAAAAATGATGTCCACATAATAAGTAGACGCCAAAATTTAACATTGTAGTCTTGTGACAACCAAAAATGTGATCTCCACACATGTGGACGCCAGATCCTAGAAGGTTAAACATTACTTGCTCCATTTTCAGAAGTCTAAGAAATACACCATTTGCATACTCAATTACTTGAAGCGACGATTATATTCTTTTATATGCTGTGTTATTCTCCTGTTAAACTGACATTACAGTCACTTCATCCTATGTGCTGTATTTGTTTTCATCCTAGCATTAATTAATGAACACTAACAAAAAGTCATCAAATGCCTTCAGTCCTAGCTTTGATCCAACATCCTTTGTACTTTTGTTTGAATCCAATAAGAAAAAGCAAGCGCGACAAACTGGTGGTTCAAAGCGCAAGTAATAATTTAAAAAAATAAGTCATTTCGAGCTTCTCTCAACTTGTGTCCTCAAATGTCCCGCAGGTAAGATCAAATATTCGGAGCAGGTTTACGACTCCTGCATGGAGGCATTTGATTGCCTCCCCCTTGCAGCCCTCATGAACCAGCAGTTTCTGTGTGTGCATGGGGGCCTTTCGCCAGAGATCCACACACTGGACGACATCAGAAAGGTAACAATGATCATGTTTCACTTCCATTGACGTCGATAGCCGAACAATCTGTATTGACTGAGAGCAGTGGCGGTCCGTGCATTTTCTGATGACGCCTTCGGCAAAAACTATTTTATGGCTATAAGACCTCTACTGCAGCTACAGCTGTGACACATAAAAGATAATCAATAATAACCTCATACAATTGAAATATTATTTAGGAATATAGCCATATTTTACTCAAAAAATCATTTTTACCTGTACACAATATCCACCCTCCTTTCTTTCCTCCTTTTCTATGGCCATCGAAGCTAATGCTGAAAGTCGAGCCGGTCCTGTCGTATTTCTGGCATACGTTTTTATTCGATTTAGTGCTGAAAATGTTTGTTCCCGGTTGTGGCAGGCTTGCTTCCTTTGGAGTTGTCCGACCCTTCTTAATGATGTCCAGCTTTTTTTCTTGGAAAGTCCGTCTTGAAAATGGCTTTGACAGTAAATCTGCAAACGAATCCATTTCTTCTCCTTCAGCCATTGCGGGTTGACTAAACCGGTATTAAATCAACACAACAATATATTTGCTTGTGCAGCTCGCTCCAGATACAGTTTGGTAGCTCTGGCTAGTCCACTCTATCACTAGCCAATCATAGTTGGTGAAAGCGATGACATATCCCTACGCCTGCGAGAAGGCCTTGGTGTCACCAAGTCGAATTCTGATTGGTTAAAGCAACAGTCTTATCGACCCTTGATTAATGCAGCAGAACCTGCAGAACTGATTGTGAAGCCTTGAGGCAGATTTCTGACCCTGGCAAAAAATAATGGCTGAAATGTGATTGGTTAAATGCTTCAATATAAAAACACACATCTGGAGGCAGTGCAACCAGGGGGAAAAGCAATGAACGGAAGCTAACAGACAATGTGGGATTATTTAATAAGTATTCATGGACAAAATATAATTAACATTAGTCTGTGATTCAGATATTTCTTAGGCCAGCAGAGAAGGCCTTGAAGGCCTTGACGGCATACCACTGACTGAGAGACGCTGGAGTCACAATAGATCGAATGTCTATCGCCGTCAATGGCAACCAAAGAATTACGCGTAGAGTATTTCCTCATAATGAAGCCCGCACATGAACGCGCAGACATCGAGGGAACACACACTTCCTCCTCTAATGGCAGCGTTACCATGGTGAATCTGCGAGTGTGACATCCTCCCTTCCTGTGTGGAGGGGGTTGCCACGGAGAGGATCTGTAGTGTTATGTGTCTATGTGTTTGCTTTTCTTTTCTGTGATTTACATGACATCTGATGGTGTGTTTGTTTCTATGGAAGAAAATTGGGTTATTCTGCATAGGCTTGGTGTGTATGTTACTTACACTTTTTTTCTCTATGTGTCCCAGTTGGACCGATTCAAGGAGCCGCCGGCGTTTGGGCCCATGTGTGACTTGTTGTGGGCAGACCCACTTGAAGATTTTGGAAATGAAAAGACCCAAGAGTACTTTGGACACAACACAGTCAGGGGTTGCTCCTATTTCTATAGGTAAAATTAATGGCGCTTGCCTCCACAAGGTCCAAAATACACAAAATTTCAACGATGCTCCTGGGAAGCCCGCTAAATGTGTTGTTTTTAAGCGGAATTAGAGGTTATTTAATGTCTAGCATTTTTAATAATCTACACGAGAATACAAAACTATGTCTATATGATTACATTTATTTGTCTTGAGACCAAATTACTACCGACGTCGAGGTGTCTCGTACACAAACATACAGAAAAAACAAACCTCTCTGACCTTTGACATCTTTAGACCCATTTTTAATCAGTTCTTCTGTTTCATACTATACAAAAATATTTGGCAAGTTAAATAAGATCCCTTTATCCATTCTTCAACACGAACATACAAACAAACAAACCAGACAAACAGAATTCTACATAACAAAAATCAGACTTACTAAACATAGTTTTATAAGACATCATAGTGGCATTTGAGAAGAGAGCAATTCTTCCAATGATCTAAGAACTAATAGCCATCACTAGGATTAATCCTAGAGACACAGAAGTCTGGCTTGTTTACACACACACGCACACACACACACGCACACACACACACACACACACACACACACACACGGTTCTGAGATGAAACACATCAACACAGCACGTTCGCAAACACATGCACGCATTTCTGTTTCGGCATGAAACGCTATCCCACAATCCCCAGGGAAGCTGCACGGTTCTGTTGCTATGACGACCGGTTACCCCTGCCAGATACAGAGCGATATTAAGATATAGTGAGAGAAGAGGGAGAGCAACATGGGAGAAGAGCTTGGCGAGGGTGAGAAGATAAAAGATGCGCCTACAACTGTCAGCAGTGAGAAATTTTGAAAAGACAGGACACCCTGTGTATGCGTCGTGGGGGTCTTATGTTATTGATCCAACATATTGTACATGAGAAAAGACAGTAATTTTCTAGAAGTTGAGTTGGGGCAACAGTTACTCATCTTAATTGTGGTTAATCTCATTTTGTGTAAAAATGAATTCAAAAGTATCTATTGTCTGTTTATGAAAATAATTGGTCCTAGAAGTGGTTCCAAAAGTTGAAATTTTCATAAGTAGGGACATATTTTACATGTCAAATCCATTCCAAGCTCCGCAACACTACTAACTAAATGAATAAAAGTAGACCAACGTTGTGTGTGTATGAAATATGTGAGAAACACACAAATAAGAGGAAAAAGATAAGAAAATGATGCATAATTTCATTAATGATAATTCTATTAAGCCATCAAAATGGATAACAAAAAGACGCATGAACATTTTCAATTGTTGTCGAGAGTGTAGGTGAGAGAAGAGGAGGCACACATCTAAATTAAGTTGATCAATTTAAAATAACTTAACTTTCTTGCTGGCTAAGATGAAAAATAAAGAACTCTGTGATGATCAATGTGATGTTGACGGCACACAAAAGCGTCATGGAGGCGCCAATTGGATGCCAGTGTTGGGAGATAGCCGGGGGTAGAACAACTCTATCATGTCAATTTTAAAATAAAATACAAGAAACAGGATCTTTTTGCATCTTGGAGGATGTTTTATGTTTTGCAGTTTGTAACTTGAAATTATTTTGCATCCTGAGACAAAATGTTCATATTTCATATTAAATTATAAGGAAACAATTGAGTTAAAGTGCAGATAAAATAATTAGCTGTGTACTCTACTCACCTAACCCAAGTTCAGTAGATGCTTTTAAATATTAAGATTTACTCCATTTCTTTTAACTCCACCTCTTTTCTTTTCCAGTTACCCAGCAGTGTGTGAGTTTTTACAGACCAACAACTTGCTTTCCATCATCAGAGCGCATGAAGCACAGGATGCTGGGTAAGAAGAATTCTTTCATTTTATAATTTAATTGTAATATAGTATCACTGTATGAAGTATAAGTTCATTTCATTATATAATTCTGCCAAGAATATTTGCTTCTGTCATTTTGAAAATGCCATAACAATGCTCAAACAGTTTTTCAAAATAATAGCATATATTTCCACAACTGAAAGGTCTTCAAAACACACCTAACAATAAGCGTGCCTCTAAGCTATGAGCTAAGATGAAAATCTTACATAAACTCAGACCTAAACATTTATGTTGACTGTTATTTGTTCTGTCATACTTATTTCCAATTTTAAATGTATACAGTGGTACCTCGAGATATGAGCTTAATTCGTTCAGGGACTGAGCTCGTATGTTGATTTATTCATAACGTTTCTCATAGAAATGAACTAAAAACAAATTAATTTGTTCCAACCCTCTGAAAAAACACGCAAAACAGGATATTGGATTGGAAGAACATTTTTATTTGTTGTAATTTGCCATCTATTAACAAAGTAACAAATAACTAGTGGTTTCATAGTACTAAAATGTGTTTAATAGTACTAAAATTAGACGGATTGCGCAGAGGGGAGAGAGATGGACAGAGAGGGGAGGGGGGGGGTACTTTTTGCACGGCAACACACTCGTAACATAACATAAACAAATTTAAAAGAACTAGGATAATGATGCAGACACACTCAAAAATAGCTTTACACTAAACTTAATTCTAATTTTGGTTTAAATTTTGATACTTTTCTTCTCCCGGGTTGGCTCTATTTGCCCCGCTTCCACCTCTATTTGCCCGAAATTTTACTCGTATCTCAAATTGCTCGTATGTCGAGGTACCACTGTATAAATTTTTAGTCATTGTTCTTCTCCGGGTTGTCACAAATGCTTTATTTTATATAGGAAAAAGCTCTTTATTTTAAGCGGAACTCAAAATTCCATAGTTCTGCTGGATCAACTTTTTAAATTAAGTTTTCAACTTGTTATTAAAAGTCCATGTAGGAATTATATTATTTTCTACTGAAAAGCTTGTGATTTTATGCTCAACTGACTTCTCCTGCGAATCATTATTAAGCGTGTAGAGGACCTGAGAAGAAAAAAAACAGGCTCGACTACATTTAAGCATTTTACAAACATGCAGCTGTTTTGACTATTACTGTCAAAACATTTGTGGACTATCGACTTACAATGCTGCAATGCCATAAATAGTAAGCAAAGCATGTTTGCTTCGAGCAATTTGTAAGTCCCAATTAAAGTTAACCGCAAAACAGGAGAGGGGCTTAAACATGGAATATTTTACCACAAAGATTTTAAACAAAACCTTGTGATTTCGTCTGAAGATTGCCATGAAATAAAATGTGAATATCCATAACTATGTGAGTTTTCTACCCATTGTCAAGAAAATAGTTTCAGGTCAAATCATCGTCTGACCGGTAAATCAACCCTGGCATCTGTTATATGAGAAAAATCCTCTCAATGTAATGCAGCAATTAAGGTTGCCCTTTTACATGCACTGTTGCTGTTGCGCTTCATTCACTTTGGTGAAACCATTAGTAACATTACGTCAAACAGTAACCTTCAAAATTCACCAGAAAAAGAGCTCTTGATTTAAAAACAAATCTGTTTTAGATACCGCATGTACAGAAAGAGTCAGACAACAGGATTTCCTTCCCTCATCACCATTTTCTCTGCTCCAAACTACCTGGATGTCTATAATAACAAAGGTAAAGAATTGCACATGCATTTTTGGGGGGAATCAATTCAAATGAGATAAAGTGCTTGTTACTTTGTGTTTCTAGCTGCGGTGTTGAAATATGAGAACAATGTAATGAACATCCGTCAGTTCAATTGCTCTCCTCACCCGTACTGGCTGCCCAACTTTATGGACGTCTTCACCTGGTCTCTGCCTTTTGTGGGGGAAAAGGGTAATGTGCGCCCATAAGAGGCGAATACAAACCTACCCAATTTATTTTGAAGGTTTTGAAAGAAACGCAATTTCATTTTTCTCCAAGTCCAGTATGTATTACTGCAGGTTTCACATTTCTGCTTTCTGTTTGTTGGCCTATTAACATTCAGTTTCTAATGAAAATATATTTGTAATGGTTCTGTAGTTTAAAACATACAAACATAAAAAGTGAAAATTTATCCTGTTGTATATTTCGGATGTCACTTCATAAGACACCACTATTATCTCTGCTTAAAAAGTGGCTAGCCTCGACTTAGAGGATTAAAGAGTGGTGGGTGTGCAGGGCTTAGGGGGATTTGCTAGTAACTAGTTATTTGCATATTCTTTGTTTGAAGTGTTTGAGGCTGGGTTTAAAAGTCCAGAATAATAATGGAAAATGTGAATTATTTCATGCTAAAACAAACAACAACAAAAAAACAGAGGATAAGACGAAGCGAAATTTAAAGGCTTTGACTAAATGGAAGGTAATAAAAGTGAACTTTTAGAAGAATTAGATTTAAAAAAAAATAATGATGTAAGCAGTTGTGAGTTTGCGATAGAGTTCTATAGAGAAATCACAAAGGCTCTTTAGCTATTTTCTGTTAATGTTCAGCGGATACATTCATGATTGATCGGACCACTTTTTTTTCAACCATAAATTATTGATGCATAAAATACGGATATGCAATGTAAAAGGGTTGAGCCTTTGGAGGAGGAAAGTTCTACACATGCCAGAACATATTCTCTTCCAAAAGGTTTGACATTTTTTCAAGGTTATACAAAATATAGGTTGGAATATCACGTTTTATGCTAAGCTACACCGTGACCGGACGTTTGGTCGCTGGACGTTTGGTCGCCGGACGTTTGGTCGCCGGACATTCGGTCACCCGGACGTTTGTTCGCCCGGACGTTTGGTCGCCGGATGTTTGGTCGCCGGATGTTTGGTCGCCCGGGTGAATATAATTTTGAGAGCTGGTTTCAACAGTAGATAAGTAGATATTAAACTCTCTCTCTCATGAATATAATTTTGAGAGCTGGTTTCAACAGTAAACTCTCTGTCATGTTGTCAAACGTACGGCGACCAAACGTCCGGGCGACCAAACGTCCGGGTGACCAAATGTCCGGCGACCAAATGTCCGGCGACCAAACGTCCGGGCGACCAAACGTCCGGGGACCAAACGTCTGGGCGACCAAATGTCTGAGTACCAAGCAGTTTAGTTTAAGAGAAAATATCATCATAGTAAAGTCATCCTTTTGTGAGCCTGATGTGATTTTTTTCTTACAGTGACAGAGATGTTGGTGAATGTCCTAAGTATCTGCTCTGATGACGAACTCATGAATGATGGCGAAGAGATCTTCGATGGTAAGGAATAATCAACATGGCTACTGTGATTTAGCATCACATTCCTGATTGAGATATGCACCATGCATAGTATTCATCGTTTAGGAGTGTTTCCCAACCAGTGTGCCGCGGGAAATTACAAGATGTCACACATCGTAAAAATCCAAGAGGGAAATCTAAATATTATCGCACTATTACGAGGTTAAAATTTAAATATGAAATCATCAATTGTACTATAACATGATTCACATCGTAATATTATGAGATTAAAGTCATTTTGTTGTTTATTTTTATGTTAAGTAAACCGGAAGTTTTCCGGGCTTCAACTTTTGTCGACGTTAAGTCTGTGTGAGCACAAAACGGCTCTTCTCGTAATGTTAGGTTGGTTGAAGTAATATTGGGAGATTTAAGTCATTTTTCAGTTTTTACGGTACGTGAACCAGAAGTTGTTTGGTTTCAGGGTTTTCAACTTATTTTGGTGACATATAGTCTCTGTGAGCACATTACTTTTTGCGAAATATTGGGAGAAAAAGTCAAAAATTTAAATAAGGGTAAAATGATTTTAACATAAGTAGAACTGAAAGCTTTTTGGGGTCTGCAGACATCAACTTTGATGACGTTAGATTGGTTAAAAAAAGATTTTGGAATCATTTGGGGGGGTTATTTAATTCCTGTTGATAAAACTTTGATGAGAACGACTTTATAATGTTAATATAGGCAACATAGTTTTAAATTAAAAGATTTTCAGCTAGTGGTGTGCCTTGAGATTTTTTCAATGCAAAAAGTGTGCCGAAGCTCAAAAAATTTCAAAAAAAAGATTTTCGGAGGAATCCTCAACAGACCACTCAGGTGAACATCCAGGGTACAGACATTGAAATCGTGGAGAATTTTAAGTACCTGGGTGTTCACCTCAACAACAAACTAGACTGGTCCACAAACACAGATGCCCTGTACAAAAGGGGCCAGAGCCGCCTCTACCTACTGAGGAGTCTACGGTCCTTTGGAGTGTGCAGGACACTGCTGAGGACTTTCTACGACACTGTGGTGGCCTCTGCAGTGTTTTATGCAGTGCTTTGTTGGGGATGCGGGAGCACGGAGAGGGACAGGAACAGGCTGAATAAGCTGGTCAGGAGGGCCAGCTCTGTTCTGGGCTGTCCTCTGGACTCTGTGGAGGAAGTGGGAGAGCGGAGGATGCTGACCAGGATGATGTCCATCATGGACAGCACCTCCCACCCCCTGCATGAGTCTGTGGAGTCCCTCCGAAGCTCCTTTAGCAATAGACTGCGGCACCCTCATTGCAGGAAGGAGCGCTTCCGCAGATCCTTCCTCCCATCAGCTGTCAGGCTTTTTAACAAAAAAATGGCTGTGTGTTAAGACCTACCGTATGCATGCATGTACATTTATGTGTATGTATGTATGTATATATGTCCTAAGCAACACGCTTATTTAATTATATATTTATTCATGTATTTATTTCTTGACCTACTTATTACCTATCTATTACCTATCTATTTATGTCTAAAATGCCTTTCCTATTCCTGCATCCTCACCCTCTTGCCACTGGAACAACGAAATTTCCCGAATACGGGATGAATAAAGTTATCCAATCCAATCCAATCCAATCCAAAAGGTTGGGAAACACTGGTTTAGGATGTGCAGACACAACTGTTGATGATTTTTTTTCAACATTTTAAAATGCATCAATCATGAATTTACCTATTCACTCATTTCCAGCAAACAGATTACTACACATAGTGCATTAGTGGTAGTAGTACATAAGTGTTTCTTATAACAAATAATAACATGCTGTCTGTCTCTTTTATAGCAAGTGCAGCTGCAGCCAGGAAGGAAGTGATTAAGAACAAAATCCGTGCCATCGGGAAGATGGCTAAAATGTTTTCTGTTCTACGGTGAGTTGACTTGTTTGAAAAAGGGTGAAAATAATGAGAGAACCACCTATTTTTAAGTCAGTCTTTCTTGTAACAAAGCAAAAAACGCAATTTAACATTCGTTCATTCATCCCTCATAGTCAAAATGCATTGGACGTCTAGCAACGTCAATGGCACTGAAAGATGAGCATCCACAGCCAGTTTAATTAAATTGGACATCTATAATTGTCAATAGCAGGCAATGAGTTAATTTTGCATCACTTTTTTTGTCATTTTATGGTACTTTTAGGTCCTTTAACCTTAGAATGGTAACCCTCTATTTCAGGGGTTACCTTTCACGCTTCTGAAATAGAGGGTTACCAGGTTACCGGGGGAAAAAATGGGTACCCTTCTTTGCACCGTCTTACTTAGGACCAATTTTTTTCCTCGGTAACCATGGTAACACCATGGGGGCACTTTCAGGTTATTTACTGTTGGTTTTGCAACATTTTAAGGTTCACCTAGGTCGTACGTTTAACACCACTGCTGTAAATTGTCCAAGAACTTTCACTCTGAATGTGTTTCTGTGCCTTTTGTATCTGTTTAACCCAATGGTGTCAGACTCGGGTTGGTTCGCGAGCCGCTTTAACGTCAACTTGATTTCACGTGGACCGGACCATTTTAGATATCATATTTAGATTTTTTTAAATAAATGGATTAAAAGAACTGGATTAAAAGCCCTGAATATTCAGTTATTTATAGATCTAAAACAATGTTTATTTTAGCTTTTTTTATATATATTTTTAGATTTTACAAAATGATTTTTTGAACTAAAAACACAGAAAAAAATGGATTAAAAATGACAATTATTGATTTAAAAGGGGGAAAATCAGGAAATTTAATATACATCTATACTCTTAATTTTAATTTGATCCTAAAACAGAAAGTCGGCACTCATGATTTACTTTCCCGGGCCACACAAAATGATGCGGCAGGCCAGATTTGGCCCCTGGGCCGCCACTTTGACACGTGGTTTAACCCATAAACAGTCTGGACAGGTGTATGCTTCTATTCTTAGCCTTTCTTCTGCTCTTTCTCTGTCTCTCCCTCTCACTGACTCTCAGGGAAGAAAGTGAGAACGTATTGACCCTGAAAGGCCTGACCCCGACAGGTATGCTGCCAAGTGGAGTGCTTTCAGGAGGCAAACAGACTCTGCAGAGTGGTGAGTCTTTTGCACAATCACAAACACACACATTCACACACCTGATTGTCAAAACCAGAGCTCAACTCTAGTGGAAAAATACACACTCCAAATACAAGTTAAGCATACGTTATGGACCACAGCGAGGTATACCTTTTTTCCTCTTGCACTTACTATCTCCTGTCATCCTATTGCCCTGCGGACTCATTGCCTCTCCTCACTTCACTGCGCTGGTGCTGAGGATACTAACAGCCTGCTGGTTATACGTGTGGGGGTGTGAGACAAGAGAGAAAGGGATAGTGTGCGAGTGAGAGAACGCTATTTCTAACCCCGGGGGTCCTCTAACCCAGTGTTTCCCAACCATCGTGCCGTGAGCGTTGCTCAGGTGTGCCGCAGGAAATTACAAGAAGTCATATATCGTAAGAATCCAAGAAAGAAATTTCAATATTAAGAGATTAAAATCGAACTATTACGAGGTTAAAATTGAAATATGAAATCATCGATTGTACTATAAGATTCAAGTTGGAATATTATGAGATTAAAGTCATTTTGTCGACGTTAAGTCTGTGTGAGCACAAAATGGGTCTTTTCGTAATGTTAGGGAAAAAGTTGTAATATTTTGAGATTTAAGTCATTTTCCTGTTTTTACGGTACAGGAACCGGAAGTTGTTTGGTTTCAGGGGCATCAACTTTTAGTGACGTAAAGTCTCTGTGAGCACATTCGTTTTTGCGTAACATTGGGAGAAAAAGTCAAAAACTAAAATAAAACGTTGGATTAATTATTACAACATCAGTCGAACTGAAAGCTGTTCGGGGTCATCAACTTTGATGACGTTAGATCGGTGTGAAAAAGATAGATTTTGAATTTGTTTTATTCCTGTCAATAAAACTTTGATGAGAACGACTTTATAATGTTAATATAGGCAACGTAGTTTTAAATTAGAAGATTTTCAGCTAGTGGTTTGCCTTTTTTCACTGCAAAAAGTGTGCCGCAGTTCAAAAAAGGTTGGGAAACACTGCTCTAACAACGCATGGATTGAGCTTGAAACATTCCTTTTCAGTCAAGAATTGTTTCACATATGTTTGCAAGAAAGGCCCTGGATTTTCCATAAACGCCCATAAGTCACAAACACTATCATATCCAGGTGTATCTGCACAGAAGCATGTTTCAGTCTTCACTCGTTTTTTTTCCTCCTCCGTCTCATTCCTATGCTCTCTCGGAACCTGCCGTCTTTCTTCCTCTCCCCTCTTTTCTCTCCTTATCTATCTGACCATCATTCAGCTACCATTGAGGCCATAGAAGCCATCGAGACAGTTAAGGATGCTGAAGGTAAAAGCCACTCATATCACCGTGCTTGGCGTGGGTCGGTGGTGGGGGGCGGGGTTAATGCGAGCAGCATGGCTGCGCTCTTTGCCACCATGCTCAACATATCATAGATTGTCTTGCTCAACGCTTTTTTTAACCGCCTCACCTCTCACAACAATAATCACAGCTCGCTAACATTCAACGCATTCACATTGTCGACATTCTCACCCAAACATTTTGAAACACGAGCGCACACCAGAAATGCGGGGGTGAACATTGATAAGCAGGCGGACCTTAATCTGACCCCTTGTTGTCTGTTTTCTTGTTATTAAATATGTTATAGGTGCTGTAAAGGGTCACTGTGCAATCAATCTGTTTCCTCTATCAGCTAGCTGTGATGGTGAAAATTAAATACTAGCTCTAATATTTACAAAAGAATTTATGCTTTGATACCACGCTGACCCGTAAAGTTTTCATTCTAGCATAAAATCAAAACCTTTTAAAAGCCTTCTACACATAGCTTCGTTTCAATGACACTTACCTGATTTATGAGGCTGATTTATTACAATGTTTGTACAATTGAGCATAAGTTATTGATCCTGCTCACATATCCCGGACTGGCACTCTATGAACTTAGCCTAGTATAACAAAAACAAATAGACATAACTTTGTTTTAATTAGCGTTGCATTGCTTCGATTGGCTGGCAGAAAATTCAGGGTGTCCCCTGAATACAGCCCAAAATTGGCTGGGATAGGCTCCAGCACCCCCGCAGCCTTTGTGATTACAAATGGAATGGAAAATGAGTGAAGGAATGGTGTTGCACTGATACCATTTGCTAACTAAATTCACATTGTTGAGGTCGAAATAGGATGAAAATAATTAGTAAACGAAATCAGTGATCAGAATAAATCGTATACAGATCAGCTACATTTTCTCGAGGCGCAATGCAGACCTTTCAAAATAAACAAAAACTACCAAACAGATTGATTTCATGGTACTCAATGTGTCAGTATTTTGTGTGCAGACGCTTGGTGATTAAGTGCACGCTTTAATTGACTGTAATAGTTCAGTTTGTGCAAACCCTTGTTCCAAAATCACTGTGAAAAGCAATGTTTGCATATCAATAATCAAATGTGGAATTTAATGCCTGCAAGACAAAGTCGTTAAAGATTGGTAAATGATTGCAATGCTGATCGTTTAGCACTCAAGATAGATTTCTACAAAGAAAGCCATGGTCAAAAACATCAAATAGTTTTAAGAAGAAAACTCAAGTTATTTAGCGTATGATAGGTAGGCATCAAAATCTTTATTCCCACGTACTTTGATATTAACACGAGAAAATTATTGCTCACATTGTCTTTTTGGACTTTGGATTTGTATATGTAGTCTTGTCTGTGGCTTATGTGAAATACAGTCCATAATTTGTTAAGGAAAATAAATTATGGGTATTGCTTGAATTGTGTTTTTCTGTGAAAGATGGGAGCTAGAGTTCGTGATGGGTGTACACTGAAGCAGAATATTTGTATGTGGCTTCACATTCATGAAAAGTAGTTTTTAAAGTGGTGTCATCAATTTATAGCTATTGTGTTGTTATCGGTGACTATGCTTACTACTATTATCATACTCGGAATAAACTAGGTCTCTGAAAAAATCAAATAAATGATCAACCACAAAACATTAAAAGGAATTTCTACTGTATATATAATACCGAAATGAGCTCTGTGCATAGAACGCTTTGCTGTCCCGTCTGCTGAAGATTTTGTTTCTCAGTCTTAGTTTGGGTCTCCATGAGTTTCTAGCCAAGCTTGATCAATTTTTTGTTCTAAAAGTAACGGAAACAAAAGCTACATTTAAGAGGGTACAGAGTGGAAGTACAACTACGCCAGTAAAATAATTAGTATACACATTTAAGAGACAAAATGAATGCCCACTTCAGTTTGGCTATGCTTTGTTCCATCCGTATTCCCTCTTTAGGGCTTTGTTGGTCTACTTCAACTAATCCGGCCGGGCTCTGCATTGATAACAACAGATAAACACTGCCTGATGTGTGTCCATACTACTACAAGAACGTATGCAAAGCGACCAAATTCTGTTTATCTGAGCCCAAAGCTTTAGGGGAAAAGAATGGACCAAATGTTCTGTTTGTCCTGCCAAGTATTGAATGAAAACTCCTAAAAAGTTGAATTAGATTAAGATGACACTTGGGCCACATTTAGAAGACCTAAGCAAAAACGTGAAAAGTGCCGTGTAACTGCTATTTTAATTCCCCATGTAGTAGAACATTTGGAAAACACATTACTGTATGAACCTTCCAATAGTACGGTCCTTCCAGGTCTCGTCCACTCGTCTTTCTCTTTCGCTGCATCTTAATGGATGCACTAAATTGCTCGTTTATGCTCTAAAAGACTCTCTGAAATGAGCGTAGTCAATAGTTGATTGAACTCGTGTATAGCATTGACCGCAGTTAGTTTATGGAGAATAATAATCCAGTCTTCGAGGGTATCTGTGGGTTTTGGTTTTTGTTCCAACCGATCCGGCCGGCATAGACAATTTCACTCATTGAAGTCATCAAATTTATAATGTACTATTATCACTACCTAGTGACCTGGAGTACGGAAATCAAACGTCACCCAAAACTGTTTAAACAACGGGTGGGCTATTGTGCCACAAAGGGTTGCAGGTTTGTAGTCCAACAGCACAATACGACATCTTGTCACCAATCCAGTGTCTTACAAATATTATCAGTTGACCGCAGTCCGTGACCGGACGTTTCGTCGAAAGACGCTTGGTCCCCAGACGTTTGGTCCCCGGACGTTTGGTCGACCGAACGTTTGGTAGAACGGACGGGCCGTCGACTAGACGTTTGGTCGCCGGGTTCACTCGCTGTCAAATTCTGAGAGAGAGAGAGAGAGAGAGAGAGAGAGAGAGACAGAGAGTTTACTGTTGAAAGCAAGCAACCAGGTAATCGCTCGCTCTCAAAATTATAATCATGAGAGAGAGAAAGAGAGAGAGTCTGTTCTACCAAACGTCCGTTCTACCAAACGTCCGTTCTACCAAACGTCCGTTCTACCAAACGTCCGGTCGACCAAACGTCCGGTCGACCAAACGTCCGGGGACCAAACATCTTTCGACCAAACGTCCGAGTGCCACCGCAGTCAGGTGTAGAAACCTTATTGTTGATAAATTTATTGTGTTGGATTAGTTGGAACAAAAACCCGCATCCACTTTTGCTCTTTGTGCAATAGTTTGGATACCTCGAAGGGTGGAGCGCTGTCAAGATTTCCAATCTGGATGGAGTTTTCAAAATTTTCAGCCATAGGCGTGTACATGGTGGACTTTTCGGAAAAGTTTTTGCATTTCATCCTTTTACCGTTGTCGTGTAAATGGCCTCTTAAGATAGACTGACAGTCAGTAAAGGGGTTTTCTTTCAAGAGTTTGAATGCAGGCAATTCCATCAAATGCCAGATAATAACTGCGTCTGCATGTTTGTGTCCGACTCCTTGTCCACGCAGCTATCCGAGGCTTCTCCCCGCAGCACCGGATCAGCAGTTTCGAGGAGGCCAAAGGTCTAGACCGCATCAACGAGAGAATGCCGCCACGGCGTGACGCCATCAACAGTGTGGGCCTGTCAATGGGCCGCATGAATATGGGAGAGCCCAACGGGACCGACAGCAACAGCAATATACAGTGATGGATGCGTACTGTCACACGGCCAGTCACAGTTACCGCAGTTACGACACCCTTAATAGCACCATCCTTACTGATTTCTGTACATAGACATACTCGATACGCAAACGCATCACACAGCAATGCAGTCTTTCAAACATCGTTTCAAACAAGACACACTCTCACATGATAATCTACTCCTTCTCTTTGCTGTATGTAAAGGCATCAGTGTGGCCGGACTTGACAAAGGCTTCTCTATTTAGAGAACTGCAACTCCCTTTTACCTGCGCGACAGACAGAGGAAAGAAACTACTGAATGAGCAGATCGGGAGGAGCTACTATTCACTGTGCATGCCGGAGAACCCCGATGGGTGGACAGTGTCAGCGTGGTGCGACTTTCTTGGTGGAATGTGTCGTGTTGACGAGCAGCGGCCACCGGGGACATCTTGTTCCTAATTTGCATCCAAAAGTCGGGAAGTGGAACCAAACTTACAATAGTTAGTTTTTATGGGATTGCGAATACACTTTAACAATGTCAATTGCAGTAATATTTGAAAAAAAAGAATGGACGGTGGCTTGATGAGCCCCCGCTTGTTATTATTGGGATGAGATGAACCGTTTGCTTTTGTAGCACAACGCCTCTATTTAAGAGTGGCGACCCACTCGCCCCTTTTGGTCTCAGGCTAAACAGCTCTCGGGGATTAAAAAGGTCGGAAAGTCGGCTGTGATCGGAAGCAAGTGTCTCATGAGTTTTGCTGTGGAAATAGAAAACTTTGAACATTTATATTGCACACCTGATGCAGGATGCAGCTTAGCAGAAATAGAATGCGTTATATACGCGAAGGGGACGGGAGTTATAATGTGAAGTCATACTATATTAAATCCCTATTGCTACTAAATGGCAGTGATAGCCAACATTCTCTGGGCTAGAAAGTGGGAACTTATATCTTACAGCTGCCAAGACCAGAATAAAACAGAGGGAAAACGTCTTTGTAAAGCATTTATATTAACGCATCGGTGCATGCAAAGTTAAGTTATTTGATAATAATGTGAATTATATTTGTGCTCTGTGTTTCACTATATAGTAGGATTTTTATTTTCTGTTTTTCTGGAAAAATGAAGTGAGGAATAACAAATAATTTATTTTGTACATAATGTTAATTTGCTTTTTTGTATTCACTTTTGTGTTTTATTATGTCGACTTTACTTCCCGGTTCTTTTTATCACCTGCTTCCCATTTCTTTTTGCGCTGCACTAAATAACAGTACACGCGGCGGAAACAAAAGAGCAGAGTCCGAGTTAAATTCTCTGTTCTTTGTCAGTGTGGAGGAGTTGTTTGATGACATACAAATTTGTAGTTAATGACCACACTATATACAGAGGCACAGGCATTCGGCAGGCAAAAGCATGATTGCATGGTAAAAAGAAGAAATTGCGTATTTTAAAGCGACACCAAGACATTTGAACAGAATAATGTTGCCGTAACAATAACAAAGCGAAGTGTACGCTCATAAATATTGTTTTTTTTTTAAATATATATTTATGGTTTGATGATTATTATATTTACTATGAACATTATTGTTAGTATTTAAGCTCTGGCTCTCTTTCTGCTAGTTGCTCCTCATGTTGCGTTGCCCCTTGGTTGATCTTGCTGTGATTCTTTTGGAGAGACGAAACCACTAAACCATGAAAATCCCGTGCCATAGCGATGTTGCCACGGTTTTCTCTCTCTCTCTTGCTCTCTCTCTCTCTCTCTCTCTCTCTCTCTCTCACACACACACATTCTCATTCTCATTCTCTCTATCTATCACACACACACATTCTCTCATTTTCATTCTCTTTTCTCTCTCTCTCTCTCTCACTCTATCTATCACACACACACACATTCTCTCTAATGCTCTCATTCTCTATCTCATTCTCTTATCTCATTCTCTATCTCATTGTCTATCTCATTCTCTATCTCATTCTCTATCTCATTCTCTATCTCATTCTCTATCTAATTCTCTATCTCATTCTCTATCTCAGTCTCTATCTCATTCTCTATCTCATTCTCTATCTCTCTCGCTAACTCTTTTGCTTTCAACTTCCCATTCACTAACACTGTAAGCATGCCCCATGGGACGATCCACTTTTTTTACTCTTGAATAAAATATGCATGAACCTTTGCCATTGATGCTGAGCCTTTATTTCCTGAAGGAAGATCTATAGCCGCATCGCCGTCAAACGCAAAAAAAGACCCAACCAAACCCAACTGAAAATGAAAATGAAAAAGCGATGCAATGCCGAAATCTGACGTGATAATACACAGGTGAATTTAAAGAGAAATTGTGAATATTTGTTTCTTTTTTTCCCAGTCACTTCCAAAAGTAAGTGATCTGTGGCATCATAAAGATTAGAGGTGCTTAACTCATTTCTGTCAAAAGCCTCATTGCAGTTCATTTTTACTGAGAATCATCATGACTGGAAACTTGTGTGTGTGTATGTGTGTGCGTGTGTGTGTGTGTGTGTGTGTGTGTGTGTGTGTGTGTGTGTGTGTGTGTGTGTGTGTATAAAGGCCTTCTCTGCTGGCATAAAAACTATCTGAATCTGACTGATGTTAATTATATTTTGTAGATGAATACTTATCAAATAATTCCAAATTATCTGTCAGCTTCCTTTCATTGCTTTTCCCCTGGTTGTGCTGCTTCCAGATGTCTCGTCTCATCTCATTTTCTGAACCGCTTTATCCTCATTAAGGTTGTGGGGGGTGCTGGAGCCAATCCCAGCTGTCTCCAGGCCAGAGGCGGGGTACACCCTGAATCGGTGGGCAGACGATCGCAGGGCAAAAGGAGACGGACAACCATGCACACTCACACCCATACGTATACCCATACCCATACCTAGGGGCAATTTGGATGGTCCAATCAGCCTACCATGCATGTTTTAGGAATCTGGGAGGAAACCAGAGCACCCAGAGGAAATCTACACAGGCGGACGTGACCTGGATTTGAACCCAGGACCCCAGAGCTGTGAGGTAACCACTCGTGCCACTGGAGCCACCGCTTCCAGTTGTGTTTTCATATTTAAGCCATTATATATATCAGTGGTGGTCCGTGCATTTTCTCGTAGCACCTTCAACGTATCAATCCAACCCTCAAAAACTATTTTATGGCTATAAAACCTCTACTGCAGCTACAGCTGCGACAAATAAAAAAATAATCAATAAATCTGCACAAAAATGGGGTAAAATCCACTTCCTAGCAGCATTTCATGATTAAATACAAATACTGGAGCTTTTCAGACATTACAACCGGGCCGGGGGGTGATTTTCCCAGGAAAAGACAGCAGTGAACGTCAATGGCGTACGGGCAAACATTGCCCGAAAATGGGGTAAAATCCAGCCGAAAACAGCATTTATTGATTAAATACAAATACTGGAGCTTTTTAGACATCAGAACCGGGCCCGGAGTATCATTTCCCCGGTAAAAAGACAGCAATGAACGTCGATACGTCCATATACGTCCATACGTGAAACGGCAAAAAAATGCACTGCCACTGTTTAAATGTCTAGAAGTAAAAAACAAACACTAAAGTGCGTGTCATCACAATGTTCATAATGTGCAATCCTACTGTATTTTAAAGGATTAAAGCCCAACCAAAAAATATTTACAGCTCCCCCCACTAACTAATGCACGTTATGATGAAAACAATGTTTTTTTTATGTATGAATGCCCAATCAACACGTATTTAGCCCCGCCCCCGCCCCACCCACTGACTAATGCATGTTATTATGAAAACAATGTTTTTTTTTTTTTAGTATTAAAGTCCAACCAAAAAGCATTTACAGCCCCCCCCCCCCCCCTCACACACACTGACTAACGCACGTTATTATGAAAACAATTTATATTTTGTGTGTGTCTATTTTTAATAGGCGTGGCCGAGGTCACAGTTCAAATAGCCGACGTCAAACGCCAAAATGGCTGATGAGCGAGGAGGCGACACTGGCGTGCACTGCAGAGCAGCTCAAAAGTGACGATTTGCCGAAGTAAGCCTGACAAACTTCCCACAGGACGACGCAGCACATTCGGTACGTTGTCATTTGGGGATTTCGAAGCCCCAGTTCTCGTCTTAAGAGTGATAAGAGCATGATTCGCTGACGTGATGTAGCCCCATGTGTGTGCAGACGGCAAAATGTTTGCAAACAAATTGGCTACATTGCGTTACCGATCGCTCTTTGTTTAAAAAGAAATCATTCCATTGTGTGTTTCAGTCCCTCAACGAGCACAGACTGCTGGGAAACATCAAGAATGTGGCCAAAACGACCAGAAAGGGGCATCTTGTCGACGCCATAACAAAGTGAGTCATTTTTAAATACTAGTTCCGATTTTCTCTATCCGTGTAATATTTAAATGTCAGCGTTCAGTATTCAAGGATTTGCGCAATTGGTTCGTTTTTCATCATGATACATTCAACTTTTGAATGAAAACACTAATTAGCTTGGTGTTTTTTAATAGCAAAAACCTGTGGATAAGTCACCCACACAAATGCCATTAGTGGACGTGTAAGGAATAAACAGTAATCCCTCGATTATCGCGGTTAATGTAGACCAGACATGGCTGTGATAAATGAAAAACTGTAAAGTAGGGTCATCCCTATTGAATTTAATTTTTTTTTAAAATACTATAGTGGCAAGTGTAGGAGTAGCTTCCGCTTGTGAGTTTCACATATTTCTGAACTTACAAATAATAATCGAACATAGGCTTTGTCATCATACCCAGATAACTGCGTATGATGAAATTGGTAATTGGTACAAAAAATTCTGCCATGTAGTGGAACTGTGCACTCGGATTATATACCCTTACCCCGTTAACTTTCTTAAAGACCTCAGGGCTTGGACTGTTTCATTTTTAAATGTGGTTTTGACAAAACCTGTGACATTTATTCAACAATAGTGCAGGTGTCATTTTTGACTCCTTGAAACATTTTTTTCCTTGGCATAAGAAGAGTAAAACAGAAGCAAGATTTATTTTTGTTATTTTCATGTAATTTGTACCTTGTGGGCCGTCTATATTTCCCACCACATCAAGATCCTGATTATTTGTGGAGGAAAATGTGAAAAATAGACTGGATAGGGGCCTTTAAAGACTCGGATCATTTTTTAGTCTCTGCAGAAAACCCAGACCATCAGGAGTATGTCTAATATTGCCTTTTGCAGCATCTAAATAATGGGTACCCTTTTGATGTTTTATAGAAAAAAAGCTAAATGTAGGAGGTTTTTTTAGTTAAATTAGGCCCTAGTCTGTATTTCTTTTTTATGTAACTTAATCTTTTGTGCCTTGACCCCTTTTTGTTTTCCAGAGTTCCCTGCCTATGTTGAGATAGGCTGATGCTCCCCCTCAGTGTTACGCCAGAACCTATCTTCAAAATAAAAGGTAAGACCTTGCGAATGTCTTTTACTTAACTTTGTGCCTAGACCCCTTTTTTTTTCCAGAATTCCACCCAATGGGGGACAAGGTTTCCTGCCTATGTACAGATAGGCTGATGCACCCCCTCATTTCTCGGTTCTGGCGTAACACCCAGCACTGAGGGGGTGCTTCAGCCTATCTCCAAACTTTTTCAAAATAAAAGGTAATACCTTGCGAATGGTTTTTTACTTAACTTTGTGCATTGACCCCTTTTTTGGTTTCCAGAATTCCACCCAATGGGGGACAAGGTTTCCTGCCCATGTACAGATAGGCTGACGCACCCCCACATTTCTCGGTGCTGGGTATTACGCCAGAACCTATCTCCAAACTTTTTCAAAATAAAAGGTAAGACCTTGTGAATGGTGTTTTACTTAACTTTGTGTATTGACCCCTTTTTTTTCAGAATTCCACCTGGTGCCAAGGGGAGTTTCTTTGTCCATTTGAAAATGGATGAAGGCAAAACTGAGTTTTAAAAATGCTGGAGGGCCTGCGTGAACCTATCTCCGAAGTTTTTCAAAATAAAAGTTTTTGAATGTATACATGTGTTTGTCTTTATCTAACAAAAAATGCAAGTAACAATCCAAGTTAAAATAATTTATTTACAGGTAAACATTTCAACTTAAGCATACTTAGTTGGCATTACATTGAAGTGTTGATTGGTGTAGCCAGTCTTTTCTCTGGTTTGTCCACCTGTAGACATAAGAACAGACATTTTAGTTAAAGGGTCACAAAACAATTTTACACTTAGAAAATAAAATTAGAAACAATTAAAGCTGGGGGAATAAACACTTAGAAAATAAGAAATCAAAAAAAATGGGGGGAATAAACACTTAGAAAATAAAATTAGAAAAAAAATGGGGAATAAATACTCTCTAAAAGCTTGGGGAATAAACACTTGGGGAAAAAAAATGGGAAAACGCCTAGAAAATAAAATTAGGAAAAACAGGGGGTATATACACTTAGAAAATAAAATTAGGGAAAAAAGCAGGGGGAATAAACACTTAGAAAATAAGAAATCAAAAAAATGGGGGGAATAAATACTCTCTAAAAGCTTGGGGAATAAACACTTGGGGAAAAAAAATGGGAAAACGCCTAGAAAATAAAATTAGGAAAAACAGGGGGTATATACACTTAGAAAATAAAATTAGGGAAAAAAGCAGGGGGAATAAACACTTAGAAAATAAGAAATCAAAAAAATGGGGGGAATAAATACTCTCTAAAAGCTTGGGGAATAAACACTTGGGGAAAAAAAATGGGAAAACGCCTAGAAAATAAAATTAGGAAAAACAGGGGGTATATACACTTAGAAAATAAAATTAGGGAAAAAAGCAGGGGGAATAAACACTTAGAAAATAAGAAATCAAAAAAATGGGGGGAATAAACACTTAGAAAATAAAATTAGAAAAAAAATGGGGAATAAATACTCTCTAAAAGCTTGGGGAATAAACACTTGGGGAAAAAAAATGGGAAAACGCCTAGAAAATAAAATTAGGAAAAACAGGGGGTATATACACTTAGAAAATAAAATTAGGGAAAAAAGCAGGGGGAATAAACACTTAGAAAATAAAATTAGAAAAAAAATGGGGAATAAACACTTGAATAAAAGCTTGGGGAATAAACACTTGGGGAAAAAGAAATGGGAAAACACTTGGAAAATAAAATTAGGAAAAAAAACTGGGGGCATATAAAATTAGAAAAAAGAAAATTAGGAAAAAAAGCTGGGGGAATAAACACTTGGAAAATAAAATTAGAAAAAAAGCTGGGGGAATAAATACTTAAAAAATAAAATTTGAAAAAAAAAACTGGGGGTATATACACTTAGAAAATAAACTTTAGAAAAACAGGGGGAATAAACACAGAAAATAAAATTTGAAAAAAACTGGGGGAATAAATACTTAGAATTCCTGCTCTAACATTAACTGAGATCCTTCTTACCTTAAAGATTTAGTCAAAGAGCTGTGGAAATGAATGGCCAGTGAAACATCACCATGATGATTTAGGCTTTTATTTAATTTGGATTTTCAGAAGTACAGACACCATATGATTCAAGTGGGCAACTTGTGAGGAAGATCTCTCAGGCCTGTTGCATGCAAAAAAAATAGCAAAAGTTAGAATATATAGAATGGAGATTCAACTTTGGGGGGGGATTGTAGTTTTACCTTGATCTGGCACAGTCTCCTCTTCTATAACCTCAATAGTGCTCTAGGCATGCTAGAAGAGCTGCATCTTGGTGCTAAACAGGGAAAATTTGCACACAAAAAAGCATAAGTTAGCATATATAGAGCCTGGAGATTCAACAGATTGGCTTAGTTGTTTTTTGGGGGAAGTAGTTTTATCTTGATGCTAAACAGGGAAAACTTGATTTAACCAAGGTATTTGGGGGCTGCCAAACAATTACGGGATAGAGAAATCTTACAAGAAATTTAATAAACGATCAAGATAAAGAATGAAAATTAGTTAGCGAGAGCCAAGTGCTATTTTTCCTTTTCCAGACAAGGCGATTAAATATACAGACTGACATTAACAGCTAGGACAAGGGTGTCAAACTCGGGTTGGTTCGCGGGTCGCAATAACGTCAACTCGATTTCACATTTTTGAAATTATATTTTGATATTCTTTCTATTTAAATTTGATTAAAAAAACTGTATCAAAAGCCCTAAATATTCTGTTTTTATATATCTAAAAAAATGTTTGTTTGAGCTTTTTTTTCTTCATGAGGGAAAATATCTTATAATTTCTTTTTCATTTCAAAAGGAAACAAAATATTTTGGGGAATATGTTCAATATTAGAGTGGAAAACAGAATTTTTTAAATATATTTATTTTTAGATTTTACTAAATGCTTTTTGAACTAAAAACAAAGGAAAAAAAATGGATTAAAAAACTACAATTATTGATTTAAAAAGGGGAAAATGAGGAAATATAATATACATGTATAGTCTTCATTTGAATTTGAGCCCAACAGAAAGTCGTGACTCATGATTCACTTTCACGGGCCGCACAAAATGACGCAGCGGGACAGATTTGGCCCCCGGGCCGCCGCTTCGACACCGGTGAGCTAGGAGAAAGTTGGCTTAATAGTTTTGTATACGGCGATTAAATATACAGACAGACGTTAACAGCTAGGAGAAAGTTGACTTAACAGTTTTGTACAAGTGATTTTTTTTGTAAAAACAGAACATTTATAAATCGGCAACGGGTGTTTAGTACTCACAATGAAAACTATCATTCCATACAACAAACAACAGGAACTAAGTCGTGCCTTCTAGAGTGAGCATTTACCCAGCAAACTGTCGGTTGATGACTCGGCGTTTTTTGATGAAATTTAAAGTCTTGCCACACGACTCAATAATGGAGAGAAAACGGACAACATACTTTTTAAATCAAATCGTGACACTAACGCTAATGTTAACTAGTACCATACAGCACAGAGCCGGTGGGGAAATGAAGCCCAAACTTTTCCAAACTGTCGACGGTGTGTTAAACTTGGCACTAAACTAAGAGATTTGTTGGCGTTTTGGGCTCAATTGATTGCTGAAAAATATCCCGATAGCGTGATAAAAGGCCAGCGAATTGCTCTACTCCTTACCTCGTTGGCGTACTTGTCGAGCGTCAGCGTGGGACAGCCGTTCCAAAGGAACGGTTACTGCGCATGCGCTTAAGTAACTCAGCTACGTCGACAATGGGCGTAACCACGCCCATATAGTCCCGCCACATTTAAAGTGGAAAACACCTCAATGTCCATGTTTTGAAGATGACGTAGAATAGTCATGAGTTTTGCGGTCTTGATACTATGATACTATAAAACCAGTAGCGGTCGGTGCATTTTCTCGTAGCGCCTTCAACGTATCAATCCAACCCTCAAAAACTATTTTATGGCTATAAAAGCTCTACTGCAGCTAGAGCTGCGACACATAAAAAATAATCAATAAATCAATGCACAAAAATAGGGTAAAATCCACTTCCTAGCAGCAGTTCATGATTAAATACAAATACTGGAGCTTTTCAGACATTAAAACCAGGCCAGGGTGGCGATTTTCCCGGGAAAAGACAGCGATGAACGTCAATGGCATACGGGCAAACATTGCCCGAAAATGGGGTAAATTTATATATATATATATATATATATATATATATATATATATATATATATATATATATATATATATATATATATATATATATTATATATATATATATATATATATATATATATATATATACATACACACACATACAGACACATAGATGCACATATAGTTGTGGAAATACCCATTGCATGAAAAGCTACGCACAAATTAGGCAAATACTGAATATTGTATATTATGCCATAAATTGTGTTCTAAAAGTTTAAGTTCTTCTTCAAACAAGGAGCAAAAACTGTATTTCTTGCTAAGATAGGGCTTCTGATCTGACCGTTTAGCTTGGCTACTACTATTTTTTTGTGTTAAAGCCAAACAAACACTCAGCTGAAGATGCACGAGTTCTGGTGCTAGCCACAATGAGGAATGACCATTGAGACAGGTCAGACTTGTTTTCGACCAATCATTACATTGTAAGCAGCTGACATCATCTGACATGTTGACTCTATTGTAACAATAAGGCTCAGTGTTCTGGCCTGTACTAAACAAGCCAGTTTTATAATTCTCTTTGTGATATAGGATCATTGGAGCTTTGAGGGTTGAATGCTGGTCAGGGGTTTTACAAACATTTCTGATATGCTGTGAAATCAGTTTTTTTAAAAAAAAGTTAATTTCATGGAAGTCTTTAATGTTTTTATTTTTGGTTAATGCGAGTGTTCTTGTGAGTTACAATGAACAACAGAAGTTACTTTGTTAATTAAATAAATAGCTTGACACAATCAAGATATTACCAAAGTATGTACTTCAGTTAATTCATTTAATTCAGTTAAAATGGAGTTAATTGTGGCCCACATAAATGGAAGAAACTGTGTGATGACATTTAAGCAAACTCAATAATTGTTTTGCCTTAAACTGACTAGATGAGAATTGAATAATTCCCCAGTAATTTAAACTATGTTGGCAAGTACTATACACTACTATTGATATTTTACCAATTTTGTATCCTATTTTTCCTATTCATTTGATTGTTCTAAAAGGAATTAAGCATTTTGAGTCACTTTTATACATTCATGATGAACATGACGCATGGCATTGTTTCTCCTGGCAGCTACGGCTTGATCTTGTTGTTTCGTTCCAGACATTTTCTGCATAAATCATTATATCAGTGGGCGAGAGTGAATTCTCTGTGAAAAGCACTTTTTGCTCCAAATCTTTGTCTGAAAAGTGTAACGCTTGATCCGTAGATAAAGATAAATATACCTCAAAAGTTAGATTTATTATCGTTAACAGACGTCATCACATTCTTGATTAAGTATTGTCTGCATTTATTGCCTCTTTCGCTATAATTCCCAGAGAAAAACAAACACGTTTTTCTGCATCATTGGTGAGGACTGCTGATGTCGAAGGAGAAAAATGTTCACAGTCATTGTGATTCAACAGACGTGTGGTTTATATATTGCTCCAAAAGTTTTCCACTTAAGACTCAATGAATGAATGGGTCAAAATATTTTCAGGCCATGATTTCCTCGTTGTGTGTTTTTTAAAGCGACGACATGTTTCAAATGTGAGGTGGTATTAAAGGGTGGGTTTAAAAATACAGTAGAATAGGATGATGTTTTCAAAATTGCAGTATTGGGAGGTAACATGGATTACGTATTCATGAGTGAGGTTTTGTTTCAGACAGGTGTTACTCAACCGTGAGTAAGGCAAAGCTCACGTCACGAGCCCGGACCTGCCGGGGTCTCGCAATTGCAGTCTTTCCACCATCTCGTGTGGAAGCACACGGCTAAGTAGAGAGGCAACATTTTTCCAAAGAGTTGTTGCATAAAAAATGACGTCAACAGGTCTCGTAAGACTATACTTAGATTATCATATAACAGGAGTGTGTATCTTAAACTATGCATCAATATATACTCCTAGTTATTATGCAAGAATAACCATCAATATATCAACAAGATATTAAGTTGTTGTTATTTCTATTTTAACATTTATAACAATTTTCCACAAAAGCTAAATTAATGAAACGTGCAAACACGCAGAAATGTTATGTTGTTGTTCTTTACAAGAACAAATCACTTTACCATTCAAAACAAAGGGACGCACTTTCTACTTTTGTTCGAAAAGGCTTGTTATTTACTTCAAACTCAGCAGAAAAAAACAAGGTTAAAAATGAGTTTTCAGCTGCAGTTAAGATATTGTTATTTTTTTCATACTATCCAACTCATTGCATGCCATTGACGGCGCTAGACGTCCAATTTATTTAAACGGAGTACCGGGCATGCATGCTGATCTTTCAGTGCCATTGACGGCGATGGACGTCCAATACATGACTTGGACCTCTGATGCCGTCATCGGACGCCAATGAGATTAATTATTAAAAAATATTAGGGGAAAAAGGTCATAATTCCGGCATGAAAGGGTTAAACGACCAAGAATCGTCATTTTTGAATAGCTGTCCACCACGCTCTTAGAAATTAGTTAAATGCATCTTTTTTTCCACATTGTAGGCTGTTGTTTTTGTTGTTGTTTTTTTGTTTTTTTGTTTTTATGTTACCTGTCTGCAATGTCCTGCCAAATTGCGTGAGACACTTCGGGAACTTTCTTCCATTGAAGCCCCGCCCACGAGACAGCAAACTCAGCTGATGCAACAAACTCCTCCGCTATAAAACCTCGTCCACTCTCATCCGTTTATCTCCTTTCTTCCAATCGCAGTTCCTGCAGTACATGGAGAAGATACAAACTAAGCGTCCGGAGGCAACACCGGAGTTCTACAAGCACAAATCAAGATGGTCTATACCGCGGCTCTTCTATTTGGAAAAAAGCTCCCCGTATTTCGAGAGGAAGAAAGCGTCACGGACATGATAGGAACGTACTTTTTTAGGCTCGCGTCCCTGCCTCAAGAGGACAGTTCGATCCGACGGGGAAGCGTCGACAGTTTTGACGACATCAACTGCACTTTACAATGTAAGTATACGGAATGGGATGAATAGTTTAGACGCACAACGGCTACGGAAAACAACGCAATCGCGAGATTCACCTGTGGTTTGGTCGAACTAGTTTATGTAGCGGAAGCGCAACACGCGAACTCTTTCTGATGCAAGTAATGCGGCTGTAGAATCAGCTGATGTCATGCTGAGCTGTTCAGTTGACCTGGATACTAAATGTAATGTCTTTTGTTCTCGTGGCTCTCTGCATTTATGTTTTGTCACATATTTTGAATACATAGTTAATGGAAAAAATGTGTATACTCCATTCCAGCTCAATAGTTGAAAACCACCAATACAGTCCTACATTAGGGTTGGTAGGTTATAATGGTAAAAGCCAGAGTGACTTTTTGTTATAAAAAGCCAAGGATGCAAGGGTCAACTTGCACTCTAATTTGTTAAACGTAGTCATTTAGACGTCTGATCCATTTTGATTAGGAGCTACCATGATTACTAATGAAAATGAAATGGAAGGCTCACAAGCAACAGATTCTTCCAAAGGTATAAGGATCTTGCAATATTTGGATTTGCACTACTGAAACAAACTTTGCCATGCAAAGAGAAAATGTCCAGTAGCAGAAAAACACTGCAAAATCCCAACCAACATCACATCATATTAGATTATTTATGTATGGATATTAAGCAAAACACTCAATTTTTTGTCTCTTACACTGATTTCAACAGGTTTTGACCATACGACTAATTAACTAGCTCCACCTAATGATAAATCTGAGAATGTATGCTGAATTTAAGCTTCTTGTGTGGGCTATATTCATTTTTTTTTTAATTTTTGGTGGGCCAGTATGATCCGTTTTGAAACTCCTATTGTTGTATTTGTATCAATAAATGTCTTTTGTCTTCACAGATCCCAACATGGAGGTTGGTTTGGAGCATGACACAAAAGTCCTTCAACAAGATCTGAAGCACCACATTGAGAGATGCCTGAGCGAGGCCAAGGCATCAGTCCTCCAGTGCAAGGTGTTGCTCCTCCCCTGCCAGATGACCGCCAAGGTCAGCCGGGACATACTGCGGTCGTCCACAGACGAGCCTTGCGGGCTGCGGGGCGCCTCCATCAGGGTCTACGTGGAGACCAAAGATGGACTCAAGTCTCTAGGGGGCATTTTCCCCATTTCCAATGTCATTCCGACATTTGAACTCTCTGTCGTATTTAAGGCAGACAAGAGCGATTGCTGGCCGCCACTTAAGCGCATATTCGAGGGCAATAAAGTGTTGAAGTTGAGGCCAGAGTACAAGCTGGTCAAACGGAAGCTCTACTCCTCCGCCAGCCCTGTCATTCACGAGTTCAACTAGAGCCAATGATCATAAGAGTATTCCTTGTCAAGGTGTGCGAAATGTACAGAAATTGATAGCATAATAGCAATTTTGGCTAAATCGACACCATACGATATATCTGGCACTACTTCACATTAAAGTATTACAAGGTGGCGGAAAAAAATCTCTTGAGTATCGTAAGATGAACATTCCACATGGTGCAATATAAAAGTCACACAACTGGAGTTCCATATATAGAAAGCTCAGGTTTAACAAATAGACTCTCAACCAAACCTGGCATTGTGGTGAATATTCTAGTTTTATGGGCATAAGATGTTGAACATTTTGATTGTGTGAGAGCACGAGGTAAAACCTGCTTGTCTGTGTTGGTAAATTTGCACATTGTTCTGAGTGTACACTGTTTATGTCCCCTCTGGAAGGGGAAGGTTTCATTCCTGTATTATTCTGTATTTTTATTTATGATTAAACATTCTGGTCACAATCGTTTTGCTTATTTATGTGAACTATTGAACCTTTGTGATGAGGGGAACTATGTAATACCTAATAAAATTCATTGGAATCAATAACAATGAAATCTAACAGTTTCATACATTATTTTTTTCAAATGTATTTTTACTAAATTCATATAGAACAGGTGCTGCAAACTAGCTGTCCAGGGTACAATATTTTGGGGGCTTGGTTTGAAATTAAACTAGTGCAATGTGCACATATATTGTGATGGTATTAAAAAAGGTGAAGCATTTACATATGAATTGAATTTAGTAAAGGACTATCTTAAAATATATTTCTATATTTTGTGATTAAACCCCTGAAATTGTGAATTTTGCTCTGCCAAGATAGCCTTTTGTTTGATAAATCTTCACTTAATTCTTTGCCTGCCATTTCAATTGGGAAGGGCTGGACGCAATTGAACATAATCATGTTCAGCTGTGCCAGTTGGAATGGATTGGATGTCTTCTACTGTCAAAAGTTATTTTTAACATTTTCATTCTTACTAACCCCTGCCCCTTTAATGAGGATAAAGCGGTTCAGAGAATGAGATGAGCCTCTTACTAACTAGAAAAACAGATATTTGTTGGCCTGTTGTTGTAGTAATCAGTAACACGCTGACCTGAGCCCTCTCAAAGTGCACCAACGTCTCATATGAGCAAAACAAATTAGGTCACCATGTGCTAATCCTGAAACACTTGCTTAACCGAGGTACCATTCTACAAACTCAGGACGTAAAACTTTGGCAGTTTGAAGAAACTCACATGCAAACCGTTCCAAAAACATCTAACACTTTTTGTGTAGCGTGCAGTCAAGTAACAAGTGCGGGGAAACTGCAAAAAGAGATCATTATATTTCGTGAGCTAGTTTAAAACATCTTTTATTTAACAAATGTACAACAAAACTTATGATACATTTATTAGCTACCCAGACACAAACTCTAAATGGTCCATCACGTGAGCACAAAACATGTTTTCTTACTTTCATCTAGGACACATTACATAAGCTGTCTTTGACCACACCACGCACTCTGGCAACACGCTAATATGTTAGAACTAAGGCATACATCAATGGTAGTTTAGCTAAACTGAATCGACGTATTTTTGACCTGGCTTTTCGATCATGCTTGAACCGATTTACCAATGTTGTTAAGAAAAGTATCTCTGGGCTCAATTCAATTTCTTCTGTGCAACTGGGAAAAAAAGTCATGGCAGGAATCATTACAAATGATTCATTAATTGCTTTGGAACTAAAACATTTCTTAGACATGGACTTTTTTTTTTGTCCAGCTGAAAATTGTTGAGGTGGAGCATTCATTGACATTAATAGAGAATGGGAGTTAACACGGAAACAAAGTGTCATCTAACAGTACTAAATCATTACACAACAGAAAATTCCAAAAGAGCAACTCAAAATATACTTTGGAATAAATTAAAAGAACATAGGTTTCCATTTTTGCTTCATAAACAATTCAAGTCATTAAGCAGCAAAATTTGAGTGTCGAAAGACGAGCTCTCCAGGTTTACAGTTAGCTCAAATTTCACTTTTGTTTTTTACAGTACGCTTCTTGATAAACACTATCCATAACAAGCAATGTCAATGATGTGGATCTTGCTTGTGGTTCTATTTTATTTTCTACCCTATACTTGCCACCTTGTTGTATGCAATCAGCTGACATTGGCAGATAACGTGTAAAAAGATAGGAAGGGATTACGAAGGTGATCCCAAAGTGACCACCCCCAAGAGAAACACGGTACATGTTCAATTTAAGGAGTGTTCCAGAAAATTGAGGCAACTATGGGACGGATTATGTTTGCTTTGTACTTCCACAAAGTTTAGGGAAAAAAGGACCAAGAGTGCTGGAATGTACTTCAGCATGAGAGTAAATGTACATTTTTTACAATGATATGCAGTACATTCTTGTGTATGGTAAACATGGTTAGCTACACATCCATGTGTTCTGCCAGCAATTCTAATATAGTTTACGTACACAAGAATATGACATAGGACAGTAAAAAATGTATAATCAGAATTTTGTACAACACAAACAGAATTATCTTTGGCTTTCCCAGGCAGGGTCCACTTAAGAGACCACTTAAGCTCACAATAAAAAAGGCCGCATCTACTCCCACAGTGCCTCGAAAACATATTTGCCCAGTTTTCAATTTAGATTGCTTTTCCCCATAGTTCTATTAAAATGTTTGAGATCATCAACAAATGTGAGTAACTAAAAACAAAATACATTTTTTAGATACCATGTTAAATGGGATGGGTTATCAACTGGGACCAATTTTTAAACTCTGGTTCTAGTTGATGTTCTGGCATTCGAACAGCCTTTAACTTTTTGTCTTAATATTATCTTCTTAAAATTTTATTCAAAGTCAAGAGTATTCACTGAGCACACTGAACATGTTTAGATGGGCGGAAAAGAATTGCATGCACTTACCACCATGGTTACCTTCTTAATAGTTACTCTCCACGCAGTGAGGAAATAGGAGTTCCTCACATCCTACATTTGTTCAAGCTTTTTCAGTTGATTAACACTGTGAAAGAATTACAGTCAATAAAGCTCCAGTGTTCGTTATCACAAGATGTGTGCCTTCCTGAAACGCTTCAAAACACAAACCAGTCAGTGTTTTCTTAATCCAGTACACTAATAAAAAATGATTAACAATTTCTGTTGGCTTACAAAGGCTCTTTGAGTGAACTGATTGGATACCGGATAGTCTTTAAATTGAAACGCAGGTATATTTTCCCAACCCGTCTTACAATCTCCAATGTCTATGAATGCGCCACCAAACGAGATGAACATGCTCCTAGCTGGTAACTACATACGAAGAAAAAAATAGATTCAGCTCTACCAAAACACATCAACATATCCGCACGTACCATATGCTCCTCTCTAGGAAAGAACAAATGCACTAGCATAACTGCTAACACACTAGGCCCACAGACTGAACAGCTCTTTCTACTGAACCACTGGACCAAACCTACTCTTTTCCATCTTCTTGGCCTCCAGGCATCTTGCTCAAGTCTATTTCTTCATTTTCAGGTCAGCCTCCATTGCACTACGGCGACCCCTGGTGCCGCCATCCTGTAGAAGAGAAAGCGTTGAGGAGGAGGAAACGACCAGAAAGAAAAGAGGGAAAAAAATGACAATTTAAATCGAGAAGAACAAAGATTAGCGGGACAGAGCGACAAAATGTAAATTGGGTCTGCCCGCACACACAATACACAGAAGGCCCACCTCTGTGTAGGATGGGAGTGGGGGCTTCCTACTCAAATGGAAAACAGAAAATAAAATGATCAAAGGAGAATACATTCAAGACAAGAAATCATATCATGCAGACAGACAATAAACAAAAGAGCTATGGGTCAATGTCCCGACGATGGCTGGTAACAGGTTGCTAAAAGCCCAAGTCAGTGTTCAAAAATAGAACTGGGATGTTTTAGGAAAACATGGAAGTAACCACTATTTGTTGGCTAGGCACTGATATTTATCAGACTTTTAAAAATCTGAATTGTCTTTTTCCCTGGCAAAGTCATTGCATTATACTAAATAGTACTTTAGTGCATCTGCCTGCATTTAATCCAGGCTAATGCTTTTCTTGGAGTTATTAGCTTCCCCAAAACTCCAAAAATCAAGCCTGTTTGTTTCAGTGTCTTTTAGTGTAAATGGATGTTCTCCAATTAAACTGTGATCCCAATGAGAAAATAAATGTACAGTTTTAAACAACCCAGCAACTAGTTAAGAGCATACGCTGAAATTAGACTGTTAAGTATACTGACAAATTCAAGCCAAATAGATTCAATGAGATAATTTAGGAGAGCAAAAGCACTTTTCTTTCTTGATTTGTTGAAAGTTGTTACTTCTTTCTTCCAATCTATTAAAACATGAATGGCATGCATAACTAACATCCAACATTTGTGTATCCCCACAGTAAAGTAAAAGCCAAGCTAATAGTTTCACTCTTTGTGCAACATTAGTTGATAAGTGACAGCGTTTCAACATAGTTAAGTCAACAACACAACGATGTGTTGAAACACCTCACTTATGAGTAAATAATTTTTCATAATTTGTCTACAAATCTGTAACGGAAGTTCAATAGATTTAACAAACCTAACTATAGATATAGATAGACCCTACAAATCAAACAGCTAATGAGTGAGGCAAGTTAAGTTGCAACAAACACAAAAGTGTCTACAGATATCCTTTAAAATCTGTTGTGATTCCCTTAAAAGTCCTCTATAAGTATGTTTTTTGGACAATTACTGTTTGAAAAGCTCTGTCTTTGAATGTAAAAGTCAATTTTGAACGATGATTTAGATAAATCGACCACTTTCAGGACTATCAAAAAAGCAACCTATTTGTTGTTTGAATTATTTACAAATGTCTTAACCAATTGCACCACCCAAGTTTCACAGTTTGCGATGATCTGTGACCCAATACACTTCTCTCATGCCAGAAATGTCAAACTGAAAAGAGAAGACGGGTGAACTGATGAAGCGGTTGCAATGACAAATGCGTGCGCGGAACGTGGCCTGCTTCTGAGGAAATCTGATCAATAGCCTGCATACTTACAAAAAGAGAGAGAAGGAAAGCAGGAGAGGCCATTGGGACCATGTCCTACAGACGGACACACATTGGATTGAGAAGGAGAGAACACACACAGACATCGTGTGAGAAAATGTCATCTACTTGTCAGTCCGTCAACTGGGTAAAGCAAGTGGAAAGACAAGCACCAAAACACAAACTAACTTCTTGACAAACAGTCATTCTCCAAAGTGTAATACACAAAACGTTGTCTTTTGTAATTAATTGGAGTCTTCTAGGCAGACGTGAACATTTACATACACACGGAGAAGTTAGGGAAGTGTAGCCAGCGTGCAACTAAAATATGCAGCAAAGCACTTAAAAGGTGAGCAGAGAGTAGACAGTCAGGCAAATAAAGACCATTTTTCAGTGTTCCGTGCATCTCAAGATGTGTCTGTCTAGCTAAAAAAAACAATGTTAAATGGAGCAGACACAGATAAAAGAAAACAACCAAATGTCATTACTTATTGGGGAATATAATCAAGATGTTTTTTTTCCATCTATACATACCATTGATTGTGGTAACGTGCCATAGCTGGTGAAGGAGAATACTCCATTCACTGCTATACATATTTTGAGAGATGATTGACAGGCATAGGAATAAAGGGAGCGAGGATTCCAAGGATGTTGCACAATGTATTGCTATGGACAGTGCAAGGCACAAATGTAGTTGAAGGCGCATTCTTAACAAAAGAAATGTTGTGTTATCTAGGTCCCTAAAGCTAATGACAAGATCTGTAATTATATTTTCACTCATACGCCACTTTTACAATCTCAACTCATAGAAAAATCTCAATTTAAACTGTGAAACAAGTCACATCCGAGGCAAAAAAAAATGCATGCGTGCCGAATGTGGTTGCTATTTTAGTCTTGTTTAAATTTGTCTGGATTCTTAGCACACCTAAAAAACTGCAACAAACCAAATGCCGAGACACATTTGAGTAAGCCATTTTTCTGTCATTTAAGTTGTTCAACACACCTTTTCAGCTGGCTCGCCTGGCTTGCGACTTCCTTCCCTTCCACGGAGGCTCTTGGCAGAGATGGCGCTCTCCGAGGTCTGCATAATGAGCTGCGTGGCCAGGAATTGCTGGACATGCTCGAGCACATCTCGCTGCATCTCCAGGGCCATGTGATAGACATCGTGGTCGGACGAGTTGTACATGACAGCGTTCTGAAACATCAGCATGATGTCGCGCTGGAATTCTGCTGTCGTACGGATCACACCGGATTCAATGTTCTTCTTTATCGCCGAGAGGTCCATTGGTCTGAAAAGGGAAGAGGCATGAGCGAGGATAGTTTCTTGGTAGTTTTAAAAACGTATCTTATCAATTAAACAAATTTAAAAAAAAAAAAAAAACTACCTGGGTTGGCTAAATAACTTCAAAGGTGAAATCTTGTAAAGATTTTTACTGGCAGAAAATGAGGGAATTAAAAAAAGAATAAACACTGAAAAAAATGGGACATTACCGTTACTGTGGTAGTATTGCCAAATTCCTTTTCTGGCCTCTAAAACCTTTGATCTCATTGCCTCAAACGTAATCTGTTTCATTTTGCAAACATATGCTATTTTAAAATAATCCCCTTATTTGTTCTTGAGTTCTTAAACATGAGCACACAGACAAACAGAATTACACGACCCGTAAACAACCTCTGCCTTAGGTAAGATTTGCCTGCTAGCAGAGGTAGTATTTTTTTCTTTTGTTGAGGTTTTTTTTTACCCTGCATCTCACAATTAACTCTAGAAAAAAAACTAAACAGTCCTAAAACTCATGAGTTCAAGAAAAAAACAAAACTAGCAAATTTGATTTAAAACAATTAAAACAATTTGGGGAATTAGAGGGAAAATTATTCAATAAACTGAATATATAACAAAAGTATAATGAATAATCCAAAATTATTCTAACCCTAACCTTGGTAAAGGTGTCATGTTTGGACAGATTGCAAGGACACAATGCTCATACCTGTGTACAATGCTGTGGTAACCAGGGGCGATGTCATCTGACACTGGTTGCAAGAATACGCTGGCATACCTTAGAGAAAGAATGTGGAGAGAAAAATAAAAGGCCAGTTGAGTTTTAGAGAAGCACTTTGAGTCAATTTCTGGTTTTAGGCAAAGCTGTGAAGCATCACCTGTGGTTAGCAGCAGCTCTCCACACCAGCATTATGGCTTTCTTCCAAATTTTCTGGGCTTGTACTGCTTCTTGATCTTCACCACATGTGGAACTAGTATGAGCAAAGAATGGTACCCAAATGACAAAATGCATCTATCTCTTACAGCTTTTACGATTCATTCAAATATGTCTCGATTGTATCGCTTGAGGATTCTCACAGCTGGGAAGAAGAAGCAGGGCTACTGGCCAGTGAATCGGCAGTGTAGCGTTGCGAGGGCGGCCCGTAACCGTCTTCACTTTCGCTGGCTGCCCGCTCCACTTCGGACAAATACGGACCCTCGCCTTCACCGCACTCTTCTTTCAGCTCCATTCCTTCTTCTGGGTCACATTCACTCCCCGCTTCTTCCTCTTTCACCTCCTGAGTTGAATACATGGCGATATTTTATAGGAGTCTCCAAAATGACAATAATGTTCACTATTACCTTGGATTCTCTGCCAGACACAGAACTGTCCTCGGAATCTGTGGGCATAAATAATGCATTATTATGATGGAGGAATTGGTATTCACATACTTTCAGTGTATCTGTTTGTTCACCAAGGCATGGCGGGTTTGCCTCAGGCTGATTCCACTCCTCGACTTCGCTCTTCACTTCTGCACTTGTGCTGGTCTTCCCAGCGTTCTCCTCTTCTGCGACATCACCTTCAGCTGCCACATCGTCCGAAGATTCACACATAGCTATGTCACGCTCACTCGCGGCTGCCTCACAGTTTTCTTTGACATGTTCGGAGGTGCTTGTATTTTCTGGTTGATTCTTGTCATCTAGCTCGACAGAGGCTGGGACAGACAGCGCCGCATTGTTGCATGGCTCTTCTATGTGCTCATTCTCTTGGACGGTTGATGTTGGGTCTGATTCTTTTAGTTCCTGAGTCTCCCAGGGGCCTGGTAAGGTGTGTCCTTCTGAGACAGCTTCTTCGCACAGAGACAGCGCTGCTTCCACTGCTGCTGCATCTAACGCTTCCACTGAATCGTCCACCTGGGAAGGAGAGCAAGCATGAGTTGTTTAATTGAAGTTCGAACTCTATAATAACAATTGTCATTAATCAATATCGATTGAAGATTGACCAATATGAGGAAAGCTACAGCATGGTTCAACAAACTTGTCCATTCCTGAATAGAATTGTGAGCAATGCTTGAAAAATGAACAAAAACCACTGTTCTAAAATGATGTCTAGCTATAATGATTCTTGGAATCAAGTTAAAACTTGCAGCTTTCATTTTGTAGGCTAGTGAGGAATCGGGATATTGTAGCTTTTTTAATCCATACTTATTCATTTACCTCACCCACCCAGGTCCACATAATTGGTCCCAACAGCATAAATGCATGGATGCATTGATAATCTGTTCTAAGAAATTTGTTTGTTTACATTCTTTAAGAAAAAGATATTTCATACGGCGGTTATTTATGCAAGGTCATGACACTAACAAAACCAGAATCTATTCACTGGCTTTGAGAGTTGTCAAAATGGCACTATACTGCCATTTGTTGTTGAAATGAATCTTAAATGAAACTGTCCTTTCATTTAGCATGGAAATTAATCACCACATTTTGAGATGTCAATTACACACAAAATGTTAATAGATGCACGTAAAACTGCAAAAGAAAGAAAATATAAAAGGCAGGTGGACATCTACAAACCCAAAGTTTTTGGGAGAACACAATGGAGGTGAAAACCAGCATATGTTGATAAAACAGAAAATTAAAGTCAGACGTGTGCACCTTCTCCTCAATGATGGCAATGATGTCCCCTACAGTCTCCAGATCGAGTTCGTCCCCCATATAAGAGACAGCGACAAGGTCTTCTTCTACTAGACCCACTTCCTCACCCAGCTCTGCCTTCACTGCTGCTTCCACTTCTCCTTCTACTAACAAAAATAAACCCAGTTGAATAAGAAATGTGGCTTTCTTAATCACCAAAGACAGGTGAAATGAAATTAAGACAACCAAAAGTTGCATTACATAAAATTGAGCACATTGACCTGTCATGACTCCATGCCCAGACGGCAACGGGGCGGCGACAACAGCAGCAGTCTGTATTCCATTGCTCAGACTGCCAGAGGAGTCTCCTTCGGTTACCTGCAAGAGCAAGAGATTGTATTGTTATTGCAAGGAATTTAGCCTGTAATTTTGAGTAACACATTTTTTAATGTTCAATTTTTTTTTAAATTCTGGATTCATTAGATGGAACTACCAAGTGAGATTAACATGGGCTCAATCATTTGTTTACAGTATTTCTACATAGTTGTGGCACTTTAAAAATACATCTCTAATTATCTATATGTATTAAATAAAACAGATTATACTAAAAATATATTTTATACGAGTCAAGGATCAGGACCTGTAATAAATGCTTACAATATATATTGTATTTGTCTTGTTTACTAAACTATCTGATAGCTTTGGCAGTATGTCTTAATTTCATTTTAAAACGGCGTGCTCACCCAAAAAATATTTTGAAAGGAAAATACCCTGACAATAATTTTACATATGATATTAATAAATACAATGTGTACAGTTTTGTTGTTGTTGCAAAATTCAGGCTATGCTGGTTCTCACAAGGCGGGGGCTGGCCGAGATGTGGTTGCCTTTTTTCAGCAGTTCCGACAATAGCGGAGACGGCGGAGGCGTAGCTTTCTGAGCCAGGAGTCTCTTCTGTGGGGAGTCCTCTACAAGTACAGCGTGGCTTCCATCTTTAATGCCTGAGCCTTGCCCCTCTGACACTGGAAGTAAAAAACTTACACCTTGGACCTGGAGGAGCGAGGGGAAAAAGAAAATGAGCGGCCAACATTGCTCAGAGAATTATAACAACTGTAATGCAAATTGGAACATTCCTGAAAATGAACTCGTACTTCAATGAAGTATATTGTAAGCATGTTCTTACAGTGTGGGTGCTGGTGTCATCTGAGGCGATGCCTGCAGGTTCCGAAGGTGGTGTCGGGGCAGAAGAATCTGGCTGGGAGTCCACGCTGGTGGGACTGGCTCCCAAAGGGGATCGAGTGGTGACACTGGGGAAACGCTTGGGCGTGTTCTTAATAGCCTGACGAGCTGAAAGAAATAATAAATAAATAAATATTTCAGTGCTGTGTTCATAAGACAGGCTCACATTTTACATGAATTTTTCAATCAACGGAGACATTATCATTTCAGTATTTATCCTTCTTGCAACAGTTTAGTGATATGACAGTTTTCTTTATATAAAATGGGTTTAGATTTAAAACTCTTCATAACGTTGCCCTTTTTTTTTCTTGGTGGAGGTACACCTAACCACAAATACAGTGCATCCCCACGATACGACCACCTCACATTACCAGGTTTTAACTCCAATTTAAAAAACACATTCATTAATTTGGTATTCATTTCAACTGGGTGGGCTGGCAGTGATCATACACTGTCAGCCTCTCCCAGTTGTCTCCATCAATGGGAGCCGAGGAGTAAAATAGTTTCTACAACCAAAATTCCCAATTGTATGTTTTGTACGTTTCTCACCTTGATATGCCATTTCTGTTGCTCTCTTTTTCTTATCTGCCTCTTCCTCATCCTGCGTTTTCTTTCTATAATGGAAATATGACAAACATTAAAAGCAATTGGGACATTTTTTAAGAAGTAGATGCTTTAATAAAGGAAATAACTATAAATCAGCAGCTCTTACAGTGTAATCTCTGCCCACACTTCTTTTAGCTGGGGGTCCATGTGACCGGTCTGTATCAGATCGGCATCCTTTTTCAATTTCCTACAGAGATGATAGGCGTACAGGTCACATAAAAAAAAATCTTACAGCTTCCTCAAGAAGTCATAATTACCTGTACTGTTCTTGTGTGTCTCGCAATAGTTTTTTCAGTTCCTCTATCCTTTCAGTAGTAAGCCTCCGAACAATTACATCTTCAATGGTCTCAACCACTTCGCCCTTTTCACCACGCTTACGCCTGGAAGAATAATATATGGAATATAAAACTGGATTACGAACCAAAAGTTAGGCTTTTTTGGACTGGGTATTTGTATTTTCTGGTACTGACTTAGGGGCTTCTGTTGCTTCCAGTAGCTCAGAGTATTGTGAGGCACAGTGCTGTAATGTAAAGATATGAAGAAATTATTCCTGATATTGGGAATAATTCAGTAAATCCACTGATAGCGGATCAGAACAGAAACAATTGGGAACTCTTACCTTCTGTGAGAACCAATCAGGTGGTCGACCTGGCTCGGAAAAAGGTTTGATGGCTCTACTTACAGATACCCTTCAATATCAGAAGAAAAATTATTTGAAATGAGCAAAGTTAAGGATGTTTTACTTTAAGAACACAGACATTTATATTTACCAGTTTTGGTCACCACTCCTCATAACAGAAGAGGCCAGGCACAGTTTCTCTCTGACTGACCATGGCTCTGTCGGTCCCACATTCAAAATCTTATGTTCTGGGAAAATGTCGAAGGACAATTAAATTGTACAAAAGCTTTGTATCAATAGCTTTGAACAAACTAAGATAAAATTGTATAGCAAGTATAGTGGCCCTTGACCTGACATTTTGGGGGCACCTTGAAGTATTCAAGGCTGCAAGTAAAACGAATTGTGCAATAAATTCACGTATGCATTGATGTTCCTGATTAATACTTTATCGTGACGAATTTATTGTACACAGGGTCAAATTTTGAATGGCAATTAGATTATTCCCACGTAAGCGTAATAAATGAATGAAATTGCACTGATTTTGGATCAGACTGAGCCCTTCGTTTAATAATACAGTGGTACCTCGAGATACGAGCTTAATCCGTTCCGGGACTGAGCTCGTATGACAAGTTACTCGTAACTCGAGGTAAAGTTTCCCATTGAAATGAATGGGAAACAAATTAATTCGTTCCAACTCTCTGAAAAAAACACCAAAAACAGGATATTGGATTGAAAAAAAATGTTTTATTTCTTATAATTCGCCATATATTGACAAAGTAATAAATAACGAGTGGTTTAATAGAAATAAAGTGTTTAATCTAACTAAAATTGGGCGGATTTCGCCGAGGGGAAAGGGGCTTCGGTTTTTTTTTTCTTCCACACAACGCACTCGTAAACAGAACAAACACTCCACCCTCACGTTCGCTATCGATGGGCTGTTTGCTGTCGTACTATTCCCTTCAAAATATTCCGAAAATGATGCACACAAATGTCCTCACAATCGGAGAACGCACGACCACTTGCCAACGAGCAGCAAGCAGTCTTATCAGCGATCGCACCGCTGCTCATGGGAGCTTCGGGGGCGCTGGCTAGCGGCTCATTTTAGCTTGTGGCATCTGTGTTCGCATCCCCTCGAACGGCGACTATGATAGAGTTGCTACCGGGGATGCTGTTGCGAGCCAGTGCCCCCGATGTTCTTATGAGCAGCCAACGAGCAGAGTCTTTTATCAGCGATCGCCCCGCTGCTCATGGGAGCTTCAGGGGCGCTGGCTAGCGGCTCCTTTTAGCTTGTAGCATCTGTGTTCAAATCCCCTCGAACGGCGCCTATGATAGAGTTGCTACCGGGGATACTTTTGCGAGCACGAGTATACTTCATTACCCAGAAAGCCCTCTTTTCACCGCGCATGCGCGTTGTGCGTTTCCTGGTCTGAATAGCTCATCCGGTGCTCGTAAATATTGTTATACACGAAAGATATGCCAAAAAAAATGCCATGGCAACCTGGCTTGGTCGCATCACGAAACTTTGACCGCATCACGGGCGAATTATTCGATCGAAATTTCCCCCGTAAGACGAGCATTCCGTATGACGAACGGTCGTATGACGAGGTACCACTGTACATGTGTATAGTAATCAGAATTTTCAACTTATTAGGGAGTACTACAACGACACTGAACAATAATATACCATAAATTAAAGTCATAAAAATAAAGTGGAAACCCATTCGTTTATTTAAACGACACAGAGATACAATAATATAGGAAATGTTTACAATATTTTGAGTTGTAACTGTTGGTTTTGGGCATTTTAAACTTAAATTACTGTGTAAGTTAAAATAGCAACGCGGACTGAACTCTTAACTGTTCGGCATGCAATTCTCTCATAAAAAAACATTTATAATAACGCAATAAGATGAGTTAATGAAATACTCGTCCAGGTTACGGTATGTTGCTAATATGCTATATATGATTTTAAGCGCCAATTATATTAATATCTACATATTACAGTAACAACAACAGATACATGGAATGATTGGACACAGTAAACAGAAAAAGAAACATTATTTTAAAACTATAACCCAACGAAGACAAATGTCTAAAATTCATTTTGCGTTAGCTTAGCTTTCTTATTACGGGGGAAGACAATGGTGAGACACAACCATCTAGGCGATATAGCGTTTATTTAAGATGAAGAAATACACATTTTCAACTTAATCAAGGTAGTCGTATAGGTTTTTAATAAATTCGATACATTTTTGTTCTCTAAAGTTAATAGAAAAACCTCCCAAACAAATAAAATAATACTCACTGCCTATGCCGCTCGCCATTCCTTTTGTGACAACAAGGCCGAGGGCCCAACTTCTCCCGGATGGTTTTGAGTGGTACACAAGTTATAGTCAATATCACATATACGGGTCTAGATATCTAAAGGCGCAGTCATCGGCGTAAGTGACTGATAGTGTATGTATTGTTGGGTGGCATACGTGAGTGATTTCCTCAAACAAAATGTTTTCATCTCGCTGAAATCTTCACGGATTTACAAACCATTTGGCTTATTAAAAATCATATTAAATTGGCAATGATTTAGAATGTATGTTGAAATACACGTCATTCTTTTTCAGTTAACAGTTCATTTATTGGATCTCTGAGATTTATAAAATACAAAACACTTGAGCAATTAATTTCTATTTCAAAGTACAGAATCCTCTCAAATGATCCCGACGCAAAATGGCGACTATATCCGTTGGCTCACTGAGCGCTCCAAAATATCTAGTCACATATATGTTGTCTATTTTGCGCGCACCATATACGTATACATAAAACATTCAACGCGCTCATTGCGCAAAATTGTACATAAATTAGAATGTGTAAACGAAGACTCCCTATTAAATTTCTGACTATAAATCACATTTAGCAGGCTAGACGTAACTGTATTTTATCAATGACATTTGATTGTAGTTAGTTTTTTTTTTACAATAAGAGAATGAAATTTGTCCTTTTTTGTGGTGGTAAAAGCAGGATATCTACAGCAAATAATTACCACTCGTACAATATGCCCTGACAATTTAAAACCCGTCATATATTCTTTCTTTCACAATGTTACTGTTATCTGAAATGTTATCTGTTGAATACAAATTGGATGAAAAGTGTGCAGATGACAAAAGAAGACACGTATAATCATTTAAATATTGGCAGTCTTTATTTCAACAAGACTAAGAAATGTTGTTTAAAATACATTTTTCTTACAATTCAACATCTATCTCATCTTGTTTCCATAACATTTAGGAGATACTCTGACATGTAAAAATCTGTTGTACTGTTATGGCCTCTTTTAGAGACATCTAAAACGGCTGCTCTTTATTTACACTTCTCTTATTCTTTTCAGTCATCCACACAGTCCCTCCTCAGAGATGATTCAGTCCATTCAGTTTCCTTGTGGACCATAGACATTCTAAAGACTACCAACACCTGTCCAACTCAACTTAGTCACTAGACTGAAGTTGATCTGTGGTTAAAAAACACAACATACTGCAGTGGGACCGACTCCTGCCATCTGGAAAATGCTGCTCCGGCCCGCAAGCACAGACATACACCATTTCCCAAAACATTTACTCTGAAAGTTTTTCTTTTTGGGGGATGGGGGGGATTCTTCGCTCAATGTAACCCTTCTGCAAGTCATGAAGACTTCCATAAGCACTTGGAAAAATGTTAAGAGATATACTACCATGTTCATATGTCAGCCATATTGAAGTACAGTATTGCCAAATCCAGTTGCAGCGCACTATTTTAAATTAAGGCTTCACGGTTTTTAAACGGATTGCATAGGGATTCCTTCCATGTGTGATTTTCAACAGCAATGTCTCAGTGACTTATTTGCAGTGTATTTGACAGGACTGTAGACTAGTTTTGAAGACATTTTCATGTGAACTTACAATCGACCTGTCAATTTTAGAGCCAAAAAACAGACAAAATGGTGATGTACAGCACAGTATTTTGTTGCCAGATGTTGAAGGTCCATTAAGATATATGGGGAAAGCCACTTAAAAATGGTAGGATTGCATACTTAAACCCTAAAGTGTGAATCAAAGACTGACTTTTACATGACAAAGAAAACTGAAAATTCAGAGTCTTGTCCAGTATTAAGAATTATTTCATGTACAAAGGCTATTTGACCACAATCTTGTAGATGTAATAGAAGAAGAAAAAATCTAAAGAAAAACAAATCTAATCGTCTTTTTAGGAAAAAACAGCGTTGATTGAATTTCCACAACAGAATTCAATTAAATCTATACATTCTTTCTTTACAAGTTTCCAATTATGTCTGAAGATGATCAGAAAAGCTGTGCCATAAATTGCGTTAGTTTGGTTGAACTTGTGAAAAAAATTCAACATTTTAACCACGATTTGAAATGATGTGACTAAAGGAACATGAACAGTAGATTAAAAAGTTCACAAGGATTCCAATTATACTGAAAAAGGCCATATGTGGGAGGTGCAGCCACAAAGCACACCAGCCAGTTCAACTGCCTAAAACTAGCATTCAAACCCCATTGTAGTACCTAATATATATCTTCATACCAAAAATAGCTATACAAATACAGCACCTCTTCAACATTATTTAAAAACCCTGTAGTAAAACAACCTGTCCTTGATTTCCTTTGACTGAAGCACTCTCTTTTGGTTTTCTAAGTTGAATGTGATCTTTTTCAAACTTTAGACTGCACAAAGTCAGATATTCAGTCGTGAACTAAGCTTACAGTACAAAAAAGGGAGGGGGGGTTAATAGGGGGTACTTGCTTTGCCTTTTTAAGGGGTAACACTGGGAGGGTCCTGCTGCTGCTCTCCAACAAACACTTTCAACTCCATTATCACTAGATTGCACTAAAATAGCGTGAATGAGGTATGACCTTACTACTGAACTACTCAGTAGAGAAACCAAAAAGTTAGGCTGTTATATGCACATTTGCAACCAAAGGGAGCCTTCAAAACTCTTGAAAAGAATGATTCCATCTCCTGTTTATCCTCCTCCCCCTAGTAACTTTTCTCTTTGTGTTTACGAAGTAATGCTGCAGTGCTAACAAGATATTCTATCTTTCCAAGGAAAACCAAAAAGAGAGTGCGCACATGTGAAAACGCTCCATTCCCAGAATTTCATACTGGCTGTTGTAGGAAGAAAAAAAAGCATAAAAGCGAAGAGATTCACAGTTTGCACACAGAGAGGTAATTGACGTTCATAAATGAACACTCAATTTCACTGTTCAAATACAACTACTAAAATCTACATTACTCTCTGATTTCTGTATGATGGAAGGACACCAATAGGTACCATGTGTTATTTTTACATTGAAGAAGGCACACATCGAAGTATGAAATGAAATTGCCGAAATAAGACAAAATAGTTTTCCTGAAGCTGCAGACAGAACCTTAGCGTAGCCTTAACAAAGTCAAGGTGACTTTCATGGGGTGATAATCCGATTGAAGGACACAGTTGCCCTCAAAACATGCAAATAATTAAAAGTGAAATCACTGTAATGTTAAAAGAGACTCCCCCCTCCCCCAAATTTTGGACTGTCCGAGGTCCTGAAGGAAGCCTTGTTTAAAAGTCTTTCTGACAGTTTTCCCCTTCGCTCCGTCATTCTCAGTCATTCTCGTCGTCTCACGGCCCAAATACTTTTATCTCAAGTGGGCAGCAAGCAGGGCCAGCCCGCAGAACAATAGTGCCACGCTTCCCCGCAAAGTGACGCCGGCCGATGCTTCACCATGGACCAGATTAACCCGAGGATCCACCGGAATGGGTGGAGTGGAAAAGTAGATGTCTCGATCCATGTCGCAGGACGGAGAATCGCAGCCGCTGCCGCTCTCCTCTCCTCCGCTGGCTTCCTCGTCTAAGAACACAGAGACAAAGCGAGTCAAATGTTTGCCAGTGGACATCATAAAAGTTTTCAAAAAAAAAGAAAAAAGCTGATCATTCTCACCGTTATCAATGGAAATATCATTGCCGCTGTACGCAGCTTTGAGCCAACTTGTCATTTCCTTCAAAACTGCAATCTGGCTTCGAATCACAGTGTCTGGCTTTGTAATGTCCACATCCACATCAGGGTTGGACCCCTGATTAGCCAAGCCGTTGCCAATGACTACAGCCTCATACCTAAGTGATAAAGTCAATAACATTAGTAAGTAGTAAGGGCATAACGTTATATTTATCAGAATTACAACACTTAACGTCATTCATGTAATTTTATTAAAAAAAGAATGCCATCCATTCAAATATTTGAAACGTTTCAGTAAAAAAGTTGTCAAAACTTTGAAATATATTGTTTTAGAGTGAAATGTAATTGAATTTGTTAATGGTACATAAAAGTACATGAAGTACATACAATTTGTTTACAAAAACTAGAGTTGAACGCATGGGTGCAAGAAGAGTCTCTGAATTATAGGCAGAAACTCTTTAGGGTTGATTTTTGAAGTTTTTGTTATAGGCAGGTTTAAAACACAAATTGTTGTCGCCACGAGCCGAAGCCCAGTAGTGTCACTGGTATCTGACCTACAACTTCAAATCAGTTGGTTTTCCATTTTAGCAAAGACCAATATCGCAATGCCCGAAATATGCACATTTCCTGAAACCCACATAGCAGTAACAACATGGTGACGTTATTTTAACTACCTAAAAATGACAAAATAAAAACTACTTTATTCAAACCCCACAAGTGGAGGTGTATTTTACATACAACATACACGTAAATATGTATAATTGATATCATTTCTTAGCAAGTCGAGGGTTGGGGAATAAAAGCCTAGCGGCCCGCCAGACTTTTAAAGCACTGCAATTGTATCTTAATACAATTGGTCATTTTCATCCTATCTAAGTAATGCTGATTGACGAGTAGCATTCAAGAACTACACAAAAAGGGTAAAATCTTCTTTCTTTCTAGTTTTAACCATCAGGCCCGTTTTAATCAAATCCTGTACCTGCTTTTTGCTGTTCCATTCCAGCAATCATCACCAGGTGCAATTCTCTCACCAGCACAAACTGTGTCTGGCAAAGTTGACCAGAACTTCTTGGCATGTTTCAACTTCTTCTTTACATCGTTTGTCTATTGCAAAAAGTAAACAAATCAAGGACAGCCTCACAAACCTACATCAAGTTCTCCTTCTGTCCACTCACACCTTACCAGTCTATCTAAGCTCGTTCCAGCAGCAGTGGTAGGTCTTGCGTCAGGGCTGTAAGGGCGGAAGCGTCCAGTGAAGGCTGTCTCCTTGGCGGAACGTTTGGAACGGAATGCCATGCTTGGTTTAGGCTGGCCGCATCCATGGAATACCTGTCAGCGAAGGAAAATGGTTGATTACGAAGGAATCTGTATTTCTTGCGTCTGTCAAAAACATGGGAAAAATACTGACTTTCTGCGAGACTTGCATGCTGTTCTCTTGCATGTTCATGATGGCCTCGGAAATCTTCACATCAATGGGATCCATGACAGACTCAAAATTAAAAGGACCCTCGAGTCTCTCAGCCAAACCAAGCATGGCATCTAAAATAGACAAAAGGGCAAAATGTCAAGTCAGGAAAAAACGTCTTGGCCGCATAAATTGGTTATACAAATAATTTCCAATAGGGGGAAGCAAGGTCAAAATCACAGAAGTTGCTGCAGCTTGCGTTGACTCTCAATTGTGGGGTAGCTCCACAAAGAGCCGAGTTAGTGAAATAAGTGTTAAAAAATGGTTTTCTTCACTAAATGATTTTACAACTAGTTAAGTAAAAGTTCATCATTTCCCACAAGACACCTGATGCTATTTTAAAAAGTGTGTGCCATTTTTAAGAATGACTTATGCAATTTAGACAGGAAACCTTAGAAATGTGCCTTTATAATAATTGTGTTAATTCGGCGAGACATGCAAAGTATTGTGAAATTCAGAAATCTGACAACACGCAGCAGTTCTATAAACGAACGGAGCAAGAGAGTGAAGCTGCAGGTGGTATCGCCACTTACCAAGAAAGTTGTTCCATTCAGCGTCAAGGTCTGCCTGGTTGGCCAAACATCCCCGCATTACATTAAGACAGTAATTTTGGCAGGGCTTCAGCGCTACTTGGCCCGAGCAGTAGGGACAATACAACATTTTCATGGCCGCTCGCACACAGCTGGGAGACGCGCTGACCTGCAGTTCAGTTGGAAGACAAACATTCAATGAATAATGTACTGTACTTTCAGACTCTTTTACACAACATTTTTTACAAAACCGTGTAATCTACTCATCAATTACTGTGGTTTCTTCTGTGTGTGTGTTTTTGCCTACGTGTGTATTTTTAAATGTTTGCCGCAAAGTACGGATTGTGAAAAGGTGTACTTTCATTCCGCTAACTTTTGAAATGTCCCATGTTACATATGTACCGTATTTTCACGACTATAAGGCGCACATAAAAGTCTTAAATTTTCTCCAAAATAGACAGGGTGCCTTATAATCCAGTGCGCTTTATATATGGACCAATACTAAAATTGTTATCACGATAAAATAAAATAAATCAGTGGATAGGGTACACCATCCTCTACAGCTCTCACAACTACGGCAAGCAGCGCCCGACTCTACTATTTTCCCGTAGAAAAAGTACTGCGCAGTGACTGCTGGGATATACAGACGCTCCCCTACTTACGAACATTCAACTTACGAACAACGGTACATACGAACATGTCTGCAAATTGCGTTTAAGTCCAAAAATGTTCGCAAGTCCAATTTTGTATTTCGCGTCTTTTTCGGAGTAGTACTTCTTTCCGCCGCTAATACCGACGCCTGGCGCTGTGAGAGCTCAGCTCACCCAGCATCTACCTTCTTCGTTGCAATGCGGAAGTGCGTGAATGTATCTCCAGTGTGCAAAGAACCTTTTTCATTTGTATCATTAAATATCTCATGCATCCAATATTGAATATGGTTGGTAAAAAGCTAAAGGCTTCTATTGAGGGAGTTGCAAGGAAGAGGCAAGCCATTTCATTTGAAACGAGTGGCAATAATAACGAAGCTTGATGCGCGTCAGAAAGTGGTGAGCGTTGCACATTCAGTACCATTTATAAACAGAAAGATCGAGCAGCAGGACCCAAATATTGAACGTTGCACAAAGTTTGCAAATCAATTGAATGATGCCATACAGTGCTACTGCATCATTTATGATGAAAAAAAGAAGAAAACTGTGCAATCGTCATTAGGTCGCTTCTTTTGGCCAGTTTCTAATACATAAATCTATCTCTCTCTCTACAGTACTGTACATATTCTCTCCATTTTATTAAATTTTTTTTTTTCAGTACAAACCAATGCGTGTTACTTATACAAGCCTTAAACATACAAATGCACTTATATAAACCTTCAATATACTTATATAGGCCTTAAACATAAATTATAATACAAAATATAGCACTAAATCAACTTACAAACAAATTCAACTTATGAACAATCGCTCGGAACCAATTGCGTTCGTAAGTTGAGGAGTGTCTGTATAGTTCTTTTGTCAATACACCCAATGGATTGTGGCCTGGCGATCGGCATCAACACAGCTTTACGAAGCATGGACGCTAGCTACTAGCTAGCTACTATTTACGAATGGATTTTGGCCTGGCGATCGGCATCAACACAGCTTTACGAAGCATGGACGCTAGCTACTAGCTAACTACTATTTGCGAATGGATTGTGGCCTGGCAATCGGCATCAACACAGTTTTACGAAGCAACTTTGATGGATTTGTGGGGGATGATGACGTGAGTACATTGTAAAATGGCTAAATAAAGTACAACCGAACTCAGTTTTGCTTCCGTTGCCTTTTTAAAAACGTGTTTTTTAGCATGTGGGTGTAGCGTGTATGTTTAAGCTGGTGTATGTTTTGCCATGCCTGGCTGCGTCTATAAAAACGGTGCGTCCTTTGTGTGTATAAAATACAGAAATAGCACTCGTTATTGACAATGCGGCTAAAAATACGATGCGCCGTATTGTCGTAAAAAATATTTTTGCTATTGTCGCACAACATGGGGAATCGTATAATTCGTTTATGGGTATGTAAACATACTTTTGATAGGTGGTTTTGAGGCGCATGCTACACATGAGAAAAAGTTTATTGCTGTGAAACGTGCTTTGCTTCGACTCTTACCGTAGATACTTTGTTGACCACCTCTGGCATGAGGTTTAAGCCACGCACAAATGTACGCGCTGCGACAAAAGCGCGCGTCAACTGGATGCGGAGCTTGCGAGGCACGTCACCGAAAGGCTGCAGCTGTTCTGTGTGGCGGCTCACACACTCCATGTAGGCGTCACTGAATTCATACTGCACGTTGACAAGCCGGAACATCCTCTCCAAGAGGTCTGCCCAAAAGTCTGACAACATGGACTCCAAGTTGACAGCCGCGCTGCCTGACACGTAGTACCGTGTCAGGGACTCGAAGAAGTTCTTGAAGAGCTCGGCGTTTTCCACATACATCATCCCGTAGGTTCGCACAAACATGCTGTGTAGCGAGACTTCTGCATTTTTCAAAAGTTCCCGGAAAAACTCTGTGATAGGTTGGAGAAGATAAAGAGAGGCATATTGATGAAACAACTTTCGGGTCGTGTCATTAAGAATTTAGAGAAACAGACATTCTGATAAAATATATACCTTGAGCTTAAGCAGATACTAGAAATTGAATTGTTCCAAAGAAAAAAAAAAGAGTTCTACATCTTTCAGATATGAAGCTTTGTTAACGAGTCAGTAGTAACAATTCTGAAATGCTTCAGCAACCAAATTGTCAATAAAAGTAAAATACCCATAATGTAATACACTGGGTCCCTCTAGTGGTAAGCAAAAGATTGGCTGAATAAATTGTTCTAAATCATTTTAGAGTGCATTTAATCAAATGCAAATCAGTTCTATTCATCTAAAATGACAAAAGATTCAAACTTAATGTTTAAGAACTGTTTCTTTTTAAATGTTTAGGAACAACTTCTAATTTAACTCAGCCTTAAGTACATTCCTTCTTTTTTCTTCCGCTTAGTTAATGTTGTACCTTATAGTGCTACCCAGATAGCCAGATACTCTAAGTGTAATAGTTGCATTTTATTCAAACAAGCAAAGGAGAGAAAGTAAAAGAATGTTGTGAACAGTTCATTTTAGGCTGGCCTTAACACAAAGGATCAAAAACTTGTAGATTGTGCGGTGTTGGAAAATGTTTTGCTAAGTAATGCACACAGGCCAGTCAACTGGGACATCTCTTCACATCAAACTGACCATCAATGGCATTTTCTCTGTTGTCACATTCCACTGATTTTCTTTCTCCTGGCTTCTCTTAGACTGTCCTTCAGAGGGATTTTTTTCAATAGGATTACTGAATAATAAGAACTGTTTCCCCTCCCATATATGGACCTGTGCGCCTTCACCCATCCCAGCATCTCCCTCGCCGTACTGCTTTCACTTCATCAGTTTCTTCAGAGATCTCCCTTCAGTAGACAGGGAACAATGACCTACTTCATCCTAAGGAATGTCCCCCCCCCAATAATCCAGTCCCCCTTACCCCCGACTCTCTTAATCTGAACAAAATGAGAATTCCAGAGTCACTGAAAAATGTGTCGCCTTCAGTCGTGCATGCATGCAGGCGTACGCGCTCAGCCCCCTTTCACTCATCTCTTTTCTATCACTCTTGCCGCGTGCAGACAAAACTTCTGCCCCGCTGGAGTTTCTCTGGGTGTCCCATGCCTGCCTTTGAAATGTAAAGTTCCCATGCTCTCACAGGAGGAGACACTAAACGTTCCCTGCCACCGGCAAGCACGCGCACGCACACACGCACGCACGCACGCGCACGCACGCACGCACGCGCACACACACACACACACACACACACACACACACACACACACACACACACACACACACACTCACACACTCACACACTCACACACTCACAAACACTCACACAATCACACAATCACACAATCACACACACAATCACACGCGCGCACACAATCACACGCGACACACAATCACACGCGACACACACAATCACACACACACACAATCACACGCACGCACACAATCACACGCACACACACAATCACACACAACCACACGCACACACACACAATCACACACACACACAATCACTCACACACACACACACAATCACACGCACAATCACACACACACACTCACGCACACACACGCCGTCCCCTCGTAATGCTGTCACTTCCACTCCAGACTGACACACTAAAAAGAAAAAAATGGGGATGGGGGGTGAGTGAGGGCAGCATGGGGTGGGTTAAGTTGAGGGCTTTTTTAACTCCAAATCCCTGCTGTGTTGCCAAGGATACCGGAAACACAGCAGCCCCCAAATCACACGCACACATAGTAGACGACAAGAAACCAAGTGCTACTCTTCATTAATAAAGATTGACCCCCAACCATGGAATGTTATAGTACCAACAAGTTTCAAGTCAGTAAAAAAAGAATTGATGGACATGAAAAAGGAGAAAGAGAAGCGTCTGTTCGCGCCAAAGAATACAAACAAATAACAGGCATAATGATGATGAGACGTAGCACAGGAATAAATTGGCATTTTTCATTATACTTTAGTCTTATTTATATAAAGATTTTTTCCCCAGAAATCATTTGTTTTAACTCGGTTTATATTACTGTTTATATTACAGTTTATATTTCCTACTTTGCAATATTTGAAATGTGCAAAATAAAAAAATAAAAAACATTTTTAAGCATGTAAAAAATGTTTTTAAGCGTCAGTAAATAAAGGCATTAAATATGGCTTAAATTGTTTTTGCTGTTTTATTTTTTTAAACAACACAGTTTCAGTTCTATATTTTTTTTAAATATAATTTTATTAATCTATATATTTTATTTATTTCACTATTTCACATTGCCATTCATAACCTTGACGTAGCAACTTAAAAGTTGAAAAATGTAGAAAGCAAACATCCAAATCTAGCCTATTTTGACAATTCCATTACACATGGTTCTTAGAGCCCTAAATTATAAGTAATGATTTTAATTCGTCACAGCATCAAGGAAGCAGAATTCCTCCCACTCCACCCTCCAACTTCCTCCAAAGTACACCCCCACCTATTTTACTTTAAACACTGCTCCTCCCAATCCCAACCCAACTAGTAATTGCACCCCTATTTGTGCCAATTAGTTCTTGCTCCTCACTCTTTTCTCATGGGATGCGATTTGGCCACTCCTGCTGCTGGATTTCTGGGGACGGGTGTCTCTTATGAGAAGCCTTAATCCACGTTTTTGAATTACACATGTAAGCCTGCACTGCTGGACAGGGTCAGCGTATTAAGGCCGACAGACAGGCCGAGATCGTGGCAAAGCGGGTAGAACTATTTCTGCCTCCTAATTGGCCATGACTTCTTGCTCCAGGCCCAGGGTGAGAGCGTGTCTAATCACATACTCCACTTCCTGAGTTTGGAAGTCTGTATATGCATGTAGTCATGTGCGTTTTTTTATCGTTATTTTTGGCTGAACTGTGTTTATGCATTTATGCAAAGCAGTTACTACTCATTTACTACACCACTGATGGCAAAAGATGTCTAATCCAGTAGTGTTTCAAGTGTGATACACGGACGTCCTCTAATGGTACTCCATTTTCATTCATTCATTCATTCATGATGCCACTTAGCCTCACGAGGGTCGCCGGGGTGCTGGAGCTTGTCTAACGTAGAACGAATTATGCTATTTCAATGACTGACAAAAATTCCAATTTACAAAATCAGATGTACCACTGTATTACTCTTTTACAAACTTACCAGGCTGTAACAAGGTTTAGGTTATTAATTTGCCACATTTTCCAACAGAACATTTTGGCCAACTAACTCATTGTCTGCCATGGACAGCGTTAGACGTCCAGCCCATTTTGAGTAGGAGGGATGGCGACAAAGATTCGCTGCCAGCCTGTCCTGGTCAAAATGTATTAGACTAATACTGTTGAAAATGGCAGCCAATGAATTAATCTTTTTGACAAAGGACTAATACTGGAAGAAGCACTTTATGAGTCAGCTCCTGAGTGTCATGGTGTGTAACAAGTAAATAATGGGATGGCAACATGAACATGTCAACATAAGCAGTTAGAGGTGTCAAATGGAGCAAGTGGAAAAAAACGCAGCAGGCCTTTGTAAAGAGATCCCACATCTAACAGTTTGAATTGAGCCGCCCGCAAGCTTCCTGCAGTCATAGGGGGCACAAAAGGTGAATGAAAAGCAGGTTACAATTTCACTCTCAGCTCTGGGCTGGCGGTGACCCCTCCAAGATATCTACATGACTTGAAAAATGGATCGTATAACTTGCAGTATTCCACAATGATGTAATGATTACCATATATAGACATATTTGAAGCATGGTATTTTAGTGTTTAACACGACTGCTAAAAACATTTGCAGTAGCATGTACTTTATATGTTCCTACATTTTCAGTCAGTGCATTTTTATTTAGGAAAAACAAGACGAATGGGGAATGTTTATTTTATTATTCTAACTTTTATTTTAGGTTAAAGCCTCAAGTTTGACACTTGTGCTCTAGAATGATTGGAGGATATCTATTGACACAAGACACTAACATGGACCTGCGTGCGTACAAAAAAAAACACACTGAAAATTCAAGGAAGAATGAAAAATACTAATACATAGAGAGAAAAGAAAGGTCTGAGTGGGATGACAGGGAATGTCAAGAGAGGCATGAGATGGGACAAAGGGGCAGGAAAAGGAGAAAGCAAGGGGCGGGACAGTGTGAGCTGCCACTGCATTCCGACACGTCACATTCCAGTTCACATCTGGCTGCAATACACACTCACCCTGTTACTGACAATCCTTGACTCTCTTTTTTAGACCCACAACATGTAAAGGTCTGCGACTCACATATGCACAGGCGCGCACGTACAAGAAAGGTGTCACACATGCACAAACTAACCCAACCTTTTCTTCCTTCCCCGTTATCTTTTTTCAAGGAATAAATCCATGAAAACGGCAGAAGTGATAGGTCGGAGGAGTCAAAAGTTGTGCCATTTCCTCTGTGATTCCGCTCCGTTGCGTGTTCCCATGTGCTTCCGCCATACATAAGTGAAATCTGATCCCACTATTTACTGGCGTATGAACATGTGAGCATTCACTGAGGAAAAGGAAGCACAAATCTGAAGATGTGTGTGGTCCGTCTGCGAGTGTGCGGGTCTTTCTAGAGAAGGAAAACCAGGAGAGGGGGCAAGAGAGGGCACTGAGATGTTGAGAGACAGGTGGACCGGCCAATGGATACAGACCGACTGTCTCCGCTTAGGGCAATGTAATGGCAGGTGGGATTGTCTGTCAAAAATTGTGTGTGCTAAACGCTGGTAGTATGATGAAACTTTGTGACAAAATAGCTGGTATTTGTGTTAGTTTGTTTGCTTACTGTCAAAGTGCTCATGCCTCTGTCTAAAGGTGGACTGCAGATTGGTGCTAAGTCTGGAGACAGGGGCTTTGATCTCATAACGACTTTGCTGACACAGCTTCTCTTCCATTTCCACAGTGCAGCAGGAGAAACCTTGCGGACATACTCTCAGCGATTCTCCTGGAAAAGAGAAAACAGAAAATGTAAATGATGGATGTTAAGTGACAAAAAAGGAGTGATTGCTTCATATAGTTTTGAGAGAAATGCAAAGTAATAAGTAAACACACTTAAGAAAGGAGTGAATTCAACATTTTATGATCTCAGTTTGTACAAGCATTTATGAGCTTTTTAAAAAGGATGCAAATCAAAGTTGAAGGGAATACTGTGGGGAAAAGCCTAATGCGCGAGGATTAGTTAGTATTTTCATTGAATTCTTTTCCACTATTTTGGGCAAATGTGCTGCGAATAACTAAATGCTGCAACCACAGGATGAAAAGACAAAAACATAAAATGCTGCAAAATAAAACAGCTGTAACCACACAAAATAATTGGAAGCAACAACTTTCCACTCACATTACAGACGCACTGAAATGACAAAAATATTTCAAAAACAGTACAATGATATCTTTACTTATGCACATCTCTACATACGAAATATTAATGTCACGAAACGCCTAAAAAAAATTGACTCGGGATACGAAAGCATTTTAAGTAACATTTCAGTTTTTTGAGTGTTTCTCATACAAAATTGGTATAACCTGATGATTTTTAAAGAGTTTCATTGGTAGTATAGGAACGAAATAGGGCTATTAACTGTAAAATCTGTCTCTACTTACGGAAAAATTAAAGTTATCACTTCTGGAATCACTCGACTTTGTAAGTAGAGGTACCACTGTATTTTGTGTTTGCAACTGTGTTAATGTTTCCTTTTCAATAAACATGGGTCCTTTCAGGCCTTGTATGGTGGTGTGTTTAGTTTTCCCCAAGTCGAGGTGCATGCAAAGTTTTTTTTAAAGGTTATACAGCCAAGTTCTCAGTCTAAACACTAGGGGCACCATACAAATTGGTTAAATTGAAAAACACTTCCAGAAGTGATTCATAGTCATGAATCAAATGTTTAGAACAGAATTATACACTCTGGCACCATGAACTGCTTTTCTCTGTCTATACAGTACAAGTCTCTAGTCCTCCATTTGTCTCTAACCGTTGACCATCCAACCAGGCTCTGCTCGTGTACACGTGCATGTGAGCAGCCCCAACTTAAATATATTAACACATCACATCACTGCTCAACACATGGCTCTTTGTACAGGCATGATTGGAGGCACTGGGACCAAGGGCTACACACACTCTCAACTTTTAGGTCTAACAGACATCCAATTGGCCCCCCACCCTTCAGCAGCGGCCACACCGCACAGCACTCAGAAGGGCTATATCCACATGGAAAATAGCCCTAGTTACCAAAGTACACAAATAAAGTGAGATGGTCGATATTTCACAGGAATGTCTGTACAAGTGTTGCATTGTTAACTCACAGATTCACATCTAAAAAAACTCAAGGTTCTTAGCTCGGGCATATAGTGTCAAAGTCAGTTCTTGTCTTAACACAAAAAAAGAAGATTGAGGTACAAGACACCGAGTACCAGTAGAAGTCAACAACAGGCTGGACTATCAGAGTTACTTATTTACAGCGATCTTTGCCAATCATTTTCCTGCACATTCCTTGACATGAATAGTCTTTGTGTGTGTGTGTTGGGTGGACTGAATCTTCCTTTAAGGGGCCTCTCAAAGATGAAACAAGAAACAGAGGCTAAACCTTGTTGGGATGTCATTCTGAAGAGGAAAATAGCCATTTATGGTGCTCAAAACAAGAGGACAGCACCTTGTAAACAATCGTGACTGCGCGCCATGCATTCATCAGCACTCCACCACTTTTCTGGCTTCCTTTTGTGGGGTGACCACCATTCCCTTTAAATGGCTCATAAAATAAGACACTTCCCTTTGACATTGTTCTGTCCCAAATGCTTTTCCCAGAAGAATGATGGCGGGGGAGGTGAAAACGCCTCACGGACAAAAAACAGATTAGATACCTTGCCGCCCTCCTTGCCTACCATCATGTGCTCCCGAACCAGACAGACATCAGGATGCAGCCCCCACCCAGCGCTTGCATGCCCTCCGCCTCGGCCACCATCACCCTCTAGGCTTAACCAGTGAGGTCAAGGGTTAACAGCCACTCCTCTGAGAGAGGTCCTGTCCTCTGACCACCCCCTTGTCTACCAGCCGGTACATCCACCACACATAGTAACATAGAGCCTAAACCTCAGTCATCCAATAATAATGCCACTAACACACATCCACCCAGACGTACTGGCAATTAAGAGTCGTAAAAGTCGCAGACACAAGCAAAAAGTATAAATAGAAAGGCCAAGTGGTCAATTCTCTCTATCTGAAGTCATGAAAGACCCATGGGGATTATTTCTGTACTTTCTTGAACTCAAGACATTGCTCAAATCTATTAGCAGAGCTGTAAAGGAAACCATGGGATAAGTGCACATTGCACGACTGTTTGCTTGCTTCTATTGTAATTGGAACCCCGCGGTTGTCAGGGCTTCCACACAGTCAACAACATTTGTAAATAATGAACTGAACTTTGGCCAGAGATTATGTACATACTGATTAAACTTGAGATGTCTATTTTGCAATGTAAAACCATTAAGGCATGCTGCAGCGTACCGTTATTCATTTTCATTTTCTCTGTCTACAAAAGGACGAATGAAAGACAGCACCAAACATTGTAAAGAAACTATCATGACATGCAAAAACAAAGACAAACATAAGACCCTGCTTCCCTGAACATGCAAAGAACAAATCAGACTGTATCAGCATTGTTGTAAATTTGCACGCCTTACAGACGCAACATTCCTTCTTGTTTACACTTTGCTGCTTAGTAAATAATCCCCAGATATTGAGGTGGAGGTCTGCAAGCTTCTTTGCATCAAAGTCTCGATATAAACATTCCAGATCTCAATTTTGATAATTAAAATATATACTATATGGACTTTACACACTAGCACCACATATACAGCTAGGTCCAACTAGTAACATATTTATACAGTGGACGGTTTTCAAACGTCCCAGGCTTCATTGACATCATTGAATTTTACATTAGTGCACCCACATTTACTCACCTCTGCCCGCTTGATTACCAGTGTTTGCCCATTGCCAATATGTTCAGTAGTGCCAGTTTTCAGAAAATTGTTAAAAAACAAATGTTGCTTACTGCCACCCTGATGACATTTGCGGACTGTGGTCAGTTTAATAGTACATTCCAAATGCAAAATCCAATATTTATAAACATACCAGGGGAAATAAATTATTAAAATTGATATACTTTTTTGCAGTAAGAGTTGTAGTTCTTAAAAAAAAAAAAGAATACTGAAGACAATAGTATTTCGGGGATCGTACTGCAATCTAGCGAGATGTCCGTATTGTCCAGACTCAATTTCTGGTCAACATCCTGGAGGCTTTTCAGCTACAGTGGTGCTTCTAAAAGTTTGAAGCTGGAATTCAAAAGCGTGTGATTTGAACCATTTGTGAGTTTAAAGAAAGAATCCAAAGGTTTGTTTATTGGGTGTAGAAAGTAAGAAAATTCCTTCCTCTTTTGCATGCATAATCCAGTAAGTCAACTTTTCTGGATGTCTTTAGAAGACATTTTGCTTTTCCTTGTGAGCAAGCTTCATCAGTTTATGCAACAAAATTACTTAGGGTAGCAATAACCTAAACTGAATCAATATCTTGGTTTATTTCCATTATTCATAGTACCCATAGTATATCAACATTTGGCTTTTAGTCATTTTACTTAACAGCGTTGTAAGGGTAATTTTAGAAAAGCTACCGTATTTTCACGACTATAAGGCGCACTTAAAAGTCTTAATTTTTTTCCAAAATAGACAGGGTGCCTTACAATCCAGTGTGCTTTACATATGGAAAAAAAATTCAAATGTGTCATTCATTGAGGGTGCGCCTTATAATGCGGTGCGCCTTATAGTCGTGAAAATACTGTATAATGAATGTGTAATAATGAAATTAAACTCAAACCTTTAATGAGGAAAAAAATATATAGTTGTTTAGAGGGCCCAGTTTAGTACGGGGATCTCCACCACAGTGGCACTTAGAGACATAAAAACAAAACTTCCATAAGTCGAAGCATTAAGTGGCGTCAGCAGAGAGAATTTACAGACACCCACATATTCACATTAAGTAGCCACTCGGTAAAATCACGTACTCTTGCTCGAGGGCACTGTGCCATAGTTAAAGAAAGATGATGTGTCTTTTGTGCACATTTCCAAGTCAGATTTTCCAAGCTCTTCAATGTCAGGGCTGTCCTAAAGACAACGTTACCTTTCAATTTTTAAATTAAGACGGTCCTTGGTTGTAATTATTTTTAGATTTGGTGGGTAAAACTAACATTCTAATTTTGAAATTTTGCAGTATTTGTGAGAAAATCTATTTCCATCCAAGATCTAAAGCCAAAGTACACCACAGGCAACACCCTAACCTAGATGGCTTTTATCTTACAACCTCCATATACTAGATCATAAATGGGTACAATAAGAATAAAGGGCGAATAACCAAAAAGGAGATTACATTTTATAAGCTTTATTAGACGCAGAGCTGAGCATATGAAGATAATGAGAGCAAGGCAATGTTTCCACCTACTATGTCAACACATTATCCACTTAAAAAGATAATGTGATGAAAAGTTTATAGCCAAATGCCAAAACCAATAATGAGTTTCAGTCCAACTCCCTTAAGAGGTCCAGAACCGCAAGACTATGATGGAACTGTGCCCCACAATCTGTCTTAATTAGTTTTTCTGGTCAATATTTGTCCCATATTTTACTTTCTGTTAAGTGATTCAAGCGACAAGTACTGACTAATATATACTGGAGATCTGCTATTGTAATAGTTGGCTCACAGTAGTTTATTTAATTCTAAAGTATAAAATATCTTATCTGACATTAAATCATCTGGATGACTTGTATGAGCAAGAAATTCCAAAGACGTGCCAAAGACGTGGCTTTTGCCCTTACAGCTGTCCCATGACTTTATTCATTATTAGTCAGAGCGTGTCACCAATGAAACAAAGTGGGAACCTTTAAGTTTCACACTTAAACATAAGCAACTTTATCTCTGTGCTCTCACACAGTGGCTCATTGACAATTAAATCTGAACTTCATTTATAAGTGTTTGAGAGACACTGCAAATTGTGGCTTAGATATTTTGCAGACAGGTACAAACATAGTTTGACTCCAAATAGAAATAAGTGTCGACAGAAAAGCTCTGTAAAGAAAGGTACCACATGAACAAAAGAAAAAGCAGGAAGTTGTGCATTTACTCTAAGTAGACATGTCTGGATAGAATAGATTTAAAATTGGAGCCAAAGACGGTTTGGGGAAGCGCCAATATAAATTGAGGATTACCACTTTTTAACAACAGCCTTTGAAAACATTGAAGTGCCAATTTTTTTCATGATTCAATCTGTGAATCCTTTTGCCAAAACATTCTCTGAAAATATCAATTTTATTTATTTACATTTTTCTTTAACCCAAATAAATGCACATTCTTAAGTTGTTACCAGAGTCCATTACCGATTACTAAACCAGTTGGGGCCTCTGGCCAATTAAAATTCTCCACTTGTGAGTGTTCCAAAATGCTGTCATCCATGAACATTTACCCAGAAGCGCCTGGGGAGATTCCACAACATCACAGCAGCCTCTCATTCCATTTCCCTCTCCTGTCCTGAGCCGGCATCTCCAGCTTTGTCTCTGGGGACAAAAGCTCCCTGCCTGCACCACTTCCCAGGTCACTGCTTTGTCAGGGTTTCAACTTGCTCCCACATTTGCCTGAGAGCATTTACAAATCAGTGAGGAAAAAAAGGTCTACCACTGTTCTGTTGCCACTCTCAAAACGTCCCACAGTTGACTATTGAAATATTCTTTAGACGATGTCTGACCTCTATGTGCAAACAGCATGAGACAAATGTAGCTCCTCAGTGTAGAATTGTCTGTAACTTGAAAGGATTGACAATTTCATGTTATTCTTACTCATTCTATATTTGAGTGGATATGATAGATATGATTCTTAGGTTTCAAACTGAATTTTTTTGCAAATAGAATTTTAAGAAGAGACAGTGCTAAACAGACAAATGCGTTAATTAATGATTAGTAATGTAGCTCCTCAGTGTAGAATTGTCTGTAACTTGAAAGGATTGACAATTTCATGTTATTCTTACTCATACTATATTTGAGTGGATATGATAGATATGATTCTTAGGTTTCAAACTGAATTTTTTTGCAAGTAGAATTTTAAGAAGAGACAGCGCTAAGCAGACAAATGCGTTAATGATTAGTAAAAGATAAAGATTTACAGGTCATCCCTTAAACCGGTTACATGATAAATGCCCCCCACACAGAAAAAAAGAATCAATGAGTTCTAAGCATAAAACAACATTGCCTAACAAACTGTACTTTCTGTCCTTTGGGCAACAAGTACAACATCTGAGACTTGTATACACAAGCTCTGCAAAAACATGAAGGATTAATGCAGTATCTGGTGCACGCAATTTTTAAAAAATTGATTAAGCAATAGTTTATATGTCCAAGAATGATTCATATGCCTATTAAGTAATTTGTCAAACTTAACAGTTACCTGCGAGCAAGCACAATCAACAGGGAAATGATTCTTTGCATCAAATTGCCTCTATCTTTACAGTTTTAGTTCATTTCTTAGAAGATCCATGCTTTTATGTATGTTTGATCAACTGCATTTGCAGCATGTTCAATTTTGCCATTTATCCAGCTCACGCTTCTGTGTTTGTTAGACAGAATAGAAGCATTGGAAGAGTGACAGGGTTTAAATGAGAGATTTGCAGAGACCGGGATCTATTTAGTACACAAATGGAGAACAAGTTGTAGCATAGCTTGCTTGATTTACGCAAATGAAGAGAGAAGAGGAAAAGAAAAGGTGGCGCCCAAGATCTTTCATGTTTGTACTGCAATATCCACCGTCAGGCTATCACCATGCTTATGGCATATGTGCAAAAAAAAAGCATGCATGAGTCAGAATTCGGTACAATGGAACCCTTGTTAGATAAAGATTCACCTTGGTATTTTGCAATCAAGAAAATCAAGGTGACATCACAATCACTCCATTTAGGCCATGCAAGAACAATGTGCACGATGGGCATGTACTATAGAATCAGAATCTTCTAAATTGTTAGAATATAACTTTTAGAAAAGGCGTAATACAAAATACTTCAAATCTCATCTGTGGAATATATTTACAATATCCTAAACAAGGTGCTATACACCAGATGTTAAAGCAGAACATGGCCAAGCAAAATGCTCCAGGCAAAATGAGGTCAGGTAAAAGATTAGGTTTCTGTACGCTAGCTAATACAAAGAGGCAACAAAGATTTTAATATACCTGTTGGGTTTTACGACACTGGACACCAGTTGAAGTGACAGTCAAAGAAAGTAGAAAGTCTAACACTAACAAAACAGGGGTGTTATGGACTTTAGTCAAGAATGGTACAGCATTTTCGGAATTTTGTGAATGTCTATTTGCATCTGAGCTTGTTGATAATAATTCAAGTCCTGGCGGGACAACTAGAGCTCCCACTAAACACATTTGTCTGCCAACACATATCACACCAAAAATGCACTGACCGAATGATTTGCAACCTCAGAGCCATCGTTAAACACAAAAATCTTTGATGTGTGCGCTTCTTTTGCCTCAAGCCAGCAGGAAGCCTGCCATTGTTTCCATCATGTTTTACTTTTCAGTTTTGCTCTAAACATGGCATCACATCATGAGTCAAATTCAGAAATGTTAAGCAGCCAAGAACCCGCCTCAGGTTTTTTGGGCGGTTGCTTTTTGGACAATTTAAAATGAATGAAAACCTCCTGTTCTTTCCTTAAATGTTAGAATTGTATATTTAAATTCATCTACACAGAAGAATGAGAGGAATACTCGGAAACCTACTTAAATTTCAGGTATCAAACATGAGCTAAGAGTGAGCAACGGTCTCATCAGCGAGTGATTTTTTTGTAGGACTTGGGAGTAATTAGCAAGGATTACAGCTTGTCTGGCTCAGAACCAGCACTAGATTTCAACCCAAACACCCAAGCAAGAACTTGGCTCCACTCTCCTTTTCTTTCAATTTATATGGACCTCGACCAAATGCACAAATCCCTAACACTGCAACAATGCAAGACCTGCTTTGATTAAAATTTATTTAACTTTTTATTGTCTGTTCCTTCTCATTCAGTTTACACCAATGCCATGACAAATGTGAGGGAATTGTCTAACCAATACGTTCTCACTCTAGCCCACAATTTCATTTCCGACCATAGAGTCTTAAGTGTTGGCAGAACATCACTACTAGTGAAGGGATCTACACAAGGGATATGCTCATGAACCACCAATAGACAAGATTTATTTCTATTCCAAGCATTTTATTTGGGAAAGGGCTTCATGAACAAGTCAAATAGATGGTTAACGCCCAACAGTCTTTAAAAAACACTTGAATATCAAGGATAACATTTAGACTTTGAGATATATGAGTCTTCATGCACTATTGTCTTAATACACAGTATTTAGCAGTGAATGCAAAAATGTACCCATTAGTCTGAAATGGGGGGCGGGGTTCACAACAACAAACGGGGGTGCAAGAGAGGTTTTTAGGACTGCGAGGAGCGCGACCTTAAAGTCCTGGCAAAGAGGTTTCAGAGCTTCATTTTCCAGCAATTCATAAAGTACGGGAGAAAACAAAACCTCAAGGGCACCATATCTGCCCACCATCAGCCTCATTCTCAGCAACTAACTCTGACCTGAATAATATTACAGCTTGGCATTCCATTCACTCAACTAAACAACTGATATTAAAAGCCTGAGCAAGTCGTAAAAAAAAAGGTATACAGTAGGCCCAATAGTAGCAAAATAGTAGCAAGAAGCGCTGTAAAAACTACGGCTAAACAACTAATCGCTTTAATTGATTCAAATCGATTATTAAAATCGTTATAAACTAAATTAGTCAACAATTAGTTTTTAATTAACTTGTTTTTACTAGTCATGCCACGACCTGATACTCAGTATTGGTGCCCGATATAAATATTTTTGGAGTATTTTTTTTTATCACAAGGTCGGATCCGATCTAGCAGTCGCATGTTTTTTTTCCTGTATCATGGTGCTTTTCAACTGCCGTAACTCAAACCACAAAGCAACATCTCTTTAGCAACTAATGACAGTAACAGATTATTGTATGATATCATAAACAAAGCATTTCTTCAATTTAATACAAACAAAGTAATTTATCAACTACTGGTTACATTACAGTTTACATTTTACTGGTTTAAAAATATGAGCATCGGTTCGGGATCGGCAAAACACATCTTGAGAAAAATCGGACTGGAACTTAAGTCAAAGAGTGATATGAGATTATTTGCTATTTTGAATCTTTAAGTAGGTTGACTTAACTTAAAAACTTGTGGAGTAATGTGGATAAATATAGACCAAAATTTATGTAGACATAAGATATTTAACCTCACTTCAGCCCCTGAAACTACCACAACAATTAACCCATTACTTTTAGTTTAACATCTGAAACTGTCCATCTCTTTCTAACATTGTCAGTTGGGTGTTGCCTTCAGGAGATTGGTAATTGTTCATAACTCACATGAAATCCAAGTTTTCCAAATATATATAATACATGGGTACAAGGGATTAAAATATTTTTGGGAGGGTTTCTTTTAGGGTGAGTGTGCTATACACAGGGGCATATTACACTCGGGACATTGTGGTATGTGCATATGTGCTTTTTGTCTGCTGCCCGTATTCCCGCGTCTCAAGGACACTAAGATCAACTTCCCCTGCTCCAAACTTTTTCCTGTCAGTCAAATACCCCACTCTTTTTCTCCACATGCCTTGGTCAATTCCTCCGGAACGCTTTGTTATCGAGTGCTCCCAGCTCTGGGGTTCCCAGAGTGTGGGTCTTGGTGGTCCGGTGTGGAATGTGATGGGGTGGGGGGTAGGCAGACTAGAATATAAGGGGGTGCTCAATTGTTCCCACACGCAGAATCAACCCCCCACTGATCTCTTGCTCACTTGGCCATTTGTAGAGGTATTGGCTACAGAAAAAGATGCAGGGATGGAATGGCAGGCCTCTAGTGGATAAACTGCTCTTGAACCGAGACTCCACACAGAGCATAGTAAATGAGTTTGAGAAGGGAAACTTAAATGATGGCTTTTCAAAACCTGGAATAACAATGACACATAAATGTTGGCATTTTCAAACAAATTCAAGGGAAGACTTTTCCTGGATACTGATTTGCTGTATTGTTCTGGGTTAGTGATAAGTACTTGCTAGCATCCGGAGAGCCACTGATGTCTGAGCTGCCCTGCTGTGTTCACAGGAAGCTGATAGAGGGGAGAGACAGAGTGGAGCTGACAGGCACGTGTAGCAGGACTCCCACCCTCCTTTTAGATGGCCGAAGTCAAAGCCAGGTTCCCCCTGCACCTTGGGTTCGTGAGACCTTGGCCTCATGATATCTAAACTTAGTATTTATCCTCAGGGCTCACCAAGCAGTAACAGGGGAGATGTCACATTTCAAGGGACAAACGCGACAGGATTCATCCCATGATCACTGCTAGCGAATGGGAGACCAGTCCAGAGGGGGCCCTTCAAGCAAGTAATCACAATCTTTTTAATGATGTGTCTGTCAACACCTTTTTAGGGCACTGTTACCTGGAGCATATGGAGATTCTAAATTCATTATTGGGGTGCTTTGTCACAGTTTGAATCACACCCTATACAAAAATCTCAAAAGGTCAACTTTTTTTTTAAAGGTAGCCACTATTTGGCAAGGGTTTGTATTATGTGCAACCTTTAAAATTAAAATAAATGAAAAAAAAGTTAATTTGGTCGCTCAACACTTAAAACATGTAAATTACATAACCTAAACAAACCACACAAATAAGAAAAGGCATTAGATATGAATGCAAAACCAAGTGTAGCACCTACAACTTCTCATGATTAAACATGAAGTGTGGTTCAACTTAAAACAGAGGGCCTTTTGGAGTTAATGGGATTGACCTTGAGTGCATACAAAACATTTATCTGGTTGTTTAATAGTTAATTATCACTGGAGTTAAAATACTAGGCCACAGTCCTTCAGAGGTGGGCCAGTAATATACTGACCTTTGGATAATAAAAGTCGTGGGAGGCTTTGTGTACACTAAGTTCCTTCACAAGTATTTAGAGGATCTGCATTACAGAGTTTTGACATTGAAGCCCATGTACAGAAACTTCAGACATTATGCAATGGGCTGATTAACAGTAAGGACTGATTCTCCCTCTGTTGTTGCCCCGTAACTTAAAAATTACATCAAGCCTTGGGGCAACATAATAGTGATTTCATTCTTCCTTTTTGGTTGATTCCAAATAAAAAAAATATCCGCATATTGCTCAAACCAGCAAAAATTGCTTTAAGGAAACCACCCTGGTCATGACATAGCAAAGGGTCCTCACATTAGTACCATTAGTTAAAGTTTCATGGTCGTCCACAATGTATACTTCAAATAAACAAGACAAATGAAAAGGTAATCCTTTTGTCACTTTTAATGAGGAACCTGACCGGATTAAAATTTATGACATGAGTCTTACAAACGTCCTACTTTGAATTAAAGAGAAGTGGCTTAAATGAATCGCCACATCCTGTAGTTGGTAAGAAATTCGGCGTTGGATGGAGAAAGAGGAATGACACTGATTCCATGTGATCAACAAGGAATTCAAAATCTCAGCCTGCTGTTACTGTCTATCACTTAATTTGCTCTCCACTGAAGCAATCGGGGTTTCCATTTCACTTTTACTGCATTACAACATCTTTATTGTACCTCGTCAGGACTCAACAAAGCCCCTGAAGTAACATTAACAGTAACAAACATCCCCACTGGTGTGTCGTGCCAACAATAACACAAGATGTCCATAGTTGTAACAAGCAGGTTTCTGAATTCTGTGTCTGTTATAAGAGTCATATTCCAGCGGTTTGATTTACAATCACCGTAGGCGTGCCAGTAAATATTTCAAGAAGTACTTATCAAGCACCTGGCAAACATGTAGTCTCTCCAAATAAATAGAAGCAGTTATTCTAGAATAACAGTTTAAACTATGGTTGGGATCTTAACATACAGCACTGTTAACTGGGACCTTTAGCAAATGTAATGGACAATTGTCAAAAACGGACGATCTTTGCCCCCATTGTCCTATCTATCCAGGTTTAACTGTATTAGAGATTTCAAGAGTAGTTCTTTTGAAGAAGTTTGCGGCCCCTCCCAACTCGCTCTAGCGTCTAAGAACCTTGAGACTTGAATGTATGAATTATCTCAGTCACCATCTATGACAAAGGGAACTCATTGAGACTGTTGGCCCAGACATACACACAACAGAAATCTATTGTAAGGGAAAAACACGTAGATGGCTCACAAACCTGTCCAATAAATCTGTCTTTGTAAGGATTCTTCTTTCCAATACCATAAAACAAAATTAAAAGTGACCAATGCTGAGAAATGTAATGGAATTTAGCATCACAAACAGTCACTTATTTGACAGTTCCACCCAATTTTAATCCTAATGACCAAACTCTACAGTTCTTACCATTCATAATGATCTCATTTGTAATAAAGTAAATTGCCAGTTGGGGACATATTCCTTTGGAATTTATGTTCATAGGTATGGTACAAAGTACAACAAATGTTGATGCCCTTTGTTCAGGGCCAAGAGATGATACAGTTAATGAAAAACACTAGCAAATCAGTTGTTGACACCAGAATGACACTGTTATTCTTTGGTTGACAAACATCCCAGATGTGACTTTCTAAGCAAGGAATTTGCAAAACTGGAAATCAAATTGGACTGAAATGAAATCAAGTCTGGGTATGTGTGCATATTCAGTTAACGACCATAAAAAGGAAATGAGAGAAGGGAGGGATTTGAAGTATGCGGGGCACAGTGGAATTTCAAACCCCAACTTTTCTCCCCCACCCTAGACCTCACTGTAAAAGTCACCCCCATTTGTTTCCATTACTACGGTTTAACTCACAATTACCTATGCCGAGGGGATTTGTTCTTACCAGGCTTAAATTGTTTGCCTAAAGTGATAACCAAGCTATCTGAAGTTCCTGAGAGGCAATGTCTGTTGTCAAATTTGACAAGTAAACGGAAAGGCTGTTTATCAAACTTTGCACAAGGCTGTGCTTTCACTTTAGCAATGTATTATTGATCAGCATCCCATTGTAGATAATATACACCAACACATCATATTACTTTGAAAACACTCTTTAACCAACACTGACAGTCCGGAAAACCTGTCCTCACTACCTGCCGACTTGGGAGTTTTACAAGGAAGCTTGAAAATAAACACAGACTGGATTTTTTTCAGTGAGGAGCACAGCGTGTGAGTTGATTATACCTTTCCATTGTTATGAGTTTGCTTTTAAGTATTTCCTAAATGAATGGTCTATTACTGGTTGCAACAATGAAGTGTTGCCAGCCACCTGCCAACCTGGACAAAATGTCTCAAAATTGACCTATGGAGCTTAAATTATCCAGGTCTCTTTTCTTAAGATGAACCCTTTATAGGACACTCATTCAACTCATTGGACACCATTGATTGTGCTAAAAGTCCAATCCGTTTTGATGTTTGATAGTTATACTTGTCCATAAGTTAAATACTATGAAAGAAAAAAAATAAACCAACTTTCAAGTGGGGCGGCACACTGGTCGAGGAGTTGGCAAATCAGCCTCTGTAGTTATGAGATCAAGGGTTTAATCCTGGTCTTTGGTCTTTCTCTATAGAGTTTGCATGTTTTCTGTGGGTTTTCCCCTGGGTACCGGAGGGTTTCCTCCCACATCCCAAAACCATACGTGGTAGCCTGGTTGACCATTTCAAGTTGTCCCCAGGTATGAGTGTGAGAATAATTCGGTGTTTGTCTCCTTGTGCCCTAAGACTGGCTGGCAACCAGTTCAGGCTGTGCACCGCCTGCTGCCAATAGCTAGCAAGGATAGAGTCCAGCCCCCCTGTGATCCTCGTGAGAATAAGCGTTACCAAAAATCAATTAATTAAGTTTAGAGTGTTAATGGGGGCCATAATCATTGTATTTCTGTTTTGATTAATTCTGATTTTATATATTTTCCTTATCAAATGTATTCATTATAAAAAAATAAAAATGACATTTAAAAATACAAAGATTATATATATACATACATACATATATACATATATATACACCCATATATATATATATATATATATATATATATATATACACAAATATTTATAATTGACTGGCAAAATTTTGGTCATGTAGGGCATTCCATGTTAGTATTATGGCCTGGATGTGTGTATGTACTGTTGGGCAAATTGTGTGTAAATAATAATAATTACCTAGTACCTAATAGTTACCCAACATGTGATTTACACATAAGTGGACAGAAGGTCTTTATGGATCGAGTTTTTTTTATTACCATCAATCACTGGCTCTATGAAGGATTACAATATGTTGAAATTTTTTGAATGAATGATGATCTCTTTCATAAATGCACTAGAATAAAATCATTTTTGTAGCCTGAAAGAAATGCAGAAGATCTTACCTTGTTAATCTATCTTTGCTAATTATAATTCACCCACTGGCCTACCACAAGATCTCTGGGGCCAATGCCGGGCCCCGGGCCCTATGTTTACAACCATTCCTTTAAATTAAAATGTTTAGATCACTGCTCAGGAAAGTGAAAGATTTCAAATTTACCGTTCACTCCTTTGTTGGGAACATCGTTGATGTTGAAGCCTTTGGAACTATAAGCATCTCGAACATCGTTGCAGTTTTTCGACTTTTGCTCCGCCGTGGCCGACATACAAAACACGACCAGCGTGTTAAACACACACAGCAACAGCAGCGTCTTCATTTTGTATCTACTTCAAACAAACAAAAAACTAAATCAAGTTATCAATTCGCTGAGAGCAAAACGTAAAAAAATGCGTCCAAAATGTTGGAATCTAAATGGAAGTGAAGCCGACGTTCCTCATGGAGACGCGTTGCTTTCCTTCGGCAAAAAACAGGCACTTCATTCACTCCAAAAAGTCAGGGAGCAAAAAAAAAATCACAGAAAAATCGCAGACTAAATTATTCCCTGGAACACAGCGTGTTTAATAAAACTGTCGAATTCCAGACTCGACTATAAAAAAAAAACACGAAGACGTTTGAGAAGTTTTAAAACTTTTTGGGGATTTCGGATAAGTATCCCAAAACCTGGGTCCTGGTCTTCGACGACAAAGTAACCACAAGTGGGGAGTAGACGACAAAAAAGTCTTGATATTTCGTTTGTTTTCTGTTGTTTTCTACCGCAGTTTCTGAGGGTCGGCACAGTGGAGTATAAAATCGCCCTACTGCGATCCAGATGCAGGGTGAAGGCGCTGGTAGGCACCCAGGAGAGAGTGGAGAAGTTCCGGGGACAAAGAGGGTGGAGAGGAGGAACACCAGGGCCGGACTTTGGAGCAGGAGTGCCTGGATTTTCTTGGGTGGACTTGAATCAAGACTCCTGGTCGCCAGCATTACAAATACTTCACTTATCACTAAGAAACCGTTTACAACTCCAAAAGTCTTAAATCACACATCACTGAAGACCCTAACGACCTTTTTGATTTCCATATCAATTGTTCCAGATGGATGACCGTTAGAAATAAGAAGAACAGTAAACCAGGGGTTTTCCTGGATCAGATCAGGGCAGATGTGGTTCTTTTCTGATCATTTCTTCAGGGATTTTTCTGACTCAGAATCTCCCTTTTCAAGTACATTGTTTTTTGGGGGTTTTGATTGTTCTCAGTGGTTTTCGTTGACAGTGAAAGACATCTATAATTCATTTGAATGGGGAATATTTGTACATTCGCCACTGTGCAGTTCAAGTGGATTAGACGTCCATCGTCGTCAATGGCAATGGAAAATATTTCACTGATAGATTATTTTTCTAAATGCACTTAGGTCATAATTTTACTTGAAAACATACTTTAATTACTAGGCATTCATTCTCTGAACCGTTTTATCCTCACAAGGGTCGCGGGGGGTGCTGGAGTCTAAACCAGCTGACTTTAAGGGGACATCCTGAATCGGTGGCGAGTCGATCGTATTCATTGAAAACAAAAACATAAGGTGTGTAAACACACCATCAAATGTGCTTGCTTACAGAAGTAGCAATATTTATGTGTTTGAAATTCTAAAGAATCGTCCAACACCAGAGATAAAAATTTCAGTTATTGGTTTTAGGTGTTAAGGAGAATTTTGAGACCTTTAAATAAGTGCCTCAAAGTGTTTTCGTTATTTTTTAAAAAAACAGGAATATTTTTCGGACTATAAGTCGCACTGGAGTAGAAGTCGCACTCGAGTAGAAGTCGCACTTTTGCGGGGCATTTTTTTTATTTCATCAGAAAAATAAGGACAAACATATGTTAAAGAAAAAATAGTAAAATGGAGAAAACGGGCTGAATATGCTTTAGATAACACAAGAGTTTGAAAGATAACTATAGCCTATAATATAAATCACAGCAAGAAAGAAAAAACACACATAAGCCGCACTTGAGTATTAGTCTCAGGCCCAGCCAAACTGTGAGAAAACTTGCGACTTGTATCCAGAAAATACGGAATGTACTGTATGAATTGAAGGGAAAACCTCTTCGCAATAGTTAATAATTTTAATAGCTATGAAATATAAGATTTTTCTCGTAATCAGGTGACCTATCGAGAATCATGTTGAAAACAAACACATTTTGTGTTGTAACAGTTCAAAATATGCATTAATTTATTTATTTCTTGACAGAGCTTTAATCACATGACTCTGGAGGTAGCTCTTGTCCATAGATGTTGTTTCAGCTCAGCCTTTATTATTCAATACACCTTGGTTTGTTTAAAATCCAGCTAGGGTTACAGTATCTACGGAGTCAAAATTCCAACTTTATACAAACACAGATCAGGCTGAGTAAGGTATATATTTAATATGTTAGTTGCTTGCTGGTCAAAGTAACTCCTCATACTCGATTCAAGTGAAAGAAGCATGATAGGCAAGTTGTCAAAATGACTTAAAAGAGTATGTGTCGAATAAAGTGGCTTACTACTTTAATACTGATATAGCATTTTTTTTAGTATTCTCATGATAATGTTTGACATGTTTATTTTTCACCTTTTGAGCCAGTCAGAGACACTTGATTCCCTTATGATTGTATCCTGCTTGAAATCCCATACTGAAGGTTGTTATTTTAGTAAGCAAACAGTCCACATGTTTCAAACTCACGCTACGGTCTGAAAAACATTTTAATCGAAATTCAAATTTTCTAAATTCTTGAGCTGCTTATAGCCTCCCGAAGTGATGTTTTATATGTAGGCCTTGGGGATAAATTGCAGCACACATTTTTTATTGAAGAAAGTCCCTTACTTAAATGAAAGCATGCTTATTAAAAGTTATATGCCTGCTTTCAAACACGTTTAAACAAGCCTGACTTGTGTGTGTGTGTGTGTGTGTGTGTGTGTGTGTGTGTATGAGTGCACGCACATTCATTGGTTTGGGGGTAGCACTCAGCAAAATGAAATTCCTCCTTTTGTGTCCACATTCCTGAGGCGGCTGCATTCATTCCGTGTGACTGTGGCGGCTGCAGGGGAAGCCAGGGGTTGCCGAGGAGCAGGAGGAGGATGCTGGGGCTGTGTGCTTGGGAGAGCGTGGGCCCGGTGCTCTTAATAGGCCAACAAAGGGTCTAAAAATGCTGCACTGCCGTGGTAATTAGACATGAATGAGCTCTGAGCGACGTGACATGTCTTGTGCGTTCCATTTGACAGAGGAATGTAAGCGTCCAGCTTAGTTTAAAATTGGACCGGACTGGGGATCTCATACACACGGAAGCCCCAGAATTATAATGTTATCTTAATTTTATGCAAGGTTTGATGGTTAGACGGGTAGACCAAGCATGAAATAGTTTGGTAATACATATTTATAGGGAGATGGAAAATGCGAGCAGTCCTGATAGTCAGCTCATTTGAGCAATCCTGCTGACTAACATCAAATTGACCTTTCACTCTCATAATGCTTGCTGTTTCAACATTGCCTCAATATTACCCTAAGAAAACACATGAAGTCTGCATCTCAATAGACCCGTTTGCCCTTTCTCTAGCCAGGCATTAGCATTCAGAATCTAACACCCAGACCACCACGCCTTAGGTAGGCTGCTGTTCTCTCTGTGGCCGGCGTTTGCTCATCCCCTCCTAATCAGCCTCTGTTTTCCATGTAAAAAGCTGAAATGCAGTTCATTAGATAATAGCACAGCTGGGCCACAACGGTGGGCCTGTGGGTGTGAAGTTTTACAGTAAAGGACTCAGACAGAGAAAACAGATTTTCAATTATGTTTGCAGTGATGGGCGTGTTATGTGTTTGGCCTTGTTAGTTAAGTGGATTCCTTTATTAGTGAAGGGAAAACAATTCCCACTAATTAACCTTTTGATCATTTCTGCCAACTAGTCATAAAGACAGAGAAAAAAAAATCATCTGATGCTATGCAATCACGATGCTCTTATGACTAATCCAATTATAACAGTATGAACTACACTATATGATTCGTAAGGGACTTTAAAGTGGCTATGGGAAAAATGCTGAAGAACAATGGGGGTTCTAGTCGGAACAAGTTGCTATATTCTCTTGCTATATTAAACATGTAAACAATTCTGCACGCCCAAATATGTAATATCTGTGGTATCATCATGTGATACTGAGCCACACTGACTCACATGATGGCACATATCTTTTACAAATGATGCCTTTAACTCTTTCAGACCTATTGACAATGACAGCTGTCCTATCGTGGCTCTTTTAATCCTTCTGCTGTGAATTTAAATTACTTTATCACTAACAAAATGGTAATTTGTTGCCCCATTTAAATGGGTTGGACATTTATCCCTATTTATGGCTGCCATACTTGACTGATTTATTTTGAAGCCAATGTTTAGAGCATTCTTAGCTCATTTAATGAAAATAATTATAAGCGTGAAGGACAGCAGGAGTGGAATCACAATTGATAATTGCGATTAGATTAAATATTTTGTTCAAGTCTCTCATTAGATTAGATAACTTTATTCATCCCGTATTCGGGAAATTTCATTGTCACAGTAGCAAGAGGGTGAGAATACAGACACAGGAAAAGACATTTTAGAGGTTAACCTTTCAATTAACGTGCAAAAAAAATAAATAATAATTTAACCAGGACAAGAGTTTAACTCACCTTCAGAAGAAAAGTTATACTTAACATCCCATCCCTGTGGAAGCATTGTAACGTGAGCTATTGTGGTTTTGACTGTTTGTTCAGTTGAAACACCTCCAGACTGTTAAAAGCTGAACAAAGACTAGAATGGAGACTTTGGGCTTTGATAATGAAGAACCGTCACCCAAACTAAACATTTTGTGGTGATGTGTTAAATTTGTTTTGACAGTGATGTCTGCGTTGCCGCAATTGAAATACACTATGGACAAAAGTATTGGCGTTTACATCAGGAACAATGTAACATGAGATTGTTTCGTCTGAAGTTATAAAAGCCACACTTCCAGGAAGAGTGTGGAGAGTATTACAGCTCATCCCAAAGGTTTTTAATGTGGCTGAGGTCAGTGCTCATAGATTCTGGCACACAAAAAATATGCAGGCTGTCATTTCCCAAACGCTGCCAAAAAAGATCATTGAATTGTCCCAAAGTGGCTCTGAATCTTTGCCATTCCTCTCAAATCTTCGGTGAAAAATGTAAAATAATCCGCATGGGAAAGGAGGTGATTTGACTGTCCAATGATAACAGTTGTTTGCTCATACAGCCACATTTAATATCTTTGTTGTGAAGTTATTAAGTAATTAACAAGAAAAAAAATTGCAGTTATCGGATGCAAAACATTCTGTTTAATGTGTTCAGCTCTTTTCTTGAAGTAGATACTCGTTTTTGTCATTTTTTTCTTTTAATGTCATTATAAAATGATATATCACAAACATATTATAAATATAATCAATAAGGTCATTTATTTACATTAGAGATGGACGTACACGTTGAATCATTCATTATTCATTTTAAATACATTCATTGGAATTAAATGTGTCTTATTTTCCCCATTTCAACTGTTGGTCTAGACAAATTTTCTCATGACAAAATCATAGTAGTCATTGCATCTTACTGACCAATTGTGTGCCAATATGAACAAGAGACACTTTAGTTAAGTGAGGTCAGTCTAATCCACATTTTTTTTCAAGTGGCAGCCGCTTTTTATAGTGCAGATCTTCTAAACATTTTGAAATACAACTACAAGCTGCAAAAATAAAAACATGTAAGTGAAAATACTTTGAATCTATACTTAAAACAGTTGGACACAGAGTTCAATAAACAGCTGCCGCAAACAGAAGTGCAATGCTATAACTGCTGTACTCACATTTTGTTGCCTTGTGCTTATATTAGCAGGGTACTCCATTCTAGTACTGCTTTATGAAGGGTGTTCATGGCCTTCACCATAGACACGTCTGAACTGTAGATCCTGTATTGAGCTCTAAATTGTGTGTCAGAGGATAAATTAGTATGAAAAAAACACCATTATTCAAAATCAGTTAAATGTAAATGTGACCTTTTGATATTTATCATCACAGTAATTTACATACAATGGCAGCTGTAAACGCTCATCAAAACATTAGCAAAAGGCAAACTGATGATCTGGTTTGAATCAGCGCTAAAAGCATACAGTATGTGCACAATATATATAAATTTACCGAGTACGGGATGAATAAAGTTTAATCTAATCTAAAAAATCTTTCTGAACGGGCATTTTACACTTGTTCATTCAAATGTCTTCAAAATGTACTTTCAAATTCGCAAGTTGTCCATTTTTTAAACAACAGGATTATTTTAAGTGGTCATCCTTATTTACAACGTCATCAATGTGCAGAATTTCAGCAAAACTAAATGGGTACATGCTTTCAAGAACCTGCTAGACACATCAAAAACTGCAGCTAAACACACTGTCATTTTAAAAAAAACACAATTTTTGCACTTTGTGCTAAGTAAATGTAATTAATGTTCACATAAAGTACACAAAAATATTTACATACAATTCTGTATTAAAACTGCTATGGAAAATTTGTTATGGTTTTTCATCATCTTTTTTACTGTCCACCATGTGGACTAATATTGCAAAAGAAAAAAATGTTATAAAGATGCGCTCAACAAAGAGAAACACGGTACATTTACTCAGAAGCAAGAGGTAAAAGGAACCAGTCTGAACATTTGTGGCTGTCTCTGAAGATTTCTGAGAAATAAAAAATACATGGTTTGAGGCATTTGATAATAGTGAGTCATTTTATGAGCGAAATTTTACCTCTCAAAGAAAAGGGTTATTCGCTTCCATGGGTGACATCTTACGTTTGCAAGGCAGTAATTCAATGCAGATAAGCATTAGCTCTGTAATAAAGGATAGCTACGACTTCTTATTAGAGTGGAGCAAAGAGGACGGGTTTATTATGTTGCACTTTATATTAGCTCATGTTTAATCAGACGGGCTTGAAAAAAAAAACAAATTTGAAGAGAACTTCTGATGCTAATGCATTGTTACGTTTTTCTTTGATGTATGTCTCCAGAACAATGTTTGAAGTGTGAAAGTTTTTCTTGTCCTGCAGAGCTGGCAATGTGCGCAATGGAGTGCACGTGGCAGACTGTCAGTGCTCCCACAGTAGAAAGAAACACAGAGTGACACACAGTGGGACGGTCAAAACCGGGTAAACAGTATGTGGCGAAGTCCCGGGAGAAAGAACGTCTCCAGCCCCTGCTGTTGCCAACCGAGGGGTCAAAAGCTGCTCCTGGAAGGTGAAGTCATCCATTGCCAGGTTATCCGCGAGGTCTGAGTGGTAAGCAGATGAAAGAATAAAACACCACATGAGGAGCATGAAGACGTTTAAACCCAACATTGTCGCAAAACTGATAAACACGTGTGGTATGTCTGTCTGTGTTTTGTATGATGTCTTGCCCAGCTGTAACAACAATGTTACTTACACTCAGAGAATGTAAAAAAAAAAACCAGACGTGTAATTGTAAACACAAGCGTCATCACAAAAGATATCTCACTCTAAGTGTTGAATTGTGAATTTAAGTGGTAAGATGAAAACCATAAACAGTTGCCTCAGTTCAAGCTTCAGAATTGTTAAATGATATCTTTTTACATAAATTCAAGAACTGTCTGACTTGAGGGCCATGTAACCAATAGTTGTTTTGTTACCCATATTTATATTTGTACTAGGCAAAACAAACCATGCAACATAATTGAGAGGCAGCAAACACCACTTAGAAAAGAACCTAAATTTCAGACAATTACAGACAGCGCCTGTGGTGCTTTCAAAAGTGTGATCGAAACAGGAGAGGAGAAAACAGGAGGCCAGACACATTTTTAAAATTCTTAACAGTATTTAGTAGCTACTGTATTTTGTGAACTGTAAATTGCACCTGAGTAATTGCACCAGTAAAGAAAAATACACATTAAAGAGGGTTAAAAACAAATTGCACTATACTAAAAATCATATTTTAGGGGGTTATTTCATTTGATCAGACACCAAAAGCAAACATTCTACATCAGAATAACAACAAGAAGAAAAACAAATGGCTAATTGGGCTTTTGACTCAGTGGCGGGCCGTCAGGGCCTTCTCTGCTGGCCTAAGAAATATCTGAATCATATATTATATTTTGTCCATGAATACTTATCAAATAATTCCAAATTGTCTGTTAGCTTCCTTTCACTGCTTTCCCCCCCCCTGGTTGCACTGCTTCCAGATGTGTGTTTTCATATTGAAGCATTTAACCAATCACATTTCAGCCATTATTTGTTGCCAGGGTCAGAAATCTGCCTCAAGGCCTTCACAATCAGTTCTGCAGGCTCTGCTGCATTAAACAAGCGTCAATAAGACTGTTGCTTTAAACAATCAGATTTCGAGTTGGTAACACCACAATGCCTTGTCGCAGGCGTAGGGATACGTCATTGCCTTCTCGCAGGCGTAAGGATACGTCATTGCTTTCACCAACTATGATTGGCTAGTGATTAGCCAGAGCCGCCAAACTGTATCTGTAGCGAACTGCACAAGCTAATATATTGTTGTGTTGATTTAAAGCCATTTTCAAGACGGACTATGCCAGAAATACGACAGGACAGGCTCGACTTTCAGCATTATCTTCGATGGCGATAGAAAAGAAGGAAGAAAGAAAGTAGGATGGATATTGTCAACAGTTAAAAATGATTTTTGGTGAGTAAAATATGGCTATATTCCTAAATAATATTTCAATTGTGGGCCCGGTTCTGATATCTGAAAAGCTCCAGTGTTTGTATTTAAGCTCCGGTGTTTGTATTTAATCACTAAATGCTGCTTGGAAGTGGATTTTACGCCATTTTAGTGCAATTTTTGCCGTTTCGCCATTGACGTCCATCGCTGTCTTTTCTTGGGAAAATCACCCCCCGGCCCGGTTGTAATGTCTGAAAAGCTCCAGTATTTGTATTTAATCATTAAATGCTGCTAGGAAGTGGATTTTACCCGTTGAAGGTGCTACGAGAAAATGCACGAACCGCCACTGGCTTTTGTTAACCTGATAACAGTTATTCACATAACAATAGCATACACAATAACTTCTTTATAGAACTCACTACCACTCAAAATCACTACCAATTTAATACAAATCTCCATCTTCATTTTTCCCCCACATAAATAAAGTAGTGTTGTGCATTTTCCTGACTTTGGCACCGGTAGGTTCAGATCCCACTTGGTGATATGCGAATGTTTGTTGATCTCTACGTCCCCTGCGACTTGCTGGCGACCAGTTCAGAGTATAGACTGCCTTAAGTCTGAAGTTGGTTGGGATATGCTCCAACTCGCTGCTACCCTGAACGGGATAAGTGGTGTTAAAAATGGTTCAATGGTATAATGATCATACTGTAATTACTTCTAGTAGGATTCAGGCAATTCACACTGTGTTACAAGTGCCGTGATGTTAGAACTCCACAGTGTTGGGAGGAGCTGTAAACAGTAATTAGAGTAAGGGCAAGCTGTATTTAAAATATAATTTATATCTGCCATAATCATACATTAATCCACAGCTCCTGTATCACACTTCTCTTTTTCCATCTGTTGTGCATGCTGCAGAGATTTAGTCACCTGCTGCTGAGTTCTTAGTCACAGCTGCTTCATCGCTCCGCATCCACAGCTGTGCTCCTACTGACACTGAGCAGAAGCCTCTCGTCCTGCGTGCATGTATGTAAATGTCTATGTGTGTGTTTGCGTGTGTGTGTGCACGAGTGTGGGAGGGTGTGGGAGGGTGTGGGAGAAAGAAACACTGTCAACTATGCTTTGTCTGCCGAAAAGCTGTGAGGGGGACTGTAATAAACAGCCTGAGTTATGAGAGGGCGGTAGGATATCAGTAATAATGTGCACTGCGCTTCGGTATCCTGACAATGAGATAGTGCCAAATGATGCACACGTACACACACATAGACACTAACACACTCGTGCTTAGGCAATATAATACAGGCCGCGTTAACTTCAACTCGATTTCATGTGGGCCGGACCATTTTAGATATAATATTTAGAGGGTTTTTTTAATAAATTGATTAAAATAACTGGATTAACAGCCCTGAATATTCTGTTTTTATAGATCTAAAACAATGTTTATTTTAGCTTTTTAAAATATATTTTTATATTTTACAAAATGATTTTTGAACTAAAAACACAAAAATGGATTAAAAAATTACAATTATTGATTTAAAAGGGGGGAAATCAGGAAATTTAATATACATTTATACTCTTAATTTTAATTTGATCCTAAAACAGAAAGTCCGCACTCATCATTTACTTTCCCGGGCCACACAAAATGATGCGGCGGGCCAGATTTGGCCCCCGGGCCACCACTTGACACGTGATTTATATGATGTATTTTTCTATTTGTTCTCTTTCATTAAATCATGTCAATGGGATGGAAACAAATTCTATTCTTGTGTTGCCTCTCCTTTTCCTCGGCATCACTGGCAGCCAGTTAATTGACTTTTTTATGCACCATATGTTTGTGTGTGTTGATTTTTCACAACATTGATTTGCTGGTAAAAGCACATAGACGCGTCACTCTGTTGAATACAGCTTATTCAGATTGATGATGGAAGGAAAAAGGATACATCATGCATAGTATATATTGATTTTACATATATCTCCCAGCCCAGTAAAAAAGCAGTTAGGCAACAGTCAACAGGTTTAAAATGCCCTCCTTAACTGCTATCTTAAACAGAAAAGCCACAAATAAAGTTCGAAACTGCCCCATCTGTGAATTTCTTTGCGACAATTACGACAACATTTGATCTTGGGCCAGAGGGACAATAAACTTTTTTTCTCCTCCTGTGTGCAACCCACAATCCCTCATGACATGGCAACGGGCAAGCATTCAGAGAAGCTCTGAAAGAACAATTTGTCACCGTCGACAGCAGTGCACCGTAATACCAAGCCAATTAAGTTCAAGGTGCAATTTGATACAGCCAGCGAAAAAGGAGCATGCGAACAAGTGTGTTTGTTGGCCTTTAGCTGTTAAGGAGTGCTTTTAAGAAAAAGCGCAACGGGAGAAGACATTGTAATTGAGTAGCTAACAGTCTCAATCTTGTGTTTAAAAAATAAAAAGGACCTCCGTCTTCCTGCTAGTCTGAAGACATACGTAAGCAGGACTAACAGAGAGGCCTTGTTCTGAAAGCATTAAAAACAACTCCACGGGGACAGAACACTATGAAAACTGAAATCCTTTACGGTCCAGCACAGAGTTTGCTCTAATAATAACCTGGTATCATTAGAGATCGACACCTGTGCTTGCTTGTGTAAGTATAGAAAGAGTGAGGGCCACAGAGATGAAGACAAAAACACTGAGGACACTTTTGTTTCGTCCACCTGTCGAATGCTTTGAGGCAGAAATCAGAATAGTGGACATGCACTAACATTAGGGATACAAACAGAGTTGAAGTCAGGCTTTAATTTACTGTGTTATTAGTGCAAAAAAATGTGGGCTCTCGAGGCTTTCGCTGCACAATAGTCCCCCTCATTAACAACCATTTTAACCTTCCATTCCAAGACAGTAATGCCACCAAGGGCACCACCTTGCTAATGTAACCCTGCTAGTTTTATTGTAGCTATATGAGCTCGAGTTACAAGCCAGGAGGGAGGTCAGCAGCTCACGCATTGATTGGTGACGCTCTGTGAATGATTCGGCCAGGCACTTCACATGCAAGTCAACAGACGCTGATGCATTTAAGCTCCCACTTTTTGTTGTCTTTAACCACCAGTCCCCAGGAGGAGGACAGGCCAGGGAATTGCGGTCTTTAGGGGTGAACGGATGTTTGTTTGGGTCCCGGGAGTGGGTCAAAGAGTGGCCACTGTGGCTGCATATACATGCATGTATGGAAGTGGATTCGTGCTGTGGGCTGTCTGTGCAAAAGGAAATTGGGCTAAAGGGGATGGGAGTCTGGACTTCTTTCTTTTTTGACAGTGCCTGAAGCTTTTGGGATACAAGCAATGTCTAAGAACTTCAGAAAAGCTACAATTTCTATTGCCTAAATCTGAATGGAAGTTGACTTTTGAATAATGTCAATGACAAAAATCATGGGGTCATATTTTTCAAATAAATATATGTAAAAGTAAGTTGATCATTGGTATGAAAATAGTCTTGAGTCAAGTGAACATTATTTAACATGGCTCTAAGTCAAATATATAATTAACAGTAAACAAAAAGCTAATTTCGCCTCTGAAAGTAGTATTCACCAATGGGAGTCTTTTTTTCCATCCTGCATAGCTAAATGATATAATTGCTCTGTTGCTTTATTCAACATAAATGCAAGAGCAAAGTCAGGACAAAGTGCTGCTTAAAACTGTTTTCTAAAAAGAAATACGACAGATGTATCTAAAATGGGAATAATTGATAGAAATGCGTGAAATGTGTCCAAATTAATGATAATTTTAAGAAGTTAAGGAGCGGCCATGTGGTTGAATGGTTAGAGGCTTCATCCTCCGGTTTCCTCTAAAATCCCCATATCATGCATTGTAGTCTGGTTAAACACTCCAAATTGCCCCTAGGTATGAGTGTGGGCATGTGAGTGTGTTTGTCTGTCTCCTTTTGCCCAGCGACTGGCTGGCCACTGATTCTGGTTGTCCCCCACCTGGTGCCCATAGTTAGCTGGGATAGGCTCCAGTGCCCCCCACGATCCTTGTGAGGATAAGGAGTTAGGAAAATGAATGAATGGATGAGAAGTCAACCCAGTGCAAGTGAGAGAAGAGAAATCTGGCAACCCGTTATTCAATGGATTATTACAATAGAAAGATATCGTTCCTTTGTGCGCTTATCATTATTTGTATATTTGGTGGCAACATCAACTTAAAACTCTGAAAAAATCTAGGTTTCAAGGAAAATAATTAAAGATTTTATTTTATGGCCATATTGCTTGACCCGACTCATCTAATTCTCCCTGTCTTATAATACTACAATGAAAAAGCAAACACACCTAAATTTAATCATCCGCTGCTTACCAAACGGAGGTCCTATAACACGTGTCAAAGTGGCGGCCCGGGGGCCAAATCTGGCCCGCCGCATCATTTTGTGTGGCCCGGAAAAGTAAATCATGAGTGCCGACTTTCTGTTTGAGGATCAAATTAAAATGAAGAGTATAGATTTATATTACATTTCCTGATTTTCCCCCTTTTAAATCAATAATTGTATTTTTTTAATCCATTTTTTCTGTGTTTTAGTTAAAAAATCATTTTGTAAAATCTAAAAATATATTTTAAAAAAGCTAAAATAAACATTGTTTTAGATCTATAAAAACTGAATATTCAGGTCTTTTAATCCAGTTCTTTTAATCCATTTATAAAAAGTCTATCTAAGTTTATCTAAAATGGTCCGGCCCACATGAAATCGAGTTGACGTTAACGCGGCCCGCGAACCAACCGGAGTCTGACCCCCCTGTCCTATAAAGTACACCACGGTTTTATGTGCAACTTTGTACCATAAATATATTTATCTGAACGTGTTGATCAAATTCCAAATTTAGTTCCGAGTAATTCACGACTTCCAATTATTGCGCCCTTACATGTCTGACCGTGTTAGTTACAGAGACCCCATATTATAAGGACGATGAATGTACTGACGCAAGATTTTTTTTTCTGTTGCTTATGTTCTGTTTCATATTTAACATATTTTGGCTTCCTTGTTTGTTACTGTTCTCCTTTTGTTACTCTTATTTTCTTTAGGGATTTTCCATTTCTTTTAACTTTGTTTTTTGTTCATTATTTTTTGTTTCCTTTTTTTCATAACATTTTTCTCTTGTTTTTTTGTGGGTGCCAATGTTTTCTTTTCTTATTTTCATTGCCTAAAGTGATGATGCCTTTTGTTGTGCAATCGGAGGTCGCTCTTTATTCACAGCCGCAAACGTGAAGTTGTTGACCCATCCGGACGAGAATTATTTGAGTACATACATCTTAATTTCTTTTAGTAAGAGTGAACATTGCCAGATGACATGACTGTTATAACCTTTCGAGTGAATGTGTACCTTCATGGTTCAGTACAGTTTATGCAGTACATGTGCACTACGCACAAAGGCTTTTTTTTGGTAAGATAAGTATGTGGAATGTTAAGTCTCCAAACACAGGTGCTTCTTATGAAATTGGAGAGATGGTTTAGATTGCTGTTACATTGGCAGACGCTGTGTGCACATAACACGGCAAAGAGGGTCAAATTTGATCTAGCTTCTCAACCAGAATCACCATCTTAGAAGATATTAAAGAGTCTGAGGTAAAGCAAATATTTAGCATTTCTCTCATGTCCAAAAAAATGAAGTGAATGTTACACCAGTAACAAACGGAAAGTTAAGTCTCCCTCTCTGTCTTTCTCTTTCAATGTGGAATCGTTTGGCCTTTGGAACTGCAAACTCATCAATGTACATCATTGTTTTGAATTTCGTATTGCTATGTGATAACGCTTGTGTACAGTATATGTTTAGGTAAGTTCATGGTCTGGGGTGACTGATTACTGGCTTGTTGTGGTCAAATTATATTGCGTCTGTGACTTGACCAGAGTAATTTGTCCCATGACATTGCTGAACGAGAGCTGAGAAGCAAATGAGGGCGCCGTGCAGGATGCTTCGGACCGTGGAATGTGACCGTCTGCCTCCACGCCCACAGGCTGACCACAGGGGTGATGAGAGGGACTGGGAATGTCGGGCCAATACAAACGGGACGCGCTGAGGAGGCCGTGCCTCGGGCAGATGGGACAGCACTGCGCTCTGAATGACTCTGGCCTCCCAGCCTTTAAAACAGTGTGTTATTATGTGACGGAATAAGAACAACCGGAGGATTACCGTAAATGCTGATGATATAGAATGGATAATGGCGCTTGGAAAAGATTTGATGAGAAGTTTCGAAATGGTAGACAAATGCAAGTCAACACTAGGGAGTTGGTTTATGTGGGATAGGAATTATTCAAAACTGACCTCTCGGTGCACTTTGCACCCTGACGTATTTATTGTCTTTATATAACAGATAAAACAGTTGTAGACATTCAAAAGTGCGGGAGTTTGAGGAGAAATTAAAACGGGAAAACAGGGACGTACATTTCAAATGAAAATTCCTTGTAGGACTGTGAGGCTGGAAAGTGTGTGAGCAAGCAAGTGAGGTAAAAAGTACAAGTCAAACATACAAAGACTCGATTCTGTGCTTAAGGCATGGAAAGGGGCTCATTCAGGGTGGGGAGCTCTTGTGCTCACAGAAAGGCCTGTAACCTTTTGCTCTTCTGAGTTTGGTGCTGGCAAAATTTCAGAGGTAGACTGGAAGCCTTTTATTTTGTTTCGAAACACAGGAAGGACAAGAAAAGGACTAGTGCAAGGGGTATCATCCTCATCTTTGTCGCAGGCTACATCGTTCTTATGGTTTCTTGTGGACTGCAATGATTAATTTATTATCAAAATAATTGAGGACACCCGATGGTGCAGTGTTTTTTTTTTCACCCGACTTTGTTGCGGGAAGCGTGGGGTCGATTGCCAATCGGTGGCGGCGTGGTTGTAAGTGAGAATGGTTTTCTGTCGCTATCTGTGCCCTATAACTGACTGGCGACCAGTCTCGTGAATAGTCTGCCTTTCACCCGAATTCAGCTGGCATAGGCTCCAGCACCCCTGTCAAGGAAAAATGAATGAATGAACTGAGAATTATTTTTGATAGTCAATGAATTATTTAGAGACATTATTGACCTCAAATTGAAACCTTTTTTTAGCCTCATAAAAGCAATTAGTATTTTCTCATGTTTTAATTTGAATTTTTAGGTGCATTATTTTATTGAAAAAAATAGGGAAAAGAGTAAATATAGTCTTTTTGATTTTTTTCTAAATATTATTCATTCACACATTTTCAACACAGTTTATCCTTGTCAGGGCTGACTTCGGGCAAAAGGCGGATTACACCCTAGACTGGTCGCCAAAATGTAAATATTGTGGTCTACATGACCCAAAATGTGTATGCCCGGTATTCATGATTTTTTTTTGGTTTGTTTGTTTTTTATTACAAAAATACTCACATTCTCTATAGAGTGTTAATCTATCTGTACATCAAAAATCTATTTTAGCAGAGTTATGGAGATAAGTTAGCCACCAAGTTTTGTTTTCAACATTTATTCACACTTTTTAGAAATAAAAACAAAGAAGGGGAAATATTTATTTTAATTATTTTAGATAAAGGGAAAAATACAGCTTATTATCTGATTTCTGGAGTGCTTGATCTTTTATTATGGACTAGAGCACAGGTGTCAAAGTGGCGGCCCGGGGGCCAAATCTGGCCAGCCGCATCATTTTGTGCGGCCCGAGAAAGTAAATAATGAGTGCCGACTTTCTGTTTTAGGATCAAATTAAAATGAAGAGTATAGATGTATATTAAATTTCCTTATTTTCCCCCTTTTAAATCAATAATTGTAACTTTTTAATCATTTTTTTTCTGTTTTTAGTTCAAAAATCATTTTGTAAAATCTAAAAATATATATAAAAAGGTAAAATAAACATTGTTTTAGATCTATAAAAAACGGAATATTCAGGGCTTTTGATCCAGTTCTTTTAATCTATTTAATAAAAAAAAAATCTAAATATTATATCTAAAATGGTCCGGCCCACATGAAACTGAGTTGACGTTAATGCGGCCCGCGAACCAACCCGAGTCTGAAACCCTTGGACTAGAGTAATTGTATTTCCATTTTATTTTACCAAGAAACATGAAGTCAATGCAAAACAGTTTCTTTCGCATGCCACACAGAATGAGGTAGTAGGTCGGCCATGACTTTCACGCCTTTGGGACTACTGTAGTGGATCAACTTTTCCCCCAAAGAGCCTCTCGGGAACACATTCTCCTGGTGCTATCATTATCATTCAATAAGGAGTGAGGCTGGCATAGGACAAGATTTTTAACACATGTTTTAGACCTGCCAACAAGCACAAAGCCTTGTCTTTGCATTCCTTCTGGATGAAAGACTAGAACTACTGCAAAAAGGGACACACTCTGACCATATATCCTGAGCTCCAGTTGATGCTTTCACTGACAATTTGGAGCTGGTTCCAGCGGTCAGCTTGTGGTTTCATGCAGCAGCTCCCAGTCTATCGACAGCATGTGTCCAGAACTGCTCATTGCATTGTTGAATTACATTCAGGAATGAGGCCCGCCTCGACTATGTGCGTAGAGGGAGAATTCGGGAGCTGCTTGGGAGAGTTGAAGGTTAACTTGTAAAATGCAAATGAGCCGAGCCTTCAACACGTTCCGTTGGAGAGTCCTAGAAAATGGCTGCAGTGTGTAAATGTGGCAGCAAGCAAGGGAGTAGTGTGCTTCGAGAATGGACCCGCTGTGTGCAGAGTGTTTGTGGACTGTGGCTGAGCTGATGGACACAACCCAGGAACGGGCCTGGAATCAATTTAGTGCGTCCAAAAGTGCCTGTGAATGTAAATAAAGCTCTTGAGCAAACAAACGCTTTTCCGAAAGGCACACACAAACACAGAAAAATGCATAAAGCCTACAAAACGAATCAAGCACTGGTGGGCCCCCTTCATGAAAATGATGAGAATCCAGGCAGATATCTGCGTGCTTGTTTCCACAGAAATTAAAACCAGGGCTCCTCTTCCTGCCTTTGACTAATCTTTAAAGGTTTTATCCCTGGAATCAGTTGAGAAGGCGGCATGGCAGAAGACCAATGAGGGTCCAATAAGAGGCTAACTTCCTCCCTCTGTTCCTTTCCACGCTTTTCTCCCATCGCCTTTCAAAACACTCGCACACACTAGTCCACACATAGTCAGGGACACACTAGATCCAGTAAGAACCAGAGCGCACTCTCGCAGCTAGCCAAGCCTATTTACACAGATGGTGGCAAACGTCATCTTTTTTTGCCGGGCGTGGAGAAGGTGTGGAAGGAGTGGGATTCGCTGACGACACAGAGGTTGGTTATGAGTTTGCAATGGCATGGAAGTTCCAAACATTAGCAGACACATTAGCTCATTCACTCCCCTTGACAGTGATGGATGTAAAATCCATTTAAGGAGGATGGCTACCATTGATCACGATTGGTCATTTTTCACTGCCATTTTCGGAGACAGGCATCCAATCCAATTTGACTCCCAGTCAAAATGGATCTGTTGCTGCCAATGGCAGTCGATGACTTAAGACGGCTTCCCATGTGTTTAGAATCCATCAACTTGTAATTTTACTTTGCAAATTAGTCGCTAATTATAAACACAAAATACACAACAATGTTCCATCTTTTCAAACCTCAACCCTCAACTTCAAATAATAAGACATCCCAGAACATAGGGGTGGGGAAACCGACCCTCGAGGGCCACCGTGGGTGCAGATTTTTGTTCCAACCGACCCAGCACAGACAGTTTACCCAATGTGATTTCTGCAGAAAACAAGAACAACCTGACTGCAATCCACTGATTGCACTTGAAGAACACCAGATTGGTGAAAAGGTGCCATCTCTATGGTTTGGAATGAAAACTTGCAACCACCGCGGCCCTTTGTGCAATAGTTTGCCCACCCCGGCCGGCCATAACATCATATAATCCAGCAGTGGCGCTTTCAGAAATTTTTCACTGTGGTGGCCAAACTTAGAGTCTCAAGACCAAAAACTAAACACCATTATTTCAGGACATACGTTTTGTGGTAAACTGGTCAGTAGAAAATACCCGAAATATAATACAATAGAACAATTTATCAGGCACATTTCTTCATCTGATCTCGGTGGTTATATTTAATGTTACCAATAACCTTGCTAAGTGACTTTCTAGCTTCTGCCTTCGAAAAACACCAAACATAAATATTGAATTATAGATATTCATATTTAGATTGATTTATTACTACTAATGTGCAGATACTAATATGAACGCATTATTAAAATCTACAGTAGATGAGTCAGTGTAGTGGCCAGCCACCAGTGGAAAGACCACCTAAATTTATAGGTGGGCAAAACCCCAGCTAACCATTTCTTAAGGGTGACATTGTAATTTTGGGAGCATGTTTCAATCTAAGTATTATTCAAGTGACATTATTGCTTTCCTGTCATCAGATTTTTGGTGGTCTGGGAAAATCTGTATATACATGCTTTCATAGGCCACCATTGTACATGACATCATGAGAAATGTCAACAAGTCATTCCAGAAGTTACATTTTCTTTCACTTAATTTATAGTTGATTGCTACATAGTCACTCCGGATACTCTACTATTTGCATCCAAGTAATTAAAAAGTCAACACAAAATGTGCCGTTTGAAACAACCCCTGTACAGTTAGTTTTTTTTCTCCATTTTTTTAAGATGACAGCGTGACCTTGTCTCTATTTAAACACTCCAGGAAAAAAAAACAGTCTGACACGTCGCCTCCTGTCTCACGCGAACCTCTTCCACGTGGTCCGTGCGTGGCCACCACATGCAGAAAAACATCTCACATGAATCAGCTCTAGGCAACCCAATGGAAGTTAAAGCATTAACACGCTGCAAATGTAGTGGATTCATCCTGAGCCACCAACGCTAATACCAACAATGTCTGAATTAGGGTTGCTTTGATGAAAACATGTGGTAAACACTACTGTGGAAGAGCGGCGCCATGTGACTCACCTATCAGGTGCTGAAGGTCAAGGGTCACAGCTGCAGCCTATTTACATGCCAGGTTCTCGTTGTGGTCGCATGTACGAGTATTAATTCGACCCACATCCAGGGTACATAATGTTTATATTTCCCAGTGTATCAACCTACAGTTATAAAAGGTGTTTTTTTGTCTCATTCTACTCTTCCACTGCATTCTTTCACCGCCTTCCTCTTCCTATCACACAAAGACCGGCATCAATAGCAAGTGAGAATTTGAGACTCCCATTGTCAGTCATGTGTTTGACATCGTGGCAATATTTCCACGTTGTATTTTGCTAACCTGCAGTGTTAATAAAATGGTCCCCGGCTTCCAGAGGAAAAGCTTTCCTTTGGGGTACTTAAAGCAACCAGGCATATGAGTGGAAGGTTATTACAAGAGGTCTATTCAAGGAGCTCCTGCTGAGCAAGTTGAGTTACAGCACACGTCAAGCCGGGCAAAAACAAAACAAAACAAAAAAATGCACAAGAGTTGGTACTCTGACTTTTTTCGCTTATTGACATTAGACCATTATTAACTCATTCAATGCCATTGGCAGTTATAGACATCAGCTCCATTTCAACTGCGTTAGCTGGCATTGAGTGATCATGTTTCACTGCCATTGGTGGCGATTGACGTCCAATCCAATTTGACTTAGAGCGAGGATACCCTGAATGGTTGCCAAGGTCGGCCCCCACAGGGGGATTGATCCGTCGATCTCAGAATTGTGAGGCGGAAGTGCTCACTACTTTTTCACCGTGCCGCCCACAGTTAAATTAAAAGAAAAAGGGAATAAAGTCTTACAGGAGTTTTAAAGTAAACAGAAGATAGTTATACTACTACAGAGCTGTCAAAAATATTTTTTTCTTTTTAAGTGAAATTCAAATGTCTGTGACTTAGGTGAAGTTTAAAATCAGTTAATTATTTGCAATAATCTTTGAAAGCCAACCTGCTTACAAGACAAGTGCATCTAAATTTGGCATAATTGTGACATTGGAACTCAACTTATCAGCACAAAGTTGTAACTTGCTATACTTCTAGGAATTAAAATAATAATAAAGGAAATCTGTAAGCGTTTTGCAGATGGTCGTTTGTTGTTCTTTGTGTCCTGTCTAGGGTGCAGTCTGGCTTTCACCTGAAGTCAGCTGGGTTAGGCCACAGCAACACCCGCAACCGTTTCGAGGATGCGCGGTATGGAAGATGACTGAATGAATTATTTGTAACACTGTTTACATCACCAATTTCATTGGAGTTGACTTTCAGCGAGAGACGTGGTACAGCCTTGAATGGCCGCCAATCAATTACAGGGGGACCATGCAAATTCCACATAAAGATGTCCAAACGGAGACTCAACTCAACTGTGAGACAGAGATGCTCACCACAGATGATTTAAACTGTAAAAAAAAAACTGCTGCGTCAAGCGGTTTAACAGTTCTGCAGCACAAATCACAGCAGGGAATGACACATCATCAGAGGTCACCGTAAAGAATGATTTGTGCTTGGCTCTTAGTGGCGAGACGGGGGGCAGGGCGGCCTGTGGGGGTTGTCCCTATCCTGGAATAGCTCTCCTGGCCTGGAATGTTCTGGGGAATGTTAGGCCAGAGGAATGATTGGTCAGAAGGGCACGGGTGTGTGTGTGCCTGTGTGTTGGAAAGGTAATCAGTCAGTTATGGAATCTGTTGAGAGCGAGTGAGGACTGATCAATCATTCCCCACGTTTGGGAACATCCTCCTGGATGTTTGGAGGTTGACAGCCGAGCTGTGTGGGCATCTCAACCCCACGTTGGTTCTTTCGCCACCTTATTGTTTTGCCTTCTGTCCCTTTTCCGAGTGCGTGTTTGCTTGTGTGATGTGCAGTATCGGCACTGCCTTGCTGTCTTTGTGAAAGCAGATCTGCCTCGTCCATCTAAGAGCCCCGCAGCTCAGACAACTAGCCCATTAGGCCTCATGCTCTGTAGGTTGACCTTTGCACTCCAATCCCCAAGACCTGTATTTGACCAAAACAGGCTGAGGGGCCATACAAGGTCAGCGTTTTGCAGGGTCATTACAGACTATCAGCCGCTATCTTTGTGTCTGCCAATGAGAAGGAACCCGTCAAGGTCTGCAAACATTTCTGGCTTTAAACGCAAATGGGTTTGTAAAGCCCGACGACAGTCCCAAAACTGTGGCAAAATCTAAAGCTGGGTAAATGTACCCATTTTTTAAGATTATCTTGTGTACTCATGAGGATACATACAGCAAACAACACACATTTTCTCTACAAACAAAATGGATTTTTCCTCAACTTAGTTGAGTCATGAAATTGATTGATTGAAATGTGAAGCTTGGCTAACTTCTAAGTTAACTATACTGTGAGTGTAAATTTGTAGATTGTGTTCAATGAAGGCGGCCCATTGGACGAGTGGTTACCCCATTGGCCCCGCAATTCTGGTGTTGAGGGTTCGATACCAGGTGAGTTCTCACTGTGTGGAGTTTCCATGTTTTCCCTGAGCTTGTATGGGTTTTCTCCAGTTACTCCGGGTTCCTCTCACATCCCAAAAACACACTTGATAGGCTGGTTGAACAGTCTAAATTGCCCCTTAGGCACGAGTGTGAAGGTTGTCGCATGTATGGTTGTCTGTCTCCTTGTTCCCTGCGATTGGCTGGCTACCAATTTAGTGAGTCCCCCACCTGGTGCCTATAGTTAGCTGTGAAAGGCTCCAGCACCCCCCACAAGCCTTGTGAGGATAAGCGTTTTGGAAAATAAATGACCTGTGAAAAATGTTTGGGTTGCTTCCGAGCAATTGATGAGTTTCACATTACAATCACTGAGTCTCCAGCATGGCTGACATAGATTTTGTCCTAACACAATGTGGATTTGTGATTTGCCAATATACATGGCCAATACTTTTTTGTGCAGTCTTAACAAAATGTAGACCACAGTTTTAAGGGACTTGTTGATGGGAAGAAGGGAAAATTCTCAAATTTGGCCTTATTGCTAAGTGTACTATGTACTGCTCTTAATCTGCAAACTCACCAACAGATATAAGAAAATGGAGCTTTGTTTATACAAAAGAGCCCTAATGTCCCACTGTGTCAACCTTCAGCAGCTAGTAAAGAAATAGGAGACAGTTTGATTTGTAGAGAAGCGTGCGAGACAGCAGAGTCCAGAAGTGAGGGCATTAGGCTCTCACGGCCAAGCCTGCTGGAAGTGATGGCCCTGCAGGATTCCAGTGTTAACCTCTGCTTCTCATTCTAGCTCCCTGCCCAGAAAACCCAAATCTCTGCCACAACATCCCCAATAGGAGGACTACTCCCTTGGCTTTGTTTGCTCAGCTGCACTGGCTTTGTGTCGGCATATTGAGCTCTCTTGTTCCTGCTCCGCGGCAGTTTTCTCCCTCTTCTTATGTTTAGTTTCTTTTCTCTGAGCAGTTTGTATCCTCAGTTGTTCTTTGTTTGGTCTGAGGGGAGCCCATCTGACCGTTTTAACTGACAGCGGTAAGGTCAGGAGGTTGAGTTGAGGGAGCTACCTGAGGAAGTCTCACGTCTCCTGCCTCATAGTGTCACCATGGTGTCAAGATGTACAGTAGTCATGTAAACACCTCTGCGTGTGTTTGGTCTGTGCTCATTTTGACTCACTGCAGTGGAAACCTTGTGGTGTGCTTACCAGTATTACTTAGCAAATAACTCTAATTTGGTCCACGAGAAACTACTTATTAGCCTGTGATACAAATATTTTCACAGACTGTCTCATAAATTCAAATAAAGATGTTTTTAATTGAGATGATGACTGGATAGGAACAGTCTGTCATTGTACCTAATATTAACTACTTTTGTAGCACATGAGCTACCATGCAATGGACAAATGGATAATAAATGAATGCATGCATCTAACCTGCAAAGACGCGTAACCGTTTTCGTCGTGGTGGTGGTCCCAGGCCAGACATGCCAGCGCACTCGTCCTCATCATCACAGTCGCCACTCTGAAATCCCTCTTCTCCTTCGTCGCTCCACCCTTTCGCCACACCTGTGCGCGTCCGGGCCCGCCACCTTTTTTCGGATACCGTTACATGCCGCAGCAGCTGTGGGAGAATCAGAAAGTCGTAAAGCCTAGCAGTACATTAACATTGAAGACAGATAAAGGCATTCATACTAATATAGGATGTATTTCATATTGGAAGAATCACCTAAACATCAAAATCATTGTGATTCAGAAAACTCATTGCCCTGCACTAATCATACCACTGCCCTGACAACTGGCACACTTTTGGGTCTACCATGACATACAAAAACCCTCCAATTCGCTGATCACCAATCCATGGTGTGTGTACTTTAAGATAGATTCCTTCTCACCCGAAGTGTTAAGCAAACCTAAAATCAAGTTAAAAAAAAAGTACTGGCAGCTGAAACTAGACTGGACTGTTAGCTCAGTAGTCAGTACGCTTAACTGCTACAGTGACAGTCAGTATGAACTCAATTACTGGTTGGAGAGGGAGGAATAATAAAAAGGAAGCACAGTGATGTCATCACCACAGTAAGACCATTAGTTGAAATGTACCCATGTACTTCTTTTTACAGCAGTTGTCAGCATGTGAGGACATTTGTGGTTTTCTCCATTTTTATAACAGTACAATTCTGACAACCACAACTCCCAGTATTATATATCATATACTAAAATTTTATTTTAGTGTTTTTTGTAAAACCTTTTTTTTTGGTTTACATTTTACCAGAGAAATAGTTAACTTAAATAAAGATTTTTTTTGTACAATACAATGCAGAAAGGACACGCATGTGTGTGAAAATCAGACATGTGGTTCAGTAATGAATTTGTATTGTAAATGGAGTATTCTGCGATTAAATAAATTGTGGCTAGGAGCTATCAATTTTTATTCTCCACATCTGTTTATTTATTACCAGATTCTAACACACGTTTGGTTAAAAAGCAGCTTAACCCTTAATGCTGGCCAAGAACTTGACAAAAGCTTCAAATGTGCTGCACAAAACATAACGGAAGCGTTTTACCGAGCACTGTGGGAATCTAATCTCAGAAATCAACACGGAATTGCACAAACCAAATGCAGTGTATCATTCTTTTATTAAACCAATGTGAAACGTTTCCAGTTGGAAGAGGTAACATACTTATGATGCATTACCAACAGAGGAATGAGGGGGGAAAAGTTCATTCTTGTACCTACTGGTGAAAAACATGTGAGTGAGCGAAACAACGACCTCACCTGTCACTCTCTGACCATCTTTCCACCTTCGACACATCACACATGATTGAGAGCCCTGCCAAGCTAACAGATGTGCTAAATTCCAACGCCCTTCATTGCGAGTCCTCCTTTCATCTCACCGCTGTGCCTTGTATGCTTTTTATTGAGTTCCTTCCTATTAACATACGTCAGCATGCAAGTTGTGTTGTTGTTCTGGTTGTTTAGGCGTTTGGGGAGAAAATTAAGTTCATATGTTCCGTGTCTCCGGTCAGATGGGATTGGACTTTGTGTTTGCGTGAGTGTTTAAGCGAGAGGGAGAGACAGCTGACGTACAAAACTGTAATCATGAAACTATGCCTGTCGGAGGATAATCCAGACTGTTCCCTTTTTGTCCATACAAACTAGTCAATCTGGGCTTTACAAGAGATATAAACCGTAGAATTAAGACAGAGTGAATGTACAATGTCTTGACAGTTGCTTAAACAAACTTCCATTTATTTCAGAACATTTTTAAAAGGCAGTCCGCATACACATTAGGATGAACCAACGGCCAACCACAGGCAGAATAGATGATACATAGGGGAGACAAGAGGTGTCACTTGAGAACTAATTCTCTCAATGATGAGCGAGAGTTAAATCTACTAAACCGACTTGTTTAAGAGAGAACTCTGTTTGTCCACCTTGGCCAGTGTCTTCCATAGATTTACTGACTTGGAGAAATTCCTTTTCGTAGTCCTCGGCAACCCCCTTGGACTTTGTGAGAGAGCCTTGTAGCCCATCTAAGGCAAACAAACACTTGAAAAGCAGCTCGATGAAGAAATGCTTCTGGGAATTTTAGGGGAAAAGCATTTTTAAAGAAAACATTATGACAAAACCAAGAGTAACAGTGCCTCAGTGTTGGGTTTGTGTAAGCACCGCCACGTGTAACTGATCACCTGCGAGCATGCACACCTCAACACAAACATTCAGACTGCCATTTGAAAATATACTCACTGACTTGACATGTCAAAATGTGCACAAGATGCACAGAAATACTGCAATGTTTGAAAATGACAGTAATGTCAAGATCACAGAAGATATAAATACCTACAAAGGCACAGCAGATGACAATTTGGTTGTTTTTTTAAGGATTATAAAAAGAAGTGGGCAGAATCGTTATAGTGGTCAAAGTGGGCAATAGTCCTATGCGCTGCCCTTTTCCATGAAGGCGTGGGCCGTAGCGCCTTACTGTCAGGGTGTTGTGGCGTCTCTCCACAGTTCGGTCAGATTGTATGGTTGTTGTCATAAGTGACAAGGTTTTTTGAACCATGATCTCAACAGAAGTTCCAGATTCACCACAAACTGGACAAACGTCAAGTTGGTTCAGGATGCAGTTTTGTGGTAAAGAACAAAAACACAAAGCAAAATGGATGATGGAAAAAGTTTACTACTTTTGATGGTCAATGATTTCTGTTAACTCATTGGCCAACATAGTTAGTTATTTTATTTATCCAAAAATATCTATATATTTAAAATTTTAAAGTGATTTTTATCCTCTTTTTTATAATTACAATCACAAAGGAAATAATACCGTTAATATTATTTTTAAAACTATTTATTTAATGATACATTTTTAATTAAAAATCAATAAGGAAAAAAGAGTAAATATCATTTTTTATTTAGTTAGTTTAATCATATTTGATTAATTTTTGAATATATATTTCAAATAAGAAACTAAAAAAGAATGAAACAGTAAATATTATTCTATTTATTTACATACGCAAACACATGATGAATGAATGGGTAAAGGCTTGTATTTTTTTCTTTTTTTCACAAAATGCTGGCAACACACATTTAACACAAGTATGAGCCTCCAACAGGCTGTGGGGTCTTCACTCCCAAGCACAAATCACACCAAGGAAATGCTCACTTTAGAGAGGCTAAACAAGTTGTGTGGAATTGTGCTTAATGCAGCCCAGCCCAGACAGAAAGTCAAACCACAAGGGTGTCATTGCCTCCCACACAAGACATGACTCCACGCAGGGTCACTGCTGGACTCAACAGCTGCAACAGAGCCACCGTGAACCTGCACTGGTACAAATAAACCCGCTCCCACAGATGAAGTTTTCTCATTCATAATGACGCGTGAAAAAGAAGGCCAAATGCAGAACAGAAACATGTATCATCTTGTGTTTATATAGAGTGAATGAGTGCTGGTGCAGGTGACAGACAGCAGTTGAGTAATGAAGACAGAACGTGGTAGGGAGAAAAAGGGTCTCCTTGCTGTTATTTTCTTCTCAATGCAGAGGACACGTCTGGACAAGATGCTCATGACTCGGCTCAGACGGAATCTGCTGCTTGCAAGGTTTCTATCAATGAGTCAACATATCCCGAGTTTCTCTAACGACTGCTGCTTTTTATACTTCCAAGTCTTTGGTTTGCAGCATGTTATTTGAATCCATTTCAAAACTGAGGGCTAAAAATGCAAAACTACTTAGCAAAATTTCTAAATGCACTAACATATATTGACTAGTATCAGAAATTAGTATGAAGGAGCATTAATAAATCAGGTTGTTCATTGAGATTCAATGAAATTTACTGTTTTCAACTCGACCAGCTTGTATAATTACACCACCGTCACAAGTAGTCATTGTGTTAGAACCCCAACATTTTCACAGTTGTAAACAGTTTAATGTGATTATTTTTATATTTGTCTGTTTCCGACAAAAAAGGCGACGAAAAGTGACTATTTTTGCCACCGATTTTTGTTCACGACAAGTTGCTCATTTTTTAACGCAGTTAATAAAACAGTTTACAAGTGTCAGAATACATGTTATGACGTGCTTGGTTGGTCAAACTATCCTAAAGATAAAGAACTGAAAACACATCCAGCAACTCTATTTTAAAATTTGTCATGATTCTTGATTATTTTTAGCCTTATGCAACCATTTGTATGCACATGCAATTAAATAAAAAGTGGTCCCTTGAAATTGTAGTTGATTACCAAAGGCTATCAAAAAAAAATACCATTACACATAAAACAGGACATAAAAATGAAAACAAACAAATGTGTATAAGATCGATTAGTCAGTTATCGGTTAACTTCCAAGACAAACAAAGACCAGAAAAGCACCCTGATGACGAAATGGTTCATGGCATTTTAGAAAAAAAATAACATGAAAAATTAGAACACCCAAAATAAGTCTGGCCCTATGTGGAGCAGAGTTTGTGCAAACATAGCAATGTGTAACTTACCACCTGCCAGCAGACACACACACCTCAGCACATAAACATTTAAACTGCTCGTTACTAACTCATCAGAAATTTCATTAGGTCGACTGGCACAATCTAATAAAAAAACAATACACCTAAGCACCAAGTACAATTTGTTTTACAATATCGTAGTTGCTTATAAGAGCTTGGAGCCTTGGTTTTTTCACCGAAAGTAAAAAAATAAAGAAAGAGAAGTTTCAGTTTCCGTTCAAACGAGATGTTAATCTGTATATTCAACATCTGGTTGCCTGCCAATCCTGGTGCAACATATAGATGAACATCCATTTTACACCAATGTTATGACTTTCCAATTTCCCTAATATGTTTTTAAATTGTAGGACGAAGCAAAAGCACTGAGAAAATCCATTCAAACACAGGGAGAACATGTAAACTCTGGAGCCCACTAACCGCTATACTCCAGACAAGCATGACATGTTTAACATGTACACTGACTGACATATGACAGATCCATGGTTCTGCTATATTCAATCACATGTATTTTATGGCATCAATGGTCACTGAAAAGCCAGCCAGACAGTAAAATTGGGCGTGCAGCAAGTTGACACTCCATTAGAAACCCAAGTCACAGAGAGGAGTAAAACTGCCCAAGTGAAAAGAAACACATATGATTTCAAAATCCCAGTGGAAAGCTTTTTGAAAATAGTCTGTGGAATTTGAACCTGGCCGCCATATGTTTAAAATGCATCGATACAGACATAACAGGTACAATACCAGAAAACCCAAATACAAGTAGTGGGTAGTGATTTTAGTGCCTAGACCTTCAGTAGGGACTTGATTGACTTATTCTGCCATGCTCAGTCATGTAACAAATATGGAAATCACCACAAAAATTGCAATATAATAATAAATATAAAAATAAATAATACATAAAATGAAAGCATTATTAGATAATAGATTTAAAGTTGTAAATTGAGGTCAATGTTCCTGATCATATTCATGCTGGGAAAGAAGGTCTGGCTGGCCCCTAATAAAATTGGTAACACATTAGCATAATAATAGTACCGTATTTTTCGGACTATAAGTCGCACTTGAGAAAAAGCCAAGCTATTCAAAGAATGCACAATGAAATGGAAAAAAATATATAAGTCACATTGGAATGTATAAGTCGCATTTTTGGGGGGCAACTTTTTAATTTATCAGAAACTAAGAACAAACGTTAACCTTTTGCACAGCAACGCTCGTAACAGAACATAAACAAATTTAAATGAACTTGGATTATGATGCAGACACACTCAAAAATAAGTTTAATCTAACCTTACACTAAACTTAATTCGAATTTTGTTTTACATTTTTATACAGTTCTTCTCCCGGCCAGGTTGGCTCTGTTTGCCCCGCCTCCACCCTGAGTTTCAGATGCAACCTATCGATGGTAGTTTGGTTTTGTATTCCCTTCAAAATATTACGAAAATTACGCACACAAATGTACTCACAATAGGATAACGCACGACCACTTGCCAACGAGTAGTATATATAACTCTCGTATTAACGATCGCCTCGCCATTCGCAATGACTAACGGGAAAAAAATACTGAAAAAATGCAACGCTCCGCCCAGTGCTCGCAGAGACATTACAAAGAGGGAGTTGCGACCAGAGACATTACACGAGGGAGTTGCGGGAAGAGAGAGACAGTGCCCATGATGTTCTCATGAGCAGCATCTCAGTCCGCTGTCTGCACGTATATCAAAATTTGTCTCGTATCTCAAGATAAATATTTGCCCAAAATTTTACTCGTATCTCGAATTTCTCATATGTCGGGCAACTCGTATGTCGAGGTAGCACTGTATAAGCAATTTTTATGATAACTCTAGCCTAAAAAAACATACCAAGCTGTTGGTGGTCAAAGTGAAAAAAAAAAAAGACATAAGTCGCAGGCCAAACCAAAGAATGAAAAGGGTGCGTCTTATAGTCCGGAAAATACGGTACTGTCATTTTCGTATTATTGTAAAGTGTAATTTTCTGCCTTCAATTTTGACTGCACAGACAAATAGAGAAAGGTCCATGCAGTATGACAGCAGGCACTTTCCATCCTGTGACTCATGGAAAGCTCCTGCGCAGAGGGCTGCAGTCCCACCTGCTGCTTGTGGCCCATTACTCAACTTTTATTCAATGTGGAACCTAAAGGGGGAACAAACTTGTGCTCCTTCGCTCTCATTCTTCTCTCTGACAGCCCCACAAACCAACTCGCCCCCACCCAACCCGAGTCCTCCCGTAGCGTGGTCACGGCTCAGTATGTCACGCAACGGTCGCTTTGCCTCAGACTGTCAGACAGTTAAGGCAGACAAGATTAATTTCCTGATGTTAATTCCAGTCGTAACACAAACACAGAGAAGAAAAGCAACTCTGCGGTCGTTAAACTGGGCGCGGACCCGCTCCACCTTTGTGACTAAGCCCACAACTTGATTTCCAGATTTTTCTAGCTGGACTGAAAAGTGGATTTTTATATTTTGCTGGCAGTCTGGTTGTTTCTTGTTTCAATTATCTTTGGGGGAAAAAACTCCTGAGCAGTTTACATACTTTAGGACTATCGAATTAAATCATTTGTTGCCAGCCATCCCACCCTTTGGAATATTGAAATCTCTTGTCTGTTTCTTTTAAACCAGACTCGGCTCAGTTCAAGGCAAGAATTTCATGCCATGTACTTAAAGTATCTGGTATAACAATACTTTTCAACTGTTCAACTGCTCATTTCTGTGAATGTGTCCGATTGTCTGCGTGTGGTTGAACGTTTTCAAAAGTTCCATTCCGGTTGAGGCTGCTGGATGCAAAATCAGATTACACTCCCGAACAATCTCATTTTGTCTGCTGCTCGCCTCCTTTGCACGGTATCACGGTGGTTCCCAGAGTCATGTGTTTCTAAGAAATCGTCCATTTCCAGCAGATGGTCACTACATGAGGATCCCATGATCACACCTAGCAAAAGCCGGCAGACGCTCTGTTGGATAAAATAATAGAGTTGGTGTTCCCAACCTAGATGGTGCATATTTGGGATGGGCTAGTAATTCTCACGTACAATTGTACCTCAGTGGATATATTTTAAAAAGCATAGTTATACAGTGATAATGTGAGATCTTCATTAATTCATTCATTTTGCGTTTTGCGGGGGTGCTGGAGACTTCCCCATCCAACTATGAATTGGTTGCCAGCTAATTGAGGGCCGCAATGAGGCTAACAATCCAGCACTCATACTGAAGGACAATATTGAGTGATTACTCAGCCCTGCATGAATGTTTTTCGATGTGGGAGGAGATCAGAGTACCCAGAAAGAATCCAGGCAGGCACGGGGAGAACATGCAAATTCCACAGGTCGGAACCCACCGTGGATTGAACCCTCAATCTCATAACTGTGAAGCAGACGTGTCAACCACTTGGCAACCATGCCAAAAATGACAGGAAATAAATGGAAATAAATCTATGCACATGCTCTCAAAAAAGATAAGTACAGTAAATAAATGACAGTGTATTACTGCCTTGATTTCCTTTTCCATATTTTTAGTACATTGTAATTCATTTGAGGAACATTCTTTCCATATCCATCGCTTCTACAAAAGATCAACTTGTCTTTTTGGTAAATGGAAACAATTGTGTGTGTAATTTATGTCACATCAAATTTAGCGATTGTGAGCCCCGTTATTGATCCATCTCTTCAAAAATAGAAATACATTCTCCCTGTGTCCACCAAATTCAATGAAGATTCATGGTCTCGGAATTGTGCATTTGAAATGACAAACAAAGCAGTTTTCCTCCATACATACTTCACTCAAATACTTGAGAAGACTTTCCACACAATATTAACAACAAAATTCTACATTTACATGTAAAAAAAAGGTGGTTGAAAATGATCTTGTGACAGTCCTGCCCCTTTTATTTTCTATATATAAACGTAGAGGGAATCAGTCGTGGATGTTTGACTCAGAAAAGAAGTGAATATTTGACTATTTGAAAGTCTGTACTTGCAAAAAAGTACATGTTAGAATATCATAAAACATGGAGATCAATTTTGTGTGATAGAGTAGTTTAAAAGTGACTCTATTAGGGATCAGATATGAGGCCCTTAATTATGGTTACGATGACAGATTAAGTCAGACTGGAGTCCCCATAAACCACGATGTTTGCAGGCAACATTGTGATTTACACTGAAAGCAAGGAGCAGGTGTAGGAACATTTAGAAAGGTAGGACTACGTAGAAGAAAGGAATGAAGGGGAGATTAGTAAGGCAGTGATGAAATCATCCTCCTGCTTGGTCTGCGTTTGGTTAATATTTTTCCATTTGCTGTCATGGATGGGTGGAGCCTCCTGTGTGCAATTATCTGCTTTACAATCATCTCAGCTTTTATGCATAGGAGACAAAACATAGCGCTGATCACCCTTGCCTCATGTTTGTTTGTACTTTTTTAATATAGTATCTGGTTGTAACTGCTTTTCTCTTTGCTTTGCACAGAAATGTTGTTTTCAACAAGTATGTGAACTGCATGCATTGCATTGACCGAAGATTTATGCATGTTCATGCATGTTTTTGGATTGTGGGAGGAAACCAGAGTACCCAGAGGAAACCCACGCAGGCCCGGGGAGAACATGGTGTGGCATATATTCACACGTGACAATTTAGCTATGTTAATTATGAGCAGCCAGACTCAACCCAAAAATGTCAGGGACAAATTGTTTTGTCCTACTCCAGCCCCCACCCACACAGACAAGAGCTGCCACAACCTGAGGGGCAAAAGGGGGCTGTTCAGATGAAAAGCTAAGGACCTTGAGGGGCAATGAAAAAAGTTAGGGGAGTGCAAACATTCTGACAGGTCTAGAAAGGAGCCCCTACTCTGCTGTGCCTGCCGCAAACAAAAGGCGGAGAAGGTCTTTGACCCTCACATGAAGACCCTCTGATGACCTAGCAGAGACAGGAAACAGGAAGTGTGACCCTTAACCTCTTGGCGCGGGGAGGGATCCTGTTACTCAGGAGCATGTGACCGTGCCCAGTGACAACAAGCTCAGGATGTCAGAAACTTCAGCAGGAAGAACTCAGCTGTTCATATCTTCATCAACATCCACACAAACTAATAAAGATTAAAACATAATAAATCACGACCTAAAAATGCAACTATGTCATGACATAGTGAAGCAAGTGTGTCATTATTTTAAAGCGCTTTGTAGATCAGAGTAATTGAAAATCTGGTTTTCCAATTCACTATTTGCAAACTGAACCAAAATGAATAGCTTTATCCAAATTACATTTTTACGTTTGAAAAAAAAAATGCTTTTTATGTCACATAATAGTATAAAAATAATTGATTTCACAACCTGAATCATAATTGTTTTGTTAATTCATCAATAGGGCAACTTTCTGGAAATAACAAAAAGTGGAAGGAGAACAAATGAGGTGGGTCCAGATTGAAAAAGGAAATTACGCTGTAAAAAAAAAAAACCCAATTCTATTATTTATAATAATGGGCAATTTTAAGTAGACAACTTAAATTCTTGTTAGACTGTTACTTATTTTATCAAGTTAATACAGTTATCTTAATAAAATGAGTTGAATGAACTATTATTGATCTGTTTTCTGAGATAATGTATTATTGAAATACTTAAACTTAAGTCTATTCTACTTCAAATCTTACATTGTACTTAACAGAATTGCAGTTTACTTCTTAAAACGCCGAGTTCAAACCACTTTACAAAATTCCAGTTGACACAAAATGTAGAGTTTAAGGCACATGTGTCAAGGAGGCGGCCCGGGGGCCAAATCTGGCCCGGCGCATCATTTTGTGTGGCCCGGGAAAGTAAATCATGAGTGCCGACTTTCTGTTTTAGGATCAAATAAAAATGAAGAGTATAGATGTATATCAAATTTCCTAATTTTCCCCCTTTTAAAATCAATAATTGTAATTTTTTAATCCATTTTTTCTGTGTTTTTAGTTCAGAAATCATTTTGTAAAATCTAAAAATATATAAAAATAAAAAAAGCTAAAATAAACATTGTTTTAGATCTATAAAAAACTGAATATTCAGGGCTTTTAATCCAGTTTTTTAAATCTATTTATATAAAAAAAAAAAATCTAAATATTATATCTAAAATGGTCCGGCCCGCATGAAATCAAGTTGACGTTAATGTGGCCCACAAACCAACCCGAGTTTGACACCCTTGGTTTAAGGCATTAACTTTCAGTTTTCCATCAAAACTTAAAAATTTAAAGCCTTTTAAGCCTGCCTTGTCATAATTAGACACAGTGCATTGGGGTGGCCATCATGCGGGAGGCGTACATAGAGGTGACGCTGATTTGAGCCTCAAGGCTTGAAGTGGAAGGGGGCAAGGCTGTGGAATTATGGAAGTAGACGGAGGAATGGGTGGCAGTGGAAGAAGGGATGGTTGGGCCTCATTAGCTGGCAGACTAATTGGGAGGAAAAGGGCCCTCACATGCTCTGTCTGACCTTCCAGCCAGCAGGGGAGAGGGCTGCTGCGGATGGATGTGGACATGGGGACGGCTGAGGGGCGGCGGGGGGTTATCTGCTCGTTAGATTCCCAAAGTTAAAGAACCATAACTCCACATCACGCCTCCAATCCTAAAACTAGCATGAAGCCATAAGCCACCTGAAAGGATATGTGCGTGTGGCGCTTTAACGCGGGAAATGACTGCGCCTGCATAAGTGCCCCCACCCCGGCTCCTCAGAGGTTTACACCAGGTGTCACACTTCATTTAAAAAAAACCTCATGGCTTATCACCCGCTTATAAATATAGCTGAATAACAAGCGCTCCTTCCTCCTCTGCTTTAAAGAGCAGTCGTACCTCACCCACATAAAACCTGGGAGGCCAAGAGGACGAAAGCCCTGAGGGGGTATGTTAAATAACGCTTGGTAAATAACTTCAAACACAATCTGCCGCTTTGACTTGAGGAAGCATATTGGCTAGGTGAGCAAGTGTACGTTTACAAAACAGCAGGCTCCGTCTGACACTCATGATGTCTTTTAGACTGAAAAGGAGAGAGCCAATGATGTGATGAAATTCTTTCCGTTTTAGTTTTCTTCTGTAATCATAACATGCAATTTTTAGGTCATATGATTAAAGAAATATTTGAAGTGCACACAAGTCTCACAGTATGCCAAAAGTAGTAGGTTTTATACTACGGAAGGATTCATGCACGAGTTGCTAAAATATTCTACTTGACAAATTTGATAATATTCATTCATTTTCATACTGCTTGTCGTCGCAAGGGTTTCTGTCCATTGAAAACAAACACGACAAATTGCAATGATTGAAAACTTTGCATTTTTTTTTCATCAAATGAAAATATACTAAAACGTTAGATATCGTTATCCTAAATCAAATGGCTGATATTGTGAGTTGTTTTCATTTCATATTAGTTCAATTTCATCAAAAGCAATGAAAAATACAGTGCAATTTTGGCATTTTTGACTGAAACAGTTTGAACATTCTAATTAAAATCATTGTTTAGAAAAAAATAGCTTATGTGATGATGATGTAGATCAAGGGTGTCAGACTCGGGTTGGTTCGTGGGCCGCGTTAACGTCAACTCGATTTCATGTGGGCCGGACCATTTTAAATATAATATTTAGATTTTTTTAATTAAATGGATTAAAAGAACTGGATTAAAAGCCCTGAATATTCAGTTTTTGATAGATATAAAACAATGTTTATTTTAGCTTTTTTAAATATATTTTTAGATTTTACAAAATGATTTTTGAACTTAAAACACAGAAAAAATGGATTAAAAAATTACAATTATTGATTTAAAAGGGGGAAAAAAATCGGGAAATTTAATATACAGCTATACTCTTCATTTTAATTTGATCCTAAAACAGAAAGTCGGCACTCATAATTTACTTTCCCGGGCCACACAAAATGATGCGGCGGGCCAGATTTGGCCCCCGGGCCGCCACTTTGACACATGTGATGTAGATCAATTTAGATTTGATCATCCTTAACCAAATACATTGATTATATCAATGAATTGCCACACCCCTAACATACAGTGTCCTTGTTCTGTATGTGTTTGTTTTCTTCATGACTTTGCATAAGGTGTCACATACACACTGGCCAGGCTCGGGTGCCTCTAAGGAAGTGAGATTGTGCGATGGAATTTTTGGCACTCGGGATCTGGTTTATTTTCCACCCTGGATTCCTGTCCTACCTGCAGGATTTTCCCAGGTTCTGGCTTCAATTAGCCTGGGAAGCCGGGAGGAGAGGAGGGGATCTAGAGCTTTAGAGGGAAGGACGCGGCGGCGGGGTTGGAGGAGGGAGAAAAAGGGAGACAGAGCTGGAGTCTGTCACACACAAGTCAGCACAGCTGGAGTGTCGGAAAGAGGGCCAATGAGCGGACGGAGATAAAGACCGCTCCAACGTGTAAAACTTTAACGCGGCATTCAAAGATGGGTTAACCTGCTAATGAGAGAGCAATTTGAACAGTTTGCGATGAATTAATTTAATGTTGCCAAAACAGCATCTGTACAAAGACTTCTTTCATACCTATTGTGCTGTGAGTGTATCTCTCTAAAGAGTGTCACATTGCCAAGTGGAGCTTGTCAGAATAAGTCCCAGGAGGTCTGACCCTCTAAATTGCAAATTCATCCGACAAATGAGTGGGAAACGCTCTGTAATCAAAGACCAATCACATAATTGCTCTATTTTGCCACTAGCTCAACCATCTCCTGTGAGATTAGTTGTTCGGAGTAGAAACTTGATATGCTGGGAAGTTTAACAGATGTGGAGCAAAACAAGCTCATCTCTGCCGAACAAGAAACACATCATCAAAATAATATGTTCTCACTTGAGGGCCCTCGTTTCCACGCGGGAGCTGTCCGGGCCACTTTTCACAATAGACATATCACAAGCGGCGTGGATGATGCAATGTCATGGTGGCAGAGGAGATGTGTTACGTCCGTGTACACTCGACTGTTTCAGCTGTGGCATGCTCCAAACCGCGTAAACAAGACCTCACAAAGTGACAAAAATGCGCCGCGGTTCCTCAACATCTTAGACTGCTTATTTTTGAGAGGAAAATTGATGGAGAGTAATTTTTATCTACCCATTTATTGATACCAGATCGTGTAAAAAAAAAAAACGAATGTGGCTCAGAAGTGCTAAAGCGTGAGAATGCGAATATATTATTATTTTTTCTCTGAATGTTTTCTTTCAGATAGCCTTTGTAGATACTCAGGGACTGTCATTGTGAGAAATGACACATTTCCGGCACATAGCTGCATTTCTCACGGGTTTCGTCACAGGGCAGTTGGAGATGAAGGAACAAAAAACTAAAGATTCACATACCAAGTAGTGTGAAATTCGAAAACAGGCTAGATGGATGGTTATTTACGAGCTTCTTAGTGGAAGTTTTTGAGAAGATTTTTTTTTTTTAAATCCCGACTGGCGCAGGAACAAGGCGCCTTGGGATCCTCCCAGAAGAGTTGGATGAAGGTGCTATTCTTGCTATGCAACTTCAGATAAGCGGGAGAAAATTGGAAGGAGGGATGGATGTTTTAAATAAAAACATTCATATGTATTGTTTGGTCTCGTATGACTTCTCCAGCTAAGTGTGTAAAAACAGGCACAGTAATAAATTTAGCTTAACCCTTTGATTGCCCAATGCTGGGAGGATTTATTGATTGATTTATTTTCATTTTCTGAGCAGCTTTATCCTCACTAGGGTTGCGGGGGGTGCCGGAGCCTATTCCAGCTGAGGGTCAGAGGTGGGGGACACCCTGAATTGGTGGCCAGCCAATCGCAGGGCACAAGGAGACAAACAACCATTCACACTCACACTCATACATTGGGCAATTTAGTGTCTTATCAGCCTACCATGCATGTCTTTGGAATGTAGGAGGAAACCGGAGTACCGGGAGGAGACCCACACAAGCCCAGGGAGAACATGCAAACTCCGCACAGGTGGACCGACCTGGATTTGAACCCAAGACCCCCACTGTGAGGCCAACGCGCTAACCACTCATCCCTCAGGCCGCGAGAAGATTTATGCTTCCCAATTATTGCATTTTACTTATAGTATACAAAGGGGTTCTATTTCCTTCTTTTGTATAGTTTTATGATGTTGTGGAGACCATTACACATCCAAATATACCAATATTAGCTTTCTGAGATAATTCATATTTTCATTATGAATATTTTTCTTGAAAATTTATACTTTTTGGAGCTTAAAAGCGGAAAAATGTCCTGTAAATTGTTCATCCGCACTTGTCTTTTGTTTCCATTCAAACAGTTGTTTGGCGGAGGGTGATTATTTCTTCAAGCTGACAAAAGTTGGCAGCTAACGGACTCTAAACATTTAATTTCTGTGAGTGTATGCCGCTAACTTCAAAATGTTTTATGTTGTTGTTTTTTTGGGACATCCGGTGCATTTTTGCTATTTCGGCCTGTGGTCAGATTGTTTGGATTTTTGCAAAAATATGCTTTAGGTAGTAAAAGGGTTAAGAAATACTGAAATACTAGCCGTGCTCATCTCATGAATTACATTTAAAGAGACAGAAAGGAGCCGCTTTGATTGAAAACGGAATGGCGTCTCTCAAAAATGTTTCTGTGGCCCTAAATAACGTACTGAAACCACCCATGTAAGCCCATGAAATATTTTGAGAAAATGATCTCCACAGAGAAATTTTCTTTACAGTGAATAAAACTGTCATAATTGCTCTTCCACTATACCTTCAATGTGCCCGATGGAACAAGGCGTTCGCAAGCATCAACAATGAACGAGAAATAGCTGTGATTATTTTGCTATTCGTGAAAATTATCATAAATTGGTGAGCTCCAACTGGAAAGTCATTCTGCAAGGTCCCACCTGAGCCAATTGTGACAGAAACGGCGTTACACCATGATGCTCCAATTTCCCTGGAATGCAGTCTAACGATTGACTTTCCCATTTTCACCAATTCAATTACAAGTAAACAAGACTAATAAGTACTATCCGTGTGAGGAATGTTAAAAACATTCACACGGCGCATGGTGTGACTGAAGCAGTGCCATGTGGAATCAACATGGCACTCCTCTGGTCCACTTCCAGGGAGGTTTACACATGCTATCTGTGTTGTTGGCAGCTCCTCATGCATAGTGAACAATACGGGGGCAGATGAAAGTAATAATATGTGAGTTACTTTGTTCTTCTCCTATCAGATGCTTATTTAGTCCATTTGCGCTTCGCGTCGCGCCACACACAGCCAAATGTTGGGAGGCGGTGACCTTGTAAAACTGCTTTTAACTAAACAAGGACACATTTGCCAGTTCCTCAAGAGGATGTTTACAAGACACTGGCTGTGATCAGCGTGGTTTAACAAATACTTTATAGAGTACATAAATATTTCCCAGGATTTTTACATTTGTTCATTCATCTTCTGAACCGCTAACAAGGGTCGCGAGGGGTGCTGGAGCCTATCCCAGCTAACTACGGCCAGCCAATCGCAGGGCACAAGACAGACAACCATTCACGCTCACACTCAATTTAAAGTGTTCAACCTGCCTAACCTGCATGTTTTTTTTTTAATGTAGGAGGAAACCCGAGGACCTGGAGAAAACCCACGCAAGCCCGGGGATAACATGAAAACTCTGCGTAGTGAGGACCTACCGTATTTTCACGACAATAAGGCGCACTTAAAAGTCTTAAATTTCCCCAAAATAGACAGGGCGCCTTATAATCCAGTGTGCTTTATATATGGGAATTTTTTTTTAAATGTGTCATTCATTGAGGGTGCGCCTTTTAATGCAGTGCGCCTTATAGTTGTGAAAATACGGTACCTGGGATCGAATCCTTGACCCCAGAACTTTGAGGGGGACACACAAACCACTCGGATGCCTAATTTTTACATTCTTTAAAAAAAATAGTTGTACTGAGCTATTGGCAAGATGGCTAGGTTTTCTAATCATAATAATTCAAATTATTCCCTCACAGGGGTGGTAAATTGTCCCCGTTGCAGAATCCCAAAATGTAATTATTACATTAAGCACATCTGACACACGGCTGATATTGTGGAAAAATTTATTATGTAATTGCTTGGACACAAAGGACAATTTCTAGCGCGTCTAGCTAATCATCAACTGTGAAGTTGTGTAGCAAACTAGTATATGTTTTTCTACAAGGGTATATTTGGGGGGGTCATTGTGTCCCCTGAAAGTAGATTAATAGCCTAATTGACAATGTGAATTCAGCATCTTGGCGCCAAGTACTGCCTTCATGAGCTAAAATACAACCGATGCATTAACTGGCTTTATGTCGGCTTGATTACACTTGAAATGGGGACCTTAGCTTTTCCTCGTTTGTCTTGGTAATACAAAGGAAGTACCCTGCAGTATAGCGGGTTTGAAAGGGCAGTGATTAAAGAGCATAAGAAAGGACACCCAGTTTAACAGGGCAGGAATAAAGAGGGTGAAAACATAAGGAAAGTAACATACTGTATTGCTCCAGGCTACACTGAGAGGCTGTGCGAGCAAAACAGCCATTTCGATGTGATAAATTACCCTGTTTACCCCAAAACTGTTAAATTGGATTGCGTTACTGTCTTTTGCGGGGCGTTTCTGTTGGCACTCTATTAGAGTAATCAATTGTTACCCAAATATTTGTCTTGACAGCTGAGTCGTAAATTGTTTGACTTTACATTAAATCGGTAATCAGTCTTTTATCAGATGTTTTTCCAGCATTTTAAACCCAAAGTAACTTCATGCAGATATCAGAGTTAAAGGAGAACAATGATATCAGCAATCTATTTAAACCTAATCAAATAATGTTCTTTGTGTGTATATGTGCACACACACACACACACACACACACACAATATCTACAACATAACTTTTTTGTCATTTTAGCAAAAGCCAAATGCTATCAATCAAAAATATGATCTCAACGGTACTTGACGCAAACTGCTGCGGCTCTGCTTTTTATCATTTTGTTAAAAATATTTGTTTCTGGCAAGGCATGGCATATGAATCCGTGAGAAGCTTTGTTGTAAAAAACTTTAAAAGATAGTAACATGATGTCTTCATCAAGATTCTAAATATTTGGGCAAACAAAAAAACGACTTCTGCTGTTTCAAACTCCCAGAAGATATTTTTATGATCAACATTCTCTTCTATTCTAATATTTCTATCCTTCCATTTTCTACAGTGCTTGTCCTCATTATTTCACTGGAGCCTATCCCAACCGATTTTGGGCCAATGGCGGTGTACATCATGAATTGGACATACAGTGATTACTGAATGATTGGCAAAGAGGACTTTTTGAACTGTGTGGTCGGTATCCAATTTCTAAGGTCATAAATCACAATAAACAAGGAATACATTCCAAAAAAAGAGCAAAAAACAGCCATATTTTCAACGGACCGTTTTGTTATTGCGAACTTAGCATGATTACTGATATGCACTTTTTTTCCCAATGACAAACAATCATTATACACAGACAACACCCTGTACTATAGATGACCTTTATGTGCTAAACATTTGCATTTGTCGGATTAAAAAAATACCGATATACGCCAACTGTCCAAATATCAGCCCTGATAATCGGCCCAAACAATTTTCGGTCGATCACTACTTTTCATCACATTTTTCTTTTTAAGTGACCCAGATTTAGTAAAGTCTCACTACTTTTATCCAGGAAGCATTCTGTTTGTAGGGCAGTGTAATGGAGTTTAATCCCCCAAAAATGATAACAAAGCCCAGCCATTTTGTGGCATGAGTTATACACCGTGACCGGACGTTTGGTCGCCGGACGTTTGGTCGCCCGGGTGAATATAATTTTGAGAGCTGGTTTCAACAGTAGATATTTAGATATTAAATTCTCTCTCTCATGAATATAATTTTGAGAGCTGGTTTCAACAGTAGATATTTAGATATTAAATTCTCTCTCTCATGAATATAATTTTGAGAGCTGGTTTCAACAGTAAACTGTCTGTCATGTCAAACGTCCGGCGACCAAACGTCCGGGCGACCAAACGTCCGGGCGACCAAACGTCCGGGCGACCAAACGTCCGGGCGACCAAACGTCCGGGCGACCAAACGTCCGGGCGACCAAACGTCCGGCGACCAAACGTCCGAGTATCGTTATACACGATACACTCGAGTATATGTGATCATGAGTATAATGAACATAACGAGATATACTTGCATTTGATTGGCTAAAAGGCATTGATCAAATGGCCGCCACCAGTTAAAATGGCCACTTCTCTGGAAATAATGGCGTTTATTTCCATTTAATCTCCACTATTTCTAAAAATGAAATTCTATTTCCTCAAACTATTAAACAAGATTCTTTCCACTCTCATGTACATGCTAAAAGCGGTGTCTCTCCCTTTAGGGTGAATTCACCATTTCCAAACCATGAATGGGGAGGGTTCTGAATAACATTGAGTCACAAGAGTGGGATTTTAAAAATAAAATCACAAAAAAGGATAGGAAAAAACTTCCAACTATAATATTATGTTATAGCTTGACGCACGAGCAGGACAAACTATGAGGTAATGGTGAAAGAGAAAATTACAGCCAGAAACCACAAGCCTCTGTATTTTTTCAGAACGTAGAAAAAGCTGAGAGGTTCGGCAGCTGCTCTTTGGATCTTTCAGGTTTGTTTAAAGCCGAGGCAAGCATTGTAATCCGGCAAGACAGGCCTGTGGCACACACGACGGGCTCTCGGGCATTTTAAGCAAATGTCCCTATGTTTGGCGGCTGTGGTGATTCAGCATGTTGACAGTTACAATTTCGACCACCAGGAAGCAAGAAATTTGGCCTGGGACTTTACGTGATACATCTGCCCACTAACTTTGAGCCTATGTGCGAGCATTTCTGGTTCCTGCCGGCCGGCCACACTCCAAAAGGTGGTTTCTATGGTGATGACAGAATGAAAAATAGGTCTCCGGACTAGAAAACAGCTGGGTCTTCCAGTGGATGTTGCAAATAATTTGGGAACGTCAAAACAATCTCCCTCGCCCTTGCGAGCGTTCTCTCCACTGACACAAATGTGTGTCTCGGATAGGACGCAAATGTTTTTCGCAGGTTCTTGCCACTAATACAATTGACAAATGTTCCCTTGTCCTCTGCTGACTCCCACAACACCTGTGTATGTGTGTGTGTCTGTGTGTGTGGACCTTGGCTCACAGGATTCTGAAATTCCCACAGCAACATTTTTTTTGTGTGTGCGCTTTTGCTCACCTGGTTAATATGCTTGAGTTTGTCTATCATCTGACTGATGACAGGTTCAAGAGGCTTGCTGCTTCTGGATTCAGATCCTGAATGAGACCGCTTCAGCGTAGGCCCGACAAACCTGACCAGGGCAGCAAAAGCAATGCATTACAAGCAGCAAGATATGTTTAAAAAAATGTATTGACAATGTATTGAACTGAAATGGCATTTTTTAAGAGGTGCTCCCAATAAAAGGCCTTCAAATGTTCTTGAGTCGAATGAATAGACCCCTCTGAGGCCTCCAATGGAAATGAAATCCTATCAGCAAATATTGTAAAATTAGCTATCTAGTCACAAAACTATTTTTGTGCCATGGATGAGGTGAAAAGAGGAAATCTAGGAATTTAATGCCACCTCGTGGTAATGGTGTAAATGACAGTGTCTTTATTTTGTTTGATTCTTTTCTTATTAGATAAGAGGAAGAGGTCATGTAAAATGTACAAATCAACTTGAACTAAGGGGGCTCTTACTACATTTGTAATTACACAATAATGTTATTTTAAATCGTTTTAGTGGTTCCCTGTACAGAGGAGCCTACACCAGTTTTAATCAATTTTCTCAAAAGTGACATAGTACATATAACTTTTACAATCACAATTTCTCATGATCTTCCATTTACACCTTGAATAGGCCACAAAAAACTCAAGAAAAATGGCCAACAAGTTATGGAGATCATCCTTCTAAACTTGCTCAAGTGAGCTGCAAGGTTTATACATGCAAATTTCAATTTCCTCTACCAACTTCATCATTCAAAACTTTACCTATGCTCATTCCAAAGTTTCATTAAATTCCTATGACATTTTTCCCAATTATTTAATCTTCATATTAAACACAATCTCCACCCTTTCAGCTCCTAATGATCAAATTAATAATAGAAAAGGATGTGCTTTGAAAGACAGATGGGGGCTTAACGAGCATCACGCCTTTTGTGATATGCGCCTGTAAAGGTACCAAAACTAAAATATTGCATTTATTAAGTATTTAATTTGATCTTGTAATTGCGCTAGTCAAACTTATTGATAAGACTGCGTTCATTAATGGATGTGTTGCCTTTTCCCATCAGCATGGATGGGCATTAAGATTTTATATTGTATGCAAAGTTGAATGAACTGGTTCATATTTGCCACAATACATATAAGTGTTTTTTTTTATTGTTTCTGCCAATGCTGGCTGGTTGTCTTGTTCACAGGTCAATGTAAAATGGCTGGAACAAGTAAAGTAAATAGGCTCATTTGGACAGTAATGTGATTAGAACTCCTGTTCTGCTGCCATGGCAACACTAGAATTCAGTGATTCTCAACCTTTAACCACTGAAAGCTGAAAAATTGCCTCCAAAAAGTATTTTTATTATATGACCACCTATTATGTATTGATTATGAGCCGCATAGCGGTGTAGAGGTTCACTCGCCTGACGTCGGTGCGGGCAGGTGTGGGCTCATTCCCACTGGTGGCAGTATGACTGAGTGCGAATGGTTGTTTGTCTCTCTGTTCGCCCTACGGAGGACTGGCGACCAGTCTAGGGTGCAGTCTGCCTTTCGCCCAAAGTCAGCTGGGTTAGGCTCCAGCAACCCCCGCAACCCTTTTGAGGATGCCCAGTATGGAAGATGAATGAATGAATATATTACTCCGCTGGTTTCCTTCCACGTTCAAAAAACATGCATGGTCAGCTACACTCTAAATTGCTCCGAGGTATGAGTGTGAATGTGAATGGCTGTCCGTCTCCTTGTGCCCTGCGATTGGCTGGCCACCGATACAGGGTGTGCCCCGCCTCTGACCCGAAGTCAGCTGTGATAGGCTCCAGCGGTTCAGAAATTGAATGAATGAATGAATGACTAATGTACTAAACTGAAAAGTTAAAAACAACTGACTTGGGCTCAAGAAGGAGTCATTCTTTCACCAATCACCAGAGGGAGCTCACATACCAAATAATGAAAGTCAACTCCTGTTGCAGGACGAATTTTTCCATTTATCCAGATGAGGAAGACAGGTACTGAATTAATGTCCATCTAGATACACACTCAGGAACCAAATTATTAGGTTGCCCTGCATTATTAAATGCTGTCCTAATTCAAAAGTGTGATTTTTGTCATATTTAGCTCTCTCAGGCCAACTTGTACCTCACTACAGGTATTGAATGTTTCGAGTCGACGAAGCATTTTGTCTTTCATCATTTACCCCTTCACCAGTATGCAGAGGCGAATATGTAGTGTAGATCAGACATCGCCATAACTATCAGTTATCAGCATGACGCTGTTTGATGTGCTGAAAAAAGCAGCTCCTGTGATCTCAGCCCAGGAGGTAAGGTAAACACGGTTGACGGAAAAACTACTATATTTAGCTTTAAGATCACTCAAGTATTGCACACTTTGTGCAGTTTATCCTCCCACGGCGCGATACTTGTTTTGTTTTTTTTCTTCCTAATGAACAATGCGAGACAATTTACAGAATAAGATGATATCTGGATCGGTATTAGCTCATGGGGTGAAAAGGTAGTTTTCTGTTTTTGCAGACACATGCCTTTCGAGGTGACACTGAGAATTGCCGGCCGGAAGGTATTGTAATCACTCCATCATTCTGCTGCCTCCATACACGTTGCTATCGTTTGGTCCGGCTTGTAATCGTCCCCTCGGGATAACCGCGCCCCTCACCAGCAGTGTCTTCTCCTCAAATTCTCTATCTTTGCAGCAGAGGTTCTCACAGGAGCTGCCCTCGTGATCAAGAGGTCAAACAGCCACCTAGAGCATATTTCCTCGAAAAATGTGCCAGCGCAAAGATTAAATTCCACTAATAAGAGAAGGGAAGGTGTGTTTATATAAGAATCACAGCTACATTGACAAGAATGATATCAAAAGATGGGTAGACAGCAGGAAGTATTAAATGAAGTTGAATATTGTGGAGACCAAATTAGGATGATGGAAATGTTAATTAAGTGACCGACAACAAGGTGAAAGGATGCCTGTTGAGCCAAAATGAAAATTTACTCTCAGTGAGAGAAAGGTTTTGGGTTCATGTGGCGAACATCCTTTCAGAGCAAACATAACCTTGAGATAACCTCAATGAAGCACAGAGTGGGCGAGTGGCACAAATTAAAAAATATCATGGATGTCTGTCTGCATTTCTAATCATTTATATTCTTTGATCAATTTGACGTATGGTTATTGAGATCATACATTGCGGGCCTGAAATGAAGGATAACTTTGAAGAAAACTACATCGTGGAAACATCTTTATCAATACATTTGTTCGTGTGCGGTCTTTTGGTCGCCCCGACCGCGACAACGGGCGACCAAAAGACCGACGACCAAAAGACCGGCGACCAAACAAGGTAAAACAACACGGTCTACGCATTAATAAAAGCTAACAATGGCCATGAGCAGTTTCACTGAGCCGACGTGTGAGTGTATACGAGTTTGTATGTACATGCGTGGTCCCTTCAATTCAATTCAATTCAATTCAATTCAATTTATTGGCAAGAGAAAGCACAAGGCTAAGGGCCATGTAACGAAAGCTTTAAGAAGCTACGTCAGTCAGGGTCTAAACAAGTTCTCCAACAAAAAACAATCAAAGTCAGGGAAATGTGGAGCTTTTCTTTAGCCTAATAATTACTAGGGCATTAAGTATGACTAAGTAGTAATTCACAGTTTGTATTTAGGGCATTTGAGTTTACGATTTAAATGGTAATTATCACTTACCTTCCGGGCGACCAAAAGACCGGCGACCAAAAGACCGGCAACCAATCGACCGTGTACCCATTTGTTAGGTGCTGTGCAGAGATTTTGGTCATGTACATGAAATGGGTGCTATGCTTTTAATCTATTTAAATACAAGAACACATTTATTTTGGCCATTTTGGACTATAAATCGCACACTGTTTCATGGTTTTCTTGGCGCTGTGACCTATATTCAGGTGCGACTTATATACCAATATATATATATATATATATATATATATATATATATATATATATATATATATATATATATATATATATATATATATATATATATATATTTTTTATGTCAGAAGATCTAGATGTCATGTCCTAACTGGTTTGTTTTTACTGTATTGCAGAGCCCAGGTTGGGATGGCGGTGGACAGAGTCGCCTGCGGGTAAATTTAGACGCGGGTGAGCGTCCTTTTTTTTTGCTTGTTGCTGTCTCAGTTTTGATCCTCTGCTTTGTGGAGGTATGAAGTGGCTTGCTTTGTTTTTAATCTTGTGGCAATCTGTCCATAGCCTTGGTTGCACTTGGGGGTTTATTTTAGATCTTTTTGTTACTTCCTTTTCGTGTTTGCGTGTGTTTTTTTGGGTTCATTACTATTGTAACAGTCCTCCTTGGCTTGAGTTGTCTGCTTTGAGGTTCAACCTTAGATCCACTTTTCAAGATTGTAACACAGAGAAGTGATAGACCCTTTTTTTTTTTACAAGAGTAGTAATTTTTTGCCCTCATGGTGAGTGTACCATATCTCCCACCCAAAGTAAGCCGCGATACCCGCAATTCTAATGACGAAGAAATGTATAAAATCTTTTCACCGTGGTTCCAATGACCCTTTTTGTTCTTGAGCATTTCAATTCAAGATGATACGTTGCCGAGTTACCTGTCTGTCATTTCTTGCCCATTCCAGCAGAGAGAGTGGTTCGCTGGAGCAGGCTCTCGGTTGCACAGAGACTCTCCGAGACCGCCGTAGAACGAGCTGAATTCCCTCAGATTGGATATGAACTCCCTGGAGAAGGAGAAGCAAGAAAAATGTCCATCACGTGCCCGAAACAGGAAGCTAGCCGGTGAGATAAGTCTCGCGGGAGAGAGAGAAGCATGTCTCTTCTCCTAATTGACATTAATTTAGGTACCATGTTGCAAAGGCCAGTGGGCCCAGAGGGCATTGTTACAAAAAGCACACAGGACTGTTATTGCAATACTTTGGGGAGAACGGAGTTGGTTGTTGTAATGTTGTACTGTTTCAGGGATATCTTCTCATCAACACGACTTTGAAAAGTCATTTGTTTAATACAGGAAACTTAATATCAAGGGTTCAATTTGACATCCCTTCACTTTTGAACTCTTCTTTCACGGGAATGTATATTAAATGCATGCAATCCCGACGCTTTGTGATAACGATCCCCCCGCTGGGTCATTGGTGGCTTATTAAAAAGGCTTTTCTATTAAAATTGCTGAGAATCTTCTTAAAACAAGTTATACACCTTTTTAAAATGATCTTGATAAATGCGGAAAATGAATAAGAATACATTAAAAGTATGTGTTGCGGTAGTTATTAAAAGGAGTGATATTGAAAACGCCCAGTGGACCGAAACATTTTTGTGGAAAAACAAGAACTGATTGCACTCAAGAACACAAAATTAAATTGAACGTCAACATCTTGTTCGATAGCGATTGAGTCTGAATGACAGACAGAATCTGGGATCTTCATGTAGAGTGGCTGTGCTGTGTTTTACTGCTTTAAATAAGTTGGAATTTCTAGAGGTTTTTTTCTATTCTACAACATACACAACCGAGAGCTGTTGGAACACAATTTCACGGTGTCACACAGGGTGACAATACGATTCCTTTGAACTGTTGATGGGGTGACACCAATCCCCATCCAATCTGTGACCTCCCTCGTGATTTTGGCTAAAGGCGAAACTAACAGCTAGCAAGCAATTGGGCAACTTGAGAATATAAATCAAAACTGTAGCTTTTTTGTGCTATCAACGCCCAGCGTGTTTGTGCAAAGCATGCGCACATCGGTAAAAAAGTGACTAAGTACTATAAAGTACTATTTTTTTTATTAAGTCTTATTTTGCCTTTTCAAAATTTTAGCCATTTGTTTTCCCATCATGAAAATTGTACACTTTCTTGCAGTAACTTTAAAGTAGAGTCTTGATCTGTTGACCACGAGTCACATAAGCGATGTATTTATACCATAATCGTTTGATATTACTACTTATATTTTCTGAAGCATTTTTTAGCACGTCCATTAGGACCCATTACAAGAATAGGGCAATTTGGCAGAACACCAGTCCTTAAGTGTCGCTGTGGGTCATGGTTTTTGTTCCAAACGATCCACCACAGATAGTTTAACCCACATGTGTCAAAGTGGCGGCCCGGGGGCCAAATCTGGCCCACCGCATCATTTTGTGTGGCCCGGGAAAGTAAATCATGAGTGTCGCCTTTCTGTTTTTGGATCAAATTAAAATGAAGAGTATAGATGTATATTAAATTTCCTGATTTTCCCCCTTTTAAATCAATAATTGTAATTTTGTAATCATTTTTTTCTGTGTTTTTAGTTCAAAAATCATTTTGTAAGATCTAAAAATATATATAAAAAAAGCTAAAATAAACGTTGTTTTCGATCTATAAAAAAACTGAATATTCAGGGCTTTTAATCCAGTTCTTTTAATCCATTTATTAAAAAATATCTAAATATTATATCTAAAATGGTCCGGCCCACATGAAATCGAGTTGACGTTAACGCGGCCCGTGAACCAACCCGAGTCTGACACCCTTGGTTTAACCAATGAGGCATCTGCTAAAACAAGCAGCACCAGACTGCAATTAACTGATTAAACTTGCAAAAGATCAGATCATTTGTTGGGAATGCCTTCTGTGGAAGAGTTTGCTATCTAGTAAAAACAATATGATTGAAAGTCGCAACTGATATTTTCTTTCTTTTTTAATTGGCAAAATTCTAATCATTTCAATATTAACGTGACAAACAACCCTCTTCTCCCCTGAACTGAATGAAACCAGGACAGGATCATTTTGACAGACAAACAAACCGCTCTGAAATGACACAAAATGGAAGCATAGTCACCTGCGGAGCCCCCCTAAGGTCTCATCAAGATCTGAGTGTGATGTCTGACTGTTGCGGGTCAAAGAGGCAGCAAGTTGCTGGAGAGGGGGGGATGCCGCAGCGCGGCTGGACCGCTTCGGGGATTGTCCACACATTCCATTCACCTGCAGGAGAGAGGGGACGATGCGACCTGGTGAGTGTGCATTTTTTCCCCTCCTAATCGCAGTTCTCACACAATAGCGTGTTTATTGTCATTATTAGCAGCAACGCCACAGCAGGGGCTGTCAGCACTCTATCTTGCTGAGCTCCTCTGCAAATTGTCATCTGTTTAGGTGTGTTTATTTTGAGAATGGAAGAAAGTAGGGATTTGCATAACAAACACATCATTGTATCATCCGCCAGCCGTTCATGCTACATCCCACTTTGTCATTCCGGCACTCGAAATGCGAGGCAATAAAATGAGGCCTCTGGTTCACTATGCTCCCTAAATAAATGCCATTGTGTTTCCACATGGGACATACGCAACAATAATAAATAAGGAGTTCTTCTCTGCCTCCTAAAGATAATGGACTTGGCGCACACTTTGCAGGTGCTATAAAAATGCAAATTGTTGTTCATGTTTAGCTGCTGGTTTAAAGATTTGCCGGTGGGTTAATTTCCCCTGAGGATACCAGCCCGGACTTAATTTTGCCATCAAGCGCTAACAGCTAATTGTCTCATTTCCCTTAAACTGAAGAGGCTGGCATTGCGCATCACTCGACTGATGGAGACTGATACGTCAACATCTATATTGTGAATATCGTGGCAGCAAAGTCATACGGTCGCGCTCAAATATGCCTTGGTGGATAAAAATGCAAACGCGCATGCAAATGAGTAGTCTTAATTTGAATTTTAAAAAGCCATGACAATAAGAACACACATTTATTCACGGTTCGCATCATCTTAAACACCTTTCATACCTTGATCTTGTATACCGCTTATCCTCACAAGGATCATGGGCAATGTTCCCTCTAATTTTTCGTTGGTCTGAGCAGAAAGTCAACCTCCCTGAGCGCACCGAGTACCAGTGTGAGCGACATCATCGGTACTCGGATGATTCGCCTAAAGACGTTTCGCCGACGGACGTTTGACAGACGGGCAGGTCGCCGAATGAACGTTCGGCGGAACGTCCATTCGGCGACCTGTCCGTCTGTCAAACGTCCGTCGGCGAAACGTCTTTAGGCGAATCATCCGGTCACGACATCATCATTGCTCGCTATGGGCACACCAGTATCACACCTGCCACAAGCAGGTGCATGTCAATGTTCCCTCTAATTTTTCATGTAAAACATGCTGTAAAACACGAAAAACATAAGTGGAGAGAGCTACTGCCACTGGCTGCCGCTTGAACGGCGCCATCATGGGGAAAGGGGTAAAAAAAAAAAAAAAAAAAAAAAAAAAAAAAAAAAAAAAAAAAAAAAAAAAAAAAAAAAAAAAAAAAAAAAAAAAAAAAAAAAAAAAAAAAAAAAATCCGATTTTTTTTTTTTTACTGCGCGCCATATGATTGCTGCTGCGCAGAGAAGACGAGAGTAGTGCGCAATTGCGCACGCGCGCAGCTTAGAGGGAACACTGATCATGGGCGTGTTGGAGCCTATCCCAGCCAACTATGGGCAGTAAGCATGGGAAACCCTGGCAGGGCAGGTCACAAAGAAACAAAAGACCATTCACCCTCACATTCATACCTAGGGTCAATTCAGACTGTTCAACCCGCCTACCGTGCATGTTTTTGGGAATTGAAACCCTCAATCTCAGAACTGTGAGGCAGATGTGCTAAACACTCCTACACCGTGCATCTCAATGAAAACCATCTACTACAAAACACATCAGACATATCTAAAAGAGGATGATGCCCAATTTTTTGTGTTTTCATCTATGTTGGTTTATCGTTTAACCAATCAGCATTGATCGAGATCAATGAATTGTTAAACATGGACACTAAATTCAGTTTTTTTAAAGGCGCACTAACTTTTTTCCATTACCCCAGAAAATTCGCCAAAATGAATAATGTATATATTGGAAACGAGTGATTTTTTTCACACTTTTGTAAAGAGGTATATCAGACATTTCAAATTGACATACATTGCAAGAGCGCAACAGAAATACTTTTCCAATTTATAAGCCACAGGTCAAGATGTACCAAGGTACATGATTATTTTTCCTCCACACAGGTTTTGGGCATTCAAGGATGAGAATTTTTTTAAAAACAGCCTTCAATGGAAACACGTTTCAGTCACATTTTTATTATAAATAACGCTCATATTTTTCAAAAAAAACTTTAACAGAAACGCAGCTACTGTCTGACGGTGAGAAGTCATAATTTAATTTAGGTTAAAAGTAATAATTTGGACATACGGAAGCCTAGCTTCATTAGTTTTAGTGTAACATTTTGGAATTGGCTTTCACTGTCTATGGTCCTGAAACGCACCAATGGCAGCCAATGAGTTCTTTGTGTTCAGGAAGGCACTCAAAACATATCGGTATAGTTACATGAATATAAATAAAACAAACACTCATTCTCTCCGTCAGTGTATTCTCCTAAATCTTCCTCTCTAGTAATTGCCCGTGCTGTGCTGCGCCTGCAGCGAGTCCTGGTCCTCTTGAAGGCCGTGATTAATGTGATTGGAACCATATTCCTCTTATTGTTGGCGCCTTCCTTCAGAAACCACAGGGGACTCAGGGAGGAACTGATTCAGTACAGACGCTCACTTCTGCACCCGTGTCGATTATTCCGAGAATTTTCAAGGCGGGGGGCACATTAGCAAGGTATTAATGGCACGTAGGGATGGACTAACATAAGCTACAGGGTAAGGAACCACTGATAAGGCCGGCCCCAGTGGGAGTGCTTGAAAATAGCGGCAGAAATTTATCATCACTCAGTAGCGTGCTGCACTGACAGAGGGGACACGCTTTTTCCACAAGTCAAAGAACACACAATCACGCGTCGTGATCGATTGTGAAAAATTGGGCCATATTCATTTGGTGTCAACTTTATCTAAAACTAAAAAATGCAAATGAATGAATATCGCCTTTTAATCAAAATTCCACTACTGGTCCTAATATACACTATTATTATTATTAGGGGTATGTATTGCCTCATGTGTGGCGATACGATTCGTATCAGAATTCAAAAGTCACGATTAATCCCGATACTGCAGTTGATTAATGCGATTTTTTAATTTTTTTTTTTTTTAAATCTAAATGCACATGAAAGTACACGTTTCATTTTATTTCTCAAACTTCATTTAGTAGTAAAGTAAACATGTTTTTGTTTTATGTTTGAACAACATACTTGCATAATATTTATTTTTTATTTTTTTCGAATTGAAAACTAAATGAAAACAACGATCTTAAAAAAAACTTGCTTCTTAAATTCAGTTTTACTTAGAAGTGAAGGGGAAAAGTTCTAAAGTAATTTAATAGGACCGAAAACTAAAATAGTCAATGATGCAATTTAAAACTAGACCTCTGCTATTTAGCAAGTTTGTGAGAAAGAAAAATTGATTTCACAGTTTTCACTCACATATTTGTTATTTCTGGATTGTTCATAGCCTTTAAAAGCATGACTTTCACTTCATAGCGACTGCTTCAATAATCGGACATAGGCTTTGTCATCATCATCATCATCGACTTGACAAAGGCCTAATTATCATCATACCCAGCTACGTATGACGAAATTGGTAGTCAAGTGCAGAAAATGAAAATGTTTAACACAAAGACCCATTATTTCACAATAGATTGGAACCTGTTACCATGTTAATTGACTATTAACTATTTCCATACCGCTGACAACAATGTGGCTCTTTTCATCCTTCTGCTGTGAATTTCATTAAGTAGATCACTAGTAGGCACCTAAAGCGGCCTCCCATTTCAAATAGATTGGATGTCTAGCCCTGTCAATGGCAGCTAATAAGTGAACAAATGTGCCTTTTAATGGGAATGGTGTGTAATTGAGGTTACCTAATTCCGAGTCGCATAAATATAGGACAAATAGGGCAAATTTGAGTACACTGGCAAACACCAAGAGAGCAAGAATCAGTGACTTGATGACCAAAATCATACGCATGTCTGTGGCAAAGATGGCTGCAGGTTGTCTTCTCTTCTTAGAATTGTCTTGTGAGCTTTTATGATGTTTGTTTTCTCCTTCCAGACTAACGATTTGCATTTAATCCCTCAGTGAAATATCTGTTCAGACTTGACTGGCTCTGCACGCGCATGAGAAGAAAAGAAATAAGGGAAATTCTTCACAAAGAATGTGACCGAGACGGTGACAAGACACGGTGGCATTATCGCATGCTTGCTGCTGCGTCCAGCGTGAAACAACACTCAACAATTTCCAACAACGCCGGCCAGATCCATCATCTTCGTGTCACATCTTCATGTGAGCCCGGACCCGGGCGGCCGGGTGATGAATGTCTCCTGTGCGCTCGTCTGTTCTTCGTCCTCTTGGGCTCACCCCGCCACCCCTCCCCGAACTTCTATTCTGTCCCCGTCTTTGTCGTGCCTTCGTTCCTCTTCCTCCCGAGTAACCGGTAAAAATAGAGCTTCATAAATCATGCATCTTCTCTCACAGCCCAGCGAATGAGCGGCAGAAAGAGAGGGAATGGAAACGACTGTGTAATGTTCAGAGTGAGATATACAGAGTGAGGTGGATGACATCAAACTCGGAGAGAAGGCTGGAAAGTTGACAGGGGGATAGATCAGAGCTGCGGGGCTCTTGGCTGCCCTCTCTCTTCTCTCTGAACATAGGTTGATTCATGGTGGTGTTATGCCAAGAGGTAGAAATGAGCATTAACATGCTGGGGGAGAGGACCGTCAGACTTATGATTGCCACCGAGCTAGCGGAGTTCACGTTTTAAAGTGTTCACAGATGAGCCACAACTCTCACTTCGGTGCAGTCAATCCGTCTATCGCTTGAAGTAACGACAGTTCCCTTAAGGGCAGGTCAAGTGAGAGACTTTAAATAACAAGAAACGAGCAAACAAGCTGCTGTGAGAGGATCTTCTCTTCTCTGAATGTTTTCAAGGATACAAGAGAGGTCGTTATTTCTTTGAGACAACCAAGTCTGCTTGTCAAAGTTGGGCGTATTAAGTGCTTATTCAAAAATACTGTATATTAGGGAAATAATGGATGATACAGATGATCACTTGCATTTTTTGTTCATAGTTTGATTATCCCTGTGACTTCTTGAATTAATTTAACATCATTTGAAATGTTACTTAACGCTCTCCGATCATGGAGTAAAAATTACCCACGACCAGCCTTTTCCACTCAACATGGATCGGACGTCCATCTCAGCAGCTTCTAAGTTAATTTATAAATTCACTTAAAAAGCTGCCTTTGATGGCGATTAAGAATAAAAATAATAATGGTAAATAAACACATTACATCTAGTGAACATATTATCGAAAGGCGTCTGGTTTCTGTATAAGGGCCCATATTTTAGTGTCCATGACACCCTGCATCCCTCAGACAACATTAAAACAATATTTACCCAGGCAACCAAAGTAATACTGTGCTTAAGTAGTTGTTCCAAAGTCACATTATGGCAGAAAAAAATGATTCCGTAGCGTATTATCAAATTTGATCCTGATACTGTAATGTAAAAAAAACTACTTCCAGCATATTCATTCATTTATTTTCCACATTGTCTCTCCTCACAAGGGTCGCTGGGGGTGCAGGATCTGGCCAACTAAGGACAACAGGCGAGGGACACCCCAAAGGAGACGGACAACTATACATGCTTACGCTCATATTCATACCAAAGGGCAATTTAGTACCCACAGAAAACCCACACAAGCACGGGGAAAACATGGAATACCAATAGTAGTTGCTCCAAAGTGACATTATGGCAGAGAAAACGATTACGAGCTCTGGTGTCAAAGTGGCGGCCCGGGGGCCAAATCTGGCCCGCCGCATCATTTTGTGTGGCCCGGGAAAGTAAATCATGAGTGCCGACTTTCTGTTTTAGGATCAAATTAAAATGAAGAGTATAGATGTATATTACATTTCCTGATTTTCCTCCTTTTAAATCAATAATTGTAATTTTTTAATAATTTTTTTCTGTCTTTTTAGTTCAAAAATCATTTTGTAAAATCTAAAAAAATATAAAAAAGCTAAAATAAACATTGTTTTAGATCTATAAAAACTGAATATTCAGGTCTTTTAATCCAGTTCTTTTAATCCATTTATTTAAAAAAATCTAAAATGGTCCGGCCCACATGAAATCTAGTTGACGTTAACGCGGCCTGTGAACCAACCCGAGTCTGACACCCCTGACGTAGACTATTATCAAATTTGATCCTGATACTGTAATGTAAAAAAACTAGTTCCAGCATATTCCTTCATTTATAGTCCACATTGCATCTCCTTACAAGGGTTGCTGGGGGTGCAGGAGCTGGCCAACTAAGGACACCAGGCGAGGGACACCCCAAATTTGTGGCCAATCAATCACAGGGCACAAGGAGACAGACAACCATTCATGCTTATGCTCACATTCATACCAAGGGGCAATTTAGTACCCGGAGAAAATCCACACAAGCCTGGGGAAAACATGTAAAAGGCAGACTACACATGAGACTGGTCAGCCGTAGGGCACACAGAGCGACAGATGACCATTCGCTCTCACAATCATACCGCCAGCGGGAATCGAGCCCGCACCTGGCTGTCCTGAAGTCAGGCGAGTGAACCACTACACCATCAGGTGGCACATAGTCGAAGTTATTAAGTATTTTATTCTCCAGTGACATTTTATCATTAAATAAACAATGCCGCTGTCCTTCAATGACACCCCTGAGCTAGGGGTGTCTGAGCAAGATTACATTGGAACACAAACCCACCCAGACACACAAACACGACCTTGTCACAAAGCAGAGCAACACACTGACTTCGGAGCTATAATCCTATAAAGTGAAACTAGTCTGAGCCGTGAACACATTTTAAAGTCATCCGTGGTGACTGGAACAGCAATGCTATTTAATTTTAAACAGCAATCCTGCACACAGAGTGGCAAAGAGCATCAGCGATTTGTGGATTCCAAGTAAGTGAGGTCAACCTGTGAATTAATAAATGATAGCTTGTGAGTGGAAACCCAGTCACTGTGGGGATTCTGGGTGTGAGAGTGAAAAGTTCACCAGATATACAAGACCAAACACACATCCGGTTCTGTAACTGTGGCAACAAAAAACAAAAGTGCTTTCATATTTAATGAGCTCTTCTCCCTGACTTCACTTGTGCGTCTCGAACTGAACTGACGCTTTTATTGCAGTAGGAACCACACATAATGGGTCATGGCAATTGGGAGGACTTTTACTGCCGGAATAAAAGAAACGCATGCTAAAATAATGTTCACTGACTCTTCTGTTTTACGTTCGCTTTATGACTCGGGAGATGTTTTTAAAGCCGTTAATATATTCGCAAAAATACAAGGTTCACCTGGAGTTTTTAGCTGCAGTTTTTTTTAAAGTCTCTCAATTACAAAATTAAAAATAATATATATACATGAATTGACAGAAATATTTGCATTTTTTTTATTATTCTGCGTGACCTAATATAAATTTGTGGACATAATTCAACTGCTTTAAAAGATGTATTACTTAGCTACTATTTTTATTAATGCAAAATGCTGAACTCACACTGAAACACTACATTTTGATCATTTTCGTCTCATTTAATCAAAATTATTGAGAGATCCAACATTTTGCATCAATTTTTGATATCCCTACAGTATTACACTTTAAATTATTTTGGAAGACTAAAATATTTTAAAGACAGATACGATTCTTTCTCTGATGAATGAATACATGAAAGCCTAAATGTATGCATATCGTGACGGATAGTTATTTTTGCACTGGGAAATACGTATATATTAAGTATTCATTACGTCTTATAGTGTCTTCCATTATTGATGAACTAACATCATGCAATCAAAGGAAGAAGATTGCAAACACAGGAGGGTTCAACTCAAGATTCAATTCCAGGACCTACGCTGTCCTGTAAATTTGTGTGCATAACATTTTCACCTTGGGAGAAAATGTGCAATTTCTAAGGAGACTTGGCATGGGTAACAATTAAAATAAAGAGAAAGGTGAGCTCTTTTTTGTACTCCAATAAAAGGGTCTATCTACCTCACAGTCATCGAAAGTGACAGTAAAAATGATTGTTTCCCTTATAAAATTCAGCGCCGTTAATTCCAACTTAATTGTATTGTGCGGTTTCTGGACAGAGTGTGTGCGACTCACCACAGTATTGAGACGACTGCGAGCATTTACTGCGTGTTTGATGGCCAGTTTGATCATAGTCGGCAGCCTGAGGACAACAGCCTCCATGTCCTGCTCGCCGCTCATGGCCGCCGCCAACTTCCCCAAGCCGTCCACGTAGGTCTTCCAATGAGGCTGAACTTCGGCCGCTCCTCCCAGGCAGCTGTGCATGACGGCTTGGCAAAAACCTCGGCACACCGGCGGCCTGAGCAAGCCCTGGCAGTGCGGACAGTACCAGAGTTTCATCAAGGCTCGGCCGCAGTCCCGACTGGGTCGCAGGTGGTCGGTGGTATTCACCACCTCGATGCCCAGATTCAACGCCTGGAGAAAGACTCGGGTTGCCAGGAGAGAGCGGGAAAGACGAGTGGTCATCAATTTCGAATAGGGGCCGAATGCGCCGGAGTCCTTCCAGGCTTCTCGAACACACTCCTCAGACATTGACCCGCTACCCCCGAGCAGACGGCGATATGTGGTGTGAAAGAGGCGACCGTTGACCAGCGTCACCATGTTGTCCACTGTGGTGTCCGAGCCCAGGATGTAAAGCGACATGTCCAGAAACAGCTGACCGACAGAACTTTGGGCAGAGCCACCAAGTGCGGGGAACTCTGATTTGAGCATGGCCAGCGTGGCGTTACGGCCGTGACGAAGCACCAGGTCGAAAGCCTCTGCAAGATAGAAAGAAAACAAATATTCAATGTAAACAGTGAGCTTTTCAAAACATGTGATGGTGACACGCATTGGATTGGATTGGATAACTTTATTCATCCCGTATTCGGGAAATTTCATTGTGACAGAGCATTATTCAGAAATAACGTTTTTCCACAAATACATTCAAGAATTATATAATTTAAATGAGGTAACTTGACTTTCTCTGGTCCTGACACAAGAATAACAATGCGCATAGGATACTGAACTATTGCTGAGGAACTTTTCATTTTAAATATCTTTAAAATATATTAGATATATTATCTTATAAGATATAATATGTTGTGTCCATTTCCTTGCTGTTGGGGTTAACATGATTATTGTTCTATTTTATGTGGAATATCTGGAATTAATCCTGGTGGCTAACATGAACTTCCTGAAAAAAATAAGTCCGCTTTCTCCACTTCACAGAAATTATTTAAATATCGGCTCTAGTAAAAATAGCTAAAATATCATGGAAAAAATTCACTTTGAATTGAAAACTATCAGTCTGGATGGGTTAAAAAGACAATAATAAGGCTTCAGGACCACTGTGTGAGATGTTATCACAAATGGAAAAAAGAAGAAACATGAGTAAACCATCCTAGAAGTTGCCGGCTTCCCGTGGCATCTCCACTTTGACTACTCAAAAGAACAACTTGTTTGAAAACTATGCTTCAAAAGGCCGTTCAAGCTCATAAACCCAGCAGTCTGACTGTATCAGAACAATTCTGCCAAAATATCCTCCTGACTACCAGGAAAAAAAATGTTGTCCAATCACATTTATTTTGAAATCCACAATCTATGTGAAGTAATTGGAATACTGCAAAAGAAATTTGGTATCATTGGAAAGTTCTGAATCTCCTCTGTCGAGCACAAAATGAGTTAATACAATTGGGTGCACTGAGTGGGAGATATTTAGGTTTACAAATGTCCTCTAGAGAGGACAAATTTGAACTACTGGTAGTCAGTACTTCAAGTGAGATGGGAGAAAGAAAAAAGAAATACCCATAGGTAGCTCGACCAATTATTCGGTCTAGGGGGAACTACTTTTGCACACAGTGACAGATAGCCTTGAATATCACCGTTTGTGTGCACACCGTCAGACGGGTAGCCATGAAGAATGCAGTAGCCGGGGTTCCAAGGAGGGAAAATAATCCGTGGCATTCTGAAGCTCAAAGAGTCCAACGTCTTATCTCCAAGGTGGCACAGGAGGTGGGAACTACTGTCAATGCAGCCAGAAGCCATAGTAAGAAAGGACAATAACAGCAGGGATTTAGAGTACTAGTGCTGAACTTCTGAGCTGAAAGTCAGTGTAATGAAGCTTTGCCTAGGAGAGAGGCAAGTGGCGCTGATGTTAAAACCCCACGGTTCACTGCACCTCCATTTTGAACAATAATTTCATCCCATGTAGGAAAAGGTTTGAACAGAATGCCATTTCATCTGTTTGTAAATATCTGATTTCATTGGAGTTTTTATTGACAACTATTTTACTGGTCTATAAATTATAAGTTATAAGGTGGTTCAAATCCTTGTTTTTTGCACTAGCATATTTTAAGCAAATAACCTCTTATTCATTTATTTTGGTTACCTACATCCCTCCCCCCAAAGGCAGTAAACTACTACATGCTTTTTCTTGTTTGTTTTATTTTTTTAATTAGAATTGTCATCTGACAAATGTTTTAAAATGTATTGAGTTTACTTTTTGTAATATGCAGTACATTAAATATTAAAAGCAAGTAGAGAAAAGTAAATATTTAAAGGTTTAAAATCCAAAAACGGCAAATATTCTTTTAATTATTTTAATTAAAAAAGCTTTATAATTTTTATATCTTGAAAAAAGGTGGAAAGTATTCTAATCTTTTGAAAATATTTTTGGATTTTCTGCCCAAAAAATGTGGCTTGGAGCACAAGTTTGAAACCTGTAAACTAAACCATAAGCATAATTATGATTATACACTCCCCAACCCCCAAAGCAATATATAGCTTGTATTTCAAAATATATCAATTAAATTAAAAAAATAATAATTTAAATCTCCAACACAATTGTAATGAGTAGTTTTTATGACACCATTTTGTGCACAGATTGGTGATTAATGGTTGAATTTTGGTGCACTAGTTATGACATCCTATTATATTACTATTCAATCGATAGGTCACGAGGAATAATTCTGCTGACATTTCAAAGGCAAGATATTGAGCATGGTCTTAATTAAAGGTCTCTGATGACGGTCTTTGGTAATAACACACGACACATCTATTTTAAACATTGCCTTTTCACTAACGGGCCAATGCATATCTTCATCTTTCATTACCATGGTAATGCGGACGGAGCTTGTAAACTAAGAAAATAACTAGATAGTTACTGTTGAATAGCTCAAATTGTGATATTACTTTGTTGGAATACAATACTAAAAAGGTGAGCCTGGCATCAAATATTAGTAAAAAAAATATATAACTTTTGATTCTAAATTATCTGAAGATGTGAATACAAAGTGCTCGCATGCAACCCCTGGAAAGGATATGCATTGGAGAAAATGAATTAACGATCAAATACGATTTTGATTTGCGTTTGCGTGGTTCTGCTTCGCATTGTTAGTCTTACTGCCGTAATGTTATACGTACACACCATAAATAATAACTCACTCTTTCATCGACTTCTCTCAAAGAGATTATGCATGCTGTTTGCGCTTCAAAAAAGCTTTGCAAGGTAAGTAAGGTGTGAGACGATTATTAAACAGATTTCTATTGATGATTGAATGATCAATTAGATGTTAGCTAACGGTGCAATTCAATAGGCTTTCATCCTGTAGTTATTGCGATAACATCCTACTTCAGGGGGAAGGCGTAAACTTTGTTATCGCTCCCTGTGCAGCAGAACTGTTTGATTAAGTAGTTTAAAGAGTAATAAGTAGCACGGTTAATGTTGTTTCTCATTTTTAGACTCAGTTCTAATACTTTCCTTGTGATCCCTGGAGGGGTGAGGTCAAAACAAGATGTGCATCCAACTTAAGTAAATAGAAAGCATCTATCTTTTGTGACATTTAGTTGTTTTTCTTCTTTAACTGCTACCTTTAATATCGCTTTCACCACAAAGAGCCCATCCACTTTGTATAATGCATAAGAGAAAGACTAGAGGGCTTGTGATAAATGCAATTCAAAGACTGGAAGTAGGCAGGGTCATTGTAAGAAGCACCGCAAGCCCATTTCCTGCGCATGCTGCTGTTTTCTCGACTGTCGGTGAAAGGATTTGTGAGATCAGGTGTCCTCTAATGGAGAGAGAGCCAGTATGTCAGAAACCTGTGACATTCTGGATGTGACTGTAGGGGGGGTTGAGAAGAGACATTAGCAGACGAGTAGCACCACAGATGGATAGCTACGGGGACACAATTAGTATTTTCAGTAACATTTACTTTGTCAGTGTCACAGATGGAGGAGGCAAGCTGGCTGACGATTTGTCCGCTGAGATTGGGTCTTTGCACAGACGCGCAAAAGGAGGAGCAAAATTGAAATCTCTTTGCCTCGTTCCTGCCAGCCTGTCCCATTTGACCAAAGATGAAGATTTTTGGAACTGCTGCCAAATGTTGACATGACCGGGCACTATGAGAGGACAGGTAACTGGAGCATAGACGGCGCCATGGGGAGGAAAGGACAAAAACAGGCTGGACAGAATGCAGCTTTAAGGCGTTATAATTCATGCTCATACCATAATTAACCAGAATCTGGCTCTCCAGGTTTATTTGAAGACGGAATTATTACACTGTCTTGGCTAAAGAAAAAGGGGTTTTAACCTTTAATAGGGCAAGTAACTATTCAACTTGCCTATTACTTATTTATTTAAAAATAATTATTGGGTTTTTTTCTATTACATTTAATATTTTCTAATAAAGAAAACAATTGAAAAAATAACAAAACCAAAATTAATACAATTAAAATGAACACAAGGGAAGCACGTGAGATGAGTGGTTAGCATGTCCGCCTCACAGTGCTGAGATCAACAGTTCAATCCAACTTTCCTGTGTGGAGTTTGCATGGGTTTTTTCCGGGTACTCCGGTTTCCTCCCACATCCCACAAAAATATATAAAAAAAGCTAAAATAAACATTGTTTTAGATCTATAAAAAAACTGAATATTCAGGGCTTTTAATCCAGTTCTTTTAATCTATTCATAAAAAAATAAGTATATTATAATAAATATTATATCTAAAATGGTCCGGCCCACGTGAAATCAAGTTGAAAACGCGAAAGCGGTCCGCGAAATAACCCGAGTCTGACACCCCTGCTCTATTGCCTTCAATAACACTAAGTTGTTTTTTTCATAGTATTAAAGAGAAAAATAGTGGCCTATTGAGAGTGAAACGATTGGTGAACAAATTCCCTAAAAGAATATACTATATATTACATGATTCTGAGACAAATACTTATATTTCCATTTCAACCTAAGGTGTTGTCATCGCCACAGGAACCAACCGGATCCCACTTATTAAAAACAACTTCATACTTAATAAGATCAGAGCATTACATCAGGTCCCTCAAAGTCCTATAGAGGTTACTGACTCTCAGAGAGAATACTACCAGGGTTATATTTCAATTAGGTTAGCATATCACCAGTCAGATCTTCTTTCCTAGCTTGCCATGTCATTCCCCAAAGTCTGCCTTCAAGCTTTTGCGCATTAAGATGATTTAATGCCAAGACATGCCTTTGTTGGCATTAATAAATGTGTAATTGACATACAACAGTCTTTTTATCTAATCTATGAATGCTCTGTCATTGGATATGTTCAATGTCCATGAAGCCATCAGAGTGCAAATCAAATAAATCAGCTTTGGGGCTGAAAGCAGACATGACTGGCTGACCACTGACTGTGGTTGTCTGCAATGGCAGACACGCTCTGAAATGCCTCATCCATCTTTGAGCCATTCTCCCATTATCCACATGTGAGAAAAACATCAATAAATTACCACAACAATGAGACGAATCCATTTGGCTGATGGAGTGTCACCTCTAGATGCCATAGAGAGCCATGTAATAGCCGCAACCACCTGGTCCCGGTGAGAAAAGACTACATATGCAAGCTTCGCAAGAAGGACTGCCAGTGAAATTTGGAAGTATAAAATGCACAACTGTGTCTTGCTTTTGTGAGATTTTTCCCGTTTGTTGTTGTTGATGTTCTGTTGACAAATACCACCACAGAAATGACGACAAATAGGACGACAACCAAAGAAGTTGAAACGGAAGCGGATTTTTGTAAATTTCCGGGATGACACGCTGTTAATTTGAAAGTTTTGCATTAAAATCCAATCACTACATTTTACACCAAAGCGGATTTGTACCACTTAAAAAAAATAGAGCACCACTATATGTGAAGAGACTTTCAGGCACTGCCTCTGCAATCTTTTTGACCGAAACTCAGCTTTGAAGTTAAGGGTAATGGTTTTTACCGTTTCCAGCAGTTAACTTTTACGACTTATGGATGCCAAAACATTAGTTATAGATGACCTGTGTTGTGACGATCAAAGTTTTTGTGTTTCAGTACCTTTTTAATTTTTGTTATTTCCGAAAGGGGACATTGGCATTTTATAGCCTATAATGCAACAGCAGTTTTTGCACAGGATTAAGTGCTTGAGTTGTGAAAAGGTCTTTAAAACTTGAAGCGACCTAACTTTATTTCATGAGTTTAATGTGCGAGTAAAAATATGCAGACTGATGGGAGGATTTCCATCCAATTTTAATAGTGCTTGTCCTCATTAGGCCAAACTACGTAGTGTGAATGCAATATCGTCATATTAACATGAATTAACAAAGCAGTATAAAATATATGGTTCTGGAATATGTGCAGAAGTCTAAGTGGACAACCAATGAAGTGGTGTGTGGTGTAAATTAGTATTCTGAAACACACACACACGCTTCCCGACAGAATTTGCAAAGCAATTTTATGAGCCTGACTGCCACAGAAGCAGATGTGCTTCATTGACTGTAAACAATATGCAGTTTATCTAGTCATATTTTTCTCAGCTGCCCCAGAACAACCTGCTCCAGGTAATCTGAGAGCTGATTGCTTGACAAGCTGTTCTCGTGGGACGGGGTCCGGGCACCCGTGGCATTATATGGTGCCGAATGGTAGTCAGACGGGAGGAACCAAAGCAGAATCGGGTGGGCTGATTCCTGGAATCATGCTGGTAGGATGCTGGGAAGGCCCAGATAGCATCACAAGTCAAGCGTGAGGACAGCAGGATGGAAATGAGATTTGTATTATGTTACTCCATCTGTCCTTCAAGGTAAACATTCGCCAGTAAACATCGTGTGTGCACACACATTCGCATCTTATCGCGAAAAGCGCAACGGTAGACAGGTGGCCACGGCATGAAAGTGCATTTGGCACACCGTAGTGTGAAAGCTAGTAGTAACGCAAGTGGAAAAATCATGCGAGACAGTCACAGACAAGAAGTTCCTCCTTTTCTTTCATAAAAAAAGTTGGAAATTGCTCCTTTCCAAAATGAAATTACTGGCAGTGGAGCTTCAAACCGCCAATTGTAGTCTTCAGAATCCTAAATTTCCTCATAGAAAATACTCTAAGTTTATTAACTGTCACGTTTGGGGGAGAAAAAACTGTTTCCTTAAACTAAATGTGTTTTTTTGGGAGCCAAATGCACATTCTTGGGCTAACATTGCTTCATCAACAACAATTATTATACAACTATGTGGCAATAAAGCTTTACTTTTTGTATATCTAGCTAGCTAATTCCCAATTGGGTGTGTATAAGACTTTGCCATCAATCTCAGTAAGTAAAACATTAATGTATTAGTGTAATTTTGTAAATGTAAAAACAGCATCTACATCAAGGTAAAAAAAATGAAAGAAAATATAGGACAAACAGATGTCTACTTTGGAAGAACTCCTGTTTCTGTACATATATGAATAGATCACTATACATCATTTGGAACCTAAAAAATCAGTCAGAAAATGAGCTCCACTTGTTCAGTGGTCTCTGTTTCACTTCCACCCAGTGGCTTCACTGGTTTTCTCATCCACACACAACCAAAAAAACAGCAAAAAATAGTCTTACTGAAGTGATGAGGTCCAGTGAGACGTTCAAACCTACATGACTCAACTATTACAGCAATTTTCATAGTAGACATGTTTGCGGGAACCGATCATTATTATTTTTTGCCTGATACAAAATAGACCGGGCTGCATCTTCTTTTCCAATCCTTCTCACTTTCACTATCGACTCTGGTGGCCTGCGGTGCTCACCTAGGTCAAAAGGGCCGACATGCAGGCTCCATCAGAGGATGGGCGACTGCTGTGTAGAGGACACAGTGGGTAGAGAGAACGCAAGGACGTAACAACACAGCAAAGAGCCAGTGGGAAGAAGAAACCTTGAGTAGGGCTTTCAAGCTGTATTCAAAGGCAGCAAGAGTAAAGGAGTACCAGAACTACAAGAAGCTGCAGGCAACTCTTGGCTCAATTCAACCATGCTAACAGTGTGAAAACTCAGTCAAGGCAATTTTGTCACTTTTGAAATTGATGGTGAATTAACATGGTGATATAATCATTTACAAAGTGAAGTAACAAAGTATTGTGTTTGTAAATTGAGTGCTTTAAATTTCTATTTTTGCAAAGGCTTTTCACGTTTACCCCTTAAATTTATAGATACAGTGGTACCTCGGCGACATGCTCGAGATACGATGAAAATTTTCGATCGAATAATTAGCCCTAGATACGATCAAAATTTTGAGATGCGACCAAGCCAGGTGGCCATGGCCATCTTTTTTGCGTCTCTTTCGTGTATAAAATATATCTACGAGCACTGGGCTGCACATGATGAACTCGTTGTAATGGATGATATCATGTCGCTTGGAAATTCCTTGGGGCTGGAGGTTAACGAGGCAGATGTGAATGACCTAATCGCCGAGCACCACGAAGAACTCATGACACAGGATTTATTTGAACTCCATGAGAGTGAACATTTGTTGCCGGAACTCAGTAGCGAGGAAGAGGTGGAAGAGGCGGGGCGCCTGGCTACAAAAGATATCAAAGACATGCTCGCGAAGTGGCAAGAGTTTTCGGATTTTGTAGAAAAGAGGCACCCTGACAAGCTGGTAAGTGGTCGCGCGTTATCGTATTGTGATGACATTTGTGCGCGTAATTTTCGAAATATTTTGAAGGGGAGGCAAAAACAAACTCTCTCTTGATGCGTTCGTTTTGAAGACTCCGGCTGAACGTGCGGGTGGAGTCAACCCGTCACAAAGGGAAAAAAGATTAAAACAAAATTAGAATTCAGTTTTGTGTGAAGTTACATTAAACGTTGAGTGTCTGTATATATTTAACCAAGTTCATTTAAATTTGTTTGTTCGAGTGTGTTGCCGTGGATAAAGTCCCCCCGAAAAACCGTGTCAACCACAGAACTGTGATATGATCCAAAACCATACGTTTCACTGTTGTTACACGCAAACGCAGCAGACGATGATTTTCCAGGGTTGGTGCATTTAAAAAGGCTTGCCTAAACCACTCCAATTGAAGCATTCTAACACCAAACATAATGAACAACTTATCTCAAGTGCTCCACTCCAAATGAAGTAGACATGCTCTCTTCATCCAATGAGACACTCTGAGGCAGTCCAGTGGCATTAAAAGAATGATCCGCGAGAATACATTTGCAAAGAAATTAATTTCTCAGACCATGAGGGTGCTTTGACATTTCATAAAGTGTTTGAAGATTATATCTTTTTTTTCAAGTGTGGTGTGGAGGAAATACAATAAAAAGCTGAAACACTCAAAGTTGAGAAAAGGGGCTACAGGGACATGCTTTTTTTCAGTTTTTCAAACAGATGGGTTCCACAGTCTGAGTGAGAGGAACGTGAACGTGATGAGAAGAGAAATAGAAGCGTCTCAGATAGCTGCCGCCTCTGTTATATACACCAAGGAGGTTATGTTCTCATCACTCCCTTCCTATGTCATTAAACTGTCACATAAACTGCTGCCGTGGGGCACACACTAATGAATAAAACCCCCCAACACATTTTGTTGACTTTAAACACTCTCCCTTATCATTATTCTTTTAAGTAATCACAGAGTTTAGCAGCTCCCTCTCTTTAATTTCCTCTTTCTATCCGTGTAAATGTGAATGCAAAAGGAGAGACGATATCTATTCTGACGTAATATGGCTCCTTAAAGCCAATCTGTTTTAATTGGAACTGAATTTGGCTGCAAAATCAACGACTACCTGCTCTAATGAGCTGTTAATTAATTGTGCAGTGTTTTTAGTACACTTATTTTCCAAGTCTAAAATTCCTTGTGCTTTTTACATGTCTGGTCTTATTGTTAAAAGCATAAGAAAAAAGGCATGAGCAAGTTTTACTTGGTTCTTTAATAGCTGAGTCGAATTTGATCAAAGATTATTACACTTCCTCTAAGTTTAAATTATTAATGGCTGATTAATAGCAGCCACGTGAGGACTTCTTGCAAATGCATGTAGTCAGATTACATTAGTAGACGCTCACATTAGTCTGAATCCAAAGGCTCATGTATGATGTCATGAAACGAATGAGTTCTCATGGGTTCACGAAAACGAATTAATTTATCAGTGAAGGGAGAAGCATGATGAAATCCATGATCTTGGGCATCCGTCCTTTAAAAAGCGCGACTGTGACATCATATAACACAGATGTACTTTTACTTCATAGAAAAAGAAGAGAAGGCAGCTGTCTAAGTAACATAAGAATGAATGTGAAACGGAAAGAAGTCGAGCAGTTGGCTTCGGGAGCAACACTTCAGAAAAAAGATGGCACACTGAACTGGAACTGAAAGAATTCTTCATGTTGAGCACAAATTGTGCCTGGAACTAAAGAAGGGGAAAAAAGAATGCCTTACTCAAATCACACCAAATCAATATTTCCCCTTTAAGTACTGCGAAAGTTTGAAACTGGCCACCTAAAGTACATCACGTGTGTCGGCATTTTATGTTGAAATTCAAATTGTAGAAGATTCATTCATTCATTCATTCATTCATTCATCTTCCTTGCCACGCATCCTTGTGAGGGTTAGGGGGAGCCTACCCCCAGCTGACTTCAGGCGAAATGAAGACTATACCCTGGACTGGTCGCCAATCAGCCTTTGGGTACACAGAGAGACAGATCTTTAATAATTTATACATTCTTTCATTTTTTTGTACTGTTTATCCTCACAAGGGTTGTGGGGGGTGCTGGAGACTATGCCAGCCAACTATGGGTAGCAGGCGGGGGACACCCTGAATTGGTGGCTAGCCAACCGCAAGGCACAAGGAGACAAAGGACAACCATTCATGCTCACACTCACACTTAGGGCCAATTTAGAGTGTTCAATTAGCCTACCCTGAATGTTTTTGGGATGTGGGAGGAAACTGGAGTACCCGGAAAAATCGACACAAGCCCAGAGAGAAGATGCAAATCGTTTGTTTTTGGTTAAAAAAATTTTTTTTAAAAATCTAAAAAATAAAGAAAGAAAACTGAATATATCCAATTTTCCTGTCTATTTTTTTTAGATAAAAGAATTTTAAAAATATTTCTTAAAATACATTTTCTGTCTTTCTTTGAATGAACAACAAAGGATTAAAAGATAAATATTTAATATGTTTAACAATTAAAAATGAAAATTAATGTTTAATTTCTAAGAAAAAAAAGTTCAAATAAACATGTTATTTCTAAAAAGGTTTTAACCTTTTTTTAAATCCAAAACTATATATTTTTTCAATTATAAAATTTAGAAAAGTGTGCTACTCAGAGGCTCAAAACTTTGGAAAAATTTTAAAGTCTATAAATGAACAAAATGTGGCTCACGACAAAAGAATGAGTTTGACACCGTTGCATTGTATTATATTTCTGGAGTGCAACCTAACAGGAGAGGCATCAAAGCTAATGTGAGTACTGAGTGTATTTGACAACAAGCATGTTTAGAGCTTACTTCATAAGAACTCTCTTGTGTAACAATCAATTAGAAGCTAAACTCTGACATGATCCTGTCATTAAACACGCTAATAGCGTGAAAGTACATCAGACACAGAGTAATAAGACGCAGATTGCCGAGCTGCACCTGCTGCAAACATTAGAGGATATTAGTCTGTGACTGACACGTGATGCCAAAACAGACTGCAAGAGGAGCAGAAGGAGCATCTGTGCTGGACAATCTTTTTTGGGGTGGCTTTTTTTTTGCAAGTCAGGTTGCAAACAAATTATGTATAAATACATCCAATAATGGTACCACATTGGTTAGCGAGGGTCGGCCTCAAAGGTTCTGATCGTCCTGTGAGGAGTTTGCATGTTCTTTCTGGGCCTCCGTGGGTTTTCTCCGGGTACTCTGGTTTCCTCCAACATCCCAAAAACATGCAGGGTAGGCTGAATGAAGACTCAAAATTTCCCATAGGTATGAGTGTGTACGTGAATGGTTGTCCGTCTTATTTTGCCCAGCGATTGTTTGGCCACTACTTCAGGGCCCCCCCGCCTGGTGGCCATAGTTGGCTGGGATAGGCTCCAGCATCCCTTGCGACCCTTGTGATGATATGCAGTGCAGAAAATGAATGAATAAATCCAATAATCCAATGTGACAAATTGACCTTTTTTTGCTGTCACATTTCCATGTTCTGCTTCTTTTTTTTTGCAATGTCCTAATAGCTTTGGATAGAACAATTGCTTTCAGCCCTTCAAATCAAAATTGATTGGATGTATATTTCTGTCAACAGTAGCCAATAAATGCATTTAAACCCCCAATCTTTATGACCCAACTCAGATCCTCTGAATAGGATCTGCCCCAATTTCCGATAACATCCCTCCCCGTTTCTTAGTGGTTCCAGCGATTGAGACATGAAACTTTAAGTGATCAAAATCCATTTTGCCAATAAAAAGTGGATCACATTCCGATTAAAAAAAAACGTCATCCATTTACCAGGGTTCCCCTCTGCCAATATTTTTCGAAAGGAAAATGTCCTTAACGCTTGTGATCATCTTGAACATAATGCAACATGACGACGTTGCTGGTGACTGTGGCACCAAACCAAGAGTTGACAGTGCCTCTGCTGTCACCTCCTACGAGCACAACAGATGTCCTTGGATTTGAGAAATCCACCAGTTTAGGAGACAACGGCTCAACTAATGAATAAGGATTTGTGAATTGAAGGCACTCATTTTTACCAAACTCGCTAAGCAAAATTGCTGCCATACAACAAACTCAAACATGTTTATCAAAAATCCGCAAAACAAAAAACCAAATGTCTTAATGTTGCACCAAAATGCCCAGAAATGCAATAGGCACACCAACACTATGACTGCACAAAGAGCAACAAACATCAAAATGCCTTTTAAAACCCTTTTACGGGGTGTTTCAATGCTCGGCGTACCAAGTCGTAATTACTGAAGATTTTCATTACAGGATGCAGCATAATCTCCCTTTCGAATTGAACGAATTCATCTGGGGTAGATGTTTCTGTACAATTTACTGTGACAGGAAGGATCAGGATTAGCAAACAAGAGCAGGGCAAAAAAAAGTGTAATATAAAATTGGGAAAATTCTGCTGTATTCATGGAGTTAATAGAGCTGTCACTGGTGGCTTTTGATCCCTTTACAGTAATACCTTGACATACAAGTGCCCCGCTCGACATACGAGGAATTTGAGATACGAGTAAAATTCCGAGCAAATATTTGCCTTGAGATACGACACAATTTTTGTGATACAAGCATATGAGACAGTCAGGTAGCCAAGACGAGAGGGGCTGCTAATGATTTCAGCCGCACTGTCTTTCTCGCCGCAACTCCCTCATGTAAAGATCCCTCCCTACAAGTACTGGGCGGATCGTTGCATTTTTTACAAAAATATGCGAGTGGTGTATGCATGGTGGAGCTTGCTCGCCAATACGAGAGGAGTACTTCCCGGACAAGTTGGCAAGTGGTCATGCGTTATCCTATTGTGAGGACATTTGTGCGTGTCATTTTGGGAATATTTTCAAGGGAAGCCAAAAGCAAACAACCCTCGATAGGTTCCTTTTAAAAACTCAAACTAAAAGTCAGGGTTGTGGCAGGGCAAAAAGAGCCAACCCGGCAGACGAAAGGTAAAAAAAAATTAAAACTAAATTAGAATTAGGTTTAGTGATCGTAATCCAAGTTCATTTAAATTTGTTTATGTTATGTTACGAGCACGTTGCCGTGCAAAAAGTCTCTCTTTCTCTCCCTCTGTACAATGCGGAGTCATTGTACTGAATAATGTCTCTTTTTAGTATTCAACATCATAACCACTAGATAGTTATTAGTTACTCTGTTAGTAGATGGTGAATTAGAACAAATAGAAATGTTTTTCCATTCCAATATCCTGTTTTTTGATGGGTTTTTTTCAGAGGGTGGGAACAAATAAATTTGTATTTAGGTTCATTTCTATGGGAAAAGTTGATTTGAGATATGAGTAAATCGACATACGAGCTAAGTCCTGGAACGCATTAAGCTCGTATCTCAAGGTATTACTGTACTTACCACTCGTGTGAGCTGAATACACACACGTTTTTAAAATGGCTTTATTTTACTATATTGTAATCATTTTAATTTATTGTGGAATAATCAGGATAGTCTACACTGTACCGAGAAGCAGACCACACACACACACACACACATACACACTAAGTCCTTACAGATGAGTTACTGCTGCCCGTTTCCAAAGCAACTAGAGCCAGAAGATCTGAAATCGGGGCTGAATGATAGAAATCCCAGGAGGTGATGATTTTTTTTCCAAAAAAGAGGATGTCAAATCAACCTACCAAAAGTATTTCTTTCACATAGCAGTATGGGAAGAAAGTGCCACTTTCTGGCATCCTGGTGTTTGCGGTATGAATCTAACATAAGTGAAACATAATGAAGGTAATGCAACACCGTTGGACAAATAATCACAAAAGCAGAAATGAAATGGTAATAATTCTTTTTTTTTTGCACTGGATGTCCTCCATTCTTGTGTTTTGTTACATTTTTCTTTGTTTAAATCATTAGAGAAGTCAATAGTGGTTGCCTGAAGCGTTTATAGTGACATTGAGACCTAATAGTATCCCTTGCATTCATTATTAAATCAGGCACAAAGAATGATTTTGAAGGTTATGTTTGTTATTAGTCAACTCATCAGCTAATGTAAAAATGACATTATTGACTGGTATATTTCTTTGTTTTAAATGTTTGTTGAAAATGTGGATTGGAATCAAAACACTATACACTAAGAAAAGTTGGACTAACTATTTTATTCATTCATTCATTTTCTGAACCACTTATCCTCACAAGGGTGGTGGCAACAACAGCAAAAATGAATCCTTTACCTTTTTCTTCCTTTGTCTTTATACATTCTTTCAAATAAAATATATCATGTTTTTATTTTTAAAGTAGAAACTGTATAATTTAGATTCATCCTGCTTTGTTTGTTTTTGCAATATAAATAGAAGCTGGACACAGTGAACACGCCAGCAAACTGAGTAAAAAATCAGCACATTCGCAAAGTTTTATGTCTTCCGAATTGAGGAGCATCCAAAAAGGAGTTGTTTCTCTTTCGAACGGTTGCGCAAGTTGAAATAATTAACGCTTCTTCATTTCGGGTAAGTCAGCACTCACATGAATGTGAGCATTGTTTAGTTTGGTTAGCCAAAGTTTATGGGTAAACAATTTAATTGAATAATGCTGCAGTGTGAAAGCACTCTCCCACCTGCACTATAAATAGGTAAAAGGTAAGAAAATCCCTCGCTCAAAGGGAGGGAATCTAAAAACTCTTTGTTGTTTATGTGCGAGATGAAACACAAACGCCTACGCCGCCTTAGTGACTGAAGTACCCCCACCTCCTACGCTCACTTCTTGCTCAGCGCATCCTCACAAAGCGTCTCATCCCAAACAAAATTCCCTTCTTCAACACACACACATTGATGCCACTGAAGTTGGAAGTGTGTTTTAGTCACCACAACACAACTGAAAACACCTTGACAAGTTCCGGTTTTGATCAAAGGTACACGTGTGCACACGTTTAATTAATTATTCTTGCTCTAACCTTGTGTGCAGGATTGCAGCTTCCCCTATTTTTCACCTGCCAACCCCCAATTCCGTTCTATTTTAATCCATACTTATTCACCTGAGGGGAAATAGATATTTACATTAAAAGAGACTTTAACCGTGAAGTTCAAGGGGGTGACTATATTAATATTTATTGCAAAAGTGCCCTGGAAATGCACCAAGATGAAAAGAAAGTAACTCAGAAACACCCCAAATCAATAGCAAGTGACCAGACATAAACAGGGATGGGCCAAAAAATGCACCACAATCAATAGGACGTGATCTAAAATCATAGGGGGCTCAGAATGAGTTTGTGTTTGATTTATTTAATAAGGGAAAGCACATATTAATTAACATGTTCATATTCATGTTAATGACCATATATGTAAATATATAAGATTGTAGTCGCGGGCTAATTGTATACATGTGCATCTGTGTGTATGTATGCATATGTATATTTATATGTGTATATATATGGATATTTATATATATGTATATATATATATACATATATATACATATATATACATATATATACATATATATACATATATATACATATATATACATACATATATATACATATATATACATATATATATACATATATATACATATATATATACATATATATACATATATATATAAATATATATATATATATTTCAGCAACACGCTTATTTATTTATTCATTTATTTATTAACTTATATATTACATATTTATTTATGTCTAAAATGTATTTTCCTGTGTCTGTATTATCACACTTGCTACTGTGACAGGGAAATTTCCTGAATAAAGTTATCTAATCTAATCTAATATTTAGTTCCTTATGTAGGTTGAAGATAAATGATGACACACACACACAGTGACACACACAAACACACAAGTAGCACAGTTTTAGACAGTGTTATGATCTCAATTTTGTTCGTCTAACAGCTAGGCTTTAAGATGATTGGCAAAGAGGTTCAGAGACGGGAGTTCACGTATGGTAATTGGTATTGAGTTCCAGGTATGTGAGGCACGGACCGAGAAAGTGGTTTGGCTGAATGCACTCTTTTTGAAGTGAACTACACAGTCACCTCTAGAACCAGCCCTTGTTGATGTGTTGGAATTTTTTGGTGCAAAATCTTGCAGTGGAGGAGGAGCTTTGTGATGGAAGATTTTGTAAACCAAGGTTCCATCCGCATATTTAGCAGTATTGTCCCAATTTAGGCATTTGCGTGTTTTTAATATCTGACAGAGGTGGTGCTTTTTGGTTTTCTGTCCAATACGTTCAGAGCTTTCTCATAAATGGTTTCACTTGGTTTTAGTGTTGTTTTTTAAGGCCGATGACCAACAATGGCAATTGCCCCCAAGTCCACAGGAAAGGACAAAAAATTAACAGGACGTCATTATCTTGATAATAATAATAACAATAATTGCTCTTAAATTACTTCCTTTAACATTATTCTACACACGTGCAGTATACTGAGCAGCCTGAAAGCATGCCCTCCCAATTTCTACAAAAAAGCCATTTTCTAGTAGAAAAGTAAAACCGTATTTCCTTTTTCTCTCTACAGATTCAAATCTCTTTTGACCCCTGTGCACCTTCAGAAACACCCCGGCTCCTCTTTTACCTTACAATCTGGACAAACAGGTTTAAATTTTAATGAGGGTCTCAGTCAGAGGGGACCTGGCTCCTTCCATTCACCTTCTCCCACCGCATTGCGCTCACCTTCACTCCCGCCCCAGCCCTCTCTAACTTTCCTAGGCGCAAACCCATTCTTCCTCTTCCCCCACCCAAAGTCACAGTGATGAATGGGCGAGTTCTGCCATCTCCGCGCGCCCACCAGCTAAAGGCAGAGGCCAGCTAACGCGGCTCAGACGCTCCTGGGATCATACGAAGAAAAGACTGTAATTAATCCTGGGGCTGCAGGATGTACCACATGCTTTAAGACATACTGTGTATGCAGTCTGTGTGGCTGCGAAACTCAACACGGTTATATTAAAACATGTGTAGAACTCGGGGTGACGAGTCTCAGAGCACAAGGTTATGTCAGTGTGTGCGTCAGTGGTGAGGCGAACGCCTTAAATAAACATCACTTGGGTACAGACTGGAGCAGCCAGAGGCAGGACATACAAGACTGTCCTTGAACTCCTGGGTCGTAGACACACACACACACAATACATAAGCAATAATGAAGAACATGGCTGGGGAAAGCCACTGCAAAAGTGTGCCAAGGGGTGAAACAATATTCCAGCTCTTTTGTCGGCATCAATCGATTACCAGCCGCATTCTGAGTAATAACGAGGGTCTAGTTGGTCACGGAAATCTGAGACACCATCGCCTCCAAACCCCACATTTCCTTAAACTGCAGCAGAGGGCACTAGTCAACAAAAAACTGTAAGAGGTAAAGCTAGGTGATTTTCCAGGATATTTGCTCCAAAAAGATTTTTGATCCAACTCGGTGATGACCAACAAAATACTAAATCAACATAACCGGATGCAAACTGACTGATTTGTCAAGAGGAGTTCAGTTTGTATTTTTCATTCAGTGTATGAGAACACAATTAAAGTAAGGTGCAAAGATATAGCACATACATTAGAAAAACGAATAAAATACATTTCAAAAAACATTTTGCTTAATATTATTTCACCAAAGAAGACTAAGAAAAATAACATCACAGTAAAACATGTTAATTCAATCATCCATACCACTTATCCTCACAAAGGTCAGGGGGGTCAACTATAGGCAGCAGGCGGGGAACCCCCTGATTTGGTTGCCAGTCAATCGCAGGGCAGAAGGAGACTGCTTTTTTATACCAGCACGGTAACTTTCTCTGGTAAAAAAAAGATGAAAAACTGAGAAAAGCTGCTTTAAGCACACTAAAAAAAACTCACGGAACAGCGGTGTTAGAACTGCGTGACAAACGAGAGTCAAAAGGCACATGGATCAGGAACTCCCCCCAGGTTGGAGAGGTTCCGCCAAGGTCCTGGAAAAAGTGCAAGTCAAAGAGGGGGCTTTTGTTTGGAGGGTCACGCTCATACTCTGGTAGTGGCCACCACAGTGCTAATAGCCAATGAGAGAGCAACACTATCACAGCAATTTCAAAATCAAGGATGCTACAAGAGAATGTTTGAATATTTCAGATCTCATGTTTTGTAACTTAGAATTTCTGATTGTTTTTTGTGCCGAATTTCCCATCCTTAGCAGACGGCGTTTATTTTGTGGGAAGCATTTGAGTTCTGCAAAGGTAATGGTGTGCCTCAGTCTCAAGTCGTTCATTTTCTCTTAATAATGCAGTGCATTTAAAGGCTGAACTAATAATTCCCTAATTGTTTCCCCGCGTTACATATAATTAAAACTTGCACCTAACAGACAAGCAATACTGCTATAATGAACTTAAATCGATTTAACTCATTCACGGTCAATGGCACTGAAACATGATCATGCATCATGCTATGATGTATTGGTTGTCATATACACTTCTGATTCGTTAAGTGTAGAACTAATTAGGGAAAGGGGAGAAAAGGTCATAAATTCAAAATACATCACTTTGATATTATCTCCCAGAAGCCTTGAAGGTAAACTTGGCTGCATAAAAATCTACGTGTGTTCTCCATCATAATTCTATGCTAATTGGGCCAATTTGTTACCCATTTTGACATGTTTAATGATTCGGGGGATGACCGATTATTGTAGCGTACACAAGTGTCCGTGACGTCTAACCAGAGGCGCTGTGCGCTGTGCATCATTAGCGCTGGTCGAGTCAGCATACAAATCATGTCCCTACAGCATCATCGGATAGCTAGGAGGGAGTGAAGGAAATGTATTGGACGCTATACAGATGATATCTTTGAGTGCATGTGGAGAAACTAGTTGATAGGACATCTTAGGAGGATCTAGGCAGGGAAGATGATCTTTAAAATCTCCAGACTACTGAGGGACTGTGCGGTAACCTCAGTCTCAGTCTGCAGAAGGTCCCTTCCTTGTGGACTTCCTGTGTGTGGCTCCAGTTTTTGACCTAGGTCTACAATGTCTTGTGTGTCTTGTGTCTGTCTTACTACTGCAACCAAGAAATTTCCCGAATACGGGATGAAATAAAATTCTAATCTAATCTACAATTAAGCAAAAATGTTGGTTGAAATATAAAAACTTGAACTGTTGGATTTGAATGAAATAACAATAAAAATGTAGCTTCTTTGTTGTATTAAAAGCTGAATCTGCATCCCGCGACCCTTGTGAGGATAAGTGGTTCAGAAAATGAATGAATGAAATTTACTTTTGAACGTGTAAATATTTTTTTCCTATTTTGCCATTTAAAATCAGATGGCGAATTTCTATTCAGGTTTGCTGTGACAAGATTTACTAAGTAAAGGCAGTTCATCAATGTAGTTACAAGAAAGAAATGGAACCTAAGCTTGGAAAATGTGGTTTCATCACGTCTCGTGGGCACAGTTATGGTCGTTGGAGGAATGTCAGTCCAATGTTGTTCTTCCGTTCTGCAGATTTATCTTTGATTTCACAGCTCCGCTCCACGACATTGAAATTGTTCACTGTTTGAAAAACAAACTCAAAGTCTTTTGCATACCATTAAAGCCTTGTGTTTCGTCTCTGCGCCACGGGTGGGTGGCAGACGCTCTTATCAGCTCCTGTGCCACACCCATGTCCTCTGTGACACACCTTCCCCCAGCCCTTTCCCTTCCTTCTGTTCACATTGTGACTTAGTATTGAGTAGTTCTTCCTTTTGCTTCAATATGCAGCGTTTTACTAACTGGTCAGTAACTAACCAAGAGGTGATTGAGACCTGAATATGAATTGGGTTGAATTTTCCAAATACCCCCCACCTGAGCCCTTCAACGACACCCTCAATAATGAGGTTGTTCAAACAAAACAAAGCAATTATACAACTCAAGTTGAGCGATCCAGATCGAGTTTATAGCGGCACAAAAATTCTACCATCTCCCAAATTCAGGTACAAGTAGATGTCGGGCTATAGCCCACATGCAGTGACCCATTTTCCCCCAGAAAGAGGTAGCAATCAGCAACGTAGCCGTTGGGCGCCAGAGGCGGGTGTGCGCTCTCCCAGCGGACACGGCGCTATTACAGCACAGGAAATACAATCATGACAAGTCCAGAGGCTAAATGTAAGATTCAGCAACAGCACAACAGAGGAGTTAGGTCCTTTTAAGTCCAACCGGCACTCCCTACCCATGCTTAAATGTGTTTGAGCTGCTTGAAGATCTGATCAAAGACACTTGTACACCTACTGAGTAGCTGCTGATGCACTCCCTGCGCAGCATCCAGAACAAAAGAATGAAGGAAATTGTGTTTTCTCCTACCGAGAGATATTTTGGGGGGAGATTACCCAGCACGTTTCCAGTATGTAGAGATGACTGAGTTAAATAGAAAGACGGGATGAAAGGAGGAAGGCGAGGAGGGACGAGTTGAGATGAGAGGTCACAGCGAAAGAGGAGAGCAGACTGACAGATATGGAAATGAAGTCAAGGGGGAGACGGAGATACCAAGTTTTCCTTCACTTCCTCTTTGTATTTACCCTTCAAAAAGGAAGAGAGCTGAGCCTAATAAAACATTTATCATTCCAGGAAAGCGCTTTAATGTCTTTGCATTAAAGGTGAGGAAGAGGTGAAAAAAAAGAGACAGAGTAGGAGTGTAATAATGTATATCGTGGTGAAAGGTGTAGCAGTGGCAGGGCATATGAAAACATACAAGAACGAGTCATACGAGAACGTAAGATCATTTAAGACTGAAGATCAGGAGAAATTATTTATCAGAAGACAAGAACATTTTTTATGGTAATTACTCAGGCTTGATTCATGAGGAAGAAACACTCTTATATTAATCTTGATCTTGCACATAAAGTGAGTGTGTGCACAATTAAAATGGAGTTTTGCTTTCCATAAAATACTACTATATCACATTACCTGGAAATTCAGATTAAGTCAAACTCCCACGCTTGATAGTTTTCAGCCTTGTGGTTTGTTTCAACCATGCAGCCATATTCTGTTATGCTGGCTCTTTATACCAAATGTATTTTGTTTCAAATGATTTTGCTACCTTGGTGAAAAGAGAAAAGTTCTGGCCCCGCAGCCTTCATTGCACAGAGCGGCAGGGCAGTGTCGTAACTAGATCGGGCATCACCTGAGGCTTGAACACGACCGTCTGATATACCCAGTCGCCGAGAGCCTTCCCTCGGGTATGACTGGCAGGCTCAGTGGAATGTGGTTAACAGAAAAAGAGCCTCTGTGGCAATGCACAGTAGGCAAGAGAAACAGAGGAACGATAACAAAGAAATATTCAGCGAAAATCAGGTTGGTCAGCATGTTGGTGAGTGTCTGACTGCATCTGGTTTAAATTTGCCTCAGTGGCTTGATGCAGTCTGAAACGCGACCGTACTCTGAATGAAAGATGAACTTTCGACCTTAATGTGTAAACCCTGAAGCTAAAGGCTTCTTTCTCTGTAGAAGTGGATCGACTATGCAAGGTTGACTTTCCATTACTTGTATACAAATAGTTTTGTATCTGGAGTTCCTGTCCAGTGCCCACCCATCAAGTGTGAAATGAATTATTTTCTCAGTACATTTGTGGAATTAATGTGTTAGCGAGACGCTTCAGTGTCAGGTAATGTAAGTAACCGTGGAGCTACATTAACCACCACATACACCTTGTCTCCACTTTTTATGACGACAAAAGCTGGAATGCCGTAATGAGTCGGAAAAAACATGTAGAAATGGGCTTATTTCAGAAGAGTGATAAATATCGGGAGGAAAAAGTGTTATAATCCTTGATCCTTGGGGTATTTGATGAAAGCATGTTCCAGACACATTAACACCACAGTAGATAGTGATAGTATCCGTTTTAACTAGGAATGCTGGTTGTGAAGAATCATGTGTGATTTCCATTGGGAGTCTAAATGGACTGCACGTCTATCGCCTTCAAAAGCAGCCAGTGAGGTATGACATCTGACATCTACTTTAAATTGTAACAAGAAAATGTGTACTTAACTAAAACCATCACATCAGCATGTATAGGTATATGAATATTAGTCAAATTACCAAAATCAATTCACTGTATGTGTTCATTTAAGATATTCTTCAATGTTCACCTATGTATATAGGCATGTAATGCATGTATGTATATAATGTCTCTTATCATAGTTATGCAAAAATGACTTCAGGTAACTCCATCGCCATAAGTTGTGTCAAATAAGAAAGAAATATATAAATAACTAATTAATTAGTGTTGCAACTTTATACTCTGACACAGCTACAGGGAATTATTAGTATCAAGAGAGAAAGTCTTTTTTTTGTAATTTCATGAATATGTATTTCATACTCTATACATACTACAAACAAGATCTCCCTGAATGAATTTTTTCATTTAATTTCAAACAAGTTACATACAACCACGCAGATGCAGTTTAATCAATTTGCAAATAACTTCATCATAACTCCATTTGTTTAATTATGAACATCTTGGAACAAAGTCATGATAAATCCATAGCATAACATTTCAAGTCTGCTCTCTTTTTGGTTGTTCGTCATTGATATTAACCTAAAATATTCCTGTCAGAAATGGTACTGTATTTGACTACTTGCTCTCAACCTTAGCTGAAGAATTGACAAGTTAAAGGTGCTGTAAAGTCATTTGGATCATTTTCTTTTAAACACACGAAAGCTGGTGGGAAATGTAATATATTGATAATGACAGTTGCCTCGGGTTATGGAAGAGTGTTTAACCACGCCACCTGGAGCCGTGGGGTAGTACAGCGTAACCCGGACGTAGTAGTGTTGTGTGTCCGGTTTGTGTGTGTGTGTGTTGTTGGAGAGTGGCAATAAAGAGCTACACGTGTTTTACCCTGGGCTCCGCCGTCTATTACTGTTATGGATATATTAACAGTTATATAACCTGCAAAGTTATTACAGTGGCGACGAGGATGGGATCCCTTTCCATGCGGTAGGGATTAAAAGTTTCGGACGAAGAGATTAAGGCGTTACAAGGAGGTAACGTGACTTTGCAGACTAGCATTAGCACGAGTGCTAAGCTAACGGCGGCGCTGCATCATGGCCAGATTCCTGGGAAATCTCGGCGAATACGAGGCAGTTAAAGAAGATTTTGAATCTTACTTGGAACGTTTTGAGCAATGGATGATCATCAACGAAGTGGAGGAAGGTAAAAAAACCAACGTGTTCCTGTCTATAATTGGTGCAGAGGCTTACGGATTGTTAAAACACCTTTGCATACCAGAGAAGCCTAGTAGCCTCTCATATGAGGTGCTAAGTGGAAGATTAGCATCTCATTACAACCCGAAACCGCTGGTGATCGCGGAGCGATTCAAGTTTCAAAAGAGGAATCAGAGAGAGAACGAGTCTGTGTCGGATTATATCGTGGCGTTGAAGCAGCTATCCAGCCACTGCAAATTTGGTCTCCAGTTGGATGAAGCAATGAGAGACAGATTTGTTTGTGGATTGAGAGTGGAAGCTATTCAGAGAAGATTACTCACGGAGCAAGATCTAACATTTAAAAAAACATGTGAACTGTCGTTGTCCATGGAGATGGCATCAAAGAGTACGTTGGAGTTCGCTAGCAAAATGGAAGAACCTGCCACATTAAATAAGATTGACCAGGAAAAGACAAGCAAAAGTGCATGGAAATACCAACCAGCCACCAGCGATTGGGAAAGTAAAACCACAAGTGGAAAATTCAGACCACAGAGAAGAGAAATTCATCAACCCTGTTACAGATGTGGACTAAGCAACCACGCCGCTCATGAATGCAGGTATAAAGGAGAGACATGTTACAAGTGTTCAAAAGTAGGACACATAGCAAGGATGTGTAAAACTAAAAATTGGCAAGGACACACGCAGTATGTAAAAGGAAATAAAAATGAGACAACAGGAAATGCGGATGATGAACTGTGGGAGTCATATCGCTTGAATGCCGTGTATCCCACAAATGCTGTCGGGAATTGGAGGAAGGAAATGACAGTACAGGTCATATTAGAAGGAACTTGTTGGGGTAATCATTATTATAAATGTGTTTGCAATGAATATAAAGCCTTATAATATTATGCTTACTATATTAATCAATATATTTGCTTATTAGGAATAGTAATGCTCATCCTAAATGTGTAACTATATTAAAATATGTGTTGATCGCCTCCAACGAAGACAAACGCTTACGCCAAGGTCGACAGCTGGTTCCAGCGAGAGATACAAGGCAAAGACATAAAACAATACACCGAGTCCTTGCTCCGAGGACTCAGTACTGGGAGATACACCTCAACCTTTTCCCCAGATGCGAGTTCACAATGAAGATCGGTGAAGGACGCTTAAATTGTTGTTGGGTCAGCGGATGGCTATCAAGCATATTGTTTTAATTTGTGACGCTAGGTTGACGCTTGGGTTGCTTGATTATGGAATTGTTTTGTTTCTTGCTTACGCAAATGGAATTGTTTTGTTTCTTGCTTACGCAAATGGAATCAATAACCTTGTAATTGTTTTGATTTGAAGCCTTAAATAGGCAGGACATAATGCCGCTCTTTAGAATAATCTTGGGTGGGCCGAGCTGCCGGATGTATTCTCTTCTTGCAAGAATTAAATGTGATGTGACTACAGATGCCTTTTTTATTGAAAGCTGAATTGGAAAAACCTAAGGATGAACCTAACATTTGGTCCTTCGAGCCTGTGGTCAAGATACCGGAGCAGAATCCAGGTCGCTTCCGTTCGATATCTGGAAAGACCGTGCACGGCGCTTAAATACCCTTTTCCGGGCTGGATTACTCGACGAGGCGACTTGGGTTCTCGACGGTTGACGACTAACACTCTGAAAGAGACATCTGGTGTCATATCTGGTAAGTCCACGTGAATGTCTGCGTTTGTTGAAGGGGCATTACACGTGAGGTCCATTTTTTTTAAATGTGACTCGCGTCCAGGGGACTGCGACACGCGTCCAGGGGACTGCGTTACAAACCCTGGGTATACTAGTCGCTGCCAGGTAACGAGACAGAGCATGAGTCTATAAAACTTGGGGCAGTTCGGGGTGTCCTGTACTGTGGTCCGGAAAGGTACAAATATAACTCTGACAGTATATCAAGCTAGGGTATACATTTGTGTTGCGTGTGTTACGTGTTGCGTGTGTTACGTGTTGCGTGTGTTACGTATGTCCTTCCGCGGAAAAGAAATTTGCTAACTGATAACTGAGTGCTCGCGAGCTCCATCCAAAGATGGGCAACTCGAATAAAAAGCGGCTAGTGACGACGATCCAAAACAGCGTCTGCCGTGTAGAGATTGGAAGTTTGTTGAAAGTCAAAGCGCTACAAGAGTTAAACACCTAAATTTATGGATAAACAAATATGGGTTTGCTGGCCAGCTTAAATATGCATGAAATATTAAAACCTGCGGGATAAAATACGCACTAAGCATAGAAGTAATCTATATATAATATGTGAAGGGAGACACAAGCGATACGGCTTGTTCCACAGATACTAATTATTGTTTTTGATGACGAGCCGGGGAAAGGCAAAACGTGCTGTTTTGTAAATGATAGCGGTCCTCGGCTGGTTGATAGGAGCGAGGCGATGGGCTGTTTTATTCTAAAAACAAGACAGGCCTGCTCAAAATTATTTGAATGAGGATGTTGAGCTAAATTTTAAATCAGAGATCACATTCTTTGTGAATGAATTCAATTGGAATTTTTTGTATGATGCTGAAAGTTGTAAAACGGCAATTAAAATGGTTATTTCCGAGTGCTAGGCATGCTTTGTTAATAGTAACTAAATGTACTGGAATGAAATGGCTTATTGTGGCTTATCCTGGTTTCGTTCCCGTCTGCTAGCGGGAATATTTTGGTTAACAGAAATACAAAACAGCAAATTAAATGTTTAGCCGGGTTGCCAAAACTGCGTTTTTTTTTGTCATACTCTAAACTTGCCAAATAATGTGTTGATTGGGGGGAAGCGCTCTGTTTTGGTGCGGCTGATTTGACGGTGTTGCGCGCGGACCGCACAAGCGACTAAAATTTTTGGGGGACCCCTTCCGTGGAGAATATTACAATTATTGGCCTTGAGGGCGCTGAAGCAAACTTGAGGGCAGAAATGGGTTTTGCTATGATATAGTTGTGCTTGCAGCATATTGTGCGTTGTAATTGTACACAGGAGGTGAAACATTGTGCAGAAAGAAAAAGAGGTCGCTTAGGAATGTCAACATTGATAAGCTGCTTCTGCAGCGAGCGTGAAGGTCACAGTCAGCGGCTAAGGGCGCGCTTCCGTTTAAACATTTCAGAACAAACCGCGATTATCTTCGCATTTATTTTTGGGATTTAATCAGAAATGTCTTTCGAGGTGATAGAAAATCTGTTTGGCAAAGATTGATTTGGTAAAAGCTTTGGAATTGGGAATAATACTATTATTATTATTTTATTTTTTTGTTTTGTGAAGTTCAAAGGGCTCTTGATCGAAGAGAGCTAGTTTTGGAGGATAAAACGATATTATTACAGTTTTTGAATGGTTGGTTTGATCAAAATACTTCAATATAGGTGATTGGCTGGTTTAAAGAAAAATGAATGGAATTTTGTTTTTGTTTTTTTACAATATTATGGCATATTGGTTACAATTTGTGGGTCCTTTATTAAGCATTGAAAAATTGTAATTAGGAAATGCCTAGTAAAAGGTTGATTTCTCTAATTTAATTATTGTAGATTTTCCTTGTGGTAACGGAGAGCTATAAAAAATAGCTCTTATCTTAAGTAAACATAGTATGGGGTGATTTACAAATTATTTTTTAGGTATTAAGAGTTATTTGGTTGTTAAAGAGATCAGACATGAATTTAACAATGCAGAAATGGCATGAGAAATTTCGTGGCATTCGTCCAAATTATTAGGTAAATTGAACCTGGCTGGGGTAGATAAGATAATTGGTTAAGGATAGGCATAGTTTCCCTAGAAGAAACATGGAGCGCCTTTAGGTGCACAAAACGCGTTCCTTGTTTGACCTGAAGGGGAAAATGCTGTGGTATAGGTCATATTGATTACTATTGGGACTTTACTGCCTATTGCTTTAGGGGCATACAAATTAAGAATTTAGCCAAAACTTACTGCATTGCGATTATGGGGTTAATACACCTGAATGTTACGGTGATAACGATTGGCAATAACAAGCTTAGATAAAGGGGAATATCTACAACAAATTCAGGTAGGGCCTTCCATGGTGTGAAACAAGTGAAATAATGTCTATGTTTTAGAAATAACATCTCCAAATTATAAAATATCAACCTTGGAGAAATGCTTTAAGTAGATGGGTTGACTAGAATGGGCAAAATTCGATAACATTGAAAGGGGGGTAACTTAATGCAGAACAATGAGATAAAGTTTTTTTACAAACGGTTTAAAATACTAAAAGGGGGTGTGTGTGTGTTTCAATGTGTCACAACTTTTCCGTTATTGCATTATTGGCGAATAGATATGTGGCATGTGGATCTAATACATTAATTATCTAGTTTCTTCAGGCATCAATTTTGCGGTTCGATGCGGAGTGGATCCAGACCTTCCGGAGTGTGGAGTATTCCTGGTGTCCTCAAGAATTCGTAGGTTTTCTCTGGGTACTCCAGTTCTACTCCAACAAACCAAAATTATGGATGATTGGGGGAGCACTCAAAGCAAATTCCTTGATTATGAGTGCGAGCGTGGATGAGTGTCTGTCTTTTGTGTTTTAATTGGCTGGCCACCAAGATATATCAATATTCTAATATCAAGGTGGAATATTTCTGAAATCGCTGATAAGCCTTTCAAGGACAGCGGTGGCAGAGTAGGACAGAAACAAAAAGAAAAGAATTTCGCCAAATGAAATTTTTTTGATTTCTGCAATGGGAAATTTTGGGAACCTGGGGGACTAAACAAAAACAAAAGACTTATCTGGGAGGGCTGCCATTTTGAGTCATGGTAAATTTCATGCCTCAAAAAAGGGAGGTTATATATATTCAATCTATATGCGGATATATGGCCAAAACACGGGCGATTCCCCCTTATGTCAAGCTACAAAAACTACATATCCATTTCAAAGGATACACATGGATTTTATAGAATATGTGTGGTACATAACAGTCCTAAAACAGATTGGGGAAACCTTGTTGCAGAAACTGGTCTAGATTGGCAAGCTTGGATGACACACCCGTGTGCAAAAAACCATCAGGCCTTCGATAAAATTAAACCATACGGTGGGGGCATTACAAATCATTATTCAGACTGATCCGCCATAGTAAAATTAAAATCTGAAATGACCAGAGAATTCATTTCTGCAACGGGGAGTTCCCAAACGGGAGGCGGTAAGAAAAATTGGTTATTGTTGATGGAAAATGCAGCTATTACTATAAATCAAACCTGCATAACATGTATGGGGCCCCGCCCTCTCTTACGAGCAGTACCCGCGCAAATTACTCCTGATTGTGTAATGGAGATAATGACAAATGAAAATGTAAGCCCCAATTGTGAGAAATGGAATAATGTCTACCCAGTTACAAGAACTTTTCAACACATGTCGCTTTTAAATCATTTTACCTGCTTAAAACCTTACAGGGCATGGTCTGAAGCTGGAGGCGATAAATGAGACGTGGTGTGCCCACGTCCTAAAACCGACTACACCCTGGTACCACGTTCTGACCTATGGTGGTGGTGGGGTCAAAACAAATTATACGACTCCTGCCAAAATGACAGCAGGACTTTGTGCCTTGGTCTCACTGCTATTACCAGTGTCTGTTTTTCCATCTACAGTAGAGGAGATACAATTGGCTGCACAGAAATCCGGTATGATGGCGGGCCCCTCGCGACGGCGTCGCATGGAGAGAGGGTGATCCGACATACATTGATGCGATTGGCATCCACGAGGATGAGTATAAGTTGGCTAATCAGATCGCAGCAGGTTGGGAGTATATATTTTTTCTTTTAATTACTCCAAACAAAATGTTGATTGGATAAATTACCTGCATTACAATGTCAAAAAAACTTGGAAACTATACTGAACAGGGATTTGTGGCGATAAAGGAACAATTGGCAGCCACCAGTCTTATGGCGTTCCAGGATCGCATAGCAGATGATATGCTGCTTGCGGAGCAAGGGGGCGTGTGTGCAATGTTTGGAGATCAATGTTGCACCTTCATACCGAACAACACGTCACCCGGTGGGTCCCTCACCCAGGCCATTAGTGGCCTGCAGACCCTCAACCGCAATATGAAGGAGCATTCTGGAGTCAGAGAATCCGCCCTTGAAAGCTGGTGGCATGTCCTTTGGATTTTGGCCCAAATTTGTTGCATTTTCCGTAGCCCTTTTTGCTACGATTTTGACATTATGTGGGTGTTGTATTATTCCCTGCTTAAGATCTTTGATGAGCCGACTTATAACCACTGCGATTGCCCCTACAAATTCCAGATTGCATGAATTATATCTCCTACTGATGAAACGTGCTGACACTAACAGTGAATTCCAGGAGCATGGTAATTACGAGGATGGATTGGACGAAAATGATCTTATTTTCTGCTTTCAGACCTGCCGAACGAGTAGGGCCTAAGCGGGCAAAATTAAAACAGCCAACGGAGATATCCCTCTCTTCTTGGATTTGCCATAAAATAAATAACGAACATATAATAAAAAAGGGGGGAATGTTGGGTTAATTCTGGGATGTTACTATATGTTCATTTGGAATTAATGGAATAAAGCTGAAAGGAAGTTTTATTAAGGGGATCATGTGCAAATTTATAATATAGGGGGGAATGTTGGGGTAATCATTATTATAAATGTGTTTGCAATGAATATAAAGCCTTATAATATTATGCTTACTATATTAATCAATATATTTGCTTATTAGGAATAGTAATGCTCATCCTAAATGTGTAACTATATTAAAATATGTGTTGATCGCCTCCAACGAAGACAAACGCTTACGCCAAGGTCGACAGCTGGTTCCAGCGAGAGATACAAGGCAAAGACATAAAACAATACACCGAGTCCTTGCTCCGAGGACTCAGTACTGGGAGATACACCTCAACCTTTTCCCCAGATGCGAGTTCACAATGAAGATCGGTGAAGGACGCTTAAATTGTTGTTGGGTCAGCGGATGGCTATCAAGCATATTGTTTTAATTTGTGACGCTAGGTTGACGCTTGGGTTGCTTGATTATGGAATTGTTTTGTTTCTTGCTTACGCAAATGGAATTGTTTTGTTTCTTGCTTACGCAAATGGAATCAATAACCTTGTAATTGTTTTGATTTGAAGCCTTAAATAGGCAGGACATAATGCCGCTCTTTAGAATAATCTTGGGTGGGCCGAGCTGCCGGATGTATTCTCTTCTTGCAAGAATTAAATGTGATGTGACTACAGATGCCTTTTTTATTGAAAGCTGAATTGGAAAAACCTAAGGATGAACCTAACAGAACTCCTCTCGAGATGCAACTGGACACAGGAGCAGCTGTAACACTGGTTTCAGAAATTGTGTATAAGAAGCATCTCTCTCATCTACCTTTGGAAGTAAGTAAAGTGCAGCTGTCAACTTTTTCCGGAGAGAACATTCCTTTGATGGGACAAGTGACGGCCAAGGTAAAATATGGGACCCAGAGTGGGGAGCTACCATTAGTGATCGTAAAAGGTGACAGACCAGCGCTACTTGGCCGTAACTGGCTCAGGGACTTCAAACTGGACTGGGCACGCATCTTCTCAGTTGTACCAGCAAGGGGCGGTAACGATGCAGATGAGGAGTATGGTGACTCAAAGCCCAAGAAAGTGTGTGCAGTACCCCGTGAGCAAAAGCACAAGCGCTCCAAGGATTCACAGGATGAAAGTGAGGACTCCGAGGAAAAACTCCCCAAAACCAAAAATGATTCAGCAGATGACTTTGGTAGTGATGACCAAGACAACGACTTTGGAGAGGAAGATGAAGACGGAGGAAGTGACTGCAGTATAGAGTACAGAACGTCAGCAGAAAATGCCAACACACATGCGTTATCTAAACTGCCCGGGAAGGGGAAGGATAACACCGCGGAGGAAAACAGCATCTTCTATTTCTCAGTAGTAGATGAGCTTCCCGTGCAAGCTACAGAGATTGCACAGAGCACTCTCAAGGACCCAGTCCTATGCAAAGTACTGGAGCTGACTCGGTCTGGATGGCCAAGTCAAAACAAGGACGAGAGACTGAAACCATACTTTTTCAGGAAAAATGAACTGTCGGTGGAACAAGGTTGCATATTGTGGGGAATTCGAGTTATCATTCCACCAGCACACCGAGAGCGACTACTGCATGATCTTCACCTAGGACACCCGGGAGGGTGCAGGATGAAGGCCTTGGCCAGGAGCTATTTGTGGTGGCCGCAGTTGGACAGTGACATAGAACATACAGTACAACAATGTGACGCCTGTCAGAGTGTGAGGAAACTACCTGCAACCGCACCTCTACACGTCTGGAAATGGCCGACTAGAGTTTGGCAGAGAATACATATTGACTTTGCAGAGAAAGACCAACACCACTTTTTAGTACTAGTGGACAGTCATTCAAAATGGCTGGAGGTCATCGCCATGGCAACAACCACAGCAACCAAAATGATTGAGGCGTTGCGGAATATTTTTGCTTCCTACGGGCTTCCTGAGGAGATTGTTTCTGACAACGGACCTCAATTCACTTCGCAGGAGTACAAGACATTCCTGCTGAGCAACGGAATAAAACAAACTTTGGTACCAGCTTACCATCCCGCTTCCAATGGAGCGGCAGAGCGAGCAGTTCAGACAGTGAAAGCATCACTGCTGAAACAAGTACTCGAGGAGAAGAAACAAAAGGTCACAATAACTATGCAGCACAGGCTAGCTAACTTCCTGATAGCATACAGGAGTACACCGCACACTGTTACAGGATGTGCACCAGCGGAACTGTTTTTAAAACGTCAAATCAGGACCAGGTTCAGCTTACTGAAACCAGATCTCGCTCGAGTGGTGGAAGCAAAACAAGAGAAGCAGAAACACTATCATGATAGAACCACCTCCAAGCTGAGACATCTGTCTGAGGGTGACTCAGTTCTGATCCGGAATTTCCGTGGAGGGAAGGAGAGGTGGACAAAAGGAACAGTGGAAAAGAGACTCGGACCAGTCACCTACCTGGTGTGGAATGGTGTGAGCCGACGCTCGATCCACATTGATCATCTGCTGTACAACCAATCGTCCAGACCAGAGACATTGGAGCTTCCGGATGAGCAGCTGGACATCACAAACAAGTACCCTGTGGTGGTTCACGCAGATGTGGGGGGGAAAGGCACACCTGGAGCAGTAGGTGGTAGCCCGTACTCACCTGAAGAGACACGTGTAACATCTTCGCCAGGCTCAGTGGCCTGTGACAAGACAGTTACACCTGACAACCGAGCAGTCAGTTCCCCAGAGGTGTGTGGGCGCAGATACCCAGTGAGAGATAGAGCACCTCCGGAGCGACTGAATTTGTGATCGGTCAGTTGTGAGGAACGTCGTTCCTAAAATAAAAGAGTTCCTGTTCATACAAAAATGTGAAAAGAGTTCCTGAGATTGAAATGTCAAAGACTGGAATATTGAGTCTAATGGTTGTGTTAGCAGTAATAATTTAGTTACAAGTTGAGAAGAAAAAAATTATAAAAAGTTAATGAGGCAAAGATAATTGTTGGAGTTGAGTGCTAAGTCTAAATAGGAACTTCATAGTTAAAGGGGGAGGAGTGTAATATATTGATAATGACAGTTGCCTCGGGTTATGGAAGAGTGTTTAACCACGCCACCTGGAGCCGTGGGGTAGTACAGCGTAACCCGGACGTAGTAGTGTTGTGTGTCCGGTTTGTGTGTGTGTGTGTTGTTGGAGAGTGGCAATAAAGAGCTACACGTGTTTTACCCTGGGCTCCGCCGTCTATTACTGTTATGGATATATTAACAGTTATATAACCTGCAAAGTTATTACAGGAAAAAAGTGAGTTTTGAATCAATGAGTTCAGGGCAGAAATTAGGTGGCTTGTTATTCAATTGATTTTCCATTTTAGCAAGGGCCAATGCCAGAATTATTTGGATTTGCACATTTCTTGGATCCCACAATACACTAAACAACATGGTGACATTATTTAAACTACCGATAAATGAAAACATTAAAAAGAAGACATCATCAGGAGTCACAAAAATGGAGGTTTTATGAATACGCCTACAGAGTCCAAGGCCTGACAAGGGCAAGCCAATTTTTGCCCCTTTTTATAGCTTTATTATATATACTCATTAGTATATTTTCTTCATTCAAATTTCTCAGGGTTTTAACAACAGTCTTCAATTTCACTGAATCCAACATTTTTTTCATTTTTACTTTGACTTTGCAGCACCTTTAAGATAACTCACATGAAAACCAAGTTGAACAGAGTCATAGATGTATTTGTGGGTGTGGGTGTGGGTGTGGGTGTGCATGTGTACACATTTTGCAGTTGAAATGAATTCTGGTTAGAAGCGGCAGGAATTTAGTCTTATCTTAGAGAAGAGGAGGGATGGATTGTATAATTATTTTTGCAGACTTTGATCCAGCAGGAAGCTACTTCTGGACACCTGTTGGTGTCTGGCTCCATCTGAGGCGCCATAATTAGCCCAACAACCACAAGGACGGGACACATACCAGGCTGCACGCCAGTTTTGTGTCACAAAGATGCAAAGAACAGCATCACTGAGCTGCCCTCTGTGTACAACAAAGGGAAGGAATGGGAGTATTTTGCTAACATGCTAATTAATAATCACACTTGGACATGCCTGCCTCTCTCTCAAATGAGTCAGATGTGGAAATTTGTTATGAAAGACTTGGGTGTAAAACTTGTTTTCTAAAAGAAATAGCAACATAAGATGTTTTCGGGAAGCAGAAAACACAATTCATGTGTAGTTTTAAAGAGTACCTGTAGTTTGATGTGCATCATAAAATAAAAACATTAAAATCCTAGTGTAACCAACAATACACATCTAAAATATGCGTGTAGGAGAAGACTGGGAAAATAAAAGAGTCCGTATACAAGAAAATAAATGAGTAAGCAATTAGAACAAGACTGTATGCTCACAGTTGACAGAAACACGCAAACATGATGGATATAATGTTCTACAATGGCATTGCACCCAGTCAGCCAGTCGCGCCCACTTCTGAATAGATAGATATTAATAGATGTGTTGCCCTCTTTTGCCCAATCCAAACTGATACCACCGCTGTACGCGGCCCAACAGCCAATCAGATCCGGTACTCTGCCTTTCAGCCCCATTTAAAAAAAGACTGAACAATTCCATCAAACGATAAAATCCCAAAACAACTAAAATGTCAATGTCTACTTAAAAACGCAAGATGAAACGGCAACATGCTTGCAGTTCAGAAGAGCCTATTCTTCCTCATAAGCCATTTCTTCAAAAAAAATTGAAAAGCATTTTTGACTAAAACAGTTCTTTTATGTTGGTGGAAGAATCATCAGCTATTCCCTTTTTCTTAACAACAAACATCTCTCTCAAATGAGTCAGATGTGGAAATTTGTTATGAAAGATTTGGGTGTAAAACTTGTTTTCTAAAAGAAATAGCAACATAAGATGTTTTCGGGAAGCAGAAAACACAATTCATGTGTAGTTTTAAAGAGTACCTGTAGTTTTATACTCTTAAGATTTACATGAGAAGTGACAGATTTTAACACTGCAGCAGCTCCATGTCGTGGATTTAATATTTCTGTTCCTCAGTTCTGCGTCACCCCAAAAGCAACAAAGAAAACTGCGTCTCAACTGCCATTCACAATGTATCGACTTTCATATGACATTGATGCCCAAGAGTGTCCTGCATAGCAACAGTTCCATTAATTCTGCATCTCTTTTACGAGAAATATTGACTCAAATTTGTCATATACAAGAAGACGCTCATAGAAACCAGAGCGGGGGACAGAAAAGGGAATTCTTTTTAGCAAAATAACTTAGAAAGTCATCTTCTGACAGGCTGTGTCTTGTACATCCTCTTCAGTGTGTTCTCAAGGCTTCCTATTATTTTTCAAAGAACAGAGCAGATCTCTGTCAGTGGAAGACAAGAATAGATGGCAATGGCTACATTCTACCCGTTGCCTCGCAAAAGGCTCAACTTAAGCCAAGAACGAGAGGTTCTTTTTCGTCTGTACTGTTCCGTTTGAAATCTAGGCGCCAGCAACGCTTGAACAGATACAAGTGGACAAAAGGCTTCCTTTCAATCGATTTTTTTGTCCTATTCATCAATTTGTCTCATATTTCACTTAATCCCTATTTTTATAAGTCTACTGCAGGCGCTTACATATAAGTTGTACAAAGCACGCAATTCCTTGAGCTGTACAATAGAATAGTTTGTTAAGTTTAAAGATTATGATCATGCACCGTTCCATCTGTCTTGTATAACTACTACTAAATTTCCCCAGGGTTGATGATTAACCTTAACGATGACCCTCTTAACCTAATGAAGGCCTAGACACTCCAACTGGAGTTTTGTAAGTAGATCCAGTCACAGCGACACCCCTTGGGTCTTGTACCTAGTCCGTTCTTGAATGTTGTGGTAAAACCCAACACCTCTCCTGGGCTTTTGACAGGGTTTGACTTGATCTCTAGCTGCATGCGTGTTATCTTTTTCGAGTGCAGAAGCTAATGCCCTTCTGAAAATTATATCAATATGAAGTGATTTTTAATTAGAGCACAGTCCGCTGTCTCACTGCAGAAAGTATGTCATCTCACCCAACGTTTGTCATGTGTTTTGTGCATTTTATATTAGACAGAAACTCATGTTTAGGGAGAAGAGGAAATGAATAGGAGCACAAAATTAAATTCATTCATCAGATAACAAAGAGTCTCCACATAAATTAATGAATGATGGCCGCATCCTTTGTTTCCGTTTAATGATGGAAATGAATATATTGCCTTTGCGACTTGAAAGGACGCTTTGAAAAGTCTCAGCCAAAAGGCTGCAAACACAAGTTATAAAGTGAACCAGAAGTGAATGAGTTACGCACGGGAAATTGGATTTGAATTGTAGATAAGGCAACCTTGATGGTTGAATTGGTATTTCCTTATAAAGTAAAAAAGTGCTATGCTTCTCAGCTACTGAAAAAGGCCACAAATAAATTAAACTAACGCTTTTTATTTGAATGGTAATTCCCGTAATATTAGGCTTCCACTGTACAGACGCTCCCCTACTTACGAACATTCAACTTACGAACGGTACATTCGAACATGTCTGCAAATTGCGTTTAAGTCCAAAAATGTTCGCAAGTCCAATTTTGTATTTCGCCCCTTTTTCGGAGTAGTACTTCTTTCCGCCGCTAATACCGACGCCTGGTGCTGTGAGAGCTCAGCTCACCCAGCATCTACCTTCTTCTTCGTTGCAATGCGGAAGTGCGTGAATGTATCTCCAGTGTGCAAAGAACCTTTTTCATTTGTATCATTAAATATCTCATGCATCCAATATTGAATATGGTTGGTAAAAAGCTAAAGGCTTCTATTGAGGGAGTTGCAAGGAAGAGGCAAGCCATTTCATTTGAAACGAGTGGCAATAATAACGAAGCTTGATGCGCGTGAGAGTGGTGAGCGTTGCACATTCAGTACCATTTATAAACAGAAAGATCGAGCAGCAGGACCCAAATATTGAACGTTGCACAAAGTTTGCAAATCAATTAAATGATGCCATACAGTGCTACCTCATCATTTATGATGAAAAAAAGAAGAAAACTGTGCAATCGTCATTAGGTCTCTTCTTTTGGCCAGTTTCTAATACATAAATCTCTCTCTCTACAGTACTGTACATATTCTCTCCATTTTATTAAATGTTTTTTTTTTCAGTACAAACCAATGCGTGTTACTTATACAAGCCTTAAACATACAAATGCACTTGTATAAACCTTCAATATACTTATATCGGCCTTAAACATAAATTATAATACAAAATATAGCACTGAATCAACTTACAAACAAATTCAACTTATGAACAATCGCTCGGAACCAATTGCGTTCGTAAGTAGGGGAACATCTGTACTCACTTTAACTCATGTGAAAACAAAAAGTGTAATGTCAGTGCCTATGAAACCCTGAAACGCAACGCACGCCAATTACAGTATTTTTGGGACTATAAGGCACACCTGAGTATAATGTGCACTAGTTATAAAACAAGCAATGAAGGGAAAAAACATTTCTAAATCGCATTTTGGGGGAATTTTTAATCAGATAAAATTCCCAACAAAGAACTGACTGATGGGGCCGTTCACGCGGCAGCCAGTGGCAGTAGCTCTGTACACTCTTATGTTTTTCGTGTTTTACAGCCCTTCTCTTTATTTAAATTACATTTTAATATTTCTTAATACATTCCTTTTTACTTTACTTTGTACTTTATACTTTTTACTTACCAGCAATGGAGTCGAGAGGCTCTACTCTGCTACTGTTGTCTTCAGCTCCAGACTACTGAAGAACTGTGCGGATAAGCTTGGAAGAGTGACTCTGCATATTCTCTACCTCGGTCACAGTCTGCAGAAGTTCCCCATCTCGGGGAAGACTTCCTGTGTGTGGTTCCAGTTTCTGTCCAACTTTACGTCTTTTGAGTCTGTATCCGTTTTTGCTACCGCAACCAAAATGGCGCCGTTCAAGTGGCAGCCGGTGGCGGTAGCTACGTCCACTCTTGCTCGTTTTGTGTTTTTGCTGCTTTTCTGTCTTAATGATTTGATTTGGTGATTCTTAATGATACCATTTACTTTGATTTGCTTTGCACTTTGTGCTTTTGCTTTGTTGTTCTGCGGCCTTTGCGACTGTACTGTCTAACTTATAACTATGCCTTTTCTTGCTACTGTCACAATGAAATTTCACGAACACGGGATGAATAAAGTTATCAAATCCAATATCATTTTAAAAGACACGGGCTGGCTTGGGATTTATCTAGTTACTCCGGTTTCCTCCCACATCACAAAAACAGGCAGCAAAGGCTGGTACAACCCCTTTAATTATCCCTAGGTATGAGTGTAAGCGTGAATGGTTGTCCGTCTCCTTATGTCCTGCGATTGGCTGGCCACCAATTCAGGGTGTTCCCCGCCTGCTGCCCGAAGTCAGCTAGGATAGGCTCCAGCACCCCCCAATCTTTAGCGGATACCCAGTGGGAAAATGAATGCATGAATAAGTGATAAAAAATAAGGATAGAAGAAACAGCAGGCTGATTTTTTTCTTCACAAAATGATGGCAATGGTGACGGCAGAAAAAAAACTTCTACAATACAGAATAAGTGTACTGTATGTGCTATCCTTAAAATATCCAGAGAGAGGAAGTGTAAGCCTCAAATAAGCCTAATAGCATTGGGGAATAAGACAGACAAGCCGACAAAGTACATTAGACCTCATTGTATAAACATCTTGGGGTGGGTGTTTTTCTATTCTCATTCATCTGAAGTCTTTGTGTTCTACTAAAGACATTCTTAATGGAAGCCCTTTGCTCAGCTTACCACAGAAGCAAGATGAGTGGCGTGGAAGTAAACAGGACTGCTCTCGGTTATTAACACTGCATGAACTTGTGAACTCTGGTTGACTTCAGAGCAGTGGTCTGAAATCAGCATTTTCCTGGTGAATTTTGGTCAAAATGGTCATGAAAGCATTGGTTTTAAAGTGAGTACAGCCTGGCTGTAAGCAGATGAGTTTACCTCATTTTCTGGACATTATTTCATACATCTTTACATAAATTGGCTGGGCCTGGGAAATACACTGGTGTGACTTATAGGAGTTTAAAATATAGGATTTTAAATTGCCTAAAACACAGGTGTCAAAGTGGTGGCCCGTGGGCCAAATCTGGCCCACCGCATCATTTCGTGTGGCCCGACAAAGTAAATGATGAGTGCCAACTTTCTGTTTTATGACGAAATTCAAATGAAGATTGTAGATTATTTCCTGTGTTTCCTCATTTTAAATTTATAATTGCAAAAATTTGTACTAATTTGAATGTCCAAAAATGATCTATCAATTAGCACGATCGAGAAAGCTGTCAATTATTTAATCGATTAATTTTGGCAGCCTAGTTGGAAGACATAACAGCCCTCCTGATGTAATTGAAACTATCACGTGGCCCGCGACAAAAAATGAGTTTGACACCCCTGGCCTAAAATGTTTTATAACACAGGTCAATCATGGATGCAATAATACCCACAATTACCAGCTACAGGGCACTCTTGTTTTGTGATTAAAAAGCACTAATAAAGAGTGATCTTGGAACAAATATTTACACAAATGTATTCAAGATATTAGAAGGACTGTACAACACTACATACCGTGAAGGCGGTTTGGATGCTAAGTGAGGTAACTATTCATTATTTTATATAAAACTAGTGACTGTCAATATCTACTTGTCGAATGACATTTCCCCTCATGTCCGTTGTCGTCTTTCATTAAATTAAATCAGCTTAATCTGTAGTGCAACCTTATTTTTTCTGAGTGAGAGTTGAACTAAGACAATAAAATGAGAGGTTGACATGTTGTAAACCAGTACAAGTGGTATATCTTGGATGAGAAAGAGAGACTCAACTATGGAAAAAGGAGACAGGTAACAACAGAGCAACTCTTGGGAATTGGGTTGGAGGGCAAGTGGTTTGAGTGACAGGGTGACACTGTCAACTCCTCTGCATCACACTCTTCAGGGAATGCCCCGAGCGTGTTCAGCTGAGTAAACCGATGCACTGACGAGACATCCTGAAATAATACTAGGGCATGATTCACTCCTCTTGTGCAAATTCCCTGAAGTAGACCCGGTGAGGCCGACATACAGCCAGCACTTGTCAGACCCTCCAAAATGACTCCGTCGGCACGGCCAAAGAGATCTCTTCCCTGAAGGCTGGAGAACAACCCTCTGGTGGCTCATTCCAATCCGCAACAAAACAGACTCCTAATGAAAACATACTAAAACACAGCTCATCTCTACTGGTCCACCCTCCAGCTTGGCCATCAGGCAAGGATAAATTATAAATGATTGGCTGCTCAGCCACAGACAATCGATACTAACAGTGTCCGAATTTGCCATGACACATTTATCCAGTTTTTTTCCCCAGATCCTTTCTGTCTGAATGCTGCTTCATCTCTGCGAAGAAGAAAGGCCGAATGCGTGACAGAATAGCTACTTCTAAACCTACGATGAAGGTTTTAAAAAGCAAATATGTTGTACATGTTACAATATAAAGGGTTACTCGGCCGCTTTGATCGACCCAGCAGTTCCAAACTCCCGGCCCGTCAATTCTCAACCGACAACCAGACCGGGAATCAGCTTGGGGAGTGGGGTGAGGGAGCTTGTCGGAGTACTCCCTGCTTCACACCACTTAGCTTTTCTTCTTCTCTTCTTGGTTGGAGATGTCGAAGTGGGGTTGGGGAGGTTAGGTGGGTGGAGGAACTCCATTGGGAGATTGCACAGCCTCCTCGAGCCAAAACATTTCTCCTCACATCAGTCACACCGCGAGGGCAGAGAGGCGTGCAGCACTTCTTTGCGCCGCTTCTCTTCCTTCTGTCTCACTGTGTAACACAATTATTTTTTGCTTGACCTTGACATCCACTCGCAGTCTTGCTGGGCTAACATGGTGTCCTTCTTTATCACTCAATATTTTCTAAATATGGACAAGTCTACCTTGAACCGGTGACTTGTACGAGTCATTCCAGGATTGGAGAATATTCTAGCTTCAATTTTCTTGAAAAATAAGCTTTCCCTTTTCTGGCTTACTGTTTTACATTTATCATTGATATGTAAAACTCAAAGGCTTGATTTTCTTATCTACTAGATGAAAGGTAAATTTATTTATTAGATGTTTTATTTGATCTTTCCAATCTTTTGCACAATCAGAGGAACAGGGTTGCAGGGTTCATACGAAATTAAGCTTTTCTTCAGGGGTAGAATCAAGCTCCAAAATGATAATCTTATTTTTATTTCATGCACAGGCTAACTCATATGAAAAATAGAAGGTTATACAAATGCTTCCTTTGGAAAGTGATTGTTCATGTCAGTTTGTTTTGCTCCATAACTGCATGTTTTTGTCATTTATAATCTGGATTAGTTCTCATTTAGTAGAACATTTTTTAGGTAAAAGTTGAACACTAACAAAATTAATGCCTTTTTAACAGTGTGCTGTTGTTTGTGTAGAGACGACAATATTGTCCATCTCAGAGTACCATAGATTAAATCATGTTCTTTAGAATAACCAAGACATTCGACACTCTTTTACTGGTTTGTTCGTGTGTCCCTATTGGCATTGACATTGCTATACCGTTTATATACTTTGAATCATGACACTGATTAAACCATAAACCATGCCAACAAAAACTGAGTCACCTGACAGATCGACTTAATTTTGCTATTCAGTGATTTAAATTTAGCTCTGAGATGTCTGTTCTGCTTCTACTTCAAATATTGTATTTTATCTTGAATATTTAGTTACATTTTTGAAAATACAATAAAACATGTAGTGCAAAGTATGTCTGATCTGTTTGTGCTACTTTACTGATTGGTGAATCATTGGTGTTTTTGGTTAAATAAATTGTAAATTGATCTAAATGTTAGGATGTGTTTATTAATCACTTTGTTTTGGGGTATACCATTTATATGTATGTATAATAGTAGATTAGAATAATGCAAATAAAAGTTCATTTCCCAAATAAACCTTTAGAGAGTAAGAAAAAAATGGTTGAATCTCTTTTCCATTAAAAAAAATACTAAAATAAATAAATGGTGGCTGTTTTTGAGTCATAAGCGTGACATAGTAATAATAATCGTAATAGTAAATAGTAAAATCAAGGTATCACCAAACTAAGTAGATGAAAAAAAGCTTGCTTGGCTTTGGCAACAGCCTCTAGTCGATCAAGTGTCATTCTTTATATTTCTCCAAAGGCTAGACCCCTCCACCCAGCCATAGTTGTTTTGGCTGCAGGACTGGTCTCATATTGCATAAGCATTTTAATATTTCATGAGCAGATATAAAATATGCAGCACTCTGCAATGGCTGATGGTCAAAGGCATAGGACAAGCAGTGAGGTCATGAGGTGAAGAGACAATCGTAAAAATTGAATAGAACCAATAAACGGGAAGCTAATCACTTACAACTTGCACTCCAGCCTGAATCAATCTCAAACAACTTGGATTTACAAGTGATGTGACATCAGAGCATTTACCAGAAGGGATGCTTGTTATAAGCAACAACGCCTTGAAGATTAATGCCAGCGCATAAGTCTCAAATCACAACCTGACAAAACCTCAATGCAAAGAAAATGAGTTGACAGGGAAACACATCAAGGTCTTGGTGAGGTTGAACTCATAAAACTAAAAAGAGTTTGAGCAAAAGGTGTGATGGCTTTAACTAAAAATCTTTGAAACTTTTGAGTCACAACATATCAAATACAGAGATTCATTTAAGCTTTGAATGAATAATTTACTGTGTAGAGAAAACACGAAAATAGGAATCTGTCACTCAAGGCCAACATAAAACTATAAATTTGATCAAGATTGCGAGGAAAAATACATCTGAGGTTGTAAAGAAATTCAAAGTTTCAAATTCATGACGTCACATCAGAATATTGTGCATACCCTGAGCATACCACAAGGTATACAACGATTACCATTGCTACTTTTTGTTTTACTTATTCCAAAATAAGCGGCAGCCTCAATCACCAACAACAAACTTTAACCCCAAAAAATCAACTCACAGTCAACACTATAAAAAGATATACCTATATATATGGTAAAATACAGGCACCCATGGTTGCCAGTAAAAAAGCTGGCAAATATGTATATATGAAGAGTAACAGTATATGAAATTGCATTATATTTTTGATTAAAATAAGTTCATCTATACATTTTTATTAAACTGAAATCCATATGTAAAATATGGTGATATAACTGTGCTCATTTGATGAATTGCTCCCTTTTCCAAAAAGGATTTAAACCCATTTACTGACGACCAGTTGGAAGATTCTATTGTATACTGTATAGACGGTTAAGAAAACGTACTGTACCACCAGCGGAAAAGTTTGCCTGCACTTGCCCTGAAATTGACAGTTGACCAGTCAAGTAAACTATAAATTATAAGTACACATTCATCTGTTGCAATGCTTTTAAATTTACATCTATTACGTTAGCTCTGAAGGGGTTTGAGTTCCATTTGCCAGCAAACATGACATATGGAAATAGCGGGGCTTGATTTAAACAGTGGTGTGCCGTCAGTGCCTTCAAAGCCTTCTCTGCTGGCCTAAGAAATATCTGAATTACAGACTGATGTTAATTATATTTTGTCCATGAATACTTATGAAATGTAATTGCAAATTGTCTGTTAGCTTCCTCTCATTGCTTTTCCCCCCTCGTTGCAATGCTTCCAGATGTGTGTTTTCATATTGAAGCATTTAACCAATCACATTTCAGCCAGTATTTGTTGCCAGGGTCAGAAATCTGCCTTGAGGCCTTCACAATCAGTTCTGCAGGCTCTGCTGCATTAAACAAGCGTTGATAAGACTGTTGCTTTAACCAATCAGAATTCGATTTGGTGACACCAAGGCCTTCTCGCAGGCGGAGGGATACGTCATTGCCTTCTCGCAGGCGCAGGGATACGTCATCGCTTTCACCAACTATGCTTGGCTAGTGACAGAGTGGACTAGTCAGAGCTACCAAACTGTATCTGGAGCGAGCTGCACAAGCAAATATATTGTTGTGTTGATTTAATAGCGGTTTTGTCAACCCGCAATGGCTGAAGGAGGAGAAAACATTGATTTGTTTGCAGATTTACTGTCAAAGCTGTTTTCAAGACAGACTTTTCAAGAAAAAAAAGCTGGACATCATTAAGAAAGGTCGGACAACTCCAAAGCAAGCAAGCCTGTCACAACCGGGAACGAACATTTTCAGCACTAAATTGAATAAAAACGTATGCCAGAAATATGACAGGACACGCTCGACTTTCAGCATTAGCTTTGATGGCAATAGAAAAGAAGGAGGAAAGAAAGGAGGATGGATATTGTGTACAGTTAAAAAGGATTTTTGGTGAGTAAAATATGGCTACATTCCTAAATAATATTTCAATTGTATGAGGTTATGATTGATGATTTTTTAAGTGTCGCAGCTGTAGCTGCAGTAGAGGTTTTATAGCCATAAAATAGTTTTTGAGGGTTGGATTGATTCCGATAGCTAGAAAATTCACGGACCGCCACTGGATTTAAAGCAGTTCATTTGCCATTGTACAGATGCACAAGTCAATAAGTGGTATTGCCTCTATTTTCTGCACTCAATCACAACTCATGAACTTGTAATCAGACAGCCCAAAAAACAAAGGATCCTTCGCTCAGCTGGAGATGGGAGGAGCTGTCAGTCCCTTCTGCTTGGTTTGATGAGAGCATTTCAAATGACACTTTGATCCTCGCTGCACACTGTTTGTTTTTCCTCCATGATGAAATTCAGCTCGAGAGGCGTGCAACAGGGCGCATCATTAAAACGTGGCTCAAACACCAAGAGCTACTAGGCTTGTCCTGAAAAACCACTCGTGACAATTTTGGGTCACATCAGCATAAAGAACACAGCGTGGTAGGTGGCGTAGGAATTGTTCAGAACGGAAATCAAGTCTTTCACCCTGTGAAAACAGTCACCGTAGTGACTGAAAAACTCTCTTTTTGCACCAATAAACAAATCTAATGAGGCACATCAACCACAGCTTGCGAACCAAACAGCAAAAAATGCATCCTTTGCGCATCGACTACGAGTAAAACTTATTGTAAATTCCTTGGAAAAAAAGTCTTCTTTAAAAGAAAAATGTTCAATGGATGAGGAAACTACGAAAAAGATGTGAAAAAGAAAGCAAAAATGTTATTGGAGTTTTTGGAATGTCTTTTTTAACCTTGATATTCAACGCTGGCAAAACCAGAAAAAAAATCCTTTACACCAGAGAATGACTACAAGCTACCACACTTGCTCTGAGACGGAAACGATTCCTTTGTTAAGCACACATGTAAGATGAGCACGCCAAGCGAGTGTATGTCTGAAAGAGGCTCTTTTCTTTCGTAATTCCACTTTTGAATCAATTTTACCCCATGCAGTGTTGACTGGCTGAATTATTATCAACAGAGAGACAGCTGTCACATTCGTGTGGGTCAAATAAAAAGACAGTGTGATTAAATGATATCATGAACATACTTAAAATAGGGTGCCAGCTTTGTTGTTAAGGGAGTAGAAGCCTCCTGTGGAAACAGAAAAGCTTGGCAACCTACATAAAACCTACAGGGATAAGAAAGACTTTTGAGCGAAAAAGTCAATGATATCTCGGCAAAACGTGTTAAATCAAGCATGTGGTTTGTAGTAAGGTATCCAGCATGACTCCATGTTTCATCCAATGTTTGCAAATATAACAGTATTATAGCGTCAAAAACAATGAGTGTCAGTGATGAGAACTTCATATTTGAGTAATTGTATAGTATTTATTATCATTAAATTACTGGATTGTTTTTAATCGTGTCAAAATGGACTATAAAAAAATCGATGCTTTATTCAAGTTTTCAGCACCAGTGTAGTGAAGGACAATAAACGAGAAAATAATGAGTTCAAAATATATGGGTAGGCTGCATTTTTTATAATACCACATACATTTTGAATTCATGTTTATTAAACAGCTACCGTGCAGGCAAGCTTTATTACATGAAAATAGATACAGCATTTCTCAAAGATAAGTAGCTTACAATATTAAGAAAGAACTAGCACATTCACAACAAATCCAAATAGTCATTTGTAAAGAGGAGCGAACATCATAAATTGGCTCGCACCATTACCAAAAGAGATTTAGGAATAAAATGTCTTCTTTCATCACACGCGTATTTTATATTAAAAATAATAATAATAATAATAATTATCACATTAGCTTTGAATTGCGGCGATAGATGAATCAGATCAGTACTGAAAAAACAAACTGTTTTTCCATTAACCAGGCTGTAACTTTGGCAAATCGCTCAAACTGGATAATTGCTATAATAGCAGTCGTTCCCAAACCAAGAAGTTGTGTGTTCGATTCCCTGCCCTTGTCTATGTATACTTGAGCAAGACACCCCATGTTGTTCCTGATTCCGTGTCTTCAGTAGGTAAATACAATACAAGTGTTAGTCTATTTCCATCAACAACCTCCCTACTAAATAGCCTCCAGCACCCCCCAACCTACGTTAGGATAAGCGGCCCCCATTGAATGAACGAACCTCCCAAAAAATGTCATCCTACTTCATAAATTAACTACGGCTCAATGGCAGCTAAACTACTACTGTGTTCTTCGCTAACATGTCGCTAAAAAAGTCGTAAAGACTACAATCTGTTATTCATTCATATGCTTCCCAATCTAAATGAACATGGACATTTGGCAGCAGTGAATTGATTAAAAAGAACATACCCTGTTAATTGCCACAATGAAAATAAATCAATGGTTCTGCTTGATTTGATCAGCGCCCCAATAACAATTGAATTAAAATACTATACTGACAGCTTAAAATCATCAGTCTAAACATTTATGTGTGTGCATAAGGATAAAAGCACAGGTTTTCATCTACTAAATGCGTAAAGCTTGTCATCCTAATGGAGTGACAAAATGCATCTATTTTGCATGTGCCTCTGGGGACATAAGACAGATATTCCTGACTCTCTCCACAAAAGGGGATAATGAGCAAAGTCACAGTCAGCGTGGATTTGCAGGTGCATTTTTTCATGTTGTTTCTCAGACTCACACATTCTAAAATGTTCTCTGAGGCAATTCACTGCATAGACACAGACTCCTTAGTGACTTCTTTTAGATAAAAAAACTAAAGTGTTGTTCTAAAATAGTAAGGAGCCACATAGTATTACTTTGTTCATGATTTCACCAGAATAGGAGGACACAAAAAAAACTAATGGCTGATGGGCGTGATGATAAAATGCACTCAATGGCAATTAACTCAAAGTTAAATTGCAAGTTGATGGAGGAAGATCAGATAATGGTCCGTCTACCCTATTGTGCCTGCTAAACGATGCTCTGAGGAGCCCATTGGAGCTAGGAAAAGTGCACATCATTAAGTTATTAGATTGGCCCGAGGCAGCACGTAAACAACTTCTCGCAGTACTCAAACTGTTCACCTCACCAGTCTTTATTGGGAAAAACTACTTCAGTAAACAAAACGATTGCAAGGTGAAAGTTAGGTAAAAGAGGTATGTGTTGAGAACAATGGCTTACAGCATTTAAGGTCAAGGAGATAGCTAACGAGCCAACAAGAAATGGCACGGAGGATACCCAGGTCCAATTTTGATTATGGACCACCAGAGCCTGTCGGGATTGTCCACCAGTCACCTCTCGTTACATCTCTTAGTGCCGCCGCCACTGAAAACGCCAATTCAGCACGATCTGAGACACCAAGGCAAAGTCCTGTTAAGGTCGACCAGCAGTTGGCCAAAGAGAGGTCGCCGTTTGGATTCCTTGATAAAGTAGTAATCATATAGGAAGCAAAGTCGATCAAACGTTTCTTGCTGGTAATGAGATGCTAAATATGGAAGCTGCTAGGCATAAAGTAGGAGTCAAGGGCATTGTCCATTTACACTTTTTTTGCCGTTGAATGTTACGGTCTAAATACTGCAAGTTGACGTAAAGACGACAAGTGCCCCAGGGTCCTCAATAATTGACAAGGTTAATTTACAACGTCTCGTGTGTGGAAATACAACTTGTTCCTGATATTTCAGTAGATATAAGAGAACCAGTAATTTATGGTCCACTTAAAAGTATAAAAATACCAATTGGGAACTTGAGTCCTACAGGGAGAGGCCGTCTACTTGGCCATTTCTTCCCTTTTTAAATGTTCATTTACTGCAACAATGATGCATTCAAGCTAGAAATTGCTACTTAGTCTGAGAGTAGAAGTTTTCATAACAATTCTGATGTAATTTGTGTCCCTAAATTGAAAAAAATGGACTGTCCGTATGGTAGCATGGATTAATACAAAAAAATGAATACGTTCATAACACTTCTCCAACAGAGTGCCTGACCTTGAAAACAGACTACTGATCCAAACTATACAATCAATGACTGAGTTGTTCCAAGAGCACCACGCTGGCTTAGTGGATATCACATTTGCACTCTCATGCATTACATTACAACAATCCAGGCCAATCCCGTCATCTCATGTTTATTCATTTGGACTCGGGTGTGACTGCCCTGTGGGTCAGGGTTGGTTACCCCCAACTGTGGAGGACTAATGCACTGTGATGAAAGTGAGTTGACGGAATGAGGGTCTTTAGAACACATCATTATTGTATTATAGATGAATATTTTTAAGGATGTATTTAAACACCAATCAAATTCTAAGATTTCAAAATGTAAAATATTTGTAAAAATTGCGATCTAGATCTATTTAGATTATTTAGATGTTTTTTTTTTTATGTTAAAATGTCTTTTTTGGCACTTATCTGCAGCTTTCTGCGGCACGACATGACGTAACTAGCTTATAGCAAGAAAACAATTAGAGCTGTCAATCAAACTGAATGCCTAAAAATAGGGATTTGGATTGGTTTCTACCTTCAATTACACACGGGTGGAAGTATGGATGCCTTAAATGGGCTAAATCTCCTCACAGCTATTCCAACACGATGAATTCAGATCAACTTGGTTGGAAACTCGCGCTCCCAAGTTGTGCAACTATAGAGCAAACCACCATTATAAAATGTACTTTCACATGAGAACAAAATACAATAGTTTGTGACTTTCAAAAGGAGTGCTTATTTAAGTGTTTTTACTCTCCAATTCTCGATTTATTCTGTGCTCGCTGTGCCGCATCATGTGCTAACTGATTCCTTGTAACGGAATATTCATAATTCATTTGGCGTCTCATTTTAGACTTTAAAGGCGCAGGATTACAGATTCTCATTTTGAACTAAATTGAAAGCATCAGACCATTAAAGCAGGTAATCATTGCACGCAGGGGAAGTTCACGTTATGATCTCGATAATGCAAATCAAGATGAAATTTTAGTCCATGACAAGTCAGAGTAGATACTGCAATTATGCCTTTGCATATGAATCCATCAGTTTGCCTACAAAATTTTAGCAAAGGCTCATTAAATTCCCAAAGAGCAAACAAGGAAATGATGGAAGAGCTATGCACCATTAAAAAAAAACTCCTCACACTTTCCCTATTTTATTTTCAGACAAAAGGATGAGACCATCGTTTAAAAAAATATATATTTAAATGAAGAATTAATTGCAGCAAATCTGAGTCAAAAAAAATTCAACTCTCAAGTACAAAAACTGCAAAAAAGGATCAAAAAGGAACAGTGTCACGCTCTGGTGAGTTTTGTCTTGATGTGTTATAGCGTTAATTCCTGTTTTATTTACAAGGTGTTACCCACTTCATTAAGAGCTGAGTACCAGCGGGTCATTATTTGCTGGTACATCACCTGATCCTGAAAGGGAGAATGACATTTTTTTGTAAGCGAGTACCTAAATTTGCTTGCTACTTTCCTTGTGGACGTTTTTTTGGTTCTTTTTGATGGGAATGAGTTTTTGTTTTGTGTCATTTTCCTCCTTTAGAGTGATTTTGTATTTGATGGATCCCAACTTGCTTGGTAAATAAATGCATTTTTACTAGCTATGAAAACTCAGTCCAGCCCTGAAAATTGTTCAGATTTTTTGTTGTTGTTGCTGTTGTCTGAATTTATCAAAATATGTATTAGTCAATATATCCCTGCTTATCCTCACATGGGTCACGGGGAGTGCTATCCAAGTTAATTATGGGCAGCAGGCCCTGAATTGGTTGTCAGCCAATCGCACGGCACAAAGAGAAAAACAACCATTCACATTGACACCTGGGATTGAATCCTCAATCTCAGAACTGTAAGGCAGATGTATGTGCTCACCGCTCTCCACCAGGCTGCCTAGTATATTATCAGTAATAAAAAAATATATATACTAATTACTTTCAAACTTAACCTCCTTGGTCACATGTGTCAAAGTGGCGGCCTGGGGGCCAAATCTGGCCCGCCGCATCATTTTGTGTGGCCCGGGAAAGTAAATCATGAGTGCCGACTTTCTGTTTTAGGATCAATTTAAAATGAAGAGTATAGATCTATATTAAATTTCCTGATTTTCCCCCTTTTAAATCAATAATTGTAATTTTTTAATCCATTTTTTTCTGTGTTTTTAGTTCAAAAATCATTTTGTAAAATCTAAAAATATATATTAAAAAAAGTTAAAATAAACATTGTTTTAGATCTATAAAAAAACTGAAAATTCAGGGCTTTTAATCCAGTTCTTTTAATCAATTTATTAAAAAAAATCTAAATATTATATCTAAAATGGTCCGGCCCACGTGAAATCAAGTTGACATTAAAGCGGCCTGCGAACCAACCCGAGTCTGACACCCCTGTCCTAGGTCCTTGCGTCCACATGTGTGGACATCACATTTTTGGTTGTCACGAGACTACAATGTTAAATTTTGGACTACAAGGGGCTGACGTCCACTTATGATGTGGACACCATTTTCCCTAAAAACTACATAATGTAAAAAAATAATTCTTTGTTTTTACACTCACCAGGTCCCAATTAGCCTAAATATCAAAGAGAAAATAAAAATGCATGCCTTGGAAGAGTTTGGGTCTTAGGAGGTTAAGTAGGTTTTAGATTTTGTTTTGTTTCAATTAAGGATTTGCATCAGTAATTGTGATTTTTGTTGACTTTGTATTTTATAAGGGTGGCCCGGCGGGTAAGTGGTTACCGCGTCGGCCTCACAGTTCCTGGGTTCAAATCCAGGTCGGCCGACCTGTGCAAGTTTGCATATTCTTTCCAAGCTTCTGTGGGTTTCCTCCGGGTACTGCATTTTTTTCTCCTACATTCCGAAGACATGCATGGTAAGCTAATTGGACACTAAATTGCTCGTAGGTGTGTGTGAGCGTGAATGGTTGTACGTCTCCTCTTGCCCTGCGATCGGCTGACCACCGATTCAGGGTGTCCCCCGCCTTGTGCCCAAAAGTCAGCTGGGATAGGCTCCGGCACCCCCCGCGACCCTTGTGAGGATAAAGCGGTTCAGAAAATGAATGAATGAATTTTATAGTGATGCATAGGAAAAGCGAACAGGGCAGGGGATGCTGCAGGCAAAGGGGATTCCAAGCTGGAGCACTCAAAGAGGAGCAATAGACAAGTGGAGAGAAGAAGCCTTTTGATCTGTGGTGAAAGTAAAGTGTCAGAGGGGGGAAGAAACATGGAGCAGCAAAGAAGATTGCAAAGACGACACACTCTCAATTCCCAATACTGGTAGCATAAACAGAGAAAGAAAGTCAAACAGATTGACTGAGACACAGATAGAGAGGAAGGATGACAGGATCTGAGGGAGAAGGGGAAGATAAAGTAGAGGGAGACAGATAAGAGCGGGATGTTAAAAGGATGTTGGGCCGAGGGATGTTTTGCTAGTTCTTTGCAGCCCTTTGCTAAAGCAATTAGTATTGAATCCCATCTAGGAAAATGCAGCGGTCTCTAATGTTGTTAGCTGTGGATGACCAATTCGAGCAAACCCCAAACTCCCTGTTAAATCTCCCGTTTTAATTGCTATGTCAGGGGGTGGACTTGTGTGTTCACAGAGAAGTTGGGCCAGCGAAGCTCAAAATAGCAAAGTGAGTAAATAAATTTTTTGAAAAACATTGCAAGAAAATAAAAAAGTGCGAAATGTGGATTTTTTTTTGAGGGGCCAAAAAACATCTGCAACTATAACTTTATACTGTGTAACCAAGAAGTTCAAATAAATGCATCGCAACTCCTCAAATAGGCTACTATTTCTGTCTGAAAGAAAAGGAACCATAGCCTAAAATGGAAAATGGGCTTCCGCCTGTGCAACGCTTAAGGACTCTCAAAGTATACTTCAATACTGTCTTGTCATTTGCCTAGTACAGTCTTCCCTCGATTATCGTGACTTCACATATCGTGAATTCCCTTCTTTGCAATTTTTTCTGCTATTATATTTTTTTTAAGTTAATAAAAATGAAAATCCACTCTCAAACTGCGGAACCCACTTTTGCTACTACGACTCAGCACTGAAAAAAATGGTAGTTATAATAGGGGTGACCCTACTTCGCGATTTTTCGATTATCGCGGCCATGTCTTTTCTCGTGACCGGATGTTTGGTCGCCGGACTTTTGGTCGCCGGACGTTTGGTCGCGGACGTTTGGTCGCCCGGACCCAAAGTCCGGCGACAAAACAAGGTAAACACGGTCTACGCATCAATCAAAGCCAACAATGGCCCTTAGCAGTGAGAGTGTATAAGAGTTTGTATGTACATGAGTTGTCCCCTTAGGAAGGGACGTCAGTCAGGGTCTTAACAAGTTCTCCAACAAAACAATAGAAGTACAGGAAATCTGGAGATTTTCTTTAGCCTGTATTTAGGGAATTTGAGCAACAATTTTAAATTGTAATTATCAATAACCTTCCGGGCGACCAAACGTCCGGCGACCAAAAGTCCGGCGACCAAAAGTCCGAGTACCGTCTTGTCTACATAAACCGTGATATTCATAAAAGTCAACAATATCCCAATCAAGAGAGCCGAATTTAACATATTGGCCATTATTTACATATAATTTTATGAGAACAAAATATTTAAACGTCATTTTTATCGCAATTGTATTTTGTGCTGCAAAACTAATTTGGGAAAGAATTTTTTTTCGCTAATAACACATAAATGGCCTTACTGTTGGATAGCTTTGTTCAAATTTTGGGGGGGATACTGTGTGTGCTATTTATCCCCTCTTTAGTACATTTCCGAGGTTTCAGATTGGGACTCGGTATCAGCAAATCCACAGACACGTACTGAACTCACATGCGAACAGGACATCTTTACTCTGAACAAGTAAAACTATTTATCAATTTTCCGTCTATTTCCTGAATTAAAATACTGAAGGGCTCTCTCATAACAACATGCATATTCTCTCATCACCTGTCTGACTTCTCACCGTTGAGTGGTTGTCTCAACCACTGCTGCATTTCACAGATAATTACCACTCATGGCAGTAAGTGTGCTACAGTCTCTGGAGTCTGTCACACTTTTTTGAGCAACACGTCTGTCACTTACAGCCAAACCACAAGAAAACTCACTTTAACATCAACATTTGTCATTACAACCTTCATTTAAGCAGCTTGAAGTTGATCTGTTGCTAACTACATCAATATCAGTTCTATTAAATGTCTTCGAAAATGTAATCATCTCAGCTATTACCTTGGAAAATTGCAGCATTCTGGATGATAATACGCTTGAGTTGAGCACTGACAACTTGGAGGCCAGACTCCAAGTTGCTGCGAGCCGCTACCTGATACCGCTCCTCCATCTTTTTGGAACAGCAGACCGGGCCTTTGGTTTGGCAAATCTGCAGGTCAGCACCTGTCAGGAAATTAACAGAGACATGGGGGTGTGAGTCTTGATGAGTTGCAGGGGGAAGAAGAAAAAAATCTAAATTGCCTCTTGATGTAATACGCTAAGAGCTGTAATCAGACCAGATCCCGACTTAATGAGGTTAAGATTATTCTGAAGAACCACTCTTTTTGGACTGAAAATAAACAGCTGCTAAAAATATGAGTCATTTGGAATCTTGTGTGTGTTGTTTTCCACTGAGATCAATTTGGTCAAGAGAAAAGATGGGACTACTCAAGGCTGCACTAAGATCAGAAGTATTTTCCCCCACAAAGTTGGAAGCCAGGAGCATTGCAGTTTGCAAACAAACAAACCCAGCATGTTCTTAGATAGAGAGCCACTGATAAGACTGGTGAGGATGAAATGTGCAGCTGGCAAGTCATGCCTAAGGTTGTTTACTCATCGATTGATGAGAACTAATTGGACTCACAAAGATCCTTTCAAAAGAGTATATCAACACAGATAAAACTACGAATGTTTCTCAACAAAGGAAAACTGGATTTAATTTAATAAAGTGACACCAGAGGGAAGAGAGCGAGTTTAGACAGTCAAAATCTACTGTGACCAATTAAAGCAACGCTGCAGGGTCAGCGTAATAGAACTTCAGTATTGTCTGATGATACCTCAAAAGGACATATTTCCCCAATAGACTGCAGGAGGTGCATAAGACTACTACTGTGTTTGTGGCATTGCAGCAAGGAAAGCAAAATCCCAAAGCAGACCCAGCAATGGGCTCTGTTTTTCAATGTTTGTATATTTACAGTGGTACGTCTACTTATGAAACTAATTAGTAACAGAAATGGTTTAGTAACTTGAATTTTCAGAGCCACATTTGTAAATTCTCATTGTAAATTCTCTAATTTGTTCCACGGTCCTCAATAAACTGCCCACTAAAGTATTTAGAATGTATCAAAATGTACCAATTTATTATAAAATATGTGAAAATTAAACAAAAGAGTGGAAAAAATAAGAAATGTATCTATTAACTCATTTAAATGACAAACAAACATGCAAAAACATGTTTATGGTTGTTGAAGGACATGAAAGGGTTATAGAACTTTTTTTTCTGTACCGCTTATCCTCACTATGATTGTGGGGGGTGCTGGAGCCCATCCGGGAAGAACATGCAAACACCCCACAAGAAGGTTCGAGTCCTCATTCTCAGAGGTGTGGGGCCAACGCGCTAACCACTCGGCCCACTTAGAACTTAGAAATTAAAAACTATCAATTCAATTAAAAATTATAAAATAAAGAAAAATAATGGATAAAGTTGCTCTAAGCACTTTCAAAAGACTCAAGAACTCCGTGACGACAAACAGTGGTGGAAGATAGACTGAAAGCATCACGGAGGAAGTTGATTGGCTGACACAAGGGGACACAAGGGTTGATGAGGACAGGTGGAAATGAAAACCGATGGCAACATAGTGGGGGAGAGGCACTAGAGTGCCAGTCAAACTGATCAACAAGCAACAGGGACCATGCCTGTGAAAGATATTACCTAACTTCCTGATCTGCATCAAATCTCCTTCATGGTGGAAGAGCACAATCTAATCAGTGAATGCGGTAGTAAAACTGTCACACACCTTTTGGGTACAATCTAACATTGTTCAAGCCTTGAATCAATACAGACAATGGCATCCAATTTATAAGATTGACTTCATTTCAAGATGCGGAGCAAAATTAATAGACTGTCAGCAACAACACAGGTGAGCAGAACCAAATCAGAGGAGGCGTGTGCTGGAATTTTACTTTCAAACCTAACTAAAAAAAATACATGTCATGGGGCAGATGATAAATGTGCTTTACTACGCAAATTAATCATAAAGAAATAAAGAATTTCCCTAGTCAAAACACACGAGAATTCTACCTGCCTGTATTGTACTATTCAAGGCTAAATTCACTTTCTCATTACAAGTTTATTTAAAAAGCGGTTGTAAAACTTGCCGTTTAATTTTGGTTGGGAGGCTATTCACACCATTTAACTTGAGGTCAATTACTTTCAAGGATCAAAATGCTTACTTGCAAATGAATTCACTCTTCAAAATGAAGAAAGACAAGATGTGGGCCAAGATCAATCTATGTGTAAATGTCCCCAATATACAATCTGAGCTCAAGGTGATGCCTTTCAATTATCTTACAATCAATATGGTGAGATTGAGGGGCCGGGGGTCAGTCCATTGTACATGCAGAGCAGCTGTCAAGTTTTTTTAAGTGTCAATCTTGAAAAGCCATCTTTACTCTAACATATCCCATTAAAAAAGTGCTCACACATGCCTTACGTTGCCAAAAATTGAGCTTATGAAACCAAAAAACTTCTGGTTCACTTCACATGAAAATAGGCAATATAACTTTAATCTCACAATATTAGGTTTTTTTTCTTTCAGATTTTAATTCATATCTTTTTAAAATTACAAAAAAATCTCATTCACAATGTATGACTTGATTCTCGTAATAATACCACATTTCTCTCTTAATAGTATTAGCATTTATGACTTCTTAGCATGGAAGAGTGGGTGGGAAACACTAAAATAAAGAATAGTGATAAAAATCGAGGACGTGATTTTAGTTGTTTTTTTTAAAGTGATATCTTTTTTTGCATATTGCCCACTCCTAATTAGAAGTCAAAAAGTCAATATCAGGCCATTCCCAGTTATAGCTAGACTGTAAATTTAATGTTGACACCGTGTGGCAACAAGGTGCACCAGACTATAAGACGTACCTTCAATGAATGGCCTATTTCAATTTGATTTCATTAATAAGGCGCACCGGATTATAAAATGTAGTAGTAGTAGTAGTGGTCAGCGGTGGTAGTGGTAGTAGAAGTGTTATACATCTACTAGATGGAGCTGTAGTAGTAGTAATAATGGTAATGTTATATACATACACTCGATGGAGTTGTAGTAGTAGAAGTAGTAATAGTAAGTAGTGTTACACATCCACTAGATGGAGCTGTAGTAACAGTTGTAGTATAGTGGTTAGGAGTTGAGCTATACATCAACTAGTTGAAGCTGTAGTGATAATAACAGTAGTGGTTTGGAGTTGTGTTATACATCAACTAGTTGAAGCAGTAGTGATAACAGTAGTGGTTAGGAGTTGTGTTATACATCAACTGGGTTGACCTGTGCTTAAGGGAATTTCATACAATGATTATGCAACATGGAACCAAATAGAGCAAATAAAGCACATTGGATTATAAGGCGAACTGCTGGCTTTTGATAAAATTGAAATCATTTAGTTGCGCCTTATAGTGCGGAAAATACGGTGCTCGTTATGAGCTTACATTATAGATGAAGTACCGGTGTAAAGTCAAGCCACATGGGATTCTATGTCTTTTTTGCTCACAGCTATGAACAATAGGCAAATAGGAGAAACAGCAAATGAAATATTTAAACAGCACAATTTACAACCAACCTAAATATTGAGACAGTGGCAACGAGAGGAAATAATTCTTTGAAGTGTTTGCAATCCTTTTCACTGTATTTTAAGATTTTTTAAAAACAAAGCAAGGATCTAAAATTTAGAAGTGTGAACACTGCCAGCTGCCTCTGCACACATTATGCAGAACTACTAAATGAATGCACTTTAGTGTTGTTGTACTCGAGTGAGGGAGGATTTTCTAACATTTGCAAGTGATTAGATGATGCTCTTAGGCAGCTCTCTGATTCTGGTTCCAACAATGAGCCATTGCCAAAAGTCTTTGGCAACCTCATTTCTGCAAGATGTAGGTATTTGTTTCAACAAAAACAGAGAAAAGGAAGAGAGGCATCCTTTTTGGTAGGGATTTAAGGAAGAGAGATGTCATCTCAGCCTTCAAACTGCTTTAGGTTTTTATTTAGCAATAATGAGGCTGCAGTGGCTCTTTTATATGTGCTTAGATAACATGTGTCAGTTGGTCTTCCCTTTTTCACATTTTGTTCTGACAAATGTTTACATTTTTTATTGTTAATGCTTGAGATTACAAGACAAAAGGTTTGCAATATCTCAGAAGAATTAGCTAGCTACTAATATTTTAGTAGCATTTTTTAATCATCAGTTCGATACTTATTGCCATGTAAATGTTCAGTATTTTTTTTTTAAAGATGAATGCAGATAATTTAATACTGCATTATTGCATGCTCTTGACCCACTCAACATTGGTCAGTGCACACATTCAACATTTAAAGTGTAAGCATCGCTCTCAGGGCTAAGGTCATTCACAGTACTGGCTGTCTTATATTCAGTAGAATACATTTTATTCACATAGTTCTTCACAATTGTTTGGATTATAACTGTGGCATCGAGTATTAAAGCTTCTTGTATTATATTTGCAAAGTTGAGTTGTTGAGACATTGTGCATACTTTGTGATAAATTTGTGTATAACCTCACTACATATTTTCTGTCCAAAATCAGCAACTTTCGGGTCTGTTTGTTTTGTCCTTTCTCTTCAAAAATTAGCAGAAAATGACAGTGAAATTAAATAAACCTGCATTAAACCTCGATCCTGTTTTGAGTCTCACAATCTCTTAAAATCTACTTGCATGACACATTATCCGTGTGATTATCCATCGTCAATGTTCTTTCAACCCCCAGGTTAGGTAACATTAGAATAATGTCGTATTGATTATTTGTTGTTGTGTGGGAAGACATTTGAATCCTCCCACATTATAATCATCACCCTTTCAGTTCTACGCCTGGAATTTTGAAAGGCTCCCTTGATTCTAATTCAGTAGTTCTTCCAAAATTTCACCACATTTAATAACCTGAAGGTTTGACATATATTTATCACTGGTCTTTATAGCCATCCTCTCGTTTTGAATCCAGTCTCCCAATCAAACAGAAGTAATGAATGTCTTTTCTTATGAATACCATATTTATAGCTTATTCCAGCTAAGCACGTTGACCTGATTGTCAACATAACTGCAGCAAGTCAACTGTGGGTGTCGTAGTATGTATAGAAACATAACGTATGCCAAACTGTGGTGAAGCGTCCTTTGGCTGACCATGTGGTGATTTTACTTTAATGAATTTCTCTACCTAATTGAAGACCAACCGACTCTGAGATTTGTGGTAGCTAAATATTTCTATGGATGTGCTGGATTTTCCTCCCAGCGGCTGTCAGATATCTGCTGGCCCAGGTGTAGTGTGTTTGATTAAAAGTGGATGCATGGTGCAAACACGCTGCTGGAACTGCATGCACCCGCAGATGGGAGATGAATACGAAAGATAGAAAGCATACCAAAAAAATAACTTGCCTTATTGCATGTCGCTAGAATTCATTCCAGTTATGGAAAAACACTTGCTGACCAAGAAAAATAGGAGAATGGAGACTATGGTAGTTCACCTAATGGACTTTTAACATGCTGATGCCAGACACTTCCTGAATGTTCGCTATAGTCTATGACAGGGGTAGGGAACCTATGGCTCGGGAGCCATATGTGGCTCTTTCCATGGGTGCGTATGGCTCTCCACTAACCTGTGAGGTAAAATATGGAAATCACTGGTGAGAGAGCTGAGTCCCGAACGCACTAATATGAGCGTCACTGTGGCGTTGACACTACCTCTACCACTACTTTAATCATAATTTTGTTTTTTATTACTCTTCTGCATGCATGATATCATTTATACTGATTTATTAGCAACAGCATAACAATGTTATCAAAAGAATTCTGAGACTTTTTGTACTTTAAAAGTGGTGAAATGACAACAACAAAAAATCACACTTCATATATTTTTACTTTTCAATTCTGAGAATGGCTCTCAAGAAATAACATTAGAAAATATGAATAGTTTATGGCTCTCTCTGTCAAAAAGGTTCAAAAACCCCTGGTCTATGAGAATGCCACCTGAGAGATGATTCATTCATTCAATTTCTGTACCGCTTATCCTCACAAGGGTCACGGATGTCATGATCGCCTTGAGTGCGAGGCAGGAAAAAAGCGATGAAAGTGCTAGTGCACAACTCAGGGTTTTGATGACAAAAATGCTCAATACAAAAGTAACAAAGGGGATGAGACAAAAAAATGACTACACGCGGTAATACTCCCACAAAGTCGTCACTAAACACTTCTCTTAAATACACAGACGAGGGCTAATTACAAGTTACAAACAGCTGCCCACAACAGGAAGGGACACCAGGAGGGACATAAGAGGTGAGACGTACAGATCACCCAGACAGTACACACCAGGAAAACACACTTTCACCTCCACCCCAAAATCCCAACAAAACGTGACCAGGGACACCCGGAATTGGTGGCTAGCCAATTGCAGGGCAAAAGGAGATGGACAACCATTCTCACTCATAAACCATTCTCACTCATACTTAGGGGCAACCAGCCTACCATGCATGTTTTTGGGATGTGGGAGGAAACCGCAGTACCCGTAGAAATCCCACAGAAGCAAGAAAACATGCAAACTCTACACATTAAGGTCCAGACCTGGGATCGAACCCTTGATTTGAAAACCGAGAGGCCAACACGCCAACTCCTCGGTCACCGGGCTACCCACACGTGAGATGAACAATGCATAAATTAAATCCCAATGCAACAGGCTGCAGCCTCAAACCTAAAAATGAATCTCAGTTTTATCCTTTTAGATTGCTTGTTCACCGTCAAACTTTGGGATAACCAGAAATGCTATTTCTAATACAAAATAAAATCCCAAACTTGGAGCAAACAAAATCTAAAGGTGTTGAAAGAAATGAATAATATGTGGGTTCTCTCCCACTGATGTTGCAGGTTGTTACATAGCAAATGAAATAATAATTTAGTGTGATGGACAATGGCCGATGGATGCTGGACTAAGTTTGAGTATTACTGACACGAGATGCAATCATGGGCATCCTCGGTAGGTGAAAATGAAGGTGAAATAGTTACCTGACACGGCGGATTCGGGTACCCATTTGGATCCCGGGTGAAGTGTGTGAAACACAGCCCGAACCTCCTGGCAGTTCGGCGCCTGGCTGGAGGAGATCCCGGGGAACAAACGCAGGAAGGCGGATAAAAAAAGCGCACTGGTGACTCTTAAACTAAGCATGGTTACGCAGGAAAAACTTGAGAGCTATGACTGAAAACGCTGTTTAAACGGTTTAAAGTTGGGAGATCCGGCGTCCGCGTTGTTTGGATGACTCTAGTGGGCCAGCATCCCTCTGCGGGTCGCGATCCACCGCCGACCCTCACAAGTTGTGATCTCCTCCGCCGCCGAATACTGCTTGATTGAACTGGAGTTGCGTCTGTGTGTGCGCGCGCTCCCTCCGAGCGCGTGCACGCACGTTTGAAGCCGTGCACGAGCACGATTGATGAGACGCACAAGCTGTCGGTGATGAACGATCCGGAGTAATGTTGGACGCAATTAGGGTCGCTGTGCCTTTGTGAGTCAATATTTCACCAATAGATAAACGTGTAGGGCAAATATTTTATTTAACTGGATAATTTTCCAATAAAGTTCACAAATTGGAAAGTTTTTTCCCCCCAAGTTCATTCTTGAGTTTAACCTTTAAATTGACTGAAAATTATTTGGTCTAAGATCACATTAGTACTTTAAAGGCTCTGCTCCACTCAGTTTCAATGAAGTGGAAAGGGCGCCATCTAGTGGTTGATCAGCGTGCCAACATCACTTTTGTATGTTATAGTACTGGGGAGGGCAAGTCCAGAGGCCAATAAGAAATCATTTAACTTTCATTCGTTGAACAGATGTTAATTAGGTTAAAAAAAAATCAGGTTTGCAAAATTCTTTGGCTCCCATTGATGGTGATAAACATCCAATCAATTGTGAACGGGAGGTCTGACAGCAATCATCTAATTGCTACCTAATTGAATTGGACAACTCTTGCCATTAATGGAAGTGAAAATGATGCAAAACATTAAATCCCATTTGAAATGGTTTCTTTATTTTTTTTAACATTTAACTATCAATACTCCTGAATGAATTAAGGGCTACAAGCAACAAAATATAAATTTATATTTACACTTGAAACAAATCTTTTAGAACAAAACATGTCCAGCTACAGCAAAAAAAGTCAAGAAAATTACCATAGCTCAATTCACCACATTTGATTTATTATTTATTCATGTAAAACAAAATAAATACAGAAATTCAAGTTTACTACATTTTAGCACAGTACAGGTTTTGACCAGTGAGCTAATGGAGAGGCATCGTTACAATTAACAGCTCCATTTAGTGCCAAGACTAAGTGTGCCATAAAAGTCATAGGAGTAGACCGCAGTTGAACTACGGGCCGTAGTTTGCACTGAACTAAAGCTTTGACCATAAGGAACATCCAAGTCACCACACTCATTTTGACTACTTTTATTGTAGTGTTGCTAATACAATGCAGCACCGCCATACACCAACCTCGAACAGACCACCACCCCTCAACATAAACCACCTCTGCCAGTACAAATTGCTGCAAAATCATAAATATTTAGATGACCTAATTGTCTGGCGGATTACAGATGGATACTGTGCAATTCCTTTTATTTAGCAAAGTGTTGAAATTGCGAGGTCATCCACCTGAAAACCACAAGACATTTAAAAAATTTAAAAAAAAAGGATACTATCTCCTGTGCATTTTAGGACAAACAGAGAGCTTTGCATGGATTTGCACAGCAGAAAGTGAAAAGCTGGGAGAAATCCAACAAAACTCTTCGTCAGCCCACCCAATTATACATGGTGATTCATTGCGGAAGTCCAAGTGACTGGCCACACCTGAAGTGCACATACTGCAGTAGGTGACGTGTACACTACCTGCACTGTGAGCACTTTGGAACAGCCAAGTCAATGACTAAAACTCCAGCTAATGCTAGCTAATTGGTTGGTGGAATTAAACAATACACTAGTTTTGAGAGGTTCTAATTTACATTCTGTATCACTAAACCATAAGAGTGAAGCATTTACTCCCAAAAGTTCCTTGTAGAAAAGTCTCCAACTTGAGTTTGAAAGGGTTCACCAGCCAGAAGGAGCAACTAGGGCAGTAGATAATCAAGTATTTCACTATACTACACTAGATGCACCTTAGCTGGAGGGCCTCAACATCAAGCACCTCATCATAGATGCAAGACCAGTTTTATAGGATCTCCAGTCGGTCTGAAAAGAGAACAAAAATAGTTGATTATATTAAAATAAAGATTCATCTATGAATCGTTGTAAACAAATCAAGTTAAAGCCAAATAGAATCAAAACATACAGGAGTCCACTCTTTTTTCAGTAGTGCACATTTTTCCCAGTATGTTCCATCTTCATTTGCAATGCAAGCTTGATGGCTGTAAAATTCCCAACCTTTGCATCTAGTGAATATGATCACAGCATCACTGTTCTGTGCAATAAATATTTTTACCAGCTGAACACGATGCACTATGTTTTTTCTTTTCAAAATTCAACTTTATTGACTAACTATAGCAAATTAGATGCAACCCTGTTGCTAAGATGGCCACTTTTGAAAGATTTAAGTCAGTTTGGAAGGGAGCAAACCTGGGCATATTTTGCCCTAATTGGCCCAAACCATTTGTAAAAGGAAAGGGGGGCATCCAAAATTAATCAATTAATGAATTGAAAGCTTTTCCGACCGTGCTGATTGACAGATCAATTTTAGAAATTAAAATTATTACAAGTCTTCTCCTTGAGCCTCTTAATAGCAAATATTTTCTAGTAGTGGATTGTTTTTACATTTATTTACATTTTTTAATTAGAAAAGAGGGCAAATATTAAATATATAGTGTCTTATTTAAAAGGGAAAGAGTGAATATTGCGTTTTCAAAAATCTGTTTATTTGCATTAAAAAAATGAAATGGGAAAGAGGAAACATTTAGATACAATATTTAGATTTTTTTAAATTCTTTTTCAACTAAAAACAACACAAAAAGAAAAAGTACAATTTGGGATTAAAATAATTGCAATTATTGATTTAAAAAGGGGGAAACTGGAAATATTCCATATACATACATCTATAATTTTCATTAGAATTTGATCATAAAACAGAAAGTCTGCAACCATGATTTACTTTCTTGGGCCGCACAAATTGACGTGGCAAGCCAGATTTGGCCCCCGTGCCGCCACTTTGACACCTATGACTTATCTTCACAAGGGATGGGGGGAATAGTTTGGACACCCGTCTTATAGTCATTTGGTGTCTGAATGCTTGTGTTTGCAGACAAAGACAAGTAATCGACTTCCACTTTTTGTTTGTTTGTCAGTTAACAAAAGTACTGGAAGGCAGCCAAACGGTTCTATACCTTCAATTTTCTATTTAAAAGCAGGCAACATCTCATTTAGCCCTTAATTCAGATATTTTTGGGTCTTCATTTAGTTTATCAGGCCATGTGCTGAAGTCAGACAAAATAAAACAAAACTATTTTGCTTGATGTACATACACCCTTTCGAGTAAGTCTGTAAATGACCCATTTAATGAATACAAGGGATTAATTCTTTGGACAACAAACACTATATGCCGACATTGGAAATCCAGCCAAGCTTTGATAGAGATTCGATTCAACAGCAATTTGAATTCTAAAAAATAAGTTAGATTTTACCTGAAGAAAAAAAAAATACAAAGCATTTTTTAAAGTGGAGAAGATTTGAGTGAAATTGTATTCTTTTGAACGAAAAAAAAACCATTGAAAGGATTCTTTTGTGGGTCAATGTTCTATAGTTGATTCACTATAATCAGTATACTGATCTCTAGTGATGTATTGTTAAATGTGTACTGAATACAAATCTAAAATTAACTGAAGTAAAGAAATGACTCAAATGTATAACGACGGGGAATAAAATATTCCAAATAAATGAGATAAATGTTGTTTTTGTTGACTGCCAATTTTAAGATCTTTCCAATCACTGCGGTTCTAAAAACGACTTGATTATTTACAGAAGGTTTGAAATAGCTTGTTTGCAACAATAAAACAGAAAACATTTGAAAAACAACGCATCTGCTGTAGAAACAGTCCCAAGTAGGCCATTGTAATGTAGCTAGTATCCATCAATTGTAATGAGTAATTGTAAAATCCTTCTTCAAAAAACCAACAAGTTGAGAGAATAGAAACCAAGTTGCAAGTGGGATATCATGTGTCCTGCTTTTTACAAAGTGGCGCCAACTGCACCTCGTGATGGGCGCGTCGACACTCATTTAAAAAAAATAAAAATAGCCATCCCATCCGACTTTACTCGATTAGAGAACAAATATACAAGTCATCTATAACGGGGCTATTCATTTGTTGTCGTCTGATTTCACATCAAATGCTCATAACACATGCTCCCACCTAAAAAGTTGGTGCTGTTTGGGTTTTTTTCTGCACAATTCCTGCATTATGTTCCTTTTTTTAATACAAAAAAAGCGTTTGGTTATAATGAATGATAAGAGTGGCTTGAATGAATGAGCACAGCCTACCTTGAGTTGGATCCCAGCGAGCCTGGAAAGGAAGGAGGCACCAGCCTGGTTTTTTGGGACCAAACAAAACGATATGTCAAGCATGAAATCGGGAGCGCATCTTCGAGTAGTTTTTCCTATTGGTGGGGGTGGGGTCGGCACGGCTACTATGACGCAATCCTGGTGGATGCAGGCCAAGAAACCGAGTAAAACCAAGCAAGATGAATCAATCCTAAATGCAAAGGGGGACGTGTATTTGTTGAATTAATCCCGACCCGAGTGCGATGTGGTTTCATTCGGTCCTCTTCTTTGCTCTGTGTGCTGGTTTAAGCAGCAGCACAGAAGAGACTTGTGACCTCTGACCCTTGTAAACCCTGCCCCCACATACCCTTCTGCTCTGTTTGCAGGAGACCGCCTCATTTGCACACAAATATCCCCTCTCCCCTCACCCCCTTTAAAAAGGGTGTGCATCATTACTATTTCCTGTCCTTCCACGAGCCATTGTGGATCCCCGCAACCCCCCTTTCTTTGTGGGACCCGGCATTGCCTAACTTGCCTTCTTCTCGAGTCGAACTTTGACCTACATTCCCATCCAGCGTGTTCCCTGCGTGTGCAGCGTGGAAAGCACGTAGCTCGTGGGGATGCCAGATGCCCGTAATTTGCATGATTTCATGATGAAGAGAGGCACACCGGGTCAACCTGTAGATATATATTCGAAGTTTTTCCAGGAATGTGAGCCCATACGAATAGTCAGGGATTATATGGGAGTCAGTCCAGAACTGCGGTCAAAACGGCCGACGTTAAACACTAACCACTTTAGTCACTTTTATACCTACTTATTCATGTTGACTACTTATCTATGTTGACTACTTATTTATTCAGTATTATTATTTATGATTTATCTGTTTGTTTGTTGTTGTTATTTGTTCATTTCCCTACTTATTAATGTTGTTGACTACTTATTAATGTATTCATTCATTCATTTTCTGAACCGCTTTATCCTCACTAGGGACGCAGGGGTTGCTGGAGCCTATCCTAGCTGACTTCAGGCCAGAGGAGGGGGACACCCTGTATCGGTGGCCAGCCAATCACAGTGCACAGGCAGACGGACAACCATTCACACTCACACCCATATCTAGGGGCCATTTAGAGTGTCCAATCAGACGACCATGCATGTCTTTGGAATGTGGGAGGAAACCAGAGTACCCGGAGAAAACCCACACAGCCCCAGAAAGAACATGCAAACTCCACGCAGTTGGACCGACCTGGATTTCAACCCAGGACCTCAGAGCTGTGAGGCCGACATGCTAACAGCTCACACCACCGGCCGCCTACTTATTAATTTATTGATTATCTATTCATTGATTATTTCTTTGTCTATTTGTTTGTTGTTGTTATTTGTGCACTTCGTGGTGAAGCTTTAAATCTCATCATACTTGTATAATGACAATAGAATTGTGAGGGGAAGAGCTAAGTCCTAATTCACAGGACCACCACCATACATCATTGTGCCCTGTGATTGGCTGGGGGCCAATTCAGCGTGTCCCCCACCTGGTGACCAAAGTCAGCTGGGATAGCCTCCAGCACCCCCTGTAACCCCTCTGATATAAATATATATATATATATATATATATATATATATATATATATATATATATAAATATATAAATATATATATATATATATATATATATATAAATATATATATATTATATATAAATATATATATATACATATATATATTATATATATACATATATCTATATGCATATATACATGTGTATATATATATATATATATATGTTTATATATAATAACTGCACCATTGATCTTCACACTGAGCAAATCAAGCCTTTGATGGTTTGTAACCTAATAGTGGTTAGTAATATGCAGCTGAAAATCAGTGAAGAATGTACTTTAGGAGATTGAACTTTATTTAAGGAATGTGGTCACACTTTAATTATAAATGTATATACAGAGAGCTCAACCCAAAGTAACTTAGACCATGATGAATTCAGGTGGAAAGGCATTAAATACTACCAAAATAAGGAAATATACAGTCAGACTGCTACTCTAAGAACTGAGGACTTAATGTAATCAATCATATTGCCAGTGATTTTACTGTAGTTGCAATTGGAGGTAGGATTCTTGAACGTGAAATGCTCTTTAGCACAATATAAATAAGGTCCCAAATCGTATTAGGAGTTCCCTCTAAGAGTGGCTGTAAAACAGATGGAGTTACCAGCAGATAGAAACTTTTGTGTATATTGTATTTTGTGTATACAATGTACACAACTGTAAAGCTGAAAATTTCCTGTTTGTTGTATTTGGGGCAATAATTATTAGAAATTTGTAAAACAACTGTACATTTCCTCCTATCACACTTTGGTTTAAAAACAGAATTAATGAAATAAACAAGACCGTTATGTTCCATTTCATATCTTTAAATAAGGCATCATTTACAATCATGGTCTCACACTGAAATTCTATATGAGAAAACACCCATATGGCCTGGCCAAATGAAATATATTTAAAATGTTTTCCATGAAGAAAACCCTGTTCAAGTTTGACCATATATAAAGATCACATAAAGCGTGCACAAAAACCAAAGAAATTGAAATGTCAATAGATGGAAAACAAATCCTAAATCATTGAGGTATTCAGCATTTAGGGGCTGATGGTCACATAGAATTCTTCCTAAAATTAAACATTTTTGTGCCAATGGCAAAAGTATAACAGATTTACGCTAATTGAAATGAGAAAATCAATAGATTTAATACTTATTGTGAAAAGTCCCTCTTGATTAAGTGATGCATTCAAAGTGCATCACAGTGGAACAATTGTAGTATACTAATCACGTATGTAATAATTAAAAAAAAAAAAATACATAAGGCATCCGACCGTGTACATTTTGTGATTTAGGCCAATAATCAAGAAAAAAATATTTAAACTCAATGACTTTCTATTAATTAATCACATCTTTCTTTGAAACAAGTAAAATTTACTAGGCAAGGAAACCATGTTTGAAAATACAAATCTAAATGTTCACTAATTACAAAACAGACTTGGTATGATTATTAGGTGCACCTTTATAAAAAGTTATAGCGTATTAACGGATAAATGCCATTGTCACTTTCAAGATGTGTCTTGGATTGGCATTGCTTGTGATTTTTTTTAAACAAGGTGACACGGAGAGTATTAGGGCCACACCAGGTAGGGAAAAAGTTCAATCAGAATGCTATAACTAAAAATATTATGAGTTAATTGGACTTTTGAAAGGTAAAAATAATCCAGGACTGAAAATGTTATTTCACTTAAATGCAAGTTAGGCTGTTAATCTATTTTGAGTAATATTAGTACAAACACTATTCCGAAATGCTTGATTTGCAGTAAGGGTTTTTTTTTCTACTCCAGTGTGGCCCTATTAACATGTACATGACAATGCGAGGATGGAACAGGGTCCTCCCAGTGAGATCAATTGGTATATTGTGTTCACAGTGCAGGGATGGCTGTCTGCTACCCCGCAGCACTATCTGATTCCGCATTCTATTTCAGACATGCGAGCCCCGCTGAGTGCTGGCTAAAAAATTAGCTCAAAATCAATTAATTCCTCTGCTGTTTTGATTTTCTCTTCCTGTGCTTTGAAATCTAGTTTGTTAAACCTCTGTTTGCAAAACGCAGACACATTAATAGGCACCAGGAATGACAAGGTGCAAACTTTACCAAAGTTTTGAAATTCTTCAAATCCTTGAGTGAAAAAGAAAATAGAACAATAAGGCAAGCGTTAAGAGAAGGGTAGAATTAGATCATACTGGAAAATGAATGTCCCTTCCGGTTTTCAGTCAAAACATATGAGTTTGTGTCAAAGGAAAATGTTGTCATTCTAAGGTTTGTGTTGGCAAAAAAAAGCGAAATAGTAACAGTTTAAGGTTCAACTTTACAAGGCTGGACATTTCAATACTTAAAAAGTACTACGGTTTATAGAACAGTTCTTGGACCACTCATGTTTCTGGATAGAAATCCCATCCAAACTAAAAACGAAGTCATATTTGCTTTATTCCTATATTTTGTAAATAACGCTAAACCTTAAAGAAACCCAGCTTTAGAAGCTGGCCGCTACTACTGCATCTACCACTTTTGGATCACTCCATCCCCACGCCTCAAGCTTCCTCTGGAGCTGCGGGCTTCTTAAGGTCTCGGATTTGCTTGACCAGGTAGTTTTTCTCGTCACAGAACTGTTCATCCTCTGACCGGTCTGTCTGGAAGTGGCTCAGGAAATCCACCAGCTTGGTCTGGTTCTTCAGAAGGATGTCAAGTACTGGCTGTGTTTTGTTAGGGTTTGCAACAAATACCTAAAAAATGCAATGGGAATTTTTTATTCTTCTTGTATTTCAGCAGAAAATAGATAAGAACATTTGCCTTTTTTCCTCTCCCCAAAAAAACCCATATCAGTGATGATCACATATGATAGTAAACCACAGACCATGGAATATCTTCAAACAACTACAAAGAACATGTTAACATTAGAACAATTGTCAACTTTTAATACTCGCCTTGAAAACATGAAAGGCTTCAAACTGGATGTTGCGACTGTTATCTCTAAGCATGTTCATCATCAGCTTCAAGTTCTCAGCGCGACTGATGTATTTTGTCATGACGGTGAAGTTGTGTCTATCCAGCAGAAGTTCCCCCAGAAGCTAAAAATATTTGCAAACAAATTTCAACAACAGTTTTTGACAGTGCCTTGATAGTACATGTTAAAGATGTTAAGATGTTTACCTTCAATGACTGTCGTTTGGTGACATAGTTGTCGGAATGTAGGAGCTTCTCGTATTCTGTAAATACCTAACAGACATTTTTCAAAGATTTGTTAAATAAAGTCACCGCATTGTTTCTCTTGAGGTCATTTGAACATTTACCCGGTCATAATTGGTCTCCAAGAAATCAGCACACATAAGCTTGTGTCTCGTGAGGAGATCCTGTGAACAGAAAATCAAGTTTGTCAGAAGAGTGGTTATATATTAATATTGTTAAACAGTTAACATTAATAAGCAATATCCTTGCCTACCTTAAATGATGCAAAAGCATCCGATGCTATGTCGAAGGTGGAAAGTTCCACATATCGGAAGAAGAAATAGAACTCTTCAGAGAAAAGTATCGTCCTAGCTAATGGCTCATGGCGAAGACACTCTCTCAGCATCATGCCGCAGTTTAGAGCCACTTCTGCACTCTCATATCTGTAAAAGTAGACACCATAGGAGTCACTTTTGGTCATTTATGTTCATTAAACGAGCAATGTGTAGAACTGGTGGCCAAAAATGGCAATGCAACCAGCATCAACATGAGCTCACTTCATTTGGCAATACATTGACAGTATCAACAAAGATAATTTCATTCCCTCAGCCATTTTACCAACTAAAACTTGTACATGCATAACGACACTATCTTTGCCCTGGACGCAGAAGCTACACAGCTTTAGCACCAACATGCCAACTTTGTTCATCTATTTATATATCGAAGGTATATGATATTAAATGCATATATCATATCCGGGATGCAACCATAGAAGTGTGTTACTCGCCACAAAATAGTAGTCGTTCAGCACCAAAATGCTACATGACTGTGTAACAAAAGAAAAACAAAATTAAATCAGATAAAATATGGATGGAATGCATAATAAATCTTCATGGGAAGGGTCACCTGCAATAGCATTAGTAACCCTTCCCATGTTTTTTACAGTTGGAATCCAAGTTACTAATGTACCAAACATTAATTTCTATTTTCCACTTATTTGACAATATGTTCTAAAAAGCGCAATGCACGAGGTCAACCGCCCTTTTCTGATTTCTTTGAAAAATCATGATAGAGTTCTGAGTATGCATTAGTAAAAATCTTTTCTAACCACTCCACCAGGAAAATAATATTTCGATTTCTACTAAATTTGATTGTAATGGGGAAAATGGTTTTTAAACATTTTAGTTCTTAAAGTAAATCACTAATGAGAATTGTTTGGGACAACTAAAGGAAATAAGCACTTCCAGAATGGAGGAATTATTGCAGGACAGCCTTATTATACACTGTATCATTTGATCTAGGTCACACAAATGAGCACATCAGTTAGACAGCAGCCTCAGCTGACTCTAACTCAATACAAACTGTACGTCCACAACACATGAGCACTTTCACAAACAAATAGCTTCGTTTGAGATAGCTATGAAACTAGCTTTGGACAATCATTTCCCCCCCCATATACACGTCAAATACAACAAGTCCATACTCGCTCCCTGGGAGTTGTTGGAACATACCCTGGACAGCTTTCAAATTTGAAAGGCATGTCAAAGCTCAATTATTTTAACTAATCATGCTCTTCTTTCTGATGTGAATCAAACAAGAGGGGTTTACCCTTTTAGAAGCATGAAGAGGATTTCTTGGTGCGTAGAGATGTATTCTACCGTGGGTGTGCGTGTGCCAATCTGACGTCTCACGATATTGCTGAAAAGGTGAACCACATCCTTTTTCCCCTGTGCAAAAAAAAGACGGTGACATTAATTTAGTTGAATGGCTTGCCGTTGGTACTTTTTTGGGCCAACAAGGCAACAGGGAGAATGTTTCCTACCTCGAAGTCAATCCGTTGCAAATTTGCAATAAGTGAAATGAGAAGGTTGGTGTTGTACAGCTCTTGAGCAAGCTGAGCTACGGCTTCAGTCTGGGGCTCCTTGTCACCGGTCCCACAAAGAACCTCCTTCAAGGAAGAGAGATTTTTGGAAATTTCCTCTGCCACCTAGAAAAAGAAGCAGAGAAATGTATTTCCCAAGTCAACTTAGAAAAAGAGCCAGAGAAATGTATTTCCCAAGTCAACTTATTCCAAAGACATTGACTGAAGACAGGTGGTTACCTTTTCACACTTTTTACTTTCCGAAGCCTCCAGTTTCTCCATGTATGCCACATTCTCTTTCAAGCTCCTCACAATTTCTGCTGGACCCTTTTGAGATTTCCCGAAAGGAAAAGGCATGACTGTATGAAGAGATACGAGACCTGCCAGAAAAGAAACATAACTGTGATATCTCATCGACGTGCATCAGGAAATGGCTGCAAAAAAAGCACACCTGAGAAACGCAAGGCCACGACGACAGGTTTGTCTCGAGCTGAAAGTCGACGCAAACTATTAACATCGGGTCAATATACTTAGCAAAGCAACGTTATTTTCCTCTATTAGCTCCTTTTTCGAGTTAAACAACTCTCTGCAGATTCCAACAACAACAACAGCAGTATTAATCGGCAAAGTTTTAGCTAGCTTGAAACCTAGTAGCAAGAAATAAGCGATCCTCAATGCTACGCGGATACTCAACACGACGGAAAAACACAATAAACAAGGATTCGAACTTACCGATCAGACGTGAGGAGTACTTTAAAAGTTGTAGCAAGCTCGCTGGCCAAAAGTTAGCTTTTAGGCTAGCGAGTTGTTCACTTTTTCACGGTGAGATTGCGTAAAATGTAACCTTATCTCAGATCAGTACCGTAATCGGGCTACTATTTTCCCTGACGGACGATCATGGTGGTGCAAATAAATTTGAACCTCACTGCTCTTTTCCGACTGTCAACCAACTTGCTAGCTGCCTAGTTTGAAGGAGATAGCTGGCCCGACTGGCTGTGGTAACTTCATTTCCCTGTTGTCTACTGTTGAAGCCTCCCCACGTCCTCTCTCCTCTTCCCGGGGACACTGGGTGGGTATGTTTTGCCCCACAAAATGATTGACATCGACTTTAGCCAATCGCACGGAGGAGCACGACACTGTTACGCTTGTAGACCCGCCCCCTCTTTACAAAAAAATCATTTTAGGAATTATACCGCCTTGTTTAGAAGCATCAATATGGACTAAAATTGAAAAGAATGATCAAAATATCTACATGAATTGAAATCAGGTTCAATGATATCTTGTGTGACCGAATTTGTAATGCATTATGTGTGCTAGTCATTTCTGTACCTTCATTCGTCAAGGTAAACATGGTACACGTCTATACGGAACTCTTTGTGACTCTGACGTTGTAGTATGCATGTTTTTGATTGGCTAAAAAGGATCCCGTTTTTTTCCCCTGAATTGTTACAATTGAATTTATAGAACATTTGGAATGGTCGGGTGATCGCTATCCACTCCTTCAGGTTCCAATGGATTGGACGTTTATTGCCGTCAATGGCAGTGAGTGATCGATTACTGCCAGTAACTCCCAATGAAAATGGATTTGACGTTTACTGAGAGTGTTATTTCACTTAAAACAGACAGAAACATTATATTAAAACTTTGGCCTTGCTTTAACATGAACAGAAACAAAAAATACGTTTTTCAGTTTGTTTGATGTTGTCTTTTTGTAGGAATTATTTTGGGAGCCTGTATGACAGGTTTTTGAAACCATTTTTGTTTCAGGTGAAGATAAAACTTATGGATTCCTTTGGTGAACCATCATGACTGCAAACTAGTTAAATCTATGATTATCTTAAATTATTACATATGTTTGGCAAAAAAGGGTGAATACAACCTGATATTGAAATCAGAAGCTTTTTAACCTTTGTTCAACAGCTATTCTTTTTCTTCTTTTTTAAAGGAAATTGTAACAAGTACTTGCATTATTTCAATTATTTTACATGTGTCAAAATTCTGCAATTTGGGTGTTTTAGCAAGAAACATTAAGCCAGTGCACATGATTTGCTTTTGCGGGAGATGTAAAAGGATGCAAAATAAAAAATATATATTTAAAAAAAAAATGAATATTTCCTAGTGGTAATGGGATGATGATCTGGGGGTACTTTGCTACTTTTAGAATTGGATGACGTTTTTTTTTTTACCTCATGCGGAAGCACACTTGGATTCTTTAGCACAGCAAAAACTCAAAAGTCAATTTCTGAATAACTCGTGGGAGAGGGTGATAGGAGCTTTATTGAACCCGGACTTGAATGCAGTTGGAACAATATGGCATGACCTTAAAAAGTCATTCATGTTCTAAAAGCCTTCCATGTTGTTGAATTAAAACAATCATGTAAAAAAATGAATTGAATTGAAGCATTATATTGAAGTATAATGAGATTTAAAGCTTCACCATGAAGTGCACAAATAAATAATCATATATTCGGCGCACCAGATTATATAACGCAGTAATAGAAGTAGTCGTGGTTGTGGTAGTGGTGGTCATGGTGGTGGTGGTGGTGGTGGTGGTAGTAGTAGGGGGCTTCATTATACATCCACTAAATTGAGCTGGAGTAGTAGTAGTGGTTGTGTTATACATCCACTAGATGAAACTCTAGTAGTAGTAATGCGGGGTATATATCCACAAGATGAAGCTTTAGTAGTAGCAGTAGGTTGTTTTATACATCTACTAGATAGAGATGTATTAGTAGTAATGGATGGACCGGTGATAATGCAAATTTTATACAATGACTAACCAATATTGATCCATATATACAAGGTGTGCAAGCCAACTGATGGTGCAGGGGTTCACTCGCCTGACTTTGGTGCGGGCAAGATTGGCATCGATTCCCGCTTGGTGGTGGTATGATTGGTCGTGCGAATGGTTGTCTCTATCTCTATATCCCCTATGGCTGACTGGCTACCAGTCTATGGTGTAGTCTGCCTTTCACTCGAAGTCCGCTGGGATAGGCCCCAGCAACCTCCGCAACCCTTGCGAGGATGCGCGGTATGAGAGATGAATGAGTGAATGAATATAAGGCGCATCAGATTATAAGGCACTGCCTGCTTTTGAGACAATTTGAAGTTTTTAGTTGCGCCTTATAGTGCAGAAAATACGGTAATTGGAAGAAACAATTCAATTTAACGATTAAAATATTTTTTCCAGTTGAGATAAAGTCATTCAACCCATAACAGCATGTATTAATGGAGGTTTGTGAACTTGTGATAAACATGGACGTGTTCTGCCTTGCAGCGACTCTGGTTAATAGTTAAGTTTCATGCATCCGTGTGTAGCAAATGTAAAAAATTCACATTCCCATGGACCACATTGCTACTCGCCATCGATGCTCTTATTCTGAAACCCAAAAGCGGAAGTGGAGAGCCCACTCGCTCGGCGACTAGCTTAACCGTAGCCGAATGAGGAAAGCACACGATCACTTGTGAAGGACGGAGAGAAATTCAGTCGCCGCTCGCCACACTTTCCCCGTTCTTTACCTTTTGGCGCCGTAAGATAATAGTCGGCAGGTAAGACCATTGTATGGGGGGCTCGCGAGAGAGCCCCCGTATTCCCCGTGTGCCTGTTGTGGTTCGAGGCCGTTGTGCTGGCGTTCAAGCCGAGCTGTGCTCTTCTTAGGGATCCATCACGTATGGCGCTCTTTGCTTTCGAAGCGCTTTGCAAAAGACCCGCGCCTGTCATGACTATATCCCTCATTTAAAGGGCAATATTCGCTTCTCTACCGCTTCCCACCACCATCGAAACAAAGAATCCTCTTTTCAGACCCATGGCCTTTTTTTAATTTTTTTGAACCGAGGCCTTGTGAAAGATCTCGAGGCGTCAAACCTTCCCAAGCCACCAAAAGATTCAGTTTATCGCTACTTTGTCGGAGAAGGAGATACACACCCCCTTTAATTCAAAACTTTGTGGGAACAAAATCTGGGGGAGTTTCCTCGTTTCATTTACTAAAAGACACCTTTTGTCCACGTTGTCTCCGTTTTTCATTTTGTGGAAGGTTCGTTTTTGAAGATGGTTTGGAGAATAGAGGAGTTTGTAAAAAGAAGCGTTTTGATGTCGTTGACATGGGATTATTGTGTTTGCACGCCGCTTGAGCCGCCGCAGTGAGGCGATGGTGGCTCTGCTATCATAGCAGCAATGGCTCGTTCCAAACGTCGCAGTATATTATTTGTCCTAAATAAAATATATATCCACTTTAATTATGAGCTCATCGTTGAGTCTTGTCTGGAAACCTTCCCGCATATCACGCGCATGACGCCTGCTTTTATACACACACCCTTCCTGAAAATATCGCACCCAATTTTACAGGTTAGGCTGCTCCTTTCTGATTAAAGTATTTAGATTTGACCATAAATGATCAATTATGTGTACAATGAATTAGATTTCAAGTCTTAAAAAAGGTAATATTTCAAAATAAAGGATTAAATATTTATATTTTTTTAAATTCTAAAAAAATTAAACCTGTGTTCCTCTGTTCTGAAATATTGAATTTTCAATAGAATGACATTTTTTGTTGGTATAATGATGTAATAGGAGTCAGATTTAAAACCTATGCTGCCAGAGAAATGATTGGAAACACGTTTTTGCACTACATATTGCATTATTTTGGATGTAGATGCACATGTAGTTATTGTGCATGCTTTGTATGAATATATTGGATCAATTTTAACTGGTCCAAATTTTGCTTAATGTAATATAATTACACTCATAATGACCATTGAAGCGGCCCGGCCCAGTGGTCGAGTGGTTATCGTGTCGTTAGCGTGTTGAACTTAAAGTTCACAGATCCCTTCCTGTGTGGAGTTTGCATGTTCTCCCCGGGCTTGCGTGGGTTTTCTCCGGGTATGCCGGTTTCCTCCCACATCCCAAAAACCTGCATTATAGGCTGGTTAAACACTCTAAATTGCACCTAGGTATCAGTGTGAGCGTGAATGGTTGTCCATCTGCTTGTGCCCTGCGATTTGCTGGCCACCAATTCAGGGTGTCCCCCACCTGGTGCCGGTAGTTAGCTGGGATTGGGTCCAGCACCCCCGCGCAACCTTTGTGAGAATAAGCGGTTCAGAAAATTAATGAGCATTGATTATGCATCTGAGTGGCATTGCTATAAATTTATTGTTGTTATCTACACAGTCTTACTCAATCAATAATTTTAGTAAATTAGCTGGGATTGGCTCCAGCACCCCCCGTGACCCTTGTTAGAATAAGCGGTTCAGAAAATGAATGAGCATTGATTATGCATCTGAGTGGTATTGCTGTGAATTTATTGTTGTTATCTACACAGTCTTACTCAATCAATAATTTTAGTAAACCTTTATTCATTTTTAAATAATTTACAGATGTTATGCCGGAAGATACGATTCAGCTTTTGTTGTGAACTCCCCACATCTCCAAGTCCGTGTCTACAAAGATGGGGACAGTATGGTTCTTCTTTTGTGGGGTTGTACTCGTTGCCTGACATTGACGGTTATAGACGTCCAATCCATTTTCCCTGGGAAGGATCACTGCCAACCCTCTCAATCAAAATGCATTGGACTTCTATCAGTGTCAATGGGGACAATGGAGTCAAAAGATTTTGAGAATTGCTTGCTCAAGTAATTAAATTTTGGTTTCCAGATTTGTCTTTGTATATTACTTGAATTCATCATTTAAACTCTGGCAGACACAGTTTTACAGATTTTAAATGAGAAGATTTAAGATCATCTAATCCATCTTGTCTTTTTCATTTGCAACGGTTCATTTTCAATAGGAAGTCCATCCACTCTTCACGCTCCGGATCATGTCTGGGCAGAGGAAAGGTGTTGCAGCTCGCCAGCCTAAATGCGCCTTTTGTCGAACCAGCCGGGAAAAGGACTGTGGGCAACTGCTAGTGTCTGACAGCCAGAAGGTGGCAGCCCACCACAAGTGTATGGTGAGCGGAGCACCGCGTTCTTTTATCCATAGCACACAGTCATATCTTGAGATACGAGCTTAGTGTTCCGGGACTGACCTTGTATGTCGATTTAGTCTTATCTCAAATCAACGTTTCCCATAGAAATGAACTAAATACAAATTAATTCGTTCCCACCCGCAGAAAAAAAGGATATTACAATGGAAAATCATTTTTATTGATTGTAATTCACCATCTACTAACAGAGTAACAAATAACTAGTGGTTATGATGTTTAATAATAAAATGAGACATTATTCAATAAAATGCGGAGAGGGGAGACATAAACTTTAAATTTAACTTAAATGAACTTCGATTCCTATGCACACACTTTAAATCAAGTTTTAATCTTACGTTACACTAAATTTAAACCAGGAGAAATCTTTTATTTGCTGTTGCTTTTATTTGTGCGAACAAATAACCTAAACAATATAAATGACCTTTTTAATGTGAAAAGTAAAATAGGAAACTATAGGTTGGACACATTTTCTTTCCCCTTTAGCACTTTGAACACAAACCTGTCACTCATTGACAAATAATTTATAAGCAGTTTGAGTTAATTTTCTAAAAAATGTGAAATGAATGTAAAAATTAAACAAATATAGAACTTTGCAACAGTGGCCATGTGAGAAGGTTCTGAGATCAACGGTTCAATTCTGTGCTCTGGCCTTCCTGTGTAGAATTTGCATGTTCTCCCCGTGCCTGAGTGTTTTTTTTTTCTGGGTACTTTGGTTTCCTCTCGCATTCCCAAAACATGCATGTTTGGTTGATTGAACACTCTAAAACATGGGTGTCAGACGTTGGTTCGCAGGTCGCATTAACGTCAACTTGATTTCATGTGGGCCGGACCATTTTAGATATAATATTTAGATTTTTTTTAAATAAATGGATTAAAAGAACTGGATCAAAATCCCTGAACATTCAGTTTTTTTATAGATCTAAAACAATGTTTATTTGAGCTTTTTTTCTTAGTAAGGAAAAATCTCTTTTAATCATTATGTTCCATATTAAAGTGGAAAATAGAAATATTTTTATACATTTTTAGATTTTACAAAATGATTTTTGAACTAAAAACAAAGAAAAAATGGTTTTAAAAAATTGCAATTATTGATTTAAAAAGGGGAATATAAGGAAATATAATAATACATTTATATCTATCATTTTAATTTGATCCTAAAACAGAAAGTCGGCACTCATGATTTACGGGCCGCACAAAATGATGCAGCGGGCCAAATTTGGCCCCCGGGCCGCCACTTTGACACCTGTGCTCTAAAATGTCTGTAGATATGAGTGAGTGCGTGATAGATTGTCTCACTGTGCCCGGCGATTGGTTGGTAATCAATTCAGGGTGTACCCCACTACTGCCCGTAATTAGCAGATAGCCTCCATCATCCCTGCGACTCTGATGAGGATAAGAAGCATGAAAAATAGACGAATGTTGTCCCCTTTTATTTATAATGTTTTTGTGTGTGAATTTAGCTTTTCTCCTCTGCCCTGGTCTCATCGCACTCGGATAATGAAAGCATTGGAGGGTTTTCTGTTGAGGATGTAAAGAAGGAGATCAAAAGAGGAAACAAATTGGTGAGTCAGCTCCCCGTCCTTCGCCCCAAGCACCGCATTAAGAAAGACGTTTTTTGACTGAGCATGTGTTGTGATAATTTAGTTCAGTGGTGTCAAGTTCAAATTAATGCTCGAGCAAAAGATAAAAACAAGAACAAAGTCACCAAATTAAATTCAGTGGTAACTAGACTTGTCAACGTCATGTCAATATTTCACCAAACGTAACATCATTTTTTGTTAAGTTGTGTTTTTACATGCAACACGGCTTCCCCAATGGAAAATGTCTTTGTATGTCTTATTGATTTTGATGTCTTATTAAATAATTTTCTTATCTTTTTTTACTCTTGTTTTTTTGTGTTTCGCACATATTTCACACAAAATTGGTATACTTTTAAAAATGTTTTAAGGACTTCTGTTGCCGTTAAAATGGTTGGAACAAATTACTGGGTTTCAATGTAAAATGTGTCTCTACTTACGAAAAATCCAAGTTATGAAACCACTTGTGGATCGACTTAATTTCGTAAATAGAGGTATCATTGTATTTCTTTGAAAGAAATGACTGCAATTGGACTTGTTTTTATTTCTACTCTTCAATGTATAACAAATAGTATCCCCCCACAGACCAATAAAAAAACAACAACCCCAATTTAAGAAAATGTTCTTCATTAAGAATTCAACTTTCAAATTGCTAACAGTAACTACCTTGGAACATTCTTTCATTCATTCAAGATGCTAGCTTTTTCCAATTTGTGATTAAATTGTAGTTTAAATTCTGCTGCAACCAAGTATGCTCACTAGGGAGTGGTGTTAGTCCATATTTACCACTGAGCATATCCTTAATGTATGTCATAAGGCCCCTGAAAAATTCACATCTGTGTTAGAATCTTAAAAAAAAAAAGCATTTTTATTATCAAAAATAATAATGTCATCTCCACACATTCTGCTACAGATGTGCTCATCATGTCACAGGCCTGGTGCTACTATTGGCTGTGATGTGAATACGTGTAGGAGGACGTACCACTATTACTGCGCTGTGAAGGACAAAGCCCAGGTTAAAGAAAATGCATCACAGGGAACTTTCCTGTAAGTTTCGTCTCATGGCATTTGAAAAACGGTTTCATGTCATTATTATTATTATTGAACTACTGTTTTCTCTCAATTTTAGTGTGTACTGCCGCAAACATAGAGATGCGTCTGGAGTTGGAATTGAAGGTAACTAATTATTTCTTCAAATCCTTATACTTTTTACCTGTAAAATTTTGACATTTCTGCCTTTTTTTGATAAACGAAGAAGAAGATGTAGTCAATGACTCAGACTCCTCGCCACCACGAAGTAAAGGTAGAGGTCGGTTTGAGAAGGGAAGATCCAAGGTTCGTGGCCAATCAGAAGACAACTGCTCCACATCCTCTCAGGCTGCAGATGAGGAGACGTCCTCACATGTAAGGCAACTCACCTGGACACTATGACTTTTTTTTAAGTGCATGACGTTCCTTTTCACGGTAGATGGATTGTATTTGTGTGTCGTAGCGGGAGAGGTCGCCACTTCGGGCCAGTCCGGATAATAGCGGCCAGCGTTGTGGTTTTTGCCATGCTGGCGATGAAGAAAATGTAACAAGGGGCGTGCTTCATACCGATAACTCCAAAAAAGTGGCTGCTCATTACAAGTGCATGGTAGGGGTTGTTGTGTTTGTGTTAAATTGCACACTTGTTGCATCCACAAACTTTAGTGTTGTAAATTGTCCTTGTTTTACAACTTCCTTTACAGCTTTTTTCATCCGGGACAGTTCAGTTGACTACTACGTCACGGGCTGAATTTGGAAATTTTGACGTGAAAACTGTAATCCAGGAGATTAAAAGAGGCAAACGAATGGTTTGAAGATTTTTCTTAATCTTGTTTCTTAACAGTTACTAAAAGTTTGCTGATTGTCATCATATCTGAATATGTGTTTGCCTTGTTTTATTTGAAGAAGTGTACACTTTGCACCCAGCTTGGCGCGACCATCGGATGTGAGATCAAAGCTTGTGTGAAGACTTACCACTATCACTGCGGTGTGCAGGACAAAGCCAAGTACATTGAGAACATGGCTCGTGGAATCTACAAGTGAGCAGGACCCTGACCACTTTGATTTCTAGTCTAATCATTTTTTTTTTTCGTGTGCGGTCATTTGGTCGCCCGTCTTTTGGTCGCCCGTCTTTTGGTCGCCCGTCTTTTGGTCGCCCATCTTTTGGTCGCCCGGATCCAAACAATGGGCGACCAAAAGACCGGCGACAAAACAAGGTAAAACAACACGGTCTACGCATCAATAAAAGCCAACAATGGCCCTGAGCAGTTTCACTGAGTGGACGTGTGAGTGTATAAGAGTTTGTATGTACATGAGTTGTCCCCTTAGGAAGGGACGTCAGTCAGGGTCTTAACAAGTTCTCCAACAAAACACAATAAAAGTACGGGAAATTTGGAGCTTTTCTTTAGCCTAATAATTAATAGGGCATTAAGTATGACTAAATAATAATTCGCAGTTTGTATTTAGGGAATTTGAGCAACGATTTAAATGGTAATTATCAATAACCTTCCGGGCGACCAAAAGACCGGCGAGCAAACGACCGAGTACCTTTTTTTAAATCTATCCATTTCCTATGCCCTTATATTGGGATTTTGCAACAACTTTACAGAAGATAAATTCTTATTGCTCTTGATCCTTTATTTCAGACTATATTGTAAGAACCACAGTGGAAATGAAGAACGCGATGAGGAAGATGAAGAACGAGAGAATCGCAGTAAAGGAAAAGCAGCAACCGATCACGGAGGAGCACCGTCAATGCAAGTGAATGGCAACTAGGTACAACGTAAGTATCCCCGTGTCTGATTACCGAGTGTATTCCAGATCTTTTTTAAAATTTTTCGAACCATGACTTGCTTTAAAGGGTTCTGAAGGTGTTGAAGGCTCCCCCTTTTCAGATTATTTCGTTGTTATCAAATCCATCTAAATCCCGCTGGCTTTTTCACATATAGTTGACTCGGTCACGCTATCTCCTGCTAACTGTTTATCTTTTATCCACAATAAAAGAAGGCTCTCCATCTCGTCATAAATGTCACTGCGCCGGTGGGAAATCATAGTTAGTCCTTTGGAAGGTGCAAAGCTCCGCCCGTGCTCGTAGATATATTTTATACACGAAGGAGATGTGGCAAGACAGTGCCATGGCCACCTGGCTTGCTCGCATCTCGAAATTTTTCTCGTATCTAGGGCGAATTATTCAATCAAAATGTTCATCGTATCTCGAGCATCTCATAGGTAGAGCTGCTCGTAGGTCGAGGTACCACTGTATTTGCTTATAAATGGTTACATTTAGATATTCTACCCACAGCCCCCCCCAAAATCCCAACTCTTTTCAAATATGTTGTCGACATGGTTGTTGATTTTAATGTTTCACAGGTTTGATGCTGCCAACGGCAAAACGTGAGAGAGCGGCGGGTCTTTATACAAAATCTCCAACGACTCTCAAAGTTGTGGTCTTTAGTTTCCCATGTACTGTCTTTCAAAACCTTGCCTTCCCAAAATCTGGATGCACTGCATTGAGACGAGATGAGCTTTTCACACAGCGATGTTATCTACAGCGCATGGACTCTGGCAGACTTGTGAAAAGCCAAAGGTTCACCTTCACAAGAGTTACAGATGAATTTCAGTTATTTGTTCTACTATCATGAATAAATGCTTGATAGACCAAGGTTATCATTGTCTCCCCACAGACTACTACCCAAGATGAAACCACATTTTCCCTTTTTTCCCCCTCACTGCAATGTCTGTCAACAGTCTCTACCAGGCTGTGCTGTTTTATCATTTTATTTTAATCATATCTTCAAAAATATTTTCATGTTAGCCTTTCTTTGTTGTGTAAAACCTTTACTACTGTGTAATCGTCATGGATAATTTTGAATATCTGGATTTCACATGGTCAGAAGTCCCAAGTTTTACTGGCATGCACTTGCATTTGTCCACACTTAACGGTGGATTCTTCTTTTTATATTAAACCGTGTAAGAGCACTGTACAACGCTCTTCAGGAATGTTGGATCGACTTTGTTTGGTGTGATGTTTTATGTATCTCTACAAATGTTTTGGAAATAGAAACTGTTTTGTATTCTATATGTTTACTGAAAATTTTGGTCCTTTCATTTTAGGGTTAGAAAAAGAAGGGGAAGAATAATTGAACTCTTGTATAGCTGGTAACTCAATGTTCCGCTTCCAAGAAAAGAATGTCACACCAGCCAAAGTCACTGCGTATGTGAAATCATTTATCAGTTTTTCATTCTTAAACTTGACTGAAATTAATCATGCTCACCTGGAAAATTCATTTTGCCTTTTAGTATTTTTAATAAATTAATTTGTACATTTCATTCATGTAAAATGCACAGATTGTTCTTTTGCTCAACTGTTTTATTCTTGAGTTCAACACAAATGTTCTATTGGTTTGATTCAATCAAAGTTGTGGACCCCAGGGGATTAAAAAAAATCTTGATTCAAAGCATTACAAAAAGGAAGATAACATATATATGACATCTGATTTACGGAAGAGAAGAAATTGAAATGTAAACCAGTTCGTGTATTATTAAACTTTCCAATTTTTACCTGATGTAAAGTATGCATATTGTTAGTTTTCCCCTCTTACAAATGACTTTTAGTGATATGTACGTGCTTTAATGTTGCGGTGACTTTTGCCTGACTTGGCGTGTGGGTTCGATTCCCACTGGGTGGTAATGGTATTTTTGCCCTTCCACTGACTGGCGACCAGTCTAGAGTGTAGTTCCAGCACCCCGTGAACCGCGGTGTTGAACATTAATGAATAGTGGTAATTAACAAGTAGTAGCTGTACAAAGAAAATGTAGGAATTTGGAAAGAAAGGGGCATTTTTTGTAATAAACAAAGGGAATCTTGACCGTCTGGAGCCAGTTACCACGAGTAGTTTAGTGAACGTTTGTAAAAGTGGGCGGGCCTTCTGAAGTCTTTCCCTTTGATTGGTCGCAGGAGTTTTACGTCATCCTGACAACGCCTCTTGCGCTTGACTGGACTGGAGGGGAAACATTCTGCAAGAGTGTGAGCCGGAAGGGTAAACGAAACGTTGTGTCGCAGCTAGCTTCTCCATGTGAGCTGTCAGACGAGACTGTTACCCAGGAATTGTGATTTTATGTTCCTCCCTTCCTCCGTAACGGGGAGCGAGATACTACATTAAAGGGAAGCTCGACGGGAACAGACATGGCGACATCTGGCCAGTGTATTGTGGTAGGTCGTCCTTACAGAAAGCATGATGTGGGTGGGCATGCTCGTACACATATGGGCACACTTGACGCTCTCTCTGTTCCTGCGCGAATTCGTTTTGGTAACCGCTTCGTTTTGTACCCTACAAAGTTTTCTCAGCGTTAATACGAACGTAAACGCCGTGTTTTATGTACGTGACTCAGTGCAGGAGATTTTTTTAAATATTTTGTTTTGATCGCCACATTCGTGTGACCCTGACCCCGCAAAAAAAAATACAAATAACGTGAGGAAATGCAACTTTGTGATATTTAATAGTCAGAGGGATACCGTAAGATGACACATTTACAAAATTGAAAATACATTCATTCATTTTCGGAACCACTTGTACTCACAGGGGTTGCAGGGGGTGCTGGAGCCTATCCCAGCTAATTACGGCCACCAGGCGTGGGACACCCCGAAACGGTGGCCAGCCAATCACAGGGCACAATGAGATGGACAATCATTCACATTCACACTCATATCTAGGGGCAATTTAGAGTCTTCAACCTAGCCTACTCTTCATGTTTTTGGGATGTGGGAGGAAACCGGAGTACCCAGAGAAAACCCACATAAGAAGATGGAAACTCCACACAGTTTGGACCGACCTGGGATCGAACTCTTGACTCCAGAACTGTGAGGCCGACGTGCTATCCACTACTGTGCCAGGCTGCCAATAAAAATATAAATTATTAATATTATTTCATGCTTTACAAACACATCAAACCATGTCTGTGTAATCACTTATAATAGAAATAATATTGATAAATAATACATGTAAATGAAGAAGCGTGGTGACCTTGCCGATACAAGGCTCACAATAATAATTATCTAAAATTATGGTGAACGAAATGTATAGTTACATGGATCTGGAAATCAATACCAGATATGGTACAATACAACTAATTAAAAAAAAAATCTAATTTCTGTCAAAAAACTGACTCTTTTGGTGCCGTTCATTTTCACATTTAATTTTTTGGAAGCGACCCATGATTTGACAACAAACCTACGTATTTGCACGGAAACTGTTCCCCTGGACCAAACAGGCCACGTGTTAATACGTCTTAAGAGAATATTACCGTCGAACATTTCTGTAAATAAATTCAGCGATGCTCAATTATTGCAACATTCTTCTCAACAAATGGTGTCTTTCTTAACTCCCTGTATGTCCAATTCTTTTTTTTTGTAGCAAATGAACATTTAAAATGAATTCCATGCTTCTCGCAATCAATGGCAGCTAATGAGTTAACATAAATACTAATTTTGTGGAAAAATTTTGAAGCAACCAGTTGTATTCTTGTTTTCAAAGCAATATATTGATACTTGGCGGGAACTTATCGATAATATAAGGTATTACGATATATCACTGCATCAATATATTGTAACATCCCTATTATGTAATAAAATGGGCCTGGAAAAAATTGGTATCTTGTTGAACTGGTCTTTGAGAGGCAAACGCTTTAGTTGTCATAAAATTTGCTCTTTTCTGAGGTATTTTCCTCAGGCAAACTTACATGTTCTCACATTTGATTGCTGCCTTCTCCAGACAGCATTCAGAAGCTTCTTATATAATTTGTCTGTATATGTGTCTAGTATGTGTCATCATTTATCTTCAACCTACATAAGGGACTAAAGATGGAAATTAGCCCTTGGCTACAATCTTACATATGGTAATTACCATGAATATTTGTGCAGTCCCTAATTAATAAATACATTTTAAAAAACTGTATATTGAACAGGATTTGGATCAGTCTTTGTTTAAAAAATCAGTTCATCAATTCAACTAAATATGAAATAAGTAATCAATGCTAAAAAAATTACGCGCAACTTTATTGTGAGGCTCTGACTTTTATCAGTTTGCATGGGGACAAATTATTGGCGTCCTTGTTTGTGGTTTTCCAGGAAGTCCGTTTGTGCAATGAGTACCTTGAACTTGGATTTGCCCTTTAAATTCTTCTTTCCACATACTTTATATTTCAATATGTAATCCATTTTGCTGTTTTGGACTCATCCGGGGAGGGTTGTCCCACTAAATCTAAATCCGGAATCACAAATACAACTGTTGTCTCATGAATATCAAACTGCTCACTTTTTAATCTTCTGAGATAACTCTCTTCATCGGTTTTTGTGGTCCAAGTTTCGTGTGGATCTTCAAATTGGTAAATTGAATACAAACTTAAACATGCAAAATAACAAGTCTGTAAATTGAAAAATTCCATCTACACAGCAAATTCTTTGGACTAACTGGGTCTTGGTTATCGTATTCAAACATCCATTCATTTCACCAGTGCTATTTTTATCAATGCCTGCACTTTTTTAGTCCGCATCAAATTTCATACTGTATGTTGCTTTATGTAATGCCGAGCTAAGTGGAACAGAAGCAAAGTATACATAAATTTCCTCCCAAAATATAATAAAATGATACAAAATGTTAACAAGTTAATTTATAGTTGTAAAACCTGTATTATGTTTTCAAATTTTGGATAACTTCACATAATTTGCCTGTACAAACTTCAAGGTTGTATTGTACTGAGTTCACGTCACATTGTGCGAGTGGGGAAAAAAAATCCCCCGACTCATGTGACCTTGAGGAACATCTGTCCCGTTTAATCGTTGTCTGTTGCCCAAACAGATGGGCAAGCTTTTTGTGCGTTCTCATCTGCCTTAATTGTGCGGCACTTTCTCTTAACCATGTTTCTTTAGAACACACATTACACATTTCTCTAACTCATGGCCTAAATTACTCACAGTATTCTATTCAGTATTTTTACTCTGCTTGCGACCGCTCGATTCTATTCAAAAATTGTTTTATTATTCTTGAGGTACCTCAAGATCAGCGCCCACTTGGCAGCTTTCACATGACACAAATTATGTCATCAGGCCAACACTTGTGCAGAATTTGGAGAGGATTTGACAAAATACAGGAAACATTGTATAGGATTTTCAAGTAAATCTATATAGCTGTTGTGGTCTGGGTATCTTATAGTGGCTGCTGTTGAAGAAAATCCAGACATTTTTAGAATGCCTTACCTTAAATGTAAATGCTTCAGTACAATAAGATGCTTGATGATCATGATCATTTGAGCTTGAGGAAGGTCTGAATGCGTTTGCAGTTGGACCTTTTTCTTGGGAAAGTTAAGCTATAATAATTACCTTGTCATCTTGTCTTGTAGTATTGCTCTTTCATCAGATTAATGTAAAGTTGGGTAACAAACCTGTTTCTTACTTCATTTCAGATCACTGATGAGGAGCAAGGGTATGACCTGGACCTGTTCTGCATACCAAGGCACTATGCATGTGACTTGGAGCGGGTTTACATCCCACATGGACTCATTTTGGACAGGTGCGAACAGACTGGCCATGTTTTTAATTGTTGAAACAGTATGATTGGTTCATGTCTGTCTTAATTTCTAAAAATCATGGATAGTTTGTAAATTTGTTTGGATTTGAAAACGTTACCATTACAGATCGACAGACCAATATGGGTTTTTCAGGACCGATACCGATTATTAGTAGTCAGAGAGGATGCCGATAACTGATATTTATTTGCAGTAAAAGTGTTTAAAAAAATTCAAATAATGCAAACACTGACTTGTTGAACTTTATTAAATCAAACACTTTTGTATATGGCTCACTCGGCACGAAGTTCGGAGGGAGGGCAGCTGAGACGGAACTCGGCCGTTTGGTCGCCGGACTTTTGGTCGCCCGGAAGGTTATTGATAATTACCATTTAAAATTGTTGCTCAAATTCCCTAAATACAAACTGCAAATTATTATTTTGTCATACTTAATGCCTATTTATTTATTAGGCTAAAGAAAAGCTCCAAATGTCCCGTACTTTTATTGTGTTTTGTTGGAGAACTTGTTAAGACCCTGACTGACGTCCCTTCCTAAGGGGACAACTCATGTACATACAAACTCTTATACACTCGCACGTCGGCTCAGTGAAACTGCTCATGGCCATTGTTGGCTTTTATTGATGTGTAGACCGTGTTGTTTTACCTTGTTTTGTCGCCGGACTTTTGGTCGCCGGACTTCTGGTCGCCGGACTTTTGGTCGCGGACGTTTAGTCGCGGACGTTTGGTCGCCCGGACCCAAACAACCGGCGACCAAACGTCCGCGACCAAACGTCTGGCGACCAAACGTCCGGTCACGAGCTGAGATGCATCTCATTATCAACAAAAGGTGCCGAATTAAAGCATAGCAGTGGCAAGCCTCTTCATGTGACAATTGACTTAAAGAGCAGCTCTTAGAGGTCGTTCATGATAGAGGTGGCTGTGAATAGAGCAGGACACACCTGGCAAGAGAGAGAGAAAGAATAGAAGCTCGGCTGCATCTGAGCCGAAACAACCCAGTTTTGAATTGGTTTCTTCATATCGGCCAGTCGAGTTAAAGAAAGGCCGATACACGTCTAATGTCTAAATATCGGCGCCGATAATCTCTTGATCTATCGTTAACTCTCATATGCATAGTTTCCGTAAGTTACATTTGGTGAAATGTAACCGGACTATAGCTGAGCTCGAAAGTGAGCCACTGTTCCCTGACAGAATCAAAAATAAATGGATTCCACTGCTGACCACAGCAGAAAACTGAACGGTCCACTGTCTTGTTCGCTCTCCCCATGTGATCCCAGGACAGAGCGATTGGCCAGGGAGATTATGAAGGAAATGGGAGGGCACCACATTGTTGCGCTTTGTGTGCTGAAGGGAGGCTACAAGTTCTTTGCAGATCTCCTGGACTACATCAAGGCTCTGAACAGAAACAGCGATAAGTCCATCCCGATGACAGTGGACTTCATTCGCCTCAAGAGCTACTGTGTAATTCATTTTTATGGGTTTTAGTTTGTTGAAAAATCACATTTTTAAACTGCAATGAGTTTGCTTGTTTCCTATTTGTAAAGAATGACCAGTCAACAGGAGAAATCAAGGTTATTGGAGGAGATGACTTGTCAACGCTGACAGGCAAGGTCAGTGCTCCATCTTTTGAACTCAGTGGTTAATCAAGACTTGAAAAAAGCAGCTCTCCCGTGGAATGCAATGTTACAAGTTACGTTAAGTGAAGTTTTATTTTTTGGGCTTGACAATGAATTGGAAACTCTTCTAGATAAAGGAGGGCAAGCAATTCCACAAAGGTTGGTGCGGATTTCCGTTTTAATTCGCAAGATTTCACCTTTTCCCCCAATTAGTGGATTCCAGTGAGGTGCTTCTTGTTTCCACAGAAACCTCATTGGTTAAAATTAAACTGCTGGATTGGTTGAACCAAAAAACTGCAACCACGGCGCCCCTTGAGCACCGGTTTTCCCACCACTATCCTATAGTACTCTGTGATGTATATGGACTAATAAAGATAAAGTACCAAGATAAAAATGTTCAAATCTGCCGCAGGCCCACTGATTGCGGGATCAAGGGTTCGATCCGTCTTTCCCTCGTAGTTGGCCAAGATATTTCACCCTACTTGCCTATTTGAGTGGTTGATCATGGTCAAAATGGCCAATGTCGCTTTTGTCAGACTGCAGCTGTGGCTACAATAGTAGTTTACCACTTTCTGTTGTGAAGTGAAATAATAATGCAATATTAAGCGCATTTGTGTGTCCTTAGAACCACGTTAATCTAATGCATTATTATTATCCCATTTAATTCAACTTCCTTTCTTTTTCACAGAATGTGCTGATTGTTGAGGTATGTCCATACATACGCATATTATTACATTCAGCTTTTTACTTGGAAAAAACAAACATTCAATCTGAACTTCTGTGGTGATGTCTTTCAGGATATTATCGACACTGGGAAGACAATGAAGACTTTATTGGAACTTCTCAAGCAGTACAATCCTAAAATGGTTAAAGTAGCAAGGTAATACAATAATGATTGCAAAAGCCTACCATATGCTGAAATTAGATTCAGTTTTTTAGCATGTGACTGCTGACAAAAAATAAAGTACAACAAACTTACATTTTTAGGGTCAAATGTTATGCTTCACATGTTTAAGACTTGGAAAAAAATTCTAATCTCAACCCAGACAGTCAGTTATTAAATACATATACTGGCAATTACTGTACATTTAAAATCGTGTCACTTTGTCACAAACTAGCAATGTAGTGATCACATGTTTTTGGATGTGAAACGGAGTCACCGGATTTTTTTAAGCTCTCCCAATATCACGTCCCGATGCGATACTGAAAATGTATTAAGCAGAAAAAAGCGCATTTAAATGTTATGTTTTGCTGCAGTGTTTTTATACTTCTGTATTATTTCATTACTTTATGCCTTTAACTCGTTTACTGCCATTGACACTTACAGATATATAATCCATTTAAATTTGGAAGGAGACACAGTGCAAACCACAAAAAAGTACTACTTTGCTTAAACAACTATTATAATTCCAAAAAACTAAACAATCGTTTCGTGAATCCTCTTTAAGCAAAGTTTTTTTTTAACAGTTTGTTGGTGAAAAGGACACCAAGAAGTGTTGGCTATCGACCAGACTGTGAGTTATAACTTTTTGTTGAAAATGTTTTACTGTGAAATGACGAGCCTGGTCAATTTGGCTTCTGTATTCCAGTTATAGGCTTTGAGGTTCCTGACAAATTTGTGGTGGGATACGCACTAGACTACAACGAATACTTCAGAGACCTAAATGTGAGTATCCTATTTCTATTGATGAAATATGCCGCAGATGACCATTTACTTTAATCTTAGCTAACCACATTTGTTTACAAAAAGCTCCAATACTGTTTATCTCGGACAGATATCTTTATAAAAAGACAATGTGAATAACGAAATAGCAGTTAATACTGTAAAGAATCTAGTTATTGTCATTATGCGCCACTTGCACAGTTATTTAATCTTAAATACCAAAAGTAAACTTCATTTTTCACTTTAAATTCACTTCATTATACTTGTATAATGATTTTTTTTTCAGTTTTTAATTGTTGGCTTCTTTATTGTTTCAGCATATCTGCGTCATTAGCGAGACAGGGAAAGAGAAATACAAGGCATGAAGAGCACCTTTATATTTTTGGGGGGATGGCTGGTTTTATTTTTTAAGTTTGCCTATATTTGTTCCCTCCGTATTGCCAGTACCTGCCAATTTTGGAACTTGAGCTTTTTTTTTCCACCTCAGAAAAAGAATGTACAGCAAAATATAAATCCACAACTCGATACTATAAGTATACGACAATGGTGTGAATGTTACGCGGACCTTTCTAAAAGTTCTGAAAGCCAACTAGGCACCAATTTGGGTTCTTCTGTTTAACTTTTGCATTGTTTTTTAAATGACTTTTTTGTTTTGTTAATTGTTTGATATGTTATGAGGAAGGTCAAGAAATCCAATTTTATTCATATTACACATTTTAAACTAGTTTAATTTATTACAGACCCAATGATTGCTGGAGTGTGTAATGCTGCTTAAGTTTATTGAACAACATTTCTCAATCAAGATCGTTACTTTTTCTGATCAGCCTCATCGCAGAAGTGTTCATGGAAAAAAGTTGCTGTAGATTGGTGCATAACTGGGGAAAAAAAGGAACCCAGAATAAATTCAAAAAACAGAAATATTAAAGTTGCATCAATTAAAGCTTTACCGATGACTGCATGACCTGGACAACCTCATTATACAAACACCAGTACTTTCTAAATTGATAGTGCACAAAATTAAAAGTGACCTTTCCTAGTACTACTCTAAGATTTCTCGGTACAATCAAGGATAAACTGGATGCGGCTGTAGTTGAATGAGAAAAACTGGGGAATTAATGAAATACTGGTTACATTAAAAACTGAAAATACATTCGGTATTGGAAAGGGTGTTTTGTCACCATTTTTTTATTATTACTGTTAGAATAATGACGAAAATAAAGTGCATCATTTTATATAAATTATAATACTATTGCTGACCTCCCAGCCCCCCAAAAATTGTCTTCTGTTTTTACCTGACAATAACAGTTATATGATATTTATGTCCACATTTCAATAGTCATTTCATAAACTCAATTTGTGGTTTGAGAATAAATGTTTGTGTCTTGTTATTTTGTTTCTGAAGAAAGTCTCACCAATGTAGAATGTGTCAGTTGAATAATGAGCAGTCTAAAGATGCATTTAGTTTTCAAACTCTTAACTCGGGGGTGCCCAACTCCAGTCCTTGAGGGCCCCCTATCCAGTCTTTTTTTCCATATTTCCCTCCTCTAAAACAGATGAATCAATTATCTACTCATCAGCAAGCTATCCAGAAGCTTGATAACGATCCTGATTATTTCATTCAGGTTTGTTGGTGGAGGGAGACATAGAAAACAGACTGGATAGGGGCTCTCGGGGACCAGAGTTGGGCACCCCTGTTTTACCTGGACAGCCCTGACCAATGTTTTCAATGTTTCCGTTGTTTTTTTTGTCTTGTTACAAGAGCTACCCATCAGTGCTGCCACCACTGTATGCCATCTTTTGCTGTGCTGCTCAATAAATATGCACAAACTGACTTGTTGACTGAAGTCCAATGTGAAAGTCTCAGTGTGATGATTTGAGATGATTTCCACAGTACCTGGTTATCAAGCCATTAAATCATTATTATTATTATTATTATTTGTAAATTCAAGATAGGAACAGCTAATAAGAGTTCCAATTTGTGCTCAAGATGTCAAGGAGCTTTAAAAAATGTATGATGTTTAAGAAAATATGTACATTGCGCACAATATTTTGATGAATATATGTAATGTTGTACTCCCCAAATGATTTATACTATGATTTTTTCCCTCATAATAATTTGTGTGTGTGCGTGTTTTTTGTCCTATTGTGCTCTGGGATTGGCTGGCAACCAATTTAGGCCCATAGTTGACTGAAATAATCTCCAGCACCCCTGCGACAAAGGTACTTTTATTTTGAAAAATGACATCAGAGCAGATTTGGTGAGTGGATCTCAGAAGTGGTACGATTGCAAGATTATAGGACTATTCTACTTTATTTTAAACATCAGCGTGTTGTTTGAAACTTTAATGTGAAACCATCGCACCCAAGGCGTTATTATTATTATTATTATTTTTTAATGGAGACAGTTTAACGCTACGGAACCGCCCTACAGTAATCGGATTGGATTGGGTGCTCAATCAGAACCCTTGCAACACGATTGGTTGCCACACTGTAAAACACGCCCCTTGTCATCCGGGCGGGAATGCCGTATTTTCTTAAATGAGATGGCACATTTCTAAAAGCAAAATCCATAAGCTAAATTTCACCCTAATTATACTTTCATTTGTAGAAGTGTGTTACATATTCTCAATGTCGATTTACTTTTCGTAGCCTAGGGCGCATTTTGCTTGGATGAGAGACTATTGCCACTTTCGTAGGATTCATAATCACGCTTCACTGCGCGATAACCACGCATTACCGTAATGCATTGTATAAACAGAGTTGGTCTTTTTGACGTCTTTTCAAGTGGAGGCTGGCCAACCCGCAATACATTATGGGGCGTGAAGTTTTGTGATGCCGCGCACAATGAAGATACGAATGGTTTCCGTCTGGCGTGTAGCAGAAGCTGAATAACGTAACTCCACGTCGTATATTGATTCTAAAAAGCCTGGTTAAATCGACCGCCGTCGATATCCACGCAAGTGTTTAGTTGATGACGAGTGACTTGGTCGGCTCTGTGGTCGGAGCATTACGGCTATTGGCGTAATGCTAAATGTAGCTTGCTGTTAGACTGTTGAATCGGCTAATGCTAACGAGCAACATGCTAACAGGAAAAGGTTGGCCGCGCGTTATCTCGAGATAAAATTGTGTAAGACTTGTTTGGTGTAAATTACGTTTAGTTGGTCATTTTAGCCACCCTGACCCGACTGTTTAACGTACTAAGATTCGATTGACATAGTTATAGTCAGCGGTGACGCTCTTCTTGCAACTATCAGCTCGAGTTAGTGGTCATTGTGCTGCCTTTCGCCATTGCATGCTAAGCATCCATCTGGAAAGTTGGCCGCATATCGTTACGAAAGCTGCTAACTCGGTCATGCCCCAACAATCTTGTCGGAAGGAATTGTAGTGACGACCACATTTTGTTGGACCACGTTAAGTTTCCTCTGCGGCAGAGTTGTTCTGAACACGGGCCTCCCTCCTGAGCCTTTTTCCATCCTCCATCATTTTTCACGCTTTCTTCATCGATGATTTTGCCTCAAGCGAGAGTCCAGTTGACACGTACAAGAGCAAACATGTAACAGCTTCGACAGGGCCTTTTGGATTGCAAAAAGATTTGCCTCGTTAACTCGGCACGATGCACAATTCAGGAGTCCTATCACAAGAAAAGATGGAGCTCGACCTGGACAGCCCATCTTCCTTAGTTCAGACCGAAGGACATCTGAGAAGATCCAACAGTGCTCCCATGATTAATGGCCTAAGGTTCTTTTGTTAACTATTTCCCCTGAATCTATTTCTCATAAATGTTTAGCTCAGTGTCGCCAACACTGACCTCTCGAGTGTTAAGCCCTGGGGCTATAACAACAAGTGTGTCATTGCAGTGATAATTCCCAAGTGTTCCAGAGAGACATCTTGCGAAGCCGGCGAAATAGCACAACGGTTGTCAACAGGCCCAACATGGTAAAAAAAACAGTTTTGTGTGTTTTTTGCTAACGGAGTCATTGATTGTTGACTTTTTTTGTAGATTCCCTCTTCGCCCATCCGTGTTCCCAGCACCAGGCTTCATCAGATTAAACGAGTATGAAAACGACCCAATGCATCCGGTCATGTAGGAACATAAGCATGTTAGACCACCATCACCCGTCTGAAACCGTAGGGGTCGATGGTGTTTTGTAAACATGCAATAGCAATATTTTGGAGTTCGCAGAGCCTCCGGTCATTAATTGATCGATTGGCAGTATCAGACTCGAACATAAACATTCAAGTCCGTGATTATGTTGATTAGATTTGGTAAAAATGTAACTAGATTTGGTAAAAATGTGACAAGATTTGGTAAAAATGTGACAAGATTTGGTAAAAATGTGACAAGATTTGGTAAAAATGTGACAAGATTTGGTAAAAATGTGACAAGATTTGGTAAAAATGTGACAAGATTTGGTAAAAATGTGACAAGATTTGGTAAAAATGTGACAAGATTTGGTAAAAATGTGACAAGATTTGGTAAAAATGTGACAAGATTTGGTAAAAATGTAACACTTGTATGTTGTCACAGGAAGAAGGTGTGGATGTGATGAACAGAGAAACTGCGCACGAGCGGTAAGATCATTTATAGAAGTACAGTAATCCCTCGATTATCACGTCTTCACTGATCGCAAATTCAATACTTTGCGTTTTTTTCCCGCTATGAATTATTTAAAAAAAATATTTAATTTTTAAAGTTCATAAAAATGTCAAAATCCACGCTGAACCTCGTAAGCTTACTACTAAGACTCAGCCCTGAAGAAAAAAAAGTTATAATAGGGGTGACCCTACTTTGAGATTTTTAAATTATTGCGGCCATGTCTGGTCTACATTAACCACAATATTCAAGGGATTACTGTACTTATTGTTTACACAACCTCTTAAAGGAGGGCATGCAAATTTAACATGTTAAGTTAATTAATATAAAGGATGACCCACAAATATGGAAAACATATGAGTAGGTGTTTGCTCACTAACTATTTGTAGATTGTAGTATACTTGAGATAACCAGCACTGCTCTGGACTTTTAAGTAGTAGTAGTAATAGTACAACTACTTATTTCTTGTCTACTACAAAGTAGTATTGGTCGACTGCATAGGTAGCTCTCAATACACATTACTTTTCTGGCGAACATTGTCGTCATTAGAGCCGTTTGAATTTTAGCTTTATTTGACTATATTTAACTTGTCTTTAAACTGAGGTGCTTGTTAGGAATGTTAAACTGTTATTTAAAGCATTAAGTGCAGAGCTAAAGTGATGATAGCAGTGATTTGTGGTGGAAATGATTGATTAAATGGATTTATCATGGGGACTTGTACTCTGTGTTCCAGGTTGGAGTAGCCAATGTTTTGTTAGTCACATTATTTTTTTCATTGGTAAATGTGTTTTCCTTGCGCAACAATGTAGCTGAAATCAGTACGGTATGCAGTAGAATGGGTCCAAAAATATCTAACCAAAGCATTCAGAACCCTTTCATTTCGATAAAGTTGGGAGGAAAAATGAATTCCACCAAGATTGTGAGTATTCAGAGTAGTCGTTGGATCACCACACGTCTCTGTGTATGGATTTTCTTTTTCCTGGAACTATCAGTGGACACATTACCGACGCAATTTGCCATAATCAAATCATTCCCAAGCTGACACAAGAACTCTTGCGATTACACAAGCCGCTTCAATGTTTGCCTGTTTGAACAGCCTGCAGTGATTGTGTCACAGGTTTGAATCACTTCTTAGTGTTCAGATGTTTTTGTGTCCTAACAGGGAAGTTCAAGCTGCTATGCAAATAAGCCAGTCATGGGAGGAAAGTCTGAGTTTGGTAAGAAAGCTCTATTATGGCATTATTCTCCTTTACATAAACACCTAGCTGTACTTCCTAAATGCATGTTATGTCCATCGCTTGTCTCTTTGTGGAGTGAGCATAAACTAACATGCTAGATTAAGAAAAAAAAATACAGTTACTGTATTTGGGAGTTAACAGGGCCACCAGTCTTTCAAGGTCAGACTGAGTCGGTAGTATAATACTCCAACATAATTCATGGTAGTTTTCTTTTTTTATCTGACTAATTTGTACTGTTTATCTTGTGTGTATATATATTTCGTGTAGAGCGACAATGATTTGGAGAAGTCTGCGTCATCTTCTCCGAAGCGCATCGACTTCGTGCCTGTGTCCCCCGCACCGTCTCCCACCAGGGGGATTGGAAAAAAGGTAGCCTCGACCTTTTGGTTTGTTTACATGCATGTGATTCGATTTTACTTCCGCTAAGTAGATGAAGGGTGTCGTGAAACAACTCTATACTAAACTTGTTTCCCCTCATCACCCAAATTGGATTTAGGAAATGGAATGCCGCATGGCAACCAGTAGGAAGTCATTTTGTGACTCCTGTGGACAAACAGTGATTTATTAAAATCTGTTATGTGAAGGCCTATCCTGAGGCTTGCTATTCTTGCAACAATCTTTCCATTATAGAAGTAAATTGTCAGTCAACCGTTCCTGTTTTGAATTCTATTTAGTTGGTGCCTTATTCTTATCTGATACTCAAACCAGTTTTTTCCCCCTATCATTTCATACACATGACACATGCTGGGAGAACCAAGCAAATGACCGCCTTGCTCAAAATGTCATGGAAATTTCTTCACAACTGTCCAAACAAATATAGTACACAATTATTTCTTGGCAACATTACATGAATTACGCAACCATTGAGTGTTCCTCTTTCTTTGATATTAGGATTAGCAAGACTTCAGCCTGTCGTACTCTGTATGGAAAGCTAGCTAGTTAGCCCAACAGTTAGCTAGGGTGTTTTAATAGGTTATTCTGAAGTACATTCATATTATGGGGGATTAAGAGATGTGAAATCATTAACATTGTGAGTTAAAAGTTGTGAGAACGTGGATAAATGGGGTGATAAGTTGCATTTAGTTGAGGAAAATTCAGGTTCAAATTTTAGTCAAGAATAATGAAATTCAAATGTTAAAGACTGCTGAACTGGTCAAGAAGTACCCACATTCACCAGTAGAGGATGCTTATGTATTAGTTAATCCCAAAATGGCATATCATTATTTTAGTAATAAAACCTAAATTTTAAAATTAGACTTTGTTCTCCTCACCACACGGAACAATTTCCTTTGCTGCTGAAAATGTGATTATTCTTTAAGATTTATATGACAAGCAAAAATTTGTGATGACCAATAGTTATAAAGACCAATTGGAAGTAATTTTGGTCTGAAAATGTCATGTTTGTGCACATTCTTGCTCACCCATTTTAATTGCTTATCAAAGGGAACTTAAACAAGGACTGGATATTTATAGAATTTTGTCTGTATTACTTTTTTGCTCGAAGCCTCCTTCCAATCTAAAGATCCGATGACACATATTTAGTTATGCTGCCATGAAGTAGTTCAAAAATATTTTACTACATGAGAATAGATTAAAAGAGATGTCTCAATTTCCCCTAGAGTCATCCAGTTTAGGTTAAATCCAACCTTTCAGTGAAAGAATGATTTGCACTGCTCAAATCTGACCATAACTTTTGTTTTCCCATCTCTGCCATATTAATTGGCGTCACTTGTCGGGAGCAGCAGTGCTTCTCGCCTTCACTTCAAATCCTCGTGAGCAGCAATGGCCTCACCCCCAGTCCGATACCAAGTCCAACACGACGCTTTGGGTGAGTCTCGTTTAGAGTGATCTCCCACTTTTCAACTCCATCCAATTTAACAACACTGAGTGGGTGGGATGACAGAGTTAGGTTAAGGTCTCTGTCAGCTGCAGCCATGCGTATTTTATATTTGGCCTACATTCATTAAAGTACTGTTCATATTTTTATCCTCCAGTCGCCGTAGTCAGAGCCCTATCAACTGCATCAGAGCTAGCATCCTTGGGCCTATTAAACGCAAGGGTAAGAATTTCAATATTTTGTTGAAATAGTCATTTGAACTGCAAACTGATCTCACTTTAACAAGGTTTCATTGTTGTGAAACACAACCTGACACCAACATGCAGTGGACACAATTAGCACTTTGATTTATTGTCATCCAAAATATGCAGGCCAAACTTATCTGCAATGTTCTTTATTCTTCATTTCATTGTATTATATTCTTTTTTTTTTTTCATTAGCTTTTTAAAATCATTGTATCTATTACTATTCAAATTAAATTATTGTCCCAAAATGATCCTTCAATTCATTCTATACATTTAAAGTTATTTATATGTATACATGTACATATTTGGCCATTGCAATACACATCAATCCTACACTAATAATACTATTAGAAACCTGAGAGATTAGAGAGTTGTTGTCCCACGGGCCACAATTGGACCCTTGACCCTACTGATACCCCTGTCCTCACAAATGTAATAAAAGCATTGATGGGAAAAATCCTAATTGGTGCATGAAAGATATATAATCTAGTTGTTTTTTTTACTGTGCAGGTGAGATGGAGACGGAGAGTCAGCCAAAAAGGCTTTTCCAAGGCACCACTAATATGCTGTCCTCTGACGTCTCCAACTTTTCGGATCTTGGCTCCTGGTAACATTTTCTCAAACCAAATTTCATTTGTATTCAAGTAATAGTCAAATACTAAAGATACTGCAATTACAAGAGCTGTGGAAAAGTATTCTCAATTTCTCAACATCATGGTGTAAACATCCACAAAAAAGCCAAGTAAGGCATAAATATTGCTGATGAAAAGTTATTTTATTCATCAAGGGGAAAAAAATATTTAAAACCTTTTAGTCTTGTGTGGGAAACGTGTTGATTGCCCTTGTTGAATATTCGGTTCTCACGCAGCCACTCGCTGGACGGATTGTTGGACGGCAGCCTGAGCAGCGTCTGCTCGTCCACGGACTCCCCCGGCAAAATGGAGGGAGTGTCCCCGTCATCTTCCAGCAACTCTCCCTTTGCTTCCCTCCCAGATTTGTCTCCCAAGTGACAATGCGCCGGATGAATGGAAAGTCTCAAACATGCTTCTCCACTTAGGGGGTGGACACATTTTCCCTGCAGGCTGTCCACCTCTCAGCAATGCTTTGAGGAATAAGTGCTTTCTATTGCTGCTGGTTGTCCAGATATGTCTTAAGTGGGGGGGGCGTGGCGGTGCATGGTGTGCAGTGGTAAACCTAGTGACAGACTGAGTGAAATGTCTGAGCACTAGCTGCTAATCTTTGGATGGATGAAGCTCAGCTTCACTGGCAGTAGTTTTACACTCGTAGTAGCCATCACTCTCATACCCAAGCACTGGACAAAAACTCATTTGGATTTGTGATTGCCCTTACTCGCCCCATTTTGTCCAACGGGCCTTGGTGCATACCCTTTTTGGAAGAAGATATTTATTATTGTCTTATTGTCCGCGACGTCCGTTCCCCGTTATTGTATTCGTCCTCGGAATAGCTTGTCTAGTTTGAAGTCGGCGTGAAGACTAACGGCGACACCGTGCATTGGAGGGGAGAGGAAAAAAAAAGGAATTGATGGAAACTACTGGTGTATGTAGACAGAACTGTTCCCTTGGTTTAAAGGTGTTAACTGTGGTGTTTTTGTATGTTTTTAAGTGGTGTGACGTTGGCCACGTTGTGTGTTACCAGGAGGCGGAATGAAAAAACGTGCAGTTTATCGCAGGCGGCACAAGGTGGTCCTGGAAGTGTTTAACACAAAAGGCCTCACTGTGGTTGTACAGATATGCTTTTTCTTATGGAAAAAATATTTATGGGGGGAAAAAAAGAAAAATTATATATCTATATTAAATTGGTGATAGTGTTCTATCCCCAGTCAGTGTCATTTTCATCCAGCGCAGTTAACACGCAAGTGACACGGATGCTTTGTTATATGGAAGGCTGCGGTTCCTGCTGTGGTTCTTGTTGCACAGGGTTTTGTTTTCAGCCTGTGTTCATGGTTTATTTGGGGGTGGAGTTTAACGTGACCTCCAATGAGTAGAAACAACAGTATGTCAAGATGAAGCCTTTACTGTGACTTTTGCACCTAGATTTTGGATCAACAGTCCCTCCTATGCCCCTTTTGTGTACAAATAAGGATGTGATTGTAATTATTTTAAAGGCATTGTGCCCTCTTTTTTTTTTAGCATGAAGTAAGGTTTGTTTGCAGTTCTACAATTGAATGTCATTTTACTTGATCCAAAATTTGAACAGGAGGGGGCTGGAAATAGTTTGCCTAGCTGTCAAGGCATGAGATTTATCTTGGGGTCTTACCAAACTCGTGCCCAGTGTCAAATCGACTTCTGCTTTTTTTTGTTTGCATTCATATCAAACAAAGATGAAATAAATTATTTCTTTACGTGTTATGTTTTTGTCCCATCTGTAGAGCGTTGGCATACTTTCTGCGATCAACTGGAAAATTATTTCATGAAATTTATTCAGACTAATGAAAATCAAAGATGTCAGGCTGATGGACTGACACTTTATTAAATGTTTTTGGAACATTTTTATAATACAAGTATTCTGAGCAAAAGGCTTTTTGACATGATTGCTGGAGGGAAAAAAATCATCATTCAGATCGTATACATGCAGATATCTGCATTCTAGCTTCCATTACACTGGCAACTTAAAACATCAATATTTTGGTTACAATTAAATATGATAAGAAAATTGCTATGGCTTTATGTACATGTAAAATGCATAATGTGCTCACTTCAGTCTCGTAGCAACGGACAGGAAACATGGGGCATACATACATACTTTCTTCACGTCCTGCTAGGGGAGGAACCTCCCCAGGGGACATGCCGCAAGTCTGTTTACATCGCTGTGCCGCCAACCCAAACCTGCGTTTGAAAACTGAAACTCGAAACGTTTCAGGAGCGAAGACGCGCTGGGAAAGAAAAACCTCCCTGTGTCAACTAATGAAACTGGTGCCGCGTGGCAATGTCTGAATTTTCGAGATGCCCCCTTCCGCTTCATGTGCGTAGGATGACCATTGTGAGAAGTCCTGAAATGAAACCATTTAGAACACCTTAGTCTTGAGGAAGCGCAACTCTTGAACATTAAAAAAAAGTACTCACCTAGAACGTAAGCTGCTACAAGTTTCTTGTTAACACTTAAGTGGAGGTAGACAGGCACAGTGGATTCTTGCTCCCCCAAGGTGGGGAGCATCAGGGCTGCCACGCACGTAAGCCCCAGTAGCACCGTCAACAGACTGGGGCCACCAGCAACAGGACGGGTCTCTACGAAACAAACGCCGTCAAATTTTCACCTCATTGGCTCCATTGAGCGATCCTCACTTCCATCCTTACCTGTTTGAAACACGGTCTGTTCAAAAAACTCGCTGTCCGCCAGCTGTTCTTTGGCTCGCCGCTCGTCATCTTGCGATCGAGCGCCGCCTGGCTCCTGCCCGGCCGTCGGACGGAGCGTGGCCGTCACCTCTTTTCGACCCAGGGCTTTGCGCTGGCTCTGTTCCGACACCTGCAGGCGGAACTTGTCGTAGACCCCGTAGTGGCATGGCCGCACGTCTCGAAGTCGGATTACGCTGAAATGCACGGGAGCAAATTTGGGTAAATCGCCGCCCACAGTATCTTCCTCAATTTTTGTCCACTACGTATTTGGCAAACGTAAGAAGCTCACATGTCAACACAGCACTGCGGTTTGACGGCTCCGGTGGAGTCCACGACGGTGTACTTGTTGGGCGCTGTACACAGCACTGTGAGGGAGGAGAGGGGAAAAAAGAAAAAAAAAAAGTAAAATAAAAATATTAATTGGAAATATGAGTCCAATCCATGTGCATTCAAGGGGACATTTTTGTGAAAATTAAAACAATCTCATGACAGGCCTGACTAGCAAAAATGCAACGGATGCTAAAAACAGTTTGAAGTTAGCGACGAGTGCGGACGATCATTTCACTGGACATTTTCTGGCTTTTAAACTCCCAAAAGCTAATTTTCCAAGAAAAATATTCATAATAAATATGATTTATCTCAGAAAGCTAATATTGGTATATTTGGAAGGGAAATGGTCTCCACAACATGAAAAAAATATGCAAAAAAGACATTTCATATATTATTATTATTAAGTAGGGTGATCCGGCGACTGAGTGGTTAACGCATCAACCTCACAGTTCTGGGATCCTGGATTCAACTCCTGTGTGGAGTTTGTATGTTCTCCCTAGGCCTACGTGGGTTTTCAACGGGTATTCCGGTTTCCTCCCACATCACAAAAACATGCATGATGGGCTGTTTGAACACTAAATAGGCTCCAGCACACCCGAGAAGCTAAATCAAATGCAATTTTTCAGGACCACAAATCCTTAATTTTTAAACTAAACTAAACACAGTCACTTTGAATCAGAAGCTTTTGTATCAGGAGCTGCTCAACCTCCAAACAAAACACTAAATACAACAGAGTACAAGTGAGAATTGTTTTAATGAGTCTTAAAAAGGCAAGTGGGGTTCCAAATCCAATCACAAAAGGTGAGATACCCGCAGTAATTGCTGTTATCGCACATCCAGATTTTGTCACAGCCCCACTACTGACCTTTAAACTTGAGCGCAAACTCATAAGGGTTGTAGAGGGTGAGCACTTGCTTGTGAGACGTCTGCTCATCGGCGTAGAAGACCAGCTCAGTGGGGAACACGAACACGGGAAGGTTGCCTTCCACCAGCTCAGGCTGTCGATGCTGCTGCTGCTGCATTGGCCCCCACTGAGATCCTCTTTTCCGTCTCCCGTCTACAGTCTCCCCCTCTTCCCTCACTCCGGAAACTCGGTCAAACTGGGCGCTAGGCTCTTGGATTCTATGGCATGGCACTGTGAAGAGGGGAGACACCAAGGTTTCTCTTTGTGATGATGAATTCCACTCCACTCGTGCTTCACAAGTGAATATGGACAACTGACAGAGTTAGCAACCTCCAATATGGGAGAAATGAGTCCCAGAAATAAATGGAAAAACTTACATACTGGATATTGCCACTGGAGGCGCATGTCAAAACAAGCATTTCATCATCTATAAACATGTTTAAAAAGCCTTGTACAAACTTTAAATTTGGTTTATATGTGACATAATTGCCTTATGACAGTTGTATTTGTTCGTACGGGTTTTTGTGTGCCACAAATGTCCAACATTTTATAACTGTTGCGTGCGTATTCAGAGTTTTCATGACACCTGCCCTCTACCAAACAATATAGTCATTTTAGTAATATTTAGTCTATGCAAATATTGCTTGCTGTTCACGTGATATAACTAACAGAATTACAAAGGGTTCCTAAAGTTCTTTATTCTGATAATGATGTTGTTTTGGCTCAATTTTATTTTGAAGCGAATTGCTTGGACACACCACATTGGGCAACAGTGTCAACTTAGATTGCAAAACATTACAAATATAGATCTTCCCATCCAACATCCGCGCAAACAAATGAGTACACTTTAGACATGGATGGTACAGCGTCTCTTTTAAAAGATGAGTTCATTTCACCTTTAAAGTGATCCCATTGACTATGATTTGCTTTGTTGTTCTGCGGCCTTTGACTGTACTGTCTAACTTATAACTCTGCCTTTTCTTGGATTGGATTGGATTGAAATTTCCCGAATACGGGATGAATAAAGTTATCCAATCCTATCCAATCCAATCCAAATTGCAACATCCTGTTTACATGTGGAGCGTGAACACGAACACGAGTGGAGTGTAGAAACGCCACCAAAAGTGCCCCTAAAACACTCAAAATAATATTTATTCTTCTTTATCGTTACGAAAACCTCACGATTTCGAGTTACACTTTATGTGTCATGGTTATACTATTAAGTACAGTCCTTCTTCGTCTGTAAAGAAAGCTCCGAAGCTAAAATATACCGCGAGCGTTCATGTCAGTATTATAATTATTCATTTTAAAAAGGTGTTAGGCGAGCCCAATATTTAGACTCGCTAATAAACCAGACATGTTTGAAATCCGATGACATTTCATCTGAATGGCTATATTGTCAAAAAAATTTCAAGCTATGGGGCTAGCCTGCTACGACAACCCAAATGCTAATTGTTTGGAAAATGCCATACTCAATCAACGAAAGAGATGATTTTCACAACAACCAACCGTGAAAATAAAGAATTACCTCGATTTTATCGCTAATGTCACCACCGATGGGTTGTCGCGCCGAATCCAGAAAGCTGTTATTTCTTTCAAGCCTTTTTTTCCTTTGTCAATAATAGCTGCAGCGTTCGCGGTGCATTGTGGGAAAGCTCCCGAGAACGTGCTAAGACGTCAGGAGATAAACAAGAAATCTCTACGAGCACTAGCTTATGCATTAAATATACGATACATAATACAAAATACCATGTTTAATTAAGATGGTTGACGCCATATTAGATTGGTATTTTGTTACTTATCAGGGGCCAAACAACTAAGCAAGCACACATTAGGTTGAGGAAATGGCTAAGTACATGTGGAAAACGTAATTTATACCGCTAAGACAACGAAGCTACGCATTAACGACAAAGAAATTAAACGCCAATTTGCGTGTATTACAGAGCAACAGCAACGGGGCACGTAAAAGCGAAACAACCACGTCGCCCTCGTTGCTGCTAGTTTATATACACTTGACATGGGAGGGGCGTGTCTTTAGCACGCCAACTCAGCCAATGGCGCTGCACCAGAGGAAGGGGGCGTTCCTTTCGGTAGGGAACAGAAGTTGAACAACGCGAGCCGAGTCAGAACACTGGAAAGGCGGACGGTGGGTCGGCAGAGGCAGCGGCCCTCTTCTGGAGGGGGGGCTTATTATAACAAATATATACGCACATGCGTGACCTGCTTGGCCGAACTATAGATCGGTCACATGTGGAAAACAGTTAATTTAAAAAAAAAGAGAAAGGAAAAAAGACGCATATAACAGCGGCTTTAATTTAAAATGCCTATTTTAGTTTTCCTCTTAGACACGTCCGCCTCTATGAATCAGCGCACTTATTTGGGTACGACGTATCTGGACATTGCTAAAGGCGCGGTTGAGGTCTTTATGAAGGTAACGAATGCTTTTACCCCGACTTTTTCCCCCTCCCAGCAAGTGTGCACCTTTTGGCTAGCGTCGGCTTCCTCGGGCGAAATTAATATATGTTGTTTCGGTTTTCCTTTTTTTGACAGCTGCGTGCCCGAGACCCGGCTAGTAGAGGCGACAGGTACATGCTAGTTACATTCGATGATCCGCCATACGGAGTGAAGGTAATTAGCAACTCATACAATTGATACATTTTGCTAGTTCGACTTATGTTTTCTGTTGGTGGGATTTTATTGTCCGTCTGGTTTGTCCGGCAGTTTCCGGTGGCCTCGAGGTAGCAAAAGAGCGGCAATTTAATTGTTGCCGCTGTCCGCAGAAGCAGACCGGCGCTGCCTCCTTCCATCCAGCGGACATTTTGCTTTTGTGTAGAGAAAACTCTCGGGCGTTGAGATGGAGGCGTCAAAATTTATTATCCAGCGTGACGTCACGTCCCCCCTCACGGTTCACTGTCCTCATTGGTTCAGACTCCCGTCAGTCATCCTCAACCCCGCCTCTTGCCTTATTGGCGTATTATCATTGGCCAAACATGGCCTGAAAGTTGATAAACCTCCTTCACGGGACGGAGCACGATGGAACAATATATATGTATGATGATTATTTTTCGTACCGATACTGCGAGGACTGTTTCAGCACACAATCACAACCCTCCCTTCCTCCCATCTGTCTCACGCATCCCCTATGTGTTGGATATTCCTCGGGAATCATCATTCTGGCCATTTTGCAAAAAAAAAAAAAAATGAATGTTCGACCGTCTGCCAGGATTTTATACTTTTGAAGAAAATCTAGTGATAAAAACCATCGACTGCCAAAATCCAGACTAACACCACAGTCAAATTGTGATGCAACCTGTGACTGAGCCACATTTCTATAATTCCAGAGCTCAGATGTCATCTGTGTGACGTTTTATAACCTGGCACCTGACTCTTGGCTTTTTCATGCAGTATCAATTTCCAACCTTGAGTGTCGAACCTTCCTTAAAGAGGTTTACATCAAAATGAAAAGACATTATCATGTTAAATGAGTTTTCAAATCCAACATGGGGAATGAGCAAATTGGATCACAGTAAACTGGAACTGCATCCCATTGCATTATGTGCTGTTTATATAACATTAATTGTGTTGATCTCCACATGGAGTTTTAAAGTAAATAATTCAGCTACTTGGCATTCATTACGAGGGATTTTTTTGTGTCTCTAGCTGTGCATATTACTTAGAAGTATCTACTGAATAGTGTGGGTGTTTTTTTTAAAGAACATTTTTACTGCTGTAGTTGCAGCGTGGTTACCAAGTGGGTAAGCCGCAAGGTCACATCCTCATTACTTGACAAATTGTTGTTATAAAATACAGTGAGATACGAGAACTTGGGTCATTCATTATGGGTAGTTTAAAAAAAAAAAATTGAGAATGATTTTAGTATCAGACAAGCATTTGTGTTGCGCCAAATCTTATTTATGCATTTTTTGTAAACTAATATATACATATATACTTCTCATAATATGACATGTTTGCATAATCACCAACCTACATTACACCATTTTAAAGCAGTACAAGTGTATTTAGATGAAAAGTAAGTTATTATATAGGACACGTGCTATATGATGAAACATTCAACACGCTTAGGTGTAAGTAGAACTTTGTAGTATTCTCTACTATATGGTCATGTCTGGGGTAAGTCTAGTCTTACTTGATCAAAGAGAGCAAGAGTGTTTGTTACTTTGTACTGCTTGCTCTTTTTAGGGGTTGCAGCTCGTCTTATGTTTGTTGTGTTTGATTTGTTCATGGAGGGTTGGGATGCAAGGGCATGCTTTTACTGCATGGGACCCCTCCAATTGTGCCGTTACACAGGCGATAAATTGTTGATGGAGGAGAGAGTCTGGTGGGTGGGAAGAAAATAAAAATATTCCGTAGTCTGAATTATTGAGAGCAAGCTTGGCTTTCTATGTCTCCCAGCCTACACAAGATCTAGATGTCTCAGTATTTCAGCGTTGTAGCTCAAATGGCCTAATGTAATACATGCAACCACGATGGGTTTCCCCTTTTTTCTCCCCCATTCTAATGCTATTCCACCTTGTGTCTGTGTTCAAAGCAAACACATTGATACTTGCATTTGAAGCTCTTTTCGGGCCCCTCCCTTTTCTACATGGGAAGTGGTAATCTTGCAGGTCATCCTTAGATTAAGCATGAAGCTTCAGCACTGAAGTACTTGACCTCACTGGAGAAAATGTCCAAAAGCAGCTCCACACCCACATCCTCTCCCGTAGGACTCAATGTGTCCTTCACAGAGAAAAGGCTACAGGAGGGGGGATTTTTATTTTCTTCTTCTCTGGGACACTTTTATTGAAAATTTGCCTCTTCACTGTAGTGCTGTGGGCATATATTATCACCACTCTGAAGAGTTTGCCTCAGGTAATGGTTGCTGTCATGTCTTGAAAAATGTGACGTGCTTGGACATGCTTGTCAGTCAAGAATTCATGACAGTTTGCCATTTAAAAAAAAAAAATCTACTTATTCTTTTGTACTACTTTATTCATGCTCAGGCTGTTTATTTCAGGCGGGTTGGAAGGAGAACCATGCCACCTTCATGTGCGAGCTGAAGAATCTTCAAGCGTCCGGGCTGACGACGTTAGGTCACGCTCTCCGCACGGCTTTTGACCTGCTTAACCTCAACCGCCTCGTTTCAGGCATCGACAATTATGGGCAGGTACAGTATATGATATTGCCATGAAGGACAAGCAAATTCAAATCACTCAGTTCAGTACATCAAGAAACTATTTCATTTCAAGGTCTATACACAAAGCTATTTTATAAATGTTATGGCAAACAGTCACTGACACGCCTTGATGCACGTATATTATGATTTTTTTTTTTCTTCAGATGTTTTTATTACATTCAAAGTCTGGGACATCGGTCTCAAACTTGCAGCCCAGGGCCCATGTGATAATACTTTATGGCTCCTACTTGACAGCCATATGTAGCATTGGTATTGCCTGCGATGGGCACTAGAAATTATATGTTGACATTTTAAAATAAATTCATCGAAGGATCCATTTTCGGGAGAAAAGAAACGCATATTGAAAAAGGCCCCTAAGTAATAAACATAAATAATTGTAAAAAAACAAAACAAATGAATATTAAAAAAATGAAAAGCATTGAATTAATGCAAATTGTAATAATTTCCCCCCCCAAAAAGAAGAAAAAGAAAGAAAAATTCGGAGATGTCTGGCTCCTTTATTTTATTCCAAGAATTTTGTTGATTTTTCTCAATAGTTGTTTTCAATATGAATTCCCCTCTTTTACTCACTACCACAATACTACGTACTCTTTGAAATGGGCTGGCAGTGAATGAGTGAACATAATGATAACTTTTGAATTGATGTCCACTGAAGAGACTATTGTCCCTGAAAGGGTTAATATTCTAAATTCATTTAAGAAGGCTAGATCTCAGTTCTTCTGTTATTGTTTTAAATACTGCTCTTTGGTGTCCATCCTACTTAAAATAAATCTAGTGTAAAAGCTTTCTATTCGACTCGACAGCAAGGCAAGTGGACGACATTAGATCATTTTTTGTGTTTTTTTTCTAATTCCATATTCCTCTTCTTTAAACCACACAATGGACTTAAGCTTTACGATGCCATGTATGCCATGTAGCCGCCGCATGTTGTGGTAATGTTTTCCACCTGACTCGTGTGGGTATCAGATGTAAATAAACGTCACAACCGCAAACTAGCGCCAACACCTTCTTTTCCTGATGCGTCAAAAGAAGTGTCTATTGGAGGTGTACTCGTTTATTTATTTCCAGTGCACAATGCACCTAGCAGTTCATGAGTGCACTCCACTGCTGCAAATTTGTAAAGACTTTTCTTACACAATCTTCTAACACATGGACTTTGCCTGCTTGAGAGAAAACCCGAAAGAGCGCAAAAGGTTGTATTCGTTGGAGACGGCAAATTCTAATCCACTCTTTCTGGTTTCATATTTTTTACTCGTGTCCCATCTCTTCCGCCGAGGTAACCTGGCTAGATGACTATGCTGAAGTAGTGACACCAGTTCAGGAGTGAAAAACTCTAAAATCATCACCCAAGCTGTCAACATAACAATTTTCCATTTTAACTGCTATGGATCTTTCGGCTAATGGTTCAGCCATTGGCCCAAAAACTTGGCGGTCAACACAAAATTAGCGTTGGGATATATCTGTTCATTTACCATGGAGTTTCACCAGTAGTCTTATAGTAAAAAAAATGCTATGGTTGTCAGAGACTTATGAATAGCTGTTTGTCTCATTGTTGTTTGATTACTTATTACAGCCTTGTGTGACTATTAACAGATAAAGCTCATCAAAAATGGGTGGATGTTTAGCCACTTCATCTAAATGTGTAGATGACTGTTGGATCTTTTCCCCCTCAGGGACGCAACCCTTTCTTCCTTGAGCCATCTGTAATCATCACTATCACTGATGGCAACAAGCTCACACATAGCTCAGGCGTTCCAGATGAGGTAAAAAAAAAGAGAGAGGGAAAATACAGCGCTGAAATTTCAATAACCTTTATTTTGCACCTGTGCAGCTTCACCTTCCCTTGAACTCGCCTCTGGCTGGCAGCGAGCTGACCAAAGAGCCCTTCCGTTGGGATCAAAGGTTGTTCGCGCTGGCGCTTCGGCTCCCCGGAGCAGCTACTCCAGACAACGAGCAGCTTGGCAGCGTCCCCACAGATGAGTCCGCCATCACCCAAATGTGTGAAGTCACTGGAGGTTGATATTCTCGCTTACCCATCGGTTGTATTCACACCCAACTTTTTTTTCGAGTAGTCATTTACACATTCAATTTATTTTCATCTCAGGGCGATCCTACTGCGTGCGAACACAAAGAATGCTAAACCAGTGTCTCGAGTCTCTTGTCCAAAAAGTCCAAAGTGGCGTGGTTATAAATTTTGAGAAAAGTGGGCCAGATCCACCCCTCGTAGGGGAAGGTAACTTTTACTAATGCCAATGTGCTGTTTTCCCCTTCATAGCATTGAAATAAGTTTTTAAGGGTAAATGTGAAAAATATCCATAACATGCTGCAGTATAACCAAACTGTCCTCTTTTTTTTAAAATTTTTTCAGACAACCAAGTGGAGTCAAACCGCTCCACGTCGTCGTCCTTCAATCCACAGCTGTGGCACAGTTGCCACAAACTCATCTATGTACGCCCCAACCCTAAAACAGGGGTGCCCGTTGGACATTGGCCCATCCCGGAATCCTTCTGGCCAGACCAGAACTCTCCCACGCTGGTGAGCAAAGACTTTTTAAAAGTTAATTTACACTGAAATTGAAATTCTGGAAGACAGGATTGTTCTATTAAAAAAAAAAATCTACTTTCAGCCCCCTCGCACTGCCCATCCTATCGTGCGTTTTTCCTGTGTGGACTGTGAGCCCATGGTGATAGACAAGCTTCCATTTGACAAATACGAACTGGAACCTTCACCTCTCACCCAGTACATTCTGGAAAGGAAGTCTCCTCACACGTGCTGGCAGGTAGAAAAAGCAATCCGATAAAGCTCAGAAAATAAATGTCGCTCGGCTTCGCTATCAAGGCATCCCGTGTGATTTGACGCCAAAGTAGCCACCGGCGCAATCCAGTTTGACTTCATGTGCACTAAGAACACCTTTTTTCCCTTTTTTTTTCCCCACCCACCCACTTTGCTCAGGTGTTTGTGAGCAGCAGTGGGAAGCCAAGTGACCTGGGTCAGCCTTTTGGTTACCTTAAAGCCAGCACCACCCTTACTTGTGTCAACGTCTTTGTTATGCCTTATAATTACCCGGTGCTCCTTCCACTCCTCGGTGAGACATAGTGCTCGGCTTTTTAATATTCTACCAGCATTGCACTGTGCAGCTCACTAGCTCTCTGCTCCGTTTCAGATGATTTGTTCAAAGTGCACAAGCTAAAACCGAACCTCAAGTGGCGACAAGCCTTGGAGATGTACCTTAAAACGATGCCTCCGTATTATCTCTTGGTAAGTCAATTACAAAGCCTGAAGTAGCTTTAATGTGATTTTGTTCAATTCTAGAATGCGGTTGAGTTCACTTGGATCTTTTTACAGCCTTTAAAAAAGGCCCTGAGGATGATGGGGGCACCAAATTTGATTGGAGATAGCATGGACTGTGGTCTGAGTTACAGTGTCATCTCTTACCTGAAGAAGCTCAGCCAACAGGTGGGAATTTCAATTGTCTTCTAACGCAAGGGTGTCAGACTCAGGTTGGTTCGCGGGCCGCATTAACGTTAACTTGATTTCATGTGGGCCGGACCATTTTAGATATAATATTTAGATTATTTTTTTTTATAAATGGATTAAAAGCCCTGAATATTCAGTTTTTATAGATCTAAAACAATGTTTATTTGAGCTTTTTTCTTAGTAAGGGGAAATCTCTTGCCAGGGAAACCAAATTTTTCTTTAATTATGTTCCATATTAAAGTGGAAAACAGAAAATATTTTTGATATATTTTTAGATTTTACAAAATGATTTTTGAACTAAAAAATTGCATTTTTTGATTTAAAAGGGGGAAAATAAGGAAATATAATATACATCGAAATCTATCATTTTAATTTGATCCTAAAACAGAAAGTCGGCACTCATGATTTACTTTCCCGGGCCACACAAAATGATGCAGAGGGCCAGATTTGGGCCCCGGGCCGCCACTTTGACACCTGTGTTCTAACGGATGTAGGTTGCCTTAGTTTTCTGTTTCATAACTTGTAATTGTCGTCATTTTCAGCGTTTATCTCCCACAATGGCAGCCAGTGAGTTAATATTCAACGTGGAGAAACAATCATTTTGTAATTGTAGTCAATGGTAGAAAAAAAAAATTAATCCTGTGGGACACACTGAAATATTTTTGCAAATTTAGACAAGAACATTCATAGTCCATGAAAGATATATTTGGTGTCTTAATACAGACAGTTGAAATGAAGCATTTGGTTCCATCAGGCAAAAATAGAGTCGGAGCGCCTCATCGTATCTGTGGGCAAGAAGGCGCCGCAAGAAACTGGCATGAGGGTGAAGAACCACTCGAGCTCTTTGTCTCTGGCTCACCGGCGAGATTTTAAGCAACTGCTCCATGGAATTACTGGCGAGGGTCCGCTTCGCATGGCGGACATCAACTTCAAGGAGTTTTCCGGCTTCCAGATAGCGTTTCTCAGCAAGGTAGGCGTTGGATGAAAAAGAAATGTCTTGAAAACTTGTTTCCCGAGTGTTGAAAAATGGCACTTGTCTTTCTCGCAGGATGTTAAGGCTCAAGCTTATCGAAATGCCTATGACATCCCAAGACGGAATCTTCTAGATCAGCTTACGCGAATGCGTTCTAACTTACTGCGAACTTCACAAAAGCTCATCCGAGGGCAGGATGAGGGTACGTATTTTATATCATATTTTCCATCCATTTTCTATGTAACAGGATCACAGAAACTCAATTGGGTTCATTTCTAAATGGACTTGGCTTGTTAGATTACCTTCACAGCATTCCGGTGGCTCAGATGGGAAACTATCAAGAGTATCTAAAGATGATGCCGTCTCCTCTCAAAGAAATTGATCCGGATCAACCGAAACGATTGCACACATTTGGGAATCCTTTCAAGCAGGATAAAAAGGTCACATATATTTGTAAAAAAAAAAAAAAAAAAAACATGTTACTTGATGCAGCAAGGCCGTCAATGTATTTGTTGCTCGTGCTTTTTAGGGAATGATGATTGATGAAGCAGATGAGTTTGTATTGGGTCCTCAAAACAAGAAAAGGGCAAATTCCAGTGACCCAAATGCAGGCGCTACTATGAAGAGAAGGCGGAGCATGTCGCCGTTACTACGGCGACCGCAGACTCCACCGGTCAGTGTCAACCACATTCCTGTTGGAAAAAGCCCAACTGGTGTTCAGGGACAACTGAATCTCCCGAAGGTCATACTGCCGCACAAAGGTAGGGATATCATGTCGATAGCAGGGTTGGGCAATCTTTAAAAAAACATATATATTTCCATCATTTTTTTTCTTCACATTTAAAAAAAATTCTCAATATTTTTTCAATTTTGATTTCTTTGTGTTTTATTGTAACTAGTAGTTTTAAAGAATCTGCCATCTAAACATAAGTAACTTTATTTACAAAATATTGCCTGCCCCTCACAAACACACATGTAGTATATATAAAAGTTTTTTTTTAAACAGATTTATATTGTATTTTTTTAATAAAATAATTGTTACATTGTGAAAACTAATGCATTAAATTGCAGGCAGGCATGATGTGTCAAATAAATGATTCATTGACGATGCGCCATTGAATCCAAAAAAATACACTTTTGTTCAGTTTGACAGTTTATTTCAACTGGAGCGTAACAAAGGACTTGAAAACCATCAAAGAACTCTTTTGAGTGACTTTTTTTGCCATCTGCCAAGATTTAGTCTGGCTGCGATTACACTAAGTTTGATTGATGAAATATGTCACTGAAATTGAACTCATTTCTTGCAACAACAAAAAAAGAAGAATGGATGATACTTTGTCTTCAGGGCCAGTTGGTGGTGTGGTGGTCACTGACAGTAACGGGGATGGCGGTCTTGTTCCTGACTCGGGTGACAATTGGCCCAGTGAGGTGGACTCTGTAGGCGGAATTCAACCTTTGCTCAACACGGCGGGAAAAGCAACACCAGAGGCAGTGGATGGGGATGAGGACATCCACGTGAGCGAAGAGAAAGCGATGGTTGAAGACGGTCGAGAGGAGCACTCACCAGAAGAGATTTTCAATTGTGAGGGGCTGAGTCCGCAGAGCAACTTGGATAGTGCAGATACTGAGCCAGCAGTCCTGGAGACCATATTCATAACGCCATTAGATGGCAGCCAAGCGGAACTGCGAACACGAGTCATCAAAGAAGTCCGCAAACCTGGCCGACGTGAGTTAAGAGTGCCTCAAAACTGTTGATTTTGGAGTCCGAGTAAGTTGGCGCTTGCTCCTAAATGTCTCCATTGCACATCACCTTCTTCGGGTTATCGGTTTGACTCTTGTTTATTTAACGTCTGTTTTCCTGGTGACAGAATTTGAGGCGATACTAGAACTACTGCAGCAGGTAAAAGGACCAGTCAATGTCCAGCGCTACTTCATCCAACACGCCATTCAAGAGGCCTCCAGGTAACGACTAGTACTGTGTAAAAATGTCAACTTTTACATGAAGTCCAATTTACTTCAAATTACTTACCGTATTTTCACGACTATAAGGCGCACATAAAAGTCTTAAATTTTCTCCAAAATAGACAGGGCACCTTATAATGCGCTTTATATATGGACCAATACTAAAAATGTTATCACGATAAAATAAAATAAATCAGTGGATAGGGTACACCATCCTCTACAGCTCTCACAACTCTAATATTTTTCCCGTAGAAAAAGTACTGCGCAGTGACTGCTGGGATATACTATAGTTCTTTTGTCAATACACCCAGTATCACGGCGAACACACTAATTTGGTGCTCACCGTCATTTCGGCTGTATTTACAAAAGAAATCCTGCCGCTAGATGTTGGCGTCAACAGAGCATTCAAAGCTAGACTGCGAACTATATATAAATATATATATATATATATATATATATATATATTATATATTATATATTATATATTATATATTATATATGGATGAATATCGAACTGCAACATGAGATTATGGCTACGTGAGGCGTATGTCAAGCGACCGGATGGCTTTTTTCACGGCTCGCCGTCACTTTTGATTTGCGACCAAGTCACGAAAATGAAATGATGACGCGAGTACATTGTAAAATGGCTAAATAAAGTACAACCAAACTCAGTTTTGCTTCCGTTGCCTTTTTAAAAACGTGTTTTTAGCATGTGGGTGTAGCGTGCATGTTTAAGATGGTGTATGTTTTGCCATGCCTGGCTGCGTCTATAAAAACGGTGCGTCCTTTGTGTGTGTAAAATACAAAAATAGCACTCGTTACTGATACTGCGGCTAAAAATACGATGCGCTGTATAGTCGTGAAAATATGGTACTTAAAGTCCAGTTTACTTCAAATCTTGAGTTCAAACCACTTAACTGCAATCCACATCATTTGGAATATTGAGTTTGTTTTCCATCAAGCCTTGACTACTCAAGTGAAATTGGTTGATTTGAAATACGAACTTCTTTTTTTTACTATGAAAAGCACCACGTGGGCTACTCTGAGTTCAACTCCTCTTCTTTCCTGGTAAAATCCTCCAGGTTCAAGAAACGGACACTAATCCAACAGCTGGAGCTTACTCTTGCCAAGATTGATGAGAAGCATGGGACGCCATCACAGCTTGCGAGCGATCATCAACAAAACACGCCAACGTAAGAGCGAGAAGCCAAAAAAATGACAAGCAGAAGACAATGGAACTAATATAGGAACGATCCAAATGTTGCCACGTGATTTCCTGTCAGGGCTCCTTATCTACAAGGCACATTCATCGGGGAAAAGTACGTAGAGGGAATTTTGGAATCTAATCCTCTTCACACTGATGGATTGACAACCACAATCATTCAGTAGACTGACACTCCGTACAGACTATAAGCCATAAAACATCCCTCAATGGCAGTATGATATTTCTTCAGCTGGTCTGAAATTTGTTTCTGAGTGTTCTTTTGAAAAGAATAATGTGAACCCTCAAACCCCCACCCCCCATTTCTCCTGCCATGACTGCCCTCTTTTTAACTGTTACCGTCGTTCTATATCGTGAAGCAATATATCACATTGCGTTGAGGTCAGGATGAATGCCAATGAACTAACATATTTTGGCACAATGTCTCAATACATAGCCACTGACGGCGATAGACGTCCAAGTCCATTTTGAACAGGAGGGCTGGCAGCGATCGTTAGTATTGGCGGCGACAAAAAAAATCTTCGCTGGTCGTGGTTCAAAATGGCAGCAACAGAATGTTTTCTTACTCGTGTGCAGCTGTCTGTGTCCTTTGAGAACACACACGTTTTCCAATGTCACTCTTAGGGGAGTTTTTGCAGATTTGCAATAATTTCCGCTGACCTCCCATTTGAAGTCAATAAAAATAGGCCAAGAAATGAGCACACACTTCTTTTACCATCGGAGAGGCTCGATTGGCTGAGTGCGACAGTTTTGATTTGAAGGCCTCTGCTGGTCGTCATTTTGTGTGATGTAACAATCCTTCACCATTGTTTTCATCTCCAATGTACCCTGTGTCATGTTCATAAGGAAGACTGATTATTTTTGTGAATTTGTTCATTTCAGAGGAAGACCAATATTTTAAAAGTCAATTTTGTAAACTTAGAGTTTTATTGAATTTTATACAAAATAATAAACCACCTGTAAAACGGTAGCCGCTGTTTCCAAGTTATGTGTACCGAAGCTGAAGACTATGAAGTATGCATTTGGGGATTTTGCAGGTGAAAACCTAAAAAGTTTTCAATTACAAAAAAGATTGTATTATTACTTTGCAATAATGAGTACTAAAAAAGTAATACGTGATATGGAAAGTTATTTTCATAACTAAAATCACAATGATCTTATTACCTACTATCAATTAACCCACAAAAAGGCTATTGTATTTTTGAGTAGTTTACATTGCCGCCATCTGGTGGACAACGTGAGTAATAACGGAAATATCTGGTGTCGCTCACGACCACAACTACTAGTTTATACGAAGACCTGCCCTAACTAAACAGAAACACAACAAGAACGTAAAAACAAGTTTAAAAACCATGTCGTTAATTCTTTAATTTTCCTTTAAAGACATTTGACAGCGAAAACACGGTGTCTATTTTGAAGAACATGCAAGTTCTTAAATCTTGGCAACCCCTCCAACTAATTTTGTTAATTTAAAAACGACATAAATACGGGCAAATTTGACAATGAGGAATAACATGTGCGCAAGTTCTTAAATCTTGGCAACCCTTCCAACTAATTTCGTTAATTTAAAAACGACATAAATACGGGCAAATTTGACAATGATGAAGAACATGAACGAAAATAGATCTTTGTAATGCAACGAAAGGGCAGTTGCTACACCATTTTGTTCCGCAAAAGCATTTATCTTAATAAACGTCAACTGCATAAAAGTCAAACATCAAGTGTAAAATCAGTTAGCTTTGATTAAATTATTTATATATAATAAACAAAATGTAAATGACAAGAGATGTACCATCATTTCATTTCCAAGTCAAAAAAAATAGTATTAGCGAGGGAAGAGTAAGCATTTCCTCACATCCTGTCACACCAAACAGAAACTTCCTTCAGGGAGCTAAAGCTATCGGAGAAAAAAGTTCAAACTAAGCGCTGCCCTGACATATGAAATATAACAAATGGGTGAAATGAATCCGGTGTCATTTTTTTAAACCCTTTCGTATGGAGATTATTCAGTGCAAAGGCGAGAAATACCCCAAGTTGTGTCAGAAAGGACACATTGACTCTGTCAAATGCCGAAGCATTTCCGTACAGCGTAACGGATGGACAAAATGAAAAGGTTGGCACACTGGTGGAAGTGACCACTTTAGTGAAGATAGGTTAGTTTGTACAGCATGACAGATGGACGATGTAAAAATGGTGAGTTGCGACTCCGCCCCTCAGTCTAACGATAACAAGAAGAAGAAGAAGGAAAATCCTATCTGACGGGAGTAATTTCTCAGGCAGGAAAAAAAGGCCAGTCTCAGTGCAAATGCTCCAGCTTGCGGAGCCGTAAGGGGTTGTTGGGAAGCGCTTGCTGGGAGGACGGCTCTTCCTCGCCGTTGCGGAACAGCACTCGTCCTCGGTGGTTGAAGAGGTAAAAAGACGGGTGATTCCTCAGAGTGTCAAATGTTCTGCAAGAGGAAACACTTGCTTACATTAACGTGAGAAATAAGGTAGCGTCAATTCAAGGTGAAACAATAAGGGCGAGGTTCTCGTGGTGTTGAAAAAAATTCTCCACCTTTGTAAGATGTGTAAACTAGGGCTGTTGCAAATGATTATTTTGGTAGTCCATTAATTGCTGATGACCTTTGCAATGAGTTCATTAATTGGGTAGTTAATACATCACAATTTTTCTTTACTGTTACACTACTCCGGGGTTTATATTTTAAGATGGAAGCTGCTTCATTGATGACTACCAAAATTAGAGATTATATCGTGCTGTCCTGTTTTTGTTTTTGAAATAAGTGTTTACTATTTTCCTTTTTGGTACATTTATTTTTCGAATATAGAAACATGGGGGCTAACTAGTAAGTTGCCTTGCCTAACTTACACAGAGGCAAGAATATTTAGTTAATGTTTTCGAATACTGTCTTACTAGGATGAAATTGCATTACGTTAAAGTATAGCTGTTTTATTAGCTTCAATTGGTAACGTTCATGTCCTTGTTAGCAGTCAATTCTATGAGTGTAACAACCATATCTTTTTATATAAACACAGCATTCTAATAAGCGTCTTTTTTTCCAATTTGTGAACATACACCCAACACCGTCCCAACCCTGTGCTTGCTGTACAAGTACCCCCAAAAAATTATAACATTTTCCAGTATATGCTTCCCTGCTGTAAACTTTATCGTTGGTGTCACAAACTTTGAAAGCATAGCAACAGTATCTAAGCAGGGCAAAGATATTCCAAAAGTTCAATTGGTAAACAGAGTGACCACCTTGCATTAGAACTCAATAACTGCCATTAAAAGCGATGGACGTCCAATCCATTTTGACTGGGAGACCAAGTCAAAATGGATTGGACGTCTATTGCAGTCAATAGCAGTAAAAGTTGTAATTTACAGAGTATTACTCGTTCACGTGAATGCAACATACTTGTTCTTGAGCTCCGAAGAGGCGTCCATGTCTTTAAACTCCCCTGCAATATGCACAATCCCATAGCAGGTCATGATGAACGACAGTAAGGTCTGAAGCACAATCTGCAACACGGAAAAAATAGACAATCGTTAAAAAAAATCTAAATCTACAAAGATGAACAGTTTCAGACATAAAGGAGACTCACGTCGATTGGCAGGGTTTCGTTTTCTTTCTCTGTAAGTCGCATGTACGATCGATCTGACGGGGAAGAATAAGTTAAGAAAAGAAAGACATGCAAGTTAATTGTTTAAAAAAATGTTACACAAGACAAACAAGATGCATTTCACAGTAAGAATCGGAGGACGTCATCCGCGTTCGCTAATAAGAATTGCTTTAGCATCTAGCCGTCACCCCACAAGGCCCCGCTAGCCGATGAATGAATTTGTAGCCCCCCATGAGAGATAGCAGTACCCCCACCCGGACCCCGATTTGAGGCAAACAAGCTCACGTTGTGCAGCTGAGAAACCTGCGTGTGCTAAGGCAAAAAGTCCAACGCCGACGACGCCTTTCCAAAACGACGAAGCCATTTTTCAACGGGACAACCGTGAACTCTGTGCAGCGTCGTAAAGCCGATCGCTGTCGTAAAAAGTCGCAATGCGACAAAAATCAAAACATCACAACCGACAAATAGCAATAGATTAGATTAACACTACCATGGAAGCAATAATGCATATGACCTATTTTTATTTTATTTTATTAACTGTATTTTGTCATAACCTCGTTCGGCATACACGCCACACCAGCAGGTGGCGATAAAATATATTTTTAATTGACTCCCCTCAAAATTACAAAGAACAAGAACAACTTCCGTCACCAGCCATCACCTTTTCCGGCGCTCAACCTGATTCTTCACATTTTGCAAATCATTGTTTTCTAAAATATTAACTTAATCAAGTGACCATTTGTTATTATAATAACCAAGAGCACCATGGCAGAGGCCATTCAAAAGAAACTCAACGCTGAGCTAGAAAAATACACCCAAATGCAAAAAGGTAGGTGCGGTAAGCATGGCTTTTGGCTACAGTGACTTGTTAGCTTCCCATATAAGGACACTCTTTAACTCTGTATATATCCAGTAGCCATTCTGTGCATTATTATTTATGAATAATTGACTTTCTCCCGATTGTCTGTGCTGTCTAGATGTGAGTAAGAGCATGACAGCCCGACAGAAGCTGGAAACGCAACTTGCAGAGAATAATATCGTAAAAGAGGTATGTCTTAATTCCACCTTTGACATTTACATTTTAAATACATCGGATTTACATCTCTGTTTGCAGGAGCTTGACATTCTAGACAGTGCAAACACGGTATACAAATTAATTGGCCCGGTTTTGGTCAAACAAGACTTGGACGAGGCCAAAGCGACGGTGACAAAAAGATTGGAGTACATCAATGGAGAGATGTGAGTTAATATGTTCAACTTTTATCCAGGCAACCTGCATTTTCTGTTTATTTTCTGTGTTAATGCACTGGGCTCGGTCAATGCAGTAGTTACCATTAAAAACCGACATGATTCGCTGTTGTGCTTCATGTGCAAGTTGGTACATTGAACAATTTAAGACTTGAAGGCGAAAAATTAACATATTTTAGCTGGGAATTTGCATTGCAAACAAAACAGTTATGCTGGAGAACGTGGAGACTTATCATTATGTAACTGGAACTGCATCATTGTTTACCAAAGGAAATGGAGGTGTTTGCAACTATTTAATTTTGATGAATCATAAAGATAATTTGCTTTCATCGAGGACAACAAAAAATGTTTCCTTTATTCAAATTCATTTTTTAAAACGAAATTAATTAAGACAAGAAAATATTTACTGTTTTTTAAAGGAGAAAATAATTAAAAAGTAACAATTATAAAATCACAGAAATTCATTTTTAGTTTGGACTATGTGTGAGATACATAGTTTCCTCTTATGTTTTAAAATTACAAATAATTTAAATAAGAGACCACCCCTTTTTATTAGAATAAAAGTCACTATAAAATTAATGTTAATACTATTTTTATTCATCCGTAACACTGCCCACCAACAACACCAAGTGTTTTGTGTCATTTTACAAATTCAGAATTTTGGGAGAGTCAAAATATCCATCCACGGCTCAATAAATGATCAACTTTCCTTTCGCACACAATGTTGCTCAAATTTTGACTCTTGGACTCCCTTCTCTGTTCCAGTCAGCGGTACGACACTCTCCTCAAAGACATGGAGAAGCAGTCTGACCAGCATCGGCAGATTTTATCCAGTTTACAGCAGGAGTTCAAAAAAGCGCAAGGCCTCCCTGTCGGCAAAGTCTGAAGACTTTTCATGCATCCGCACACACGTACTCACTCCAGTGGGACACTTAACTCACGGATGGCTGAGTTTGAAGAAGCGATGCAAAATTGCATCTCTGTCATTCATTTGCAGCTTTACTGTTGCCACTTCTCCGTTTTTAGCTAATAAACTTTTTTCTTTTCATAAAACTTTTTCATGCTTGTCATCACCACTGTTTCATTGCCATTGATGGCGATAGAAGTCCAAACCAGGCAAGGGCGGAGCTACAAAATTATTTCAGCAGGGGGCAGGAACTTTTTGACGGTCGACAAATATTTCATGATGGCGTAATATGTTATCGATTCTTTGGTATGATGTTCTGCAATGATCAATCTAATACAAAATGATGGCACATTTAACATAATCATCTCCAAATTACCTAAACCAATAAAAAATACCAATCAGTTTCATTGTGTATGACAATTTTGTCAAGAAAATATTTTTAATTGTTTTTTAACCAGGGCATATTGAAATGATATTCATTTAGCATTTTTATTGATTTTGATTCACTTGTGCTTAAACCAATATATTGAGCCACATCGTTTACCGTATTTTCTGCACTATAAGGCAACTAAAATACTTTAATTTTCTCGAAAGCCGGCAGTGCATCCTATTTATAAGGACTGGTATTAATTAATCATTGTATGAAATTACCTTCAGCACAGCCCCATCTTGTTGATATACGTATATAACAAAACTCCCAACCACTACTACTATTACTACTAAAGCTCCATCTAGTGCAAATTTAATATACATCTATACTCTTCATTTTAATTTGATCCTAAAACAGAAAGTCGGCACTCATGATTTACTTTCCCGGGCCACACAAAATGATGCGGCGGGCCAGATTTGGCCCCGGGCCGCCACGACACATGTGATCTAGTGGATCCATATAATACAATACCCTACTACTTCTCATGCCTTACATAATTTGATGTGTCTTATATATTCATTAATCCATTCATTTTTTGAACTGCTTTATCCTCACAAGAGTCGCAGGAAGTACTGGAGCCTATCCTATCAGACTTTGGGTCACGAGGCGGGGGACGCCCTGAAACCACTCACCCACCGGCCCACCCTGCATTACATAATGAAACAAATTTTGCAGATAAGCCACTCATTGAAGGTGTGCTTTATTATCCTGTGCACCTTATAGTGCAGAAAATACGGCAATTGTTTCAACCCTGATGTCAACATATGGCAGATTTCGAGTATTGCAGTTTCACACTCGTAAATGTCAAATTAACTGGAGTTTTTATTTTTTAAATTGGTCTCAACTGGGGTGGAAATCCTGTCTTTTAGGTTGCCAATTTCAAACTGCCTTCCTGGTGGATCCCCTCATGCTGGGGGTACTATTTTGCGATCTCTGCCAGCCCCTCCCACTCGAAGTGGATTGGTCATCTGTCATCGTCAATGCGCTCAAATGATCCAAATATTCCTATAACACTTGCGTGTGTGTGTTTTATTGTTACTCGAGTTGCGCACGAGTCTGCCTTTTCAGATAACTACACACACTCACCCACACAAAATCTCCACACTTTATGCGTTTAATTAAACCTCCAAATCCCTGTTAAACGAGTGTCTGCGAAGTGGAGCAACTAATCCCCCTTTGCGTTTTAACGCACACAAATGATGTTAAATCTGCTTTTTAGGAGGCTGATGTCCCTCAATGAAAAACTAATCTCATTCCGACTATTGATGCTCTTTTCCTGCGGGAGGTCTAATCCGTCAAGTAACCATGCGACCACCGCAGCGGGACTAAGGCCCCCATTCATGGAAGGAAATTAGGCTTCTCAAGTGATGAAACATCATTATTTTCACACGCTTTTCCAATCAAAATGGCAGTTGAAATTTTGTTTCACGTTAAAATAAAATAAAAATCATATTCTTTGGATTGTTTTCCAGTGTTTTTTCCCTTTATTGTTACCTGGGATGGGAGGTAGGAATGGCCCATTGAAGTGTGCTTTGTGATGTTGATCTCGTGGTGCTTTAATCTTTAAAGAGCCAAAACAGCGGCTGTTAACAATTGTAAAACTTCCATTGGCATCCATGAGTTTCAAGTGTAGCTTCTTTATTATTTAACATGTAGACAATCCTCTCCTCGATAGTCTATGAAAGGACTTTAACCTCAAAGGGACAGATCACACATTTATCGTGTGGGTTCCAGTGCAAATAATCTTGTTTAATTAAAAAAAAAGTAATTTTTCTGACATGGAATGTTTGTGGCGAGTGGTTAACGCGTCATCCTGGGTTCAAATCCAGGTCGGTCCACCTGTGTGGAGTTTGCCTGTTCACCCCGGGCCTGCATGGGTTTTCTTTGGGTACTCTGGTTTCCTCCCACATTCCAGAAAAACATGCATTGTAGGCTGATTGGACACTCTAAATTGTCCTTAGGTATGCGTGTGAGCGTGAATGGTTGTACAGCTCCGCGTGCCCTGCGATTGGCTGGCCACTGATTCAGGGTCCCCCGCCTCTGGCCCGAAGTCGGCTGAGATAGGCTCCAGCACCCCCCGCGACCCTAGTGAGGATAAAGTGGTTCAGAAATTGAATGAATGAATGAATGTTTGGGGGGAAATAGTCAGTATTTCCAGACGATGGCCACCTAACACGGGGGCAGACATTTTATCAATGGTGGCACTATTTTAACCAATCAAATGCAAGTATCCAAGATTTCTCACCTTCCTCGTAACGTCATTAATACTCTTTCTTATATGCACCTGTGTGTGAGTTCATAGCCGTAAAAGTGACAGAAAAGGATTGGTAATCGATGAATAAGACCCCAAATTAGTCTTCTTGGCCCCGCCCACGGAAAAATCTCCAAACAGAAGATGTAAATGTAATTTTTGCCTTCTGATAGTATGGTATCCACAGGTGCCCTATTCTTTTGTTATTTTGTAACCGGTATGTCATTCTGTCAATATATATCTGGTGGCATAGCACTACAAAAATAAAGATGATCGTCAATTCTGGTTGTGACCTCACAACCATAATAATAATCATAATATAAAAATTAAAAAATGGGGGTGCCCCGGTGCATTGCTTTCGGTAGAATAACGATGAAATTGTTATTCACAAGGGTTGTGAGGGGTGCTGGAGCTTATCCCAGCTAGCTATGCGCACCAAGCAGGGGAAATCCTTAATTGGCGTGACCGGACATTTGGTCGCCGGACTTTTGGTCGCCGGACGTTTGGTCGCGGACGTTTGGTCACGGACGTTTGGTCGCGGATGTTTGGTCGCGGACGTTTGGTCGCCCGGACGCAAACAACGGGCGACCAAAAGTCAGGCGACCAAAAGTCGGGCGACAAAACAAGATAAAACAACACGGTCTACGCATCAATAAAAGCCAACAATGGCCCTGAGCAGTTTCACTGAGCGGACGTGTGAGTGTATAAGAGTTTGTATGTACATGCGTTGTCCCTTTAAGAAGCTACGTCAGTCAGGGTCTTAACAAGTTCTCCAACAAAACACAATATAAGTACGGGAAATTTGGAGCATTTCTTTAGCCTAATAATTAATAGGGCATTAAGTATGACTAAATAATAATTTGCAGTTTGTATTTAGGGGATTTGAGGAACAATTTTAAATGGTAATTATCAATAACCTTCCGGGCGACCAAAAGTCCGGCGACCAAACTGCCGAGTACCAAATTGGTGACCAGTCAATCACAGTCCAAATTCATTGTTTGCATGTAAATTCCATTAGTGCAGTCATTTTTATTTTTTGGACATCGTTATCATTTAGTAGCAATTTTAACCTTTGGGGTTCTCGATAAAAACGTGCTTACAAGCAATACTTGTGGCAATTGATTGCATCGAGTTCATATGATGTGAGGGATGGCAGTGATTACAAAATGTTTTTCGGTCAAAACCCAAAACACCGTCACTAATTAGAGTGAAACTTGGTCGTTAACCGAGGAGACGCTGCAAAACACCCATCAACCCGGGCTATTTCCTCAGCTCTGATGTTGATCCGTTTCAATGACAAAACAATTCTCGTTTTGACACTTCCTCCACGATGTATGCAGCCCCTTTTTCTGTTTCTGGCCTGCAGTTTATTTGGGCTTTTTTGATGCCAATTAATAAGCAAAAAAATCCCTTTGTCTATCCGAGGTTGAAAAATCATGTGTGTTTATAACCCGTGTTCTTTTCTTTTTTTAAATCCAACTCACCCGGCCTCAAAAAGAGGCCACCTTGGAATGATCCATGCCGGAGAAGAAATACGGGGTAGATCGGGATTCACATTACACATTAATGTTGCTGAAAGCAGCTCAAGTTAATATAAAACAAAAAGGACGCTCCAAATGAGTTTGTATTATGTTGGGATTCATGATGCCATTTTATTTGGTTCATAATATGCTTCAAGGATCAGCCTTGCAGTTACAGATACAAGTTTCGAACAAACCAAGCTTTTCAGTTGCATTCAGGGCGTTTGTAGATTGGATGTAGTCTGGAACGGTGGACATTTTGTGAGTGGCCACTCTTGTGTGTCCTCTTACATGTGAAAAACAGTCCTACCCTACATTAGCATGTTAATGGACATGTCCAATGTGCAACAAGTACGTGTGAACTACAAGGCTTATCCCACTTTGGAAGACTACTGACTTGACACCCCCGGTTACAAAAAGTTGTTGTTTTTAAATCCCCAAAGTACAAAAAAAAATCTTTACTCAGTTGCAGCTAGTTCTCAAATTTCCCTAAAAAATATATTTAAAAAAGTTTTGCTGATTGGCTATTATAAAAATGGAAAAACCCTGAAAAATAGGATAGACAGCTGTTTTTGCACAAGTGATTACATATTTCAATGTCAACTGCAGGGGTACCAACACAGCCACATGGCTGCCATTGACGGCAATATACGTCAAAATCGTTTGAATGTGCGGTTCACATAAATTTATTTGTCACTGCAAATGGGAGCCAATGTGTTAATCAGACCACAGCATGAAGCTGCTTTTAGTTTAAAAAAATGGTGACCCCTAGTCCACTGCCATGCAAAGAATATCAAAAAATAGAATCTAGCTCTTGACTAAATGAGAATATTTATGACTGGGGCCAGGGTCTCCACACAGGGTCTGGACTTTGGGCACAAGACGCGGGGGAGGACAGCAACTCCCTGGTGTCACAGTACTGATACTCAGACCCCTGGCTTGGAGAAGGGGGGAGTATACCATCTTGGAACTGATAGCGGCGGTTCATATGCGGGGGGTACAGAGCGCGGCCGTGTGAGGGTGAACTTGTTGAAGCGGGTTCCCCGGACCCTTGCCCGAGCCCCTTTTCATCACTGGCTATGTAGCTTTGGATCCGTAGGAGACAAGACCTCATCCCCTCCTGGTAGCCGCGATGCTGCTGCTGATGATGGGGGCCGCAAGCTTGTTGCACCCTGGGGGATAAAACTGACTTGAGCGCACCCGAATCCCTCTCCTCCTTCTCCTTGTTGTCCGACTTGAGGAATTGAACCACGCTCTCCAGGATTTCGGCCTTCTCCACTTTGGGGTTGGATAATTTCTAAGAGAAAAACAGTTGAAGTCAGAATGATCTTGTGTGTGAAGTATTTCCTCTTCGTAAGGGCAACATTTACAGGAAAAAATATGTGGTTAGCGTGTCAGCCTCGCAGCTCTGGGGCCCTGGGTTCAAATCCAGTTCTCCTCAGGCTTGCGTGGGTTTTCTCCGGGTACATTTACAGGAAAAAATATGTGGTTAGCGTGTCAGCCTCGCAGCTCTGGGGCCCTGGGTTCAAATCCAGTTCTCCTCAGGCTTGCGTGGGTTTTCTCCGGGTACTCCGGTTTCCTCCTACATTCCGAAAACATGCATGGTAGGCTGATTGGACACTCTAAATTGCCCCCAGGTATGAGTGTGAGAGTGAACGGTTGTCCGCCTCCTCATGCCATGCGGTTGGCTGGCCACTGATTCCGGGTGCCCCCGCCTCTGGCCCGAAGTCAGCTGGGAGTTTTTTTATGAACAAAAACAGCCAATTATAAAACTGGTGCACTATAAAAGGGTTTAATGTCTTAAGAGTAAAAAGGTAAATGGGTAAAATAATTTACCCAAACTGTTCACAGCAGATTAAATAAACAAACACAAAAACAATCAGTTGTATTTAACTTTTGAGTTTTGTTTTAACACTTATTTGCCTAAAAGTCAAACCTTAAAGCCGCAGTACCTTGCAGTAATATCACATCCAACATGCTTTTGATTTTTAAAAAAAATGCAGTTTGTGTACCTCATTGTGTGTATTTTCCAACATCAAAATTCTTAGCGTCTCCAAACTGCGATTAATGCGCTCCCGCCTGCGTTTCTCCATAACCGGTTTGGACACCTTGAAAACAGACGCATGACTTTTAAGAGCTGTTTCCTTTTTGTTGTTGTTGATGTTGTTGTTGTTGTTGTTTTTATTCCATTTAAATCCGCACCTTACCCTCCTGGTTCCGTGCCTGTGAGGCTGCGGCGAAGACAACGCCTTCATCCCGGGCCGGAATCAAACCAAATACGAGACGGTGGATGTTTTGCACCTGGTGAGCAAATATATGGGCGTCCACAGGTAAAGCCCCGCCCACCCGGGAAAAAGAAAAGACAAAAAGGGCCGATCCAATTTACATCGCGTCAGCATGCGTGACGAGCAAACCACCTGGAACTGAATTCATATGTAAAATAAGTTGGACTGCAAAAGTACTTACCCCCCATCCCCCAAAAGACCCCCCCCAGCCCCCCCGCACAAGGACAAGCGAGCAAATTGCTGCCTTGACGCCCGTGCGTGTTTTTTTTTTACCCACAGGAGAAAACTGGCCAAACAGCAGCACGAGCGTTCGAGCTATAAACACGTGTCATGTGTTTGGATAACAACCAAATGTTGCCCTAAAACTGCATATGAAAGCCGAGTTGGAATTTGTTTTTTTTTTAACCTGGGGGGAGTGGGGTGCAGGGGTTGTGGTTTTAGGGGGTGCAGAGTGCATACGCGGTCGTCCTGATCCCCCATAATAGGCTCAAGTGTGGCGATAACACTGGGATGATCGGATCATGACTATCCCGTTGAGATTAAGCACTCTTTCAGGCGCACTCATACTTCCGTTTCAAATAAGAGAATGACGATTAGTGGAAGCCTGCGGACCCTACTGGTAACCATGGCACCCAGCCAAATAGAGTGACCCCCCCCCCCCTCTCTCCCCTTTTCTCCCCCTCCCACTCTCTCTCTCCATCTCCCCCCTCTCGAAATATTAGACCACCCTTCTTTCTTCAATCTTCAAATTCCACCTATCCGCCCATCCAAATTTGCTTTTCATGATATTTGAAACTAAAAATGATTTTTTTTTACAGGCGGAAGGTCTGTCTATACTCATTCATTCATTGAACCACTTTATCCTCATTAGGGTCGTGGAGGGTGCTGGAGCCTATCCCAGCTGACGGGGGACACCCTGAATCGGTGGCTATCTGATCGCAGGGCATAAGGAGACAGACAACAATGCACGTTCACACCCATAAATAGTGGCAATTTAGAGTATCAAATAAGCCTACAATGCATGTTTTTTTGGAACGTGGGACGAAACTGGAGTACCCAGAGGAAACCCACACCTGCCCAGAGAGAACATGCAAACCCCACATAGATGGACCACCCTGGTTTTGAACCCTGGACCCCAGAGCTGTGAGCCCAACACGCTAACCACTCAGCCACCGGGCCACCCTACCTATTTTGAAATTTGAAAGAAATATAACATGGGTTAGTATCCATCGAAGCGTGTATTTATTTATATTCAAGGCAGATTCATTAATTGTGGATTTATTCTTACCGTAGGTCACAAATTAGCCAGTTGAGGGCATGGACGCACAACCTTCAGCCTGTAGTGTATTGTAGCACAATCATGCTTGTTTTGCCAAATTACTTGCATACATTTATAACTACAGTGCCCATATCATTGGTTAAAAAACAACTACATAAAAATCCTTTCATGGGCGAATTAGGATTTGTTTTCTTATATTCAAGGCACTAGACCTGATGGTGTAAGGGTTCACTCGCCTGACTTTGATGCGGACACGCGGTGGAGCGATTCCGGGTTGGTGGTGGTATGATTGGGCGTGTGAATGATTGTCAGTCTCTCTTTGTGTTTTAGGGCTGACTGGTGACCAGTCTCGGGTGTAGTCTGCCTTTCGCCCAAAGTAGGCTGGGATAGCCTCCAGCAACCCCCGCAACCCTTACGAGGATGCGCGGTACGGAAGATGAATGACTGAATTTGAAAAAAAGTAAGTACCTAATATGAAACATTGTTAGATGACCCGCAATAGTGAAGCAAAAATTTCAGTCACGACTGTTTATTTCATTACAATAAATACAAAATGAACATTTTTAAAAATCTAACTAATTAACTTTTTTAAATGACAAAAACCACTAAACTAGTACAACAAAATGTCAGAGGCCTTTTGCTAACTATTTGGTGGGTTGATTTTGCAGAAAAAAAGTCAAATGTGGCCTGTTTTTGTCCACCTTTGTATGCCATTGACGACGATAGACGTCCATCCATTTTGACTGATTGAGGTTTATTTTACTTGCTGTCTATCATTAACGGCGATAGACGTCCACTCCTTCTGAATTAGGGTTTTTGGGCAACAAATGATCAAGTTTTAGTGCCATTGACGACGATAGACGTCCATCCATTTTGACTGATTGAGGACGGAAGCATTTCACATTTAAAATGGACTTTGCAGTCAATGGCACTAACTGAATTTACTGACAATAAAACCAGCACTGATGAAATCTAATTCAATTCAATGAAATCTAATAGTATATAAGTAGTGAAACCAAGTGGCCACGCCCCTTAAGCAAGCAAAGCAATCATATGCTCGTTGGAACCTGTGATGAAACTCGTTCATTCATTTTCTGAACCGCTTATCCTCATAAGGGTCGCGGGTGAGATGAAACTCATTTCTTTAAAAAGGGGCTTTGTGATCATGAAATGGAGCGTTGACTTCCAATCTTGTGACTTTCGGGGCGCATCGCGAGGTCACGATGACCAATTGTGCGAGTGTGTGTGTGTGTGTGTGTGTGTGTGTGTGAGTCGGAGTGCCGTCGTGGGAACGCGTCGTGAATGCAACAAGTGGCCCATCTTCCCTGTGAAGTGCAAACACGAGGTACGAATGTGACGCCCGAACAGCACACTTGACACGCGGGTGTCATCATCATCATCATCCTCACACATCATCATTTTGTTTCTACTGGTAGACAAACGTGTGCCCCCCCCCCCCCTCCAATCGCCCCCATTCATTTGTTCCCATGAACACAAACTCCACACGTCCTTACAATGCGTCCAAAGTTGAGCATCCCAAATAATAACCCTAACCTTAACCCCATCAAGGAAAAAAACAACCATAAATGCTTTAGAAATAATCCAACCAACTCTCCTTAGTAGCAATCGTTTGGTCACATTCATCACTTAATGCAAAGCAGTGAAGTCTCACACGTCATAAAAAAGCTGAGCAGTTTCTCACTTTATTTCTGTTCCCACGAGAAAGAAAGAATGAGGGGACTTTCCCAGCCTCGCACTTCTTTAAGGGCACGAAGAGGTGAATTCAAGATCTCGAAAATCCATTTAATATTTTTTGTCATTTCACTCACAGGCTGCCATTGACGGCGATAGTCGTCCAATTCAATTTGAATATGGCTTGGACGTCAACCGCCATCAGTGGCAGTGAAACGTGATCATTTATTGTTATTCAAGTTAAAATGGATTGGAGGTCTATTGCCGTCAATGGCAGTGAAATATGATGGATCTAATGCTTAGGACTTTCATTTTATTGAAATGCATTTGTAATGTTGAACCAAAACAATACATGCAAAGTTTTTTTTAAATGGGTAGTAATAAAAATTAAAGAAAAATTAATGTCATTTTGAAAGTTCAGTCTGGGCGGAGTTTAAAGTGTGTAGGAAGGGGTGGGGTCACAGACACCTGTCAGCCAATCAGAGGGGACCTTTAGGGACCTATTTAGTCACCCTTTGGGACCTCGTCACCATGTTGGACACTGCAGCATCTTTTTTTTTCCACTTTGGGACTGAACATGACCAGGAACTTTGCAAAAACCCTTCAAGAGGATCCCAAGGGTAGAAAACGGGTGAGATATTCTATTTTTAAACACAATTTATACGAAAAGTGGGTTTCATGGCTGGGGAAAATAGAGTTTTTTGCTTTATAATGTCCATTAATGAAATATGGAGGACCAAATTGAACGAAATGAAATAAAAAGACATATTCTTAGATAAATACTTAAAAGTGTCATTAAACAATTGATCTAAATACTTAATATTGTCTTTTAAACGATGTAATATTTTTTTTAAAAAATCCTTAAAAGTGCTATTAAAATAGGCATTGGAATGATTGCAATAATTGTTTTATCTTTCTTTCTTGTCTTTAATTACGCCAACACTTTAATAAACTCTCCCTTGAAAATGTTTTTACACGCGATCACGTTAGCCCCGCCCATTTATTATGAAAGGTGAGCTTGACAGTTTAAATACAAAGAAGTGCTGCAACATTTATCCATAATATTAAGAAATTATATGGTGAAATAATTCATTCAATCATTGTAATGACACTTTTAAGTATTTATTTAATAGAGTCACACTTTTAATGACACTTGAGTATTTATATATGTATTTAATCACTTTATTTGGTCCTCCACATGAATGTATAACATATTAAGATGAACAGAATGAAGTATGTTTTTTATTTTTTAATTACAGTTGATGTGGCGATGTGTTTCTAATATTTTGGTTCTCCTTTTCAGGTACCCAACACAGTCATTATGATGGCGATTGACATCCAATCCTTTTTAACTGGGAAGGCTGGCAAGATCGCTGCCAGTCAAAATGGATTGGACGTTTATCGCCGTCAGTGGCAGTGAAACATAATAATTGACCTTTATATGATCTCTTTTCAAACTATATTTTTAATGGGAGTAAATTATGGACATATTTTTGCTATTACAATTTCCAAATTGTAAAGAATATACATAATTTTGGAGTGCTTAGTACTTTGTTTACATTGGGGAACGTACATTTGGAAAAAAAAAGGATTTTTTTTTAATGCTGATTGCCATGATGGTTCCAAGATTGCTGTCAGATTTTTTTCTAGCATGTCAATACTTTCACAATTATCATTAAAATAGCTGTTGCTTTATGAAAAAAAAATAGATTAAAGTGCCATTCCTATTTCTTTCATACTTGAAATAATGTTAATATTTGACATTGTTTTCTAAGACAGGCACATGTAAAGTACAGAATTTTGATATATTTTAATAAAACAGGAGTCAATAGTTTAAAAACATGACATGATAATGAAAAACAAAGATGCGTTATAGATTTTGGAACTCAAAAACGGTTCCCATTGGATGTCAAACGTGACAAAAATTGTGTTTCCTGGTGTGATTTAAAGATGATTAAAGCGTTTTGGGTGCCACTGTGTTTGGTTTGGCCTCAGATTGGTGAAGATTCAAATCTACGTGCTGTATAATTTGATCATTCTGTAAAATGTGTCTCTCCATTCCCTCTCCACAGATACTCAAACCTGCCGTGGAAAAGAAGAGAAGAGATCGGATTAATAAAAGTCTTGCCGAGCTGAGGAACTTATTGTTGACCAACACAGCAGATCCCGTGAGTTGTCATGATAAAAATAAACAAATAAATCAATGCGAGCAGCCGTTAATCATCTCGGGGAATTGTATTGAAAACATTATCACCAACAGCGTTTGCAGAACCCCAAAATCGAGAAAGCGGAAATTTTGGACCTGACTGTGGAGTATCTTCACAAATGGACAGATGGCAAGAAAATGAGCACTGGTTAGTCACACAATGTGTTTTATCCTCTCACATAGGTTTTAGTCATGTTCATGTCAACTTTTGCAACACCTAATGAGGGGAACGATCCCTCTGTATCCGCCAGATGCTCTCGGCGGCGCGGTAAGTCTCCATCCGAGCGGCCCCCCTGGCTTTACCATGGAGGGTGCCGGCTTTCAGCAGTGCGTGTCTCAAATGGCCAGCTACATGCACACCATGCCGGCCTCGCAGCGAGCCGGCTTCTTGGAGGGCCTGAGGCACCACGCCGAGAAGCGGCAGGCCCGGCGGCCCCCGACATTAAACTCCCTCAGCAGACTCCTGGACGCGGCGTCGGGAGATGCCATTTGCACATCTGACAGTAAAGAAGACTCCCACAACTACCCTGTGTTCACGCATTCGCCGCCTCTGCCTCACGCTTGCTCCACTCCGCTGCATTCTCCTCCCACCTCTCCCTGGTTCTCCCCCTCCTTCTCCACATTTGCTTCCTCCTCTCCTCCTTTCCCCTCGTTGGCCTGCCACTTCTCCTTCCCCCCCAGCCTGTCACCTCCGTTGGCCAACACCTCTTTTTCCAGCCTCCACACACTTCCTGCCCACGTGACTTCCTCCTCACCCACGTTGGGTCCCACGCTCTTCCACTACCCTTCTGTCACCTCCTCGAGGTCACCGCCACACCCCGCACAGACTCAGAGGTCAACCTCACTCACGTGGAGACCCTGGTTCTGATGAGTGGCGGGTGAGTGGGACGCCACCGTGCCTGCAATGGACACTGACTGTATATTTGAAATAGCATTCATTTTGGAATTCTCTTGTAAATAAAACTTATGATAAACTCATGCTTTTCTTATTTTCTCTTCTTTAATTTTTTTACAAACTGTCTCCCATATGGTACAAGCAAGTGAGGTCATAACATTTAACACAACAACAAACAGACATGCACATCTAAACAAAAGAAAATGTAAATAAATATAATTATATATATATATATATAATTATAATTTTCTCATCTCATTTTCTGAACCACTTTATCCTCATTGGGGTCACGGGGGGGTGCTGGAGCCAATCCCAGCTGTCTCTGGCCCAGAGGCGGGGGACACCCTGAATTGGTGGCCAGCCGATCGCAGGGCACAAGGAGACGGACAACCATTCACACTCGCACCCATACCTAGGGGCAATTTAGAGTGTCCAATCAGCCTACCATGCATGTTTTTGGAATGTGAGATGAAACCGGAGTACCCGGAGGAAACCCACACAGCCACAGAGAATATCTATCTATCTATATATATATATATATATATATATATATATATATATATATATATATATATATATATATATATATATATATATATATATATATATATATATGAGCATGAATGGTTGTCCTATGTCTCATTCTGCCCTGTGATTGGCTGGCCATTCAGTGTCCCCTCCCCTCCCTGGTGCCCATAGTTAGCTAGAATAGGCTCCAGCACCCTCCGCAAACCTTGTGAGGTTCATGAAGTGAATGAATGCTTTTATTACTTTGAGCTGTAGCAGTCAGTATTAGAAGAATGGCAACAAGGGTAAAGAAAAACTGCCAGTTGGCCGGCAGATGGCAGCACTGACATACTTTAGTTAAATATACTTGTGGCCCTCCAAGCTATAGTACTTGCTTGTTCCTTTCCTTTCATACGTCCATCATGTACCTTGGGAGTTGGGGCCACTGGTGTACTGTCACTAGCCAATCCCAACTCAGATAGAGTGTAGACAACTTTTCACTTAAATTCAATACTTTAGAAAATGTAGTGGCACTAAAATGCATGATTTTGAATGACGCAAACCACACAAGGCCACAATTGGAGCTCCCAACTTAAGACTCGGGAGAGAAACGTGATTAACACTCGTCGGCTGAATGCGATTAATAATAAAAGCGACATTTACTTCAGCTGAATGAGATATTTGTGTAACTCCATCAGCGATAAGACATCATCTTTCTTCTTGCCTTTCCCACTAGGATGTGAATGCGTAGCTCTCTTATCTGGTGATGATCGGGTTTCTAGAACAAAATTGTAATAGTTACATCACTAGGTTAGAGGGTTCTGAGCGGGGAAAAGGAGAATTAATCACATGATGGAACATGTACATTGGATAATGGTTATTTTTCCCCCCTCTTTGCTCCGAAGAAGCTCCTCTGTGTGAATCCCATTAGTTCTGAGGTGGCCATTGTTCTTTGTCAGCCAAATGAGAGGGCATGCACATCACTGAGCAGCTTGACTCTCCAATGTGCCTCATCACATGTTTGGAGCGTATGAAAGCGGAGAAGGTCGGGCTCAACGTGAAGGATGCTTGCTACGGCAAAGCAGGTATAATTAATAGGAAAAAGTGGGAAAAGATCATCCTTCCGAGTGACCTGACAATGGTGGAAAGCTCCCTGGCATTTTCCCCTGACACGCTGATTAGAGCTGATCCTGTTACCGCTTCTAATCGCCGTTTTGTTTGCCGTGAAAGTGCCTCTGCATTCCTGATTGGGGGAAAACTTGAGATGTGGCGGCGATGTCACGCAGCAAGAAATGTGGGAATTCCGTCATTTTGCACCTTGTACAAATACAATACATTTTGGTACGCGTACTCTATATTTTGGTGAAAATTGTCCACTTCGTTCTGAATAACCAATGAAAAAATGTCATCGGAAACCAACTATAGAACCATGCAGTTCTGATATCAAGATTCCAACCCCTGGTGGGTGATGACCTTCCTGGGTGGAGATTGCATGTTCTCCACAGGCCTGTGTGGGTTTTCTCCGGGTACTACTGTTTCCTCCCACTTCCCCAAAACATGTATGGTAGGCTGGTTGAACACTCTAAATTACCCCTGGCTATGAGTATGAACGTGAATGGTTGGTTGTCTCATTGCTGCTGAGAACCAAATCAGGGTGCCTATTGCCCACAGTTGGCGATAGGCTCCAGCACCCCCCACAACCTTTGCGAGGATAAGGGGTGCAGAAAATGAATGAAGGAATGAATGAACATTGAACATAAAAATGAGCAGAGCAGTCAAGAGAATGCCAAGAAATAAATATAGACTTTTGTGAATAACTGAATACAAATGTATAATCATTTTAGATGCAGGTCTTTCTAGAATCTCCAAACCCAGGAAATAAGTTGTATAACACGTGTCAAAGATTCGGCCCGGGGGCCAAATCTGGTCCGCTGCATCATTTTGTGTGGCCCGGGAAAGTAAATCATGAGTGCCAACTTTCTGTTTTAGGATCAAATTAAAATGAAGAGTATAGATGTATATTAAATTTCTTGATTTTTCCCCCTTTAAATCAATAATTGTAATTTTTTAATATTTTTTTTCTGTGTTTTTAGTTCAAGAATCATTTTGTAAAATCTAAAAATATATTTAAAAAAGCAAAAATAAACATTGTTTTAGATCTATATTCAGGGATTTTAATCCAGTTCTTTTAATCCATTTATAAAAAAATCTAAATATTATATCTAAAATGGTCCGGCCCACATGAAATCGAGTTGACGTTAACGTGGGCCGCGAACCAACCCGAGTCTGACACCCCTGTTGTATAATATAAAATGTTCTTGTTCAGTTCTATCCCACAGCTCCTTAAAGCATTTGAAGTTAGTCCAAAAGAGTATTATTTTACACAGAAGGTGGCCTTAAATTTTTGGCTACCCCCCACCCCCCAAAAAACATAGTGTAGTATTTCCAGTACATTTTTTACTTAAGTACTTTACCTGAAACGCCACAGACTTCAATAGTTTTGTTTTATAAACACTTTTCTTACCAATGCTGCTAAATATTTTCCACCGAACATCATAACCGCGCCAATTACGTTTGTCAAATATCCAATAAAATCAGCACCTAATGGTTTTATCAGTTGTCTGTTTAAGCAGGCGTGACTTCACATTCTTTTACGGTGCAGTCATTTTGTTTGACCGAGCTCCATTTTGGAAGAGGATCCATCTACAAACAGATTTTTATTCATATTTATTTTTAATATATCTTCAATATTCGCTAGGACTCACTCGTCATCATTCCAGCGGCGGAGAAGAAGCGCGCTCAGATGGCGTGTCAATGCTGAAGAATGTAGATCTGTCAAGAAGCACAAGTAAATATCATTTTCCTCCTTTCATTTCTCTCTCTTTGCCAGGCTACTTTGAAGTAAATAGTGAAAGGATCGCAGACTGTAGCAAATTACCTGCAGACTGAAACATTTTTGACATAAGTCTTGAGAAAAGGGGCACGCCATTTTTCCTGGCGGCCCCTTTGGCGTTTTTAATCTGGGGCTGAGGGAGACAGCGGCGCTGACAGAATGACGGGACAGCTGGACCTGCTTCTCGTCGCACAGTAACGGGGCCAAGGAGAAGCCAAGTGAAGATATCTTAGAATCTGGTCAACAACTCCGCAGCGGTGGCATCATAATTAGCCTTTATTGAATTGTCCATATGTACAGTTTGTGGCTAAGATCCGTTTTGGACTCGTCGTGAAGGCAACCATCGCGTTGGTGCTCATTTCATTTCAATACCAAGAATTTGGATGTTCTTTCCATGCCTGCGTGGGTTTTCTCCGGGTACTCCAGGGGCCGTCCTTATCCCAAAAACATGCATGGTAGGCTCGTTGAACACAATAACTTGTTTCTAGGTATGACTGTGTGTGAGTGTGTGGTTTTTATTGAATGCTTACTGCCCATAGTTAGCTGGGATAGACTCTAACACCCCCAAGAACCCTCGTGAGGATAACCGGGATGGAAGATAAAGAATGAATGACTGAATGAAGGATTCAACAGCAATTATTTTTGATTTGAGCTTAGTAAACGACTCAGATGCAAATTACATTATTCACTGATTTGATTAGAAATCAATGGACATTTAGTTTTTGTTCCTTTTATAAACATTTTTGGACTAAAACATAAATTAAATATAATGAGAAAAAAAGAGAACCGACTTCAGAAATCAGAGAATATTTGCTCTTGAAATACTATAACCAAATATATTTTGTTATCAAGATAAAACAAGGAAAAATGTGTTTTTATTTTAAATAAATTTAGATATGAACTTTAAAAAAAAAGTTTGCTTTATTATTTATTTATTTATTTTATTAAATAAAATGAACTAAGTAACATTTACAGTTAGATGCTTTAAAAAGTATTTGGATTAATTTCAGGTCAACAATGTATTAACAGTGAAGTTACTCTCAAAATAGTGGTTGATTCATTTCATCATGGATTAGTTATTGATATGTCCCAACTGATTGGACAAATGTACCGCTGAATGGAAGCCTTACTGAAGAATGAATTGGACATTCATCGCCGTCAGTGGCAGCCATTGAGCCAGAATCAATAAAGATGGGCTCCAGGTCATTTGAAACCTTTACTAGCAAAAGCGCTATAGAAATAAATTGAATGGAAAAGCAAAATTTGTCAAAAACTGTCTGTAAACCTCAGCAGGGTTCTTTCTACTGGGAAAATAAAAGTTGTATCCATTTTAAATTGTACTTCCAAGTTCCATGATCAAAAATTCATTGCTTGCAGCGCAAGAATGCTTTGACATTTGCAACTGATCCAAAATTTAAGAATTAATGTCATTTTATTCTACAAACCCAACATTCTGACTTTTGTTTCAGCGCACGCAGCAGAATTGAACACCCTTGTGATGAGTAGATCATTTTTATTTTTAATACATAACCCTATACAGTTAGCTGCATTTGAAGGAAATTGGTTATTATTATGTTTGACTTATGACAGAGTATGGCACAATATTATTAAAACAAAACAAAACAAAACAAAACTGCAAGTCCAATTAAAATCCATGAACTTGACTATCACACACTCAAAGTAGAGAGGAAGTAACCCGAGCCAAGCAGGAGGGAATCAAACGAGACAACCAGGCTTGCTTGGACAATGATATTTGACATAAGGCGCTTTTGACTCACGCATCAGCGCTCTTCACTATCAGGGCTTCTATCGCATTGGTCCAATGGTTTGTCTTTCTCCAACTCTATTTTACATGAGTCATTTTTTCCGGACATGATGAACAATGGCCGCCTTTTCAGAGATCCTATGACATTTTCCTCCGGAGGGACTTTTGCCATTGGCTTTGAGCAATTCTAATCATTCGCACTGTGATTCCAATTGAACTCATTCACTGACATTGATGGGTAAACAAATCCATTTTAAAGGTGCTTTGAATTACTACAGCATGTGATCATATTTTGCACACAAATCTATCTCAAATAATGTCAGGAAAGACTTGATAATAAAAGTAGATCATAAAGTTTTCCCTTCTCAGCTGCATTGGCCCCACCCACGAAAAAAAAATCTAACAGATGATGTCACGCCGATAGAATGCGATCGTTCCGTTAACATGCATTAGCTAGCGGAGAACGTGAAAGCTTGAAATGATAAGCAATTCTGGTTGTGATGTCATAACCAGAATTGCTGTGAAAAGTGGACATTTCCTGATGGATTTTGGGTGGAATAACTGTGATATGAAAACAAGATTTGATTGCCTAATTAGTGTTCTCCATGTAAATATTTTATTTTAACATGATTAACAACACATTTACCTGATGGTGGAGTGGTTCTTCTGGCTGGCTTTGGTGCGGGCAGTCGGTACATGGTCGATTGGTCGCCGGTCTTTTGGTCGCTGATCTTTTGGTCGCCGGTCTTTTGGTCGCCCGGAAGGTAAGTGATAATTACCATTTAAATCGTTGCTCAAATTCCCTAAATACAAACTGTGAATTACTATTTAGTCATACTTAATGCCCTAGTAATTATTAGGCTAAAGAAAAGCTCCAAATTTCCCGGACTTTTATTGTTTTTTGTTGGAGAACTTGTTAAGACCCTGACTGACGTAGCTTCTTAAAGGGACAACGCATGTACATACAAACTCTTGTACATACACTCACACGTCGGCTCAGTGAAACTGCTCATGGCCATTGCCGATGCGTAGACCGTGTTGTTTTACCTTGTTTTGTCGCCGGTCTTTTGGTCGTCGGTCTTTTGGTCGCCGGTCGATTGGTCGCCGGTCTTTTGGTCGTCGTCATTTGGTCGCCGGTCTTTTGGTCGCCCAGACCGCGACAACGGGCGACCAAAAGACCGGCGACCAAAAAACGACGACCAAAAGACCGGCGACCAATCGACCGCACACGGGGCAGTCTGGGTTCGATTCCCACTCAACGACAGGGTAATTGTGAGCGTGAGTGGTTGTCTGTTTCATAGTGGCCTGCGATTGGCTGTCAACCAATTCAGGGTGTCCCCTGCCTGTTGCCTGTGGTTGGCTGGGGTAGGCTCCAGCACCCCTGTAATCCTTCTGAGGATAAACGGTAAGGAAGATGAATGAACAAATGTCTGGCATTGATGAATTTTGACTGGGAGGTCTGGCAGCGATTATTCGTCTACCTAACGAGTTAAATTTGTCTCCCTTCTCTCTTCCTTTTGTTTGCCTTCTGTCCTGTGAGAGAGTTTTGAGGTTCTGGAGCGTTTCATTTTCGGAAAGTACTTCCTCCGCAGCCTCGGTGACCCTGCCCACCCTCCCCCAATGGGTGGGCTGTGACCCCTCTAGCCCGCTCTCCCTGAAACGCTGGCAATCCGGGGCATGTACTTCACTACCCTCGCTGCTCTTTGCCCCCTTCCAAAACTCAGCGAGAACCTGCGGGGCCACAGGTCACTAGACCAAACGCCGGCGACCGATAAAAATAGTCGGTGATTCACAGGTCACCTAAAAATACCGGCTTCTGTTGGTTCTCATTTAGAAAGGAGTTAATTCCGAGGGCAGGCCGATGGGAACGTCTGCCCGGATGTCGCCAGAAGCGAGAGTGTTTTTGCAGAAAAAGGAGGCTTAGTGATGTAGATGTCCCTTTCCTCGCATGTAACCTCATACTGCTGAGAAAATGTCAGAGTGCACGAGAAAAAAGAGAGTGCGGCCATCAGATTCTCCAGGGCCTTAAGGGGCCCCATGCCCCTGACAAATAGAGCAGTCTGTCCTTATCTCTGCCACGGAAGAATTCCGCCGTGACTGCGGTAGCGTCCTAAGACATGCGCTTGCTTTTTGAATAATGCAGCTCACACCTAGTCTAAAATTAGTCCCATTTAAAATGTGTTTTTTTCTGTCTTCCCTATTACAATGGCACTATATTTAACAGAGCAGATGAACATGATCAAAGATGACAGGTACTTTTTTTTTCCGTGCCACGCTCCAAAATATACCACGACCACGCTCCAGAGACACGGCTAAGAATGGCAAGCCAGCATTGAAGTTATTTGCGGAATTCGAGCTCAGGCATTACAAGCACGGAAAAATAGATATGCTTTTTCTTTTATTGCCGTGTCAAAAGCGGACGCCTGTCATCGCTTCTGCAGAGGAGCCGAGGCTTGGCGAGCTGGGGTTTCCCGCTGCAACACCTGCAGCCACGCAGGAACAAGTGGTGCTACAGTAAAAGAGGAAATTACATACTGTCACTGCCAAATACCTTCAACATTTATTGAGCTGGGAGGACTATACATAAACAGTTGTAGTCGGTACGAGCCCCACTTTGCCTCGGCTAATAACGTTGACTGAGCTCGGCTCCGGAAAAATAAATAGCGCCGACTTTGATTCGACTGCTACGTTGTGCTACGGCATGCTTCACGTTGCGTTTTGAGACGTGATGAACACCTAATAAAATAAACGCATAATCATTATAATGCCACCTGATGGGGCAGGGGTTCACTCGCCTGACTTTGGTGCGGGCTCGCGTGGCAGTGTGATTGTGAGTGCTAATGTTTGTCTGTCTCTGTGTGCCCTACGACTGACTGGCGACCAGTCCAGGGTTTTGCCCAAAGTCACCTGGGATAAGCCTCAGCACCCCTATCCAGGGTTGTCGGTTTTCAAAATGAATGAATCATTATAATGAAAACATTCCACCATATCAAGTTGCAGTTGACAGTTGTGAATTATTATCTTTTTAGATTAGATTTTTTTTTTTTTACATTAGAACTTTATTTCATCCCGTATATATTATATGTATGTATATGTATATATATATATATTTTTTTTTTTTTCAGCAACACACTTATTTATTTATATATGTATTAATTTATTCATAAATTTATTTATTAACTTATTTATTACCTATCTATTTATGTCTAAAATGTATTTTCCTGTGTCTGCATTCTCACCCTTTTGCTAATGTGACAAGGAAATTTCCGTAATACGGGATGAATAAAGTTATCTAATCTAATCTAATCTATTTGGGAAATTCTCTTGGTTGCAGTAGCAAGACAGTAGCCGGCACAGACACAGAAGACATTGTAGAACCAGGTAAAAAAACTGGAGCCACACACAGAAAGTTGAAATTTGAACATTTGAATTGCAGCATTATTTTTGGAATATACATTCCACTGGAATCTCAATTAGGGTCGTTGATGGCGTAGTGCTGCGTTTTCCTGACTTTGGGGTTGACAGTGTGAGATCCATTCAGAGTCGGTGGCCGTGTAATTGTGAGTGCCAACGGTTGCCTGTCTCTATGTGTGCCCTATGGCTGACTGGCGACCAGTTAAGGGTGTAGTCCGCCTTTCGCCCAAGCTCAGCTGGGATAGGCCCCAGTACCCCCCGACCCTGACTAGTGTTTAAAAGGAATCAATGGAATATAAATTGGGTTCTGTATATAGATTGGGTTTTATTCAGTAAGAAACCAAAAATAAACATTGTAGATCAGAGTAAAAATGTAAGTCAGACCAAAAGGCCAAATGGACTAACATAACAATTACAGTTACTCAGATACTGTAAAGCCGAAACAACCACTCACTATCAAATCCATTCAATATTTCATCTTCACGATCACTATTGAATAATTGCAATACCTTTGGATGCAGCTGTCGTTGTGAAAAAAAATGTATGAATCACATTAGACTATATACATAAGTCGCAGGCCCAGCCAAACGATATAACAAAAAGAAGCGTGACCTATAGGAAATACAGTTTTTTTCTTGCCAGCAAACAGTTCTGCCAATTTTGCAAATCGCAAAAATGTTGTATCATGTTTCTCTTCTACTGGAAATGTAATATTTAATGTATAAAACACAAGGGAAATTTTTGCATAGTTGTTCGTTAATTCCATGAACAGCGTTCTATCAAATCGCACGGAATTTTCTACATAACAGACTCCATTTGTCATTCACATTGTGTAAATCTACTTTTATATATATATATATATATATATATATATATATATATATATATATATATATATATATATATATATATATATATATATATATATATATATATATATATATATATATATATATATATATATATATATATATATATATATATATATATATATAATGCTCATGTTTCAACGCCATTGACCGCACTAGTTGGGTTCTGTATATAGATTGGGTTTTATTCAGTAAGAAACCAAAAATAAACATTGTAGATCATAGTAAAAATGTAAGTCAGTACTAGACGGCCAATCCATTTTGACTGGGAGGGGCGAATGAACGTTCATTGGAAGGGAATCAGTTAAATTAGCACCCTATAAGGGTTTTAAAAAGTAACAGTCATTTGTGTGTGTCATAGGGGGAAATGGAAAAAAACCTAAATCATAAATAGTAAAAAATTGTTCTTCTGGCCCCAATGTTCACATTGAAATAACTTTATATACTGTTGTTAAAGAAGTAGTTATTAAAAAAACTCACACACAATAAAAAAAACATGTAATATTAATGTAGTTCGGATAGAGAACTAACTAAAATGCCACTGTATTAAAAAAAAGTGGCCCTTATTTAGATGAATAGATCAAAGATTTTCTTAATTCCATTATTTTCACATTGATGAGTTTCACAATTAAAAAGCCAATTTCTTATAAATTCGTAAAGGTCATTTGGATGGACAAGCTTTCCCTTCCCTCATTTATTTTGTCGCCATCCTGTCGTTTCATCTCAAAGCTTCAGAACATTTGAGAGATGAGTGCTCTATCTCCCCTTGAGAAGTGGTGTTGCGTGAGACTGTGTGTGTGTAGTTTATCAGAGATGTTCTCCCTTCTTCTCCTGCTCTGTATCTGTCTTTTTCTTAAAAGAATAAAACGAAGATGCCCCTATTGAATGCAGAAGGACTTATCTGTCGTTCCGAGCGTAGTACAACAGTGTGGACCACCAACCTCTCATCTCCTCTAAGGGGTAAAGGCGGTGAGATGTGATGAAATAGATGAACTTCTGCTTAAAGCTACGGGACCTGGTGGTACTCTGTCTGGCGCATCTCGATAGGACGCTGCGATAAGTAACATGAAAGTGTCCTGTCATCAGCTTTTTTTATCCTTTCTTTTCTACCCGACAACAACATGAAGCATCAATAAAAATGCTTGTTTGCACGTTACTCGTTTTTTTTTATACAAGTGAAGGTTGGCTCTTTTTAACCCTATCATGCACCAATAATGTTTTTCTTTAAAGTGGGCATTCATTTAACTGATATGTAGATGTCTAGCACTGTCATTGGTACTGAAAAATATTCAGAGACAGCCACTCTTCCGGTTTTAATGAATGGAAATCCATAGCTGTCAATGAGTTAAATACTCAATTTTAGAGTATGGTTGTGTATTTTTTATTTATTCTTCATTTGCATGTTATGGATTTCTAGTTATTATCACCAATGTGTTAATTTATAAAATTGATTACAAAGAATATGTAAATCTATAAAGAAATACGATAACGATTTATAATAGAGAAACATTATAAAATAAGTTTGCTAGCTTCAAAGTAGGGGCTATTGTTTTTCTATTCATAACTGCCTTTATACCGTATTTTCAGGACTATAAGTTGCAGTTTTTCTTAATAATTCTGGTGTGACTCCAGTGCGGTTTATGATTCACACATTATTATATCACTGCTTTGTTTTGAATGTTAGCAAATAAAATTCCTCAAAAATGCAACTATACTGCAGTGCGATTTATATATGTTTTTTCCCTTTCCTTCCGAAAAATACAGGCGTTTAAGTTTCAACTTACATCATTTCTGCGTTTTGCTCACATTTCAGTTCTGTTTTCTGCTTCAAATGTTTTAGTTTGAACTATTTTGATCATTTAATGTGACTTTATGTATCATTTTATGTGTATTTTAGACTTTGAATTTTATCTTGTGTTGAATTACAAATAAATTTGCTTTTCCGAGTATGTTTCTCAAATAAACTATACATATCATAAAATAACATGATATCTTTTGCAAACAAACAAAACTTGCCAATTCTATGCTCATCAAATATAATTTAGCAAACAACACAGAATAATCTCAATTAAAAGAATTATTTTACAAAAGGGTTTTCGACAAAAATACTGATTAATCAGGTAGTGCATTTGAACCAAATAATATTGTGCAGCGAGTTGAGGTTGAAATGAGACATTTTTGTTTTTCCTGGAAAGGGAATGGAGGCTGACATCTTAGTCATGGGATCGTTCCTCATATTTATCACCATTTTTTAAAGCTATAAAATCCATCATGCAAGAGTAGGATGCTAGAGCAGGATGCAAGTATGCAGTGCTGCTTCCCTGGGAACGGATTGGCAAAACATCAGTTTTCCTCTATAAGTAAGGGAGTTTCTGGGAGTTGCATCTTATCCCAACTGCCTTAATGCCTTGCCCTCAATCATAGAGTGAAGAGAAAAAGACAACCATTAATAATGACGACAATAATAATAATAATAATAATTATAATGATGATAATGACGACAGGGCCTATGTCCGATTATTATTATTATTACAATGCGTCATCACCTGCATATATGAAAGTTATCCCCATCAGTGACAGAATGGGAAAACAAATCTATACAAATGTGTGAAAACAAATGCAATTTGGCCTGCAAATGTGTGATTGGTGAGAAAAGTCTATTATTTACAATAGATTCCAACTTTTGAGACTTCACACGACTGTAGTTGCTTTTCTAAGTGGAATAAATAAAACAGGACAGGAAGCGGCCAACCACTCCCTGTCTTCGGGAACTTGGCACTTGTTTTCTCTTGGCTGAACTATTGGTTTTCAAAACTATATTCTGATTTTAAAAAAACGGAAAAGGGACACAATTCATTCATTGGCTGCCTTTGAGAGCAATGGACGTCTAACCTGTTTTGATTGAGAGGGTAGGCAATCATTGTTCAGTAATTTAATGCCATTGTTATCAATTTTGCATTTATTGGCTGCCATTGACTATGATTGACACCTAGTCTATTGTCACTGATAGGTATGACAGTTTGATAGTGATTAGTCACAAATTTAGTGGCTGGGATCACACATTTTTTCTCAAATTTAAGTCATTTGCTGTTATTGATAAGAATATACCTGCACTCCATTTTGACTGGAAGGGCTGGCAGTGAGCATTCAGAAATGAAGCTACAGAGAACAACAGTGGGCTATCTTAATTTATCTCTTCCTCAACTGCCTGCCATTGACAATCATAGACGTTCAATACATTTTAACTTACAGGACGCCACTGACCATTCCCAAATTCAGCTACAAAGAGCAACAGTGGATTAACTTATTTTTTAAGTCACCATTGAGAGTTATGGATGTCCACTTGGACACGTATCGCCGTCTATATTAGCCAATGAAGTAAACAACATTGATTGATTTATTTTCTGTCCTCACAAGGATCACCGGGGTGCTGGAGCCTATCCCACCCAACTATGGGCAGGAGTTGAGGCACACCCTGAATTGATGGACAACCAATCGCAGGGCACAAGGAGACGGACGGGCATTCACGTTCACAACCATACATAGGGGCGCTTCAGAGTGTTCAACTAGACTTTTTTTCGGGATGTGAGAGGAAACGGGAGTATCCGGAGAAAACCCACGCAAACTCCACACAGGAAGATCCAAACCCCTGATATCAGAACTGTGAGAGCCGGTGGAAGAGTGGTTAGGGCGTACTAACCACTCTTCCACCGGGCAAGAACAATATATAAAAAAAAAAAAAAAAACAAGATGACAAAATTCAAGGAAGTACTCTTTTAGCACTATCAATGCGCCGCTGCATGCTCGTATCAGCGCAGAAGACTTTTCACATGATGACAGCGTCCTTGTTGACACAGCGAATGCTGAATGAATGTGTAACGTCTGCTGCCGTGCAGACGTTTAAACGCGTCTCTATCAATGTTGTTATGATTACACACCACATCTCTTTGGGTCAGACCAAAGGAATGAGGTGGTCCTTGTGAAAATAAACACAATCTGCACCGTGTATTACGCCCGATTGTAAAACGTCCAACAGTGACAACATAAACCCTCACCTATCTACCTTCAGGGCCTGGGATTGCCACGACTATTGTGATTGGTCACCGCAGATGAGGCGTGTTGTGGAAACACCGCGCTTTCGGCCTCCCAGAAAACCATCTTTGTTCGCCTCTGACAGGGGGAATGTGCGGCTAAGCATCCATGTGGCATTCGGAGGAGTTCAGATGAGTCCCCCTAATGTTTATGCACCGGCGCTTTGATCCCCCCGAGCAGGTGGACGTCAGCTGTGGAAAAAAGACGGCACATTGTTACTCTTTTAAGCGATCTCCTTTCAATTTGGCACCTAGTGGAGCACACTTGTCGCCAACATCAAGGTACTTTTATCCTCTTCTAGCAATTAAACTACACGTTCTGGTTTCATAACATGAAGAGGCCGACCTGCCCCGTTGGCAGCAGGTCTGTGATCATCTCACTGATAAGTTGGGCTCCAATAAAAACATACCAGGACTCGTGCGCCCGAGCCAAGCGGACATTGCTGAGAAAGACTGTACCCTGATGTGAAACATCCAAGACGACGTGTTCCACTTGAAAAAAGGGAGAATGTGTACAGCTGGCTTTGTGTTGAAGGGGAGAGATAATTTCAATGTGAATATGGCGCCAGCACAAATTGTTGTTGTAAAGAATGAATAAATAGAAATCGAATGAGAATGGAAAACAAAAACATTGAACTCCAAACGTCCTTGAAACATCAAGGAGAATCAAGTCTGCTTACAAGTTGGAACTAGTGTGTCACTACAGTTTCGTTCCGCAACAAATGAATTACCGTATTTTCTGGAGTATAAGTCACGCTTTTATTCAGAGTTTGGCCTGCGACTAATACTCCAGTGACTTATATAATATGTATTTTTTCTCCCTCTCTCTGACCTCTGGCGGATTGGTATTTTATCTGAAAAACTGTTATGATAACAAATGCCTATTTAGGCCGTTGTTCTCCATTTTGCTATTGTTAGTTTAACATATACCGTAAAACCTCTATTTCAATGGCATGCTGTTCTATTTTTCAAAGTTTCCCCCATAGTGCCGTTCAATTAGAGCAGGGGTGTCAGACTCGGGTTGGTTCGCAGGCCGCGTTAACGTCAACTCGATTTCATGTGGGCTGGACCATTTTAGATATAATATTTAGATTTTTTTTATAACTGGATTAAAAGCCCTGAATATTCAGTTTTTTATAGATCTAAAACAATGTTTGTTTGAGCTTTTTTTATATATATATTTTAGATTTTACAAAATGATTTTTGAACTAAAAACTGAAAAAAAATATAAAAAAATTACAATTATTGATTTAAAAGAGGGAAAATCAGGAAATTTAATATACATCTATACTCTTCATTTTAATTTGATCCTAAAACAGAAAGTCGGCACTCATGATTTACTTTCCCGGGCCACGCAAAATGATGCGGCGGGCCAGATTTGGCCCCCGGGCCGCCACTTTGACACGTGTGAATTAGAGCGAGGCCGTTCTATTTTTCAATTCTTCCACCAAGGTATTCTATTAGAGGTGCCGTTCAAATAGAGGTGCCGCTCAAATAGAGGTTTTACGGTATATTTGTTGTTTGTTTCTGATCAAATAAAGAATTGCCCTCCCAAAAATGTGACTTATATATTTATTTTTCCTCTTCATTGTGGATTTTTTTGGGCTGGTGCGAATTATTCTCGGGTGCGACTTATAGTCCCAAAAATACGGTATACTATTTAACCACACACCGACATTGACGCATTTCAGGTTCACTTTGGAAAAAACTTGACGTCAGCTGGCCTACATTTGATCCTCTTTCCTCTGTCAGGATCCATGCTTGTGAAAAGCAAATTGTCTCTAATGAAGCAGACAACATGGAGATCCTCCTGATTGTGACATGGGAAATGAACTTGGGAGGTTCAGGTGAAACTCGAGAAAACCTGACAATGATATTTCCTGTGAACATTGAGTCTATTCTTTGCCAGATCAGTGGCGTGATTAGTGGCCGGGAAGTCAAAGGATGCATGTCTTGCAAAGTGAGGAGGAGGGTGAAATGTTTCATCAAGGCCAAGGGCATGAAGTGTTCTCAAATAAATACTGCAACTACTACTTTGTGATAGACAAACATTAAACAAATCACAGGTTTCTCGGGTTATAGGTCACATTCATGGTGGGGAAAAGTGTTTTCTTTTCCAATTTCTATATTCACGTGTCAAACATCATGTAAAACAGAGGTAAAATATTTTAAAAGTTGATAAATGCCCAACTCATGTTGACTGGGAGGGTTGGCAGTCATCCTTCACTCTCCTTAAATTATTTGTATATGCAATAAGGTTGTTAATCATGCATGTGTAACCATTTTTCAAAAAATCAAAATCAAATCAATCAAATCAAAAGCCCTTATTGTCATATTATTTACACAGTTGCATATAACGAAATTGGTGGTGCTACTCCAGTGTTTTCCCAGTAAAAACATAAATAAGTAATATAAAAATATAAAAAGTCACATTTTGTTCTTTTAAATGCAGTATGTCATTTTGCCATTTGATTTATATTTTGATAATTAAAAAAACTTACCGAAATAACCAAGACTAAAGAAAACAACTATTGGGAGTGCTGATTCCTTGTTTTTTTTAATAAATGGATTAAAAGAACTGGATTAAAAGCCCTGAATATTCAGTTTTTTATAGATATAAAACAATATTTATTTGAGCTTTTTAAAATATATTTTTAGATTTTACAAAATAATTTTTGAACTAAAAATACAGAAAAATTGATTAAAAAATTACAATTATTGATTTAAAATGGGGAAAATCAGGAAATCTAATATACATCTATACTCTTCATTTTAATTTGATCCTAAAACAGAAAGTCAGCACTCATGATTTACTTTCCCGGGCCACACAAAATGATGTGGCGGGCCAGATTTGGCCCCCGGGCCGCCACTTTGACACATGTGGTTTACACATTGTTGACATCAAATTTGTTGGTCTTTGAAGTGGGACCATTCACTGCTAATTTTCCCAGTCAATATGGGCTGCTGTCAATTGCAGTGAAGGGGATAATTACATGGGTATTCCACAAGTTTGGCTCTGCGGCAGGTCAGCAGTCTTGCATATTATTTCAAGGTGGTGTCTTGTAATATTTGCTTATTTTTAACCACCCAGTTTGTTGCCTTTGTGCTGATAATACAGTGATGTGTCTTTCCTAGCCAGGGGATTTCCTTTTTCCAAAAGTACTCAAAGTTATTAGAGCGGAGGAGTATCACAGCTCTCCTGCTCTAACGTCTTTCTGAAGTTTCAAAAATGATTCACTGCTATGCTAAACCCCCCCAAAAAGAATGTATCATTCTTTTTTCTAAGGAGACGAAGTGAAATCACACATTTGTTCAAGGAACATCATCCAGACTTTCATGGAACTCCTATCAGCGATGCGGAAGCGTTGTCATTAGATATTTAATATAGCTTTTTCGGTGATTACAAATGTATTGACTGACCTGTGTTTGATTTTTCTCAGGTTGCCTTTGACTCTATAAAGTACATAAGATGGATCTCTTGCAACTTGCTGAGACTTGTCCGGGTTTTGTTCCATTATTTACACTGTAAATCGCAGCGTGTGGCAATGTGAGAGATTCAGATTAATGTACTTTATCAACATGGAAAATGGATTGGAAAGCAAACAGGGATTAAGTGACAAGCAGATGAACTGCAGTTCTTAAAAATGACACTGTAGAAAGACAAGCATGGGAAGTTTGAGTCTTACTTTGGAAAGAATAAAGCACACGCCCAAACACCCACACACATTTTATTACACTCTTGCATTGAAGGGTCTGAATGTGGCAGATATTTGTGTGCTATTGATCTGATTATATCTTATTTCATAGATAGAAATATACTCCAAAAGTCATCACATCCTTTGTCAAAACTGTTATGCAATGATAAAAGATTTACATCTCATTCCTATACCACTGATACTGTTTTTCTCAGTTGCATCAGTTCCACCATCCCATTCCTGTTTGATGAATTTCATCAAACACAAGGAGTGTAAACTTTATGTAAAAACATTTCATTGTGGTTTAGAAATAGTCCACTGCGGCAAGTAAGCTGACCTGAAGTAACAATTTAGCAACAGAGACATCATCTAGTCCACCTTGAGTCATCCAGCCCACTTGAAAAAATATTTTGTTGAGATCATGGGAACCCCGAAATAGAAAAACAATTTTCCACATTTAAAAAAGCACAAACTTTCCATTTGAAAGCTATTTTCTAAACATTTTAATTCCCCATTAACGAAGATGACACTGTAACTGTAAGGTAAAAAAACAACAACAACAAAAACAAACAAAGAAAAAACTAAAAACAGGTTATTAGCCAGGTTATTTTTAATTTTTTTTCTTTCATTTTGAATGTTAAACAGAAATTTGGGAGGTGTCTTTTTTTGCAACAAAAAAAGTAAATATATGTAGGACAATGTTAACTATTAAGAGGTTTTAAAATAAGTAAATTGACTAGGTTGAGGTCAACAATGTCAAAACAATGAATCAGCCATCAAAACAGTTGTATATTAGTCAAAATGGATTCGACGTCTATCGCCGTCAGTAGCAGCCAACGTGTAAACCAAATCGAAAAATACATTTTCAGTTGATATTGTCCAATTCACCGAAAAGTCTCATTAGAAATCTAAGATCTGAAACCTAAAAGTTTTAACCTGGAATGGATTATTTCAATTCAATTGAGCACAAGTTGAAATCTGAGCAAATGTTAGGTCAGCCATTGTGAAAGCTTTGCGTTTGACCTGCGCTGTAGAAGACACTTACCTGGGAGTAAAGGTCATTGTGGTATATGTTTTTGCAAGCCCTCTACCAGTTGACATGTCAGCTGCACTCAATCAAAAATACTAGTTAAGACCCCAGTAGCTTCTGTCAAAGCAATAAATCAAGCATTGGAAAACCTTTATTTCACGTGTCATTTTACTACCTCAAATCATCCTTTTTTGACCGAGAGATTAAAAAAAAACCACACACACTCAACTCTATTTACCAGCATACTTACGAGTAGGAGTAATTTGTAGTTTTCATAGTTTGGGAAGACTGCCAACGCTGAGTACTTCATCTGCTACTGTGAGCAAAGTGCACGTGCATGAATACTGACCAATAGAAGTGCAGGATTTCACAGTAAATTCTTCTCAGATATCCTTTTTCTCTGCCCTGTCTTTAACGAGCTCCTTCTAAGCCCCCTTTTCTCTGCCCCCCCTCCACCCCCTGTTTTGTTATTTTACCTGGAGGTGCAGGTGTGAAAGGGAGAGGCTGTGGAAAAACATAAGAGCTTGTCATGAAGGAATCCACAGAGCGACCTCTGCATCTTGGCACACAATGACAAATGGCTTCACGATTTTCCACCTGAATGAGGGGCAACAAAGCGCATTTCCACTTCCACTGTTCACTTCAGCCAGAGAGTACAGTCCTGTTCTGCTTTTTTGTCTAACCTGCAGCACGCCAAGTTGCCAAAAATACACTCCCCAATCCACTGAAAGGATCTCTTGAAGTCTGACGTCACACCTTGAGCTCATCCGGATAAATTTTGGGAGGATTCGTACCATTTAACGTGTTTGTAAAGATTATTTGCGACAACAACAAAAAAGACAACGACGATTAATGCTCGTGTGACAGTGCGCGTACTTCGTACGTCTCTTTTCTGGTAGCACTGGCCTACCTGCCAAACACACTGCTTAGTTTGGCAGTCTTACATGAGCAGTGTGTGCATGTTTTATCTTTTAATTTATGGTTTGACCAATAACTCCCTTCAAATTTGTGTTTATCCTTCAGGATCCACAGCACTGCAGCAAAGCCAGCCAGACAGCTGTTAGATGTGCAAGGAACCATATACTACTACTGTATTCTCTAATGGACTTTGCATCTGTGTTGCATCATGCACCAGAGCCATTTGTTTAGTCTTGAAAACTTCAGCACTGTGATTTACTTCCAAATCATCCCACTATCAAGTCTCAAAGAAACACTGCCAATAATGTGTTATCAAAGTAAAAGTATGACCTCAAAAAAGCTAAAATGTAATTACCGTATTTCCCCCACTATAAGTCGCACCTTCAATGAATGGCCTATCTTAAAATTTGTTTCATATATAAGGCGCACAGGATTATGTAGTAGTAGAATTAGTGGATTGTGTTTTACTGTCCAATAGTAAAGGAAGAAGGGGAACAGGAAAGGTCAGGGAATGACAGCTAAGGGTGAGTCTGCTATAATAAGAAGTAGGAGAATCTATATTAAGACAAGTTAGTTAATGAGTTGTCATAGAACATTTTATATCACGTACCTCCAGCCCAAAAAAAAGGATAAGAAATACATTGACTTTTATTTAACATGGATGCTGTGCTTAAGTTTCAGATGAAATAAATGTTTGCTTAAGTAACTCATTTTCTGACATTAGACAGACATACTATCCATTTGAACTGGGAGGGATGGCAGTAAATGAAAAAAACGGTAGTAGCCGATGAGGTAAGGACTGAGTTCAGGGTATTTTCCTGAGTTTTCCCCAAATATTTAAAAAGAAGCAGATCTTAAACTTTAAACTTGAATATTTGTTTGTTTAAGTTAAATACAACTGAACTGTACTTGATAAATGCACAGTAGTGGATTAAAAAAAAGATTATTTGAACATTTAATTTATTTAATCCTCTGCGTACTACTAGAGTGAGCCCGCGTGCCAAGTATGGTACTCGTAACACACTTTGAAAACTACAGTATTACATGACCCAATAATGGAATGTATTGTTGACTTGAACATTTAAATTGACTTAAAAGAGCTTTGACATACTATAGCTTAACCATGTCCCCACCCACTAAAAACTCTTCAGAATCAAGAAGATATGACAAACCACAATAATCGGCAGATTGTTGCAGTTTGAATGCTATCCGTAGGCGCGCTATTCTCTTGCTGCCATGGGACAGTACTGACATAGTATTTTCAACAATTCTGGTTGTGATGTCACATCCAGAAATGTTGAAAATATGTGGCTGTTCCCGGAGTGGGTGGAATAACTATAAAATGACATAACAAAAAAGAAAAACAGACAGATTTGAGTACCAAATTCATTTTCTACATGTAAATTTACATTATAATTCGTTCATTTGAATTTCTTTGACCTTGCCCCCATTTCATAGCATCTTTCTATAAAAATTACACATGATCTTTCGCATTGAAAAGATTTGTGAAAATCATCCGAATGATTTCCCTAAACCTTTCCAATGCACTTGATATTCCTTAGAGGAATTCATCCATCTTTTTCTGTAGAATACTGTGGATGGTAATTCCTCCTAACCAGTGTTTTCACTGCTGATTGAATTGCTTCCAAAGCATGGAGGAATGTTTCATGTGGAAGCTATGGAAATGAACCAATTGACCTTTTGCCTGACCCAAAAGATCTCTACGCCCTGTGGGAGAACAAACTGTCAGGCGGCACCAGAGTCGGGAAATCAAAGGGGGAACACTACGCTGTTATTTACGGCAATGGCACTGTGTGACACACTAATGCCTCAATGCTTGAATTTACTGAATATGCCCCCACATTCTAATAATGCTTGGTGTATTTGATAACCAATCGTGTTATATATGAAGGTGTCGTACATATATATGTGTATGTCCGTGCACGTTTGGTGTTTATGTCCAAAAGGGCTAACCTGTCACAGTGCTGAGAGCCTAATTGATGCCTCATGCTTTTCGGTGGGCAATTATGGTGCCCAAATGTCAAGCCCTAATTTGCGACTGTGTAATGTGGACACACACATGGGCCAGCGGAAGGGGTGTCATGGCTTCTCCACAGGGATTCACGCACAGGTTTGTTCAGCAGATGTGAGAGCAAAAACACGGCACCCTTTAAAGTTGCCAGTCGATCAAATAAAGGGTATATTTGATTATACGGTCACATAACACAATTTCAAGATTGTCAACTCATTTAATTTAAAGCCATATTTTAGTCTGATTTTTAGAAATATGTATTGAATGACATTAGAATCAGCTGCACTTGAATGCATGCATATAAAACTGGTTGCCAATCTGATAGTACAGATGACACAAAGCATATTGTAACTACCATTCATTCATTCATTGCTTATCCTGCACCAGGAGAGAACCCACTCAAGACCAGGGCAAACATGCAAACTCCACACAGTGGGGACCGACCTGGTATCGAACCCTCGACCCCAGAACTGTGAGCTAGCCACTTGGCCGCAATATTGAACTGAATTCAATTGAATTGAATGCTTTTATTGTCATTATTATTATCATTATTATTGTAACTATCAATACGCCTAAAAATAAAACTTACAAATAAAACGTGGAAAGAAAATGTATTGAATTGAATTGAATTCAATGCCTTTATTGTCATGATACAACTACAATACAAGTACAATGAGATGTAAAGCTTCACCATGAAGTGCACACATAATGAGTAGTCAACATAAATAAGTAGTCAATATAGTCAATGATTATTGTCTCTTGAATAGATAGTTTCTCAAAACTGTGGAAATCTATTTTTTCACCAGTGAGGAGCAAATTTTTACATGATCACGTTACTTGAATTTGTGTATGGTGTGTCTGAACAACAGAAAACAGGCTCCTGAATGATCATGTTTACTCTGTTTTTGAATCAACTCACCTGTTGAAATGTGGATTACAGACTGCATGCAAGGGCTTCTCGTCTGATACGGTCAAATGGCTGTCAAATCTCTGTTTTATTGTTTGCCTACATTCGTGTCTTTTCGTGACGTGAAGCTAGCACAGTTACTGCTTGAGTTTGAGTGGCTACATGTCGATTAAAAAACAATAAACAAAACAACAATTAGAAAGGTTTTTTTGGAGGAACAAAACAACATCCTTAATTTACAAAACATTCGACCAATCAGTGCATACATGAATATATTACATCATCTTTGTGTTTTATTCACTTTGTTTGCTGTGTCAAATTTTCAAATGATGCATTTATTTGCCACCATATTAAAAGAAACCCGTTTCTACTAATGACTCACTAGTGATGAAGATGCAAAAATATGACCATATTTTCCACTGAGGCTGACATCTCGAAATGTTCAATGTGACTACGTGGTTCTAATTGCTTCCTGCAGTTTTCAAACAACAAAATTGTGGGGAAAGGATGTCTGATATCAAATGGATAATAATCCGATTAACATCCATCTCCATATATGTTGCAGGTGGCCTAAATCATATTCAGGAGGGTCTCCAGGTGAATTTCTTTATACCCCCTTCCCCAAACACCTCAGTTTAAATTAGGGAAGCGATGCTGAGAGATCATTGGCGCTAGACAACAAAGCTGGCTATATTATTTCCTCCCTCCTCCCGCTAAGTCTTGGCTTCAACAGCAAGTCTGAGATCAGAGTGTTGCGGGAACACCTGTCAGGGTGGACGATCACCGATTTCCACACCTGCTTGTGGGCTCCGTACACACCCACACAAACACGCACACACTTAGGTGGGTCTTCAAGAGCCCTTCAAGGCCAACGCTGAGGAGGTGATGAAAGTCGGGGAGGGTCCATTACGCTCAGGGGAGAGGGTTTAAGTGTTTTCTGCTCGTAGATACAAACCACCTGGAGGAGCTCTAGCACGAGGGCCAGGTACACTGCCAAATGTATGAATTAACACCAATAATATTGTGTAACTCAGATATGGTGTGTAGTGAGGAGGAACGAACCCTCATAAGTAAGGTACACTATAATGCAAAGTCTTAGACCAAAGTGGCGGCCTGGGGGCCAAATCAGTCCCGCCGCATCATTTTGTGTGGCCCAGGAGAGTGCCGACTTTCTGTTTTAGGATCAAATTAAAATGAAAAGTATAGATGTATATTAAATTTCCTGGTTTTCCCCCTTTTAAATCAATAATTTTAATTTTTTAATCATTTTTTTCTGTGTTTTTAGTTCAAAAATCATTTTGTAAAATCTAAAAATATATTAAAAAAGCTAAAATAAACATTGTTTTAGATCTATAAAAAACTGAATATTCAGGGCTTTTAATTCAGTTCTTTTAATCAATGTATTAAAAAAAAAAATCTAAATTTTATATCTAAAATGGTCCGGCCCACATGAGATCTGGTCACCATGAATGTGGCCCGCCAACCAAACTGGGTTTGACACCCCTGTCCTAGACAGTATCAGATTTATCACATTTGTTGGTTTTGCCTAGCTACCTGGAACTAGCGCACCAACACTGGGCTTTGCACTCAGTCCCGCCCCCTTGGCTCGCAGCATTATGGTCCACACACACAAATAATCATTACAACCTGAAAGGCACCGATACAATTTGCGCCAGAAGTAATGCTTATTTCCTGCAAAAAATCATCCCATATAGCATGTTTTGGGGATGTGGGAGGAAACCGGAGTACCCGGAGAAACCCCACGCAAGCACGGAGAGAAGATGCAAACTCCACACATTGAGGACCTACCTGATATCGAATTCTTGACCCAAGAACAATGAGGTTGAGGTGCTAACCACGCGACCTCCTGGCCCGTTTGTAATAAAAAAATTAAAAACAAACACTTAGTCAAAAGAAATACAGACAAAGAGAAAATAATCTGTTACCAAATAACCATGTAACATTGAGCATCCTAGCATTCTAGGTCCGTCTCATTGTTAGTTAAGAGGGTGTCACCGAATAAAACAAATAGTTGTCTAATGCCAATAAGATTATTCTGTATTTTTTCTGTATCAAACTGCTGCAAATGAGTGATTAAAACAACAAAATCCCATTTTTATGTCATTGTGTTCTTTGGATCTCTTGGAAAGATGAGACTGGCAAGGAATGATCAACACACCCCTTCCATCACTTCTATTGTGTGAAGTTAAAGAAAGATGGTTAGCGACAATAGGGCATAAGAGTTGTGTATCACGATAGGCATGCATGTGTTTACACAGCGGAGAGGGGTGGGCCGCACGCACGCAGGTGATAATTCCGCTTGGATGTGGTTGACATTAATCGATGACAGCGGTGTGTTGATGTTGAAGGTGTGCAAGTGGGAAAGTCCCTCAGTATCATGCAGTAGAAAGAGAAAGAGAGAGAGAGAGAGAGAGAGAGAGAGAGAGAGAGAGAGAGAGAGAGCTGGCAGCAGGCTTGGTTCCTCTAAGCTCACCATCACACGCATCCACACACCACACGGCTAAGCTTTCATGCTTTGGTGCAAACCTGCACTGACTGAGGCAAAAACTCGGCATAGATACTTCATTTAAATGAGTTAAAGTACGGTATTTTATACTATATGCTCTAATGTGCCTTATAATCTTATCTCAACCTAAACGTTTGATAAATATGTTTTTTTGAAAAACAGTAGGTCTCAATAGTTGTACGATGTTGTGCGACAGTGGAAACTCAAATTACACAATGTCTATGTGGGTGAGTCATGGCTATCTAGCTATGTCTGTTGCCTTCAATGGCAGTGAATGATATGAGTATAAATGATCAATATTATGATGCTACAATTCATTCATTCATTGTCCGACTTCTCCTCAAAGGGTCATTGGGTGCTACGATATTTGCCAATATTTTCTCTGATTTGCTTCGATTCAAGAGCCTTCAATTGATTCAATATGATATTGTGAACACGTTTGACACAATGTGTTCGATTTCAATATGAACAAAACAAAAATACTAAACAGTTTGTATGTTTTTGACAATTCTGTTCTAAGTATATTGTCTTCTTGTGCTCTGGATTTAGCTGGCAATTTAAAATCAGGTTATACCCCACCTGGTGTCCATAATTTGCCCTTCACGGTTGTTTGGCGTTTCATATCAGTTTTGATTCGAATGAGCATAACCATTCAATATCTTATTGAGATCATTGTATCATTACACTCCTATTGAATGAGTTCTTTTATTTAAATGATAAGACAATTATGAAGATGATAGATGTGATGAGCAATTGTAATGCAGTCTTCTTGATGTCCACTTTTCGGCAAAAAGATTTACATGAATTCAGAGTGAAAGTCACAATCACTTTAAATCACATGTGTCAAAGTGGCGGCCCAGGGGCCAAATCTGGCCCGCCGCATCATTTTGTGTGGCCCGGGAAAGTAAATCATGAGTGCCGACTTTCTGTTTTAGGATCAAATTAAAATGAAGAGTATAGATGTATATTAAATTTCCTGACTTTCCCCTTTTTAAATTAATAATTGTAATTTTTTAATCAATCTTTTCTGTGTTTTTAGTTCAAAAATCATTTTGTAAAATCTAAAAATATATAAAAAAAGCTAAAATAAACATTGTTTTAGATCTATAAAAAACTGAATATTCAGGGATTTTAATCCAGTTCTTTTAATCCATTTATTTAAAAAAAATCTAAATATTATATCTAAAATGGTCCGGCCCACATGAAATCGAGTTGACGTTAACACGGCCCGCGAACCAACCCGAGTCTGACACCCTTGCTTTAAATGAACAATTTTCCAACATTTTCAATCCTACCAAGAATATGTTAAGAACAGAAATGATTATCTTGTTAAATGCAAGGTGTTTTGAAACGGATCTTGTGTTGGAACTCATTAGATTATGCAAGTGATTTATTAGTGAATGTTTTCTTAATGATTGTTTAGGATGACCCAACACACTCTTTAAAAAAGATGGCAGCACAGGCTGCTTAATCTTTATCACTCTGACCTCCATTTTTATTCAGCCACGTTCTCGTCAGGACTGATCTCGAGGTCACCGTTGTAATTGGCCCATTTGGCTCATTGTGGACTTTGAGGTTTTTATGTGCGCATTGGCTCTATACGAGCTGCTCGTAAGCATGATGGAGCCCATGAAGAAACACAACATTGATCTTGTAAGCAGGTTTATATGTTGAAACTGTGGACGATAAAGGCAACCCAGTCAAGTGCACCCCGTAGAAATGAACAATGGATAGACAGGAAGCTTGCGGTGAATCTCAAAGTGAAACTTGGAATGATCACATTCTTATCTATTGTTGGACATGAATAATTAGTGAGAAATCTTGCTGTAGACACACGGATTTGTCTGAAAGTGTGCCGGGCTCTTTAAAATTTGATTGGGAGTTGTCGTAAAATGCATTGGGAATATGGGAGGGTCCATTACAAAGGTCATGAATATTAATCACGTTCTTATTCGTGCTACAGCATTGTGGAGCTTTTCTCAGGATAAAAGACAATTATAGTACAGTGTTTTAGCCTTTACATAATTCATACAGTTTCTAGGAGTTTCTCTATATTGCAAGTATCTAAATGTAAAAATAAATTCTGAAATAAATAAATATATAGCATAAATATATGTATCTAAAAGGAATAAATAAACCGGTATGCTCTAGCTCTTTTTCTTCCCCCCCCCCCAAAAGTCACTGTTTTCCTTCAAAGTACTCCAGAACAGACCAAAGCACGCAAATAAACACGTTTCAAACCCTGACTGCCGTTGTAGGAGAAGCCCTTTTCCGCTCGGTCTCCTTTTCCTGGCAGGTACTTTGAGGATCTTCCGTCCACGAGAACAAAATGACCCCTCATGCTGAGCGTGCAGACTGACAGAGTCAGACAGTCTCGCCTGTCTGTGGCTGCTGAGAGATGCCCGTGCATTCCTAGAAGGGGCCCCGGTGCCTTTATCCCTGCCTGTTGGCCCGCTGTCCTCCAGCCTGCACCTCCTGCGTCCATCCCTATCGGTGGCGTGCGCGCCAGGGCGGCAGCAGCTATTCGCGCTCCGGACCGGACCTTGGCGGGTCTCAGCTGTGGCCCAAGATGTCCCTGTATAGCTCTGGTACGCGATCAGGGTCAACAGGCCTGGGTAAGAAGTGTGTGAATTTCTGATGCCGCCTGGATTTGGTCCCATCCCTCGGTGTCCCGTCTCTGTTCAAAGCCACAAAGTAACGTGTCCCTTTGTCTCTGTGTTTGTAGAGGTTAGACGAGTATGTGTTGTACCAGTTCTCCTCAAACTGCTCTCTAAACACGCATTCAGCTGTCAGTTTCTCCTAGAATGAAAAAAAGGACACATTTTTTTCAATAATATTTAGAAAACAGAAACCTTCAAATGCAAGGACGTAAGATGTGCTACTATCAGATTACATTTCAACACGATTACTTTGTTTAATGTCTGTCTGCGCTTAACAGATTGGCTACCATCGATAGCCATTTGAATTGATCGGGAGTGAATGATCATGTTTCAGTGCAAAAACACATTGTGCATATAGTGATTAGGCAATGAGACTTCATTATTTATCTATAAATCAAGCGTAGCAGGGTACTTACCGAGCCAAACAGCTCTCCTTTGTCATTCATTCCCAGATAGAGACCACTGTCAACTCCTCGGATGCTTATTAGGCCAACAGCCAGACTAATGAATTCCAAAATACCTGCAAATGTAATACACAACACACATGACAGTCACTATAAGAGTACTTTAGCTGTGTTTCATACTACTTGACAACTGTGAAATAAGACTGGGGAAAACATTTTGTTGAGGTATGTCTGTCAGCTGTTTTATCTAATATTTGGGTGCTAAATATGCAGCTGATATGACTTTTCCCACTATCATTTCCTAATTGTATACAGTGCAATCTCTGTTTATTTTAATAAATAAATAAATAAAGCAAACACTGTTTTTTTTCTTAATTAAAAAAAGTTTAAGTATTGACACACAATGAAATAGGACAGAAAAATGCATGAGTGTAATGTGTAATTTTAGATGTGTAAAATTTAGCTAACAAATCTAGAACATGCCAGCAAGATCAGTACATAAAAAAAAAGATTCAGAAAGGTTCTTTTGGATTACTAGTTGTGCAATGCTATTGGTCTTGCTGGTCTGAAACCAGCATGGTAGGTTCCTTATCAGGCAAAGACTAAACATGTATGTAACAATATAGTGTGTAAATTGTAGAGAAACATCTTGAGGTTCTAAAAAAAATGCAATTTTGGCATGAATAAAAATCAAATTTCTCCAAAAATAAAAACTGCTTAAGATTTATTGACAGCCTGACCCCACCCCCCTATTTTCCACTAGCCCCTACATACATTATTTCTCTGCAAGCATCTATTTAAGGTCAGTGCTTTGGTATGGTTATCATATATACCGAAACGACTGTGGTCCTTTCTGGTCCCTTGCACGGAGCCATCCGGAAGTATCTCCAGGTGGAAACCCGTCCTGCAGTACAACTGTCTCCTCCTCAGGATCCCCTTGAGGTGCGCTAAATCCGCGGCCGAGCTGCGCGACAGTCTATCCCCGGGTAGGAGTTGTTCCCCCAGCAGGGTCGCAGGGCTGTCCACGATCGGGGTCAGCAGAAAATGGGATCCGACGTGCGCGATCCCTTCGATCCCGTGCAGGACGCCAGCAACTTCCCCCAGAGAAGGAGCAGCGGGGGCAACGGCAGAAGCAGCCATGGCGAAGTTGACTGAGGAGCACACTTTTGGCCTGGATCACTTTAGTCCATGTTCGTGGCGTGCAAGGCTTTCTTTCTCTCCTGTGGACGCGCACGCGCTGCAAATACACGCTTCTTGTCTTGCCGTCTCTCTCGCTCTTGCTCGCTCGCTCACTCGCTCTTTTTTGCACTCCTGCTGCTCATTGCGGTTCTTGATGCCTCCCTGGCTTCGTGGGGGGAGATTTAACAGGCGTATAAGCCGCAGTGCAGGCAGGTAAGGAAGCTCCTGGCTGCTTTGCGCTCAAAGTGGCAGGCAAGGTAAAGCAGGTGCAGAAGCAGAGGCGTACAAATGGGCGGGGCTGTCTGACTTGAGACAAGCCCCGGCAGGGCAGACCACCCCGCCCTCCCCCCTAACTGTCCCATAAGGCCTAAACAAGCGGGGGCTTCGATTTTTGCCAATATTTATTATTAATCGTCCATTGCTGAATTCACCCATGAAGGATTGTGGCAAGAGTCATGAATAATTCAATTATTGGGTGTCGTCGACTGTCATAAAAGTTTTACAATCACACACCATTTTTATGTGCTCGGTCTGACAGTTAATTTGAATTTGTTTTTTGGGTTCACAATACAAAGTTAATATCATTTTCTTCTCCGTAGTAAAAAGTAAACATATTTTAAGACCATTGTACTTTAAACATATCTGCTCATTTCGTAATAAATATGTATTGACTTATGATGAAATGACTTATAATGAAATATTATTTAACACTGTTAGATTTTTACTATTACATAGTAGTGTAAATATAATTGTGTGCAAAATAAAAAATAACCGGACTTTAATGTAAAAATACGTCTCAATTTTGCCTTTAGTTAGCATAAAAATCCAACTCAACACCCACACATTCAAAGATGCATGCATAGAAGTATATAATTGATCTTCTTTGTGTAATTAAAGAAATAAAAGAGGCAATTTTCGCTGCGGACCACTCCACTCACAGTCTCAATGGATTGGACATGTAGCACAATCATTAGCAGCGAGTGACTTAAATGACATAAAAATGTTATTAATAATGAATTAAACTAATCCACGTGGACACATTGAACATGGTAATTGTCTGATGGTAATAATCTCACAGTATTTATGAACAATAATTTACCAAGGTAGGAAACAGATCAATATCCATATGCAACATTTTCAATGAATTGCTCTTGGGGGCCCCCTAGTGATTGTATGTGCTGAGTTTGCTAATGCATTGGACCGATTCTGATCGGTCAAACACATCAAACAAAAGTCACAAAGCAACATAGTTGAAGTGCAGAATGATTGTGGGGCACATCAGAATATGCCACCCAGTACGGAAACGTGATAGCACAGCAGTCTATTTTAGTATTGTCACTATCAGGCGCTGTCCATTGCCATTTGGTGCTGAAACAGCACAGTGACCACATGACCTACTCGCATGCTTTTGAGGATTATGGGAAGGTTTATTTCAATATTGTAGTTAAATACCTATCCTGTTTTTCTTCTTCTTGTATTATGATAAATGGAGCGAGCACACAAGGTGTGACTAAGAGTTAAGTTCTCGTAGCTGACAAAATGGTAACCTGATTTAACCCAAGTTAATGATTTTTAGATTTTTAGAAGGTTTTCAGAACATTAGCATGAAATAGGAATATCCCTTAGATAAAGTAAGGAAAGAATTACAGGCTGTCCTGAAAAGAGGGTAGTGTTAATTTAAGTGGTTAAAATGGGGTGAATACCACCGTTTGTTGGCATGTGTTGTGTATTTAATTAATAAATAACACACTGAAACGTTGCAATCAAATCATTTCATTGTTATTATCATCTTTATTGCATTCAATAAATCATCCCAATGGTCATTTAAAGTTAGTGCCAAGATGAATGCTGATTGGCTGTGCATTGATCAGCAAATTATTACCCCAATCACACCTTTTATCAAATGCACCTGCTTGTGAGAGAAGATCATCTTTGAGCTACTCACAAAAATAGAGCCCTTTGTGTCTTGAACACCTTTTAAAATACATAATTTATTTAACTATATTCATCAACTGGTTGGATTTTTACATTGGTTTGTAACTGCACTGAATCTTGTTGACATTTTTGATCTCTCTCAAATATTGTTGTGCAGTTCCTTGCACCACAGGAATAAACACATTGTTAAATAAATCTGAATAGCTTGTGGCTACAGTATTGTTGCTAATTGCTGTATCATATTTGAAAGTAGGTCACAGTTGCTGTTGTGGACACACAGCTGACTTTCGAACAGCCGGTGTGGGATCAATTCCAAAGTTTTTGAATGTAAGTGTGAATGGTTGCCTGTCATGAATTGTCATTAACTAGTGACCTGCAAAGGGGTGTAGTCAGGAATGACAGGTTCCGTAATTGTCCCAAAATTGGATATTGAACAAACTGTGGAAATGCTGGTAACTTCTGCTAAGGCTACAGACGTACTGGTACACACTGCTGACATCCGATGATTGGTGGGGTCAGTTAGTGAGGGGGGTTAATGGTTAAGCGGTGGGGAAACACATTCCCTGTTCCCATTAGAATTGGCACGGTGCCACCTGACTGAGAGATCTGCTATGTCCTCACCGGTCTAGCAGCTCTGATCTGACTGAGATTGTACATTTGCCGACATTATCTGCTACGGAGGGAGGAAAAATAGGCCCAATGTACTGCCGCATGCGCCCTGTTACCAAATTCAAGCAAGACTTCTTTGTTTTCTGTCTCAAAAAGGGCGTGCATCCATTCCAGGCAAAAATGTGTTCAATAATTCATGAATGTGTATTTGTGTTAACAGGCTCTGACTTATGGTCAGGATGGAGATGTGCACATGAGCCCAGTCAGCTTGACTTGACACCACTCAACTCCATTGCATGAAACAAAAGTGAGGATGCTGCCCAGGAAAAAATGATGACAAAATGACGTTTTCTAATGTGCTAATGATGAGCCATGTTGAAATGTTCATGTAGAAATGTTGCTTTGGAACAAAGGGATTCTGTTGATTCACGATATTCCCTTATTGGCATTCGTAGTCTGTTGACATGTTTGCGCTGATTTTCATCTGATCGGTTCGCGATGGGGGTGCACATGGTTTCCAGGGTTACATTAGAACTCAGGGTGTTCTAACTGGGGTAGTTGTTTGCTTTATTTATTTATTTGTTCATTTATCTCTTTATTTATTTATGTATTTGTTCATTTATTTATTCATTCATTCATCTATTTATTTATTTATATTTGACCAAATGTAAAATGTTCATATGTATACATTCATACATAAACAACACAAAAGCAAACCCATTTTATATTCTGAAGGTATCGCTACTCTACTTACAGAAATCTAAACAAAATTCTGTTCAAAAGGAGTGTTCACAAAAATATAATTATTGAGTTCCACCACTTAATCTTCAATATGATATATAATTTATGAAATCACTCCTAAGCTCTGTTCACCAATTTTTAGGTACCTTTTAAATGGCAATATCAGGCAAATCATACAATGAACTGCAAAGTGAAAAAATTCTATAATCTTCAATTTTATATATATATATATATATATATATATATATATATATATATATATATATATATATATATATATATATATATATATATATATATATATATATATATATATATATATATACATATATTTTTTAAAATTTATTTATAAGAATGTGCTTCAGGAAACTACAGTAGTTGTTGCTACTATGCTGATAAATAGACTATTTTTACCCAGGAGGGATTTCTCTAATCACAGGTCAGTCTAGTTATCAGATAGATATCTCCTTCCCACTTGCAAAGGTTCACAGTCCTGATTGCACCTGCAAAGATTTTCAAGAAAACTATAGACGTTTGGCTCACCTGGCTACTATTTGAAAGGGCAGGCCTCACTGGTTGAAGGAAGAGCACGGAATAAACTGTTTCAAATTGTGAATTCAACCTGAGATGGAATTTGATATTTTGGTTTGTCACTCAATTTAAGGTTTGCCTTAGTTAGTTAAGCACATCAATGCAAGTTTATGTCTTATTCCAGCATTTTTTTAAACCTGTTCTATTATCTCTTCATTGTTTACCATGTCAAACCCCCTAAATTGGTTCACTCACAAGCACAATTTAAAGACACATAACAGGTCATCAGAGGATACATATGTCCAGGCTCGCTGTGCCCCAGTCATAACACCTGCATAAAGATAGAAATCTTTCCCAGCAACCCCACTTTTATGGCTCGTTTATGTGGCAACAAACTTGAGATCCACAGCGTTCAAGCAATGCGACAGTGTTGTCATAAATATAATGTGAGGAGGCATTTTAATAACTGTGATTGACTGCCGTCATTGGCCTCTTTTACAAATTGAATATTGGTATTGACGTACATCGTAAAATTAACTATTTTCACTGATCTGGAATGGTAAAGCATTTAGAATAGTGTTGTTGAAGAAAACTGGCACAATTAATTTGATTTATTTTTTCAAGTGCAACTGTTTGTTGCGTCTTCATGCGTCCGAAAAGTAGGTTTGCCATGCGAGTTTTCCTGATTAGCACGTCACATCACATTGCTGTAAAATGTGTCAGTGCAGGGTCATTGGCAGTGTTATCAACATAATTATGTGCTCCATGTGTTTTTACGACGCCCCTCTCTTATCGTCTCCTTTATTGACCATTGGAATGCATGCACAGGGTGTATTGCTATTCACATAAACATGGTTTTCACTTTTTGTTTCCTGGTTCTTTATTCATAACATTAAATATACTGCTGGAATGTTTCTGGGTTAATGAATACACAAATAAATAAATACAATAAATAAATACAATAAATAAATAAATCGATACATACATAGATGAATAAATAAACAAATACATAAATATATTCCAATCTTATTTAGGACAAAAAACAAATACAGTATATGGAATGTTTGATGAGTATAATGCACTGTAGTTATTAAGACCTTTTCCCACACACCTTTCCTTACCTTATTAATATGATTACTAATCAATATTATTCATATTTGCATAAAGCAAATCTTTTTAAATTACCAACACAATAGAAAACACCGCAAAAAGCTCAGTCTCTTCTTTATTATATTGAGATTTTTTAAATATTCCTATCTATCATAATATGGAAAACAATGACTCTGGTTGATTATTTTGAGTTCAATTCATCAGAAAGTCTTTTGAATATTATGATTAAAAAAAACCATGATCATAAGCATTAAGTCACCCCAAAGGAGCATGTTCCACCTGTCTTAAAATAGTTCATCAGGGATTGTATAGTAATATTATTTTTAGAAGCAATCATTTCCGCATGTAAACATGTGTTTATTTATTTATTGGCAGGATTTAAGGCAATTATTAAGTTACTATTTATCAGGTTTTATCATTATTATGATGATTCAATAACATGATCCAGTCAAGTTTATAATTATAAAAATAACGAAGAAAGCTAATTGTAATAAATAACATATATTTAGGCCTGATGGATGAGTGGATAGCGCGTCGGCCTTACAGCTTTGGGGTCCTGGATTCGATTCCAGGGCGGTCCATCTGTGTGGAGTTTGCATGTTCTCCCCGGGCCTGGGTGGGTTTTCTCGGGTTCTCCGGTTTCCTCCCACATTCCAAAGATGCATGGTCAGCTGATTGGACACTCTAAATTGCCCCTATGTATGAGGGTGAGCGTGAATGGTCGTCCGTCTCCTCGTGCCCTGCGATCGGGTGTCCACGGATTCAGGGTGTCCCCGCCTCTGGCCTGGAGACAGCTGGGATAGGCTCCAGCACCCCCTGCGACCCTAATGAGGATAAAGCAGTTCAGAAAATGAGATGAAACAAAATGAATGAATGAAATAAAGATATATTTAAAAAGATATCAAGCTAAAATGAGTTACGCAAAAAATGCAGGACAAAGATGAAAATAATAAACAAAAGTTTAACTAGAGTGAAATGCTTCATTAACTTTCGTTAGTTGTTAAATAACGCTGCACTCCTTAATTGCAAACCACAGCGAAGATGCCTTCGGTACAAATAAGGTTTCCACCTGAGGAAGCACCTTTCACTTAGTGGCTAAGGTGAGCCGGGCGAACATCAGTTCTTCCAACTCTGCTCTCTTCTATGTTGCTTTAGCTAAGTGCCAGTCTTGGGATTCGGGGCTTTTAATCCTGTGGTTAAACGTTGCGGCTTTGTCAGGGGCAAAAAGGACTGGATTGATCTGGGAACAAAGCGTTGCTCTAGAGAATGAGGGAGCTGTTTGAACCCAGCTATGTCGAGACTTGTCCCTCTGGCCACCCCCCGATCACTGCGGACATTATGAAGCCCAAGAATGGCATTGGATTACATCTCCGGGACTGCCACTCTGTATGAAGTGTTTCTGTGGAATTCTTTGTATTGTCTAACAACATCTACTAGAGCTCAGAGGCTGAGCTGGTGGGAGGGAAGGGGGCTTCCCTCTAGGAGTGAAGGTGTGTGGTATTGGTAAGACATGGCTGGAATCTTAAAAGTATTTTTTTTCCTCTCTTCAAGCCATTTAAGCTTTAAAGGCTTTGAAGGCAAGGATATGTTGTCATTATAGGGCCGTACCTGCCAAGGTGAGAGAGCTGGGTGAGAAGATGGAGCACTTTGGTGTGCCGAAGCTTCACATGAACTTTGTGCATGTGTTGCACTCATTTTCACATCCATTAGATAGCAGGTATGTTACCACCTGGAATGCTTGATGCAAAGCTTTAAAAAAAAATCATTAACTAATTGGCTGCTGTTGACGATGCTAGGCGAACCATATCTGCAGTAAAAGTGAACTGCTTATACAGTGACGCCATAGTAACTTTGACATACTACAATTTTAAACCAAGAAATGGCCTTTCTACTCTTGTAAATGCTTTAATGATTGAATTGGATTGGATTGGATAACTTTATTCATCCCGTATTCGGGAAATTCCGTTGTCACAGTAGCAAGTGGGTGAGGATGCAGAAATAGGAAAGGCATTTTAGACATAAATAGATGGGTAATAAGTAAGTTAATAAATAAATACATGAATAAATATATAAATAAATAAGCGTGTTGCTGAAATATATATATATATGTATGTATATACATATATATACTCTGACACTCACGTGTGCATACACATACATATATATATATATAAGCACATATATTCATACATACACATAGATGTACATGCATGCATACGGTAGTCATAAATTAACTTAAGTGATCAAGACAGAGAACCATAGTGGGACGAGTGTTTTGTGCCACTCTTACCTCATAGGGTTCTATCGACAAAGATAGTCCCATCCATTCTGAATGGAAGGAGTGGCAGTAACATTCACATTTTGAGCTACTCAGAACTGGGCTGGCTCCATTTTGACAATTTTAACTCAATTGCTGCAGTATAAGACAAAAGATTTTCAAACTACGTAGACTGGGAGAGCTCTCAGTAATGATTCACAATATGAGCTGCAAGAATGTGCTATCTCCATTTTTGTCATTCCTAACTCATTTGCTGCCATTGACGCCGATAGATGTCCAATCTTTTTGGACGGGGGTCTGGCAGTGATCTAATCACAGCTAGTCCTTTCACACATCCAAATAGATTGGACGTCTGTTGTCGTCAAAGGCAGTGGATGAGTTCATTGGTTGACATTTTCACCTTCAATTTCCTAGATGTCTTCTTCAGGAAATCAACCAAATCCAACCTTTTTTTTTGTTGTTTCTTCGCGTCTTCCCCATAACACCTCGGGCAGTCACCCAGAACTATCTTGGTACAATTCTAAGTCTTCCCAAGCAAACAAAAGCTTGGGAATGCTTTCAGAGGCAGCGGGGACAAACCTCCCGAAATGGGTCCCGACACTTATTCTTCCCATCTCCGTGTCACGCAACAAAGGGAGCTGAAGGACACGACACAAAACCCGAATGGCCTATTCTCAATCAGTGACAGATCACTTGAGAATGTATTACACCTTGTTACCCAAACACGATCAGAAGCCGTAGGCCTTAAATTTGTTTGGGTTAGTGTTCAGATAGGTCAGCTCAGTTCAGTAAAGCTTGTGTTTGCGTGTGGGGAACACCAAGCATGAAGTAAAAAGGCACCTTTTAAGATGTTATCAGTCAGCATGAGAAGATTACTCTTGTCTGAAGGCGTGCTCTCTTTCTTTGGATGGCTTATGCATCTGGGATGCGTGACTTTGAACATTTGTAAACACCTTGAGCAAACTAAGTGATGCTGCTATTCGATGCCACGTTTTGAGAGAAAAAGGAACATCTTGTTTTTTGTTTCCTGACTAATTGTTCACACTGTTTCAACTGTCATCCGATACACGGGTTGCCTCCTTGTCAACAAGTCACAGCAAAGTTGAATTAGGTTTCATTGCGTTTCTTTTTTTTTCACCCTCTATCGTTGGAATGAAAAAACTTTATGTAGGCTTAAAAGTATGATGAACATGTGGAGAGGAATGGACAGAAAAAAAAAGGTATTTGTAAAAATGTCTAAATGTAGAAGTAAACGTTTCGGGTGAAAATGAGTGGCATAATATTGATCAATGCACAAGGTCATTTAAAAAATGGAGGAAAAAACATTCATTTCTATTGTGTTGTTCAAATGAATAATTGATTAACCTTTTATAGGGAACCTATTTAGGTATTAAGTCATTTGAAAATAAATCTGCTATGGAGATTAATTGGAGGCCATAACTGCAAATATCTTTTTAAATTTAAAAATGTGTTTATTTTTAAGATAAATATACAAAAATGCACCAATTGTTTTAAAAAATATAATGATAATTAATAATAGTATTTATTTTTTTATATCCAAAAAGAAACTTGCCCTATAAGGGAACAAAAGATAATTGCTGTGCCCAATTTATGTATTTTAGGAAGAGTTTAAAAATAGAATGGATCTATTATGAATTATATTTCTAAAATTCCTGAAATTTAGTTCTATTTCACTGCTCTGTTAACTTAAAACGTACTTGAAACCAGACATTTTAAGAAGACAAGTTTTATTAAACGATATTTCCGGACAAACTTTTCCAATGAGTCTCTTTTAAATAGGTTTATATTGAAGATCAACTTTAACTGGCTATCATTTGCTCTCCCATTTCAAATGGATTGGACGTCAATTGCCGTCAATGCAGCCAATGAGTTGAAGCGGATATACATCTACGTACATGCATAAGCCTGACAACTAATGTAGCTTACTCCAACGCTCACGTGTTATTCTGTCAAAATGAACAAATAAATACCGCATGAAGCGTCAGAATCTACACTTGCACCTCTTAAAGTTTAAAATTGTCCATACAAGGTAAAACATGCCTGAGGCTTTCATCTCCTACACCACATGCAGGTGGATGTAAACATGCATAATTGCTTAGAGATAAAGGCTTCCCTTTGAGGTTTTATCACTCACACATAACATAAAGTAGGCTGCCTGGGGCACAAGTTTTGCATCTAAAACTGAACTGCAACCCGCATAACCATCAAAAAGATCATTAAAATAGGGACTCCAGATTTGAAAATAAACAAGCACACTTTTCATAACACTCAAAAAGAAGATATAAGAGATTGGATAACCATCATATAAACCAGATGGCCGTTGCTCAAAAATCAATGGAAAGCTTTTTTTTCTAAATGTCTTGCAGTCCAAAAATACTGAATGAATTATGTATAGTGTTCTCTTAGTGTTCAATTTCTTTCACACGTGCATCTGTCCATTTTTTTTACACCCTACAGTTCTGGTTAACGTAGTTCATTGGCATATCTTGTATATGCATTATATTATGACAGTCAGCTCTCTCCTTATATGCAAGGCAAGGCAAATTCATTTTTACTGTAGCCCAATTCAACACACGGTAATAAAAAGTACTGAAATTCGTGTCATTTCCAAGTGCATTTACCTTGGATATTTCTGTCGTCTTTGCGCTTCTAAATGTGTGTGGTAGGCCTACTGTTGTACGCATGATTTATGTACTTGTCAAGATTGGCCGAGAGGCTGTACTTCAAAAACCTCTTAACTGAAGATTGACACTGTTTCGGTCCAGACCCCCATGTTTTATTTTTACAGTTTCTTGCGAAGTGGTATTTTGGCTCAGGTTACCTTTTGTAATGGGCTTGACCATGACGAGACCAGCCCAAAAAGGAAAGTGTCAATGTGGAAAGACTAAAGACTTAGGTGTGGCTTTTTTTTGTTTTGATACACTCCACATTACTGTTGGTAACTTTCCAGCAGAGGTTCAAAAGTGAAATTGTTGCAACATACATAACAGACATGTCTTCGGGCCTGCGGTTGGGCTTTCCCCAATGTGTTCTAATTACAAGTGCATCAGAATCTTTTCATGGAATGAGGGGGGTGCGTTGAACAGTTGTTCCGTAATTAGCTGTGGGATCATGGTGTAAATCTCTGGTGAAAGGTAGCGAGCACAGAGGATGAGCTGTTTTTATCAGCGGTCTCACATCCTCCTGCTGCTGAGTGACATTTAAAAACTGATAATGACGGGGTAATAAACATTTTGAACACAAGTTGTGAGGTTTTCCATAATAATTTATTGCACACAATTAAAAAATGTTGTTTTTTGGTGATGGAGTTAACATACGTGATCAATCATGATCTGTGGTATGAGGTTTTTTTTATGCCCAATGTCAATCAATCAGCGTCATTTTTTTAAAATTAGAGCCTTTTGAGACAAACAAACAGTGGATGGAAAGCACTTAATAACCTGCATTTACCTTACAAACTAGAACGCAATTGATGAGGTATTAGGCTTCAGTTACATAGCCAACCTTGCATGAATCGCCTGTCAGCTTTTCACTCGGCATGTTGCGCCCTGTGCATGTGATTCATTGGTTCAATATCCTGTCAAGAGACTGCATGCATGGCTGCAGCCAAACTCATGTCACACATGATGGGCCTCTCAGATAGAGTACAGTACATTATGTATGCCGTACTCTGTTTATGCTCCTTTGAACATATTGTCACAATCAGTTCTGGGATTCCTATATGCCAACATGAAAACTTTAGTTAATACCTTTTTACCATTTTAAAATAGCCTTTTTAATATTTTCGCAAATAGTGCTCAGGGCTGTTTATTTACTTGCATGAAAACGGTGGTGTTTATTTTAGAGATCTTTTTTAGGTGCCATGAAATGGTAACCTAGTCAAAAAAATGAACATCACTAGTACACGGTAAATGTATATGTAGACAACAAACCCAAATGTTGCTTTTTTTTACCATTTCATATCTTTTACATGTAAATCAATGCATAAGGGAACACCCACTTTTTTTTTTTAGCAATTCTGGTTGTGATGTCACAACCAGAATTGATCATACCGAGCTTTCTGGTGCTACGCTAGCTTGTAAATGTTGACAGAATGACAGAATGGTCACATTGCAAATAGCACATCTTTTAGATAACTTGCTACTAACAGACTGCAAAAACCTGCTGCTCATTCTGCATGTGACAGTAATTAGGATGTAATTTTATTATTACTAAGCCTTTTCTGTCACTTTTTTGGATGGATTTGTGTCCAAAGTATGATCTGCTATCCTTTTAACATCACTTGCTATGGTAATTAATAGCACCGTTTTGTCTTTGACTGCTAAAAATGCTCAATCCATTTTGACTATTTAGTTTTTTTTAAAATTATATTGTTTTTCTTCCTTTGCCAACTACAAGACAGTATTTTGGCTTCCAAGAGCTAAGATTCAATGGCCTTGGAAGGTATTTGAAAAGAGACAGCCAGCATGCGGAAGCCCGGAGCATGTGGGATGCCACCAGTCACGTTTTCTTTTTTGATCTCACTGCCTTGTTTATATTTATTTGCTTGTATGGGAATTCAATACATTGTTTGACTGCCTTCTTAGTTCTGATATAAATCACACAGGATTTGTTCTTTATGGAGTAAAGTGGAAGATTTGTGACAAGTGGATTCAATTCTCCTTTCCATACTTCCTTTGTCTAAGTTATCAAATGCAAAGATGCCAGTAGCAAGTGGAAGGATTGTGTTACATCGCTTGGTATTTGAACTGTGCAAGAAGAACAACTCCCTGTTTGGTTGAAAGCACAGTACGATATTAAACATTAACTCTAAGTAATTATTCAAAGGCTGGATGCCTGTACAGCTATTAACTAACATCTTTACTGCTTTGGGGACAGTTGAGGAAATGCTTGTGTTAATATTTACCTGCCATCACAATTCAGTTACAAGATATGCAATTTAAAACAGAAGTATTTTGAAGAAAAAGTTTTGCTGAGCAATTTTTCAAGACAGTGAGTTGGGAAATTGAAAAAAAATCTCAGGAGGTGACTATGTCTCACTTGTTAATATTAACCTAATTAGTTTCATACAATGAAATGTTGTGTTTTGCTATTGACCAGGTTAAGTGCTACTTTGTACATGGAACTGTGGTGGTAGTGTTTCCTGTCAACAGCTGCCCTTTGGCTTTTTTAGCTACTCCTGATTTTTTTTAGCCACTCATGGACAAAGTGTTGATAGAACTACCATGAACTTCTGTGACTTTCTATATCCACTATAACACGCACAAATTTGATCTCCTGCTGAATCGAATTTGAATGTATGGAAACTTGCTTGGGTCTCATAAATATATAACCATGAGGGCCTGTTTGAAATTAAAATCCTTTATGAATGTATTGTCTTTTATTGGATTATAAAAAAACACATTTACATTATATCTATCTATTGTAGGATTTTACCATTTCAATTGGAGGGTAGTTTATGATAAAGAAATTAGTAGAAAAAGAAATCAAGAAAAGCAAAAATATGTACTACCTCTTTAATGGAGAGCAGTTTTATGTGTCAGTAGAATAATCAACTTACCCAAGTATGTTGATTTTTTGTAATTTTGTTGTAATTTTCTCCATGCTTCTGTTTGAATGGCAATAATGGATGACAGACAATTAGTCAGTAACAGGGCATATTCTCATTTTAGACTCACACCAGCGGTACACGGTCGATTGGTCGCCGGTCTTTTGGTCGCCGGTCTTTTGGACGCCGGTCTTTTGGTCGCCCGGAAGGTTATTGATAATTACCATTTAAATCGTTGCTCAAATTCCCTAAATACAAACAGCAAATTACTATTTAGTCATACTTAATGCCCTATTAATTATTAGGCTAAAGAAAAGCTCAAAATTTCCCGGACTTTTATTGTTTTTTGTTGGAGAACTTGTTAAGACCCTGACTGACGTACCTTCCTAAGCTCAGTGAAACTGCTCATGGCCATTGTTGGCTTTTATTGATGCGTAGACCGTGTCGTTTTACCTTGTTTTGTCGCTGGTCTTTTGGTCGTCGGTCTTTTGGTCGCCCGCTGTCGTGGTCCGGGCGACCAAAAGACCGCGACCAAAAGACCGCGACCAAAAGACCGCGACCAAAAGACCGTGACCAAAAGACCGCGACCAAAAGACCGCGACCAAAAGACCGTGACCAAAAGACTGCGACCAAAAGACCGCGACCAAAAGACCGCACACACACACCAGCAGCCCTCAGCATCCTCGAGTAGTATGTTGCGAGATCTCCATTGATAATCAAGAGGGTCTCATCATTAGGCTAAGAGATATTTTATGGCCCACACCTTGTTACCACAGCAAAGCATTACAGAGACGTCATTTCTCCATTTGTTAGTCTGTGCGTGTTGGCTGTTCGAAGGGGCCCCCGGTGAGAGAAGGAACTAGTCCCGCGGGATGCTTGAGTGGAGATCAATGGGCCCAATGTTTTAGTCATCAGCCAAGCCTGAGATGTTTGGGGATTCATCACTTTTGTTTTTGTTTATTCAAGTATCAGGTTAATCTGCTTTAGAAAAGTCTGCAAGAGGCTCGACCTCTTTCCAAAAGCTACATCTGACCCCCCCCCTCTCCACTGTTGACAGCTCAGCGTGTCCATACCGCATGGGGAAAATCCAGCAATGTATGCGTTTATCTCTTTGGATGTGTTATCTACCTGATGGCTTCAAGGTCCCATACACACTAAAGGAATCGCCTTGGGGATGAAAAGAAGATTATGTTTTGTGTGAACTAGAGCGCTGCCCTTTGTTGACACTTGCAGCTGTCTACTTTATGTGGCACTTATAATTTGACGATTTGCATTTCACAATGCTCAGGTTTATCAATGAGGAGGGAATTATCTTTGAAGAGCTCAGTTCTTTCTTTAAAAAAATCAACAACCTGCAGGATTTTACCATTGCCAATTGTCACACTGGTCAAAAATGTATCTTGTATTTAGATGTGCAACTCCAACATCTTATCATTTGAGAAGACTGCAGGAATAATCAGTGTTGTTTCCATCCAGCCCTCAACAATGGGAAGGAGCACCTACTTTTTTGGTCTTATCATAAATGCATTGCATTTCATGGGATTTACCAGCTGATGGGGAAACTTATCAGGGACGGTACACAAAAGTCCCGATTGAGCATAATGACGTCTACTGTGACCGTAGTCTATAACTTCAAGCATCTGTAAATATTTTTTTCTTTCAAGTAAAACAATAAGGGTACAGTAACAATAAAACTATTTTCCAGTGTTGCAACAATAGTGTGCTTTTTGGTACTCTGATACTGGTGGACTTCTAATTGAAATATTGCCACAAATAAAATAAAAAAACTATGAAGTGCTAGAAATAGTTTTTTTAACTGGTTGAAAAGAAAAATAGTTACATATGGTTTGGATTGTAGTCCTAATTATGGATTGCTTGAGTCTGTTGCGAATTCTAATATTTCACTGCCACCTGGTGGTATTACATTTCCTGTAGTATATATGTATTAACAAACAAATGTATTCATTTACATTTTTATTTATTAATTCTCATAGGTTTACAACAGTTCTGTACTTAGTGTCATACAACGTTAAGGACAAAGTGGTTATGTATATAGTTGGGAAAAATGTTAAAGCGATGCTTAAATTACTCTTGGTGTAATCATTGTAGACAATTTTCCTGTGAATATATGATAGGAAATGTGAATTCACGTGACAAAACTTCGTATTCTACAATCATAGTTTTTATGTCGCGTCTACTTCGAAAATAGACGTAATTTACCTTTGGTGGCGGTACCAAGTACAAGCGATCACATTGTGTGCGCTTGATTTCATATTCCTGGTTCCACCGTTGCATTTTGGCAAGCTTCTGATTCCATTGTCGCAAATGGTGCCGCCCGCTCGGAGTGTGTTTATGAACAAAACAAACACACCACCTATCTCTAACACCGCATCTGATTGGCTGACACCCTTTGCGAGTTCCGACAGATTGTCATTCATCTGGAGCTCGATGAAAAAGAACAGCTTGTTTTGAACTGTCGCAGACCTTTTTTTCCCCAAGGATTAAAGCCACCTTTTTTCCAAAATTGAAAATGTAATTACATTTTCTCCACTAACTGGCATTTTAGAAGAAAAACATGGAGTTATAATCTTGCCGATCACTCATTTGAAACGAGATTGAAGTAGCTAATGTTAGCTGTTTTTACATGGCTTAATACAGGAGGAGGCTCGTTGGCTAGTTTTGTAGTATTTTGAAGTTTGCTTCGAGACTAACTTGTTAAGAAATCTACCGAGTCTTAAATTAACACATGAGCCACGGCGGGTATAATTAACAACTTATATTAATATCGTGTTTTGGCTATTTCATGCTATCCGTGTTAGCACAGCCACTAAGCTACCTCTATCCATTTGTCTCCAAGGTGACGGTGCTTGTGGTTCCATTGGTCTCATTCCGCCGCTTATCTTCCAACAAGACGCGTGCCTCTGTCGATCACGCAAGGCCAACCGTGGTACTGCCCCCGGTGACCACTCCGTGGATGACTGAATTGTCCCCGCCCGGCGGGCCGATGTTAGAGGCGGGGGACACAGCGGAGTAGGTCGGTCAGGAGATGCCAGAGCGGGGATGCCGCTTCCTCAACACAATGTTGTAGTCGGGGGTATACAAGAGTGTGTCTACCTCTCTAACTCGAAACTTGGACCAGGGAATCAACTTTTCTGCCCGAAAAAGAGTGGAACATATATGGATGGTGGGGTGGCAGTATGCCCACCCCCTCATCTACCACAACAAAACAGACTGGAGGGAGCAGCAGTACAGGAGAGGGGCCCATATTTGTCAGCCCTTCCTCCTCTTCTCTCAGCTCCTCTTTCCGTTTTGTCCCAGTTTTCTTTCTGGGTGTGGTGGCAGCCGTAGTATTCCAGCTGTCATGGGGAGGCCTGTCACTTACCTCTTTCTTCTTGAAGCTCTTTATCTATGTGTCGTTTGCCCTACTGTGTTTCTTGGCCGGTAGCTTCGTTCTGCTTGTCAGGAAGAGCCCTCTCAAAGTCAGCCGCTTTGATAGACACAGGAGGCATTCAATCCAACAGCTGGAATTCTTCGACAAGCTCATGGTAAGATGCTGCTACCGAACGTTCATTCACATTTAGTTGTTTTCAATCACCATCTTGTAGCACATAAGTATGGTGTTATGGATGTTCATTCATTTCCTATACTGGTTATCCTCACAAGGCCACGCAAACTCATGGAGAATATGCAAACTCCACACAGTGAGGACCGACCTCAGATCGAACCCACAACCCCAGAACTGTTAGGCTAACGCCTAACCACTCGGTCGCCGGGCCGCATATTGTTTAAGACTTAGTAATTGCCAATAACAATGTTGTAGCACATTAGTATGCTATTACAGAAATTTATGTGTGCTGTGGGATGTTAGCCAATCTTTCTTAACTTGAGTGGACGTCTATCACTGTCAATGGTACTGAAACATAAACATTAATTTCCAGCCACCTAAGTTCAAATTGTTTGGATGTCCATTGCCATTAATGGCAGTGAATGAGTTATTGTTGCCCCAAGAGATTACTACTCTTTAAAATATACCTATCTTTAACAACAGTGTATATCGACTGGCAAAACAATAGATTTCAGCCATTAAGCCACTTGTTTCCAATCAAACAATAGAATAAATTGTGAATTTGCACCTGTATATTATCTTAGTGTTCACTAAAACGGGCACAGATTTAACGTTAAGAGTAATTTTATAGTAAATCATCATTTCAGTTTTGTTTCTACCATCGTACATAATTTTATGTTTTAACAAAACTGGCAGTGCGGCTCAAAACTGAACAATATTGCTATTTTGGTCATTCAAGTCTCTTATAGTGTGAACCTAACAAATTGATGGATCATCTGACATTGTGGTAATGAAGTAAACTAATATATTGGTTTCAGTTTAATGGTCTATAGGCTTTAAATTAACCTGCTTGGTGAAAAGGGACCACGTGCATTCATCAACAAAGCACACGCTTGTCCAATTTGGCTTATTCATTCTAAGAAAAGCAATACTGTTTATGCTGTCAGGCTATTGGTTATGTTTGTTCACTTTTCTGCTTTGTGAGTTATTCTTGTTGCTACTGGAAAGAAAATATCAACATTATATTTATTTTATTTTATTTTATTTTAAGGCTTTCATGTCCCGCCTTGGCACCTTTCTAACAAACTATTTCATTTTTTTTACACTGCCACTGACTGGAGGCAAATTAACTAATGTTGATTATTTTATAGACTCGATTCCTGGCCCCAGTACAAGACTCGAACCAGAGTCGGAGGGTGGTGGTATCACACAACTTGGATAAAGCACTAAAGGAAGGTAAATTGTAGACTTGGGCTTTTCTTTCTTTGTCTAATATATAGCGATCCAAAAGACAAAACTAAAGATCTACATACACTAATCTTCAATTGATGCATCATATCAACAAAGGAGACTAACATCCAAACACTGTTCCAGTAAACAAATTCAGTACATGTAAACAATACTTAACATTCGACCTACTAGACTCCATCGAAATTTACGTTGTAAGCTACAATTTTACACTGAGGAAATGTCAAACACATGACACTGGTTCTGCTAAATGCCACAACAACCTCAGTTTCTTAAAAATTGCTGACTGATGGCTTCTTGTTCCCATTGTCATCAGAGCCAGACACTGATGTTTAAACTTGTCGACCTGTGTGACACATGCAAAATGAGATGCGAAACTGAGACACAGGTGGCTTCCTTATTTACACAAAGGGTGTACATTTGAATTCAGTTCCAAAAGTATAACTAAAAAAACATAATTGTTATTATACTATACATAGTTGGTCATTGGTTGAAATCTACAGTGTGGTCATTTTTTTAAGCACACAACAATAATCCCCCGCCAATGAATTACTATTTAACTTTTCTTTAAAGTTTCAGTTCTGAGGTGTGCTGAATCTTAAAAGATAACAAAAAATATTGAACTAAAAATGTGGTCTTCCCACAGTGTTGGACTATGCCTACCGAGATTACATCCTTTCCTGGTACATTCCTTTGAGTCTTGATGAAGGTCAGCTTTACTCCATGCTGTCAGAGGATTGGTGGCAGATGATTGGCCAGTTGAGATGTCGACTTGCTGACATAGATCTCGTTAACGTGGTGTGTTACGACACCATTCGTATTTTACATACACATTTTACTGGCCTCAAGGCTGCATCAGCAAGGTAAGCAATTCTACCCACTTATTGTTTAGTGCAGAAGTGCACTAACTTTTTGGGAGAATTTTGTTCAATAATGCTGTGACGGAGTTTGTTATTGCACCCTCACCTCATTTTTCCACTTTGACTCACTGTACATTCTGCTAAGGGAGAGAAACAACATCATCTTCACTTTAAAAACAAGGGATAGCGCTCTCTTATCATCTCGTCATGATATTGTTTATTACAACCATTGGTACTCAATGCAGTGCTTTTTAGGAATATAAACATGGCTAATGTTTTTATTAAATATTGACCTAAAATTATACATGTGCTGTTCGCTTTTGATTTTGTGTCTTTGTCATATTTGGACAGACCGGATGAGGGAGCTCGGCCGTTTTCTCTCCATCCTTGTTTGGTCAGTCCGGAGTCAGAGCTGGCCTTCCTCCGCTGTGTAGCCAGAATATTGCTGCTATGTCTGCTGCCACAAAAGGATGCAAAGTCTCACACACTACGTTGCTGCCTCACAGAAGTCATCACAACTAAAGGTATTCATCCTTTGTATCAACCATGTGATTTTAGTGTTTGTGGGGCAGTGTGTTGGTGATTCAGATACAGGAAAGCCTTTGTTTTCAACCACAATTCGTTGGAGAAGGCTGTTCAAATAGCGATTGGGTTTAATTCCTAATCTATTTTTCCCATGACAAATAATGTAAATGGTCTTAATGAGTTCCAAGATGTTATACAAATATGTAAAAAATGCAGGGAAAAAAGCAAACACATGAAACAGTACAACTAAAATATAAGAACAATGAAAAAATAATATTTCCCTCGTAGTGCTGAACATTTGGCATAAATAAATGTTGGTTGAGGGAGAGGAGAAGGATGAACGTTATTCCTTGGAAGAGACTCCCCTGTCATAACAGATTCAGGTGAATCCGCCCAAAGGTATTTTATTTTCTTGCTACTCGCTTTGGCGTAGATTTCCCGTGCTTGGCGTTCTCGTTTATTCCGTGTTCGACTTCCAAAATTTGTTCAAAAAAGTTCAGAATGTTTCAGTCAAACACCGCTTTGTTTGTTCTAAATCGTTCGAGAACCAAGGTTTGCCTCTATTTCCAGTCAGACATGATGGTAATTCGTCATGAATCTACCTTAAATTAATTCTTTGGCATCACAAATCTTGACTTTGCTTTGTATATTTATTATTTTAGGATCTCATGTTGCAAATTGTCCTTTGTTGATGTGTTTCCAAATATGCATTGCAGTGTTGAAGCCCTTGGTGGAAGTTCTTAGTGACCCCGACTCCATAAACAAGATGCTCCTGTCTCAAATGGAGCAGAGGGAACAGCTGGCTGAGCAACAGAAGAAAGCTTACACTTACGCCGCCTCCTATGAAGACTTCATCAAATTGATATCAACTTCTACGGATGTCATTTTCCTCAAACAACTCAGGCATGACACTGAAATAAAGCACATTACATGCATAATAGATAGATTCAATGGCAGGCCAGTGCTTAATGACACATAGTTAGCAAGCAGTGTTAAGCAAGCTTCTCTTCTTGCTGTTGTCTGCTGAGGTTACCATGGGAGCAGACAGTTTCTCTGAGGTGAAATGAAACCTCAGTGATGAAAAGACGGAAAGCTATTTTGTCTCTTTAGTGCAGGATATTAGCAAATCTATGACTTTCGCTTTTTTATAACAGTATGTTTTAGAAGATTAACAATAATTGTACATGCTATAGTTGATGTATCGTGTGTCTGAGGCCAAACTTTTCTAAGAAACAAAATATGTCACAGTTGAATTTGTTTCTCGCTAATTCATACTGTCACACAGTCACAGTGGTTGCGTTCTTTTGACAAGATAACTGATGAAAATGGCATGCTCTCTTTGGCATTAATTCACGTGTTTAAGGGCTTGGCAAAGAAAATTAATGTTCCTTGGAAAGTCATGTTTTTGCCCAAGACCAGCGATTTATGTAATATTAATCACAGAATCCTCTGACAGCCCTTCATATACTGAACAGCCTTTATTTCCCCCCCTGCAGGTATCAGATAGTAGTAGAAATTATTCATGCTACCACCATCAGCAGCCTGCCTCAACTCAAGAAACAGAAAGGTAGTACATATTACGTATTTGTTACTGTATTCATTTTTCACTTTTTTAATAGCTGAATTTATAAATTAATAAAATGTTAATTCAAAACAAAATTGATAGAATAATATCAATAAAAATACCCAGAGTAGAGGCACTAATAAAACTAGATTTTTTTTAAAATCAACATTGTATTTAACTTATTGCCTATTATGAGGACAGGCTCTAAATACTCATGTTTCAGTGCCATTGACAGTGTTAGCCCATGATGTAATTGGGTAAAAAATGAACTTGATCGTTATCATGAGTTAAGTGAGTGCCATCATATAACAGATTTACACATTTTGGGGTGCAGAATCCAAAACTGATCTTAGTTTTTTTGTATTACCTCAAGTCTGAAACTATAGGATTCCTGTTTTCTTAAAACAGCTTTTGAACCTGAAATTTGGTGATTTGGGTGCTGGGTGATGGTGACCTCACATACATGTCTCTTTCTGTTGCTCCAGACCGAAAAGGCAAAGAATCTGCACCCATGAAAGCAGACCTACTACGGGCCAGGGACAAGAAGCGATACATTAATCAGCTTACCGTTGCCAAGAAGCAATGTGAGAAACGCATCCGTCTACTTGGTGGACCAAATTATGAAAACAATGAAGATGGAGGAACTGATGACAGTGACGAGCCCCTAAGCCAGAGGGTACTCTTTTCTTATTTCGTCTTTTTAAAAAACGGCCTTAATTAGTATTGTATTACTGAATTTCAATCTATTTTTTCATACCCTAACATTCAGATTCTCCTTTTCGATGACATCTTGTGCAATCCAAGTTACAGAGGAGATTTCAGAGATTACATGGAGAGAATTGACAAAAGAGCTCTGATAAGTTTCTGGGAATTGGTGGAAACATTGAAAACTGCTAACAAGGTTGCTTGCCAAATTATTCAGATTACTTTTGTAACAAAAGTTTGAATAGAGTTCAGTTCATGAAAATGCACTCTTGTTTTGTGGTTTTAACAGAATGAGGTGCCACAAATCGTGGGAGAAATCTACCAGAAGTTCTTTGTAGAGAGCAAAGAGATTCCAGTAGAGAAGGTTTTGTTGAAAGAGATCCAACAAAGTTTAGTGGGAAACAGAGGAACTGAAGTCTTTTTGAGACTACAGGAAGAGGTTCGATTTCCATTCAGAATTACTATGAGCCCAAAAGCCATGCAATGCGAAGTTGTTCATGAAATGTGGTGTCCTTGTCATTTTTTAGGTGGCAGAGACGATGAGGGATCGTTACTACCCTTCCTTCCTGGTTTCGGACCTCTACGAAAAAGTTATCAGACGTGACGAGCAGCACTGCCAATCACAGTCTAGCACTGAGAAGGAAGAAGAGGTCAGACACATGCAGCGACCAACTTGAGCACACTATGTGCCTGTTATTTGTGTATAAATTCCTCGGTGAAGATTGTTTTTATCTTATAAAAATGTTTGTGTTATGGTGCAGTGTCGGGGTTTAGAGGCTGGAGAGGAGCTGTGTGACGAGGGCAGTAAAGGAATCAATGAACAGGCCAGCTACGCGGCTACTAAACTTCGTCAGCTGTATGACAAGTTAGAGTACAAGAGACAAGCTCTTGGTTCTATTCAGAATGCACCCAAACCCGATAAAAGGGTAAGAAAATAAGGGCAAAGTTAGAATTGCATTTACATTGCCATCATTCTAGCTAGTCTTTCTTTGTTTTTTTAGATTGTCAGCAAACTCAAGGAAGAAATAGGAGCCATGGAGAGAGAGCACAGTGAACTACAGCAACACATCACGAGGACCGACTGGTGGTGTGAAAATCTGGGTCACTGGAGGGCTAACATTACTACTGCTGAAGTAGGTTGATTTCTTGTATTATTTGGTAGGATAAAACACATTAAAAATGATAAGGTCATACAACTTCACACTGACTGCATGAGAACTATTATAAGCAATCTTGAAAATCCTCTCCAAATTAAAACAGTTCCTTTTATCTGTGCTGGTTGGTTATTCCACACTGGCATTCTTCATTACTACACAGTACAGGAAAACAAAGAGACCAAGGGTGTCAGACTCGTGTTGGTTCGCGGGCCGCTTTAACGTCAACTTGATTTCACGTAGGCCGGACCATTTTAGATATAATATTTAGATTTTTTTTTAATAAATGGATTAAAAGAACTGGATTAAAAGCCCTGAATATTCATTTTTATCGATCTAAAACAATTCTTATTTTAACTTTTTAAATATATTTTTAGATATTACAAAATGATTTTTGAACTAAAAACACAGAAAAAACTGATTAAAAAATTACAATTATTGATTTAAAAGGGGGAAAATCAGGAAATTTAATATATATCTATACTCTTCATTTTAAAATGATCCTAAAACAGAAAGTTGGCACTCATGATTTACTTTCCCGGGCCACACAAAATGATGCGATGGGCCAGATTTGGCCCCCAGGCCGCCACTTTGACACATGTGCTCTAGACCAAAACTGCGTCTAATTTCAGGCTACAGAAGAAGGCGGCGAGACTGTGGCTTGTTACAGTGTGTGCGTCACCCTAGCCGAAGGTGACGAGGCAGTGAACAGTCGCTGGAATGTCCAAAGAAAACTGACCGAATTTCATGGGTTGCACCGTAAACTGACTGAGGTTCATCAATCGTACTAACTCCACAATTTGCAGTAATCTGACCTCAAATTTCTCTGCAAATGTGATGTATTTTTTTTTGTTTTCTTAGTGTTTTCCATCTTTGAAGAAGCTCCAGTTACCATCCCTTAGCAAACTTCCTTTCAAATCCATTGACCAGAAGTTTTTGGATAAGAGCAAAATTCAGCTTAATACATTTTTGCAGGTAAACTACAAAAAATTGTGATTTCTTACTATAATATGCTCGTTTAGTATGAAAAAAAAAACCCTTCAAAATATGGGTTTTATGGCCACATGTACTGTATTACAGTTTGTCAAAATTTGTGTTTTTGCAGCGGCTGCTTACAGATGAGCGGTTGTGTCAGTCAGAGGCGCTCTACGCATTCCTCAGCCCTTCTGCAGAACATTTGAAGGTAACCATTTTCCCCCAAAGAATGTCTGAAACGTTTGTCGGAAGAAATTTATTTCTGTACCTGTATTTTTTTAAGTTTTACGTTATACGTTTTTTTTTTACTACCAACAATTTAGAGCGATCGTTTTTGTACTTTTGGTCATGAATAACAGAGACAACACATTGAAGTTGTGCTCCTTTGTTTTTGAAGGTGATGTCCATTCAGAAGAAATCTTCTTTCTCTCTGGCCTCCTTCTTGGAGAAACTTCCTGGCGATTTCTTTTCTCATACGGAGGTACGAACAAACCCAGGACTTTTGACCGACGTTTTGACTAAATGTGCTGTTTACAGGAAGAGGCAGATGACGACAGCGACTTGTCGGATTATGGTGATGAGACAGATGGGAGAAGAGATCCTCTAGCTGAACCCTGCTTTATGCTCATTGGAGAGATATTTGAACTCAGAGGAAGTGAGTACACCACTTTCTGGAATACTTCCTATCCCTAGTTGTCAACTTTTAAGGTTTTATCTTGATTTCAAACTTGATTATTTTCTAAATGAATTCCATGTATTCATTAATATTAAACTATACCTTCTGTCCAACTACAGTGTTTAAATGGGTGAGAAAGACCCTCATTGCACTAGTCCAGGTGACATTTGGACGAACAATTAACAAGTGAGTACAAGTCTAAATTAAAACCAGTAGAAATAACAAATAATACTGAAGCAGGAAAACAGTATTTTGTAAATTTGAATTTGCACTTTTTGTCTTCCCCTCTTTAGACAAATCAGGGATACAGTGAACTGGATCTTCTCTGAACAGATGTTGGTCTGTTACATCAATATTTTCAAGGACACTTTCTGGCCCAATGGTATTCTGGCACCACATGTCGATGTCCGAACGGATCCCCAGCGCATTGAAACAAAGGAACGAGCGCAACAAAAACTACTTGACAATATTCCAGGTAGCCGCAAAGATTGCCTCAAGGGGAGCCTAGCCAGCACCCCCAAAATGTTTAAATTGTGAATGGAAGATGTATCATCTGACACTTTTCCCCACTTTTTTTTTTTTTTGCACGTCAGATGCATTAGCAAATCTTGTGGGCCAGCAGAATGCCCGTTATGGGGTCATCAAAGTCTTCAATGCCCTGCAGGAAGCTAGTGCCAACAAACATCTTATTTATGTAAGAACACGAGGGTCACAAATTTTTTTAATTGCATAGTTTTTTAAATCAACTCAAGCCTTACAATTTGTCTTTTTGTAGGTCTTAATGGAAATGTTACTGAAGGAAGTGTCTTCTGAACTCCGTGCAGAAGTTGATATCTGAACAAGTAAAACATGTTTTACACTAGTTGATATGTTTTTCTTCCAGAGAACACTGCCAGAATTTGGATCAAGAAATATGCTGAGTTCTTGAAAGTACAGGGTCCTGATTTGATTACAGTGACAATTTTAATGCATAGTCACTTATTCATCATTTTATTTTCTTGTTAATCATGAATGGCAACTTCAAGATGCTGCCTACCATTGTGTTGTGTTGGAAGGTGTGTCCGGGATCCTTTGTCAACCTCAATGAAGTCAATATTAACGTCCGGTTCTCATCATTTCACTGGTCTTTGCACAGATGGTAGCATTTCCACAGCACAAAATGAGCCTTGAAGATTAACTGATTGTAATGGGAACCTGATCAAAAACGTAATTTCGTTGATAATGACACTAACAACGTCGATGACATTTTACTTTTTACATTTTGTTTTTGAAGTGCTTGCATTAAGATTGATGAGCATGAGATAAGTTGGTACGGACTTATCATTTCAATCACACAGTGTGAAATGATGGAAAGGGACAAGAATTAGTTAAGAAAGAGTGACAACTGAACAGGACGAATGTATGAATACACGTTTGGGCATATTTAGAACCACTGCTCCACGTCACATCTGTATAAGGGGAGAAGGCATAAGCGACTTCGGTTGAGTCCATGTTCAAAGTGATCATAATAGACCTTGATTCAATGCAGCAAAGACTAATGAGTTCCAGGTTACTCGTTGCCTTTGAAAGGTGACCAATGAAACGTGTGAACTCAACCTCTGAACATTCCTGCTACACAAAATCTGAGCAACAATTGTGTTCTGTGATTCTTGTTAAGGCTTATAATTGTGCAATATAATGCCATGTAAAAGTCAATGTGATTATTTTATTTATGATAATTGTTGATAGATTTTATTTTTACCAAAAACTGTTTAGAGAGCGTTTATATAAGCAATAAATTGAAAAAAAAAACAGTGTTGAGTTTTTCATAAATGGCTTTTAAAAATCAATGCTTCACCCATCCCATCCATTTAGCTGAATTAATGAAATAATTATCCTGTTTAAAATTTCAGTGATCTACAATATGGAGCCACGTGAGTGTAAAGTGGTTTGCTTGGGTGACAATACACTATAAAACTTTAAGAGTGATTTACAGTTGAAACCAGACGTTTACAAAAGTTCAGGTAAGAATAAAAAGTTCTTTTTGCATGTAAAAATCTGGTTCAAACACCATTGTACATTCAATATCCATTATCCTATTTCTTGAACATTTAGGGAAAAGTACCATTTTGAGGAGAAAACTTCAATGTATCAATGTATTTTTTTTGGACATATGGCCAAGTAGCTCAAAATATAGAGCTGTTTTGTGGTGTATTTTCTGTTAGAAATGTTTGATTTAATGAACTCCAAGTATTCTCGGCATCATTTGCAAAGTGTGTAATTATAGACTCAAACTTTGCAGTGATTAAAGTGACAAGGTGTTATATTATTCCACTCCCCCGGCCCCTGGAGACAATGGCCTCACAAGTGTGTCCCGGTAACAGTCGTTGCCATCTGAGGTTGCCACCCACACCCAGCGGGGTTCGATTTGTCATGAAAAATGAATGTTAAACAATAGGAAGTGACGCTTCGTCTTTTCTAATTAAGAGCGCTTGCTTGGTCAAGTTCTGCCGTTCTACCAATAAACGTTCATACTCCATTTATTTACCATTTATATTTTCATTTGTCCTCTGAAACACAAAAGTCTGAAACCGTAGGAGAGACATTTTGCAGCCATGCTCCCTACACTGGCGTTTTATTTTGACATTTTACACCGGAATTCTAGTTGACACACTCGGAAAAATATTGAAAAAACAAGGCGCCAGAGTTGCGATAGCAAATATTTCCCTGGTCTGATTAGGTAGGTGAAGTAACATATTACTAATTTAAACAAATTTGGTTCACGGCGTGATGCTTAAATATTCTATCATTTAATTGTATGTGATTAATTGGTTATATTTGCCATTTTGTTTTCAGTAAAGACTTCACGGTTTTCTTGTAAGGAAACAGGGTTGATGAACCTAAGCTATATTGTTGAAATAGCATGTATATTGTAGCACACGCAGTAAAACATTCTGTGATAATTGATCGCTTTTGCCATTAAGTGCGTTCATTGCACTCGATGCTATTTATGAAGTAATAGTTTGAACGTGGTTTGTAGCTTATTTTAGCTCATTCTCGGTACTTAGGGCTGCATTGTGGTTGCCTGACAACGTAAATTAAAGATGCAGTACCTCTATTTACCCCACTCAGAATTATTGAACTGTACGTTCTTATTTGAAAGTAGCCGAAATTTGTGGAAGATCTGACATAAGTCTCAAACAAGCGGGATTTTCAAATTAGTAAACCAGTTTGCACAACCTTAATTGCCAGATGCCCATAAACCTAAAAACGGCTTAAAATTGGCCAAAGTAATTATTTATTATTCAGTAAGTTTTAATTGAAATATTGGATTGCTTAGCCTCACGAGGGCTGCGGGGGTGCTGGAACCTATCCCAACTAACTATGTGGAGTAAGTGGCGTTCATCAGGAACTGGCTGCCAGTGAATTGCAGCAAGTTTACATGATTTGTTTAATAGATTGTTCTTTGTTCAAGTCTGAGTGACCTGTGGTTGATGTTGTCCTAATTCGTCAAAATCCACACATGACAATGTATGAATTTTTCTTTTTCTATTTTAGGTGGTATGTAAATACCTTTTACGAAGTGGATATGGAGGATGAGCTGGAACTATTCATCAGGGAGCGCAAGGAAAGAGTGGCTCAAGATAGAGCAAGTTTTGATATAGAGCCTCCCTACATGGAAGTCTTGGTGAGGATCTCCATGGCAAATCTAGCAAAACTGGGTTACATTTTAAAACTAAAACAACAAGGCAATAAGATCACATTCATTCATTTTCCATATACCATGCAAAGGGGGGTGCGGGGGATGCTGGAGCCTATTCCACCCCAGCTGTGGGCAGTAGTCAGGGGATACCCTGAATTGGTTTCCATGCAATCGTAGGGCACATGGAGACTAACAACCATTTACGCGCACACGCACATTGCATGCATGTTTTTGGGATGTGGGAGGAAACCGGACAACCTGGAGAAAACCCACGCAGGCACGGGGAAAGCAAACTCCACACAGGAAGGTCGAAACCCACTGGGGATTGAACCCTCGATCTCAGAACTGTGAGGCGGACGGGCAAACCACCAACTCCACCCTAAGATCACATTGTGTTTGGAATACACAGTATAATGTCATCAGAAAAACACTCAAGTATTTATTTATTTATTTAAGAGAAACAAGCTAAACTGTATGACTGTATTCAGTGTATTATTTTATTTTTTTATAGCTGCAAGCTAATTCTGTATAAGACCCTGTAATTTTTATACCTTCAGAGAACCATGTGACATAACGTGCATGAGCGGATGTGTTTTAATTTCCAGGCAAAACCTCATGGTGAATATGGTTCACTATTCAAGGAGAATATTCCTCCCAAATTATCTGCACAGGAGAAAGGTACATGTTAATACAGATTGTAAATGTCAAGCTTTCTGTGATTTGTCGGTTGCTTCAAATGGCAAAATTGTGTTTCTTTTTTTTTTTAAATCTATCATTTTTCATTTTCAATTCAAAATAATTTTGAATTGAATTATAACTTTCCATACCGCTTATCAATTTTAAAAAAATCTTTCAGATGAGAGCAGTAATATTGGCTTGCCTCTTGGTTTGGAGTACGAAAAGAAGAAAAAACAGCTTCAGCTTGAACTTCGTATGGACTATAGAAGCTACATTGCACAGGTGACAATTCCTGTGTGCCATGTTGAACTCCTTGTGGAATGAATGTTAAAATTTGAATTCGATTCATTTCAAAACAAGAAATATTTAACTATGAATCCTTACAAAAATTAACGATGCATCACACCAATGTCTCTAGCAAAATGGTGCCAGACAGCGCCCCCCATCGCGAAGGGATGTGGCCACACTGACAGAAGCCAGTAAAGAGCCTCACAGAGCTGAAAGTACCAGAAACCACATCAGTCGAGACCTGCTGTTTGATCAGGAGTCGGATGAGGAGAAGTACACAAACAACAAGCTAACAGAAGTCAAAAGTACTAGGCAAAGAGGGTTGGTGTCCAGTTATGAAAAGCAAAACAAAAATGATGGCAGGTCGTAGTTTAAAAAATAGCTTTTCAACCATTTCTTTTTATACAGGTCCTTTGTGTATCTTTTAATAGATTTGTTGTATTTTCTTTTGTTTTTTTGAAGGGAGGAAGGGGAGATTCCATCAGGTTTTGTCATACAGGATAAGCGAACAACTGCACTGTACAAACCGGATGAAACTGAATTTTCGACTGGTCTTTTAATAGGTGAAAATAACACGCAGAACATATTTGCCTAGCCCTATGCTACTGAAGTGACTTCTAGCCTTTGTAGACCCTACTAAATAATTTTACTTTAACAAATCCTATCCTGTTTCAGGAGTAATTGATACTAAAGAAGTCTTACAGAAGAGGAAGGAACGCTACAGAGACGAGCTGCAGGAACAGATAGCCGAGAATTACAGCAATAAAAAGAGGCAGGTCTTTCCTGACCATGGTTTTGACTTATTTTATGAAATTCTAGTGTACACAAAAAGTAACTCACATGTTAAAAAGGAATTGTGGCTTGTTGAAAGGCAAATAAGGAACATAAAACAAATTATGTAACAATATTTTGTATTTGTTCTGAGAAAATTCTAAGCTATCTATTCTTAGATGAAAGCTTTGCAATTTGATGTAATCATTTTTTATGTTGTGCTTGCTATAGGGAGAAAGAGTTGGAGCTGAAAGTTGCAGCAACAGGGGCAAACGATCCAGAAAAACAGGTCAGCATATGTTTGACCTCATTTTATTGAACTAATGTCTGAAAATGCAGTCACTTTTATCATTAGAATATAACTAGCTGTTTCTCAGCGAAATGAACGATCAAGACATCCTCAAATCAGTTGAGATATTTAATTGCTTTTTCTACAGTAATTTAGCCATTTTATTTTACTTACGTTTAGTAACTGTTGAATTCTGCATACTCAAATTATGCCAAATGGCTAGATTTATTTTCAATATAAATGGATCTAAGGTCATCATCTTGTCACATAGCTTTTACAGGACAAACACTTATAGGCTGTTATCAACATGTCACAAAGCTTTATTCAAGAAGTTCTTTCAAAATGATTCACTTTGAAGTAGAACAAAGATAATGTCCCCAAAAGAAGAGACACGGCTTGTCTTAAATTTTAGATAAGCACCCTTGGCCACTAAATCGAGGTAACTTACCTTTGTGCTGTATTTAGGAAATGATGTTGTATTAATGCAGGGGTGGCCAACTCCAGTCCTCGAGAGCCGCTATCCGGTCTGTTTTCTGTATCTCCCTCCTCTACCACACCTGAATCAAATGATCAACTTATCACCAAGCTCTCCAAAAGCTTGTTACTGGCCCCAATTATTTGATTCAGGTGTGTTGGTGGAGGGAGATCTGGAAAACAGCCCGGATTACGGCTCTCAAGGACCGGAGTTGGCCACCCCTGTATTAATGTGTCGTTTTTTTTTAACCAACCTGACACCGCTACTAAATTGAAACCCCATATGGAAAAGGTCCCCTAAAACTAACAACTACAAAAACGCATGTACTTTATTGTCAGACTAATCATTTCATGCTTGTTGTTTTGGATACCTATGAAATCCATTCGACGTCAGTCAATTTTAAGCATATCCCTTCAGCTAATTGGGTAGCTCTCATTCATATTCGATTCCTTTGTGTCCACACATCAGCCAAACCGAATCAGGCAATTTGGCTTGAGCAGGAGAAAAGAGTCCTGCCTCTTGGGGCATTCAATACTGGGACAGAGTGAATCATCATCATCATCAACCGGCTTGCCTAATCTTAGGGGAACTGGTGCTAGTGGTAGGAGAACGCCTCCACCAGATAAACTCCATGAAGCATTTCAGTCTCCAGTGTGTAGATGTGGTACCGTGGACCCAAATAGAGGTGCGCTGTCTCCTGTTGCAGTGCCCTTCCACAGACCTGTGGAAACTTCCAGGTAACTAGTGTTTAATAATTTTGTATTTAAAAATAAACAGAAATACACCTATCAGCTTTTTATTGACAAGCCACAATTTCATTTTAGTTTGACTAGTAAATTCAAATCCTTGGAACATCACGCAGAACGCAGATTTAAAAAAAAAAATTATAACAATACATTTTTTTTTTACAAATGGCCGTCTGAGTAGCCCAATTATTATCAGCAGATTGAATGTCATGAAAATAAATCAGTAGTTCAAGGAACCCCGAATACGGGATGAATAAAGTTATCCAATTCAGCTCCTTTTAATTCTCCAGAACTCCTTTGATTCCTCCTCACCACCTTCACTCAGCCTACAAGGGTCCCTTTCGAGAACCCCGTTACTGCAATGAGAACAGAAACCTGCTAGACCCAAACCTTGCCTACTGTGAGTACTAAGTTCTTCTGCAAAGTATTTGATCTCAGTTCAAGTCAACTTGAAATATTTCCTGTCTAGATGGTCATATGCCATACCCTGCTGCGGGACTTCCCTTGTCTTACTTCAACATGCCACTTGAAGGAGCTATGCCGTGTCAGTTCAATGATGCCAGCCCCCAAAGCGGAAGCAGTTTTCCTGAATCCTCACCACAGTAAATATCTCCACCTCTTTTTCTGACAATGAAGTATCAGTATCATATGAACTGTCTTTGAGGATACCATGAGCTCTTTTATTTAGCCCCTTTTTTATTTTTATTTTAAAACTTGCCAATTTCTCAGAAAATATTTATTGGAGAAAAAAAACAGGATTAACTCATGTGGCCAGGATAGAACTGAGGGGGATAAATAGCCGTAGTTAGAATCAACTAAAGTGCATTGGTTAAGATTGAGCTACAATTCACAAGACTCTAGATCAATATGTTTATATATAGAGCAAAAAAGTGACAATTTTCAGTGTTTTTTCCCCTTACAGACCCAATACTGATACTGTTACAATAGTCCCCCATATTGGGGATTTTGCTCCAGAGAAGCCTCAATTAACCAGTAAAAGGACGTTGACATATGCGGATGAACTAAGAAAACAGGTAAATTGTGCAGCATTTATAGAAAGTATATTGCTACTGTTCTTCTCCATTCCTAAAGTTGTAGGCTGAAATATGTTGGCCGGCAAACTTAATTGTACTTTCTGCTATAATATGATAGTATTTTTTTTTCACCATTTCACTACACATAACAGGTAAGATGAATAGTTGTATAATTATTTTAACCCAAGTTTAGAAAAATAGAATTGTCTAGGTAGGTTGGCACATCCCTATGATTGGGAATCAGTGACGTTTCTGCTACTTAAAAGTAATAGAAGTAGCATTCTCGTGATGAGTGAGTAAGGTGCAGTTTTTTTATTTTTATTTTTTTTTATTATAATAAGACATTTTTTAACAAATGGCCGTCTGAGTAGCCCAATTATTATCATCAGATTGAATGTCATGAAAATAAATCAGTAGTTTAAGGAACCTTGTTGATGAAACGTCTGGTGAACTGTCAAATTATTCAGATTAAATACTTTGGGATGATTTGTACCATAGTCACCACCTTGGAATAATTGTAGAAGTTTCAAGCCTTTGGAATAAATTTAACCACCATCTTAGTTTGTGATTATTTTGGCAGAACGATGCCAGGCAAGAGAGCTGCAAGATATTGAACAAGGTAAAATAGATTTAAAAGTAGTCCTACTTAATCCTTGGATCCCCAGTTCAAAACCATGTATTTATTAGATCTTTGTTATAATATAAGATGTGAAGTGCGCCCTTGCCACACCAATCCTGCTCCTTGCCCTTCACTTCTCCTTTGTCTCTTCCATAGTCGTCATTGATTTGTGTTTTAGGACTGTTCTACCCGGAGAGCATGTTTTACATTAATGCACAGTCCACGTTCTTAAGATACAGTCAACTTGAAGTTCCTCTATGATGTCAGTATCGTGAGCTATAACTGTTAAATCGTTAGGTTTGTCCGTATGTTTTTTCGGTTTTTCAAACGTTTTAATGGAGGAGTGTGGTGTCCAGTGAAATAGGGCAAAAAAAACAAAAGTAAAAAAATATATACTATACCTGTATATTGTAGCGTCTGCAAGGACAACAGCAACTTTATTAGGGTTTTCTATGATTTATTGGCAACCAAAACGAGATCTAAGAAAAAAATAATGCCATGATTTGTTCAATTTTATGCCAAACAATCACTCCAGACTATCAATTGTCAAAGTAGTAGATGCAAATGAATCCTTGCACCTTAATTCAAAATTACATCAACCCATTTCATATTCATTCATTCATTCATTCATTGTGATTTGTGCTAATCGATTTGGTCAAAGTATCTTGTGACTAAGAAGGACTGCAGGATCTTCTTGTGACTTCTGAACCACTATTTTTAAAGATTCAAGAGCAACAACAGCGGAAGCGTGCGGAGAGGGAAGCGCAAGAGCGTTACGACGCCAAGATCGAGACAGACATGAAGCGACTTCAGCCTTGGGGTCGAGGTGGAGGTGGAGCGCCTCTAAAAGACAGTACAGGAAATCTCATTGGTGGGTAGGACCACCCTTCCTCCCAACTTTTCCTAATGCCCAAGTTTAAAACCTGCACAACACAGTTTTGTGTATACAGAATATGAAAGTCAACTTTTGTTTCCTCGTGACTAGCTGACCTCAAACAGATGCACAAGTTGAATGAAGTGGCCCTTAGTAACCCAGAGCAGCAACAGCGAGCCCTGGCTACGAATGCTGTCTCTCAAGCTGATCCCAGCGAAAGCAGTATTACTGGTACTGTAACAAAGTTATTTTTAATAATACTTAATAGGTGGTCTTATTGCCTGTCAACCCATCTATACACGTTGTCATTATGCCCTTTAAATGAGTCCATGAATTGTTTTTGTTTGTTTGACTGGTTTAGAGAACTGACCCTGAAATTGTCCTTTTTAGATAAGGTGTGAAAGAGCTAATATTAAATGACTTGTTCTTTTCCTCGGAAATCCAATCCTTTTAAATTACAAGAAGCAGCAAGCGGTTAAAATGAATTATTTCTTCCTCAAGATAATTTCATTTTACAGGCCACCGTGGACAGCTTAAAGAAGAGGCCTGCATTGAACCAAAGCAGCAACAGAGACCACCATCTGTGAATTTAACCTGCCCAGTTGAGCCCCCAGATCCCAACAATAGGATCTCTGGTACTGATCAGGCTTGAACACACATCTCCAAAAAATAGAACATTTTTAAAATGAAAATATGTATTTTTGCTCTATTTTGGTTGAAGTTATGTTTTGGAAATGGGTTTAAATTTAAGTGACAGTCATTGCAAACAGGAGTTAATGAAAATTCAACTTCAAATTTTCCTTTTATGATTACGTACTTGAATAAATAAGTTTCAATCAATCAAAAGTTAATAAAACAGAATTTGTGCAAACAGAAAAACTGGTTCTGGCACTCAATAGCACTAAAGTTATTTATTTTATTTTAAATTTAGGATATTTAACTCATTGCCTTCCATTGAACTTAAACTGGCAGGTCAGGCTATGTATAGAGCATTTTAAGGTAACTCTAATCTGCTTTGTATGATTAAAAGTACAATAGTTCAAGCATTTTTTTAAAGAAAGCAAATCCATGAAAATAAATAATTTTGTTTTTGGGGATTGTTTGTTTTTCTAGGCTTCACTCATGTTCAAATGCCACAGGCCGCACCGCAGCAACTCACAATGAATGCGTACAGAGCTGGTCTGGATCAGCAGGTATCGATGTTTGAAATGTTGTTTTCAAAAGGTTCAATGTGACTGTGCCGTATAAATTCTTCCTTGGTAAATTAGTTTTATCCAATTCGCACTTTAATGTTTCTGTCACGTTGAAAATTCACTCAACACTGGCCTTATTGAACCCCTGGTTGGCTAACTTCCGTTATGACTTTCAGATTAAAGAGAAAAGGCAAAAACAAGCTGAGGAGAGAGAACGGGCGAGACTGGAGGAGGAAAAGGATGCGAGGTCATTGGACGAGTATTATGCTACCGTGAAGAGGCGTTCTGAAGAGCAACAAGAGAAGAAGAAACAGAATGAAATGGAGGTGAAAGGCTTTTTGTTCAAATGCACATTGCTAAATCAAATTGAATCTGCAGTATTTTATGGACTAATCAAATTTATATCACAGAAAAGGGCCAAGAAACAAGAACTCCTGAACCTTGCAGAACAGAGCAGGATGGAGGAAGAGAGAAAAAAGATAGAAGAGAGAGAGAAAGCACAGAAGAAGCAACATGAGCAAGAACAGCATGTCCTGGTAGAAATGGCATGTTCACTCTTGGTCGAATGTAGCCTTTAGTTGATTGGAGTGATGCAGTTGCAGTGCAATATAAACCATCTTTTTAAAAGTTTCTATCAGTCTTTTGATTATAAAGTTATCCAATCCAATCCAATTATTTTTGCTTCCCTTGTGAGTTTAGGCCCACCGCGAACCACATCCAGAAGACGGAGAGAAAGCACAGCAGAACCAATGTGGACGAGAACAGCGGGTGCTGGTAGAAACAGTATGTTCACTCTTGTCTTGGCTTGGCCAATTGCAGCCTTGGGTTGATAGGAAGTACAATATAAACCATCTTTTTTATAGATTGCAATAAATATCTGAAAAGATTGTCTCATAATCTTTTACATTTTTTTCTTCCCCGGTGAGTTTAGTTCCACCGGGAAGCAACTCCAGAAGAGAGAAAAAAACCACAGAAGAAGCAACATGACCAAGAACAGAAGGCCTTGGTAGAAACGGTACATTCACGTTGTCTTGGTTTGCCCAATTGTAGCCTTTAGTTGATTGACAGAACAATTTCAACCAGTTTTTAAGGATTGTAATAAAAATCAGAAATGATCATTTAAGTCATTTGATTTTTTTCCTCCTTTGTGTTTAGATCCACAGGAAACCACCTTTAGAAGATAAAAATAATGCACAGAAGAAACAACGTGAGCAAGAACAGAATACGCTTTTAGAAGCGGTATGTTTACGCTTGTCTTGGTATGGTTAAGTGACCGTTTGCAAAAGCTTCCATTTTATATTATAATTTATATTGTGATAGAATCTTTTCTGATTTTTATTGCAGTCTTTTAAAAAAAAATCTTCCCCTGTGAGTTTAGCTCCACTGGAATCCTCCTCCAGAACAGAAAAAAATCGCACAGAAGAAGCAACATGAGCAAGAACAGCAGGCCCTGATAAAAACAGTATGTTCACTCGTCTTGGTTTGGCCAATCGTAGCCTTTAGTTGATTAGCAGGACAATTTAAAAATCAGAAACAATTCTATCGGTCTTTTTTTTTTCCTCACGTGAGTTTAGGTCTACTGGGAACCACCTTCTCCAGATCTACAGAGGAGCCAAAACACCCCCAGACCCCCGATTGCAGAGAGCAGCCGATCTACTGCTCCACTGTCTGTGAGTCTCAGACATTCATTCATTCATTTTCCGACCCGCTTATCCTCACAAGAGTTGCACGGGTGCTCGCGCCTATCCCAGCTAACTTTGGGCACACTTTGGTGGCTAGTGTCTCAGACATTTCCATACAAAATGATATAAATTGTCTATAATTCTTGACTGCCTGACAAAGCAAGAATAATTGTCCTATCTTGTTATACTTTATTAAAACAGAAGTGCCTCTTTCTCCATTTTTTTTTTCTGTCTTTGTGGTTGGAAACATTTCCCTTGCCCTTTTTCTATTTATGTTTTTAGGAGCGATCATTGTCTGGCCACCAGTCTCCCCCTGTTCCTGCATGTAGAAATCAACTAAGAGCTTCAGGTGTGTAGGCATGAAAAGAAGATGCTTTGTATCCATTGGGGCCATCGTTTAAAACTCCTTGGGGGTACAATTAGGAATGGTTTTAATCAGAAGACATTTTGTTCTTCTAAATGGAAAGTCCAGTAGCCTGCTGGTATTCACATGGATGTTCACTCTTGCAATGATTCTTTTTTAATTTGGCTTTACAAGTATTTCAGTCAAGTCCCAAGTATTTCCCGATAAGAACGCCCCTGCATTTCTCTAGGAAATAAGTCGTATTCCTCCAGGAACAAGACAGACTTTTACCTTCTGGAATGTGGAAATCTGTCCATTTCAAACAACCAAGAATTGATTTTTTTTGTTTGCCTTTTGTGTCTTTACAGTACCACTATGTAAACGTGAAGTCATCCTAAAAGCACAATAGATTTAAAGAGCAGTTTTAAACAATAGTTATGTCTCAATAATTATTCTAGTTTTCACATATATATATATTTTTTTATTTTTATTTTTTAAAGAAGTCCTTTTCATGTCTGTTTTCAGCGAATAAAATTGACTTATACAGTGGACTGTCTGTACTGCGTCGGCAGCTTCGTGCTGAACAAAGGCGACTTGAGACTCATCTGCAGCAGGGAGATTGTGATGATACGGACTACCTAATGAGTGGAAGGTCAGATTTCATGTTTTGCAACGTACATCTAACAGTTCCTGCCTTCGTCAAAACATTTCAAGAAATTGTGTCATCAGCACCATCGCACTAGTTCTGCAAATCAAATCATGAGGCAATCACCACTGTGTAGGAATGCTTCATTTCAGAATTCAATTCCAATCTTTTTTTTTACTGTTATATCTTTTTTAAAACTGAGTTATAGCATATTATGTTTTTGAGCTATTTTGTATTTATTTGTAACCCGGTTCACTGAGAAAGTTTTTGGAACACGTTTCATTTTGTTGGCCAAAAAAGTATATACGTAATACTGTTTCATAAATGTATTTGTTACATTTAGCCAAAAATGTAGGCGTTAGATTGGTATGAAAATATATCACTCCAAAAAATCGAATCATGTCAAATCAAATTTGAAGTTAAAAAACAAAAACAATATTGAGAAAGCCTTCATTTTCCGTTATCTTTTTTAGTAGTAAGTATAATTTGAACTTTTTTGATAAAGATTGCAACATTGTAGTAAGACAGTACAAGAGAACACTGCTTGGAAACTGCTAAGTAATGCAGTTAACATTGACCCCATTGGTTTGAATGAATAATGGATAATAGTGAAATAATATAAAGCTTTGCTAAATGGCTTTTTTGCCTGTCTATGATAGTTAAATAGATATAATGGACGATATTAATTTAAAAATGATCATGTAAAATACAAAAAAAAATGCCTGACATCTTGATCTCCACAGAAAATCCAAACAACAAGTGGATGTTTTTGAGATGGCAAGGCTGAATCGCCAGGCTCCGGTTCGAAATCTTCGCTCCAGAAACATGGAACCAAGTAACCTGTTGCGAATTCACGACTCACTTCAGCTCAATTATCTCGGTTAATATACTTAAAACTGTAAATTGAATTTTTTTCTAGAATGGATAGAAGCTAGAAGTTATTCCCGATTGCTTTGTATTTGCATGTCAGATGATGTATCCAGACTGGGCTCCAATGAGGTGGAGTGGCTGGAGAGAGTGGGTATAGCGAACAGGAGGGAGCAAGTCTACAATGATCCACGTCAGACGCTCAGTAGCCAGAGGTCCACTCGCACGAATGGTTAGAGAATAGCGCTTCATTTGATTTCAGTTAGCATAGCCATGGTGACCCTGACACTTATAAAATGTATCTTTTTAATCCAAACATTACATTTCTTCTTGATAAATGGAAAAATAACTACAGGAAAAAAGCCTGAAAAATTTGTCTGAGTTGCACATATTTCACGTCTATCCATAGGCCAGTATAATTAAAGATAATGTAAGCAAAAATGAAATTGTTGATCGAATGCCTTTTGTTTTAATGTGTCATCGGGTGTGTTTTATCTACCCTAATTACTGTTGTTATTATTTTCAGATTACTTTGACACGTCTCCTCCCTGTCAAAGGGATCTGGTGAGCATAAAAGCAAATCACTGTCCTCTATTTCTCTTTTGAATGTACCAGAAACTGTTGATGTGGACATAAATTGCACTGTCATTTTTTTAGGGGAATGTCCTGGGGCGACAAGCAAGTGGATCCCTCTTGGAGTCAGATAGCGCATTTCTAGGTCAGGTGTGGTTAAACTGATCAACAACCAAAACAAATGTTTGGTCATAAATTTGACACATTTTTATTTAGGAAATGTATTTAACCAATGGTGTGTATTTAAGACATGGACGGGCTTGTGTGCTGTGGTTAAGATAACTGAACTAACATCTGGTTTTGGGTGTTTTTAGGCCCTTTAGGAGATGATTTTCCTGTGCCAAGCTCCCCAGAGGCTGAGGAGACAGCCCAACTCTCAGCCCGGGAAAGGAGAAGGCTAACCAAACAGTCCCAGCATTCTCCGGTACTCAGTTTTTACACACTCGGATGCTCGATCTGCATACTTGATCATCTTGCGATATAATCAGAATATCCCGATGCTAACCTCTTGACTTCTGATCCAATCTGATTTTATCTCAAGCTATGTTTTGCCATATTTTAGACCAGTAAAAATAATGCAAAATATACCTTAACCAGTTATAATGATAAATCAGTTTATTTGTATTAAAGACAAGAAAGTCTTTGTTTACAATTTTACGCATTAGTCTGTTACTGTCATTAGTTTCTAAATAGATGTAGCCATGTTTGCCTCTTGGTTGATTTACTGCAGCCAAAAAAGCACTACATGATCGGATCCAATACCCCAAAAATAGTCGTATCAGGTGCCGATGCTTGAATATCGGATCTGGACATCACAACTGTATAATGCTACATTGAGGATCCTTAACTCTGACAATTTTTTTCTTTACATCTGATGCTTAGGAACGAGAAAATGCAATCCTCTCAGGTATCAGAAGGCAGGGAGAAGCAGAGTCATGCTGTGAAGAGAAAAGCGAGGAAAATATGTTACCGTGTCGTCGTGGCAACACAGCAGGTACAGCTCTGTTGAAATGGTTAAAACCTGTTTTTTTTTCATCATAATCAATGATTCCTCCAACTCTGGTCTCCAGGAACAGTGGATTTGTCTGACGATGATGACTTATTACCTCCTCAAATTTCTCACCTCACTCACAATCGTCAAAGTTCAATGGAATCCTTCTCAACAGATCATTGGCTGCGACCGAGCACTTCAGAAACTGTCAAATGTTTAGAGAATTTAGTGAAAAGGGACCGGTTGACAACATAGGAACCTGTGTACTCTTTTGCTGGTTTATCATATAAGTTATTTGTCATGTTTTATATGTGAAAGGAGAATACTAGTATTGTATATACAAATACTAGTATTTGTATTTAATCATTAAACGCTGTTTTAAGATGGATTTTGAAAAAATTCTGGAGCTGCAGAAATTCAGCGGGGCGTCGTCCAACCCAGTCCGCTCACGGCGCACTATTCTCGGATAGGCTCGGGGGGGGCACTCCCGCCGATTTTTAAAGTGCTCAAACTCGGGAAATAAATGGAGCTCGATAATGAAACTCAGCATGTGTCATTAAAATCCGCCCACGAAGCACTGTTCCTGGGGAGAAACCCCTCCGATCACCGTAGGGATATGATTTACCTACTCGGCGGGCCGGATTAAAAATCCTAACGGGCCGTATGTGGCCCGCGAGCCGAGGTTGCAAAACTTGTACACACACGATCCGGGGGCGGGGTGAGCGCGCGAATCCCGTTTCAGCGAAACCTCCGTTCAGCCGAACCGCCATTCGGCCGTTCGGCCGAATGACCGTTCGGTGGAACGTCCATTCGTCGACCTGTCCGTCTGTCAAACGTCCGTCGGCGAAACGTCTTTAGGCGAATCATCCGGCCACGATGAAAGAGTTATTGTCAATGTTAGGCTAATTCATGGGTCATCAAACTTAGAGGACATTTTGTGATTTTATTTATTTTACAATGCAATGATAAAAAATATGAATATTAAATTATTTTTATTGATATTATGAGTTGGTTGTCATTGCAATATTTTCATTTTTTTCTTATTACAACATTTCTTGTGGCACGGTGACCTTGTGGTTAGCATATCTGCTTTACAGTTTTGAGATTGATGGTTCAATCCTCAATGGGTTCTGACCTTCCTTTGTGATGTTTGTCTCAGTGCCTGCATGGGTTTTCTCTGGGTACTCTTCATGAATACTGTGTGACCAAATCTGAACCGAAAAGGGAAAGTCTTTTTTTTAATTAGGCTAATAAAAAAACTGGATTCGTATAACTAAAGAAGAAGAAGAAGGTGAAGGTGCATTTTCAAATTTAGGGGATTTCAGGCACTTTTTATTAAAATCGCACCAACTGGGGACAGCATGGGAGTGAAAGGTTGGTGTTGAATTCTCCTAGTCAAAATGGATTAAATGTCTAGAGCTGTCATTGTCATCGAAAGTACATTCACAGTCAGTTTTCCCAGTGAGTAAATGAAAATGATTATCACGACATCTACTCTACATTAATTTTATTCGCTTCTCCAGCCTTGTTAGCAAATATAAAGCTATTTTTGTTTTTAAACCATTATGTAAATGAGTAATATGCGACCTAATGTACTGAAAAAAATCTGCATATCGTATTTTTACACTATGCATTTTTTTTCAGTACAATAAGTAGTAGTACTAGTATTTGTATACAAGGGATGACTAGGGTCAGATAATCTTGCGCATGCGCATAAAGTAGTGGGCGCGGCATTACTTGGGTTTATTGTCGAGAGCAATAAAATGAATTCTCATTGGCGAAGAGAAATGGAATCAGATGACGTCGTAGTTCCGGGGTCCTGAGTCCCGGGAAGAGGTAACTGTCGGTCATTCTGACTGGAGACCCGAGTCACGACGAGCCGGCTTCAAACTACCCGAGGTAAGAATGCTGCCAGCCTGTCAATTACGCTGGCTATCACTCGTTTGGCACCCGCTCTAATCTTATTAGCGACTTTATCCGTTTGTAGATTAAAACCATCCCCTAATGTGAGAGGGAAGTGTACAATTGGTTTAGGACGAATTGTTCCAATCTCCGTTGTCTGGCGGGCATCGGCGGTTGCTCGAACCCAAGCTGGCACACTTGCCCCGGCTTTTGTCTTCTCCGCCTTGTCGATAAATAGCCAAAGGGTCCCGTTTGTTCTCATTTTACCACGGTGGGTCTTTTATCTGTGGCGCAAACGAACGAGAAATGTAGTAAGAATCGGGTAGTGATGCCATTCAAAGACAGCCTCCCATCATATGGCGTAAAAGCACAATTCGTCATTCATTCCACAGATATGAGTAAGTCTTCATTTGAACATGAACGTGCCCTTTTATCGTCTTTTATATCTTTATTTTTGTCTTTTATCTTCCAGTATTAACACAATGCCTTCCGTCGGGATAATTTGCGTATTATTTCCAGCAGCGCCATTCCCACGCGAACGTAATTTAAACACAGAGCACGTCGTTTTAGACTATATTTTGGGGTTCATTTAGCAAGGTCATGAATAAGTTGGTCACCAGAGAGGTCATGAGGATGAGAGCTTGACCTTCACAGTTTGAGGTGAGAAAGATTTCCAGGGGATTGGTTGGAGGAGCCATGTGGGGATTAACTCGTTGCTTGTCATTGCTCACGGTTTTATTCAAGCTGGCTGGTTCCGTGCCATTGGACGTCCATTGCCGTCAATGGCAGCTAATGAATCAGATAGGGTCTCTTTAAATTGATTTTTCATAGTGATGAGTCCTGAGGCTACTGATCTCTTTTGAAGATCTCACAGTCGTTCAGACTTTGACATCACTTGACAATTTTTTATGAATGCACAATGAGGCTGAAACGTACCAACATCCGAGTTAGATTTATTAGAGGGATACGGTCGGATTTTCTGTTTCAAAATATCAATTCCACAATTTGTATGTTGCATTGTCTTCATTTTATTGCCATCAATAGCCCTGTTATGTTGTTTTTATAAGATATAGTTATCTGGAAAAACTTAAGTTAACCGGTTCCTGTTTAGCCTGTTGTTCTCCATTTTAGATTAACCTTTATTCATCCCGTCAAATACATAAAAAAATTCCTCTCCCCAATATACAACATTTACTCTAGTGTGACTAACCCCCCCCCCCTCTTCATTGTGTATTCATTGGCTGGTGCGAGTTACAGTCCGAAAAATACTGGCCTCTGCCCATAGTTGTTGCCACTTGCACTTAAAATGCGGGTTGGCACTTAAAGTCGAAACTGTTTTTTGACGCCTCGCCTCAGGCTCTTTGCTTTGATGCTGGCTGGAACGAGGTCTTGCCTGGCTTGATGTACATCCTGTACATTATGGGATCAGCATTTCCAGGAACTTTTCCTTAGTTCCACGTACAGAAAGTACCTTGTTCTATTGTTACAGTCAAAAGGAACTAAACTGCATTAATGAAGCATAGAAGTACAAATTGCAACTATCTTAGCAAATCACCTGTCAGGTGAACTGGTTGTAATTCTGATATGAATTATATTTGTATTCTGCAGGGCTAGTCTGGTATTTTTTTTTCTTTGGAAATAAAAATTAATTCAAAGCAGTTCTGTTGATTTTTCACAAGTGTTCCGACTTGCTCTGGCAAGTAGTCATCAAATCAGAAAATGTTGTTGGGATTGCAGATATCACCCTACAGGAATTGGTTCCTCATCCATCCTAAAAGCAAGAACTCCGTTTGGTCCTGAAAACTTGCCAGGTATTTGATTTTTAAACGCGCACCTGTTGTGGGAACACGGCGAATTTTCGCAGAGGTTGTGGGTGTAGCACAAAAGAGGCTTTTTGACTTGTTGCCTGGCTGGAGAATTGAAATCTGCCTGTTGTCATTGCCACTTTTTGTGACTGGCTTTTGTTTCATTTCAGTTCAAGGCACTTACAGTGGACAACAGGCATTTTGTGGGCTTCAAAGGCACCAAGTTCTTCCCTCCCCATTTTAAGAGCAGTGCCCCATCTGAGCAGGACTCATCGCTGCCACTCTTCCCCTCCCCCCCACATATTCCTCCTGGAACGGTATGGGTTTTCAGTCAGATATTCTCCAATCTGTCCTCCTCTTTCCAGTCCACCTTGTGGTGTGGCTCTACTCTGTCCTCTCCTTCCTACCATGGTACTACATCACTGGTGCTGGTCAGAAGAACACTATGTCCAAGCGGGTCAAAGCCCGCTCCACGGCCGGCCGTCCCGAGGGACCTTATCGCTCTGTGGACCACTTTGAGTCTCTGGCGAAAGAAGACCTGCCTGGCAAAGACACTCTAGATAAGTTGTTTACATTTGCCGTGGAACGCTTCGGAGAGTCGCCTTGTCTTGGCACCAGAGAGGTGCTGAGTGAGGAAAACGAGAAACAGCCCAATGGAAAGATTTTTAAAAAAGTAAGAACATTGCATTCCGTTCAGGGAAGCTAGTTAACCTGAATTGTTTTCTCTTTTTAAGACTAACGGTTGTTTACCCCCCCCCCCCCCCCCCCCCCCCCCCCTCGGCTCCTCCTAGCTAATCCTTGGTGATTATAAATGGCTATCCTACAATCAAGTGAACTCTGTGGTCAATCAGTTTGGAAGAGGTTTGACAACTCTTGGCCAGAAACCTAAAAACACCATTGCAATCTTCTGCGAGACCAGAGCAGAGTGGATGATCACTGCCCAAACGTGCTTTCAGCATAATTTCCCATGTGCGTATACTTATTAGTCACAACATATGTTATGATTCACTTATTTATTTTTCTTTTCCGACAGTGGTGACGTTCTATGCAACATTGGGAGAGGAGGCAATTGCATTTGGACTGAATGAAACTGGAGTTTCACATCTTGTTACCAGTGCTGAGCTTCTACAGACCAAATTAAAAGTTAGTTTTTTCTACTGAAAGACTTGATTATAATCGTCTTTCCAATTTGCTGTTCTCAACTATGATTATATTTAACTCGTTGTCTGATATTGACGATAAATAACATCAAATTCATTTAAACTGGCGAACTGGCCATGATTGCTTCTATTTGAATGCCACCGACCTCGCTAGACGTCCAATTCGTTTTGTATGAGTTGGACGTCTGCTGCTGTCAATGGCAGCCAACGAGACAACCAAAAAAAGGAAAAAGGTACCTAAATTGAAATGTAAAAAATATTTATAAAAACAAGTGAAATTTCCCGAATACGGGATGAATAAAGTTAACTGATCTAATAACATAATCAAACCATAGGTGGAATATTTACAATCCCATTATTTGTAGTGTTACCAAGTTGCACGGCTGTTTCTATTAAATACACTGCAAGTCATTTAATGTCAAGACTGCAAAGAATAAGGGTGTCGGTCCGTTGAAAACTCAAATTATGACGCATTACTATGCTCGGCAATGCTATGTCTAAATTATACTTAAACTTGATTTAGTTTCACGGACATTCTATGCACCGTCATGGGAATTAAACTCATTAGCTGCTATTGACGGCCAGACCTACCAATACAAGTAGATTGAATATCTGTTACCTGAGTCGCTGAGACGGTTAGGAAAAACCCACCACATCCGTCTTGGTTTCTTGATATTATGGTCCAAACTTTGAAAAGATTCCTCGCCGGCCCTTTGAGGCTGTGACTCCATGTTCTGTGGGAAAGGCTATCACATTCTGTAACCATAAGTGAGTTGAATTAATGGTTGGTGTTGATGTTTTTACCACTTGTATGAAATTTCTTAATTGAGGGATTTACAGTGGGGCAAATAAGTATTTAGTCAACCACCAATTGTGCGAGTTATCCTACTTGAAAAGATTAGAGAGGCCTGTAATTGTAAACATGGGTAAACCTCAACCATGAGAGAGAGACGGAATGTGGAAAAAAAACAGAAAATCACATTGTTTGATTTTTAAAGAATTTATTTGCAAATCATGGTGGAAAATAAGCATTTTCTCGTAGCGCCTTCAACAAATCAATCCAACCCTCAAAAACTATTTTATAGCTATAAAACCTCGACTGCAGCTACAGCTGCGACACATAAAAAATAATCAAATCAATGCACAAAAATGGGGTAAAATCCACTTCCTAGCAGCATTTAATGATTAAATACAAATGCAGTGGTACCTCGACATACGATCGTAATCCGTTCCGGGACTGAGATCGTATGACGAGCTTCTCGTAACTCGAGTGGACGTTTCCCATTGAAATTAATTGAAAACAAATTAATTCGTTCCAACCCTCTGAAAAAACAGGATATTGGATTGGAAAAAATGTTTTATTTCTTCTAATTCGCCATCTATTAACAAAGTAACACAGAACTAGTGGTTTAATAGTAATAAAATGTGTTTAATCTAACTAAAATTGGGCGGATTTCGCTGACAGGAGACATAGACGTATTCCCTTCAAAATATTCAAAAAATGATTCACACAAATGTCCTCACAATAGGATAACCCAACCACTTGCCAACGAGAAATAGTATTGTAATACATATTAGCGATCGCTCCGCTGCTCATAAAGACCGGCTCGCAACTCCCTCGTTGTAATGGCTCTAGTCGCAACCGCTTTGAACGGCGCCTATGAGAGAGAATTGCGACCAGAAATATTACAAAGAGGGAATTGCGAGCCAGTGCCGCTGATGTTCTTATGAGCAGCGAACGAGAAGTAATATAATACTCCTCGTAATAGATAATAATAACAGGAAATGCAACAGCTGAACTTACCCACGTATTGATTGTGGGTAATGAAGTTTCATTCTGAGAAAGAGTGCCATTGCCTATCGGCGTTGTGTGCACGAGTATACTTCATTACCCAGAAAGCCCTCTTTTTGCCCGCGCATGCGCGTTGTGCGTTTCCTGGTCGATGCGTAGGAGAAACTCGTCTGAATTAATCGTTCAGTGCTCGTAGATATTGTTGTACACGAAAGAGATGCAAAAAAGACAGTGCCATGGCCACCTGGCTTGGTCGCAACACGAAACGGGCGACCAAACGTCCGGGCGACCAAACGCCCGGGCGACCAAACGCCCGGGCGACCAAACGCCCGGGCGACCAAACGCCCGGGCGACCAAACGCCCGGGCGACCAAACGCCCGGGCGACCAAACGCCCGGGCGACCAAACGCCCGGGCGACCAAACGCCCGGGCGACCAAACGCCCGGGCGACCAAACGCCCGAGTACCAGATTTCTGACCCTGGCAACAAATAATGGCTGAAATGTGATTGGTTAAATGCTTCAATATGAAAACACACATCTGGAAGCAGTGCAACCAGGGGGAAAAGCAATGAAAGGAAGCTAACAGACCATTTGGAATTATTTAATAAGTATTCATGGACAAAATATAATATATGATTCAGAAATTTCTTAGGCCAGCAGAGAAGGCCTTGAAGGTCCTGACGGCCCGCCACTGAAAATAAGTATTTTGTCAATACCAAAAGTTCATCTCAATATTTTATGTACCCTTTGTTGGCATTTTTTTGTTTAAATGTATGAAGCGTTTTTACATGATGCATTTGCTTTTATTTTGTCAAGAACGTCCTTCCAAGTATCCCAACGCTGAAACACATAATCTATGTGGACCAGAAAAAAGTGAGCACAGGGGGCTACCCATCAGGACTCTCCATCCACAGCATGCAGGAAGTCCAAGATTTAGGCGCGCTGCCTGAAAATAGTGCGTTGTCCCTCAGCTGTTGTTTAGAAGTATCTAGAAAAATTATCATACCCAATTTGAGGTTTTATTTTTTTTTGCTTCAACTATACAGTGAGGGCATTTGTTATGATTCTCACAGTGCTGTTTGTTATGGGTACTTTCCTCTATTTAGATTTTCAACAACAGTTTAAATTTGGTCTCACCAGCAGCAAAGTAGATTTTTATTATTAAAGGTTCTTGACATACAGATTATTTTTCTTTCAAGTTTAACAGATGTTTTTCACAAGGGTATGATAATTTTATAGAAGTACTGTAAACGTGCACAATGAAATAGCAGTTATTGTTGACATCTAAATTTAATAAATTTTAAATTGTCCATGTGTTTTGTAGTGGGACAGGAACTTGTGAAGCCACAGCCCTCGGATGTGGCTGTGATAATGTACACCAGCGGCTCCACTGGGCGTCCCAAAGGAGTCGTAATTGTCCATAGTAATTTGATTGCGGGGATGACAGGCCAGTGTGAACGCATTCCAGGACTCGGGTAAGTTTAAATATAAAATGGTCAAGTGTAGGCAAAGCATCTTAATTTATGTACTGATGTCCATTTTTTTAAAAAAATCAGTGGGTAAGAAACAACAGATGCCAAAAACAACAAAAAAGCAAGTAGAATACTCTCGGCATATATTATGGAATAGATTTTTACAGTTTAAAAAATGATCCAAATAGACAATTTTCTCAGTTACATAGTAACATGTAGTAGTTGCAAATAATAGCCTCACGCAATGTGTGTGGGTTTTGTTTGCCAGTTACTAGAGATGTCAGAAAGAATTTGTGCTTAGATAGAAGGAAGCAAACATCATAGAAAGGGTTCAACAATAGTGTCAAACAGTCTAAAAACATCCTCGCCCGGTTTTGCATAATCAACTACAGCAGGTTTAAGTTTTCTTGGTTTTTTTACACTTTTTTTTTCTTTTTTTACAGCAGAAGAATAACTATTGTGTTCTTATTTCCATTTTAACCCATTCCTGCCAATTGGCTTCTTTTTATTCAGCTAAAGTATTTTTTTTCATATTTCAGTGAGCGTAATTTATATGGATTACCTGCTCATGTTTAGTAGTCATGTTGAAGTGTTCTGGTCTAATCTCATGGTAATTAATGTTCCCTGTACACCAGGGGTCTCGAACTCAATTTACCTGGGGGCCGCTAGAGGCCGAGTCTGGGTGAGACTGGGCCGCATCAGGATTTCCACAAGAAAAGCACTGATAAAACTTTCCAACGTTATCAAATATCTTTATTTTTTAACAAAAAATAATGAATTAAATAAATTAACTTAAAGATGAATAAAAAATAAATCAATCAGTAATATAAAACCAAATAATACTAATGAGCATACAGTAGATATACACTGGCTGGCTAAGTAGAGAAAATGAATTATTTTTATTCCGTTTCAAATGTCTGTATTAACAGCTCTTTAACCTTTAACTTTCTGAACTTGAATGGAACATTGAACATGAAATATTCTGAACACGGCTTCTTTTGCCTACTCCTTGCTGCTAGAGACCTGGCAGCGCTTCTTCTCACATAGTCACATTTGGCTTGAGGGAGGAAGCAGTGGAGACCCTCAGTAGAGCTTGAAGATGCTCATCAGTAAGTCTGGACCTGTACTTGGACTTATTGAAGTTCAAGGTGGAGAAGAGCTTCTCACACAAGTATGTGCTCCCAAAAAGGCACATGGTCCGCTTGAACCTTCGGGAAAGTTCAGGGAAGCTGGGGGTCAACTCTCTCAAAAATTGCCCAAGCTTGTCTGCTTCTCCACTCACCTCCCTGAACTTGGCTTTGAGTGCAGAGTTGCACTGCAGGTCAATGAGCTCCATTGAAGCTCAGGAGGGGCATCTTGCACATCAAAGGAGAAGGGGTCCGCAAAAATTTGAAATGTGGCTTTGTGTGTCTTGAAGTCTGCAAATCTGTGATCAAATTCCTCCTGTAGCTTCGAAATGGCCTCAACATACTTCTCACCACTGAATGGTGTGCCTGCATCCACGAGAGCCTTGCATGCTGGGAAATGGCAAAGGTTTGTCTGAGAGAGCTGGGCTTTCCATAACACAAGTTTAGTGCAGAATGCTCTCACGTTGTCATAGGCAGCACTGACAAGTTGCCCCTGGCCTTGTAGCTTCTTGTTCAGTACATTAAGCTCATGTGTGATATCAACAAGAAAAGCCAAGTCCATGAGCCATTTGGGATCACTTAGCACAGGATCAATCAACTCACAAACGGCGTAGCTAGCTTTGACTGCTGCATTACTGTCTTTGGTAGCCTTCTTGAAGAGATCCTGTTGCCTCAGAAGACGTGTTTTAAGACTGGCAACCTGGTTGGCTCTCTCATCTCCCTGGTATTTTTCGTACTCCTCAGCATGTCTCATAGTACAATTACGTTTCAAATTGTATTCCTTGTGCACCGCAACTTTTTCAGTGTAAATGAGACACGTCGGGGTGCCCCTGTGTTCAACAAAGAAATATTGCACTCCCCACTTTTCTTGAAACTGTCTGTGCTCATCACCGACCTTTCTCTTCACGGCAGGCTTTGAAAGAGACATCTCTGGGGCTCTGTAATATGTTTTTCCACTTGGAATGAGTCTCGGGTTGATCTTTCACATTCAGTCGCGCGGGTTTGTGGCGCATGTGCACTTTCGCTCTCCGTTTCAATCGCGGAGATGGCTACAGACACTGACACAGGCTGGATCACGGATCATAGCGCCTCATTCAGTTCTATGCTGAGAGCAGCGGAGGAGTGTGCGCGCCGAGCGGAGTGATCGGCCTCACGGCTTCTCCTCCGCCAAGCTGATTGGAGGAATGAATGAGTGAGTGAGCGAGGCACTGGACAGCCCGGCCGATGTCCCGCCCTCCAGAGCCGTATACCTCACCGTGATTGGTTCATTCAGCTCCGAACCAAAGTTCCCTCTAATTTTTTGTTGGTCTGAGCAGAAAGACAACCTCCCTGAGCGCACTGAGTACCAGTGTGAGCGACATCATCGGTACTCGGATGATTCGCTTAAAGACGTTTCGCCGACGGACGTTTGACAGACGGGCAGGTCGCCGAATGGACGTTCCACCGAACGTTCATTCGGCCGAACGGAGGTTTCGCCGAAACGGGATTCGAACGCTCGCCCCGCCGGATCGTGTGTGTACAAGTTTTTCAATCTCGGCCCGCGGGCCATATACGGCCCGTCAGGATTTTTAATCCGGCCCGCCGCCGGTGTTTTCCAAATTATAGTAAAAATCAATGTTCGTCTACCATCAATGGCAGTCCGGGAATAAGCACTCTTGGGCAGGCAGATGTAGCAGAACCGAGCCGTAAAATGACAGCAATCGGGTCAAATCCATCCTAAAACAGCATTTAATGATTAAATACAAATACTGGATGATATCGCGATGGAGGCAAAAAAACGTCTATAGACGTCCATTCGCCAAACGGCTCAAAATGCTCTCAAATTCGGTCAAATCCAGCTGAAAACAGCGTTTAATGATTAAATACAAATACTAGTATTTGTATTTAATCATTAAACTAACAAATACTAGTACGACCTGTCCGTCTGTCAAACGTCCGTCGGCGAAACGTCTTTAGGCGAATCATCCGGTCACGACATCATCATTGCTCGCTATCGGCACACCAGTATCACACCTGCCACAAGCAGGTGCATGTCAATGTTCCCTCTAATTTTTCATGTAAAACATGCTGTAAAACAAGAAAAACATGAGTGGACAGAGCTACTGCCACTGGCTGCCACTTAAACGGCGCCATCATGGGGAAAGGGGTAAAAAAAAAAAAAAAAAAAATAAAAAATTAAAATAAAAAATCGATATTTCATATTAAGACGGGGGCCGCAAATTATCGTCCCGCGGGCCGCAGTTGGCCCGCGGGCCGCAAGTTTGAGACCCCTGCTGTACACCAACAGAAATGCAATCAAAACCTCTATGTGCAACTAGTACTTCAAAACCTCTATGTGCAACTAGTACTTCTTTCATCACTAATTTCACAAAAATGAAGTGCTTAGTAACAGTACTTCCTATATTAATGGGCATATGGATGACCAATAAGGTTCCTGACTAAAATTCCAATAACTTCTGAACTCAGTAATGGAAAAGCTGTGTTAAGGAGAAATTGCAGCGTTTCGTGTAAACCAACTCGCCACATTTTTACACATCTGTTCTTCAACAGCCCCAAGGATATTTACATTGGCTACCTTCCTCTGGCTCATGTGCTTGAGATGACCGCGGAGATCAGCTGTGTCACATACGGATGTCCGATTGGCTATTCTTCCCCTCACACGCTGTCGGATCAGGTAGAGTGGTCTACGTCGGCTTGTATTTGTCACTTTGCATTTAACCTCGTCATCAAAAATTCCTTCTGCCCTCTTCTTTTAGTCTTCCAAAATAAAGAGAGGAAGCAAGGGAGACTCCACTGTGTTAAAACCTACGCTGATGGCAGCTGTACCGGTAAAAATCCTTGTTTTTTTTTCCCTACTTCTCTGCATTGCCCTGCTCATCTCAACCCTAATATTTGTTTTATTCCTTTTTAACTTTAGGAAATTTTGGATCGCATCAACAAGAACGTGATGAGCAAAGTGCAAGAGATGAGTTACTTTCAGAAGATGCTGTTCAACCTGGGCTACCGCTACAAACTAAAGCAGATCAAGAGAGGCTACGATGCGCCGCTTTGCAATGCGTGAGAACTTATTGCATTTATCATTTCGCTAATGGAACAAATCAAAGATGAGCAACTCGTTAAACTTGAAATGTGTGACACGTATGCCATTGTGTAGGCTGTTGTTCGCCAAGGTAAAGAAGCTGCTAGGCGGGCGAGTGCGGTTAATGCTGTCGGGTGGAGCGCCTCTGTCTGCAGCGACACAGAGGTTCATGAACGTCTGCTTTTGTTGCCCTGTCGGTCAAGGTTATGGGCTCACAGAAACCTGTGGTGCAGGCACCATCACAGAGGGTAAGGCCAAGCCAATGCAAATGCTATTCAGTCTGAATAAATATCATTTTGAGTGGTTTATCAATATTAGAATTTGCAAAAAGGTGCAAATTTGTAGGCGTACTTCTGATATTATTTCTTCTCAATCACAAATACATGGTCTATTTTTTTATGGTGGGTGATTTTCCTAGTGAGAAAATACTTTGCACACATGGCCTTAATTGTGTTACTTGAAGAGAATGAGTATTTGATCCCATGCCAAGGAGCGCTAAATCAAGCTCCCACAAACCGGTTATGTACCTGGGAGAAGGAAAAATATTCCTCTCGCATGGTTACTTTTGAATGAAAGAATGACTTTATCAGTCTTCATCCAAACTCCGTCATTCGCAACAACGTTTTTAAATGACTTCAAGGACTCTTTCTATAGAATAGAATGAGCCACAATTCAAGTAGTTTTGATGAGAAGCATGCAATCGTTACTATAAGTGGAAGAAACATTCCTTAGTAAATGGAAGAATGCAAAGTAACCAGACGTCCTTTCTCCATGAGCTTCCCCCATATGGAGTGGAAATCAAAAAAATATGGCATCAGTCCTAGAAATAGTCTGAAGGAAGTTGGAACCACAGTCATAAAGACCATTATAAAATGCCTTTTTGAGGTGAGGTTGCCTGATCACTGCACAACACATTTGAGACAATGGCAGATCTAAAGGTTAACTCACCCTGTGAATAATGCAAGAATATTTTTCCAAGATACTACTCCAAGTAAACTTGAAATAAATTGATTAATAACTTTTGTTATCCATTCATACAGTTGCAGACAATAGCACCGGGCGTGTCGGCTCGCCGCTTATTTGCTGTGAGATCAGACTGCGAGACTGGGCTGAAGGTATGTCTGTTTAGCCGACAGGTTACATCTTGAAACGCATTCCACTTAGCTGCATACGTTGCCACGTGGTTATTAAAGTGGGTTTTAAATATGGAATTTTGCCTTCCGACAGGTGGCTACACCAGCAAAGACAAGCCCAACCCAAGAGGCGAGGTCTTAATTGGCGGCCCCAACGTGACGATGGGCTACTTCAAGTACGAGAGCAAGGATGAGGATTTTTTCGTGGACGACAAGGGTCAAAGATGGTTTTGCACTGGAGACATTGGCGAGGTTCACCCAGATGGCTGCCTGCAAATAGTTGGTCCGTGTCATAACCAGGAAGAGCCTGTGGAAGGCTTTAGATTGCTTTGGTTTTAATAGCCTGTTTCTATTTTTGTTCAGACCGTAAGAAAGACCTGGTCAAACTTCAGGCGGGGGAGTACGTTTCTCTCGGTAAGGTGGAGTCAGCCCTGAAGAATAGCTCCCTTATTGACAACATCTGCGTTTACGCAAACAGGTGAGATGTCTCAAAGCAAGTAGTCCCTCGTGCATGATTAAAAAATTAAAACACAGTCTAACTTAGTGCAAATAGTTTGTGCATGACGAACCAACACAATCAGTGAATCCATACAAACTGCTACAAATAAAACAAAATTTAAACATTTAAACTCTGATTTAAACTGTCATCTAACTTGGGAAGTTAAACATTGGACTTGCGTCTTTACTGTGAAAAAAACTGTGGCACGTTACATTCTTTTCAGGCTATAAAGCAAAAAGGATTCTCCATTCTCTGTCTAAGCAGTCGAGCAGGACTGATTAAGAAGAAAAGAAAGAAGTGATTATTTAAAAGGGATAGAATGTTTGGAAGCTGCAAAAAATGGCATCAAAAATAACAAACGCATTCAAAAATTGTATTTTAGGACTGTGAAGAAGTGAATGCCCCCAAAATGTACTCATCAGTCAACTTCCACTGTCACATCCTCTGTTTTTTTGTTTATTGGTAAAAAACGGACTTCCAGTCAGGAGTAATATATTTGTACTGATGTATTTTGAACACTGTGCACGCAGTCAATTTCCACCTTCTTGTCTTCCCCCTTCAGTGACCAAAACTACATCATCAGCTTTGTGGTTCCCAACCAGAAGCGACTAATGGAACTGGCCAAGCAGGGAGGATTGCTCGCACCTTGGGAGGAAATCTGTACCGATCCCAAAATGGAGGTCGAGGTCTTGAGGGAGATCAAGGACGTTGCTGCTAAAAGTAGGAGCTCTTTGTCTTTGAGGCAACTCATACCTGTATTCCCCCCCCCCCCACATTTAAAATATTTCTTTCTCTCTTTAGTTAAACTCCAGCGCTTTGAAATTCCCACTAAAGTCCACCTGAGCCCGGAACCGTGGACACCTGAAACTGGTCTCGTCACAGATGCATTTAAACTGAAGCGCAAAGAACTGAAAAACCACTATCGTTACCACATAGAGAGAATGTACAATGGCAAATAACACCTGTGTTCTCTAACAAGAGGTTTTATTTTAGCTCGGCCACTTTTGTTTGTAAATAGTTTCCTGTTGGGTTCTATGCTGTCTTGTTTTGCAGAGGCACACAACTAAAAATGGGCCAAACTTGGAATTTGAAGCTGTCGATCGGTAGCATTCGGTTGTTAGACGTGCAAGGATTGCTGTTTTTTTTTGTTACATTTTTCCCCTTTCATTCTAAAAGAATCACTCCACTTGTTGCTAATACAGTCCGGTTACATTCATGAATTTATTAGATCGCATTTTTTTTCTTTTTTGGGAGTACTGCTGTTACTGTCTGTGCCTTGAGTCTTCAGCACTTACTGTATGTCTTCAGCAGAATTCTGTGTTGCGGTTTGCTAAGTAGTGAAGTGTTTTTTAACAGCCTTGTGAAACATTTACATGAAGAATGAGGTCACCGACACCCCTACCCAGAGATATGCTTGATAACCTTAATTTATTCTGGCTAATTGTATTCATGCTATTTATGTTGAATAATGCTGAAACAAGACCAAATGTGTAACCATAACGACTCAGGAAGGCCAGCAGCAAATGTTTTATTCTCTGACACTGCCAAAAGTAGGTTGTTTGCACTTTGGATGTGCTTAGTGGCAACAGCTTTACTGTTAGCATTTGTAAAGAGGAATATGGTCATGTCAATATCATGTGTTTTATATGTATACTTTTACTTGTTTGTATACTGTACACAAAACACAGTTTGGAATCACAGGCCTTATTGTTCAAGCATTTCTGAAAAATAAATACCCTTTCATATGGCGTGCCAACATTGCAGAATCACAATCTAAACAAAATAGTTGTGCTGAAATCACTCAGCTATTCCAGTCTTGAAAACGGAAGCGGTCACTAGCGATCTTCCACACGGGCTGCTCGTTGTTGGGCGACGCCTGAGCCGTTAAAAGAAAGTTCTGGTTGAAGAAACGTTGCTTGTTCCCCTCAAACTTGACCGTGCCGCCGGTCACCACCAGCAGAGTCATCTGACCTTGGGTTGCTTGATCTGGAAAACAGATGATATTAAATGTGAGCATTTAAATCCGTCGATATGCTTGACACCCCTGTTCGGTCTTTCTACTGTGATGTACTTTATTATGGCGTTTTGACATTTGTTTTCCCACTTACCGTGGACTGGTTGACAATCCAGCGTATGGACTTGAAACTCGCTTGAAGGCAACGCCTCAAAGAACTCTCCAAGGGCATCTAGTCCGGACACGGTGTTTCCATTCCACACCAACGTTGCCTTATCCAAGTACAGTCTGGTGAGGTTCTGCGATAAAAAGCAGTCAAACATTCGATTAAATAGTTATGATTTTATATGATGATCGCCCCCAAGTAGCATTTGATTCATGAATACATTACATGTAGTCTTCTTAACCTTGTTCAGATTTCAACAACTTGTGACGACATCTAACAACGAACAAAACCTCGACATTGCGTGGTGCTAAACAGGATGCTCTTAGAAGGAAGTGACCACTGAGCTTTAAGTCTTTTTTTAAATAACAGCAGTAGAACATGAATTGGTTTGATCCAACAGCATCCATTTTTCAACCAGAAAATTACTATAATAATGTCACATGAGCTGTACTATAAAGCACAAGTGGGTTCAGTGGTCTGATATTCTGTAAAATTGTTTCTACACTTCAATATGAATTAACTTTATTTCCCTTTCATGAGTCGTAAATTAAATGCCACAAAACTAGGTGTAGGATGCTGTTTAACCCTCTGATGGCAAAATTTCAACAAATTACAATTTAAGAATTGTACTGAATTTTAGGTTTTTTGCTTTCAAGCAGGTGCTAAGAAGTTGAGATAATTAATAAAAATGCATAAATTAATTAATAAATAAAATACATATTTTAAATATAAGCATGATGCATATTATTGACAAGCAAAAAACAAACAAACATTGAGGCTGCATTGATCTTAAATGTAACATTTATCAAATTAAATTCTTAACTTCTCAATTCTTATTCAGATTTTGAATAACCAAAGAGACGACGGTGCTACCACCCAGTGGTCATCACCTTAAAGTATGAATTTAGGCAATGGACACAGTACAATAAATCTGAACCGAGGTCGGCTAGCAATGGCTATTGTTCAAATAAAGTGACATGATTAAGCATATTTAAAGGGAGTAGGTTGAGTTACACCCTTTCAATGTGTGCTTAATATTCCAAAATCAGGAACATCCGTTAAATTCCACTCACTCTTCTCTTTTTATCCATGCAGTCGTAGTAAATGTTGACGAATTCCTCTGAATATCTGCATGACTGGTCAACATGGGTCCTGAAATCCTGGGCAGAAAAATGATTTTTTAGCTTTGATGCTTTCGTTCTTCTCATGCACATCATGCATTAGCTGAATGCTAACTACACTATGATGCCTGTCGTCTAAATAATGTTTAGAACGATTCTTACCAACGTAGCTGCCATGACGAAAATTGTACGCAATTAGTCAAAAATACGATGATTTTGGAATTAGGAATAATATGCAGTTGATGTAATATATTGACAATTCAAAATATTTTAGTATCGACAGTTACTGCGTGGTGGGAGTTATTATTGTTACACAACCCATAAAAGTAGCGTGGCCTACCAAAATAAAACACGTTCTTGTTCATGCAATGTGTTTTTTTCACTGGAAATGCACAATAAGATTGCACGTGTTAATAAAATTCATATTTAGTTGTATACTAAGATACAACGCTCAGCATTGTAGGATCTTATATTTAATAAATCTCGCGTTGTATTTTTTTGTGAAGAGTTCAACTAGTTCATGGCGGAAGTGCAAGTTATAATTTCCTGAGTCATTCCCCCGTGTTTCAAATGGAACAAGACAGCGGCTAATAACATTTGAATACATGTACAAGAATACTTTAAAATGGAAGGCTCTGTATCAAACGTCGACATTTGTAATTTGGCATATTTGGGCCAATTTGATAAACTAAAACAGTGCATTTTATCCGATAAAACACTTGCTTGCAAAACAGACCAGGTAAGAATGCACGAGCCAGCAACTTGTATTGTTTACATGACAATAACAACGTGCTTATCGCTATAATTTTTCCGTTTTTTTATTTCATTTTAGGATCACAGAACCGCCCTGCATTGGGCTTGTTCGGCTGGCCATACCAACATTGTTTCTTTTCTACTCGACCTGGGAGTTGAAGTGAACTTGCAAGATGACGTAAGGACGTAAAAAAAAACGCTACATGACTTAATAAGCACACCATTTTAGCCAATAAAATGAAGACAAAAGATGCCAGCACAAGTTCTAAAAACACATTTGCAATACAAAGAATACTAATATAACTGCATGGGTTCGGTATAGATCTTAGCCATAGGGAAAGTACACTATACTACACTACTTTATGTTTAATTGAACAATGCGCAAATATAATGATTGACCTATAATTGGTGATCGAATAGCTATTTTTGGGTTCTCTATGGGGGAAAAAATCGATCATATGCTGGTTTAGGTAGCAGAAAAACCAGTACCAAAACACTGGATTTGTTGTGTATTGGTACTGCTTTTAGTAGTATATAGGAATCAATATATACTGAAATTCTATTGCAGGGCTGTGACATGTTTTTTTCCCCAAATGAAATAACTAATATACATTACATATAATTTGTTGATGTTTGAATGAGAGAAAATGAGAATGAAACCCCCATGGTTAAATTGTCATCCTAATTGATATTGCTTCCCCCCCTCCCCAGGCTGCATGGACCCCTCTTCATATTGCATCTTCTGCTGGGAGAGAAGACATTGTCAGAGCATTAATATCTAAAGGAGCTCAGCTAAACTCTGTGAATCAAAATGGATGCACTCCTCTTCATTACGCCGCCTCTAAGGATAGATATGAGGTCAATGTCTAACTTTTTTGCCATGGATCTACTATAGTTTATGTTGTCACCTCATATGAATTTGTGTAAACATATTACATTTATAATTCAGGAATTACTGTCACTTATTTTAAAGGACTCAAAACTAAAAATGAGAATGTTTATAGTTAAAATGCTCAGCAGCAATAATATGATTAAAGTATTTCTGGTCCTTGAACATTTTTAGAATGAAGGTCCCAAGCCTTCATTACAACAACTTTCATTTGCTGCTAATATGTCGGTCTTGCCTCTGCCACGTTTATCTTTCGTAAGTAGTAGCCTTCGTTTAATGTTGTCCTTTGCTTTTTTTATAGATTGCCTTGCTTTTGCTTGAAAATGGAGCAGACCCCAATGCCACAGACAAACTAGATTCCACTCCACTTCATAGAGCTTCTGCCAAAGGCAACTATCGCCTCATCCAGCTTCTTCTCAAACAGAGTGCCTCAACCAACATTCAGGACTCACAGGGCAACACAGCACTGTACGTATTATACAATACTGTCATACCATTTTACTATTTAAAGAAAGTAACTAAAATATCAACTATTTGAGATTTAAAGTGGACAATGTGACTAATGACACGTTTATATTTTGTACATTTTTAAAATTTCTTTTATTTTGTTAAACCAGCCACTTGGCGTGTGATGAGGAGCGTGTCGAAGCGGCCAAGTTGTTGGTGGAACACGGGGCAAGCATTTACATCGAAAACAAGGAAGAGAAAACCCCTCTCCAAATGTCAAAAGGTGCTCTGGGGAATTTACTTCGTCGAATTGTGGAAGGATGATGTACTATCGTTTCAGCTGTAAACCGCACCATCGTCATCCACCAACCTTATCAAATGATTTGTTGTTATCGGCCACCAAACTAACAGGGGAGAAGTTGAAATGTGTGTCCTCCTCATAAGCAGTTAACCAACTTGAACAAAAACACCAAAATGTACTGGCCCAAACTGCAGCCCACCTTCTGTGAAGTTTGAATTGTTGCAAATGATTTAATAAAAATCAGTGTTATGCTTGTTCATAATGTGTGAGTAGTGGGGTTGTGTTTAATTTTGAACTCCAATTGTAATAAATGGTAGAAAAATGGTTAAGCTGCAAATTGTGATGTGCATTTTATTTTCTCATTAATGTTCTGACATATTTTAGTATAACTGTGTTTCCAAGTTAGAGAAAAGAGTACTTAATCGGGTCAGGTCATGTGACTTGCATAGAGTGAGAAAGTGACTATTTTGCAACCAGTAAAGTAGAGTTATCATTCCATAAAGTTCATATTGTTCAAAAATTTGGACTTTGTTTTACCTGTGATGCTTCTACTGTTGTACACATTTGGAAAAAGAGACCCTCTGATATATTCCGACCTAGTCTAGAACTATTTTATGAGCGAAACGAGAAATAATAATAATAACAACACGAGTACTATGTTGAATGAAACGTTTGGTGTCACGTGGTATGCGCAGAACATGTTGCGCACCAAAATCTCCCCAGCATCTACTTCCTGAAAGTCGCGTCATTTGATACTCCTCTTTCATGTCATTTCAAGGATAAAACAACGTTGGTGAATTTCAAGGTGCCTTTGAAGGACAAAGAACTGGAACACGAAAGGTAAAATATCCGTTTCAACAGACAGATGAACAGTAAGTGGAATTAAATGCGCAGAACGGGTCAGTTTGTCAGGCTAACTTATGCTGGCAGCTAGCACGAAGACGATAAGATAAAAACTTTCGGCGTTTATTACTGCACTGGTAAGTCTAAACATTACAGGACAACCGCTTTTTATTCGTGTATTTAATGTTGTGTAAACCAATAGGCTTAATGTTACTTCACAGCAGAAGTGTGACTGCTACCCACTCAGAGCCGCGTGAGTCGTTCATGACACATTCTGGAGTTTAATTTAAACGATTACGTTACTGTAGGAAATGACAACTATTACTTGCGATATAACGATTGGGGCTTGATGTTTCGACGTTTTCCAAAGTTGCATTTTGCAATACATTTCCCAAGAGTTCAAAGCGCAAAGATCGCGTTTTGAGTACAATCAAATCAGACGACGACGTCACTCCATTCTCCTATCTCCAGAAAAATGCCCCATTCCCAATCTTTTTAAAATTATCAAGAAATTGGGTGTTATTGGCGTGTGTGTACATGTTGTTCAATTTATGTGTTGCTGGGTGGCAGAACGAAACGTCCTGTTCTCGTGTGTATTGAGAAACTTGCCTCGCCCCTGCCCATCCCACATTTTATACTATTATTGTCATGTCCCAACACCTCTGTTAGTGGTTAGATCAGAACTTCCACGTAAGCCTCTGATACACTAAATTATATTATTTTTAACCCTTATAGAGCACTCATTTAACCCATTGGCTGCCATTGACGACGGTAGACGTCCGATTCATGTTGACTGGAAGGTGCAGATGAACCTTCATTCTCTCAATCCTGAAAAATTTGTATACTCACAGCCAGTCTTCCCAGTTTAAATTGGGGGTCTATCACTCATGACATGCGTGAGATAATTAGTATGAAAAAGAATCAACCCTTGAGTGTTTTTATTCATTTTAATTGTATTACATTTGTTTTTATTTACATTTTATTAATTTATATATGTATTTATCATTACATATAAATTATACAATATTAATACCATATTTCTTTTATTTTTTAACTAAAAGATTCAATTTTCTCACAGGCTGACAGTGGACTTTATATATAAATGGATCAATACTGGTTAATCATTCTATGGAATTCTCTTTAGCACAACTCAATCTAGTTCAGGGGTGTCAAACCGGTCCTCAAAGGGCCGTAGTGGGTTCAGGTTTTCATTCCAACTCAACAAGAGCATACCTTTTGCAAGTGTAATCAGTTGATTAAAGTCAGGTGCTACTTATTTTAGAAGACACTTGATTGGTTAAAATGTCGGCACTGGATCGGTTGGAACAAAGACCAGGACCCACTGCAGCCCTCGGTGGAATCGGTTTGACACATGTGATCTAGTTGATCCTAACCACTATTTACTATTATTAGAGCTCCATCTAGTGGATATATAACGCAATCCCCCACTACTGCTACTGCGTCTTGCAATGCGGTATGACTTAAATATGAAACAAATTTTAAGAAATGCCATTTATTCAAGGTGCACCTTATAGTGTGGTAAATATGGTATTTAAAAAAATAGCTAATGTATAGATTGTCTTTTTAAATGACCAAAAATAGTCACTCACTCTATATAGGATTAAAATGCTTCAATGTTATTATTACATTTATATAGGAAAAAGGGCATTTTTGCATACCGGTCCATTGTAGTGACCACAAAAAAAGTTGCTGCTTTTTAGTTTGGACTGCTCCATTTTACTCCTTTCTAATCATTTTCTTTTTCTGCCCTGTTGTAGCAATCTTCTGGCCACTGCTGTCATGTCAGACCTCAGACAAGATGACGGACTCGAGAGCGATCACATGGCTGACTTCTCCGTAATGAACACCCGTCTTCACTCATTCAACGGCTCCAGTTTGTCCGAACAGGTGCCCGCAGAGCGACTGGCACGGGCCGGTTTCTACTTCACCGGTGAAGCCGACCGCGTCCGTTGTTTTAGCTGTAGGATGACAGTAGAAAACTGGTGCAGAGGTGACACACCTGTAGAGAGGCATAAGGAGGTGAGACATGATGATAGAAGGGTGCACACTTTTCTTGTCCTTTATCTGCTTCAACATATTGATCTGAATTGTAGGTTTCTCCATTGTGCAAGTTCCTCCGCTGCACCCATCGCAGCAATTTCCAGAACAGTTCCCAGTTGACGGAATCCAGATACAATGAGGAAGCCGAGGACATGGAATACCGTTTGCGAACAGGCGAAATAGTTGACGAAACCACCTACCCACTGGTTCCTCACATGCGGAGTGAGGATGCCAGACATCAGACGTTCTCCTCTTGGCCCTCCTCTGTTCCCGTCACTTCTAGAGATCTGGCCCAAGCCGGTCTCTACTACTTGGGTCAGAGGGACAGGGTGCAGTGCTTTTGTTGCGGCGGCATGCTCAGCGGCTGGGAGGCAGGAGACACTGCCTGGGGTGAACATGGCAAACATTTTCCCTATTGTTTCTTCATCCTTGGCCACGATGTGGGAAACATCCCATCAGAGGACAGCACAGGAGAAGAGAACCATCGCAGCCCACCTCAAGTAAACCCTGGCAGCCCTATGGGGAGTTTTCAAGAGAGGATGGCCAGCTTTTCAGGGATCCAGCATCCAATAGATCATGCTCGACTTGCAAGGGCTGGCTTCTACAGTACCGGTAAAGTACATCGCCGAAATGGAAGCCATTAGTAGAACCTTCTAAATTGAACAAAATCTGGATTAGGATTGTTCTAGTAATGGCATCATATCTTGAATGTTGTCTTTTTGAATGCAATGCAGCATTTTCTTGTGTGTTTTGTACAGGTACGGGAGACAGAGTGATGTGTTTTCGCTGTGGTGGAGGTTTAAAAAGCTGGCAGCCCGATGAAGACCCGTGGGAGGAGCATGCTAAAAGTTACCCTGGGTAATGAGGACAATGGTCATTTAAAAATGTGTTTCATTAAGACGTGATGTACGCAAATTGGCTGAAAAAAAATCCAATTCCTCAACTAGATGCAGCTTCCTGTTGGAAGAAAAAGGACAAGAATACATCAACGGTATCCAGCTACAAGATGCTCAAAGAAATAAAGCGGTAAGACTGGAATATATTTTTTTTACTCACCTGGCCTTTAAGGCTCTGTTGTAGCTATTTTAACCATACAACAACTTGAAAATAGTTTCTGAAACTTTATTCGCTACTCTACTTTGAATCACCCAGCTCTGAAGAGTGCAAAAATTGTTCAGATATATTAAGATAGTATATTTCCCCCCCTTTTAACAATGTACCCTTTTTGCTTTCAGAGCCCAAACAACCAAAATGGATTCACAACACAAAGAAATGGTAAATAGATGTGTGGACTAGATTTTAGTCATCCATTTTCTGTGTTTACATTTCACTTCTTGGTAAATGCAATCTGCATTAATTGCACACTTATTCTTCATTGAAAAATGTATTTGATTGATTAATTTAAAACCTGACGCTTACTGCGTGATGTTTTATCCATAGCTTTGTATCAATTTATAAATATACTTGGGTATTGTTTCAAAACATTAGTTTTGGATGAAAAAAATATTTTGTTAAATTTGAAAAAGCGACGCCTAAAACATCCATAGACAAAAACAAATTAGGAACCAAGAATGAACAGACATGTTCAAATTTCTGAAAGATGTATAGCACAGCAAACAATAACGTTGTACATACATGGTTAAAATGAACAAAACTCCTTTTTAAAGCCACAGGAAATGAGCTCGCATGTCAGAGTTGCATCTTAAGCAATTACGCAAACCAAGGTTTTAATGTGTCATCAATTGACTCATTTTTCGGAACCACCGCAAACTATATACAATTCAAATCATCATATGGATGTGAAATGTATTACTCACTTTTAAGGAGGCTCCAAATTTTCACTAAGCCAAAACATCATAATGAATCACAGATTTGTTAGTCAAAACGTCTTATCGGGTGAGTTGAGAAAATCTCTCACTTTTTGAATGCTGTGAGAGAGAACCACGTAATGTGTTGTGATGTTCTGTTTTTATTTAAACGTGTATTGTCGTGTGCAATTGTTTTTCAGACGAGGACCCACTGGAAACATTACGGAAACTGCAGAGGGAAAAGCTCTGCAAAGTTTGCATGGACAGAGATACTTGCGTCGTCTTCATCCCGTGTGGTCATCTGGCCACATGTGAGGACTGCTCGCAGACACTTTCTAAGTGTCCAATTTGTTGTGGGTCCATTACGCAGAAGGTCAAGACTTATATTGCTTAAGAAAAATACACTTTTGTCAATTAAATTGTATATTCTGCTTTCTCTCAAAAGACTAGCTAATCAAGAGTAGATTATTAAATGATATATTTGTTTATTAGGTCAATAGTAAAGACATATTCAATTATTTTATCTATGACACAACCCCATTCCACACGTACTTTTTGAATACATTTTCCATTTGTTCGGTGTTTAGATCTGCTGAAACTGACTTAGTTGGAGATAGTTCTCACTTTCACAGTTGTTTGCTTTATTTTTAATTCATAGCTTGACCATTTTAATATTTTACATACTACTCTCTTTATTTGTGTTCAATTTAATCATCAATCCTTAAATTTGTTTAACATTGTTTTGTGAAAACTTGCAGTAATAAAATGTACCAACTGATCATAAACCACATTCGTTGTTCTGCCATTTTATTCATACCACGTGCTTACATTTCTATTGTACATTTGTACTGTCTGGAACGTTTTTTTTAAGGTTAATATTATTTTTCCATTCATTTCTTAATAATAATGCAGCTTTTGTCCACACGAGCACCAAGCAAAATAGATGGTGTTAATTATTAGGTGTGTTTTCATTTGTGGAAGTATCAGAACGCCGTGTCTTGTTACAAGCGTATGAAGATAAGAATAATGGATCTCATGAGTATAGAACATTCATGCACAATTACAATATAATGAGTATAATATGTGAGTGTATTTGACTGGGCAAACAACATATTTCAAAGTAGGGACAGTAGATTTCTGACTACCAAATTTTTTTACCATATTGGACGTCTATTGCTGTGATTGGTGGTGAATGGTTTAAAGCACAGGTGTCAAAGTGGAAGTCCGGGGGCCAAATCTGGCCTGCCGTGTCAAGTTGTGCGGCCCAAGAAAGTAAATCATTTGTGCTGACTATGTTTTAGGGTCAAATTCAAATGAAGATTATAGATGTTTGGACCAAAAAAAACAAATGATTAAAAGACGATGATGATTAAAACCTCAAATACACATTGTTTTAGATTTATTAAAAATGAATATTTAAGGCTTTTGATCCAGTTTTTTGACACCCTTGGTTTAAAGCATGGTTGCATTGGAAATGGCACACTTTCCTTACGAGCGTTTCCACTATATAATGTCCTAATTTTCGTTTCAATAACAATGGCACCGAAACGTGCCGATTTAAAATGTAGTGCTGAGGGGCGACCACTGGGTGCCCGATCGTCGAGCAGCGGCGGCGGTGGTCTTGTGGCCGCTAGGTGGTAGCTCTGCACTAGGATTTCCTCCTCCCAGGTCGTCGAAACAACAAATTGAACTCCGGAGCAAGCGGGTGAGAGAACGTCCAAAACCGCCTCTGACCGCGACTTTTAAACAGTTTTGATAGAATTACAGTGAGATCTGGCCCGAGGCTTGTCGAACTAGTTCAAGTTACGAATCCGCCGGGACTATTATTTCTCAGCAAGGTAAGTTAGCTGTAAAATGGCGGAAAGCTATGTGGAACTTAGTTGAATTGTATTTTGCTAGCCGGGGCTAACGCTAGTTGAGCCTCGAGCGCGGAGGTCTGCCTCAGCCAAGTCGCCGAGTTAGCCCCGCCGTGAGAGACGAGCGCTGCTCCATATCGCCATAGCGAGCCGACAAAACGGTGCAAAATAATGTGGCAAAAGGCAAAGAAACCAATTGTTGTTTCGGTGCACTTGCTTGCACCTCACATCAATTGTAAACACTGTTTGTTGCTTATGCAATACGGGATTGAAACTCCAGAGGCAAGATGGAGGACGCAAGGACGTGATGTTTTTTTAAGGCAACGTTAGCACGTAGTATTAGCATAGCTAACCAATGGGGCTTTCTCGTGGAGGCAAAATTCGTCTGAATTATTTGTTGTTTGTGATATTGAGGCCTAGCCCGGAATTCCCATCGTTTCCGGGCGAAATCGGCAATCGCCTGCGTTTGCTTCCCTGCTAACGTGTTGTTGCTAACATTAGCATCGTTGGGCTTGCGTTGTTATGGTATTGTGATCTTCCCACGATAGCGGCAAGAAACACCGACCCAATGCCGAAACGGTTTAAGTGGAAATTGAAACCGATTTGCAATTTTGGGCGCATTGCACCTGGCTGTCCATTTTCTCTTGTCTAAGCTACCCGCGGATGCTAGCAGCGCTAGCCTCGGCAAGCGCACCGGTGTCAATTTTGACAGGAGCCGACCAATAGCGTCGTCACGTCGGCTCCGTTCGAGGCAACGCGGGCATTTGTGTGCTGCAGATTTGACTTTCAAACTCCCCCATAAAGGACTTAACGGCATGTTACTACCCAAGATCTTCGCCTCTAGCTTCGTGTTAGCAAGTTTATGAGATTCCCTGAGCGATTTGGCGCCACTTTTTCAGTCAACACCCATTGAATCCCGTCATCTTGTCATCATAAAATATTAACGCAGGAACGAGCGAAATGGGCGCATTAATGATGTCTACCTCTGGTCAATAAAGCTGACTTAAAGACCAATGCTACGTTACCATGCACTAAAAAACACTGGTGTTCATGATTCCTATTTCTGCAATTGCTGGTGAATAAACTACCTGCATGATCGTGTAATACCTTCAATATACTGGAAAATACGATCCATTGAATACAGTGACAGGCCTCCTCCTATATATACACCTTTATTTTGTAAGCATGTCTTCTATTATGATAATGGGTTATCATCGTTCGATTAGATTGCACTCATTAAGATTCACACTGATTATCTAATTATATCAGAGGCAATAGACAAGTCGATGATTGCCTTTCACAAGTTAATTTGTCTTTATCTATCGTACATGTACAGTACGATCTATACAGTACAGTAAGTAGTTGTGGCCTGCAGTATCTTGTTGATGTTGGTAACTCGTTTTGATTGGTCGAAGTATGCACGGGGCGGACATAGCACGTCCATATTTGGCCAGTGAGGAAGATACTCCAATGATCTTGTAGCGAGGGGGACTGGGAAGAGGGAACCAATGCATTGAGTGCAAAGATCCACAAGAGCATCTGTACCGCCCACTGTTACCATGTGAAGTGAGAATGGCCTGTTTTCATCATTTTTTTTCATGACTGTAATGTCTCTAATTTGATATCTCCATTTAGGTTTCATGCCAGCGTCCGTGTATTTTCTGAGGATTACAAGCCAGTTATAAATTGGAAGTTATCCAAAAGATGTTAGAGAAATGATAGCAGCACCAGAAATACCAGGAGATTTCCCCTACGCTCAGTAAGTGAAATGAGGATTTTTGTTACTTTTTGTGTCAGTCCGACCTAAATGTTCTTGTTATTTTGTCCTCGCTAGGGATACAGACACACAATTCTCATCAGACACAGACTTTTCTGAAGAGCCAGATGGAAGGAGTTCAAATCCCACTAAAGGAAAGGTATGGTAAAAAAAAGGATTGTAGTGGAATGTAGGCTTTATTTTTCAATGGGAATGTAAATCACAAAGTGGAGATTTTCAGTTACATTTGACATAATTATCCATACTAAATTTGCATCATCTTCTCGTTCTATTTTTGTTCAAAGTCTTTTCATTGAATTCCTCCATAGAAGGGGGGCGGCAATAAGACTACATTCCTTTTTTCATTTTTGCGGCTGGTGCATAAACATTATGAGATGGTAGGAACAGAATCACAATGTTGAGTCACACTGAACTGAAATGAACCGAGTATGCCGTTATATTGCCGGTCTCCAAGCATTTAATAGGCCACAATGCATTAATATTTAGTGAGCAACAACAACACATGCAAGGATGGACATAAATGGTAGCAGGTGCGCATGTAAAGTGTCCTTAGGCAAGACACCGAACCCTAAATTGCTCCCAGTGGGCATGGCAGCAGCAGTGCTTACTGGTGTCTGAATGAATGGGTTGAAAATAAAGGCCCTGTAACGCACTTTGGACAGTAAAAGTATAGATCAAGCACTATATAAGTGTCTCCATTTATCATTTTACATCTTTGCAACACACTATTTTATTGTATTTTCCTTAGTGTGCTGTCAAAACTAATGAGCAAATTGCGTTATTTTGACTGGATTTAGGGCGGCCCAGTGGCGCGAGTGGTTAGCGCGTCAGCCTCACAGCTCTGGGGTCCTGGGTTCAAGTCCAGGTCGGTCCATCTGTGTGGAGTTTGCATGCTCTCCCCGGGCCTGTGTGGGTTTCCTCCGGGTACTCCGGTTTCCTCCCACATTCCAAAAACATGCATGGTAGGCTGATTGGACACTCTAAATTGCCCCTAGGTATGGGTGTGAGTGTACATGGTTGTCCGTCTCCTTGTGCCCTGCGGTCGGCTGACTACCGGTTCGGGGTGTCCCCGGAGACAGCTGGGATTGGCTCCAGTACCCCCCGTGACCCAAATGAGTATAAAACGGTTCAGAAAATTAGATGAGATGACTGCATTTACATTGAAAAGTTATGGCAGTTTGGATCTCGATATCTTTAAGAAAACCAAATAATTTGGTGTACTTGAACCATATTTTGTGGTGTATTTAATTTGTTGTTTACTTCTGTGTCAATATTTTACTAACTTGTTCATGTGTATTTTGGTTGGTTTTACTTGAAATGTACGTGTAAAAAAAGTTTGACGGAATCTGATATAGGCATTAAATTAGAATGGGTCACTTGGACATGTAGTGTAAGCGTAAATCCAACTACTCAGAGACGCTCTATAAACAGTGCTGTAGTAAGAAGGATTTTGTCGTATCCGTTCAAGGTGACCTTGGCTTTGACCAGTCTCAAACTTGTGGCATCAATTCAGAGAAAACTAAGGTGGTATGGCTAATCTCGCCAAAATTAGCGGACTGTTCTGAGTGTATTTCACTTGTTAGCCTGTGAAAATGGATTGGAATGGATAAAACCACACAGTATCCTTACTTTAATATGCTTAGGGCCTTGGGCGTTCTTTAATAAAAAAAGAAATATTCCCTAATGTTATTGCTCTTGTTGCAGGGTGGAAAGAAGGGCAAGAAAGCAGCAGCTGACAAAGGCAAGGGGGCCAAGGGCCAAGGCCGGATAAATGGCCACCACCAAGAGAATGGCATGGAAAACATGATGCTGTTTGAGATTGTTAAGATGGGCAAGAGTGCAATGCAGGTTGGATATGTATATAACACATAATAATGCATACAATCAAATGTAGGTTGTTTGCACTGGTCCTCATGTCACAAATGTTTATTGTTCTCCTTAGTCTGTTGTCGATGACTGGATTGAGTCTTACAAACATGACAGGGATGTTGCGCTGCTTGATCTTATCAACTTCTTCATCCAGTGTTCAGGGTGTAAAGGTATGTTTATTACTCATTTTTAGTGCTTGCAAAGAAGCACACGTCTTGGTTTGGGTTGTCTTTTTTTTCTTCAACATAATGTATATATCTGATTAATCATACCACATTTTCAAGTGTAAAATTTTGCCTTGTCAGCTCTCAAGCTAAACTAACTTGGTTATTTTGACTTCACATTTTCCTAACCCTCTCCACTATGATGGAGTCAGGTGCCAACAAGCAACTTAACGACAGAAGCTTGACGCTGCCAAGATTGGTTTTATTGACTAATTGCTTAATAGTGGAATTATATGCTCTTTAGCTGTCTACCGATTTCCACAATATGGATGAGAATGCCGATAAGCAAAGTACGCACACTGGCAATTCATGTAAGAGATATTTGCAAAATTAGCTTTCTTTCTGATAAAAGTACAAAATGTGGGTTTCTCTGAGTGTGTTTCCATGCCTAGGGCAGATCTTTTTCAATCAAAACAATGAAAATTATAGTAGAAATTTACTGTGATGTAATATTTCTCATCTGAGCACAAATGTATCTTTTCAATGTCGCTATGGATAACGTCACTTTTTTCATGTTGTCTTTGCATTCATTGATCAGGTGTTGTCGGTGGAGAGATGTTCCGCAACATGCAGAACTCAGAAATTATCAGACGAATGACAGAGGAATTTGATGAGGTAATTTGATTGGACTCTTTTCTTAATAATATCAATTGAGTACTGTTCAATTAGAATGACTTCTGCTGTAGTTACTATCTTATGAGATGTGATTAAGAAGAACTTTTGGAAGAGCCCTTCCTGGTAATAACTCTTTTCCTTTCCCCTGTGGCCACTTTAGGACAGCGGAGATTACCCTCTTACTATAGCAGGGCCCCTGTGGAAGAAATTCAAGTCAAGTTTTTGTGAATTCATTACAGTCTTAGTACGGCAGTGTCAGTACAGTATCATCTATGATGAATATATGATGGACACAGTTATCTCCCTTCTCACCGGACTATCAGACTCTCAAGTCAGAGCCTTCCGACACACATCTACACTGGCAGGTAAAATTTTAGAATTCTACTGAAGGAAATTTTTGAGAACATTTCCCTCATATCTGTGCAGTATTGCCCCTACAAGTTTATGTTGCACTCACACATTGACACATGCAGACTTTTGGGTCTTATGTATGAAAGATTAACTTGTACTGTCTTAGGTGAATAATCAATTTTGCTTCTTGATACTCTGTTTCCATAGCAATGAAGCTGATGACAGCCCTGGTGAATGTAGCTCTAAACTTGAGCATCAACATGGATAACACCCAGCGCCAATACGAAGCAGAGAGGAATAAAATAGTTGCCAAAAGGGCCAATGACAGACTAGAGCTCCTCTTACAGAAACGAAAAGAGGTAAGGTCAATTTTAAGGTACAACCTTGACAGATTAGAACTGGAACTGTCTTTCAATAAATGAATGGGATGTCATGACAGGTCAAATGTCCCGATATATGTGGGGTGGCGTGGCGCAAAATACTGAGCCCCGCATTGCTCCTGATAGTGCCTTTAGTAGGCAAATGACTGTATATGGCATAGTACTTTGTTTGAGTGGTGTGAAGGTGAAAAGGCGCTATTCAAGTCCATCTGCCAATATTTTCTCTGCAGGCTTCTGAGCAGCGAAATGTCACAATACATGGCAACAGTTGGCCAGAAAAGTCGTAGAGCAATGCTTGATATAAGTGGCTTTGCGCTGTCATTCGTGACTTTTGGATATTGCACGAAATGGAAATCTAAACACATTGAAGCACTAAACTGGAAAGTGGTATTATAACTCTGAACACTGAGTGCATTGTGACTATGACCAGAATAAACAGTCCGTGTGACAAAAGTGGGAACGACAGAAAAGTTTAAAAAGTGTGGAAGAACCTTTGAGTGAAATATAAATAAAGCACTGTGACGGTCATTATAAAAAAAGATGTCACGTAAGATTCCCACTATTAAGCCATCAAATACCTTAACCAATGGAGATCGAAATAATACGGCGCAAATCAGCCATTAATGTTCCTTCTTAAAGTAAATGAAACATTTGTTTAATTTTAATTGAACACTTCCAAATCTTGTAGTATTATTCATAGAATATTTATAATCTTTCTAGTTTTGTAGTATTACCTGTCCTTTTTTGTTTGCCTGTGCCATTTTTATGCTGCAGTGCCCCCTTGTGTTTAAAAAAAATGGAAACTGAACTGTAGAACAATGCATACTGACTGAGTCTAGGATTCTCAATTAAAAAATGCTATTGTAGCAAATATCAAGTCTAGGCAAATTCTGGTTGGGTAAGCATTACTTCCTCCCCCCTCACATCAATAATAAAGATTTAATTTAAAGGGTTGTTACAGTTAAGCAATAGTATTTTACGTGCCTACGCATTGGCTACCGTGCATATTAATCAGTGTGAATAAAATTATCTTTTGTATAATTGGAGCAGTTATGGTGGAAACATATGCAGGATGTACCTCGTGTTATTGAAGACGCATCTACTGTTAACTGGGTTATATCTCAGCAGGTCCTAGTTGCCGTCCATCTGCCTTGTTACTGTACACACACACACACACACACACACACACACACACACACACACAGGCAATACAGATAGTACATTTTGAAAAAGGGAAACTGCACCACTAAATTACTGATGAGACTCATGTTATTTCACAAAGGTGCTTAACAATTGAGTCAATTTAATATATTTGGCACGTTACCTCAATTAAACACGAGGATGTAGAAGAATCTATTATATATAAGGTGAATCTTGTGCTGCAGAACTCTTATATGCTGACTCCTTTTTTTTTTCCAAATGTTTACTGATGTACTTATGTTTCCATTTCAGCTCCAGGAAAACCAAGATGAAATTGAAAATATGATGAATGCAATATTTAAAGGAGTCTTTGTACATCGTTATCGGTAAGGACCCACCAAATCAGCATTTTGGTCTTCTTCACTGGTGTTCACTTAACACACTCAATAATGTTTCAACAGTGACTCTATAGCAGAAATCAGAGCCATTTGTATAGAAGAGATTGGCGTTTGGATGAAGCTTTATAGCGATGCCTTCCTTAATGACAGTTACCTAAAGTACGTTGGATGGACAATGCACGACAAGGTGAGTCAGAAAACAAACTTTAATTACTACTACCTATTCTTCCTCTGCTCCTTAAAGTCATTGTGACATTAATATTTAAGTCACATTGTATATTCCTCTTTTTTGGACGGGTGTCAGCCATATCTGCCTGTAAATAGCTATTTTCTCCACCGGAAGTTTAAAAAAAAAACACAATAGTTTCCTTATTTATAATAGATTTGTGTCGTTTCAGAATACTATAGAGCTGTGGCTGTTATAAAAAACACTAGAAATAAATATGAATGGCTTTTTTATTTTTATTTTTTTTATCCAACACTCAACTCTTTGCAATCTCTTGATTTTAGCAAGGTGAGGTACGGCTGAAGTGTCTGACAGCTCTACAGGGTCTGTACTACAACAGAGAGCTCAATGCAAGGCTGGAACTCTTCACTAGTCGCTTTAAGGTAAACGCCACCTGCTGGATATCTTAAGTAAAAGAGAACAAAAGCATTCATGTTAATGAATATGCGATGGCACAGGATAAACACCAAGAAAAAATAAGTACTATGTTAAAAAGACTATGATTTTTTTCTATATTTTACCAATACCTCATGTACATTGACCAGTTTGACACATCAGACAACATTTATTTTCAGATTTGTTGTATTCACGGAAAATAATCGTTGAATGAGCCTTCCCCTTTTCGTTTTTTCAGGACCGCATTGTCTCCATGACCCTTGATAAGGAGTACGATGTTGCAGTTCAAGCAATCAAGTTGCTAACTTTAGTTTTGAAGTAAGTTCCAAATGATTGTATCTTACTTTCTACATTGTTTACCTTTTATCACTACAAAATAACTTTTTCCTACCAGTAAGCCCCTTGTGTGTGTGTGTACTTGCTTACACACAAAGTATTACACTAGACATTTGGTTGTAACTTATAACAAATTTGTTCCTACATTTATACTTGAATGGTTCTTTTTCTTTGTATCTGCAGTAGTACAGATGAGGTATTGACCCCTGAGGATTGTGAAAGCGTATATCATCTGGTCTACTCGGCACACAGGCCCGTAGCTATCGCAGCAGGAGAATTCCTCTACAAGAAGTATGCTGTTTGTGATTTAGAAAAAAAAATGATGTTTACTGTCCCCAGCCTAGTTTCAAGTTCTCTTGTGTCCTACCAGGATACATTAAATTTACATTATTTTGTATACTCAGCACCCAGTAGCCTAAAACTATTCTATATCTTTCAAGATTGTTCAGCCAGAGGGAACCAGAGGAGGAAGGGGCCCCAAAGAGGAGAGGTAGACAAAGTCCCAATGCCAATCTCATAAAAACCACTGTCTTCTTTTTCCTGGAGAGTGAGGTACACATTTTATTTGACTGTTTTTTTTTTGTGTTTTTATTAACATCCGAAGTAATCAGGTTATTTACCTATACTGTGTGAAAATCTCCTCAGCTCCATGAGCATGCAGCCTACTTGGTGGACTCTCTCTGGGAATGTGGTCCCGAGTTACTTAAGGACTGGGACTGCATGATCAGCTTACTATTAGATGACCCATTACCAGGAGAGGAAGGTATGACAAAAATATCATCACATTGCTGAGAAGTGGCTTGTAGCGAATGTGTTTATTTACTAACCGGGAATTTTGTCTTTGTAAATTGTAGCTCTTACAGATAGACAAGAGACAGCTTTGATTGAAATCATGCTCTGCACTGTACGCCAGGCTGCTGAATGTCACCCCCCTGTGGGAAGAGGCACAGGGAAGCGGGTAAGTTGCATGATGGATAGATACTATGATAGTTATAGTACAAACTACAAAGGTGTCTGGCGTGGTTCTATGCTCAGGTGATGACAGCTAAAGAAAAGAAGACTCAGCTCGATGACAGAACAAGAATGACAGAGCTTTTTGCGGTGGCTTTGCCCCCTCTTCTGGCCAAGGTCTGTAATTACTTCATACATTTGCCTTCATATGTTCTTAGGAAAATATCACGTGAATTTGAATGTTTGCCCAACAGTATGGTGTAGATGCAGAAAAGGTGACCAATTTATTGCAGCTTCCTCAGTTTTTCGACTTAGAAATTTACACCACAGGACGTCTGGAAAAGGTTAGCGAAGCTTTTTTTTTTTTACATTTCTTACAACTCCACACTTGCAATCAATATATTCTCAGCTCTACTAAATGTTTATGGGATAAATAATTGCTGCATATCTTGTTTGTCCTATCTGTTGACTGTGATTGTAGCACCTCGAAGCCCTTCTCCGCCAAATCAAGGAAATTGTGGAGAAGCACACAGACACTGAAGTTTTGGAGACATGCTCTAAGACCTACCATGCCCTCTGCAATGAGGAATTCACCATTTTTAACAGGGTCGACATTGCCCGTTCCCAGCTGCTGGATGAGCTGGTAGACAAGTTCAATAGGCTACTAGAGGATTTTCTACAAGAGGTAGGCTATGATTAATGTTATTTGTATGGGGTTGTTTTATTATTTGACACCATTTACACAGAATTTGTCCTATTTCCTTTTGCTAGAGTGTGTCAATAAAACTTTTTCAGGCTCAACATGAGTGCAAGTACTTTCATTTGAGTACTTACCAATACTCGGTACACGTTTGGGTTATGTCTATGTCATTTGTGTACTGTCTGTCCATCCAATATATCTTGGAAAATTAAACATCTGCCATTAAGGATTTTTGACCTTTTTATTTTTTCTTTAACTAAATTTCACTTTCCAGTGTGAAGATACTGATGAAGATGATGCTTATCAAGTTTTGTCAACTCTAAAGAGAATCACAGCTTTTCACAAGTATGAATTTCTAGTCTTGGCTTATAATATGCTAATATTCTCTTACCTGTCATGTTTTTGTTGTTGTTGTAACTTTTGGCTTGTTTTTTTTTTTTTGCACTACCAAATCTTGTAACAAGTAAGATCGAGGAGGTTGCTTCTTTAGGGATCTGTTGCCATATTTCAATCAACAAAACAAACAATTATAATATTTTTAGCACTCAGAAAATGCATAACAAAGTGTTTTGTATAATCAATGAAGAGCAAAGGCTAATCAGTGTGCAGCCAAAGAGACGGGGCATCCACATAGCTTAAAATAGCTTCCTTAAAGGGGTTTCCCAAGTCTCATAAGATTATGTTTCAGGTGTTTTATTTAGTCAAAAAAAGTCTTTTTGATTGAACCTTTAAACATAATTTTAATCGCGTTTTGTGGGAAAATTTTCAGCCACCCCTCTATAATGTGTGTAAGACTAAGCAAAATCTTTTTTTCTTTCTTTTTAACCCCTTTTATTCTGTCTCTTAGTGCACATGATCTCTCTGGGTGGGACTTGTTCACCAGCAACTTTAAGTTGCTCAATACAGGAATAGAAAATGGAGATATGCCTGAGCAGGTAATTTTCAAACAACTATTGAATGCATCCTGTTGGTTACGTTCACTCTATGAGCGTTTTTATTTGTTTGTTTGAGCAGATAGTCATCTATTCGCTACAGTGTACCCACTATGTAATCCTGTGGCACCTGGCCAAGTTATCCGAAGGCGGCTCCCGAAAGGTGACTTCAAATTTGGCCTACTTCAGTTTACTCCTTGCCAAGAAGGGTGACTGTCCCTCTAAACACCTGTCTAACCTTTCAGGATGACATGGTTACCTTAAGGAAACAGATGAGGGCCTTTTGTATGATGTGTCAGCGGTACCTCACTAATGTTAATACAGCCGTCAAAGAACAGGTGACAATTTCACATTAATAGCTTGTGTTTCGGTGTTGACGTGGAGTTATAACTACTTTTCCTTTTCACTGCAGGCATTCACCATCCTTTGTGACCTCTTGCTCATCTTCAGCCACCAGATGGTGGCTGGGGGTAGGGAACATCTAGAACCCTTGGTCTATTCCTCTGAGGATTCGCTTCAGTCCGAACTGCTCACCTTCATCCTAAATCACGTTTTCATAGACCAGGATGATGACACCAATAGCACAGGTACAGTTGATTAAGCTAGCCACCGCCCTACCCTGGTAAGCACATTGAGACCTATGATCAACTCATATGGTAATCAATAAGCGTATTAATGTTATTTATGTACTGTAGTATACTCCTGAAGTTGAGTAGTCCTGTACATTTCTGACTATTAGGCGCACTGGTTTATAAAGTGCACCATCAATACATATGAAAACCAAATGAAAGCCTATTGATAAGTCTTTTTAAGTTTCTTTGGCTTTAAAACTAGGGGTGCACTGAAATAAACTTTCAGCCTTAACATGGATTACTGGTGAAAGCAAAACATTTTTTTAACTATGCCACTAAACATTAAATAATGTGCACACACACACACACACACACACACACACACACACACACACACACACACACACACGTGTCTGTATATGTATGTATATATCTGTGTGTGTATATGTATGTATATATATATGTATGTATATATTATATATGCATATATATGTATATGTGTATATGTATATATGTATGTACGTGTATATGTATATATGTGTATATGTACGTGTATATGTATATATGTATGTATATATATGTATATATACGTGTACATGTGTGTGTGTGTGTGTGTGTGTGTGTGTGTATGTATGTATATATATATATATATATATATATATATATATATATATATATATATATATATATATATATATATATATATATATGTATATGTATACACATTATATATATGTGTATATATATAAAAAGTTTAAAAGCCAATTAAGGTAAAGAAGCAGTTTACTTTTCTTTTTAGATGAAAGTACTTTCTCTACATAATCAAAGAATCTGTTCCTCTGTTCATTGAGAACATGTCTCACTGGTAATGCTGCTTTTTTATGTTCACATCTAATTAATGCTCTTCCTAACGAGGGAAATCTCAACAAAATACAAATGCTCCGAATAGACTTCAATGAAACATGTCCCGACAAACTCCATTAGTTTGATTTTTACTCCGTGGTCTCTCAACTTCTTGAAAAACGAGTGCCGCAATGAGAGCATCTGGGGAGCTTCTCTTATTAGTTAGCTGCTCAAAGGGGGCAAGAAGAAAGCGAGCATTTTTCGTGGGCTCGTCATGTCCACTGCATGCAGTCTCTTGCCATAGCATGTAATATATGCTGTTGCCGTGTTCAAAGCGTTTTGGAGGGAAACCACATTTTGAGTCACTTTACGTCCGAAAGGTTTGGTGCTTCTCGACTACAAATAATCACCCTGAGTTGCGTTCCTTATTAAATTCCAAGATTTTTGTATGAGTAAAAAGTAAGTGTATTCAATCTGATGGATTTATTCAGTCATCAATTGTGCGCGAGCTTCCAAATAAACTCCCTCACGCGCTCACTGCACAGGCCCCACGCCCCAGCGCATTCATCCAAAGTTCAAACGGGCCTCAGCAAAGGTCTGAGCTATTTGGCCTTTAGTTTTTCATGCCTTTTGACTTACTGGCTGGCAGCAACCATGGCCAGAGGCATTTTGTTTTTAACTTGTATTTGCATCCTATTCTTGTGAAAGTGATATGTACTTCTGCCTTCAAGGAATTTCTCTAAAGAATTAGGGAAGGCCTGATTAGATTTTGAAAAGGTCAAGGTCACTATGACCTCCCTGAGTTTCATCTCTTCCCCATTAATTTCTGAAACGCCTGAAGGAAAGGTCATGACATCTGGAACAAGTGTGAATTCTGAGGAAAAGAATCATTTGGCTACAACTGAAGGAAAAAAATGGACTCATGAATGTACTTGTAATTTAAAAGTAAATTGGGAAAGCCATATGTTCAACTGCTTTGCATTAACATTTAATTCTGGGGGGAAACGTGTTATTGTATGGTGACTGGGGATTGAGATTTACAGAAAAGTGCCTGGCAAAGTCTAATGTTTGTGTTGTTTTCTTTCTTTAGATGGCCAACAAGATGATGAAGCATTGAAGATTGAAGCGTTACATAAGAGGAGAAACCTCCTGGCTGCCTATTGTAAATTGATCATTTATTGTGTTGTAGAAATGAAAACCGGAGCAGACATTTTCAAGCAGTACATGAGGGTGAGTTTTTTTTTTTCCCCCTCCTCCCTCCTCAATGATTTTGCGACTATTTTCCCAAACATATTCGTATTACAGCAGAAACCCACCTTTTGACGTGATTTAAGATTTGGCCTTTTAGAACTAAGTTTTTCTTCCCTGTTTGTTTGTACAGTATTACAATGATTACGGTGACATCATCAAGGAAACAATGAGCAAGACCCGGCAAATTGACAAGATTCAGTGTGCCAAAACCCTTATCCTCAGCCTTCAGCAGGTCAGTGCTTTAAAGTCTGCTCATTTCCTTTTAGACATTTGAAAGTGTCCGATTTCTTGCAGCCACACGCTTGACGTTTTCCTTCTGTTTCTCTTAGCTTTTCAATGAAATGCTGTCAGAGCTGGGCCATGGGTTTGACCGCTCCTCCTCCGCTTTTTGCGGAATCAAAGAGTTGGCCCGTCGATTTTCCCTAACCTTCGGCCTTGATCAAGTGAAAACACGAGATGCCATTGCCATGCTACACAAGTACGACTTTCTTTTACCTAATTAAATTCAACAATACTGCTGTTGAATGATGGTTAAGTAAATATGGTCAATAAGTCTTCTTGTAGCCACAATATCTTTGCTCTTTTCTGAAAGTCCATCTGTACTTGTTTTATAGGGATGGAATAGAGTTTTCTTTTAAGGATCCAAGTCCCCAAGGAGAAGGAGGCCCTCCTCTCAACCTGGCATTCTTAGACATTCTCAGTGAATTCTCCTCAAAGCTGATGAGACAAGACAAGAGGACTGTGTATGTTTCATTTCTGTTTTGCTGCCGGGTGGGAGGGTCAACGGGTTTTGCAAACAACCTTTCATTATTATTATTATTATTAGTAGTAGTAGTAGTAGTAGTAGTAGTAGTAATATATCGTTCACCCTTCATTGGGAAAGTGACTTTATTGGGTTATAAAAAAAATGTAGCCCCTATAAAGATCTGGCGTGCATTTTAGCTCATGTCAAACACAATTTTAACACATAACATATAGTATTTAAAGAAACATATTTGATTATGTAACATTTTAATGAATGAATGCAATTTTAACTTTAAAAAATGTTTAGTTCATTGCCTGTCATTGGCAAGGATAGACATCCAATATGTTTAAACCCACTAAATGCTCGTCTTTCCGTTCCAATGACAGCACTAGACGTCCAGTCCATTTTACCTGGGAAGTCTGGCAATAATCATTGGCTGCCAGCTTCTCCCAGTTTAAATGGACTGGACACCTAGCAGCATCATTTGCAGAGTTTTGGTCTTCGCATGAGTTTGTTGGTGTCATGCACTTCTCCCTGTTTCTCCGCAGCCACATGTACTTGGAGCGTTTCATGACCTTCCAGATGGCACTGCAAAGAGAGGACTGCTGGCTCCCCCTCATTTCCTACAGGAATTCCCTACAGGCCGGTGGTGATGACGACACCATGTCGGTGATGAGTGGCTACTCCAGCAGAGGCTCCTCGGTTCGTTCGAAAAAGACCAAGGCTACTCCTGCGACAACTGGAACTTCTGCCGCAAAGCGAAAGCTGCCAGAAGGTAGCAAACCATTCCGCAATGAAATTCACCCATAATCTTTAAGCGCAGATTACTCTGCAGTGCTTACCACAAAGACACGTGTCTATAAACATTCGTTAATTTATGAGCGTGGCACGGTTACTACATGGCTGCAATCAAACAGTCGAAGCCCAAAAATGTCTTCCAACTGTTCCGATGCCTTCCAAGAACGTTGGCTCAAGCACTCGCGCTGACGGGCAAAGAGATAAAACAGCAGATGGTGGAAGCCTTCTAATTATCACTATTGCCACATCAATTCATCAACAACAAGAAGAAAATGAAATTCCATTTTGGATCAAGTTGCTGTAATCTTGAATTTTGATTGTAATGTTTGCTAAAACTTAGCGCCATCTGTGCAAATTTCAGTCTAACTAGGGATAAACCGATGTTCTTGCGTGGTAATTTGGCCTTTTCCTTGCAGAGGAAAGCAGTAGCAGTGAGGTGTGGCAGCAGAGCATTCAGACCCCAGTCATGTTGCCATCCCCCCACCTCACCTCCACCGCCATGCGAGACCCAAAAAGGAACCGCGATGATAGCTACATGGGTGTCTACGCGCTCCCTCACGACCAGCCCCAGCCCCATCAACATCCGCAGCAGCAACAACAACAACACCACCAACAGACACCTCAACACCACCAAACTCCCATGGATTACAAGTACGGCAATCCGTAGATACTCATGGTTTTGTTTTTAATATCTGACTATTGAGATATTGCTGTTGGGTGAACAGGAGGGCTGCCATGATGGCCATACTAATCAACAACTAATTGTTTTAGTAATCGACTCTGGTCAACAAAAGAAAAGATGCAAAAATTACTTATGTAATTCTGACTTTCGTCCTCCCACCCCACCTCAGGATTTTTTTTGCAATGCAAAATTATTACAAATTGAGATTTTGAACTAGCTGCCACTGAAAAAAATAGCCATAAAAAATCTCCATCTCTTTTTTTGCGCCTTTTAATGGTATTAGGAAAGTATATAGTTCGTATATATTTACATTTTTCAAATAACAGGACAAAATAGTTTATTTAATTGTCTTTATTTTTGTCAACTTAAAATAATCACAAAAACAAAAGAAATAATGGTAACGGTTCTTGTTTTTTACGATTTTTTTTTCAGTTAAAAAAACACTAAGGAAACCTGGGAATAACTCATTTTCAAATTCTTTAATTATTATTATTTTTTTTTAAATAATACAAAAGGAAAAGTCCGTGAAGATAAAATATTTGATAAAAAAGATCATATTCTCAATGAATGCTGGTGATTGTGTGATGAATCAGAATGAGATAATGTTTTTGAAACCATTTGCTTGTCAAAACTGTCAATAGAGTATTTATTGTCCAACTTCACATAGCGTTGATTTTTTTTGCTCCTGGCGCACATTTCTAGCCCAAGACGTAAATTACCAAGTGTCACCATCACATTAATCATTTTTAGCAGTCCAAGTGAACAATGGGTGCTAATTCAAGTCATTTATTTCAGTTCGCAAGTGACGTGGATGCTGGCTCAGAGACAGCAAGAAGAGGCACGTCAACAGCAGGAAAGAGCCATGAACTACGCCAAGCTCAGGACCAATCTGCAGCACGCCATGTAAGACAACCGCCACGTGGCACGTCAAGGTGATTTATTGTCTCTAAGGCCCGCGTATCGGTCCGTCCGCGCAGACGTCGCGGCACCGGCCTCATGGAGGAAGACGAAGAGCCCATTGTGGAAGATGTGATGATGTCATCCGAGGGTCGTATGGATGACCTCAACGAAGGCATGGACTTTGATACAATGGACATTGACCTGGTAAGAACCACTCGCCGACGTTAAGTTGCTCATTCCGTAAAAACCGTGAGAGCTACGAGGCGTGAGGTCTACCGAGGACGTTTTCGAGGTCACTGCGGCGCTAGTGATTGAGCAACTGCATTTTTGTTGCTATTTTTTACCCCCTTCATTATCTGGTGAAATGTATTGCATGTGGTCTTAAATTTTAATGTCGCATTTAACATCCCAAACAACATGCCAATTTTCCCTTGGCCGCCGCTTCCCCCCCAAACATTACCGTCGCCTTTATTTCATCACCACTCGTTCCAGCGGGCATCTTTCTTCGCTCGGATGTCGGGAGAGGTTTAGTGAAATCCTCAAAACTCTGTTTGACTTTGAGGATTCAGTCAGTCATAGGAGACTGATTTGTTAGGCCGGCAACAATCACTGCGTGGCATCTTTTGTTGATATTTCGACAGCGGTCCCAAATGGGAAACGAGAAAGAAGCATATTCATCAAAAGTTTTGTTTTGGCGGACTCTAAAAGGACCTTTGTGTTTTGTTTAATGAAACATCATGTTGACAGTGCGTCGCAACATCATGACCAATTTATTTGACAATTTACACCCGCTCCACAAAACCACGCATGATGAGTGCAAAACCAGAACTAAATGTAATCTCAAACATATGTTGGACTGCATACCAAACGTCAAGTTGATTTCACTCGAAAAGTTCCGGCAGCACATTACTCGAGTCATTCCATCCATCTAGTTTATTAAGATACATAAACTCATCTATGATATGTGTGTGTTTAATTTCTTTTTTTTAACCTCTCCTCTAGCCCCCATCTAAAAATCGCCGTGAGAGGTCCGAACTCAAGCCGGACTACTTTGACCCCGCTTCTATTATGGATGAGTCGGTAAGAATGAATTATTTCTCGCACGCTCGATATTTTGCATGCGGATGAACAACGCAAAACGCGAGGCGTGCTGCATTCGAGTTGCTGACACAAAGCGTATAAAACAACGTCTTTGTAAATGTCCAGCTAGCCGAGCCGTGTGTGCTGGAGCCAAATTCCTTTCCCCTTGGCCTTGAAATCCAGGGCAGACACAAAGTCCTGAACATTTGTCAGTGTATTATGTTCAATCCAAATGATTCATTGCTAACATTTCTCACCGTTTTATATTTATTCATTTTCAAAATGATGCATTACAGATGACGCTTTGCAAATATAACATATAAATCTGAAAAGATGTTTATGAATTGACAGTGTGTTCAATGTATTTATTACACAATTTTGAGAAGAATTCTGTTCTGAGCTTTTGCTAATATTGTTACCTCTCACATTCACAAACCTTACAGTAACCAAATTATTAGAGACTGCTTCTGTTATAAAATAGGAGTCACAATTAATATTCTGTAGTTTTGCCTTTATCTCTGAACAGTCTAAACCAGGGGTCGGGAACCTTTTTGACAGCGAGAGCCATAAACAATTCATATTTTATAATGTTATTTGTTAAGAGCCATTCTCAGAATTGAAAAGTAAAAATATATGAAAGTCAGATTTTTTTTGTCATTTCACCACTTTTAAAGTACAATAAGTCTCTGAATTCTTTTGACAACATTGTTATGCTGTTGCTAATAAATCAGTATCAATGATGTCATGCATGCAGAAGAGTAATAAAAAACAAAATTATGATTAAAGTGGTGATAGAGGTCGTGTGCGGTCGATTGGTCGCCGGTCTTTTGGTCGCCCCGACCGCGACAACGGGCGACCAAAAGACCGGCGACAAAACAAGGTAAAACAACACGGTCTACGCATCAATAAAACCCAAAAATGGCCATGAGCAGTTTCACTGAGCTGACGTGTGATAAGAGTTTGTATGTACATGCGTTGTCCCTTTAAGAAGCTTCGTCAGTCAGGCAGGGTCTTAACAAGTTCTCCAACAAAAAACAATAAAAGTCCGGGAAATTTGGAGTTTTTCTCTAGCCTAATAATTACTAGGGCATTAAGTATGACTAAATAGTAATTCACAGTTTGTATTTAGGGAATTTGAGCAACAATTTAAATGGTAATTATCACTTACCTTCCGGGCGACCAAAAGACCGGCGACCTAAAGATCGGCGACCAAAAGACCGGCGACCAATCGACCGTGTACCGGTAGAGGTAGTGTCAACGTCACAGTGACGTTCCTATTAGTTCGTTTGGGACTCAGCTCTCTCACCAGTGATTTACATATTTTATCTCACAGGAAAGAGCCACATATGGCTCCCGAGCCATAGGTTCCCTACCCCTACCCCTGGTCTAAACAGAACTGTCAGCCCCTCCTTTTATTTTTCATGTCGTCTTACTGAAGCGCTTTATTTTTTTTATTTTTCACTCTCTTCTAGGTCCTGGGAGTGTCTATGTTTTAAACTAATATCCAAAATGATTTTGAGGCTGGGACACGAGAAGAGGAGCTTTGTATTTAAAGAGAATTTTAGATGCGAAAACAAGTGTGTTTTCTGTAAGAAAAGCAAAAATTACAAAAAAAAAAAAAGGTTTTGGCTTGTACTCCACGTGGACCAATGATGACCCACACTCAGTGTTGCTTGCTCAGAGAGGACTTCAAATATATACTTTTATAATCTTGCTTAAGATCTTCCTGTTCCAAAAATAGTGAAACAGGCCACTTCCAAACCGTATAAAAGACGATACTTGTCTGAAGAAAAATCCATAATCGCGTTTTCCCTTTTTTCAGTTCCCCTTTTTTCTCCCCCCCACTCCAAGCGGGGATGAATTGGTGTGTTTTTAACTTAAGAAACATTCTTTTTTTTTTTGTCTAACCCCTTTTTCCAATTGTAGAAGTTACCGGGTGTGATGTAGTAATTTATAAACAGACTGTAGTAGCTTGCCTGTACCGTGTTTAGCCAAGTGGATGGAGGTCTTTCCATTCTTGTACCCCCCACCCAAACCCCCCCACCCTATTTTAAGTTCATTTTTACTGCTTTGAGCTCCTAATAACCACTGGTGGTTAAGATTGTGAGATGTCATGTAGAATAATCAGTCCCGATCCTTGTTTTTTGCTGTGAAGAGTCCCACAGTCCAATAGTACGTTTTTGAGCTTACCCCCGAGCTTCGGACCACTCCTTAAGCGCCACCTGCGAAGAGAATTGTTCCCATGAACAACAAGTATGGCGGTCCGATGAAATCTTTTTTTCTTTTTTTTCTTCTCTCAATCTAGCAGCATCATGTCAAAAAATGGGTATCTACATTTTAAATAAAAATATATATGAATTGGTGCTGATTTTTATATATGTGCTTTGGTTTGCTTATTTCAACTTCACAAAATGAAAGAAATGTGTAAGAACCTGAGAGAAAAGGTGAAAGCGTGTAAATCCATGCGGCGAGAAAGATTTTTAGATTTGTATTTTTCAGTTTTACTTTTGCTTTCTTCCTCTTGTCTCGAAAATGTCTTCGGGTTTTTACCTTCTTTCCTAATGTGTAAATTAGTTTGGATAAAATGAATGAAATTCAGCTTTAAGAGTTTCTCGGCTTGAGTCCTGTCACGATAATACTTAGAGATTTCAAATGTTAATAAACGCAAGGTCGTCTTTCAGAAATTTCTGAACGCAAGTGATTCAGCGGCGCTGTGGCAGCTAGACAAAGCTTAGATTTTGACATATATTTGTCTCACACGACTTTTAATGAACTGTTTTGTCTACTGATTTTTTTTTAAATTTTTCTTTTGTAGTCATTCCATGCTAAAGCCTTAAACACGCTTCTTCTCTCACGCTAATCTTCCATGTCAGCAGATTGCTCTTGTTTAAAGGTGGATAATTGGCTTCTTAGAACATGAAACATGAGGTGGTCAAATGTAACGTGATCAAGTAGTCTGTGTTTTGCCTAATTATTTTATGTAAGTAAAAAGAAAATTCTTTTAAGGAAAAAAAAAGTACTGTTTATTGTTTGTTCCTTACCACTTGATTGGTATAAATCCTTATTAGATATCGTGTATATATTCAACTTTCATTTCTTTCCTTTTGGCCATTTTGTGTTCTGCACTCTTTGCCTACTTCCTGAGTTGTCTATTCTCCCACCCTCTTTCAGTCACTGTTTTCTGATTTGTACTTGTTTGGAGACAGTAACTTTTGAATAAAAATCAACACACACGATTTCAATTGTGGGAAATATTGACTCCACTTGTTCTCGCCTGAATCCCCAAAATAACGAATAGTTTGTCCCAATTTTCAGTTAAACTTGATTTGTTCTGATGGGTACCAACTGTCTGGCATTTCCTAAGCTAATTACGTATTGTATTCAAACATTAAATATGCCTGCAGTGATATTCAAATGGCCCTAAAAATGTAAGAACATGTCCTTAAGATTGCTTTGAATTTTTACATTTGCCCACTTATACAGATTTGATAAAATCTGCACTTAAATGCCTACTTTAATTGAATTTTTATGTTTTTTGACATACTTGATCCAGGCCTCAACCTAACGCCCCACTGAACTTCACTTTGTAAACAATAGGGGGCAGTAGAGATCAAACTGTAATCAACCCACAGCACCAAAATGGTACGTATTAAAGTTCTGTTTTTGCAAATGTCACCTGTTATCTTAAATTGCTCCTACTGTTTCTTCGCAGACATGTATATTGCTTTCTTATAACTCATATTGTTCTTTTGCTGTCATGAAGAACTATAGCAAAATATTTTAAAAGTGAAACCAAGCGCTCAATTATTGACCATAGGAATGGCTTACTGATTATTTATTTTGGCATCACCCCATCATGTTCTGCAAAGGGTGTATTGTCCTTATCTTCTGTCAGAATCATGTGATATAAAATCCTTATCGCCCCTTTGTTATAATAGCCAAACCCTTTTCGGAGAAGTGAAACCAGTTCTGCATGTTCAAAGTGTCAAACAAGTTATCTCACTGATTTATTTGCTCGTGTGGCAAAACAAGTTTCTTTTTTTTTCTTTTTTAATGTTGTTGTTGTGTATAGCTGAGTTTGTTCGGACCCCGCAGACCTAAATCTGAGCCTCTTGAGAGCCTTCTACTTACTCCAGATAACCTCTGGCCCTCCACAGGCCTATCAGTCCAGGCCATGTTAGGACCTCAAGAGGGTCAAGGAGGACTTGGAACTATGTTTCACGCATAGAGAAATGCCATTTTATTGAAAAAATATATTTAAAAAACAAAAACGTTAAATGAAATGCACTTACTCTAGCAAAGAAACGTAAACTCCTTTCGTATTCAGGATGCTAATCTCAGGGGCTTCTTAACATGATGAAAAAAAGAGTCTCCGTAAAGATAAACCCAGAAAAAAAAATGGAATTCTATGGATAAATCATTAATGAGAGTGCTGGTTGTAATCTGCTTGTAAATGCAGAGCGGCCGATCCTGGAAAATCATTCACCAGACCTGCTTTTGATTAGAACACATGTAAAGTCAACTGATTGCACTTCAAAAATGAGTCCCAGTGCAACCAAATTGTTTCTTTCCCCTCTGTACAGGGCCATTACGGGCTTTGCGTAGAAATTAAATATGGAAACTGGAACCAGTTGTTGGAGAAATGCTATTCTGCTTCAAGGGTAGCTCCAGTCAACATGCAATGAACTACTTTGTGCAGTGTGGGGAAAATAGTATGTTCTCACGCGCCACAGGAAGGCACACCCGTTTTCTGTCTTTCTGTTTTGCATTTGATTGTTTTATATTCATGAAGTCATTTTTTTCATGAGATATTTTGGAGTGGGGATTTCACTACAGTATTATTAGGGGTGGCAAACACGTGGCTCTTGAGCCGTGTGCGGCTCCCGGCCAAAATGAATGCGACTCTTTGCTTTTTATCGTATTGTATAGTGGTACCTCGAGATACGAGCTTAATTTGTTCCGGGACTGAGCTCGTATGTCGATCTTCTCGTAACTCGAACGAACGTTTCCCATTGAAATGAACTAAAAACGAATTAATTCATTCCAACCCTCTGAAAAAACACCAAAAACAGGATATTGGATTGGAAAAAAATGTTTTATTTCTTCTAATTTGCCATCTATTAACAAAGTAACACATAACTAGTGGTTTAATAGTAATAAAATGTGTTTAATAGTACTAAAATTATACGGATTTCGAAGGGAGGAAAGAGGGGGGGGCGCTTTTTGCACGGCAACATGCTCGCAACATAACAGAAACAAATTTAAATGAACTTGGATTACGATGCAGACACACTCAAAAATAAGTTTAATCTAACCTTACACTAAACTTAATTCTAATTTTGTATTTAAGTTTGATACTGGCCGGGTTGGCTGTATTTGCCCCGCCTCCACCCTGCTTTCTCTATCGATGTGCTGTTTACTTTTGTATTCCCTTCAAAATACTATTCTGAAAATGATGCACAAAAATGTCTTCACAATAGGATAACGCACGACCACTTGCCAACGAGAAGTAATATATACTACTCCTCGTAACAGCAATCGCTCCGCCATTCGCGCTGAGTGACGGAAAAAAAAACACTGAAAAAAATGCAACGCTCTGCCCAGTGCTCATAGATATCTGTTTTACACGAAAGAGATGCAGCAAAAAAGACAGTGCGCTACAATGATAAACAGCATCTCATGTCATGGCCACCTGGCTTTCTCGCATCTCAAAATTTCCTTGCATCTAGAGCTAATTATTTGCTCGAAATTTTCCTTGTATCTCGAGCATCTTGTAGGTAGAGCTGCTCGTATGTAGAGGTACCACTGTATACTGTATTGTACTGTTGTGGGTCTTTGCCTAGTTGCATGTTTCTCTTATTTTTATTCTTTCGTAAAACACACGCAATTTCGTCAGGGTTCATTAAAAACTAATAATTATATTTTTAAAAATTATTTGGGAGATTCAATTTTTTTTTATGTTGCTTCTGACATGTGGCTCTTAGAGTTTAAAAATTGGGTTCTTTGTGTCTAACTTGTTCGCCAGCCCTGCTTAGGTTAGTAATACCCTTCGGCAGGGGCGCTTCTAAGGAAATTATGGGGTGGCGAGCAAGGAGAAGGGACTTATTTATTACAATTATTGATTTAAAAGGGGGAAAATCAGGAAATGTAATATATCTATACTCTTCATTTTAATTTGTTCCTAAAAAAGAAAGTCGGCACTCATGATTTACTTTCCCGGGCCACACAAAATGATGCGACGGGCCAGATTTGGCCCCCGGGCCGCCACTTTGACACATGTGCCCTAGGTTATTGGAGTTTTTTTTGTTTTTTGTTTTCCTCATCGGTGCCGACTGGGGTGGCAAACTTGTCTTCTAGGGTGGCAGTTGGTACCCCGTGCCACACTGATGGATCAACCCAAAGCCTACGGCCAGACGGGAGTGCCTGTCTTATGTGGGATAAGCATTCTGACAATAAGGCCAAATGGTAGCGTTTTCCCTGACTTGTTTTCCCTCAACAGTGCAGCCAGCGTCGTGTCTCGACTGCAACAATCCAGTCAAATATGTGTTGAGCAAATAAAGTAAAGAATGTGGTTTGGATTAGGGGGAGGAAGCACTGTTAATGCGACTGTAAAGTGAGTCAAGGATCAATGCCCTTCAATGACGAGGAGCAGCTTTCAAGAGACGGGCCCGAACAGGTTAGAGATAATGAATAAGAGCGCCGTGGGAACTTCCAGACGGCGTCGTGTTGCCCCGCCGCTCACTGACACTCGGGCGTCAACGCGGCTAAAGGTGCGCACGAGTGATAGGACAATTGACCTCGGTGGACACAAGCGGCGGGATTAGCGCCGAGACCCGAGCCGGCCGGAGCGTGTGGAGGGAATCTGTCATCAGAAGAGCTGCAGGTGGTCCGAAGGTCCGAAGGTCCGAGCCGGGCGAGAAAACAAGAGCCCTTTTCAGCGGGGACTGGAAGGATATTTACCCTGGAATCGGATTCTCTTCAGCTCCTCGCGTTATTGTTGTCGGGCCGCTTTGGCTTTTCCCCGTGGCCCCCGAGTTTGAGCGGTGAGGATTATAACGGCTTCTCATGCAGAAAGGATCGCTATAGTCATTTTCCAGTTGAAATCGTGCGTGGCACGCGTGAGATTTCCCCTCGTCCCCAATCCCTTGCAGCTTATTCAAAGGTGACCCGCAGATGACTGAATGCAAGAACGCTCGGCTAAATCATGAGCCTCACTAAAGTTGGGATGAGTGTCTTATAAGGAGCGATGAGACAGGTCCCATAAAGATGACGAAGCGTTGGCGAGTGCCGGCGAACCCCTGCCAGGAAACCCCAGTGATGAACGAGAGCCGCGACACCTTCGCTAATAAGACTCGTCTCTTTAATTGGCTCGATGGCGTGCGTGCGATGGCCTTAGGTGTGGAGGCTATGGGTGTGTATGTGGAGAGGGGCAGGGTATGCCCGTCCATTGGCTATCCGCTCGCTTGCCCGCCACCACAAGCCAGCGATGAGGTGGGCTCGCCTCATTAGAACGAGAGCTGTAGAATGGCCGGCCGATATTTAACAGCCGTCCCGATACGAATTCATTCAATCTGGCCTAAGTGTGAATGACGCGAGGGGTCTACCATGCCGAGTTTGACTACGATACGATGATGATTATAAATCCGACGGAGAGGACAGATGGCGAGGTCCTTTCAAGGTTCAAGCAGGTATAACGGCCTCTGCGGATGGAGCCCGGGGAGGAGGCGGAGTCAAATAAACCGGAGCCAAAGACGAGACGAGAGAGCGCAGGCACGGGGAAAGGCAGAGCTGGTCCTTGTTAGCACGCAATTCATCAGTCCGGCGAGGTCAGGGTTCACACAGCCCTAAGGGGGCAGTGGGTGGCCCCTCACCTTTCACCCACGACCCCCATCCCAGCACCTGGAGCTGAGGTATTTCCTCATAACATTTACTTGTAACATTTTGTTTCAAAAAACACATTTGTGACCCGGGGGTCCTTTCCGGGGGTTCGCGTGGGCTTTGAACTGACGAGTAACGTCGGATGGCTTCACGTAGCAACATCGTAGCGTGAGATGGTTTTCGAGGAGGGGAAGGTGGCAGGAGAGGGGCTGCGAGAGAAGAGGTCACGGTGAAAGATGTGAGCGAGTGTCAGCGTCAGCAGAATAAACAGCCCCCCCGAAATAGTTGGGAGGCTCGTTCATCTGTCACCTGCGTCGCTCCTGTCACAAGGTGAGCAATTCGGTGCTTGATCACAAGGCAGGAAACATCTACCTTCCAGCAAACTGGGTTAACAATGGCAAATATTGACTCAACATCAAGGTAAAACAAGTATTTTCCACACCACGGTAGTCTTTGAATCTAATTTCTGGGCTTCCTGTGTCGCATTTGGATATAGGTAGTCCAAAAGAATGAAAAAATCAAAAGGCTTTAAGGCAGAATCATTATGCGCCGCCCCTTGCAAATTAAAATAGATCCAGGTTGTCTGTGGCATACTTTTGAAGAAATACTCTGTGGATTAAGAATTACAGAATTCAGCACATTTCTGGATGTTCTTAAATTAGCTCGTTTTATGGGATGATCAGTCACATGTATTGAACCAGTCCTCATTCCGGCCCAGAGCCAAAGGGGGGGGTCCCACTTTGTAGCAAGGATGAAAAAAAATGTCTTAGACAGAGAATGTTGAGGTGGCGAAAATTTATTTTTGGAATCTCATCATTCGTGTGTTCTTCAATATGGTATGGGTGTAATTCAGCAATCAACTTAATTAATAATAATAATAAACTACATTTGCTAAATGTCGGTTCATTTTGTTTCAAGTCAAACTAATTGGTCAATAAAATAAACAGAAGGAAAAGTGGAATTCAAGATTTCGAAGTCGGGAGCACAACCCAAACTTTTTGAAAACCAGCAGTTAACACAACAAAATAGGTTCCCATTGACAGTGACTGCCGTCCAATCCATTTTAACTGGGAGGCATGGGAGCGATCGGACGACGACAAAATCTTAACTGACTGGCTGCCGTTGACGGGTGTAGACGTCCAATCGATTTTGACTGGGAAGCTTTGGAGCAATTGGACAACAACTTAATCTCAATTTGCTGAGTGCCGTTGAAAGGTCGGCAGCAAATGATCACTGCCTTCCCAGTCAAAGAGGATCGGGCGTCAATGGCCGTCAGTGGCCGCAAATAAAACGCACGGCTGTGTAACCCCCACACTGGACTAAAATGACACCACTGAGGGAGGACTCGCCCCTCCTTTCCCCATAATGATTTTCAAAATAACTGGCTTTGCTGAAGGTAGTATTATTCAGCTCTCAGTGGACCAGCTGTATGCTGAGCTCAGCCACATGAAGGCGGCCTTTCTGGCACTGCCGACAAATGCTGCCGCAGAAGGCTCACACCCATACAACTGGTCCTCGAGATGACATCGAAGCGATATCTGGGTCATTCCAGAATTGGTGGACGTTTTACACTATGTCACCTCTCTCAAATTTGATATAATCCAAATGAAAAATACCAAAACATGCAGTTCCTGAGTAAATTCACTTGTCATGAGAGGAAATCATATATATACATATATACACATACATATATGTATACATATACATACATACATATATCTACATATATATGCACACATATATCTACATATATACATAAATATATATATATATATATATATATATATATATATATATATATATATATCTACATATATACACACATATACACATATATATATACACACATATATATATACCTACATACATACATATATATACATATATATCTATATATACATATATATATATATATATATATATATACACATATACATATATATAGCAAATTTAATCAAAAATAAATTATTTTTTGCTTTAAAATTATTTTTGTATCATGTTTGTGTACTTTTTAACAATCAATCTCTAAACTAAACTAGGATTTTATAGTTTCTATTATTAAATGTTTGAAAATCAGAAAAGTACATGCTTATTTTTTTTTAAAATTAAACTAAGACCAAAATGTCCTCCCATACCGAACCTGACCCGAACTAAAGTAACGCAAACAGGAAGTTCAGGGTGAAGCTGGAAGATGGAACCCTCTTCATTTCCGAAAGGTGAGTTGGTAGTCAAATATTATCACGTTAGCACATCTCAGTCATGGACAAAGCAGATGCCTTGATGAGGAGAAAACTTATGTCATGTCCGGTCGGCTCTTGTAAATGAATTTACCACACCGGCAAAGTTCACCAATGGGTGTGGAATGTCGGCTTCCTGTGTGCAGTGTGTGCTGGAAACTGTAGTATGATCAGATTGGGAGTGGTTTGTTTGGGCAGTGAACTGTGCATGCCTGAAATAAATCAGAATGAATGCTATCATAGTGGTATTCAAAACTGAATCCATAAACTCACTCAACATTCTGTGGAAACAATTTGACAGCAACAGTCTATTTTAGCACAATGAAATACTAGCATTAACCTTGTCAGGAACAGTGGTCACTATAGTGGACAGCTATATTTAAAAGTTGACATGTAAGAAATTGACCTATTTAAAGCAGGGGTGTCCAACTCCGGTCCTCCAGGGTCTCTATTCAGTCTGTGTTCCATGTTTCACTCCTCTACCACACCTGAATCAAATGATCAACTCATCAGCAAGCTATCCGGAAGCTTCATACTGATCCGGATTATTTGATTCAGGTGTGTTAGTGGGTCATGGAAAACCGACTGGACCAGAGTTGGGCAGCCCTGATTTAAATGGTATTGTATGGTTTTAACCTGTTTACATGTTCTCCCTGTGCCATGTGTGGGTTTTCTCTGGGTAATTCAGCTTTCTGCTTTCTTCCAGATCCCGAAAACATTCATGGTAGGCTGGTTCAGCACTATATATATTCATTCATTTTCTGAACCGCTTTATCCTCATTAGGGTCGCAGGGGGTGCTAGAGCCTATCCCAGCTGACTTTGGGCCAGAGGTCAGGGACACTCTAAATCGTTGGCCAGCCAATCGCAGGGGGTGGGGAGACGGACAACCATTCATTCTCACTCTCATACCTAGGGGCAATTTAGAGTGTCCAATCCGTGTGCGGCCGATTGGTCGCCGGTCTTTTGGTCGCCGTCTTTTGGTCGCCGGTCTTTTGGTCGCCGTCTTTTGGTCGCCCCGACCGCGACAACGGGCGACCAAAAGACCGGCGACCAAAAGACCGACGACCAAAAGACCAGCGACAAAACAAGGTAAAACAACACGGTCTACGGATCAATAAAAGCCAACAATGGCCATGAGCAGTTGCACTGAGCCGACGTGCAAATGTATAAGAGTTTGTATGTACATGCGTTGTCCCTTTAAGAAGCTACGTCCGTCAGGGTCTTAACAAGTTCTCCAACAAAAAACAATACAAGTCCGGGAAATTTGGAGCTTTTCTTTAGCCTAATAATTACTAGGGCATTAAGTATGACTAAATAGTAATTCGCAGTTTGTATTCAGGGAAGTTGAGCAATGATTTAAATGGTAATTATCACTTACCTTCCGGGCGACCAAAAGACCGGCGACCAATCGACCGTGTACCGTCCAATCAGCCTACCATGCATTTTTTGGAATGTGGGAGGAAACCGGAGTACCCGGAGAAAACCCACACGGGCCCATGGAGAACATCGAAACAAAGATAAACAACAAAGAAAAAACAGATGGCAAAAGGATGTAATAGAGGAAAACAAAATAATTGAAAAAGTCTCAAGTAAAAAATAAACTAAATTCCATTGCACCACAGACTCCATCTTCAACCAGAAACAAATGATCTCCAAAGGCATTTTTGGTTTATGATACACATTTATTGATCAATTTTCGACTCCTTTTTTTTCTTTTCCCCCCACAGACAAATGTCCTTTGTGTTTACATGGAAACAATAGCTGTGTTGTTTTCCAAAACGTTCAATCTCAGGCCGCCTTTCAAATGTTTTAAGCTGCTGAAACTCATCTGTTGTATCAACAAATGCTCCAAAAAAGACTTTTGTTTTCCATTTTCAGGGAAAACGTTGTCTCGTAAGTGGTCCCTTAGGAAGTGACTTCTCAGTTGAGTTCACAGATCCCCTTACAGACAACCATTAGCTCTCCCCCTGTCATAAATATGACACAGTGGCCTTCACTGGTATATCTTCCCCCAACCACTCTTCAATTCTAGCCTTTGAGCCCAACCGAGGTTGCTGACCTCTCCCTTTGGACTCATCCTTATGTCCAGGGAAGACTTTATTCCACTTTGGAAACGGAGTCGGACCTAAAAGTTAAGGAAAACAGCCCCTACTGATGGACAGATTACAAAATAAATGATCCAAAATGCTCAGGGCAAATAAGACAAGCGGTGACACACCCTTTTTTCTTCCTTTTGCTCCTTCCTTGGCTGCCGCCTCTTCTTTCCGGTGTCCCTCCCGCCTTTATTTATGCCTGCAGAGCCACTTTGTTGTGCTTTTAGAGGCTAGGTTTGTAGTTGGAGCAGATGCTGAGGCTGATATTCCCAGATCCTGCAGCGAATGGAGATAAGAGCAGATTTATGCCAGAGTGAAGGAGCATGGGAGTAATTGCTAATGCTTTGATGGTGAGCCTCAGTGCGCTTGTGTACCCTCAGCTGCTTACTAACAAGGACACCTTTAGATTTAAGAGTTCCAACCAGTGTACTTTTGTTCCTTTTTCCAGATCCCCGAGGTGTACTCACCCACAATCTCTGGTTAAATAGCCCATTTCTCTTTTCGCAATTTAAAATACAATAAACAATTTAGATTGATTGATTTTTTGAGGGGGGGGGGGGGGGGTAGTCTTCAATAAAAGTACGTTGGCCTTAATAAGCCGTAAGACTTAAAACAATTCAATTTAACGACAAACAAGCGGGAGCAAGCTGTCCAATTTGGAACCTGGAGCTTAATCACCCCGGTTCCACTGCTATTTGCAATTATAGAAACTACCCATAGTATTCAAGTATGCATTATTTGAATCAATATTTATCTAATAACATGAGAAAAGCCTTAACAATGATAAAATAAATCATACTTACTAGAGGACAGGAAAAATGCAGATTTCTGCCTTGTTTGTTCTGGAAAAAGTCCAACTGCTAATTCAGTGATGTCTATTTCCAACGCAAAACACTGATCTCTCAATTAAAATAAATGAAAATGCACTTTAGTCTCCAGGTTTCCCCAAAACTGAATAACACAATTCATCTTGTTTGTTTTTGATGAAGATGACATCACTCTATAATTGTACTTTACGAATAATATGGTAATGACATCATTAAATACATCATTGACACACGTTTGTTGAATACTCAAGTGTGTGTGTGGGGACAAATATCAAACAAAGGCAAAATAATTTTAACTCAGCAGTTCATCTGTTCTGAATGGACCAAACACAAATACCCCGGCACGTCCACAACTTGACAGCACAATCAACTACGTAAGTGCACTTTATCAAACACTAACCCCCTAGCTATTGCTAATCTGTGCATTCAACAAAACTTGCTTTATATACATACTGACTAAAAATGCACACACATCAACGGTGATGATAGATAATGCCACAATGATGAAAACTACTATATTTCTTGCAAAGTAATATTGGGAAATATTTTTAATTTTTTAATTCCAGGCATCACATTTAAAATGAAAGAAACAATTGCAAAAATAAAATAAAAAAATAATTAGGTAGCACATTAAATTTTTGCCTCCCATTGATGGCAATTGATGTCCTAGCAGCAACTATTCTAACAGACAAATAAAATTTGTCTCCCAGTAAAAAAAAAAGCGGAATGAAACGACTTGAGTGAAACCATGTTGTTTATGACCATGTGTATTCCCGTCAATAAGTGTTTTTTATTTTTTTTAATCAATTTTGATAACTATTGTGAACATTTTACATCATTTGTAGTGAATAAGTTTGTAGTGCAATGTATGCAAATGAATCTGGGTTGAATGGGATTTGCAAATACGCTTAAAAATACGTAACTTTTTTCACGGTGAAGCTGTTGTATTTTTCCTTTTTATGTGATTCTACTTTATTCCGTTTACTTCTCATGTTATTTTCCCCTTAGCGCTAATTTGTAGACACCCCCTTTCAGCAATAACTTACCTTGCCGTACTGTACTAAGAAATACAACGTAATTTGACATGAGACGATAATTTCCGGATTTTATCTCGTCTTTTTCAGCTTTTCCTCAAGGTAATGTGTCCAAGATCTGTTTTTCCTCCCGTTTAGCCATTTTCAGGGTGTACTGTGTAGGCAAAGGAATGTTTATAGCCATTGTATTTATAACTGCACTGAAAACACATGACATCACCGGCGTGACGGATAACGTATCTTACGATAAGGTTATCTCAGAAGGGATTTTCTGAAGTGTATTTTTCCAGAAGCAGTTGACGGCTGGTGGAAAGATCTAATAGAAAAGCACAATGACAGGATTTGAAATATATATAAGTAGAACCATTATACTGCAGCTTGTCATGTAAGTAATGTGATCAAAGCCAACTGGGGCTTCTATACTGCACCTGCCAGGGTAACGAAGACCCCTGATAAGGCTACTTTATTCATTCCTCAGATTAGAGGTGGTCTATAATGGCTCTTGAATTCAGTTAAGAAGTGAAGTGAGATGAATCATTGTGCTCCTGAGTGATGATGTCACCAAGGACGTGTCGGAGACACCAGGCAGCGACAATGAAATGTTAATCCCATGAGCTTTGGAGCCTGACCTGACTCTTGACGGGTGCAAGTGGACTCAAGATGGACGGACACGTACACATAAGTCACACAAATCTTATCTTTTCCACTTTTGGCTTGGCCCTCACCCTCGCCACTTCCTGTTTATTCCCACACTCGCTGGCAGAGAGGAGAAAGTAGAGATAAGTGGATGTTCATCAGAAGCCCACGCTCGGTGGAATAATTACATGACTCACACCGCAAGATCTTATAAAACACGCCAAAACCAGTAAGGAGCGAGATCAAATTAGATGCTAAATCCCCTCTGTGTCATTTAGCGGCAATCACGTCTTCACCACGTTCGCTCTGTGGGCTCCTTTTTCTTCTGGTCTTGCCAAAGACAGCCAGCGCTCAGTTCATAGGGAGCGAATTGAAACGGGGAGGCGGGGGTTGGGGGGGGGGGGGGGGGGGGGGGGGCAATGAGTCAGATCCTCCGCTCTAATTATTCCTGCATCCTGCAATGTGCTCATGAGTAAGAAAAATACACGTCCATGAAATAAGCCATGTTTGCAAATGCACGCAGTGGCTGGAAATCATCACGTCAATCCCAACGCACACGCTCGTCGACCATCGAACGGGCGAGGGACCGCGATGAGGAGGAGACGGGGGGGCTCCGAAAGGTCGCTTTGAAGTTTCTATTCAGGTCTTTGTCCCATTCAGGCTGCTGGCAGTAGACATCTCTACTCGAGGCCGGCCCCTGCCATGGTCACACCGTCCCCGCGTTCGCGCACACATACACACGCTGTGTTGCTCTCTCACACACTCAACAAGAATGGCAGACATGTCTGCAGGTCCTGTCCATCACGCAGGGCGTAATTAGGGAGGATTCAAATGCAGCCCTTTTGTAGCCTTCTCACTCTTTCCCTTTTCTTTCAGCCCCAACCTCCACTCACTTCACTCTCCTTCAGCAGCTCCCAGCCTTTCTCTTTCTCCCATTCCTCCCTCAGCCCCCTTTTCTCACTTTTGTTGCCTTCTTTTCTTGGCAGGGAGTGAGGCACCTCTCCAGACGTTTTCTTCTGCTTGCCCTCATCCCCCTTCAATCCCCCTCATCTGCGGCCCTTCTACCACCCGTCTTGGCGCTGAGTCTGACCTAATGTTTGACAGACGAGTAGCCCTAGAGAAAAGATGCAACTATCAGAAGCTTGTAATTCTATTAGAATGGACAGAATATCCTCCAGGCAGGCATTTGGCATATAGTCTCCATCAATTTTACTCCTTTCTAAGCCCCCAGGCCACAGACCTACAAAATGCAGTTTACGCTTACAAATAATCAGCAAGTTAATAAAACGTGTGTTTATTGGATTTGTTATATTCAGTTTCAAAGGACTTTTTCTCTTCTTGAAATCTAATCTGAGCCCTGACTTAACTTATTGGCTACCATTGACGGAGATAGACCAGCTATCTTCTTTATATAAATGAAGTGTTTTTACATTAACTGCACAGTAATTTTGGCATAATACCACTTATAGTACTGGAACAAAAGAAAGAGCTCAATCACTTTTTAGCACAAATATATATGTGTACATACGTTTTACAAAGTGACGTTTAAAGTCAGTGGCGGGCCGTCTGGGCCTTCAAGGCCTTCTATGCTGGCCTAAGAAATATCTGAATCATATACTATATTTTGTCCATCAATACTTATTAAATAATTCCAATTTGTCTGTTAGCTTCCTTTCATGGCTTTCCCCCCTGGTTGCACTGTTTCCAGATGTGTGTTTTCATATTGAAGCATTTAACCAATCACATTTCAGCCATTATTTGTTGCCAGGGTCAGAAATCTGCCTCAAGGCCTTCACAATCAGTTCTGCAGGCTTTGCTGCTTTAAACAAGCGTCGATAAGACTGTTGCTTTAACCAATCAGATTTCGAGTTAGCAACCACAATGCCTTGTCGTAGGCATAGGGATACGTCATCGCTTTCACCAACTATTATTGGCTAGTGATAAAGTGGACTAGCCAAAGCTAACAAACTGTATCTGGAGCGAGCTGCACAAGCAAATATATTGTTGTGTTGATTTAAAGCCATTTTCAAGACGGACTATGCCAGAAATACGACAGGACAGGCTCGACTTTCAGCATTAGCTTCGATGGCGATAGAAAAGGAGGAAGAAAGAAAGGAGGATGGATATTGTGTACAGTTAAAAATAATTTTTGGTGAGTAAAATATGGCTATAGTATTCCTAAATATTATTTCAATTGTGGGCCAAGTTCTGATATCTGAAAAGCTCCATTGTTTGTATTTAATCACTAAATGCTGCTAGGAAGTGGATTTTACCCGTTGAAGGCGCTACGAGTAAATGCACGGACCGCCACTGTTTAAAGTACAACACTGGCACCTGTGGTTGCCATAATTGTATCATTAAAAATGTGGAAAACAGGAAAAAGAGTACTTTCACATAGCTAAAAGCCCAATCTATGTTTAGCTTCCAGGACAAGTTTTAAGTCCTCATGAAAAAAGGTTTTCCTAACGCACAGGAATTTCTCCAACCTATCTTTAGTAGATCGGTAGTCAACACATTCGACTGCCAAAATGCTAGTGTAGATTCAAATATTAGCAGAAAAGGTAAGAAAATGGGAAAAGAAAGAGCCTTCATCATTAACTCCTATTTAGATCTTAGTATAAGATAAAATAATAAAAAAACTTCTACCAAGATTTGAAATTAAAAAAAAACGCACTATACTGTTTTTGAAAAGATTAAATGTATCTTTTTGATTTCCCTGTTTGTTTGTATACTTCACAGAAATTTTCTTTCAATCCCACCTGCCAGCATTTGAAAGTGTTTTTCTTCTTTTCTTTTTTCCACTGCATTGGTGTAATCTTGAATATCATTTCAGAAATGAAAGAAGCAAAAATGGCGGGGAGCTCCGGTGTTTCAAGATTAAAAGACCCCAGCCATCCGCTAATTAGGATCGCTATCAAGAGCCCCCGTATGTTTACATGTAGACAAAATGGTTGGACAGAAAACATCTATTGTCTGGGCTTGCTATCAGATCTGATTAGTGAAATGACACAGGAGGATGCTTGGAAGGGTGGGGAGGGAGGCTTCCATCTCCAACCGGGATGTTCCAATAAGCGTATGTTTATCACAGATGATTATTTGCCTGTAATCAGTACTTCACCGTCAGTGCCGAGATGGGAAATACGGAGAAGGAAGTGAGCAAGGAGGAAGATGTCTGGACGGCAATCAAGCACAGCACAAACAGGAAATGTACATCTGCGGATGCCTCGACTGTTTTGTTTGGCCTCGCTGCTGTTCCAGTCGAATCAAAGTGGAATGAAACGACTTGAGTCATCCAAAATAGCCCGTTTACATTCGACAAAGTTTTCCCACTGTTTCAACGGCGCAGTGTTTGGAGCAAAACCATGTTGTTTATGACCTATGTGTATCCGCCGCCATAATAGAGGACACTTAACTCGGCGTGAGACAGATGGCACATGGGTGTGTTTTTGAGGATGTCGTCTCGATGGTTAATGGCTGCTGAATATTGATTACAGCAGCAACGTCGGACTAACGCGGTACTGGTCCTCTCCCTGATAAAAAAGGGTTAACCACTTGACCCCGTGCATGCCGAAGGGTTGGGCTCATACCTGCGTCCGCGCCCCGCCTGATAAAAGACCTGGCTCGCGCCGAGACTACGGCCCGCCGCACCCCAAGCTTGGCCCGTAGATCACGGCGTTGTCACGGAGACACACCGGAGGGAAATGTGCCAGACTTCATTAAGGGCAGATTAAAAGCAAGAGAAGGCTACTTAAACTGTGATTTATTTTCACTTTGAGGTTGCTGGCTCGGGTGTTGGCTGCCTTATCCAGAAATGATGTCATGGTTTCCATGTTTGTTTAGTGCAAATATCAGATTGGATGGGGGGATTTTGTCCTTGGTAGCAGAGTTCATCAGGAGGAAAATGAAGAATGCCTCCGTTTCAGTCAGCGTCAGGAGGAGAACGGAAACACATTTTCAACGTATTAACACGCGATTAAAATCATGTCTGGTTGTTGCGGCAGCTTCCGAATGAATTCTGGCTATTAATAGATGCACTAATCACCGCCAAGTATACACATTAACATGATGACCTCATTACTGGCAAATGCCACCATTTCATAGGTGACTCTCTCTCTCCCATCTGCATGTGTGTGTGTGTGTGTGTGTGTGAGAGAGGAACCTAAAAGCATCTTTCAACACATTTCTTTTTCCTTATAAGCACATCAGACTGTGTTAAGCCAGAGTGTTTTTCTGTAGATCTTTCACATTCTTTCCATAATCCTCCAGAAATGGATACAACGACTTGTTGTTCTTGTTCCAGTGCCACGTGTCATGGTAAACGCTGCCGGTTCGACATTCATTTTCATTACTTCCCACAGTATATGTTGGCGTGATATTGTCCTTGGCCAATAAAGGGATCCTGATCCCCAGCTATGGCTTGATCATAGTATAGTGTGAGATGTCGACTGTTAACGCCTCAGAGTCTTATTCCTATTGCACTATTAGCGCAGGCTGTGGTAGACCTCAAGCTCTTCTACGCTGGCTGCTTTCTGAAAGATCAGGTGTCCATCGGAGACTTTGTGCTGCAGAGGTATCAGGTTAAAACCAAATGTCGATATAATTAGTTCAAGAGGTATTTGGATAGTGTCCGTTTGTATTTTTACTTCTTTCAAAAAACAAGCAATATTCTATTTATTTGCCTTTAGGGAGTCTGCTTGTATAAAAGCTCATTATTCATGTGCAATGTTAGTGTAATTTGTCTGCTCCAAAACACTTTGCACGGATCTTGTCACTTCTGTCAGTCATCAAAAATGCCAGTTAGCCTCACTCATTAATTCCAATGAGTGCACCGTCTCTTTCATGATGTGGTATACTCATGAGCTGCTTCTATGCTTATGTATACTTTTCTCATGAAAATGTGAATAGATAATCTGGATCATATTTTAAAGACATTTGCTGACTCCAACCACAAAGGGTGAGACCCCACCCTGCATAATTTGGATGGATTACATTGGGGAACAATTAGATGAAAGAAAATCTGTTGAGTTAGATTTCTAAATATTGGCACACGGATTCCAAGATTGCAGTCAGTTTTTTTCAAGCACATCCATTTTTTTCTCTCCAAAGTGTAGCTACTGTTACACCCTGCATTCGATCTTGACACACAGGGGGAAATAATCAGAACAGCGAGATGTTGTTGTTAGTTCAATCCAAACTTTTACTGTAATCTATTAACACAAAAACCCATAACATACAATTAAACCCATATATATACATTATCAACACGTTAGAACCCAAAACATAATGTACAATTACACCTATATATATAAATATATATATATTCAACACTTTAGAACCCAAAACACAATGCACACACACACTCGTTCAACACACGGTCATAACTTGTCATATCTTTTCCCATTACAACTTCCAGTAGTCCTACTATTATTCAACAGGGCAAACAATGCAATATCAACAATATAACATCCTTTCTATGACCGTTATAGACACTGTCAACGATAATGGTGGCCGAAGGTAGCGTGCTAAATGCTATTCCATGTGCGTGCCCCGAGACTCTCACATTCACGCCCGTAATTCAAAAGTAAATAAACATTAATAACCATTATCTCTTTTCTCACACGCTAAACAGTGTATATTACAAACCCCAAACTCAAACAACCTTTACAACAAACAGCATACCTTGACACACAGGGGGAAATAATCAGAACAGCGAGATGTTGTTGTTAGTTCAATCCAAACTTTTACTGTAATGATTCAACAGACCTCCCGTGCCTCAAGCTCTTTGCTAAGACATCAATAATCGAATACCGATCTACTTTAACATGCCCCACACTTGCCATGTGGATCCAAGGATCACCAATCGAACACCGATACACACATTCAATCCAAACTCGTCATAGCTTCTTTACATGCAATCGTTAATAAATCAAACACTCTAGCATGTCACACTAATAAATCAAACACTCTAGTATGTCACACTAATAGATCAAACACTCTAGTATGTCACACTCTCCCCCACAAAAACAAATGTCGTCCCGACATCAGTATATTCCAAATATCTTCCCCTTGTTGGTTGTTATGCTGAACAGTCTAGCGAACTTGTCATTTCACATCCTCTTCTGTAAACTGATACTCATGAAAACTCCAGGCGGCAAGGGCCACAGTTCAAATATAATCCACACCTCGTACGGTCCACGTTCACTGGATGGAAACTGTAATCACAGTCGTAACAGTCCATGTTCGCATAATACATGCCACCCTTGTAGGCTCAAGCCCGTTGGAGTCCATACATAAAGGGTGGTTGAATGTAATATGGCTGCAGGTGTACTAACCAAGGAACCACTCCTGGTGCAGGGTAAGAAGGTAGCAGCTGATGTGGTGACTGAGTACTATAACAGGAGGGGACACCAAGCTGATCATAGGTCGTTCGTCGTGGTGGATGTCTCTCCCTTCTTGGCCGTTCATAAGTCAACGCCTCAGGTTCATTCACACCGGTTGGCGGAGAGGTCTCTGATAAATGATCATCACGAGGATCTTCAACAGCCAGATTTGTTCCCTCACCAGGCAGGTCCTCCCGCTGATAGTCATCTTCTCGTTGTACTGGTCCGGAAGCAGGGCCCTTCACTCCGAGTCTCTGATTCGCTGGCAGTGGCCTGTGCTCAGACTCCATCCCTTGTCTTCCTTTCTCCACTTTGGCCTTGTATAACTCCAGCTTGTCAGCTTTGATTGCGCGTTCTCTCAGCGCATCCAGTTCATCGCGATAGGCGCGGGCTGCACGGGCGTCTACGAGCAGCCTCAAATTCTCCTGCTGGAGCCTCTTTATTTCTTCCTCCATGTTTTCCTGCTGGTGTCTGTTGTCCAGCAGTTGTTCATTCCTCTCTTCTAGCTCTTGTCTAAGTCGTCTGATCTTTGCCTTTGAATCGGCAGGTTCCACCATCAGGTGTTGCTGAGTTCCCACCTGCTGCTGTTGCATGCTGGGAGGATTGACGATGGCCAGTGGACTGGGTGTGCCACAAAGCACACGAACCACACCTTCCCTTTCCTGAGTTAGCTCTGCTATAGTCTCTTCTTTTAGTGGTCTGCCTCCTCGGATTTTACATCCAGCTTGGAAATGTTCTCCACTCCCACACCGATAACAATGTGTGCACTTCACATCTCGCCCTCCCTGCTGACAAGCAAAACACCTTCTTGGGACATAAGCAGGGCGGCTAGTGTTCCAGGGGGGTGCTGGGGGCTTGCTGTAGTAATTTTGTTTTGCAAAAGGTGGCTGGGGCTCCCTAACTGGTCTTCTAACTGAAGGTGGGAGGTAGGATTGAGGCTGAAACATAGCCTGCTGTAGTGTCTCTCTGATCTGAGCTATCTCTGCACTGAGATCTTTAAGAGAAGCAACACTTGCCTTAAGTTCAGTCAACTCCGCTCGTACCTCAGGGGACACTTTTGGTTTTTCTTCTACAGGGCAATTGGTAGGTCGTAGTTCTTCTGACTGCACCTTGCTAACATGTGTCGCTGCCTGTGGGGTACAAAACTTCTTTTTATTTCTCCTTTCCACTTCATTAGCACAGGCTATATTTAACCGCTCTAGTAACAGTTCATCTGAAGTCTTACAGTCCAGCAAGAGAGGCTGCATATCTACTCTAACACTGTCACTCTGGAGACCAGTGAGTATCGTGTGCAAGCACATACGCTGGACTAAACTTGGGTTGTACTGGATTCCTGATTCTGATTCTCGAGATGCAAACAGTACCTTCTGCCTAAGAACTAAGACTCACATTAAGAAACTTTGAGGAGTCTCTTTGATATGCTGCACTTCTGAAGCTAACTGCACATAGAGGTCGGTAGCACTCCTTTCCTGAAAATGAGCGCGTAGGATGCGTTTGAGTGTGGGAAGATTGAGGTTAGGTTTCTCTTCCAAATAATTACGTAGCTGCAAACTGGGGGAGATAGCTCTGATAACTGCATCAATAATTTCCACATCTAGGTAACCCCTATTCAGTCCATTTTCAATTTGATGAACAAGGCTGGAGTATGTCAGCTTGTCCCTCTGGCCTGGTTCACCTATTTGGCCGGCAATTTTGAAGTCCTTGCGCCAGTATGAGCTTGGCTGGGGCTGGGGAGACACACCCCCTTGAGGGCCCGCAGCATCTGGTAGCTGGGGCAAAGTTATTGGAGTCTCTTCCAATCTTGATCCTTGCTTTTCGTTTTCATCTATTTTGACTTCATGCTTCATATCTGATATTTTATCTTTCAGTTTCAACAATTCAGACATGCCTTCATCCTCTACTTCCTCTAGTTCTTCTCTTTCTAGGTACTTTACAATGTGAGCCACTAATGATAGACGCGATTTCCGTTTAACACTTCTTAATATGTTAAGAAAATCACATATTTCCAGTAGGTTATTTTCCGTCAGGTTGTTCAATGTTCCTACCACCTCTTCGAGTAACTGTTCCATTTTGTTGACGATCTAGGAGCTCTGTTGACTGTACAGGAGTGAACTCTGAACTGGCACGTCTTTACTGTCCATCTGATGATCTCGTAGGCCTCAGATGACAAGTGCTCAACCGCCAACTTCCAGTTCTTCTTAAACAGCAACACCTCCTCTCACTGCCATCGGCCTGGTTTGTGGGGGGATTTAGCTGGCTCAGAATTCAGTGAGCAGGTCTTGGACACTGGACATCTGAACAGCAATCCCAGCGGTGCCTCCAAAATGTTACACCCTGCATTCGATCTTGACACACAGGGGGAAATAATCAGAACAGCGAGATGTTGTTGTTAGTTCAATCCAAACTTTTACTGTAATCTATTAACACAAAAACCCATAACATACAATTAAACCCATATATATACATTATCAACACGTTAGAACCCAAAACATAATGTACAATTACACCTATATATATAAATATATATATATTCAACACTTTAGAACCCAAAACACAATGCACACACACACTCGTTCAACACACGGTCATAACTTGTCATATCTTTTCCCATTACAACTTCCAGTAGTCCTACTATTATTCAACAGGGCAAACAATGCAATATCAACAATATAACATCCTTTCTATGACCGTTATAGACACTGTCAACGATAATGGTGGCCGAAGGTAGCGTGCTAAATGCTATTCCATGTGCGTGCCCCGAGACTCTCACATTCACGCCCGTAATTCAAAAGTAAATAAACATTAATAACCATTATCTCTTTTCTCACACGCTAAACAGTGTATATTACAAACCCCAAACTCAAACAACCTTTACAACAAACAGCATACCTTGACACACAGGGGGAAATAATCAGAACAGCGAGATGTTGTTGTTAGTTCAATCCAAACTTTTACTGTAATGATTCAACAGACCTCCCGTGCCTCAAGCTCTTTGCTAAGACATCAATAATCGAATACCGATCTACTTTAACATGCCCCACACTTGCCATGTGGATCCAAGGATCACCAATCGAACACCGATACACACATTCAATCCAAACTCGTCATAGCTTCTTTACATGCAATCGTTAATAAATCAAACACTCTAGCATGTCACACTAATAAATCAAACACTCTAGTATGTCACACTAATAGATCAAACACTCTAGTATGTCACACTACCACAATATGCAATTATAACTTTGGAATAGACAACACCTATGTTAAGTACAGTATATTTTTTCCCAACTAGGAAAACTGATAAACCATAGTTTAAAAACGTGGCATGATAGAGAATTTTATAATTCCGCACTCGAATGATTGGCTAAAAACACCTGTTAGACCTAACTCAACAAAAAGTATTTTGCCTAAAGATGTGTGTTTCTGCCTTTTTTAAGACCCAGACTTAAATATGATAGAACTAGAATAAAAAAATCCTTATCCATTGCCAGGGTTCGTCACCAAAACAACCACAACCCTATTAGGCATATGCAAGAAAACTATTGGACAGACAGAACCCTCATTTCACTATGTTCTCCCCAAATGCAAATTCATTTTGTGCGCCTCTTTCCCAAAATATTCTTAATTCCTCTTTAGGTTAGGCATTTTAACATCTGCATGCTCTCCTCACGTTCCAGTCATCGCCGTTAGGGGGCAGTATTGTTTGACCAAATCGAGTCGACAACAAGTCGAATCTCTCTCGTCGCGCCTTCCAAACTAAACACACACAGCAGACTCACAAAGGGGGCACAGACATGGACATGATCAATTATGTGTCAAGCATTTCTTCTCCGGTGAATGAATGGCTTGCAGTGACTATAGGCTACCGGCCTGCCATTGTCTCGAAACACTGGAGGATAAGTTCTCATGCAGTTCATTATCCCAAAAGGGGACAACTCGAAAAGAGATCCAAAGAGGCCATTAATCACCATTGCCTTCAAAGAAGAGAAAGAATGGACCAGAATAACTGCCACTGTAATCCTATAGTCACGAAGAAATATTCCAAACACTCCGACTGATACAAATTTAGACGTTTTGTTTACATAGAAATGATAGTCACTCGGTTAGATTTATTTCAGCGTCAACGTTGGCGATATGTTTACGGGGCGATGTTAAAGGGATATTCCGGCGTCTTGTGATTTATAGAGGCCAGAGTTTAAAAGTCCACCGGGCTGTCACAAGCAACGGTTTCGCTATGACGAAAACTCATAGCAAAGTCCGTTTTAATTTAGGTCGAGAGCTGCTGGTGGTTGTGGGGGGCGAGGGGGGTGGTGAGCAGCCCCCCCTCGGTCTCCTCTGGACGGATGCCATCACTTCCTGCTATCCAGTTGGAACCAAGCGACGTGATTGGTTGGTACGCGCGTTGGGCGGGTCCTAATCACTGCTCGCTCGAGCTCGTGTTACAGTCAGGCTGGAGCAGCCGGTGTGAGTGCGACTCGGACACGGCGCAAACAAAATCCACCGGCATGGAAGCAAGCGGTTGGATTCACTGAGCGAGCAGATTTTGCCTTTCTCATTTTAATTTGACACAAATTTCTTTCTTTAAAAAAAAAAAAAATCTTATCATTATTTTTTTAATTTGGATCCAGGAGCGTGTCCGATTCGGAGCGCAGATCCGCCGGGGACGCACGCCGAGCAACCCCTGGAGACCGGAGGGATATTTACAATAGAAACTCAATTCAATCGCAATAAGAAAAGCCGCGAGTGACAGCGCACCCGGGGATGACTTGGAGATCTCGGACCCCCAGCCGGACTTGTGACTGATGGATGGATGTGGAGGTAGCGACAGGTATCAATAGACTGAGCGAGAGGAACAGCCATCTGATTGGACGCCCCCTGCCGTGAAACCTGCCTTTTATTTTTTTTGCAATTCGCTTCTTTCGTCGAGAAGGTCGCTCGCTGCTTTTGCGTCAGACGCAGGCCACCGGGGACACTTGTCACCCACCTAAAGACAGGGTTCAGTCAAGGACACTGGGCCTGGACTAGAATTCACCAAATTGGCCACAAGGACATGTATATGATAGCCAGGTCACATGCTCCAGACTGACCGACGCTCATCTTCCCAGAGGCCCATATTCTCCTAAAGACTGTCCATTCTGGGCTTCCTGTCCCAATTTACTCTCACTTTGTGTGTGTCAGTGTGTTAGTGTACATTCAGCAGCATGGCAGGACTGGGCTGTTGGAAGTATTACCTCTGGATCTTTATCTTGATGTGTAGAACGCTGCTACTTTCAGCCAAATCTCTGGAGGCCATCGTTTGGAACTCGCAAAATTCCAGGTAAGTGTCCAACTTTCATTTATTTCTGACTCTTCGAGTGCATGCATAATGAAGGAATCCTGTAAAAAAAAAAAACTTGCCAATTGTTAATCTTGGTGTAACTGTTCTGTGAAATCTGACAATTATTTACAGCTGAAGCTAAATATTGGTAATTGTTTTTGGCCTTGATTAATTTCAACCACAATCTACACGCTGACTCATTATAAACATAATCTTACTCCAGGCGCCATGATAAATGCTTCATTATAATGAATTGTAACATCCACCTTTACACGCTACATTAAAAACATTTTGGTTCCAATCAAGGCGATGTAGGAGTTCTTTAAAAAAAAAAAAATCTCACTCACTTCCCACCAATTGTAATCAACAGGATCTGGAATCAAACTAATGCGTCAGCACACAAATGGAAAGGGAGAAACTGGCTAAATGGATCAAGTTTGGTCCAGGTGTTCTGAACACTAACTCCTGGGTGGTTAGCTTTGCACCCTTGCACACTGATCCATAGAAATGTGTGAGACTGTGGTTTCAGATAGCAAGGGAATAAGTGTTTTAACCACTTGGGAGATGAAGTGGGCCAGGTTGACGTTTGGGTCGTCAATTCAGAGAAATCCGCCATTAGGATTAGGTTCTCCGATGCAAGCACCTGGGAAAAGTTCCTATTATTGGTCTCATTCTCAAAACACGGCAACGCGAGTCCAGACTGCTTCTAATGAAATACGTTCTGGTAGCAATTATCACCCATTGAGTCTCGACTCCTGTGTTTGCGTGGTGTTGAATCGCACGCGCCGAGTGTGGAAATTTAGTCAAAAGAAACAAAAACCAAAAATAGCCTCTGTATTTGTGTGCTTGGAGGGAGAGCGTTGACCTTCAGCAGTGACTGAGGCCAGAATTTATTTATCCCTTAAATGCCACATGTCATAAGAGCTTGTTGTGGAGCCAGTGGGTAGAAGGAATATTAGTTCTGTTCATTGGTGTATTTATATACTACGTACAGAATGTATACAGAATGTGCGTGAGGTCAGAGTCGGACCCTGATGGCCGCACGACAACCCGTCACTTTTTTATTTGTCCGCGCCCTCAGAAGCAATAATCCCGGTCCGATACGTTAAAGACATTATAACAGCCTCAGTTGGGTCTAGACAAATACAAAAGGGCGACATTTATTACATTTATTGATTTATTGTTGATGTCACCTGAAGGGAATAGCTTCAAAACTAGCCGTGCTGCTTTAGGGAGTCAAAGATTATTCTTCCATCTGTTTTTTCACTCTGCTTCATGTCAATTCCCCACACTGACCAAATATTTCATAAAGTTCACGGTGGAACAATAAGGCGCTCGGTAAAGTGTTAGCAACCCCCCCCCCCCCCCCCCCAATCTAATTATTCTGCTGCTGTGTGCTTTGAAAACAATAGACAATTATCTTGCCGTTTGCAGGCTCGGCAATAACAACACACAAACCTGTTTTTCTTCTGCAACATATCCGTCAGCGGGCTGTCTGATGGCCAATAAAAAAAAGGAATACATGCGCGGCAATCAGCATTGCTTGTATTTTTCGTAAATCCATCTGTGTCAAGGCCTATACCAGCCTTCTGCGATAACACGGCAATGTACTATACAGTACACTATCAGGTGACCTATCTGGATTTATGATGTCTTACTTTCTCTTCCCAGTTTGGGGAGAACTGCTGCCTCGGCTAATAAATTAATACAGCCTTCTGCTTGCACACTGTTCCACGTAGACACCAAATATAACAATACCAGCACCTCCCCACAGGCCATGAGTTATGAGCCCATGTATAGGAAAGCAGTTGGGCTGGCCCTGTTATTTTTATTTAGGTGTGTGCCTACGTTTATGTTCACATTGCTGCTGCTGCTCCATTAGTTATAGATTTTAATGTGTTAGAAGTCTGGCGCCCGTCTTATCAATAGCTGAAGTCCACTTAATTGATTTTTTTCCCTTCAGCGTTTGAACAGGAAGATACATCAAGACAAAAGTGCTTTGTATGAAAGAGTCAGACTTTTACTTCAAGATAGAGAGGCTAATCAATGCTGTGATCATTAAAAACTTTTCTGGATTCAATTGCTTTGTAGATTAATCACGTCTCGAGGCAATGGAGGGGAAAGCCTGAGCATTGCTTTGGCCGAGTCAGCGGGGGGCCTGTTAGTAACGTGTCGAATAGATTGCAGTCACATCTTCTAGGAAAAGTTGAGATTGAATGCTGGCATCGAGACAGGTGTTCAACATTCAGCGAGAATTTTGCCCGTCTCATTTGAAGTAGCATAAACGGCGTATGGAAAACAAATACAGCTTTTTCCTGACTGTAAATGTATTCATAGTGTGTCTGGGCCATGCTAGAGTAGGAATTATGTTTTTTTCCCCCTCCTCGTTGTGCATTTTTTGCCTGGTGCGACTTTTGTGTGATTTATAGTCCCTAAAATACGGTGATAGTTAATTGATCATTTACTAACTCACTTTGGGTCAGATACGTAGTTAATTTAATTTGAGCCAAAGTGGGGGGAATCTGGGCAGAAGAAGGTTGAATGCTTCAACTCATGGCTGGCAAAAATTAAATAAATAAATAAAAACCAAAAGGACTGTTACATTTGATCAGAGCAAATCGGATTAGCTCTCATTTAGCTGAGTGGGATTACTCCGGAAAATGTCACTTTGTTATGACTGATCACGTCCTGTCAGTATGGCCGAAACTCCCGCATACACACACTGCACCTAGGAATTCTTCAGCGATGTCAATTTAATGATAATCTGACAAGGTTGCTGCGAGTGGCTCCTGCACGTCCTCTAGGGACCCCCATCCCCCGAGCTAATATTTACCTCATGACCCGCCGTCACAGTGGCGTGTTTGCCGCAGCTCGGGAAGCAAACAGCGCGATGGGAGAGGTTGGCGAACATTCTCGTACGCCTCGGAAATAAGTAAGTAAGACGACGGCTGCAGGCCGGCCAACAATATGGCGCGCCGGCGTTGAACTTGCAATCCGCCGAGGCTTGGGAACAGATATTTTGGCCTCTGACTTTTGAAGGTCGCAAAAATAAAAGCAGCACAAGGGAGGTTTTCGTGTCGATAAGGGTCAACACTCAACACACCTCTCTTGCCGCGAGTCTCTTCTCGTGCAATGTTGCTGTCTATTGACTTTAGTTGGCTTCAGTTTACTGCTTTCGTTTAGAGCACATGTGTCAAAGTGGCGGCCCGGGGGCCAAATCTGGCCCGCCGCATCATTTTGTGTGGCCCGGGAAAGTAAATTATGAGTGCAGACTTTCTGTTTTAGGATCAAATTAAAATGAAGAGTATAGATGTATATTAAATTTCCTGATCCCCCCCCCCTTTTAAATCAATAATTGTAATTTTTAAATCATTTTTTTCTGTGTTTTTAGTTCAAAAATCATTTTGTAAAATCTAAAAATATTTAAAAAAGCTAAAATAAACATTGTTTTAGATCTATAAAAAACTGAATATTCAGGGCTTTTAATCCAGTTCTTTTCATCCATTTATTAAAAAAAATAATCTAAATATTATATCTAAAATGGTCCGGCCCGCATGAAATCAAGTTCACGTTAATGTGGCCCGCAAACCAACCCAAGTTTGACACCCTTGGTTTAGACTTTAGAGCATGTTTTTTGACTATTGTGAAGGGGAAAATAGCATTTGGAGCATGTAAAAAATGCTGGTAATTTAGTTGTTGGCTGTCTCCTCAGGTAGAAATTCTATTCAATGTTCTGTTTTTTCTGCCTTAATTAGCTAGATAAGGGAAAGGAGGAAAATGCTTTTACAACGAGGCAATTAGTTTTAAGGACCTTGTCGTCTTAACTTTTTTTTCTAACCAACGTCTCTTATCAAAGCCACACCGGAATATCTTCCTCTCGAGCTGATCCATGTTCACAATGTTCCTGTGTACAGACATTTAAATGACAAAAAACAGAAAAACAGAAAAACAACCTCACTGACTAACTCCGAAACTGCCGTAACCCGTTGAACAAGAAGCAAAAGCAGCCCAAGCTCGGGAACGGGATTCGTTTGCTGGCGTGAAGCACTCCCTTTTGCCGCTGGCTGTGGTGCGGGTCACTGCTGAGAGGGTCAGAGGCCTGCTTGGCCCCTTTATCCCTGCGATATGCACCTTGGCGCCCCCACCTCACTCTTTAGACTCTGATTGTGTTTCCCTCTGATAGAGATCTTATTACACGCAGAGAGGACTTAGAGCCTGAGCCCCATTCCGGGAGCCGGACAGCGGCCCCGCGACCAATAAGAAATACTTTTCCCAAAGCAACTGCCGTAAAGGCACCCTGTGTCTCAGTATGACGACAGCTGCGTTTGCTTTTATGTGCGTGCACTTCTGCGTGGACATGTCTGTTGTTTCAGGGCCGCGGAACGAACGACACAGACACCTGGGTCCAGAAAAGGAGTAGCAGCTCCTCGGGATATTTTGGGGAAAAAAATGTTTTCTTTTCCCTCATGGTTTCAATCCAGATGGAGTCACTTTATCCGCTGGCGGTTTGGCTGCCGCGTCACTGAAAACTGATCATACTGATTTTCTGTGCTATTGATGAATCATTTCTGTTTATTCAAGCAGTTGCACATTCCCCAGCTCAGTTCGGATCAACTTGGTTCTCTGAAATGAGTTGCATTTGCAAGACATTTTATATATAATATACAAATATATATATATATATATATATATATATATATATATATATATATATATATATATATATATATATATATATATATATATATATATATATATATATATATATATATATATATATATATATATATATATATATATATATATATATATATATATATATATATATATATATATATATATATATATATATATATATTTATATTTATATTTATATTTATATTTTACCTCCCTCTTGTTCACTGCACATACGCCATGTGTTCCCACCCGGCCAACATGACATGAGCTACAGTTGGATTTCTTTGAAGACATATTATAGGACCGATTCACAACTGGAACAACAGCTGAATGTAATAAATGACTCGGAAAGACAGACCTCTGCAGGCATGATTCAACGCAGATTAATTACTTGATGGACAGAACATTAATTGAAATGATCAAGCGCCAAAACTAAAGTCATTCATGATTTTTATACGTCTGTCTCGCCGTCCCTCAAGCACACACATTGACTTTTTTTTTTACATTTAATACTAACAGCTTTGTCAGTCACATTCAGTTCCTAGTAAAAACATTTTGATCTTTTTATGAAGAAAAAAAACACTAACATTTTACACCATTGTTGTCAAACTAGCGGCCTGGGGGCTGGATCTAGCCCACCACATCATTTGGTGTGGCCCGCAAAAGTGAATCATGTTCTATCAACTTCATATTTTTCTGAAAAATATTATGTCTATGAAACGTCTGTCTCCTTGCAGAAAGATCAAGGACTCCAGATATTGGAAAATATTCACTGTTGCTTTTTTTATTTAAACAGAAGTAACTTCAAAGATCAAAACTACAAAATATGGAGAATATTATCAGTTTTCCCATTTTTATATAAAATAAATAAATTAAAAACTAAATAAACAAGTGGTTATCATTTCCTTTTTTGTTTCTTTTTATTAAATTATATAAATCAATAAAAGATGAAACTATGTAGAGCCTAATAAATAAAATGGAGAATCCCAATATTTTTCCTTTTTAATTAATAAAAGAAAACAAGTGAGAAATTTATGTTTATTTACCCACAATTTTTTTTAAAGAATTTTGAAAGTTTGAGGTCAACAAAGTGTCTCAAAAGGCTTCATTTACTAATCAATTTTGTGATCAATTTATCGTGGCAGCTCCACATTCACTACCAATGACGGCGCGAGACGTCAAATCCAATTTGACCGTCAAATTAATAAATATTCATCCAGTCAAAATTGCTTGGACATTTAGCGTTGTCCATGGCAGCCAAATTAGTTAACTATTCGAATGGGTTGGCCGACATAATGGCCATCCGTAAGAGACCATTACTCCAATGTTAAATATAACTGTCACTTGGGTGATAATTGTGATTTGTGGTATGCTTACATTTAAATCAACAGATGCCCTAAATGCAGACATCTTAAATATTTGGAACAGCAATAACATGGCACTTTAGAATCCCCTAAATGACCATTATAGAAACTCCAAGCCCTTACACTGGCGCACTTCTCAGTTGGCTGTTGAATTTCGCACATAAAACTACACCTCAACTCTTTACAATCGCTCACATTATTGAGAAGGTAGAACGACCATTAAAAAAACCTGCCAATTTGCTTTAATTGCACTGCGAGGGCCACTTGGAACGCCTAAAGTCAGTACAATTTCTGCTACTGTGCAAGTTCACACTCTCGGTAAAGAAAACACGATGGCCGCATGTGAAAGGGGCGAGTGTAAGCTTATGGCAGGCAGCAAACGAGCGCTTGAGAACGTCGCCTGGCTATTGTTCTTTGTTCAGCCACAGTAGAACATTAAGGAAGTGTGAGGAGTGTGCCAGTTTGCCCCCGTGAAAGTGTCGAGGAAGAGCGTGGAGTGGCTCAACAGTGGCTGCCTTTACAGGAGGCTGTTGGTTAGCAAACGGCCTTCATTAGACAGGAGCCGGGCTGGCACGGAGTGGGTGGAAGTTCCCATCGGCCTCGTCGGTGCCAATCTCCCTCGGAACGTTTCTACCCGTCTCCCGGTCTTTGCTCGGCCTGAATTAATTGAAAATGTTGGTATGCGGAGTTACAGGAAGTAGGGAGAAAGTTGAATACGCAAAGTCGTCCTTTGTTTGCCATTTTAATTCTTTTACATAGGCGCAGATGAAAATGAAGGGGATTAAGCGGCAGAGGAAAGGAAGCTAATATAGAGCGTTGAAACACAGCCCTGGGCTCAACCACACATCCTTTCAGACTGGCGCACAGCTCCCAGATTACTTCCATGTGTCAGTACGAGGTGGAAGGCGAGGGAATAAAGAAGCAGGGGGACACGGGGAGAGAAGTTGAGCGATTGAAAAGCGAGGGGCTTTGGATTGCTGGAGATCAGCGCTAGTGTTGGACAGTGGAACGGATCTGGGTGACAGCCATCTCTAAAACCATTACCCCCGCGGCTCCGACTGGAGAACTCGTAACCTCCTCATTCGGTCTGACTTCATCGACTTTCCGAGAGAGAGCCCGTCCGTCTGTGAAGCCGAGGCAGACCTCATCAGACGGCAGGGCAGGGCCGGCAATTTTCGCAGCCAGCCACGCACTGCACGTCCTCCCAGACGTCACCGCTCGCCGTTGGCCCGCGGGCGGGGACGGATGTGTTTTCCTCCACTTTACGGCACCGCAAATACCTTTGTGGGGACGCTGGTATTCAGTGCTCTTGGACTTGAGGGGAATTGGAATTGCGGCGGCCAGGGAGGAAACATTGGAAGGACAAATTGTTTTCGAAAATGTTAACTTACATGGCCCTTCTCAGAAAAGTCGAACAGTCATTGGAAAGTACTTTTTTTTTTAACCTTTGGAAACACTGTAGCTTTTTTTTCAAGGTTGGCGAGGTGTGAAAAAGGGGACTCGACACTTTTTATTTGAAGGAATTAAGGGAGCTTTTTCCAAAATGCACACAAAGATAAAATGAAAAGGTCATGCTGAAAGACATTAGTCCAGTGTTATGCTGCTAAGTCATTTAAATCACTTACATTTATCAAAGAATTAATTCAGAACAGAACAGATGAAACTTTCTTATATGAACTATGATTAATAGGTTTTCTACAGTTATCAGCACCAACAAGGTATTTCTTTGCCTAAAAATACACGAGATAGTGTAAAAAAATAGATTTTTAAAATTTAGAAATACATTTTAAAGAGTTTTAAATAGTAAACACCCAACCAAAAGGAATTTCCATACATCTAATACTCCAGACATTGACTCAAAAACACTAAAACCACAGTGATACAGTATATTTAACTAAATCCCAGTCCACAAAAAGTCATTTTTTTTATAACCAAGGTCATCTCCGACAATTATTGGGTGGCAGTAAAGATAATCCTGACCGTTATCTTGAGGTGTGGGTGTGTCAGGATTTTGTACTCTTCCAAAAACACTCAAAAATGTCAATGTTTATGATGAAAAATGTTGGTGCGTGCGTGTGGTCAACACGAAAGATTGTGATGTCGTCAAACAAATGCTAGTCAGGAAGTGAACAGAGGCTTGTGCTGTTGTCAACAACTTCAACAGGTTGTTTGTTGGAAAATATTGGTTGTTTGGGAAATACTGCAATAACGAATATATGATTAAATAAATATCTCAATATTTATCATTAGTGTCATTTTAAAGACAAAATGTCAATGCGGATGTTGCTTTAAGTGTCAATAGAGAAATGGTAAAGTGATCGTGATCATCCTGCATAGAACTTTTCTGGGTACTTGTGCGCTCTTGAAGAGAAAGAGAAAGTAATTAGCAGCAAAGTACTTCGACTTCAGATGTGACTGTAAGTATTGGAAGACTGAATGAATCATGGCCGCGCCAAACGAGCTCTGAACATCTCATCAATGATCATCATGGAGCTCTTTGTTCACTGTTATGAGTACACTAATGGAGTGGCAGTGTAATTGAATGGAGTGGTAAGATAATAGAATGATGGAATGATAAAGTCATGGAATAGCATGGTATAGCAGTCTGCTTTTCCCAATGGATCCCCCTCAGTAAAGTGTCTCGGCTTCGTAGATGGGTGGTCTGCGATAGCCGCCTTCCCCTGCAACACACACACACACACACACACACACACACACTCGCACATACACTCGTGTTAATTATAAAGCATCATAATCCATCTATGGCATACAGAGGCAGAACATGGAGACTATTAGGGAGAGCATGGAAATGGCACAGTGTATAATCCTCAGGACTTTGCCACCATTAGGCTCTCCAGGCCCCTGAGCAAAAAAAAAGTCATTCCTCCAGTAATTTAGCTGCTGTCCTCTCTTTCGCCCTCTCGATGTTTTCTCATTTTCCCTTCCGTTACAAACAACTGCAGCCTTTGAGTTTGTGTGTGTGTGTGTGTGTGTGTGTGTGTGTGTGTGTGTGTGTGTGTGAGTTACATCTATGTGAGTGTATGTATGCATGCTTCTGTTAACCCATTCTGCCAAGTCTCGGCTCAGCTTTTTCTAAGCAAACTCCCAGCATGGGGGCGCTCCCCCTTGTGTTAGTGAGGTTTTAGAAGAAAAGGGCTATGGGACTCCCGCCGATCCCAGGCCCGGGCCCGGCCCCTTTACCCGCGTGGGCCGGTCCTGGGATTTGCTGCGCGCCGGGGCTCTGTGTGGCAGCTGTGACTGACGCTTCAATCGGCGCTCCCCGGGACACCGCAGCGCAAGGCCGCATTCCCTTTCACACCTCGGAAACGGCAGAGAAAGACAATTACACACAAATTCTGCAACCTCCTCCTCTCGGGCTCCCACAAGCATACATCTGTGATGCATGCCCGTTTAGCACATGGATGAGATAAATCTCTCAAGTCATCTCTCGACAACAGTCCTTCTTTTGAAGAATCGGCAAATTAGTTTAGACGTCCGGGTCGCCTGTGTGCAATTTGACCAAAGTTGCTGTTGTTTAGTTTATGCCTTGAATTGTCTGCGTTTTGAGTAAACAGTATAACTCAGCTATTTCCTTTGAAAGTCCCTGGGTATTTAGAAAATGTAAGTAATGGAAAAAACATTTGAGCCTTAAAGTGGAAGTAATGCTATCATGTATGGATTGTCAGCAAATTGAGTTTGTCTCTGGCCTGTTGGAGCAGAGACTCGTGAGCCAGCAGGATTTAAGTCTCTTAATTGAATTATTTTGATTGCCAACTTGATTGATGGAGTCAGATGTGGAACGTTTTCCTTGAGTTTTTGTCCAACTAATTCTTCTTGCAATGCCGCCAGAGCAGACAGATACAATAGGAACCTGCTATCAATCACAAAGACAACCCAGAGCGTTTTGTTTAGAAAGAAACGGGCCTGCCGCGAGGTCCGAGTTCCATAAGGCTTCCAGACAACATAAAACCAACAATGACATCAGATAGCAGGGCACTCTAAAGTCTAATCTTCCCATGATGCCATGCTAAAACTCCAGAAAGACCAACGGTGGGGAAAATGTTTTATTTATTTATTTTTTTGAAATGCCCCAGGGCTGAACTTCCACTCACGGTCTTTAGTGCTCAGTGTTTTTGTGTGTGTGCGTCCTTGTACGTTGGGAGACTGAATGGAGATGTCACTGTCAGACTCAGGCTTCCTCGTGAATCCGCTCCAGAACGGCCATATTGGCAGCTGTGTGTGTTGAGTGAGAGAGCGTGTCGGGGGTCTGGTGCCCCCTATTCCTCCATAACACCCACCACCCCCTCACCTCCCTCGCCAAGTTCTTATGGCGGTGATTGCCGCGCAGTGGGGCACACGTCTATATTTCATCCTATTCCTATGAAGGAAGCTGCTTCATCTCGTGCACATGTGCTTCTCATTAGATGGGTGTTTATTCTCCCCCATGATGTGCACGACCGTGGAAGCCTCTCATCGCCACTATATTGGAAATAGCAGTGAAGGCCCTGCTAAAGCAAACACAATATCTTCCATCCTTGCACCCGCCAAATGTAGTACGTCGACGTTTTACACCCAAACTTGTTCCCTTGACTTGCCTGACTCAACTGTGATAGTAATGTAAACCTTGATTTCGAATAGTTGTCATATTATGTGGCGCTCTCCCTGAAGTCTTCTTTTCTTCTGCACTGAAAACTTTGACTACTTTTAACTGTTCTGCTCATCTGTCTCCCACTGTGCAACATGACAGGCTGCACCACCACATCACTCCTCCACTCTTCTGTCTTTGAGATAAAAGTGTTTCGCTGCAGATGGTCCCTTCATCCATGCTGGGTCTGGCCCGTGTTGCTGATTTTTGTAACTCCTTTGCTGCATTTTCTCGTGTATTTACCGTTCTTTCCGGACTATAAGTTGTTTTTTTGGGGGGAAAGTCTGGCTAGGTCTGTTACTTATACACATCTTTTTTTTCCCAGATGGACAGTCATGAGAAAGGCGCTCTAGTTTAACCAAACAAAAAAAATCGTGAATTGGAAGATATCGTTTTTTTAAATCTTTCGGGGCAAATTAATAATTATGTTATGTTGGCAGACACCTATTGAGTGTTCAGCATTTTATTACTTTTACTATCATGCATATTTGTTCTATTTTCATTCATTTTCCGACCCACTTATCCTCACAGGGGTTGTGGGGGGTGACATGCAAACTCCACACAGTGAGGACCCACCTGGGGTCGAACCTTCGACCCTAGAACTGTGGGGGTGACGCGCTAACCACTTGAACACCTGGCCGCCTTTGTTCTTCTATTTGTTCATAAGATAGAATTCCCCTCAAAATGTGATTTCTACTCCAGTTCAACCTTCTATATATTTTTCCTCCTGATTGTGTAGTTTTTAATTGGTGCGACTTAAAATCAGTGACGGATAGTCCTTAAAATTCTGCGCGATCGCTATCCCTTTTCTTTGTGTATGCGTAATCTATTTCGAAAATGATAAAACTGTTTGTAAACACATCTATTGTGGGGGAGACTCCGGTGCTTGTAGTTTAATATCCTGCTGTTGCCCTGCTCCGGAATGGAGTGGCGTGATTCCAGTTGACGGCCCACAGGAGGACACCAAATATAGTGGACTGATGCGCCCTTTGCAAAATGAAACGGCAGCGAAAAGGGAAATGATTTCTCTCCTATTGGAATGACTGCAGCAGTCGCTTCAAAGCAGCATATCTGGCTGAGGCTTTAAGCGGCCTTCCCTCCGCATTAGACGTGCGTTCCGTGATGAGCCTTTGAAGGGAGTGAGGATTCCTGGCGGCAAGATTGTGCTCCACGGGCGTCGGGGTTCAACCTCTGCGAGATTGCGCCCCCACACCACTGGTCTAAGAGTAAACACGTTGACCCGAAAGCTGCAATGTGACAACCAAACAGCTGTCGAGTTACGTTTGAATGTACAAGGGGACTCGTCTCGTAACAGAAGGTGGCGTGGATGCAGCGCGCGCTCAAGAGTCAGCTGTGGTTGGTTTGCGGAGATTAACATTTAAGTGCACGCTACAGATGGCGGTAATAACGACCAGATAGCCCTTGTAATAGAGATGGCCCAGTACGTAATGGCTTCCTAAAACAACACATGGAGCATCTTTACGAGGCCGTGATCCACCCAACTATCGCGGCGCAGACGAATGGTGTGAATGTGAATCGCGTGGTTTCAAATAAGCTATTCATTTCATTTTAATAGCGACAGCCTGCATCTTGCCTGCTTAGTGTTATCAGACTACAGCAGTCGGGCCATCCGCCCCTTTTGCATTCACTCTTAATGAGCCTAATGATGTGTGTCTGTGATTGCATCAGTCAATTTGGCGTTCAATAAGGCCTCAAGAAACCCACTGACATATAATGTATGTCTGCTGGGATAAGATCTCCCATCCAAAGGAGACAAGAAAGATCAACTATAATTTGTCTGGAATTGGCTAGGACATGTGTAACTGTCTCTTACTATCACGATTTGAGAGTAAACAGAAAATAGACCTGTCACTCAAATGATCTGATAAGAAGCTTCTTCTAAGACACCAAAGGCAGCTGTTTATCAAAAATAGTCTCCTAGTTTGAACTAAGGATGTCCCAATGCTCATTTTTTGTCTTCCGATTTTTTTCCAGCAATGTTTTGCCAATACCGAACCGATGTCCACATTTTTAATCCATAAAAAATATGGCTAGTATTATTTTTAGTATCAAAGTGAGCCCTAGTGCTACCTCCTCCATACATACTCTGTTTACACGATGCTCTGTTACCATTCACCATCTGTATTTTCCAAAGAGAAATTGTCACACTCAGCAGACATGTTTGCCAACTGCTTGGATTTACTGCAGTCAAAAAGCTCAACGGCACTGAAAACACTGACTGTCCAAAAATAGTCGTATCGGGCGCCGATATTGAGTATCGGATAGGGACATCACTAGGTAGAACACTATCTCTCATGTGGAATTAATCCCTTTACTAGATTTTATTTTTATCACGTCAAGAAATTCGCCTGAAAGTATTTTTTTAGTTTAGCTCCTTGACGTAATTTATGAGCGCCACAGATTTGAACCCATGCTTTCTTTATTTGTATAGTTGCCCCTTTCTACCAAAATAGGTCCCTTCCCACAATAAAAAATAGTGAGCAAATACCCTTGTGAGTGTGATAAAAGCCCCTTCTATTATAAAGCACAGAGCATTTGATTGATCTGTCCCTCGGTCTTGATCCCTGGGCTCGGCTGATTAAACCTATCCATCAGCTTCTCTTATCAGCGTACTCGCAGATCGACCGCAGGACACTGAACTAAACCCCCTCGTATTGTTGTAACACAGAAAAAGTCAAAGGCTAAGGACGCGAAGGGAGAGGTTTACCAGAACTCTTCTCTTCAAGGCCAGAACAAAGCCAAAAAAAAAAAGAAAAGTCATTACGTTGTTTTAAAGAAATGGCCTCTGTTAAAAGGGGTTTTAGATAAGTATCTGTCATGGGTGGCACACTTAGCTGCTGCACATATTGGAATAACCTTTTGGAAGAGGTTGAACAGCAGCACTGCACAATGTGACAAGAGTGTTTCCCCTCTAGAGGGAAATCAGAAAGTAATGTTTCCTGTCCACGGTGTCAGCTCGCTACGAGTGACGTGACCCCGCACCTGCTCAACACTCACACACACACATCACACAGATAATAATGTCTCTTTCACTGACAGCCTGTCATTCACACGCCTGTGCATGCACGCACACACTCGTGCAAAGGCAGGTATTTGCTTGAAAATGAGGCCAGACAGTCACTGTTATGTATCATCCAAATCATTTGCAAGTCAAATAGCCAGTTTTATAAGACGTGCCAGTTATTTTCTGAAATACATTTCAATTTTCCACCGTCTGAGTGAGTGTTAAAGCAAATACATCCGGGCTACTCAAATTGGAATGATTGCATGTCACTTTGCTCTCATTTACGCCCGCACATCAACTCCCATCATGTTGTCAAGTAAATGAAAACATGCCGTAAAAGCCTGCAGATGGGCTTTTATGACTTTTTAAAGGGCTGTTTTGAAAAAAGATAAAGCCACTGGCATTGATTTTGCAGCGAAAAAGCAAATAATTTTACAAGGCCTTCAAAAGATAACGATCATATTACGGCTCGCATTGGCACGTTCAAATCAGATAGCATTGACACGGCAAGACAACATGCTTCCTCACAATCTAAACACTTAGTTGGAATCTGATGTTGACAGGAAATGGTTTACCGAAATCAAGCCGCAGCGTGCCTCGCAGGGGCAAGTGGGAACCTGCCAGTCATTTCGCGACCAGGGGGGCACAGCGTGTGAACTTTCTCCCAACGCTAGACTGCATGGCACTTTCATTAACCTGGAAGCCCAACTAATCTCTTAGCCGATTCATTTAGCCCCCCGAGAACTCCCTTGTATTAATATCCTCTCTGTGTCTGCTCGTGGGACGCAAAAGGAGTGTAGCCATGGCGATGATTGTGTCATTATTTTGCAGTCAGATGAGTGATATCCCAGAGGGCCGAAGCCGGGTTGTCCAGGCCGGTTGAGAGGGACTGATTAGAATTGCAAATATCCGCCAAGTGTTGTGTTTATTGTGCGTCTCAATATTGGAGACAATCAGGCGAATCAAAGCCCTCAGCTGGAGAGATGGGACTGAGGCACGGTGGGCCTCTCTGCTTGGCACCGCGTCCTCGCCGCTTCCTCCTCTCCCCTTTTCTGCTCTCCTCGCAGCTCCATCACCGGGTCTGAAGCACGTAGACGTAGCTGGAGAAAGACGAGGGGATGCGGAAGGAGCCACTAAATCTTGCGCGCTCAATCATTCGCGACGTGGACGCCCTCTCACGGGGCTCGGAAATATTAAACACGTTTTATGATAATGAAAGCTCCGGCAATAGTCATAAATATCCCTGGCAAAGTGCTATAGGAATTTAATGTCTTGTACATTTGCTCCGAACACAAATTTGTCATTGATTTCATCGCTTTCGGAATCATTACAGGCATAATTATCAGCTTTTCATCAGTAGAATTTCTTTTCCACTCCTCAGAGGCTTTCTCGCATTAAGGAAAATTGAATGAGTACACATACAGACAGTATAAAGGGTTTGAAACACCTGCATGCAGTTCTGGGAAGGGATCCTATTGGCAGGGTGCCCTTGTTATGTTGGGTGACTGGCGGTGGTGCAAAGCGCCCCTGGCAAATCACTTGTGAATGGTTCTTCTTCAACGATTGGCCATTAGCTTATTATTGACTCAGTGTTTGTACTCAATTCCAGCAAATCCATCTAAAAGCCATCCAGTGGTCTTGTGTGAGTCAGGATGCTGCTGTTTCAATTCCAACTGTAATTACGCCTGTCAGTTGTTCCTTTCTGGGCCCTTTCTTTATCGTTTTGCCTAGGCTTGTTAGGATAACAAAAAAAGCATACAACTATTGTGATAAGGTACCATCATGGAACCCCCCAAGCTGGAATAATATTACCACCCGATGGTGCAGTGGTTCTTCCGCCTGACTTCGGCAGTCTCAGTTCATTCCCACTTGTTGGCGGTGTGATTGTGGTTATCAGTTTCATTATGCCCTGCAATTGGCTGGGAACCCTCTCAGGGTTTCCCATACTTACTGCCCACAGTTGGCTGGGATAGGCTCCAGCACCCCCCATGACCCTTGTGAGGAAAAGCGGTATGAAACGCGAGTGAATGCCATTATTATAATAAGTAAGTCGCAGGATACTTGAAAGTCAAGAAAAATTAGATTTGGTGATTTGATGAGCCATCTACCTTAAATATGAAATAGTATCTGTTTCATATGTTTATTGGCGAAACTGTCGCAAGTTGGACTAGATCGATGCCAAAATATGCAGAAATATACACCATTATTCTCCACATGGTCTGTTTTTTTCTCTACTGTGAATTCCTTTTAGGGCTTGGGAGTTTTAAGATCGAGATTGTAGATGGAAAAAAAAATCAAAGTTGATCTCGGTGATTTTCCGTGACATATTTAAATGACCATTATTGTCTGGATAGAAACTGACTACATTGGCAGATTTTTAACAGTTCCTTAAATAGAGTCAGACCAAGCCATTTACTTTAATTTCTACCAAGTAAACTGTTACAGTAATTCCACATGACAAAGAAAATTTTGAAAATGCATTAACATTCAAAATTTCCCTCCACGTAATGCTAACATCCAATCCAATATGGCATTCAAGCGCTAATAAGAATTAAAGATATTAACTTCCCAAAATAATAAGCATTAACAAACACTAATGCAAATCATATGAGAAAAACAATGCATTCGTTTTTGCTTTTCCTTTAAAAAATAATAATCTTAGGCAAGTGACAAAAAAAACAACGGTAATGAATGTTAACAACATGTAGTATAACCGCCCTGAAAAACGAAATCACCAGTTTATATATCTGATGATCAAGGCGATATAGTAATTATTGTTACTGGCTAGTCTAGCTATTGCTGGCTTGCAAAAGAATGTGTGTGCATACAAGTGCTCGTGCAAGAACATTTGTCAGAGTATATAGGCACATACATGACCCTGGAAATATAGAGGATAAGACCTCAGGTCATACATGATCCTCTTATAGCCCTGCATGACCAGTCCCAACAGGCATGTTGAGGCCCAGGTATGGGCATGTGAGCAGGTATGGCTACAGGGACCTGACTGTTCCAAATACGTTTCATTGCTCTACTTCTGCTTCGGGTCAACTGAAAAGTGAAGAGAATTATGTTTCCATGGTGTAGAAATGGCGCAGATTCGCAGCGAGTCAAGAGGTCAACATACGACTCGTGTTTGACGTGATATGATCAAGGTTTAGCAGCCGTGAAGCACAACAGTACGTAACTGTAGCTTTTGAGGCTTGTGGCCTGTTTTGTGCCTTTTGAGTTTGACAAGCAGTCGAAGAGCGAGTTTTAGAATTTTCTCAAGTCCGTGTGTGCGCGGCGCGCCAGCAGAAAAGAAGAGACTGAGAGGGAGAATTGTGTCGGATCGCAGACGTGGCGGGTTTGCAAGTGTGTGAAACCGAGGCGGGAGTTCATGAGGTGACATCTCGTCAGCTGTTTGACTTTTCCCGTTTTCCCAGGGAGGCACTTTTAAGAACAATGCTGACTTGGATTAAGCCACCAACAAGCGACAATTCAATGCCACAAAACGCTACTGTTTGCCGTCCGCCGGAATCATTGGCGTCATTTAAGATTACAGGCGAGGGAAATGTGTGAGAGACAAGCCTGCATATGTATCGCAGTTACATATCTGCTCGGCGATCAGACTCATCCAGCCATCAATCTCCTAGTCTTTCACACAATAGCAGGAATATATTAAAAATAGTGTCATGAAGAAAAGGGCACGTACCAAGATAAATATTGTCGCTCCCTCCCTTTTGCTGCCGTCCCCACATTCAAAGAAGAACAATGAAAGCACTGTATTTTGAACTTTACTCTTTGCTATTTTATATCTGTCTATGGTACAATGAACCTGATTGCTTCTGTGCAACTTGCCTTCCCTTAGTTATTAAAAGTAAACTGAGTTTATTGAATGAAAGCAAAGCAATCTACCACAGAGTAATATAACATGTGTTTGAGAGATTTTCTTAGGGTCCAATTAAGCTCATTTTTTGGTCAATTTTCCAAAACCCAACAGTATAAAAAACATTATGCGTTAGAGGTGGAAAAGCAGGAATTACCAGCATTTAAAAAACTGAACTTTGTTTGTTAATCAAACTCTCAATTAACATTAATTTGAATGTGATTACGTAATTCTAAACACAACCACACCCATGTTTGATAAGGGAGTGCATACTAAATGGCCTGCTTTAATGTTGATCCCCTCATTAAGGGAATTATGGCCGACATTATTTATCTTGCTCTCACTTTTTTATATCACAAAAATGTGGAAAAATGCAGAGACCTTTTTAGTATCTATAATATTGCTTTATTGGTCATTGTTTGAATCTTCATACATTAATAAAAACAACTTCTAAAATGATAAACTAATACCACACACTAATCCAATCAAATTAGGCAACGCCAACTTGAAATTGCAGCATTTCTGTCTTTTTCCGCAAAGTTAGCCTCATTATTCAGTCTTAAAACTCTGATCCCATGTGTTTAAATGAGCCATGCTGAGATAGCAGTGTAATTGTCAAAAATTGAATTTAACCATGACTGGCTCCATTGAAGCCCAAAACAATTAAAATAGCACAAAGCTGTGTGTGGCTGTGTATGAGTGTATGCGCTTTTATTAGTACAGCGATGTGCTGATTAGGTTGCATCATTAAACGGCTGGTCGCTAAGAGATGTTTTGTTTATAACAGAGTGTAAAATGGCTGCTGGTTACTCGCCTATGCCGCCTGCTTGGCTTTGATAATGGCTATGATTCTTCTCCCTCCCAGTTTCTTCCCTCAAGTGCGAGTGAAATGCAATCTTTTTGGAGTGGGAGATGCTATTGTTCGTCTGGGAGGTCTTCTTGCTCACTTCCCTCATGCTCTGCTCCGAGCTGATTACAACCTCACGTACACGTCCAGCTTTAGACTCGGGCTCTGAAGCGCTTGTTGCTTGGGGGTCCATCCCTGTGTGACTATCAAGTAAACCTTCTCGAAAAAGATCGCTCTCCTTCTCTCTCTTTCACTCAGTTAAGACACCAGCTCTCCCACTTCCTACACGGGTGTCGGGAAGGCGAGCACAGAGCTGCTCAGACATGTTCGGGCACACATAGATCTACAAAGACAGTCGCACATTCAGTGGGTTCTAGCCAGACGGGTTTTGGCAGCCACTGTAGACTGGGCCTGTGGAGAGATCTTTACGGAGCAAGCAGAGCCCATCTGTGGCTGCTCCTCGGGGATGGAAGGCAGCTGGCTTTATGTGTGTGCGTGAGAGAGAAAATGTGGGATGACCAAGCTAATGTGTGTGGAGCACAGAAGTAGCCCAGAAGGAGACTAAACTTGAAGAGACAAGGCTTTTGCATGAAATAACCACGAATACGGTGAAGATATGATCCTGAAGGAACTACAAAGAGAGAAAATCCGAGTCACTTTGTCGACTTTTATTAATTACAAATGGACTCGTGGAGATTTTTTTATTTTAATTAAAAAGAAAAATGTTGTTTCAAAACAAGTCAAAGTAAAGGTCTGGCTTTGATTTTTTAATTTAAGAGTGCTGGGATTACAACACAAAAGAGCTCAAGGTTGCAGGTGGTTTGTTGTATGAGAATGTCAGCCGACACACAATAGTATGCTAGGTTACAGCTGTGTTTTCATTATGATAGTGACTTTACAGATACATTTACTACTGCGATTGCGTGGGACACTGATGGACTCCATGGACTAATTATAAATACAGCATTGTAGCAGGACCATTTTGACCTTGGACGATAGGAAGGGTCAAAGCTGGACTGGTTACCAACCAATTGCAGAAGGCCTAACTTGAACTAAAGTAGAAAAAAATCTTCTAGGAACCTAATAGGCATGCTTATGGATTTTTTGCATGACTAAAAACCCACGCAGGATAAGATATAACCTCCACACAGGAAGGACAGAATATAGATTTGGACCCCTAAACTCAGAATTATGATGCGGATGTACTAACCACTCGTCCACCACACTGCTATTCTGTTATGCGTTCCATATAAATGTCGTACTTTGGCTGCCTTAGCTCAATAAGTCATATTTATTACTTTTTTGGTGCAACAGAATACGCTCGTCCTATTTAATTAATTTTGGAGCTAATGCAGACTTTGCTATTCAATCACAAACTGGATAGGTTCGGCCAAAACAAACATCTGGCTTTCACGAAAGAATAAATGTGATGGCTCATCTATTTATGTTCAGAAATTGGTAACAGCATGTTTAAAAATTTGTGGTTTCATAATTCAAAAACAATGCCAAATGTTCAATTTTTCTTTCCAGTGGAACGGGGAAGTTTGGTGGTTTTGCAACGTTGGAATCTTTTGTTTTTCGTTCGAATAAATAAACGTGCATTTGCGTGACTGCACATTTGTTTCTTCCAAAATGGAAGTATTCAGGGTCAAAGGTCGCCTCTCGCACTCCTGATGGATGATAAGTGGAGACACGGCAAGCGAGGGAGACTCCCGGCCTCCTCGCTGTCACCGATACCGACAATGACGTTCAATCATTACCGCACGCGGGCCGTGTTTAACTGGTCTGCTCTTAGAGAGGGATGGGCTCGGCTGGGTGGAAAACCACAGAAGCCATGAGGGGAAACAGATTATCCTCTTCGGACTCCGTAATGACTCCTGACACTCGTCTCGCTCAGCAGTTCTTCTCAGCCTGTTGGGTGTACAAACCGGTCGGCTTGTTTCCTCCTTGTGGCAAGGCCATCTGGGTGTCATCTTGTTAGCTCATTACGACGCCACGCGAGCCCCCGTGTGACAGTGATAGAGCGCGAGAGTGTACCGAGCTTGTCCGACGAAGATGGGAGGTGTGCGCGTGTACGTCGAAGATTGTCGATGTGCAACTGCTATGAGTCACACAGAAACGCATATACTCTGCGTGCTATCTTGTTAACTAACTCAAACGTGTGTGTGTGTATGCCTATGTGAGAGAAGAGGAAGGGTGTTTGACTTCACACGTACAAAAGCATCTCTCCGCAGGGTGGAAAGCAAATCATCTCTTTCTATTCATTTACGCTTACCAGTTTCTGTGATCACATCTCACCCATAATGCAGTTCCGCCGCTTAGTCGAGCCTACAGCAGGGATCCAATCGTTCCTGCTATTCTAAACAATTCCGGAGACGTTTGGGGTTTTGTTTTCTTGAATTTGAGGATGCTTGCCTGCTTGTGCACTCCCGTAGAGGTGACGTGTTTACTGAGTTCATCGTGAGGAAATTTGCGTGTGTATGTTCCGAGTTGCGTGTTTATATATGTGTATGACTGTGTTTGTAGTTCATGGGAACATCTACCCCTTCACTAGTCTGACATTATCCAGTTATGCATACAAGCTATTAAGTTGAATTTCTGGTCACAAGCTCGATGACCAGTATGCTTTCATAAGACGGCGAACGTTGGCGCGAGGCGCTTTTGTGACGAGCGGCTCCCAGAACTCTGAGGCGTCCACTTCAAGCTTCCTGACAGCTTTACCATGCATGTCTCACTCCCTAATACGAAATGATCACACCAAGTCAACAACTCTCGATGGATCTTAACCACACTTGATGAGTGGAGACAGTTCACACACCACATCTTGAATTCTTCCATTGTGTGAGCTTTAATCTGTCTTTAGTGACTCTCTTAACAGTTTTCGACTGTAACAACCCGGAATAAATGCTTTTTATGCAGACTTTAAGTTGCACTTTTTACATAGTTTTGCCGGTCCTGGGACTTAGGACCTGTGAGACTTGTGTATGTTTTTTTTCCCCCCGCCTTCATTTTTCATTTTTTGGCTGCCGCGATTTATACTCCAGTGTGAATTATTTTCCAAAAAATACAATACATTGCTGGTGGAGGAAAAAGGCTTAATTCTTTGTCACTCAAAAATAAGAAAGTCTTTGGCCTCAGAAGCATCATTTCAAATCGGTCTATGTGCTTGATTAAATGAACATATGGTCTTCCATAAATCGGAACTCTACAACAATGGATTATTGTATAAAATTATTGTACACATCATTGCACTATGTGAGGTGTCTCAACTGATAATGTGCAGGGCGGGAGTTAGAAGACACACTGATTGTGCGTGTGAGAAAGAAATGATAATTAAGTAGGGAAGACTTTTCCTGGTGCGATAATTACCGAACAAACTGACAGGGAGAGGAATGGAGTACCTGGTGTGGTGTTGATTGCATTTCTATGTGTGTGTTTTCTCACTCTTGTGTTCATTTTAAAGGTCACGCAATAGTCCTGAGTCCATGTTGAAGAGCCCTTTATCGTGATGGTTTTTCTTCCTATACTGTACCTGCATGGGAGCTGTTGGCTGATAACCCTTTAGATGTGTTGTTGTGGAGAATTGATTTTTATTGATATGTGTGACATACTCCTGCTGCTTCTCAGGAGGAACAAATCAATTAAATGCCCTTTTGTTGGTATTGAGTTGTTCGGCCTCTTCCTCTCCCGTTCCTGTTTTCGGGTTCATCCATTCAAGCGGCGAAGGATGCTTGCCAGCACGGCAGTCGGGACGCGGGGCTGAGTTGACTGGACGGGGGCGGGAGGATGAGGGCTGGTTGAGGCTCCGTGAGGGGTTCTGAGTGGGTCTTCATGTGGGCGGCGTTTCATACGAAAGTCGGCGAGGGCACGGCAAGTGAATAGGGGTGTCTGAGAAGGTCCAGGATGCACCCCGCGGTGCTTTTGTGCACGCTCACACCCGTGTGTGTATGGGAAAATGGGAAGGGTGAAGCATATGTGAGATCATGTGCTCATATTCACCATTGGAATGTAAAAAAATATGTTTCTTGGGGGGTTTGGAGGCAGGGGTCGGCTCCTTTCAGCTGCTTGGTTGTTTTCTGTTCTCTCTGCTGTGCTGTTTGTGTAAGCTCTTTACAGGATTGAGCTCACACTAGAGCCGTCCAGATGAAACAAAATCAACCTTGTTTGGGTTGATAGAAAAACAATTCTTTTTATTTTGCTTGGTACAGGAAGATCTTTCCAATTTCGCATCAGGGAATAGAGCCGGTCTCACAGTGAGGGTTTCTTCCTCCCTGCCCCAATCAACTTAAGTTTCTATCTGCATGATTGTTGTTCCTCTCTTTTAAAGTCTCTCGACATCCTGAATGAAAGATTCAATTCAACTCCCCCTTTTCGAACCAATCTCCCTTTTGACCTCTTCAAAAGTACAATAATCTTTAGTCCCACATCCCCTCCTCTTCAATGCGTGGCTGTTTGTAGCAAAGGAGTGCTGCTGATTAACCCAGCTGAGAAACAAACGCAAGACAAAGTCACAGCCCCACCAGTTTAGTTTCACATCCTGGACGCGAGATGGCATGCAGCTTGCCAAGTGGAGGGCTAAACACTAATTGCTGCCCTATTTCTTTTATGTTGCTTCTTTCCCATCTGCGATGGCGCTTCCAGACCTCCGCAGCAGCCAGAGCCTCATTATAGCAGACCGTTGACAAAAGCTGGGAAACAGAAGCAGGATAGCAATCTAACCGCCGACTATAAGACACGCTCAGAAAATTGAATCAATGACATGGGCGGGTTTGTGATTAAATCCTTGAAGGATATTAAGACATTCAGATTTTGGAAATCTTAATTATTCATCAAAAAGGTTGTGGCTATCTTTGATACCCGAACAAATGGTTTGTAGAAATGAGAAACGGGACGTGGTTATGCGCTTCAACTGATGGCCTTTTGAACGAGTACGCTTGCGGAAGCGATATCTGTTCAAAGGATAACAAAGACCCTACTTGTGGAGTGAAACAATTCCAGGTCTAATCATGATAGTCTTTCTTTTCACCTCTCTGGTTTCACACTTGTTTGTCTGCTTTTTTGTGTCTGTACTGTGAGGGCAAGTGGGGTAGGGGGATGTAATGAGAGAAATGTTGAAGAGGTGAATGGGCGAAAGGATAAAGCAATAGAGGATGGGATCGGCGAGAGAAATAAAGAAGAGAGTGCGTGAGAGATGGGAAGGCGGGGAGTAGATGAGATGGTCAGCAACAAAGCCCAATGTTGCCATGGGAACATGTTTATGCCTCACTGATGAATCTTGTAGATCCAATTAGAGACTGATTGTGTCCATGTCTTCATAGACTCACACACGTGAATTTGGGGATATTGTCTACGCACACACACGTATGCACTTGAAAGTCGGGTGTTGCTGTTGAAATGAAGAAATTGTTCAAAGACATTGGACAATGGATTTCCTGCATTCTCGTTCTTATAGCTCCCTCAATTAGCCCGCACCCTCGCCACAGACTCACAAGCAGCGCATAAAAGCACCTCACCGTCCAAGTTTGTGCTCTCATATTTTCCAAAAAGAAAACATAAACAGAACTAAGCTATAGTTGGATGCGGCAGTGTTGGACTATTTTTTTTTTTCAATTCCTTTTTGCATTCATCCTTTCATGTGATGGAAGACATTTATTTGGTAATGACTTACTAAGAAGGATGCTCATGAATGGTGAAAGGCTTTAATCCGATCATGTCCATTTTCATGGGGAGTTAACCCACGCAAATGTGACTTTTATGGAATTGTTTTTTTTTTAAATTTAATTTTGACAATGGCTGACTTTCTGCCCGTGTTTACCCCAAACTAAGGCATATTCCCAACAAATAGTACTCACAGGCTCCTGTTGTTAATATTGAAAGAACTCTCGCCAGCCCATCTGAAGTGTCAGATATTTAGTAAGCCATGATGAAATACGGAATCTAGATAAAGTGAGATTATGCTCTCAGAGAGAGAGACAGTGAGGGCCCCGGCCCCTGATGCCTTGTTAAAATGTGAGGGATCAGAAATAACAACAAATGCATTGCACACAGCTAAATCCTGCTTAAATCCGCTGGCATGGGCAGATCTTGCAGATAGGCTCGCTGCTGTGCTCACTGTCTGCGACCACGACACACACACACACACTCAAACATATACACACACACACACACACATACATACACACACATACGCGCACACACACACACCCGTGGTCAGTCCGGCTGTCTGGGTTAATGCTTGGCTAACTGGGACAGCAGAGCTGAAACATGTTGACATTTTAAGCCTCAAACAAGTCCAGAACAATGATTCAGTCCAGTCTGACCCCCCGTGCCCCCATCCCATCAGACCGCAAACTCAGCCCATTTTGCAGAAAACTATTTCACACACACACACACACACACACACACACATTCGCACCCACGCTGACCTGCATAAAGACAAACACCACTGCCCAAACACACTGCAATTCCTGCCTGCGGACCCCCTGCCCCCACCCATCACACACACATGCGTACATACTCGTCTCCTGTTCACAAGCTTTTGAGAATAAAAGAGAATAGAATCTGATCTGATTGAGTTGGCAGAAGCGAGCGAGGTGGAGTGGTACAGTAAGGCCAAATGGATTATCTTAATCCCCTAGCAGATGATCAGTCAGTGGGAAGATGAACCAGGAAGCCTGACCCCGCACAGTTTGTGTCTTTATAGCCAGACCTCTGTCGTCAAATAGATATCCTGTTGTAACTGGCCGTACGTAAAAGTATATGTGAAGCTGAAACACAAAAATGACAGCAGTCGATTCATGATAAAATGTAACATCTGATACACATTTCTGAAATAGCAATTTTACTTAGATTACTCATACCTTTTAAATTATTAACCAATATTGAATGACTGTACTGAACATGGAGCTGTGCAATTAATTCAAATTTAAACTTCATTATTTCTCCACTCTGGAATAAATTGTTTGTGATTATGACTTTTAAAATGTGCGATCTGGTGCACAAGTGGAAATATTTCAACAATGATAATGAAGCAACCCTGGCATTTTTTAAATAAAAATGTTTCTAATTATAAAACATTCACCAAATACTTACGTTTATTAATGTTCCTGAAAAATATGAGTAAAATTACCATTATTTTAAAGTGTCTATTTAGGGAACTAATGGTGAATTCCCATCTATATTGGGTACTTTTAGGTAATTATTCTAATTTATTCTAAAATGACAAAATATGAATTGAAAAGTTAAATTATGCGCTGCTTACATAATGTATTTTTGAAAAGTATTACAGCAAAATTTGCATTGCATACAGGATTAAACAAATGATAGAAAACAGGCTTTTATTTTAAATCTTTTCAAGTGTTTGCATTCTAAGTCCTATCTTGTAAAATATTTCTAGAAAATTATAAAATCCATCCGCTGGTCTTCAGTCTTCAGGGCACAAAGTCACTGAATTCCAGTTGACGTTTTTTATGTGCCTTCAGCTTCTTATCCTTTTTATGACCATCATTTTGAATGTGGTTATGTTGTTTCCTCCCTTATAAACATTTGGTATGTTTTATTTCAAACCTGCGTATATGGGATGGAACTTCAGAGGATTTGTGTGCCTGAATCTTGTCAAGCTGTAACGTGTCTTGCTTTTGTGGTCCCAAATTAACGGCTGTGCCTAAAAGCTGGTGCTAGACAACTTAAACACATTAAAGCCCAAAGCATTAGGACCATATAAACTGTTTTGAAATTATGTGGCTGCTTTTCCAGACTTTCTTTATGATGTGTTACTAACAGTCTGCCTTTTTTTGCCTCATAGATTTGTTGCTGGCAAAGGCTTGGTTCTATACCCTGACATCGGTGACAAGCTGGATATCATCTGTCCCAAAGGGGACCAAGGCCGAGAGTATGAGTTCTACAAGCTGTACTTGGTGAAAAGGGAGCAGGCGGAGAGCTGCAGCACAGTCCTTGACCCAAATGTGCTGGTCAACTGCAACAAGCCGGAGAAGGACATCAAGTTTACCATCAAATTCCAGGAGTTTAGTCCCAACTACATGGGCCTTGAATTCAAGAGGAACGTCAACTACTACATCACCTGTAAGTTTCCTAGGCAATTTGATGTATTGATGTCATGCTTTAACATTCATTAAGCCAGAGAAGCTTGAGGGAACAGGTAATGCACTCCAGTTCACACGCTATTGAACGCCGACATGGGCGGCAGGGGGGTTTTCAGTTAAACTGTTTTTTAATGGTGATGGCCGCATCACCGTGACAACGGTCCAAAGTGATTTACTTGTCTAATGTTTAAGGTCAATGTGGAAGGGGCCATTCAGTGCATTTTCTCGACATATTTATCCTATGAAAACGTCTAAAAAAGTCCTTTCAGAATTCTTATGCCCAAATATGTTGCGGCACTTGTAGCATTTAGGGCTTTGGGAGAGGAAATATCGCAATGTTTTTACAGCACATAAAGAAAACATGCATTCCATCACAGCCAGCGGCAGCAGTTTTATTACAGTTTACATTTTAACCCACCGGTAATAAAAGCAAGGTAATCTTGCACAGGGTTTTACGGATAATGCCATGAAATTCTTGATTTATCAGCATTTAAGTTTCATGTATTGTTTAAAGACTTCTAATGAAAAGGAAAGTAGCTATTGGAGGGGTGCTAGTCTGCTTCCTGCCCACTGACGCCCTCACTGCTTAATTACAGGATTTTTTTGAAAATAATTGAGTAAATAAATAAATGAGCTCATTATTAGTAAGCAGTAATACTAATTTATATCTAAACTAGATTATAGGTGAAGGAGACTATTGTGCTATGACTTATTATCATATTTTTCCAAAACTATTATCCTCACTATTGTCACGGTTGAGCTGGGTTCCATCCCAGACAACCTTGGGCAAGGGCGATGATATTAAACAGGCAATACAAAAACTATTTTGTACAAACTGTCCAGCTATTTCGGAAAAATAAAAGATTTGACCAATGTGCTTGTTATAAAGAACCTCCACAGTATTTCTGCTCGCGCTAAACTAAAGTCGCAGTTCAAATGCCACAATCTCTTGTGTTTTGAGACACTTTATTCATATTTTGGAACTGCATTCCTCCTCAAAAGCAGGCTTTAAGAAGGCATGCTGATTTTATCAAACAGCTTTGGTGGCCAAGGTATTATGTGGGCTAAAGAAATCATTTCTTTTATAATACACAAATGCCTTATGGGAGCACTTGGATTTTAAGATCTCTGCTCTTACCTTTTGTTGCTGTTTTATTCCATGAGTACATTCTGTCCCTTACGGCCAACGCAATCACCTCTCGGGCCACAGGGGACAGGATGGGCAAACAGACGGTGATTGCAGTTGATGTCTGGCTAGATTTTGAAACTCGCCGTAACTTTGCAGTCCCAGTATATACGTGAGAAAGATGTATTATAGAAAATGTCATGAGTTACGGTTGATTAAATACAATAGGATTTTTAGTGCAGTATTATTGTGTTCCAGGTTTATTCACACCAATTTATACATTGTAATATCAGACATTTCCACAGCATCTAGAAGTAGCTCTTACAAATAAGATTGGTTTTGTGCAATTGATTTGACAATAACTTTAAAGGAGCTCTCCTTTCTTTCTGCCGTGAATAGCGTATTGATAGTACCAACTAGAAATACTTGCCCGCAGTGTTTTGTTAGATGCGCCGACTCCATCCAAGTGATGGTGTATCATTATTAGCCTCATACAATGTACATCTCTCTTGTCAGCAATAATCAGATGTTGTATTCATCTTTGTTGTATGGTAATGCTGTTGTCATTTGCAGCGGGATTTCCTTTCGGCATTTATTACAATGCAGTCTGGGCATTCACCATGGTTAACGTCATTTATCATGTACAGTGTATAATGGCCGTGTCAGCCATATGTACAGTATGTATTTAAAGCCCAAGCCAGTGAAAAGTGAGCACATTTTTGCTGCTTTTCCTGTCCAGTGGAGTCTGTCGTAAGAAGGCTTGTTTTTCCAATGCGCTCCTATTGTCTTCGGTCGGAATGTGGTCCACTCGCTCAGCAGTGGGATGCAAATGTAAATCGAAAAAGCAGGATAATCTGGGCTCATTAACGCTCAGGCATGGCAAAGACTGGAGACGACAGAAAGAGGCAACGGGAGGGCGCATTCCTAAAGTCCACCTGCACTTTGACCTCGTGGCTCTGTATGTCTTTTCCTTGATCAACTTGACTACCCCCTCCACTTTATACTCCAAGAAAGGGGCTGAATAAGCAACAAAAGGTGTGGGGTAAAGTAAGCAACAAATGGTGCGTGTTTGTGTGACTCCCCGCTGCCCTTGTGTCCCTGCAGGGGATGTCCACTGGTTTGTGCATCCCAGGCAAACTCTGACAGCCGTGCGCATATGTGCTTGTGTAGTCGGTAGGGGACGGTGGCGGGGCAAAAAGTCGGAACCCACGCATAAAGGGTCACAGAGACACAGCAGGGGTCAGTAATGATAACCCCGCTCTGATCTAAATTCCAGCCCTCGTCTGTGATGTCCATCAGCACACGCGTACACGCGCACTGGCACGCTGACACGCGAATAACCAAACAGAACTGGCTGCATTTCATTGTGTTGTCTAAACATGGGATTTGAAATGAGATGTTTGTTTGGAAAATAGCTGTGCTGGTTTAGAGGCCAGAGACCTCAGAGGGGAGTGACTTGAGATTGCAAGCTTTTAAAGGAAATGAATTAAGGTGGAGAAGATGGGGAGGATGGCTAGGATTGTATACACAAGAGAAGCACATCCGAGAAGCAAGGCAGAAATCTATATTTATTTTAGAGATGGCATCCAGCTCACTTCTGACCTGATCGAATTGAAGAAATTAGAATAGATAGAAATTGGATGGACAGAAAATGAAAAAGCAGCATTGTCATTCGCCATTTGTAACTATTTCAATATGTCAGGCTTTTAGCCTACAAGCCCTCCACTTGCTCACTTGAAAAACACACAAGATTGTTTCACTCTGCGTTTGCAAATTTTACACTACATCTATAAAAATAAACACATTGTTTAATAATTATATCTCAGACATTAGCATCGACTGCAAAGAGAGTTGGGACAAATCTGCACTTTAAGATTTAATTTACAGTATATAGTAAAAAGTACTCCGTGTGTTAAGTTTCACAAATCATGGATGAACAGATGTTATTTTTATATACATTTTGCTCTGAGATCACAAACATAATCACCTGTGTAATGGTTTTTATGCGAGCAATCATGATGGTGAAGTATTTAATGTTTACCTAATTAATAGTATGTATAGTAGCTACGATCTAGAAAGGGCTTGTTTTCTTAGCGAGATTTTAAAATCATCACTTTATTCTCACATTGTATTTTTCCAAGAAAAAAAAAATATTTAATGGGCTCACATATTCTTTTTTTTTATTGGAAAAATACAATTTAATGGGAATTGTCTTGAAACGTGTCTTACTTTATCCCACAATTATTTTCACTTATCTGAATAACCACTAATATGTGAACTGACGTGTATTATTTGACAGTTTTTTAATTTCTGTTTTTGGTCTTTGACAGTTTGACTTACTATAATATACTGTATATTTTTTTTCCAACGCATTTTGCACGTTTTGACTGACGTCTTTCCTACTCATGTCCGACTTATATTTCGAATAATAGGATTTATGCACATTCTTTGAGCTCTCGTAAAAATGAAGTAGCAGTAGCCCGAGTGCTGGCTATGACTGTATGCTACGCAAGGATGAGGCCATGAAGCGGTAAACCCTAGCAGCCAATCCTTATAGACTCCTTTAGCCCTCTCCCATGATTCCTTATGAGGTCGTCAGGGTAAGCCTGATCCTTCCTGACAGCTGTCACTCCATCTCAGTGTGCCGTCGTAGACTCAGACAACCATAGACTCCTACACTGGAAGAATGAGGCAGCAGGGCACACGCTCCCTCAACCTCAGAAGACAACCCGCCCTCGTAATGACTTGCAGCAAACAGCAGAGATGTTTGTGCTCTTGTCACTCAATAGGCTTGACACTAAACCCCAGGAAACTCTCAACTTAACTATGATTAGCATTGGACAGAGAACGTGTCCAAGGATAAACTTGTTAGGTAAATATTTGGCATTACTTTTTGTAATTGTTGACAGGATTAAAAGTTAGTAGTCTTGTTTCGCATCCCCCAAAAATATTTTTCTTTTGCTCGAGTTATTTCTGTATTCTGTATTTATGCTTAACAACCTACACATAGACTTTAGCAATTCCCAACCAAACGATTATATATACATTGTACACAATCTTATGTTACAAACCGCCTTAGGGTTGGAGATGAAGGTCAAGTGTGAAATCCCCCGCAAGGTTACAGCAGATCACCAGAATCCCCCCATTACTCTACATTCAGTATCAATGTGCAGTGTGTGCTCTTGTAAGAACGTTCTCACACTGTTTTATAAAAGCGACATCAGGCTTCCTCTCAGATTTTGCCATAAAAGTCATCTGTTTTTTTTTTAAAAATTGTTAGATGTCATCTTTTGGAGTTAACATGAAATTACCATAATCAAATCACAGCCCCCTATTCAAAAGACATTCATTTGTCAGCTGCACCCTTGAAAAGACAAAGGCATTTTGAATGTCAGATTATAGAGATGCAAATGACTCACACATTTTCCAACTTGCAATTAAATGGGTTTTTAACATCTGGTAACCTCCCTCTGTAAAATCACGCAAAGATTTGTCTTACTGAAGAGACTGTGCTGCAGAGTTTCTTTTTGTCTAAATGGTTGAACCCCATGCATGCTTTTTATCAATGTAGAACAAAGGACAAGCTCCATTATTGCACATTCATCAGACTGCAGACATTTAAAATCACTTACAGAACCTACCAGCCTGATTGATGTTCTTACGTTTCACATACAATCTCAGTAAATAGATGAAAAATGCTGCACGGCAATGTTTAATTGAAATGTTTTTGGTAAGTCAAAATGCTTCATTTAGCCTCGATTGCTCGCATCACCTGAGGAAATCCATGTTGCTTATTGACTCGGGGTAACTGTCATTGATGTTACCGGTTAGAGTTTTAAGTAGCTAATCAGTAATACTTAGCGGATTTCCTTTTCAAAGTAAACCCCGCTAACAGCTCAGGTTAGACCCGATGAAGCGGCATGGCCCAGGATAAGGAGACCCCGCACCCCTCTCTTCTCGTTTTAGTGTTTATGGAGCAGCGGTGTAATATGTGACTTTCTGCTTGCTTTGCAAATCTATCCAGGCTGCCTCTCCTACTTCTCCTTTGGATATTTCATTCTGAGGGGGTTAGCAGGCACAGCGTTATTGCCTTTCGTTTATTACCGAGGAGTTTGTTTAGAGTGGGGTATGGTGTGGGGGTGAGGGGGCGGGTGAGAGGCCATGAGGACTTTGTCGCAACGGCAGGGCTGCTCACGTGGCCAGACAAGTGAATGGTCGTCATTGGTTACGACTGAACCCTTCTCTCCCACATGATATATTCATGTATTCGTCTCAATTAGTTAGCCTCGAACATCTCCTAACGCAGACACTCAGGGCGAGCTCCACACTTACCTTATTAGAATATTTTACCCCCCGCCTGGCTGTCGCCCTCTCCTCATCGTACCCGCCATTATTCAGCCTTTTAAGATCCCTAAATGTGCTAAGATTGCGTTCAAGTCACCATCTTGAGCGCACAGCTCGGATCTCCTTTCAAGCACAAAACCACACAACAGTCCTATTCATTTTTTGTATTGTATTTCTCCTCGGCCTCATTTGCCAACCTCTCACACAATGTTCCTTTTCTCCGAGAAGACCTCACTAAAAAAAAAGTTGAAAGCGAGCTCCAGGGTTTCATTTATTTCCATCGGCGACGTCAAATCCATCCGAGTGTCTTTAAAGCCTCCAAATAGCTCTCGGCAACAGGAAGAGGAGACACTTTAAGACTGTTGGAAAGATTAATGTTTGGGGTAGTGATTGCAAAGAGTCAATTTAGGAGATGAGCTGAGTTGCTGAAACATTGCGGTGTGGTCCTGATGAAACAATGGCATCTGCTCCCCTTTTTAACACATGCAAATCGATGTTTCCTCTTCCAGTTCAGATGTCTGAGGTTGTTTGCGCTGAGCTTTGCCAATAGCACATATTCTTTCTTCGTGGGCCAATGGCTAAGCTAAAATCATAGCCCTCTGTCAGATTGGCCTCGCTTTTCCCCCTCCAAGCAGTCACAGAACAGCGGTTTCTGTTTTCCAAGGCGCGCACTAAAATGACTTTGTTTTCTAACAGCCGCTCTGTTGCACTCTCAGACGGCTCTTGCCAAGAAGTCCTTTCCCGAGTTGGAACCCGAGCCTCTTTGCACATTCTCATCGGAGAAATATGGATTTATAATTATGGAGGTTATTAGTTTTAATGTCTTATCCTTTCTGAGGAAAACCGCGGCGTGCCCGCAAATGAGGGGTGGTGTGAACAATCCTGCAGAAAGCCAGGTTTGGGGGGGGTTGGCGAAAGAAAAGGGCCTCGTGATGAAATTGAATCGGCTCCGAGCAAAGCAAACAAACATGAATCACAAAGCGGTGATAGAGATTGCTGTGGTTCCCCAACGGATAAATAGGGAGTATAAATACTGTTCTGCAGGCCAGGACCAAGCCTGTTTCTGTGAATTCAGCTCAGTGGCAAAATGGCCATGTCCCTTTCCAGCATGACCACAAGCAACAGGAGCAGAGAGACGTGTGCGTGCCAACACAGGAAGAAATATCTTTTAAGCCACATAAGCAAATTCAAACCTATATCAAGTCATAACCCTACACTCATATGCAAATAGAGATACGGGAAAGAAACCGTGTGAACTTGCTGTCCCCTACCTTGAATAGTGCTGGAGTTATTGTGTTTAACAAATTATCTAATGCGTTCTATCATTTCTTAATGTTAGGTTACATCTTGTTGAGCAATTTTGACTGACTCTCTGACAGAAAAAGCAAGAAGACAAATACAAATAAATATAGTTATATAATATAGTTGGGATAAACTTCACTTTCTTTAAAAATGTAAAAATATACCTTACATGCAAATGACATTTTTGAGTACATTTCAATAAGCAGATACATCATATTTTTATTCATGTTTGCTTTGAAAGAACAGACATGACTTCCGTTCTATTCCTATTTGGTGTGTAATAAACTGTGAGACGGGTTGACGCCGACGAAGGAGAAAATAGACCTGCACCCTATTTTTATCACAGAGGTGGGATTGACGCGGAGTGGAACTTTGTACCGTATTTCCTGGACTATAAGTCGCACCTTTCCTCATAGTTTGGCTGAGCCTGTGATTAATACTCAAGTGTGACTATATGTATGTATTCTTTTCTCTCTCTGATCGTAACAGGATGTTATGTTTTTCGTTTAGGTTATAGTTATCTACAAAACTGTTAACAGATGCCTATTTAGCCTGTTTTTCTCCATTTTACTATTGTTCCTAGTGGCAAGACCTTCACAAAACAGACAGTGCCTCTCTTGAGCGTTTTTCTAAAGATAGATTGGACATAAATGAAAGCTTACACCCAACAAATAAGGACTGGCTTTTGCATGTGTTGATACACATTCAAACCATGTGTGACTAGAACAGGATTTTTTTCATTTTGGGTGTGAATGAATGCCACTGACCACAGTTTTTTTTCATGTTGACGGACGGGTAATGAAAATTAAGTGTCATCAAATAAGTATGTGCGATAGAATTCAGCCTATCGCATGATGGTTTGATTAAAATCCAAAGCCACTAGGCCGACTCCCTTCCCTCATTCTCTTCCTTTTCTGTTCCCCCGCAATATAATCTTGCTCAACTGTCTCCAGCCGCTTCACTCTTTAGATCCTCCACGCCTCTCCACTTCCTCTGCACATCGACAGATCCTTCAGGAAATTGTTTCGAATCTGCCAGACATTTTTGTGTCCTAGCTGTTTATTTGTATTGGGGAGCTCTGGGGCCCGGAGACTCCGTCGCTCCCTCCTGTATTGAAATGGAGGTTAAGCCCCCCAAACTCCTTCACCGCCCCGCGCCCAAAACGCTGATCCTCGATCAGCATGGCTTTACCGTGTAACCGATACCTGGGATGAGGAGAGAGGAGAGCCGTGGAGGACGTAATCAGTGTGTTTTTGCACCAGCTACTGGCTTTGTGTGTATTAGGATGTAATCAGCAGTATTTTCTCTGTGGTCCACTGCACTTTCTGATTGGGCTTTTGTCAAATAACAAGCAAAGGGAAGAAAAATCTTTTCGTCATTGTGTCACCGCATGGCCTGTTCTAACACTGTGGTCCAAGCAATTCAAATCTAAGGCACTGATTTAGAACGTATGCCTGTGCGTTTTTATACCCTGACTTGGCTCTCACATTGGCTTCAATTTTGTTCAGTTTGTGTATGTTAAAGGGTCGCCACAAGTGAGGATTTTTTTTTCCTTTAAAAAATAATTCAAAATGGTAAGGCTTTAGATTTCGTGATTTGGTTTTTCTCTTCAAAATAACTTCATACGTGAGAAATATTCTACCATCTAGAACAGGGGTGTCAGACTCGGGTTGGTTCGCGGGCCGCTTTAACGTCAAACTTGATTTCACGTGGGCCGGACCATTTTAGATATAATATTTAGGTTTTTTTTTAAATAAATGGATTAAAAGAACTGGATTAAAAGCCCTGAATATTCGGTTTTTCTAGATCCAAAACAATGTTTATTTTAGCTTTTTTTAATATATTTTTAGATTTTACAAAATGATTTTTGAACTAAAAACACGGAAAAAATGATAAAAAATTACAATTATTGATTTAAAAGGGGGAAAATCAGGAAATTTAATATGCATCTATACTCTTCATTTTAATTTGATCCTAAAACAGAAAGTCGGCACTCATGATTTACTTTCCCGGGCCACACAAAATGATGCGGCGGGCCAGATTTGCCCCCCCGGGCCGCCACTTTGACACCTGTGATCTAGAAGATTGTGTTAGATATTTCAAATGAAATTTCTCATGAGGATAAGCAACCTGGAAAATGATTGAGTGAATGGATGTTTTTTTTAATTTGATTGAAAATATTTCAAACAATATATTATAAAAATGAACACAAAAATCAACAAAATTAAAACAAGAGACTATTTACTTAACTCATTCACTGCCATGACAAATTAAAACAAGTGAATATTTACAGCAATAGACATCCATTCCATTTTGACTGGGAGGGTTGGTAGCAATTCATCAATAGTTAAAATGAGTTGGATGCCTATAAGTATCTTTTGCTGCCAGTAATTGAAGTGCCAAAAAGGAGAATTTGGACAATTTCAAGGTCAACCATGTCTTTAAAAACATTTATTAACTATCAAAATGGTTCAACTAATTTAATAATCGATCAGTTTTCGTCTGGTAGCGGCAGCCCTCGTAGGTCAGGATGTTCATTTGCATTAAAATCTACTTTCTTGAGTCAGAAGTTGCACGTGAACTGGGACACTAAAATTGCCAGCCCACACAGTGCTTTGTTCTTCTACTTTTCTCTCCCCTTTAATACATGCAATCTTTCCAGTCCTGTCACTTCTAGTAGATTTCATTCTTAAAGCACCAAGTGAAAACAGCAATTATCTCATGTCATATAGAGCAGGATTAGGTGCACCTTATATAATTAAAGAGGCCCCTTGAGTGAGAAACTCCCCTCTTACACAAAGAAACCTTAGAGTACAAAACTCAGAGTCAAGTCGATGAGGTAAGTATTTAATTTTAATTTCAACCTTCGAAATGGACTCTTTTTTTTTCTTGTGTTTCTAAATAATGTACCTCACATTTGAAATTACAATGAAAGCTTTAAACAGCCAAGTCATGATATTGATTTTTAATTCCTTTTCTTTCTGTGGCAATCACATTCGCGTAGATGCTGTATTAGCTTAGAATACACTCTCTAGGACACATCTTAATCAATCAATGAAATCAATCAAGTTGTCATCTGCACAGCTTCTTTATTCTTTCTAAATAGGACAATAGTCCTTTCAACTTGGATACATTACAAAATATCCAGTAAAAAAAAAGGATAAACGGTAGAACATGGAGAAAAATATCTATTTTCTAAACTCTCATGATTCCATTTTGCATTCCACTTTTACATTTGCACTAAAAGAAGAATTTGTCATTCACAACACCCCCTTTTTTTGTCCTGCCTGTGGGCCGATATTTCTTCTGTTTAGCATACCCTCCTCACCGATGCCTGCGGTGTGTTGCGGTTGTTGTTTACTTGCTTGTTTGTGTCCCATCCTTGACGTGTGCTATTGCGCCGCGGATGGCCCCACTCGGTTGTCATAATTCAGCCTGAAAAGGTCAGTGACGATGAAGCACCCTTCTTCTCAGCGTGTGAACAGACGCAGTCTTGGAGCTGTGCACACAGATGACTCATACGCACACACACACACACACACACACACACACACACACACACACACACACACACACACACTGGCATCCAAGCACATTTGCATAAACGCACACACAACTGCATTTTTTTCACGTGCATAAGCACTTGTGGCAAATGTGGGTATTTTGTCTTAGTCTCTTCGTTAATGTGTTCCAGCTCCTTGGCTCTTGTTTCATTCACGACTGGGTGGCGCGGGGATTTGGGTGGGGGGGGATCTTTATGCTGGGGTATTGCACACAGATGAGCTCTTTAGCACGATAGATTTTTGGAGCCTTGTGGCCTTTGACACGCCGCTACTATCTCTCATCGCATTCCGATCCATCCCACTGCTCCTTTTATCAGCGGAATTGGCTGATTTGTGGCTCGTGGACCTTCGGATTAGAGGAGGGTGACTTCTTTTTGGAGTCCAGAGTCCTAAACCACCTTTTTTTTGTATGACAACAAAGGCTGGACAAAAGATGAAGAGGATCACTATTATCATCTGGTGGGATTTAGTGAGTGAACTAGCGTTCACCTCATGTGATTATCAGTACAAATGAGGCCCAAAGAGCAAAACTTCAGTTTGCCTCCTGCTGGGGACAAGCTCACCAGGAGACTCTTTGTCTGTGTGAAGCCGCTGATTGCATAACCAGACAAGAGAAACATGGCTCACAAATCTGTAGCTTTGTTGTTGTGGAAAAATACAATTAGGGCTTTTAAAAATCTTGATAATATCATCTCTATGTCCGAAAACCTGTAAACCTAAATACTAATTTCACCAAGCAGTTTAACAGAAATTGAGATATTTTCAACAGTGAAAATTTTAAAAGGACATACCATCATTTACAAACATGGTAAATAAAACAACAGAGAATTCCTGATCACATATTTTCGCCCCGAGGTAAAAAGCCCATTTGAATATAAAGTGCAAATATTATCACTCTTGCAAGATGCTATCTTACTGTTATCGTCTTGCCCCTGCTACCAGAACATTCTCTGATAGCTACCAGAACATTTACTTCAGCTGTTTCTTGCAGAGCTCAGGACAAGTGTGAATGGCGGACATGCCGATAAAAAATATATATATATATATGTATATATAACAATGTGCAATGACACATTCCGTGGGAAACAGTCCAAAATAAGAACACGGGGGTTTCTTCAACATGCAGGGGACGTGCTCTTTAATTAAATCAACGTCTCCACTCCTGTCTCCTAATAGTTTTTCATACCTCACATTCCGCGATTGGGCACAGTAGAGATGTCAGCCTCCTTGCCATCAGCGGCTGTAATGAAAGGTTGTCATAAGAAAAATAAGGGTTTTCCATTCGACAGGAAGGCATCGTAAAAGATGAAGGCCTAGATTTATTCATACTCCAATAAGAACTTGTCGCCTGCAGCCTGTCATCTCATCCTCCTCTCGCTGATCTGTGTGGTGAAAAACCTGATAAACATCTGTATCGCCATATAAATCAGTGATTCCTCTCGGAATGCTTCTCTGAAAGGGAATGTTTTAAATCTCTGACGCTTTTTTCCTCCTCTTTCGTTCTTTCTAATGACCGACCTGTCTACTTTGGTCTTCTTGGAGAGAGAGATAGAAAAAAAACTCTATTTAGTAAAACTGCATACTCAAATGTAGCGAAGGGTCCCTTTGGATTTATTTTACGAGACGCACTAATATCACCATGTAAAAAGGGACACTTGACTTCATTTTAGCAGCCTTATAACAAAAAAACCACATGTGCTCAGTGAAGACCAAAATATTACTTTGTCACAAAAAACTGTCACGAGACGGGATTTTCGTTCTCCCGTAATCCCTTGCAGAATTTCCTGCATTTACCCTTTCTCTTTTTATTATTTCGAAAATATTTACTGCATCCGCTATGAGTTGTTTCATTTCATTACACAACTCTTTGTTTTCCCTCAGCGATACTTTCCTTTGGCCATCAATTTTCTTCCCACAAGTGTGTTTTTCTGCTTAATAGAGAATGAAACGACAATTCTATGCTCAATTTAACCGTGTTCGCCATTCTTTTCCAAGCAAAGGGAAAAAAAAGACTTCAGGAACTTATCAGACTATACACTAATGCTGCCAATAGCAACGACAAGCCGTGAAGCTGCTGTCTTTCACATGGAAGACGACTGCAGACGGGAGTAGATGTCAAATAGAGTGTTGATTTACTAACATCTCCCTTGCTGCCTTATGTTGTAAGGGATACATTAGCCATGTGATGGGATTATTGGCAACGCTATTTTCAACTCCCCCTAACCATAGACGAATCGGTGTATGTTCACCTTCCACACGCTCATAAACAAGCCTTGTGCACACATTAGTGCAAACAAGATAAACAGTAACTCGGCAACACCCACATGAACAATATTAACCTTTTGCACTTATGCGTGCCTCTAGCCGTTCGCTCCAACTGATTGGAAGGTAAAATTACTTTTTTTTTTCTCCCTCTTCTTGTGACCTAGTTTCTTCTCTGCTTATTTCTCTGAACACGCAACATTTCTCCTGCCATTAGTTAAACCACGTCAACAACTGTGAGGGGAGTTTACGTGCGAGAGCGTGCACTAGCTGTATTTTGTCTGGAAGTCTTTCTGGGTGTGCTGCACTCAACGTGCGTTTATCCACCTGTACATTTTGTTTATTCAGGGGGGCTAATGTGTGTGTTCCCACCAGGGCTATGCCATTTGAAGTGTAACCCCCCCGCGCAAAAAAAAAAAAAATACAAGGAGAGGCTTTTATGTACTGAGGGTGAGCTTTTAGGGGAAGACATAAATCTGAATTTGATATTATTAACAATTTATTGTGTTCATTTATAATTCAATTTTGATGATACTCTTCACTTAAGTCACTAATGTATCATTTAAAAATCCATGTGATTTCTCGTCCCAATATATGTCAGATATTTGTGCAACCTGATGGCATCACTCTTAACACTTGGCTGAAATATATATATATATATATATATATATATATATATATATATATATATATATATATATATATATATATATATATATATATATATATATATATATATATATATATATATATATATATATATATAATAGCTAAGATTTCTTGAAAAATTGAAATGATAAAAATAGTTTAGGCAAAAAATGTTTTAGCTACAACTATATTAATAAATGCAGTCATTTCGGCTGTTCATTTTCTGCCTATTTAAAATGTTCACATGCGTATAACAATTACCCAATGTGCATTTCTTTATGCTTGATTGTTTTTTTTTGTGTACTTACAAAGAATTTGTCAAGCTTGCCTGACCGTATGCAGTGGCGACAGTACAGGACTGCCTGTTATACATATCCTAATGTTGTCAACCATTTTTGCCAGTTTAAGTCATTGCTTCCTCAAATTGTATTGGACATCTACGCAGTCAATCGCAGACGATTAATTTAATGAGTTGAGATCAGTTAGACAGAACCCTGTGAATATGGACAAAAACAAAGATACCCTGATTTTACTAGGTCATCGTCATGTAACTACAATTGCAGAGGACATGAGTGTATGAGAACCAAACTATAATTGCCAACCACAAAGCACTGCACACGATGTGGGTAAAAATGTCATTTTTTTTCCAGCTCGATCACCACAATACTGAAAAGTACCATTAGAGACAATTATCTCATTTGTCATTAGGGAGGCTTGCGTGGGATACTACCAATGGATTCTATTATATCTGAAAAAGCTAGGAAAGGTGAATTGCCGAATGTTCCACGCAACACTGCCGTGATGGATTTCTATTTTGCATTCAAGGTAATTATGATGTCAATAGCGAATATTTCAGAAGCTTTTCTTCTCTTACCTTAGTGCTGTATTATTTGCAAGCATTGACAGATCCACATAGCCTCCTGCTGGCTTTTCTATTTTATTCCGCCAATCGACTATAATCAAAATTCCACTATCTTGCCTCCCCTTGGTGCATTCCTGCCCCATTATATGGGTATCAGCCCAGAGGCATGCATGCACATTTTGAGCAGGTTTCATTTTGTGTGCCCGTGCATGTGTGTGTGTGTGTGTAGCGGGGAGGCGCGCAGGGGGCTGCTTGAGGATGTGATGTGTTCAAAGACGTGTGTGTCCACATCTGTCATATTGGAGTGGGCTCAGTCTGCTTCTATTTGAGACAGATGACTTATTCTGCTCCCTATGGTCCTCCTGTTATTCTGCATCCTTTATCCCCCCGCTGATCTGACAGGCGACCTGTGCCGTGTGCACATATTTCATATGCCAATAGACGCGCATGTGGAAGCCCCAAATGTGTGCGGGGCTATGCTGTCTTCAGGTGTTTGTGTCACGGATGCTTTGTGCGAAGAATGAGAGCAAGGGGGCTTTAGCAGCACGCCGAGCCGGGAAATGGAGAGTGGAGAGTGCAAGGGTGTTAAAGCTCTTCCCTGCTGGATTCAGCACAAGGTGACACCTAGACACCCGCAGCTAAATGATGCAGGGTCTCTCTCTGCTGCCTGATTCCTGTATTCGAACACCTACGGACACTTTTGGGCGCATTGCAAGGTGCTGACAGCTCCTCTGTGGAGGTTAAAAAGCTTTTATAGGCAGTCATGAAGCACCTAGGTGATGGGCTGGTTCTGGAGTCCTTACCAATAATACACACACACGTACTTATTCACACTTTCAGAATAAACCATTACCAGAAAAATATATATAGAGTATGTGAATATCCACAATCGTGTCCACGCATAATGGGGAGAGAGGCCCGTCCTAGCATGCACACGATGCATAATACAATCACAGCTGAATATAGAAATGTGCAAATACACACAATGTGGCACCCAACCCAAAGTGGGGAGTAAGAAAATTGGTTAGTGTGAGAGAATCAAGTTGGCAGACACTTTGGCTCGCACGCACGCGCACGTATGCTCCCCTGCCTCACCGAAAAAGATCACCTCCCACTTGGTTTTCCTTCCAAACTAAGCTCGCCTCCTATCAACTCCTCACTTCATCACCTCCTTTCAAAATACCCCTCGCCGCCTCATGCGCGCACACCCTCCGACAGCCTTTCCTCCGCTTTTTGCACGCACATACACACGTTTGCATGAGCACACTTCAGTCAGATCAAGTCTCACTCCTCCCTGACTCGCAAAAAAAGGAATCACCAGCTTCCTCTCCTCTGCTCCCGATTCTCACCCAGCTCTCCCTTTCCAATCCATCTCCTCTTTTAACACCCCCATCACCGCACACTCGCCCTCCCTCACCCTTTCACAGCACCTCCTCCCACCCCATGTAAGGCCCATAGTGCTCTCTGCTGGGAGGATTTAGATGTACCCTGTAATTTTGGTGCCGGAGGAGCTCTTAAGTCCTTCCTGATCTTCTGGCTGCACAGGCAGCCAGACTGTAGTGTTTGTCCGGGTGTGTGCAAGAATGGTTAGATTTGATTGAGTTTTAGTATGTGCTGGACATTTTTGGTAGATGCCCAAGTTATGTGAAATTGTATGAATTTTAAGAGAGCAAATCAGTCCATTGGCATTTAAATCCGAATTTCGAACATTTTTTTGCAATAGTCGAAATTCTCGCATGAATTCAATCACGAAAAAATAACAAAATTAAATAAAAGAAATTCAGGCGCAACGATACCAGTCGTTTCAGTCCAGTTGAAAAAAAATCCCTTGTTAAAGTCGTTATATGGATGTTGCAAATGACGTTTTTTGCAACTGAAATCTGGGACTAAATATTTTGCAATTAAATGTTGATGCAAAAAAATTTCCATGTTAGAAACTCATTACTCATTCCAATGGCACAGATTTCCATATTGTTTTTTCCCGTTATATTTGTTTGTTCATGCGTGTAAAACTCTAATCAGGCGCACCAAGTAGAGGTGTTCTTCCTTTGGCTATACATAGTATGTATCCAAACTCTTCACAAGCAACAGTTTGTGTACTTGTTGTGCTTTGTGTATCTTAATACTGTGTGGGTTTTTTCTTGTCCAAGCCACTGCCAACAGTCATTATGGAAAAGAAACAGAACAATGAACAATCGGTCCGGCTGCGCATTCCTAATTCAAATGAGCTGATATGAAAAGTCGAGTTCGTTTATGTTGGAAAAAAGAAGAAAAAAAAAAAAGAAAGCGCGAGAGACAGAGAGCAAAAGACTAGGTTGATTGCGTATCACCTTTTCTATTTCTAGGACAAAGAAATGAAGGCTTGATAGGCTTTGACATCTATTTAGATCCATTTCATTCGGGTATAATCAGGTTTTGGGCCTGCCCTAATACTCTGGATTAGAGTGGGTTCAAAGTGCAAAAATCCAAATCTTTCATATTATTCCAGTCTGCCTTGCACACTCTCAACATGTCATGTTATGTGTCTGTGTGTCTGTCTGCACATGCGTGTGTATGTGCACATGCTCGCATGCATGTCGAGGCTGTGAAGGGGAGGGGGACATCTCTGGAATCGTGCCCATAAACCTAATCTTACCCTCTCTATGCTCATTCATGAGTGAAATATTTGTGCAAATAGTCTCTATTCCCCCCTCCCCCTGCCCCCCACCGCTCCTTTATGCTTTGTGAGCATAAATAAAAATGAGATGGAAATATTCCAGGTATACTAAGTGCCCATTTTTGTTGTGATGCGGTGTTAATGCACAAATTACAGGCTCGAGAGTGTTGCACGCTTTGTCAAAAATGGCTGATATTTTGCTCTATGCTAGGTGTGAGTGATCAGATTGCGGTTTGGCGTATGCTCCTTGCAAGTACAGACATTCGAGCAGGGAGTCGCTGTGACTATGAGGTCCCTGCTTGGCCGTCCAAGCGAGAGCCTGAATGCTGCGCAGAATAGTAGTGGTGACGATGGGAGGGAATGAGGGGCACTGTGTGAAAGGTAGCCAATGAATGTCACCTCTCATCCACTTTCTCATTAAACAACCTGTTCTATGTCTGTCGCATGGGCTGTCTCTTTCCTTTCATTCTGTGCTTTAGGCAGACGCCACGCACTCAGTCTTGCAAAAGTAGATGTACACACCACACACAAGTACCCACACAGACACAGCCTACTGCGCTGTATGGAAGCGAGCCCCTTGGGCTGGACAGGAATAATAAGCAGCAGATGATTCATGATGGAGATAGGGAATGTATTCAGTGGGACCACCTGAGTGACCTCATTTAGCAGACCTGAGAATAAATATAGAGCAGCGCACGGCACTCTGGCCTGTGCTGGTTTCGTTTCAGCCAGTCGGCACAGCGTCCCTCGTCACCTACTCTTTTGGTTGGAGTACCAAGGGGAGTAGTCACCCCAAACCTAACTTAAATAGAAGTAGGGAGGTCCCCGATCCGATCCGATCATGTGATAGGAAATCAGGCACAGTCAGGTCGAATCAGTTAAAAAGGATTGGGTTTTTAAAAACGTTTCATTTTATTTTGGAGTATTAGGTCATTGGCTGCCTTTGTGAGGGAGGGATTTGCTTGCAGCCTTGGATGGGAGGGAAAGAGGATCACTCAATGCCATGGATTTAATGTCTATAACTGCGATGAATTAAGGGCTAAAAGTGACAAAGTTATTAAAACATACGGAAAGTTTAGACTCCAGAAGCAGACTAGACAAAACATGTCCATTAACAGCATAATTGTCAAGAATAGGCAAGATAACTCAATTCATAACACTGGATGACCAACGTTATTTTTTTATTCATGGAAAAAAGTAAAAGAAAAATACTATTTGTAATATGTTTGCAATTATTTCTGTCTTTCGCAAAATGACAGGGATTTGTAAATGTTTCTTTTTTGCTTTGTTAAAGTCACGGCTGTGCTAATAGCCCTTTAATATGGCTGTAATATTTGGATAACTTTGTACAAATTGGGGAACTTTTTTTCTTCTTAATGGATTTCCAAGGAATTGGATCAGGACTTCACTAGCAAACATATGTGATCATCCTGAAATATAAGTAATCTTTGTATATGTAGCTGTTTCAATTTGAGGCCGCATGATTTTGCGCAAAATGATCATCCTAATAATAATAACTAGGACCAGAATTGGTGATGTCATTTTTTTAATTTTGTTTATTTATTACGTTTATAAATCTATGTAGTTTGGATTGAATAACAGCTATGAATGAGAAAAACCTAATATTTACTGTTTCCTTCCCCCTTCCCTCTTAAATCTTTTTAAACTACAAATGTCATGAGATCCCCAAGAAGTCCAGGCAACATCTGCATCCCTGTCGAAGCAATAACTACTCAAATGATGCTTCTCATGTTAAATTTTGGCACTGTAAATAGCATATTTTTGGGACGATGAGTCGCCACAGCCAAAGAATGACAAAAAGCATATAAATCTCACTGGACTATACTTATTTTTGGGAGAGCAAGTTTGCATTTGAGAACAAACATAGGTTTAAGTAACAATCGTAAAATGAAGAACAGGCTAAACTGGCATATGTTAACATAACGCTTTTATAGATATCTATAACCTAAAAAATATCACAGGCTGTTGGTGGTCAGAAAAAAAAAGCAAATATAAATTAATAAATATAAATCGAACTTTAGTATTAGTTGCAGGCTATAAAAAAAGTGTGACTTACAGTCCGAAAATTATGGTATTTTGTCTAATGTTTTTACTTGCTATTACTCTCCTGGAGAGTTTTCTTGTTAGGTAATCCACTTAATTGAGCTTTTAAGCAGGGCCAACATTTTAATGTAGTAATTTACTATCCCCTTTATATAAATGGGACTGCCAAAATTCTTATCACGGTTAAAATCCCATTCAGTGTGCAGCCCTAATTTCTATACCATATTGATTTGAGCCATCATCAGATTTGCTGCTTCAAGGGAAATTCCAATTTTAAACACAATCGAAAAACTAATTGCACTGTGATGTAAAATTGTAAGAAGCCTCTACTATCGGAATATAAAAAAATCCAGAAGAAAAATCAGTCAAAATTCGAACACCTCCATGCTTTGATAGTAGCTGATCCAAAGATTTGCTTTATATGCTGACAAATTCCAACTATACGATCTCATCGGTGCTTCTTTAGAAGTTCCACTGTACTTGACATGCATGTCAATAGAGAGTAATGTGTGTATGCGCGGAGCTGGAATTCTTGTTCAAAGCCAGTATTTCCCCCTGTAAGGCAGTCTCTTGGCCAACGTGACTTTCGATATTTCCCATCATTGACATTTGGCACCTGGTTTCTCTTATGACTTCAGCAGCTGTATATCTTTTGTTCACCAGTCACACTGCGGCCAACCGTCCACACCCACAAAGAAACCGTAAATCATACTTGCATAAACAGCTTTGTAACTGACTGCTTTATTTTAAAGAGCTACATTTCTTCATGTGATGACCATTTTTTTTTCACTATTCCTGGTCGTCGATGTTAATCCGGTCCTCCCTTCCGTTAAATCATTAACAGAAGAGTGGGACTTAGTTCTTGTCTTTATCCTCATTTGTTTTTTTTATCTCTCTGGAGACTCAGGAAGACCCCATTCCCCGCTTTCCAAAACACGGCACAAACGACAAACTGTTAATATCTGGAAATCCTGATTTGGATTAACATCAGGGTGAAGGGATGAAATGAGAGCGAGAGAGGGTTGGCCGAGGACTAAAAGATGGAGTGAAAGGACGACAAGGGAGATAGACTGAGTGAGAGGCTTTCAGATTAAATGAAAAGATGACAACGTGTCCTTGTTGCGTAGTCGTGCTGGTTCGAGAGCGGTGGCTGGCAATCATCTTTTCCTGGGTGTACTCTTGACTTGACTCGATGTAAATACTATATATGACAGGTTATAATGACAAACCCAGTGTTTAACAGTCACTCAGTTGTTTTTAGGCCCAAGTGTGATTATCTAGTACTTTATACACTCAACAGTAGTTTCTGTAGGCTACCTACCATCTTGAATAATACTCAAAAGAGGGTTTCACATGGAATAACACACAAGGAAATGTGGTTAAATTTGGACACAGTTAATCAGATTATTATTTCCAGCGGCTCGACTAAAACCCAGAATTATTTGACGTTTGAAATGGCCCGAACACAAACAACATATAAAGTGATCGTCTCTTCATGAATCCGGCCGGCCTCCAGCTGTTGGCCCAAACAGACGCCTCAAAGGGCGAAGCTATCATCGTGCCAATCGCTAATGCTGGAACCTGTTCAGCCAGCCTGAAGGAATGGTTAATTCAAATGACAGACGCAAGTTAACGCTAGGAAGATTTGCTCTCCCTGAGTGGATATAAAATTCAGAGCATGACACTTAGCTTTTAGTCTGATTATTCAAGTGGCTTTGAGCTCATCCTTCAAAGAACTCATTTTTTGGTTAACTTGGCTCCACAAATGTCAAAATTCTAAACTCATGAAATTGGCCGGCAAATGGATGACTTAAGTTACTGGCTGTAGAGACATTACGACGGTATGGAGACCTCACTGTTTTTAACTGTTTTCCTGACATGCGCTCAGCATGGCCTTGAACCAGATCATAAAAATTCCACTGCAAAAAACTTTTGGGAAACAATGGTGGGGGTTGTAGCCTTGACTTTTTAATTGCTACAGTAGAGAACATACCTGCAACTTTTTGGCCTACAGAGCAAGGAGAAAGTATATGGTTACCGGCAGTCAAATAAATATAATTAGTGACATTTCTCAAACAGAGATTAATTCAAGACTTTCAGTAAAGGCAGAAGCGAAAGCCTTCAATTGAAGTTTATCTGAGCCAAACTTAAATGTTTCAAGCAATAATCCTATTTGCTCCTGTTTTATGTGGTGTTAAACTACAAGCTTAGTTGTTAAGAAGCATTCTCCATATTAAGATCAGCACCGTGAAAGTTGCCTCGATATTCTGAATTTGCTTGCTCCAGGACATAGAAAATAATGATAAAAATAACAATACTTGAAAATGCACTGCAATGTCAGTTCTCCAGCATATTGATAATCACAATAAAAATAGTAAGAACACTTGGAAATATCCTGCAATATCAGAATGAAAATTACATTTAATTACTCTCCTTGACCAAATTCTCTACATTTTATCATGTTGCTGATTTTCTTCATCTTATCTAGTAAGCCATTATATCTAGGTGTTGTCTCCCTGCTGTCTACAAGAAAGAATTTGCTCATGACACGATGTTATTACATCCTTTGGCGCAAATTACCTCAAACGAACCTTTTCCACTTTAATAGCTCAATGTTGTCGTCATTATTTAGAATTTGCGTTAAGGTAGGAAAAGACAACAAGACAAGAACTAATTAATTCACTTCACGCTCCCACATAGTAGTGCCGTTGACTTACTGTAGCATTCTATGCCTTAAAATGTTAAACCCTGATATTGCCTCTTTTCCTGGCGCCACAGTGTAGCCTGCTAATGAATTCAGTTCACAGAACATCCAGAAATCCAGCATTTTGCTTTCTGTCTTGCGTGCGAGTCCTTTGATAGTGCTGTTTTTTTTAATTAATTTTTTTATTCTAACCATTCCCTCAAAATATTTGTATTTAACACAGTGATTCAGATGTGAAGCAAATCTGACCTATATCAGTGAAATTGTCTTGTAATCCTTTTAGTGATGTTTTTTTTAGTGTAATCTTCTTAGTGTGTGTAGGTTTAATTTCCTGTTCCTGTCTGCCTTCTGTCCAGAGGCAAAGCGTAGTTTGAGCCTGATGAACTCAGCCAAGTGACAGTTGGCCACACCAATATGTGATGCAACCAAAAAATGTTGATCAGTGTCATCGTGTGGATTTGTTATTTAGTTTTTCAACTATTATTATTTTAATTGTATTTTTTGTCCAGATTTTAGGCACTGTAGAACTGAAATGTGCAAAACAGCAGTAAAACCCAGCTCTTCAACTTCGTAGTACCAAAATGTTGTCCCGAATTGAATCAAGCGTTATTATTGAGTAGTAGAGTGTTTGTCATCTTAATTTAAAAGCCTTCCAGTCATATGAGTATCTGAGAGATATGTCTGAAAGGGAATAAAAACAAACAACCCAAAAAAAGACTAAATAAAGGGAGCCGAATGGGAAGAAGAGATAAATACCACAAGGTTAAGGTGATAGAGGAAGAGAAACAAGAAAGCTTTTTCACGGAAAGGGAGTATGTTTGAACAGCAAATGGAGTTAGAGATAATTTGGGGAATTCCAGACGGAGAGATTCCATGGCATTTAGCATACACACGCACACAACTCCTTGCCCAGTGTTAAGGTCAGTGCTACACTCCGTCTCCCCAGGTCATTATCATGGGCTCTAAAATAGACAGGCAATTGTGTCACGGTGTGTGAAGTGAGCATGACATTGAATAAACAGCCTTCGACCCTGAGCCCCCCGCTCATGTCAGCCCCGAACACACGCAAGAAAAACAAACGGAGAAGCTGACACTCACAATCTGCACGACTGGACACAAATGCCCACACATAAATATTATTGCATGCCTTTAGCTCTCAGCACTACCAACCATGCGTGGCGCATGCGGCTCGGAATCGGGAAGCTAGAGGCACCGGAACTCTGGCTGGTTTGTCTCGCGGCTACAACTAAATACCCCCCTAAACACACACAAAACAGCCTGAGCGTAGTTTCCTCTTCCATCTCCAAATCCACTGTCTCTAATGTTGTTCCATTCATTTGCCTCCACTTTATTGTGTTAATGAGCAATAGGGTATAGAGGAGTTGACACTTGATTGAGGGCGAGGAAGGCTAATCACTGGAACAGCAAATCACTTCTTGTCGTAAATATTGATTAGCGCTGCACGTTATAGACCTGCTCATTAACCAGTGTCTTGTCTTCGCTCCACATTTTTTTTTTCTTCTTCTTTATCCTCCTGCCTCAAACTCATCCTTGTCCTCCCTTCGTCTATTTTCTCCAACAGCTACTTCGAACGGTACAGTGGAGGGCCTGGAGAACCGCGAGGGAGGCGTGTGCAAGAGCCGAGCCATGAAAGTCATCATGAAAGTCGGACAAGGTAAATGTTGCGCTCACCTCCGATGTAGAACACAATGCAGCGTTGAGGCCTTACAGCCATGTTTCACTTTGCGGTGACATTTTCATTTATCGCCATGCGTGTGGAGCGTGACTCCGCCTGCCGCTCGCTGGCTTCCAACGAGGCCTCTCCTATTTTATGATTTTTATTTATGTCGGTGTGCCCACACTTGTCCTGTTGTGACATACATTCAATAGCATCTATCAGGCACAACCAGGTAAAACTAATAAAGTTTTATACAATAGCCGTGCAATAAATCCAGTCCGTCGTATATAAATACACACACCATCTACTGAATATGTCTACATATAGATATATTGACACCATTTTTAAAATATATTTAGTACCTAATTATGTAATACAAAAGACCTAAATCAAAACAGGTTAAAAAAACAATGACATTGATTTACATTTTCTTTTTTGGTGTAAACTGCCCCCACCTTAATGCAAGTATGCACTCGAACATTCAAAATGAATTATCTCGTGGGGGGTGCTGGAGCCTATCCCACCTAACTACGGGCACCAGGAACGGGACACCCTGAATTGTTTGCCAGCGAGTCGCAGGTCACAACGAGACTACCAACCATGCACTCATACCTAGGGCCAATTTAGTGTTCAACCAGCCTACTCTACATGTTTTTGGTATGTGGGGGAAAACCGGAGTACCCATAGAAAACCCACGCATGCCCGGGGAGAACATGCAAACTCCACACGGTAAGGACCCACCTGGGATCGAACTCTCGACCCCAGAACTGTGAGGCTGATGCGCAAATCGGTTGGATGCCCCTGGAAAAGATCATGGATATATTATTATACTATTGTTCAGTCTCCTTATTTAGGGGTGTGACTAGATTATGAAAAATCTAATTTCAAAGGCTTTATAAATAATTGATGTAGATTAATCATCCTTTAATCATGTGACATTCTTTGTTCAGAAAAGCTCTATTTAATATGAAAGGATTTTAATCACTGAAATGCTATTACGTTTCAATGCAAAACGGAAAAAAATAGGAAATAACCCTAAAAATAGAATGAGATGTAAAGTCAAATGCCATTTTAGGGAATTTATATAAAACAGCACAAGCCTTTAAATAATCAAAATAGAATCTTTTTTCTTATGGTCAAAGAGAAAAAATATTTCAGTAAATTAGGCAAGTAGGTGAGCCCCCCCTTGTTTTGCGTCACAGATTGATTTCAGGCTAAGACATATTATTTTGACGTACCTTTTCAAATCCACATCTCGTGTTTCATAGCATTATAATCAGGTTAAAAACAAAACAAAACATTTTTCTCTCTCGCTGTTTCATTTGACATTTGTTATTATTTTAATTTGAATATATGACATGCATAATTAGGAATTGGCTGTGCGCTGTCAGTTTTGATTCAAAATTTATACAGACCGATAAAATGCCGCAAGATGTACTTACAAAGTTTCCGTGCTGTCTAGACGGCAAGCTGTAATTAAAATGTTTTTTTTAACTTGTTAAATGTTTGGAATACTATAATAATCATGAGGAATGTGTTAAAAACACACCTCTATTATATGTATCTATGTATGAATACATTAATTACAGCATTTCAATTTGCTGTGTCTTGTTCCAGAATTTTCGTTACGGTTTAATTTGATTGTAAATATATATAAAATAAGGCATGTCATAACATCTGCTTAATTATATGTTGAAGTCCACATTCTGTTTGGAAAACAGTAGCTCACCATGGCTCTCCATGTAAATGAACAAATACAAAGGTTATTGCCAGAGAACACTCACTTTCCGTTACAAACCAGTGCAAGTCACCAAAGATAACACTGATTTTTAACATTTACAATTATGTCAACCAGCCTGCATGTCGAGACAAGCAAGGTGTGCCACAATTTTTTTTCGTCAACACGAAAACACAGAATATAATAATCACACGGTACCACTGCGTGTGACAGCAACAGTTTGGACTACAGCCATTAATGTTTAGTTCCGTCCGGGGATTTTTCAAAACCACGACAACATTTACTTGCCAAGTTATTCACTCTGGAATCCAAATATTAAGAAGGTGAAAAAGGAAGCACGCTAACCTCAGTATTGGAAACAAGTTGGAACTTATTAAGAATTTCTAGTTGGCATGTCCTTGGCTCACTTCCCTGTAACTCCACTAATTCATCACGCCATCTTTATTGCACTTTTAAACCATCACTGCAACATTTAATGATAAGGTAAAAGTGTTAGAAACATTTTCATCCTGCTTTACATTCATTTGCAATTGCTGTTTTTTGGCCATCAAAAATTTAAACCTTGTTCCTCTAATCGAGCAAAGTCAACTGTCTATGAAAATATACACTTGTACGTGTGTAAACAAGTATAGGAATGATTTTTAAATTGACTATTCATTCATTTTCTCAACCGCTTATCCTCACAAGGGTCACAGGGATGTGGATTTTTTCCAAATTTAACCATTTAATTAATTAAAAAAATGTTTTTACTACATACATATAAGACAGGAGTCTTAAGCTTGCAGTTCAATCACGTCCCGTGGGACAATATTAGTGTTTCTCGAATGTATTTTGAGATAGGCCAAGTATATGTCTATATTTTTAAATAAAATAAAAGCAATCACACAGTCACATAAAAACACATTAAATAAATTAAAACGCTAAACAAACAAAATGCAATAAATTGGGAAAAAGGAAGAAAAACAACATTGGCATAAGTGTTGCCTATGTCTGTTTTACTCTGAGATTCTTATTTCTTGTATTTTATAAATCTTTTATGGCTTCGGCTGATGATACTTTGGAAAAGGGTTGATAAACAGTGAAGATGCAGTTTGACGTTGATGTGAAAGCTAAAGTATGTTTGTGTATAAGTGGCCAGTGGAAAGTACGTAAAAACACTGGACATCAAGTAAACAATTGAGTTTTGTTTGGATTTGTTTGGACGCATTTGCATAGCACTTTATTTTAGTTACGAGGCAGATTCACGTATCCTGGAAATGACAGTGTGCTACACACAGACATAAACAAGCACCATCCTCTTGAGACACACACACACATACACACCGCATGCTTGTAAGTCTATCAAAGTGCAAGATTTATGATTTGCTTTAAAAAAAATGAGACTTGCAAGTAAAAAAAAAAATGACAGTAGAGGCTTGTTCGTCTGTGTTTGTAAATTGATATTTAAACGTTGGCTGGCAAGATGAGGCCAGCGTATCCTGGCAGTCGATAGGAAAATAGAATCTAACGAGCTGCTGATGCTAGCAAGGTTGGACTTGGAGCAAATTCAGCCGATACAGTCAAAAAATGGCCACAATCATTTGACAAACAAGCATGCCTTGCATTATTCTTCCATGTAGGTCACTTGAAGCATCCTGCAGGATGACGTCCCACCACCAAAAGACAACACAGCTGCATAAGTGCAGGCAAGGCTTTAGCAGGGGGAAAACAAATTTGTGAACTTAATGGAAGTCGAAAGCAAACATCTGACTCGACCAGAGTCTTAGGAAACTTCTCGGTTCCAGTGTGTTCAAGTTGCTCCCGGCGGTTCATCTTCTTTGCTAGAGTACGCACTTATTTCACAGAATTGTCAGAAGCAATCTGTCACTCACAATCCTCGGCGCCCTGAAAACCTGGTTTAAAAAATGCTGTCAGATTTACTTTTCGTTAATGCAGTAGATCACGTGCCTATCCAACTGCGAAACAATTTGACAATGGCCTGTGAGTAATTCCACCCCTTTTACTTGCTTTTGTATAACTTTCAGTCAACCAAAACGGGAAGTTAAGTAGAAAAATACCTTACCATATGTTTCTAAATGCCCCTAGCTGGTCATAAACAGTAGAAAATATTTTGATTGTACTAAGAAAATGTGAGTGTAGATTCATTAGTTTGTGCTTAAATTCACCAGGCTTACTTTTCTTTAAGGCACAAAGTGGTGGCCCGGGGGCCAAATCTGGCCCGCCGCATCATTTTGTGTGGCCCGGGAAAGTAAATCATGTGTGCCGACTTTCTGTTTTAGGATCAAATTAAAATGAAGAGTATAGATGTCTATTAAATTTCCTGATTTTACCCCTTTTAAATCAATAATTGTAATTTTTTGATCATTTTTTTCAGTTTTTAGTTCAAAAATTATTTTGTAAAATCTAAAAATATATAAAAAGGCTAAAATAAACATTGTTTTAGATCTATAAAAAACTGAATGTTCAGGGCTTTTAATCCAGTTCTTTTAATCCATTTATTATTATTTTTTAATTTTATATCTAAAATGGTCCGGCCCACGTGAAATCAAGTTGGCGTTAAAGCGGCCCGCGAAACAACCAGAGTCTGACACCCCTGCTTTAAAGGTGTATGAACAAAAAAATCCAATCAATATTATGATTTTAATTCATTTCATCCACCTTTATTAAAAGAAATAAAACATCCAAAACAACACCAATGTACCTTAACTTTTAAGAGGTCACATTGAAATGTGTTCTTTATCTAGAACTGGCGCGTTTCCAGTCGATAGGGATAAATAAACAATAACTGTTGATTTTTTTGTTAGTTCTGCAATTATTTTAATTGTCAAATTCAGAAGGCGAGGTAGGCATGCAAGCTCCTCCTTGTTGCTTCAATAAACGTTGTTGCCCCGGGGCCAATTCTTGCTGTGTGGTCTGACTTGCTCATTAAACACTGAGATAATGTAGTTTCAGTCTGGGGTCGTCTTCATTGGAGATGTCAGACCGTAAAGTCTAACCCACTTCCTCAGCCATGCGTCTTGATGCTGTGACATAGTGATAGTGACGAACATCAGTGATTGCACAATTTGGAATATGTCGTTAATCATTCAGTGCTCTCCCCCCCCCTTTAACATGTGCAGTTAAGCTATCTTTGCTTTATGTCCAAACCTTAATTGAGCAGAATAATTTATTTGTTAGGGACACATCAGTATTATTTACATCAGGGGTCTCGAACTCAATTTACCTGGGGGCCGCTAGAGGCCGAGTCTGGGTGAGACTGGGCCGCATCAGGATTTCCACAAGAAAAGCACTGATAAAACATTCCAACGTTATCAAATATCTTTATTTTTTAACAAAAAATAATGAATTAAATAAATTAACTTAAAGATGAATAAAAAATAAATCAATCAGTAATACAAAACCAAATAATACTAATGAGCATACAGTAGATATACACTGGCTGGCTAAGTAGAGAAAATGAATTATTTTTATTCCGTTTCAAATGTCTGTATTAACAGCTCTTTAACCTTTAACTTTCTGAATTTGAATGGAACATTGAACATGAAATATTCTGAACACGGCTTCTCTTGCCTACTCCTTGCTGCTAGAGACCTGGCAGCGCTTCTTCTCACATAGTCACATTTGGCTTGAGGGAGGAAACAGTGGAGACCCTCAGTAGAGCTTGAAGATGCTCATCAGTAAGTCTGGACCTGTACTTGGACTTATTGAAGTTCAAGGTGGAGAAGAGCTTCTCACACAAGTATGTGCTCCCAAAAAGGCACATGGTCCGCTTGAACCTTCGGGAAAGTTCAGGGAAGCTGGGGGTCAACTCTCTCAAAAATTGCCCAAGCTTGTCTGCTTCTCCACTCACCTCCCTGAACTTGGCTTTGAGTGCAGAATTGCACTGCAGGTCAATGAGCTCCATTTGAAGCTCAGGAGGGGCATCTTGCACATCAAAAGAGAAGGGGTCCGCAAAAATTTGAAATGTGGCTTTGTGTGTCTTGAAGTCTGCAAATCTGTGATCAAATTCCTCCTGTAGCTTCGAAATGGCCTCAACATACTTCTCACCACTGAATGGTGTGCCTGCATCCACGAGAGCCTTGCATGCTGGGAAATGGCAAAGGTTTGTCTGAGAGAGCTGGGCTTTCCATAACACAAGTTTAGTGCAGAATGCTCTCACGTTGTCATAGGCAGCACTGACAAGTTGCCCCTGGCCTTGTAGCTTCTTGTTCAGTACATTAAGCTCATGTGTGTTATCAACAAGAAAAGCCAAGTCCATGAGCCATTTGGGATCACAGCACAGGATCAATCAACTCACAAACGGCGTAGCTAGCTTTGACTGCTGCATTACTGTCTTTGGTAGCCTTCTTGAAGAGATCCTGTTGCCTCAGAAGACGTGTTTTAAGACTGGCAACCTGGTTGGCTCTCTCATCTCCCTGGTATTTTTCGTACTCCTCAGCATGTCTCGTAGTACAATTACGTTTCAAATTGTATTCCTTGTGCACCGCAACTTTTTCAGTGTAAATGAGACACGTCGGGGTGCCCCTGTGTTCAACAAAGAGATATTGCACTCCCCACTTTTCTTGAAACTGTCTGTGCTCATCACCGACCTTTCTCTTCACGGCAGGCTTTGAAAGAGACATCTCTGGGGCTCTGTAATATGTTTTTCCACTTGGAATGAGTCTCGGGTTGATCTTTCACATTCAGTCGCGTGGGTTTGTGGCGCATGTGCACTTTCGCTCTCCGTTTCAATCGCGGACATGGCTACAGACAATGACACAGGCTGGATCATGGATCATAGCGCCTCATTCAGTTCTATGCTGAGAGCAGCGGAGGAGTGTGCGCGCCGAGCGGAGTGATCGGCCTCACGGCTTCTCCTCCGCCCAGCCTAATTGGAGGAATGAATGAGTGAGTGAGCGAGGCACTGGACAGCCCGGCCGATGTCCCGCCCTCCAGAGCCGTATACCTCACCGTGATTGGTTCATTCAGCTCCGAACCAAAGTTCCCTCTAATTTTTTGTTGGTCTGAGCAGAAAGACAACCTCCCTGAGCGCACTGAGTACCAGTGTGAGCGACATCATCGGTACTCGGATGATTCGCCTAAAGACGTTTCGCCGACGGACGTTTGACAGACGGGCAGGTCGCCGAATGGACGTTCCACCGAACGTTCATTCGGCCGAACGGAGGTTTCGCCGAAACGGGATTCGAACGCTCGCCCCGCCGGATCGTGTGTGTACAAGTTTTTCAACCTCGGCCCGCGGGCCATATACGGCCCGTTAGGATTTTTAATCCGGCCCGCCGCCGGTGTTGTCCAAATTATAGTAAAAATCAATGTTCGTCTACCATCAATGGCAGTCCGGGAATAACCACTCTTGGGCAGGCAGATGTAGCAGAACCGAGCCGTAAAATGACAGCAATCGGGTCAAATCCATCCTAAAACAGCATTTAATGATTAAATACAAATACTGGATGATATCGCGATGGAGGCAAAAAAACGTCTATAGACGTCCATTCGCCAAACGGCTCAAAATGCTCTCAAATTCGGTCAAATCCAGCTGAAAACAGCGTTTAATGATTAAATACAAATACTAGTATTTGTATTTAATCATTAAACTAACAAATACTAGTACGACCTGTCCGTCTGTCAAACGTCCGTCGGCGAAACGTCTTTAGGCGAATCATCCGGTCACGACATCATCATTGCTCGCTATCGGCACACCATTATCACACCTGCCACAAGCAGGTGCATGTCAATGTTCCCTCTAATTTTTCATGTAAAACATGCTGTAAAACAAGAAAAACATGAGTGGACAGAGCTACTGCCACTGGCTGCCACTTAAACGGCGCCATCATGGGGAAAGGGGTAAAAAAAAATAAATAAATAAATAAATAAATAAATAAAAAAATTTTAAAAAAAAATCGATCTTTCATATTAAGACGGGGGCCGCAAATTATCGTCCCGAGGGCCGCAGTTGGCCCGTGGGCCGCAAGTTTGAGACCCCTGATTTACATCCAGCAAGTGATGAGGTTTGTTCCATTTTTACATGCTGGCTTATAAAACTGTATTCATTTTTTAAGGTGTTTATGATTTAATTCACATTTTTCTTCATATGCTACGGCAGAGAATGAATACCAAACCAAAGAGAGAGATATTAATAGTACATTTGGACAAAATATATTTCTTTTTTTCCTGCATAATAGCATTTTGCCAAGTACAAAAATAACTTTCTCTCCAGAAATGATGTGACATTTAGACAAGAAGAACACAAATTTAAGACATTTTCCTTTAATTACAAAGTGCTTTAGTACAAAAATCCTCCTTAATTCTCCCAAGATCAAGCTCCACCAAATCATAACAGCAGATATCTCAGAGCACGTTTGATTTGGGCCAGCCTTTGAACCACACTTCTATTTTTAAAGCGAGCTGACTTGAAGTAAGTCAAAGAAAGGCCTTTTTAACAGGAAGGAAAAAGTAGACGGGCTCAGGGTGGGGCGGCCATCTGCCTCTACTTTCTGGATAATTTATGAGCGTTGTGTTTTCTATATTTTGTTATATAATTGAATATAAGTCAAACTCCAAAATGGTTGGCCCGTGATTGGCTCTGACCCCAGATGTCATTGTGTTTTAATCCACATTCCCTGTCTGTCTTGCTGAATGCCAACATTCCTGTCGCCAAGTTCCCGTGCGTTCCCATATGTCCACTCCTCTGCCTTTTGCACTTTGCTCGTGGGTTGCGGTTTGGTGAACCGTCATCGTGTGCAATATGCGCATTGTTTTATAGTGGCGGTGAATCACCGCCGATTCACCCTCTTAAGTTGTTTACCTGGTTTGTATTCCATCTGTTGTTTCCTTTGGTAGAGGAACACTCAAATTGTATACTGAGCTTTTATTGTTTCATTGTTGAGTCATTCCACAATTGGAACACTTTTTACATACCACCCATCATATTTTAAATAATCCACACTGTAAATACCAAAACGTACAGTTTCTGTGTAAACCTTCTTGTCCTGAGACCAAAAATATATATATAAAAAGGGAGTAATTACTAATAATAGAAACTAGGGCTGGATAATAGTTTTAATACAATCAAATGAACCTAAATTTCAAGCAAACATTTTATTTAAAATGTAATTTAAATGTACACTTAAAACCGTTTGAATGAAATCTTAAATCTAGTTTCTTGGGGATTACTGAATTTTTCTTACTATAAGTCGCACCAGCCAAAAAATACACAGTGAAGAGGAAAAATATATATTATAATTTTGGGAGGGCATTTTTTTATTTTATTAGAAACCAAGAATAAATATACATTAATGTAACAATTGTAAAATAGAGGACAACGGGTTAAATAGGCATCTGTTAACATAACAGTTTTTTTAAGATGACTATAGTTTGAAAAAAAAAACATGGTGGTCAGAGAGAAATAAAGAGAGAGCATAAAAACACAAAGTTCGCACTTTAGTATTAGTCACAGTCCCAGCCAAACTATAAAAAAGTGTGACTTATAGTCCGGAAAATATGGTATTTGTTTCATGGCTGTTTGTTGTACTGTGGGAACATTTCTTTTCATAAACATATTTCAAATAGTCATTTCTTATGGAGTGTGTGTCCTTCAACAAGCTGCGTGCCTTTTACCATAACCTTTTTATCATGCTAGAAGAAGAAAGCACTGAATTACATGCATAATGTACTGGATTTAACATCATCAAACAGTTTTCTAAAAGTATTGATTTAACAAATTTATACCCTCTCTTGTATTTTTCATGTTTCTATAAAGTAGTTAGACTTGACTGAATGTCCCGTGCTACCGCATGAATTCCCGTTATGATTAAAATCAAATTTGGACATGTTTTTCTTTTCTTAATTGCATATCGAATTTTTTTTCAGCAGTAACAGTTAGATAAACAGTTAGCGGCTACTCATGAGAGGAAAGATGACATTATTATGGATTTTTAATCCTATCTGAAATCATGTTCTAGTGATTATACCAATTATGTATATTGCATACATCAAGTGGTAACTCTACTTATGAAAGCTTCTATACATAAATTTTTTTTGATATGCAAATCACTTTTCCAATATACGAAAACAACATCCAAGCTACAAAATTCCCCGAAAGGTCAATACATTTCCTGTATCCATTATTTTATTTTGAAAGTGTAGCGTTGCGTCTTTCTTGACAATCTTCCTACACTCCGTTGGCCTCGCAATGGCTGTTTCACAACAACAACTCTCCTTTTTTTTTCTCGAATGTGGTTAAAGAAACTATCTTTATTTAAAATTGATGCTGCGAGTGAAATGAAGAAACGGGGCTGTTATCCATCCATTACGGATGTTGCAAGGGAATACGGCCGTAACCCACTTGCCTTTGCTACGATATTGAAGTAGGAGGAAGCATTAAAAGCTGCAATTCCTTAGCATGGCCTCTCTGAATGACTCAGGGACTATTACTCCTTTGGGTAGGGGAAGAAATTGCAGGGCGTACATTGACAGTGTCGTTTGTTTCTGAAAAAGCAACTACACGAATAGAAAATATTTTTGCTTATTCATTTTAATACATTAATACATCATTTTCTTATCACCTACTCTTATTTTTACGTGTTTCTCACCTCTTTCATACAAAATTGCGACACTTTGATCATTTTTAATGGGTTTAGTTGGCAGTTTTTGTGTGTTGAGGACAGTGGAATGAATTCACATATAAAATACTGTTCTGTTTACAAATAATCCAAGTTATAAAACAAGTTCTTGATCCGATTAATTTCATAAGTATAGGTACTATTGTAAATCATATCAATGTGTAGCTGAAACTCCAAAAAGTGAAGGTTTATTTTTTCTGAATTTTGAAGCCAAATTTTCAAATTGCGTGACCGGACGTTTCGTCGAAAGACGTTTGGTCGACCGGACGTTTGGTCGACCGGACGTTTGGTCGACCGGACGTTTGGTCGACCGGACGTTTGGTCGACCGGACGTTTGGTCGACCGGACGTTTGGTCGACCGGACGTTTGGTCGAACGGACGTTTGGTCGAACGGACGTTTGGTCGCCGGGTTCGCTCGCTATCAAATTATGACAGAGTTTACTGTTGATATTTTGATATTAGATATTTAGATATTAAACTCATTCTCTCTCTCTCTCCCATGATTATAATTTTGAGAGCTGGTTTCAACAGTAACCCGGCGACCAAACGTCCGTTCTACCAAACGTCCGTTCTACCAAACGTCCGTTCTACCAAACGTCCGTTCTACCAAATGTCCGTTCTACCAAACGTCCGTTCGACCAAACGTCCGGTCGACCAAACGTCCGGTCGACCAAACGTCCGGTCGACCAAACGTCCGGGGACCAAACGTCTTTGGACCAAACATCCGAGTGCCGTCAAATTGTGGAATGACCTCATTTTGATCTCTTTTGGCCACCGCCATGTTGCGTCGATAGTTTTTTTGTATCAACAGTTAGCAGTTACTCATGAGAGAAAACTAACATTATTGCAGATTTTCAACCCTGTTACCGTTGATATGTAATCTGAGATAATCAAGCTTTACTAGTTTATTACCTATTTATTGGTGAGTATGTAGCAGAAAATCAGAGAAGCAACGGTTTATTTTTCAAGAATTTTCCAGCCAAAATTTTCGAATGACTCGTTCTGGCCGCCATCATGCCACTACATTTGTTCGAAATATGTTGAGTCGCCTCCTTGCGCGCAACTCATTTCCTCGCTCTTCCCTTGCCGCCTCAGCTCTATCATTGTCTCCCTCGACTCCCCACTCCCCTCCCCGCCGTCTCCATCCTTCCTTCTGGCGGCTTGGCACTTCTGAGGTAGTCGTTGTCTTCGCAGCTAAGGGAAATGTCAGCGGTGCATGCCGAAAAATGGGTCAGAACATGCATCGACGCAGGCTGTACATGCTCACCGGGTAACAAACGGCAATGGGGCAAGTGAATCATATCAGTGTGTCCCCTCATATCGAGCATGATGTGCAAATGTTTCTACCTCTTACCGCTGTCTTTTCTCATCAATTATTGACACTCCTCCAAGCCTCACGGCATTACTCACGAATACCGCAAAGGTAGCAAAGTGGTGACCTGAGCATTAGGAAGACAAATGTGTTAATAGCGTAATTATGTTTGGATGCTAAAGAAAATGGAATGTACGCCAGTGTAGGCTGAGATCACAATTTTTTTTTTCTCTATCCCTATTCGTAGCATGTCGTGCTGTACCGGAGAAAGAAAATCAATGCATCCAAACACTGCCTTAAGGGAGTTGCCTGCCCAAAAACACTAGTCCTTACACGTTCCCCCTGAGCAGGCCCTGGGCACATGCAGATAAAAAGACCCGGGGTCAGCGAATAGCATCAGATATTGTAATGTGGAACCCGTCCGACTGGCCTCGCTAATAGTTTCTAAGCGACGGCCACCCGCACCATCGTAAAAGCCACACGAGCACGAGGCTTCAAAGAGCGTGTGTTGAAATTGCTACAGACAGACTGATAAACTATCTGTTTCCCTCACGTTCCCCTCAGCGCGACCCCTCCTCTTCCTGCCCTCCTCCTCAAAAGTGTGCCTCTTTTCAGGCAGAGTTGGAGCCAGTGCAATAAATAAGACATATTATGGCCTTTTAACGTGATGAATAATGTAAAGCAATAAAAAGTTAATATATAACTACTTCACCCTCATTCTGCCATGCCTAAGTGTATTGTAAGTAGAGTCTAGGTTTATGCTTTGCTGTGTTTACCCGTGTACGTGTGTGTGTGTGTGTGTGTGTGTGTGTGTGTGTGTGTGTGTGTGTGTGTGTGTGTGTGTGTGTGTGTGTCGTGGTCGAAAATGTCTGCTGATGTAGATGGGAGTTCATTTTTTACGACAGGACAAGGATTCTGCTGTTTCGCAGACCCTGGCAAACTCGTCCTTCCCTTTTTTTTGTTCTTTCATCGTGACTTCTAAGACGCTCTCAACACGTGCAACGATAACCTTGTCTGTACATGAAAGATATATCCAAAGATAACAAAATTTGTTCCTTTCTGTAGCTGAGGAAGGTGTCATTGTAATGCTGAGTGCGTGCGGTGCCAAAGACTGACTTTGTTTCTTTTAAACTTGGTTCCCACAGTTCCGAATGCAGTCAACCCTGGAGTGCCAGAGAATCCAGAAGATAATACCATACCAGAGTCCAGTCCAAATCCACCAGACCAGGATCAAATGGGAAATGAGCTGCCTGGAAACCCTGGTAAATACACTTTCTGTTCTTTAAACAACATTCCAGTGCAAATATTTCGATAAAATGATTTTAAACACTACCTTTTTTGCTCAGATTAAAAATTAAAAAAAAAAAACATCTCAGCCTCCAGTATACCTTTAATAATTTGTAGATATTCACTCACCGCTATTGTTTTTTTCATCTCTTTGGGAGAAAGGTTAAGTAAGTTCAGAGATAATCATTAAAATACACCTTATATTTAAATCTCTATTGCCGTGGTATTTTGCACTTGTGAGCAACCGCAAGGCAAGATGAGTGAAAGAACAATTTCCCCTTCCTATGAATAATAAAGCTTTGCTTTAAATTCCTGTCTAATTTTTGGCTGCATATTACTTCAAAATTAAGGCTGGAATTTATCAAATCCCAAATAGAAGGTACTAGATAGCATGTTCTGGTTAACACAGATGTCGTTAAATTATGGCTTGCGGGCCAGATCTGCCCTGTACACAATTATTGAATGGCACTCCAATATGTTCAGGATAATGAATGTTACATGTTCTGTGCAGTGTGGAAAGTGTCAGTTCGCTCAATGCGGTGGTTTCACAAATGGAAATGTTTTTTTTATTTTATTTTTTTAAGCACATCCAATACAAAGGAGATTCAGTGGTGGAGGGATTTAGTTTAATCAAAAATAGGAATTGAAAAATAAAATGGAAAAAAATACATTTGCCTTTTTTCCCCTGACATTTGTCAGGCCAAAACATCCATTAAATGAAATCAATTCACCTTTAAATAGAACTTCAACAATATTAAAACAAAAGCCAGACATTTTGTTCTTAAAGTCATCTTTTTTTATAGCCTTGGCTGAATGAGTTAATCACAGTTGGATGAATAATGAAATAGGTCGGCTTAATGCATGGAATCATTCAGAAGCTCCAAACCTACAATATTGAATAGGCTTTTTTAAATTAATAAAAGAGAATAAGTTCTCATCAGCACACCTTATTTTCCCTTAGCTACCGTTGCACTGTTTTGCATGTTGGTTTGCTCCTGCCTTTTATCTAGTTTATTTGAAACCACAAAATTAGCCTGGAAAATTCATCTCAGGTTTGATTAATGACATTTCATGTAGTTAATTAATCAGCATGCGTGTACTCATCCCACAATGAGAAAAATAAATTGCACTGCAATTAGCCAAGTTGGCCAGTGCAATCCTGGTCCTGTGTCACTTTTGGCATGTGCAAACCTTGAATAAATTATGCTTTAAGAGTTTTGACTACTAATTTGATTACTTTATTTAACGTACACGAGCGAGGCAACAAGAAAAGGGAGAAACATCTCATTAGCTTTTCCATTATATTGGATCCCATTAACTTGTGCAGGTGTATCCATGGGTCCGGTGAGTGTATACACTATTAAATTAATGAGACCGCCATTTAAGATTCAGTGTAGGATCAAATGAAGTGTGCTCAACGGCCGTTTTGTATTTTTTTTTTTCACCGGTAATTTTTTTATCTACATTTTACAGATATATACATATATATATATATATATATATATATATATATATATATATATATACATACATATACACATATATATACACATATATACACATGTATATACACACTTATATATATACATATATATATATATATACATATATATGTATGTATTAATATGTATATATATATATATATGTATGTGTATATATATGTATGTGTGTATATATATACATATATATAAGTCAAAGTGATCTTGAAAGGAGCATATATATGTATATGTATATATATGCAAATATATATATCCCAAGTACATATATACATATATATATGTATGTATATATATGTATATATATGTGTATATATGTGTATATATATATGTGTATATATATGTGTGTATATATGTATGTGTGTATATATATATACATACATATCTACATATATATGTGTCAAAGTGATCTTGAAAGGAGCATATATATGTAAATATATGTATGTATATATATCTATGTATATATATATGCATATATATATATATATATATATATATATATATATATATATATATATATCCCAAGTACATACTGCTCCATCTGGCTCAATGTGATAAGCCACCCCCATTCAATAATTGCTTATTTGACATTAGCTTCTCTATAAAAAGATTCCATAATATCCTTTTTTCGTATACTCAGGCTTTTACCTGTCTACCACTGTTAGATCAGCGATTATGTCAAGTGAACAGGTGAAAGGTGTAATGAAGGAAGTGTCACTGCGGCTTGAAGAGCTGATATTTCTGGAATGATATTTCTGAACAGCCTCTTTCCAACATTGCCGTGTGCAGAATGTATGAAATTCCTCGTGCCTCCGATTGCACTGATAAGGTGGGGGACCGCTAGCTTTCAGTCGTGTCATTTACTCGTCATTAGCAGCGTTGAGCTACTCGCCCAACGGTTAAGTGCGGAGTGGTCAGCCGAGTTTGCAGACATAGTCATTATGGAGGATGGCAATCTGCACGGTTATCTCTCTGGAGAGCCTCCACAACATGTTGCCGGAGCGGACGCTCGTGGACAGTGAGAAGGTGGTGCCGCTTCTAATGGGGTGGGGGCCTTGGCAGCAGCTGCACGCATGCATGGTAAAGAGATTTGCTTCTCAGATTTCAGTCACCGGAGGAGCCAATCATTCTTTCTCATGTCCGCTGACAATCTCCCCCCCCCCATTTGAACTTTCATCCGAGGCCCCACGACGCCTCTTTTAAAATAAATACAGGATACTAATCGGATGTTTTGATATCCAGTTCTCAATTTGTCATAATCGTTGCTGCCCACTGAGAATGTCTAAGCGTTTTGTTTTAAAGGGGCTTTTTCATGTGTGGGCGAGACTCATTGTTTTCACAAAAACTACAATCAGTTTTGATGCTTGAAAGTTTAAACACATGTGGCATGTATTTTCTTTGATCAAATTGCAGGGATGACACAAATATATTTAACTAAAGTCTAATTTAGTAATTTGACATTCATCATTACTATAGGATGACCCCAAAAAGACAGCCCCCAACTTTGGTTTGGTCTCATTTCTTGAATTCTATTTTTCTTTAATAAGATCATAATAAAAAAGAGCTAGTTTTAGAGGTATGGGCTTTTTTGTTTTGTTTTCAATCCTCACAGGATGCTTAACCAAATCTGGGACCTGTTTTTTTGGGTCACCCTGTAGTTTTCTCAGCTCCATTTCTTCTATACTGTGTGTTTTAAGTTTTTTGTGTTTTTTAAAAACATATATTTATTTCATACATCTAAGGGGGGTCCTACTTCCATGATGCCGATACCAAACATCAATGTGATTTTTTTTCAACCAAACATTGATGTGATTTTTTTTCTTCTTTCAAATCTTTATTCATGCATCATCATCTTTTAAATGGTGACCATTACTTTTGTTCCTCAGAAAATGGCATGAAAACTCTTGAAAGTCTTTAAAAAAAGCATTGAGCTTCATTATTTAGGTCTTGAATTCCATTTATGATTTTTTTTAGCATGAAATTGTGTTAGAAATTTTCCAACATTCTATGAGTTACTATTATCATGTAGTTCCAAAATTCACATTCTCTTCTATGTGGCGTTAATAAATCTAAAATATTATCTTGATGAACCGTGTAAGAACCTGCTGAAATCTCTCAATTTCTTGCCAAGCCATTGTTGAGAAACATTTTTCAAATTTTGGACTACTTTCTTTTACAGTTGCTCACAAAGTGGCGAATCTGAGCTCTTTTGAACAACAGCGCCTTTCGGAGACTCTTTTTACATTCACCTGTTTTCAATGAACCTGTTCAACTGTTGAATGTTCCAAGCAGATGTTTTTGCGCCCGTGCCCAGCTTTTTTGGAACATGTTGAAGGCTTAAAATTCCGAGATGGGAATAAACCAGAACATTCATCATTTTGCCTTTGTAGTGTATTCAGTTGAACAATAACCAACATGAAACAAATACAAAATGTGCAAAGCACTGAGCTCGGTTTTTATCAACATTTAGCTGTCAATTTATTAACCTTGAATTTTTCCTTTTGTCCTCAGACACAATGAACCAGGACCAGTCTGGCTCCTCCGCAAACTCGGACGGTTTCCTGGGCTCCAAAGCGGCCGTGTTCTCCGCCATCGGAGCGGGATGCATCATCTTCCTGTTGCTCATCCTCCTCTTGGTCATCCTGCTCATCAAGATGCGCAAACGATCCAGGAAAAACGCCCACTCGCAGCCCCGTCCCTCGGCATTGTCGCTTAGCACGTTGTCCAATCCCAAGATGCCCGGGGGCACTGCTGGCACGGAGCCTAGTGACATCATCATTCCTCTGCGGACAGAGAACAACTACTGCCCTCACTATGAGAAGGTGAGCGGCGACTACGGTCACCCGGTCTACATTGTCCAGGAGATGCCCCCCCAGAGCCCCGCCAACATCTACTACAAAGTCTGACACTTAGCAGCAGGAGCAGCCCAGAGGAGATTCCGATTCCCGTTCTGGGGAGAACTTTGTTTTGTGTTCCGGAGACTCGACGGTTACTTTGAGCCCGTGTTATTTCGACCACCTGCTGCACGAATCTGGAGAGATGAGCGCGGATCAGCATCCGGTCATCAGACTGATGACAGAGGTTGATTCTGTGGGTTGTTGTTCTTCAGCTTGTTTGGAAATCCCCACCCTTCCCTTCTCCTCCCTTCACCTCCCATCCACTTAACGCGTCTCCCCGCCAAGGGGTGAGAGGGCGGCTGGAGCAAATCAAAAGATAGAACTTCCTGGCTTGCTGTCCTCTTTAATGGACCGGATATAACCCCAACTGGCTCCCCGACGCTACAACACACAAACCTTGCACACTAGCCAGGAACAGGCAGTTTGCGTTACGTATGTGTGCGTATGTTTGTGTGTCTGCGCGTACACCTGGGCGGGTGTCAGAGGGGGCTCCGTGGCGGGCCAGGAAACTCTCCAGATAGCTCAGGTATCAGACACAGTGTGTGACATATTGTGTTCCTCTCCCTTGGCACCTCGGATACTTGCCTTACTATTTTTGATGGAGAACTTCTCTGATTCAGTTCACAAAGCAGTTGTATTTTGTTAGTCTTTTCCTACAAGTGCACAATGTATAGAGTTAAATACATTATCCTTATTAGTCATCACACCACTCATGTCATCCATCACAGTGGAAACCCACACTGTTGGTATCATGGTGTCTTTTTTCCCCCACATATTATTCCCTCTAATACACTCTGTGTCAGTACTCTGGTATTTATGGCCGGCCTTGTGTACATTCGGGTGTGTCCTGTTTGAGTGTGTGTATGTGTGTCTGGGCATGTCTGGGCCATGCACCTAACAGGACTTTTTTTTTTTGCATAGGGAATTAGAGTTGCAAGTTTAACAAAGACACCAAATCCCTCAATTTGAAGTGAGCATTGAGGATTTTTTTTTCTTTCTTCAAAAAGGCAACACATGTTGCGGAGTGTTTGCTCTAGTTTGTGGTGCGCCAGTACAAGTAAGCAGTTTGACATAGTTAGGTTAACCTATATAAGTGGAACGGCCAACCGCAGATGGATGCTCTATTATCGGATGCCAATTGGCTGCCATCCGTAGATGAGTCAGTGAAGTTCACACTAATATGTGCCATCTCCATGCCCACATTCACCAGCCGGGGAGAAGAAAAATGTCCCTGAGAGTTGGTTTTTAAACGGTAAGATTGAGGTCGTTTTCTTTTACCAGGCTCACACCAGTTCTGGTGTGAATTAGGAAAGATGAAATAGTAAAATTCCTCTGTCGAGGTGTTGAGTTTGCAAGGGTACCGCTGCTCACTTAATCAGCAGCACCGGGAGCTTGGCTTGGCACACGTCGGGTAAGAGTTAATTGCCTATAGTTGCCGTTCGTGGGTGTGAGTTAGTACGTGCGTGAATGGTTTTGTGGTCTAGCAGACCCGTTTCGAAACAGGAAATAGGTGCTCCGCACTTTGAGACTGCCAAAGTAGGGAGCGGTCTCAGGTAACGATGTGTAAGAAGGAGGACGGCCATTCCCCAGCATGAAAACTGACACACTCGTGCGCACACAGACACATTTATAGCGACGGGTCCAGGTTGATCTTCGGGTCAGACTGCTGCTTGGTGTTTACTCACCGTCAGAGGCACCTATCATCTCCAGCCACGTCCATGGATGTTTGCTGCTGAGTTAAAAGGCAGCCCCGCCAGAGGAGCTCGGGAAAAACTCTTGCGTGTCGTTAACCTCAGAGTTAACAACCTAAACAGCTGCCCGGGCTTTTGTGGTCCCGGGTTTTTAACTCGGCACGCGGGCCTCGGGAGTTCCTCTGCGAAAAACATCGACATCAAATATTTTGCTTTGGGATTAGCGTGCCTCCGCCTTCACCAGCCGAGGGAGTCGTTACCACGTCACCGCAAACCATATTTCATTTTCATCCATTCTTGTGACCACTTAATTCCATTCAAATTGGGGGGAACATGTAAATATATGCGTAGAGCCCAATTTAAGATGTAATTTCACCTAAGCACTGCTTATAAGCAAAAGCAAACAAAAAATGGAATTAGAATTTTGTAATGGAGAATATTTGTAAATAGCTGTCTTTTTTAAATGTGTTTTGTATGACTCCTCCTTGTCTCTATTTGCAATATGTCTATTTTAATTTCTTTCAAAGTCAAATAGTCTTTTTTTGCAGCGTTCTTTGCATTTTTTTCAAAATACGGCCGTTCAACTCGCTTCTGGATATTTGTAACACTTCGCGTCTAACAAAAATGACAACATCCTCCCAATTGTTGGGAACAGCAATGAGCGCTGCAAATGAATACCGTGTTTTTCAGACTATAAGTCGCATCGCACCCGGAGTACAAATCGCAGGGCCGGATGAAAAAAAGGTGGCATAGTCTGAAAAATGCGGTACTTTGTTGAAATTCCTCTGTTCACGAGTAAACCTACACTTCCGCCAAGGATATAGAGTATAAGAAAACCGAGAAAGATGAAACTTTATTCATGTACACGCAGGTGCGAATAGGCAGGGGAGGAGAGGAAAAAGAAAAGGGGCCATCTTTGACCGCTCTCCTATAAATCATCCACGTTCCACCACTCATTATCTCCCAGGCTCTCCTTTGTTTGACTTTTTTTTCTCTGCCGCCACCTCCCTCAGCCCCTGTCATCCTCCTAATTTAGCACGTGGATGTCGCTAGCTGTCGGGTGATTTCTGCCATTGTTCAAAGCCACAGTATTATTTTTCGGTGTGCATGTATAAGCAGAACCTGTTAAAATTGTTTCCCTATGTTTGAATCATTACTGTCACGTCGTATTACGTATTTGATTTCAGTTTTTATTTTGACTCCTTTTTTCTCCACGTAACCTATCGGCACCAGCTACAACGGAAACACCGCCAGTTTGGAAAATACTGCATATTGATAAATAAAACTTTTCCCATGGACCATGGCCTTTCTTTGGTCTGTCTTTGTTTTTCCAAGTGAGCTTTAAAAAAAATTGAGAAAATATTTTTTTCTCATCTTGCTGACCACTTTGTAGTGGAGGCAGGAACTAGGCCGCCCACTCTCACTGTGCTTCCAGGCTAAAACCCCCCCTCACCTCCCCACCACCACCACCCAGCTCACCTCGGGGGTCAGCGAGACACAGATGGGTTTGTTCTGATACATTAGTCAGATTGAAATCACACACCGGCTTCATAAATTCATATTCGGCGGGTGTGGTCACGCTTTTTAGCATAGTAACTAATATCCGTATCAAGCCGCTCTGCCGTGTTGTCCTCCCAAATTACATTTCTTCATACATGATTACATCTGATTGGCTGCACTTTGCCTTTCCATTGAGTTCGTCTGGAATTACAGTCTGTGTTTATCTGACTGAAGAGCAAATTTTCCGTCCTTGGCGAAAGCGGAGATGGCGTGAAACATTATTAAAGTGATTGGGCATTTTCTCTGACAAACACAGTAGTGTAAGTACACTTTTGTGTTGGTCTCATCTTGCGATTGCGGATGAGTGGGCGTAGAAGAAAAAATGATGGCCGGACAGCAAAAGAAAGAGTGGAGAAGAGATATGACATGCCTGTGGCTCCAGTGGACCCCAATACACAAACACACACACACACACACACACTGCTTTCATGGCGCCCCAGGCCAACTACGTTCATCTGTTTTTCTGGCTCAGCCCTAAGACGCCCCAATAGATCACCATTACTGTGTGTTTATTAAAACCTTCCCCCCACTGTGTGCTACCTACCATGCGTACGTGCATGGGCATTTGCCTAAGGCATCCTCCGTTGTTCCTCTCAATGTCACATAAACCCGGAATTTTTACTGCAAAAGTATACACTAGAGTCTTTTTTGTCTCGCCATTTTTTTATAGCGGAAATGCATGAAATCATTACTGAATGAACTTGCTCCACATTTGACTCGTTCTATATTTAAACAGTGTTGCATCATTGAAATATTTGAAAGATTAACAAATATTGCCTCTCAAAATTTCCATATTCCAAAACATGTGCATATTCAATAAGACACACACACGCGTATCTATTTTTTTTTTTTTTACACAACACCCAAGTGGGTCGTCACTTGATGTGAGCATGTCCAATTCCCCCAGCAGTTTTTTGTCTTTGCCGTGTAACATGTAAGTTCACGCGTCTTTATAGATAGAACAAGTCACCTGGGAGCGCAACAGCTGCCAGCATTTTCAAGTGGTTTGGGAGCATTTTCCCTATTTTTTTCCTCCTCCCTTCATCCATGTCTTTGAATACAAATTGTGGGAAAGCTTACTTTGCATTTGCAATCTGGTTTGAACAAAACAACAACAGCATTGAGGTGGATTATCCTTCAAATCAGTGGTCCCCAAGCTATTCCAGAAAGGGCCGCAGTGGGTGCAGGTTTTCGTTCCAACCTGTAAGAGGAAACCTTTCCACCAATCAGGTATTGTAGAAGTGCAATCAGTGGATTGCAGTGAGGCGCTTCTTTTTTCAGCAGAAAGCTCATTGGTTAAACCAGGGGTGTCAGACTCGGGCTGGTTCGCGGGCCGCTTAACGTCAACTTGATTTCACGTGGGCCTGACCATTTTAGATACAATATTTAGATTTTTTTTTTTATAAATGGATCAAAAGAACTGGATTAAAATCCCTAAATAGTCAGTTTTTTATAGATCTAAAACAATGTTTATTTTAGCTTTTTTTAAATATTTTTTAGATTTTACAAAATAATTTTTGAACTAAAAACACAGAAAAAATTGATTAAAAAATTACAATTATTGATTTAAAAGGGGGAAAATCAGAACATTTAATATACATCTATACTCTTCATTTTAATTTGATCCTAAAACAGAAAGTCGGCACTCATGATTCACTTTCCCGGGCCACACAAAATAATGACACGTGGATTAAACTGTTTGTGTTGGATGGGTTGGAACAAAAACCATGGATAGACTCATTTTAAGGGCAATTTTTCACCTTTTAATTTAAAGCAGAGGTCTCCAAACTGGTTTGGAGACCTCTGCTTTAAATTGAAAGGTGCAAAATTGCCTTTAAAATGAGTCTATCTATGGCAGGGGTGGCCAAGTCCGGTCCTCAAGAGCCCTGATCCAGTCTGTTTTCCATCTCTCCCTCCTCTACCACACCTGAATCAAATGATCAACTCATCAGCAAGCTATCCGGAAGCTTCATACCGATCCGGATTATTTGATTCAGGTGTGTTGGTGGAGGGAGACATGGAAAATAGACTGGATAGAGGCTCTCGAAGACCGGACTTGTCCACCCCTTTTAGCTATGAATTGTGGTGGCTGGCACTGTTGAATGTGAGTACCAAAATAATGATTTACATTTATAGATGATTGCAATGGTAATTAGACCAAAATTAATTAAAGAAATACAAACAGGTTTTACTGCTTCAAGGAGAACTGAAATGTTGGTATAATGTTTTATAAGATAATGACCTCATCTCATTCATTGATGGTGTTAGAAGTCCAATTCATTTAATCTTGTAAATCCAAATGAATGAACATTCATGAGCGATCTAAAAGGCATATTCGTAAAATTAATGGGGTTAAATGCAGACATAAATAGTTCTTTTAATTTGATATTTTTTCACAAGAAGCAATATTTGCACATCCAAATGAAGAAATTCAAAATAACTGAATACATTTCAAAATGGTACTTTTTGCTGTTTTTAATCCTCCACCTGACAAATCACCTCACATATGTAAAAATTTACTAAACCTAATTTTAAAAAACAACTAAAGTTAATCATTAAAAAAAATCTAATTAGAAAAAAACCCTGCAAATCCATTCTAAAAATAACAAAAAAAATTGAAAGAAAAAAACCCAACTATATTGATGAGTATAAATGTAAACCATATGGAGTTTGAAGGATCATCCAGTCTATTTAAGCCTGACAGGTTGGCAATGATTACGTTTTATTGCCTTTTGCGGCGATAGATGTCCAATCCATTATGACCATCTGCCTGTTGATATGTTGGAAATCAGTCCTGAATGTACCAATGTCTACTGAGGATCACACCAGAAAAAAAGGGTTCAGTCTAGCTCCTGATTGATTAATTAGCTGAATTAGAACTGAATCTGTATCCTTTTCTGTGGCTGTGAGGCAAGTTGTTTTTACTTCTTGTGAGTTGCTGCCAGCGGAGCCTGTAGGGAAGCCACAAATAGAAAATAAAGTTGTCAGTTACGGGTGGAACCCGATAGCAAAGCAGAGAAGACGAATTCAATAACCGGTACAATTCCTTTGACAGAGTCGGTAGGCGCAATCGTTGACTTTCAACTCAGTTTGTATTCATGTTATTTTACACAGTCGGCTTCCTGTGCAAAATCTGCTTCATGTGCAAACGCGCCCATTGATGTGTTACCGCTAGCGAGTTCAAACTGGGACCACTGTGACCGCACGCCAACATTGAGAGGGCGTCAATAGCTCTTAAGCCGGTTGGTGGGCCTTCTCCCCAAAATTTTTTCAAATGGATTGTGCCAGAGCCCTGTAACTTGCACCGGAATCAATGTGGCACGCCGTGGGAATTGTTCCTTGCCATGTAATGCGCATATGCATTTTTAATGAGTTAATGCATCACTCACCGATCGTCAATAATGCAAACGCGCTAATGTCTCGTCAAATGTGGCTCATCAAATATCAAGCAGATTTTCCGGCAGTTCTTCACCTTTCCAGGAAATACGAGATGCCACCATGAAGCAGAATGTTGTTTTAAAGGGATATGCTGAAAATGTTAACGAATTGAAACAGTTCCATCTTCAACATATTCACAACCTTCAGGACATCTTAAGAACTAAATTCCTCCTTTTCCCACAATCCCACATTTTCCTTAAACAATTCCTCCAAAATTATGGGAGACATTTTCCAGATTTAACGCAGCCTTCTATATTTCACAACCTATTAACACGCGCCCCTTATTTTTCCAGCCAGCTGTTTTTAATACAAATAAAATTCCTTAAGTTGTCATTTTTCCAAATCAAATTAAATTCAGACATGTTTATATTTGCCTATATATCTTCATCAATTCAAATGATTGAACTTCGCAATATTTAGACCATTTAATCCTTATCTCTTTCCCAAAATATAATTATAACATTACCTAAATAAGAAATATTTGATAGATTCACCCCTACCCATTTTTTTTTTAAATTTTAGGAATTTACCGTATTTTCTGGAGTACAGGTCGCCTTTTTTCCTTAGTTTGTCTGGTTAATATTCAAGTGCGACTTGTGTTTTTTTTCCTCTGACCACAGACAGCCTCTTTTGTTGTCTTTTTAAAGGCTAGAGTTATCTGAAAAACTGATTTCTTAACAGATGTCTATTAAGCATATTGTTCTCCACTTTACTATTGTTACTTACTACTACGTTTGTTCATAGTTTCTGCTAAAATAAAAAAAATGCCCTCCCAAAATGCGACTCATCCTCCAGTTTGTATTCATATAATACATTTTTTCCTCTTCATTGTGTACTTTTTTTGGCTGGTGCGACTTCTAGTTCAAAAAATACGGTACATGATATTTTCAGAATGATATTTGGCACCCCTAAACACAGTTTTAACATTAAATTCAATTTCCTACAGCTAGATAATATCGAATAGAGTTTCCACATTAACTTCCGATACCATTCTTGACATGTTCAAACTATTATAAATTCTCTCCTATTCCTCATCCTCTATTCCAAAAAATGTTACGAATTGTTCATCTTTTCAAAAGTGCATTCTTTGCTTCAGGGATCACCACATAACTCCAAGGAACATATACGTATCTGAATATCTCACCACCCGGGATGAGACAATGTGATTTCCTTGGAATGTTGGCAAGGTCGCTCTTCCCTTCAAAAGGTGGGTGACCTCTGTTCTTCTCCGTATTATATTTCAAGCCCCAGTAAAATGAAAGGAACCAAATCGGAAAACACCCATCGTGGCTAACAGCAATAACAGCACAGGTTGTCATTTCCTTGGGTCATACCCCATCTTTTTCTGTCTCATTACATGCGAACACACGCACAAAGGTCAGCCGCAAATTGATGTCACTGTTCTGACCACATCGTGACGGATCGGGCTTAAAAGGAAGGGGGCCTGTTCTCACATTCATCAATCATACATCGAGTGACAGAACCTGACGAGACCTATACCCGCAGTTGCATGACAGGTGTGGCGAGTGGGAATAATTCCACCCGCTTTCTCCGCTCCACCCCTTTAAAAAGGAACAGCTTGCTCTCAGACTTCCTGCCTCACATCCAATTTCCATCCACATTCCTCCCCCAATCCGTACATCCTTCAACCCCCAGCACCAACATCACCACCCCTCTCCACCTCCTCCATCTCATACTCTCAATTAGACCAGGCCTGGAATCATTGACATTATCTCTGCTGGCCATTTATATAATGTGACTCCAAAACGCATTTGCACAATTTTGCAATTACAGTATTATGCCTTGAAGCTTTCCTTCCTCAAGACGTTTTCATTTCCCCCCTTTCACTCACAATGCCCTCGTGTTTGACACTGGCATAGAGTCACCTTGCTGATACAGTCGTAGAGGGAGGAATTGCTCTCTCTTTTTTGCATTGTTGCTGTTATCCTAATCACGGGTTTGTCCTGATAAATGGCAGCTAGGTGAGGGACAATGGGGGTGCGAGGGTTGCTTGGTCCACCATTATTATAAGTGTCAATGTATTTTTTATAACATTGAGTGAAACAATTTTGATAAGGGCAGCCTGGTGCTAGAGAGGTTATTTAGATCGAGGGTTTGATCCCAAGTTTGGATCTTCCTCTGGAGTGTGCATGTTCTCCCCCAGGCTTGCGTGGGTTTTCTCTAGGTACTCCGGTTTCTTCCCACATCCCAAAAAAATACAGCGTAGGCTGGTTGAACACTCTAAATTGCCCCTAGGTATGAGTTTGCGTGGTTGTTTCCTTGTGCCCTGCAATTGGCTGGGATGTACCCCAGCCGTGACCGGACGTTTCGTCAAAAGACGTTTGGTCGACTGGGCGTTTGGCCGACCGGGCGTTTGGCCGACCGGGCGTTTGGCCGACCGGGCGTTTGGCTGACCGGGCGTTTGGTTGCTGTCAAATTATGACAGAGTTTACTGTTGTTATTTTGATATTAGATATTTAGATATTAAACTCACTCTCTCTCTCATGATCATAATCGAGAGCTGGTTTCAACAGTAACAACCCGGCGACCAAACGTCCGTTATTCCAAACGTCTTTCGACGAAACGTCCGAGTACCGGCTCCAGCACCCCTTGTTATCTGCGGTCTGCAAAATGAATGAACGGATCTTGATAGGTGAACAGCACAATTTGATAGATTTTTCTTTTCTTTAAATTCCAATTCACTCTTTGACACTAAATTTGACAGGGGATGGATGTCCAATCCATTTGAATTGGAAAGGCTGGTAGCAATGAAAACGACTCATGAAATATCCAGACAATAAAAGTAATTCATGATTCATTATGAACTGGAGTAAGTGAAATAACACTCAAGCAGTTGAGGCAGCCACATATATTAATCATTAGTTCAGATGCTTTTTTTGGGTTGCATATTTCTTCTTTCAAAGCACAGTTAATGGGGCTCAACTTCAGAAAACCTCTCAGCCAAGAAAAAAAATGACCTCACTATAAAAACAAGGTTTCCGTAAAGCATATTAAAGTATACAAATTCATTTCCCAATGGGCTTGTAATTGGAAAAAACAAAATCTCACGTGTATATTAAGTATCACTCACCTTTGGAATGAAAGCATAAAACTCAAAATGAAATAGTTTTTATACGACAATGCATGGAATAAAATTAGGATTGTGTTTTCAACATTTAAAAAAAAACTGTAGGTAAATATATTAAATAAATAGACAATCTGACAAAAAATTAAGGCACTTACATGTCATCCGAATTGGCACATGTGGACTTTGTCATGAATATTATATGGATAAATAACATAATAAATAATTCACAGCAGCCTAGAACTCAGCGGTCTTAAACAGGTCCTCAAAAGGCCACAGTGGGGGGTTTCATTCAAACCGAACAAGCGGACACCTTTTGCTAGTGTAGTCAGTTGGTTGCAGCCACGTGCTACTTATTTTAGAAGACCCCTCATTGGTTAAACTGTCGACACTGGATCGGTTGAAAAAAAGACCAGGACCCACTGCGGCCATTTGCGGAATCGGATTGAGACCCCCGCTATAACTCATTCGCTTTTCGGCTTATTCAGCACAAGTAGATAATTTGTTGATGACTGCTACTCATCACAGCTATATCTTGCACCTTTGATCCAAAATTGCATTTTTACACGCACAGTAAGAGCTCCCTAGCCCACTATTAACCCCCATTCACCCCTCATCCCGGGGGGTTCCCAAGCAAAATCGTACAAGTCACCAGTGGCCACATACTGTAAATAGGCCACAGCTTTTATTTTACTATGTTGCAACCTCCACTTCAACATAACATTTCCCCTTGTAATCTAAAACTTGCGCGCTTTACAATACTGTCTGTTTGGATTATAAAGAACTGTGCTCCGGGGTGGCCCGAGAGCTGAGTGGCCTATTGTATCAATTCCTGGAAATCCAAGCCAACACACGAGCATCGCTGACCACCCATCTGCAAAATGAATGACCTAAATACTGGCTAACATCTGCAGGGGTGGAAGTGGCCGATGCTGAGGGATGGCCAATACGTGATTCTCAGCGTGCATGCTTGTCTCACAGTTTAACAGTGGTGTCATTAAAATAAACGTATATTGTGAAGACCAACTGAACCTTTAAATTTTAGAGGCTTTGCTAAAAAAACATTGCAACAAAAGAAGCTCAAGCTGAGAGGGACAGCCAGCAAGACTAGTGAGGACACTTGTCAGGTTGCATTACACAACGCCTCACTTGTGTGACTGACCTAAACATGGGACCCGGGGGGTGCCCTAGTTTTAAGGGTCAGCACAAGATCGGCTTTGTGTTGTTGCTCAGCCTCGAGGTTTTCCGTTGTAAATAGAAAAATAAAAAATAGGATAAAAAATGCCCTTTTTTTTCACCTTTAAAATAGCTTTGGGGGAGCATTTTTACCAAGGTTACTACCTTTTCCACACGCAAGAAGCTAACAACAGTCTAACCCAGAGATGGTGGGCTTGGGTTGAATATTCATGAAGGGCAGGGACTCATTTCAGCCCGATAATCATACACACTTGGTCGTATGCACACAAACTCACACATTCCCACTCTCTCAGAAGACGCACACAAGAAGTACAAGGACTTTTTCCATTTCAGCAGGCACATATTCATCTCACGCCTCACTGCTCTCATTCATATCAAAAGCGCGTGCTCGTGACATACAACAGATGAACACACACTCATACGCACAAAGTACGAAATCAAACTTAACTTCCCTCTTAAAGATTACGTCTGATAATCATGCGAATAACATGACACACTTGCTTCGGCAGCCATAAGCTCAATTAGTGCCTCTCTTGTTTCTTCGTGAAATGAAAATGTCTCCTGGCTAAATCTGCCATATGCAAGAGAAGCAAAAGCAAGAAGCATCTCTACTCAGAGCAGATGGTTCCTCGATGCACCGACAGCTGGATCCCCATTCAAGCCAACATTGTTATACACTATAATTATTAAGCAGAGCCACTTCAGGAATACGTTTTTTTATATATATATTTAAAAAATGTAAATTCAAAGTGAAATACTGTCCGTTCGCAGTTAGCAGGTTCACCTCACAGTTCTGAGATCAAGGAATCAATCCCCATTGGGTTCCGAGCTTCCCGTGTGGAGTTTGCATGTTCTCTCCGGCTTGCGTAGATTTTCTTCAGGTGCTACTTTTTCTTCCCAAATCCCAAAAACATGCAGGATAGGCTGGTCGAAGACTCTGTATTGCCCCGCTGTGTCACGAGCGGCTCGTTTGTCCCTCCTGGCTTGCCGTTAGGTTAGAGCAGCTGCAAGTGATCCTTGATTACTTCCTGATGTGTGTATTTAAGCACGACGGAAGTGGTTCATCATTGTCAGATCGTCCTGCATGACACTGCATACATCGCCGCAAAGGTACAGTTCTCCCTGCTACGGTTTTGTTTCGTTTTGGGATGTACAAGTCCTTATTTTTTTTTAAAGCTTTTGAGTCATTAAAGTTACTGTCATGAGCTCAGTTCGTGTCGCCTCCCCCTGCTTCCCTGCTACTGCGTCCAAATTCCTCCGATCGCGCCACGACGTCTCGGCGCGATCGTAACACACTGGCTGGCAACTAATTAGGGGTGCCCGCGACCTGCTGCCAATAGTTGGCTTCAGCACCCCCTTCGGCCCTTGTGAGGAGGATAAGTGGTACAGAAAATGAATTAATTAATGCCCAAAGCTCACGTTGCCAGAATTGTACCATAAAATAATCTATTGTAAAACTAACAATATTTTCAGGTTTTTGTTTTTTTTAAGCCAACAAGAGTTAACGTGTAACTGGTTTTAAAGGGGCATCGGCTGTGTGGGACTCAACCGTGCTGTCTGCTGAGCTGATAACCCAGTCTAAAGTAAGCTATTTGCAATCTCTTTTAACTTCATATTGTGAACTTTTCTTAACCTTCTATATACAGTACTTGCTCCAACTAATCCTCAGTAGCTCAATAGTCAGCACGTTAAAGCTATGTTCTAGATTTTAATATCACTTGGCTAGTGAGCCAAATGAGAAAGAAGTGACCTCACTATCAATATTTTTCTTCTATAACACTTTCAGTTAAAAAATGAAACCAAAAGTCTAACATAATATGTATAGTTACTGAAGGACTTTGCCTTGTCGTCGTCTAGTGTACGATTTTCCATTTATTTTTGCTTCTTTTATTTTCGGTAAATTTCTGAAAACCACAACTGACAGTATTTTATCGTAAATTTAACTTTTTTTTTCCTTTTGCCGGTAAACATAGAGGCTAAAGAGTTTGGCGAGATGAAAAAAAGATGAACTTGAATACGAAGAGGGCAGCCAGTCAGTCTGGATGTTTGGCACTGAGACAGCAGATTCCATTTTCATGCCAATCTGCCTTGTCTCTGGCGGAATCGGATTTGACCTTCACAGGCTGATGACTCTAGAGGCTGGTCTGGCCTGCACTTTTTACCTCAAACCAGATATGTTGCAGCTCACAAGCATGCACAATGGGAACAGCATTTGTGCATTCTGCTAAGTAGAAAGCATGCTCACTCCCAAAAGTCTCCTATAATTTAGTGTAAAGGAGTGATACAAAAGATTGAAGGGACCAATCAGATTGTCTTTAGAGAGCCAACCCTCGGCGCAGATGGCTCTGTTTTTCATCTTTGCTCTCATGAGATCTAATTTTGCGTGCTCTGTTCTGCAATTGCACTGTTTCTTGCCATATGAGTTTATTTCTAGAACACACTATTGCAATTCAGTTTTACAAAACAAATAACAAACAATACTAATTACTCTCCAAAGCTGTTTTGGAATATTTTCTCTTAATTCTTTTGAGACCTTCAATGCCTTTTTTTTTTTGGAACAGAACTTCTTAATAGTCAAGGTCCAGGTATACCCATCCCCCCGGCCTGTCGACTGAAACAGACCTTTACAAGTCGACTAATGAAAGTGACTCCGGGCCCTCTGGTTAATTGACCACCTTTAATGAGTGTCAAACTGTGTCGGTCATTAGATCGGGGGATGCTAGGGGTCACCGCTTGGTTGAGTAAAAAGGAAAGAAGAGAAAGCAAAAGGGAAGGCTATAAAAATAGCAAAAACACTCCAAATTGTCTGTCTGGATTTATTTGAAACTATGATTCGCGTGGGAATCGAACTTAGTGGGAGGGCTCGTGTAGGCCGCAGAATGAATTAGTTTTTTAATAATTGGTCGACAAATGGCCAAGAAATTGGTTACCTAAAAATACAGTCACATGACCAAATGCAAGCTTATTCTCGGAAGTTCTACAATAACGCTGCCCTGTATAATTACGTGGCATCTTTAAGGTGCCATCAAAAATAAACAAATTCACATAAAGGACTGCCGTCAAGATTACTACTTAAAATAGTGAATTTCAGTTTCAGATTTTTTTTGGCTCTGACAGAGCAGGGAAACATGAGTAATCATTTTACTTTCGCACTCTTCGAATAGATTATGTTGCACTTGAGTAGATTTTTCTAGTTGAAATCTGATGATTTTTTAGCCTCACACGAACATCTAATCAGTTATAGTACACCATAATAATAATAATAATATAGATGACGTACTGAAAAAGAAATTATAGCAGTGCTTACAAAAAAATCACACATCGTAAGCAGTTGTGCAATTGTGTTATTTTGCTATTTTGGGCACCCTCTGGTGTTTCTTAATTTAGTATTTGGACTGGTCAAAATTCAATGGGAAGAATGCAGTGGCGGTCGGTGCATTTTCTCGTAGCGCCTTCAATGTATCAATCCAACCCTCAAAAACTATTTTATGGCTATAAAACCTCTACTGCAGCTAGAGCTGCGACACATAAAAAATAATCAATAAATCAATGCACAAAAATGGGGTAAAATCCACTTCCTAGCAGCAGTTCATGATTAAATACAAATACTGGAGCTTTTCAGACATTAAAACCAGGCCAGGGGGGCGAAAAAAGCCTTACTATACATGGTCATTTTTGAAACAAAAAAGCCTTAATCTACATGGTCATTTTTGAAACAAAAAAGCCTTACTCTACATGGTCATTTTTGCAAGAAAAATGCCTTGCTATACATGGTCATTTTTGCAAAAAAAAGCCTTGCTATACATGGTCATTTTTACAAGAAAAAAGCCTTACTATACATGGTCATTTTTGCAAGAAAAAAGCCTTACTATACGTGGTCATTTTTGCAAGAAAAAAACCTTACTATACATGGTCATTTTTGCAAGAAAATGCCTTACTATATAAATCAGGGGTAGGGAACCTATGGCTCGTGAGCCATATGTGGCTCTTTCCATGGGTGCATATGGCTCTCCACTTACCTGTGAGGTAAAATAGGTAAATCACTGGTGAGAAAGCTGAGTCCCGAACGCACTAATAGAGCGTCACTGTGGCGTTGACACTACATCTACCACCACTTTAATCATCTTTTTTTTTTTTATTACTCTTCTGCATGCATGATATCATTGATACTGATTTATTAGCAGCATAACAATGTTGTCAAGAGAATTTGGAGACTTTTTGTACTTCAAAAGTGGTGAAATGACCAAAAAATAAATCACACATTTTCATGTATTTTTACTTTTCAATTCTGAGAATGGCTCTCAAAAAATAACATTAGAAAATAGGAATTGTTTATGGCTCTCTCAGTCAAAAAGGATCCCGACACCTGCTATAAATGGTCATTTTTGCAAGAAAAAAGCCTTACTATACGTGGTCATTTTTGCAAGAAAAAAAGCCTTACTTACATGGTCATCATAAATATTCATGGACAAAATATAATAAACTTCAGTCTGTTTCAGATACTATTTTAGACCAACAGAGAAGGCCTTGCAGTCCCTGATGGTCCACCACGCCTATTGTAGACGCAGCAGAGTTAATTAAGCGCATGCGCAGTAACCATTCCTTTTGGAAGCCTTTCACACGCTGACGAGGTAAGGAATATAACAATTCACTGGCGTAAATGCGTTTTATCACGCTATCGGGAGATTTTTCACCAATCAATTGAGCCCAAAACGCCAACAAATATCTTAGTTTAATGCCAGGTTTAGCACACCGTCGACAATTTAAGTTTGCACTGCTTTTCCTCACCGGCTGTGTGCCGTATGTTACTAGTTAACATTAGCGTTAGTGTCACGATTTGACTTTAAAAGTATGTTGTCCGTTTTCTCTCCATTATTGAGTCGTGTGGCAAGACTTTAAATTTAATCAAACAACGCCGAGTCATCAACCGACAGTTTGCTGGGTAAATGCTCTCTCGTTGCCGATTTGTAATTGTTCTGTTTTTACAAAAAAAAAATCACTTATACAAAACTGTTAGGCCAACTTTCTCCTAGCTGTTAACGTCTGTCTGTATATTTAATCGCCGTATGCAAAACTATTAAGCCAACTTTCTCCTAGCTCACTGGTGTCAAAGCGGCGGCCCGGGGGCCAAATCTGGCCCGCCGCGTCATTTTGTGCGGCCCGAGAAAGTAAATCATGAGTGCCGACTTTCTGTTAGGATCAAATTCAAATGAAGACTATACATGTATATTATATTTCCTCATTTCCCCCTTTTTAAATCAATAATTGTAGTTTTTAATCCATTTTTTTCCTTTTTGTGTTTTTAGTTCAAAAAGCATTTAGTAAAATCTAAAAATAAATATATTTAAAAAAATCTGTTTTCCACTCTAATATTGAACATATTCCCAAAATTATTTTGTTTCCTTTTGAAATGAAAAACAAATTATTATAAGATATTTTCCCTCATGAAGAAAAAAAAGCTCAAACACATATTACATCTATAAAAACTGAATATTTAGGGCTTTTGATAGTTATTTTTAATCCAATTTAAATAGAAAAAACTATCAAAATATTATTTCAAAAATGATCCGGCCCACGTGAAATCGAGTTGACGTTATTGCGACCCGCGAACCAACCCGAGTTTGACACCCTTGTCCTAGCTGTTAACGTCAGTCTGTATATTTAACCGCCTTGTCTGGAAAAGGAAAAATAGCACGTGGTACTTGCTAACTCATTTTCATTTTTATCTTCATCGTTTATTAAATTTCTTATAAGATTTCTCTATCCCGTAATTGTTTGGCAACCCCCAAATACCTTGGTTAAATCAAGTTTTCCCTGTTTACCATCAAGATAAAACTACTTCCCCCAAAAAACAACTAAGCCTATCTGTTGAATCTCCAGGCTCTATATATGCTAACTTATGTTTTTTGTGTGTGCAAATGTTCCCTGTTTAGCACCAAGATGCAGCTCTTCTAGCATGCCTTGAGCACTATTGAGGTTATAGAAGAGGAGACTGTGCCAGATCAAGGTAAAACTATTAAAACTTTTATTTTCTAAGTGTTTATTCCCCCGATCTTTTTTTTCTAATTTTATTTTCTAAGTGTTTATTCCCCCCCATCTTTTTTTCTAAGTGTTTATTCCCCCCCCATCTTTTTTTCCTAATTGTTTGTTCCCCCATCTTTATTTTCTAAGTGTTTATTCCCCCCCCCCATCTTTTTTTCTAAGTGTTTATTCCCCCCCCATCTTTATTTTCTAAGTGTTTATTCCCCCATCTTTTTTTCAAATTTTATTTTCTAAGTGTTTATTCCCTCATCTTTTTTTTCTAATTTTATTTTCTAAGTGTTTATTCCCCCCATCTATTTTTTCAATTTTATTTTCTAAGTGTTTATTCCCCCATTTTATTTTCTAAGTCTTTATTCCCCCATCTTTTTTTTCTAATTTTATTTTCTAAGTGTTTATTCCCCCCCCCATCTTCTTTTTCAATTTTATTTTCTAAGTGTTTATTCCCCCATCTATTTTCTAAATGTATTTTACAAAAATTAATTGTAAGTGTAAAATTGTTTTGTGAACCTTTAACTAAAATGTCTTATGTCTACAGGTGGACAAACCAGAGAAAAGACTGGCTACACCAATCAACACTTCAATGTAATGCCAACTAAGTATGCTAAAGTTGAAATGTTTACCTGTAAATAAATTTTTTAACTTGGATTGTGACTTGCATTTTTTGTTAGATAAAGACAAACACATGTATACATTTAAAAACTTTTATTTTGAAAAACTTCAGAGAGGTTCGTGCAGGCCCTCCAGCATTTTTAAAAATCAGTTTTGCCTTCATCCATTTTCAAATGGACAAAGAAACTCCCCTTGGCACCAGGTGGAATTCTGAAAAAAAAGGGGGGTAAATAGACAAAGTTAGGTAAAACACCATTCAAGGTCTTACCTTTTATTTTGAAAAAGTTTGGAGATAGGTTCTAGCGTAACACCCAGCACCGAGAAATGTGGGGGTGCGTCAGCCTATCTGTACATAGGCAGGAAACCTTGTCCCCCATTGGGTGGAATTCTGGAAAACAAAAAAGGGGTTAAGTAAAAAAACCATTCGCAAGGTCTTACCTTTTATTTTGAAAAAGTTTGGAGATAGGCTGAAGCACCCCCTCATTGCTGGGTGTTACGCCAGAACCTATCTCCAAACTTTTTCAAAATAAAAGGTAAGACCTTGCAAATGGTGTTTTACTTAACTTTGTGTATTGACCCCTTTTTTGTTTTCCAGAATTCCACCCAATGGGGGACAAGGTTTCCTGCCTATGTACAGATAGGCTGATGCACCCCCTCATTTCTCGGTGCTGGGTGTTACGCCAGCACCGAGAAATGAGGGGGTGCATCAGCCTATCTGTACATAGGCAGGAAACCTTGTCCCCCATTGGGTGGAATTCTGGAAAACAAAAAAGGGGTCAAGGCACAGAGTTAAGTAAAAAACCATTCACAAGGTCTTACCTTTTATTTTGAAGATAGGTTCTGGTGTAACACTGAGGGGGTGCATCAGCCTATCTCAACATAGGCAGGGAACTCTGGAAAACAAAAAGGGGTCAAGGCACAAAAGATTAAGTTACATAAAAAATAAATACAGACTAGGGCCTAATTTAACTAAAAAAACCCTCCTACATTTAGCTTTTTTTCTATAAAACATCAAAAGGGTACCCATTATTTAGATGCTGCAAAAGGCAATATTAGACATAATCCTGATGGTCTGGGTTTTCTGCAGAGACTAAAAAATGATCCGAGTCTTTAAAGGCCCCTATCCAGTCTATTTTTCACATTTTCCTCCACAAACAAATAATCAGGATCTTGATGTGGTGGGAAATATAGACGGCCCACAAGGTGCAAATTACATGAAAATAACAAATAAAATAAATCTTGCTTCTGTTTTTCTCTTCTTATGTCGAGTCAAAAATGACACCTGCACTATTGTTGAATAAATGTCACTTGGGTTTTGTCAAAACCACATTTAAAAATAAAACAGTCCAAGCCCTGAGGTCTTTAAGAAGGTTAACGGGGTAAAGGTATATAATCTGAGTGCACAGTTCCACTACATGGCAGAATTTTTTGTACCAATTACCAATTTCATCATACACAGTTATCTGGGTATGATCACAAAGCCTATGTTCGATTATTATTTGTAAGTTCAGAAATATGTGAAACTCACAAGCGGAAGCTAATCCTACACTTGCCACTATAGTATTAAAAAAAAAAAAATTAAATTCAATAGGGATGACCCTACATTACAGTTTTTCATTTATCACAGCCATGTCTGGTCTACATTAACCGCGATAATCGAGGGATTACTGTTTATTCCTTACACGTCCACTAATGGCATTTGTGTGGGTGACATCCACAGGTTTTTCTATTAAAAAACACCAAGCTAGTTAGTGTTTTCATTCAAAAGTTGAATGTATCATGATGACAAATGAGCCAATTGCGCAAAGCCTTGAATACTGAACGCTGACGTTTAAATGTTACACGGATAGAGAAAATCGGAACCATTTAAAACTGACTCACTTTGTTATGGCGTCGACAAGATGCCCCTTTCTGGTCGTTTTGGCCACATTCTTGATGTTTCCCAGCAGTCTGTGCTCGTTGAGGGACTGAAACACACAATGAAATGATTTCTTTTAAAAACAAAGAGCGATCGGTAACACAATGTAGCCAATTTGTTTGCAAACATTTTGCTGTCTGCACACACATGGGGCTACATCACGTCAACGAATCATGCTCTTATCACTCTTAAGACGAGAACTGGGGCTTCGAAATCCCCAAATGACAACGTACCGAATGTGCTGCATCGTCCTGTGAGAAGTTTGTCAGGCTTTCTTCGGCAAATCGTCACTTTAGAGCTGCTCTGCAGTGCACGCCCGTGCTGCTTCCTGGCTAGACAGCCATTTTGGGTTTGACGTCGGCTATTTGAACCGTGACCTCGGCCACGCCTATTAAAAATAGACACACAAAAAATATAAATTGTTTTCATAATAACGTGCGTTAGTCAGTGTGTGTGTGTGTGTGTGTGGGGGGGGGGGCTGTAAATGCTTTTTGGTTGGACTTTAATACATTGTTTTCATTATAAAGTATAAATAATAATAAAGTTATCCAATCCAATAATAACATGCATTAGTCAGTGGGTGGGGCGGGGGCGTGGCTGTAAATACGTGTTGATTGGGCATTCATACTTAAAAACACATTGTTTTCATCATAACGTGCATTAGTTAGTGGGGGGAGCTGTAAATATTTTTTGGTTGGGCTTTAATCCTTTAAAATACAGTATTTCACGTTATGAACATTGTGATGACATTCACTTTAGTGTTTGTTTTTTACTTCTAGACATTTAAACAGTGGCGGGCCGTCAGGGCCTTCAAGGCCTTTTCTGCTGGCCTAAGAAATATCTGATTCATATATTATATTTTTTCCATCAATACTTATTATTCCAAATGGTCTGTTAGCTTCCTTTCATTGGTTTTCCCCCTGGTTGCACTGCTTCCAGATGTGTGTATTCATAACATTTTCGGGCAATGTTTGCCCGTACGCCATTGACGTTCATTGCTGTCTTTTCCCGGAAAAATCACCCCCCGGCCCGGTTGTAATGTCTGAAAAGCTCCAGTATTTGTATTTAATCATGAAATGCTGCTAGGAAGTGGATTTTACCCCATTTTTGTGCATTGATTTATTGATTATTTTTTTATGTGTCGCAGCTGTAGCTGCAGTAGAGGTTTTATAGCCATAAAATAGTTTTTGAGGGTTGGATTGATACGTTGAAGGCGCTACGAGAAAATGCACCGACCGCCACTGGATTTGTTAATGTGCCTTGCCTCAGGGCAGCACCTGTCCTGCTAAGTATCTCTGACGTTACAGTCCTAGCAGTGGAGATTCCTTCATATCTACCACATCCAGATTTGCCCTACTTCATCAGTCCACCAACTTCATTAGTTTTTTTTTCTTCCTCTGCAGCAGCTGGCGGCTTCTAGACAAAATAAATCTAATAAACAAGTCGGTGGAAATAGAATAAGCTGCAGTAGTTTGCAAGACCCTGCTGGGCTTTCTGTCATTTTCCATCTATCCTTCAGTCCCATGATTTCCAAACCAGAGGCCGTAAATGACCAGCATCATCGAGTCTGTCAATGCTGATGAGATTTGGATTTTGTGATCATTCCGGCTCCCCCTGAGATGTGTGCATTTACGGCCTGATTTCAAAACCATATTGCAAACAAACACGATGTCCTTGTCTGTGGATTTGCCGTTCCGTACAAAAGCTTCTCAAGGGTACATGCGCACTAGCTCATAAGCGTGCCGCCAAATGCACACACCTAAAGCCGCTGTGTTATTGGATTGAAATGGAGTCCACCATTCATTTCCTCGGAGTATTGATTTAATCAACGGCGTATCATGTTGGTGCCCGTATCATTTGATGAAACACACACTAAAGGTGGCCAAAAGAAGCCATCCATCACCATTTAGCAGGACAGGCCCATGTAGTCTAAACACGGAGCCATTACGCATGGTTTAACATGGACACTTTGACCTCTGGGAGGTGATAAGGTCAATGACATCATTAGACAGGAGTCCGTCTGTGTGATGGAGTGAGACTAATTGCTATCAGACCTCATTCACAACTAATAACTTCTCAGATCTGCCTCCATACACACCTTATCCACTTTTAATATCGGCAAGATTTTGTCGTCACTTCCGAAGCAACACGTGGGAAGCCAGCACGCCGTTTGGTAGCTTGGCGGACCGCTTCATCCTAAGGCCCTCCTAATCTATTCGAAGGTGGTTAAGCTTACAAAATAGCTGCCGGGTGATTTCCCACACACAGATAAAGCCCACATTTTGGAAATTATTTTTCAAAGCAGGCGCTCCTCTTGAGATGCTTTGAAGGCTAGAAGAACTTGGGGAAAAATTGGCGCAGGGGATCGAGATGTCTCTTGGGTGGGATGTAAATATAATTTCAGAAGTGGAGGATGTTTTTTTTTTTTAAATCACACCCTATGAATTTTAAATAATACAAAATATATAAACATGCTGTTTCTGAGTAAATATACTTGTTATTAGGTGAAATCAAAAATAAATAAAACAAAGTATGAATACACACGTCATTATTTACTAGGCGGCCCAGTGGGGCAAGTGGTTAGTGCGTTGGCCTCACAGCTCTGGGGTCCTGGGTTTGAATCCAGGTCATGTCCACCTGTGTGGAGTTTGAATGTTCTCCCCTGGCCTGCCAAGATTTCCTCCGGGTACTCCGGTTTTCCCACATTCCATAAACATGCATGGTAGACTGATTGGACACTCTAAATCAAGGGTGTCAGACTCGGGTTGGTTCGCGGGCTACATTAACGTCAATGTCATTTCATGTGGGCCGGACCATTTTAAATCTGATATTTAGATTTTATTTTTATTTTTATAATTGGATTAAAAGAACTGGATTAAAAGCCCTGAATATTCAGCTTTTTATAGATCTAAAACAATGTTTATTTTAGCTCTTTTTATATTTTTTTAGATTTATATTTAGTAAAATCTTGCAAGACCTCCACGTCACCATGTGACTGAGTGACTGCCAAGTCTTGCCAGATTTTAGACAGTTTCTCTGATGTAGCAGAAAAAAAGAAAAAGTGAAACCAGGTTTTTGGGAGAAATTTAAAACAAGATTATCTTCCAACTCTGTTATAACTTGTGGCTTAGTTTTCTTTTTTGGCTCTTGATTGGGAGCTTCCATCTGGTTAACCCAATTTTATAACACTAAAGTGGGTTGGCCGCGGATGCACCGCACACACTTGCCTTCCAAACGCGAACCCGCACACACGTGATTGGCTATCACGGCTTAGTCAACGACCTCTCTGCACTCGGAACACAGCACACACCGGAATGTCAGCGGGGTCAGTATTGACTCAGTGCTCAAATGGACATAGATGAGTGCATCCAAGCATGAACGCATATACCCGCAGAGGAAACTTGATCCAAATGACACAAGAACTACCCCGGTGTGCAGCTAACCTCCTTATCTCTCTCTGGCCGTGCTCCCCTTTCCTCTCAACATTCTTCCAGGTATTTGGCCGAGACCTTTTCTTTTTGTCTGCCCTTTTCAAAGGCCTGCTTTATGTTGGAGTCCTCCAGCCGGCGTCCCGCCTGCCCCTCTCACCTTCTTTCCCTCCGTATCGCTTTCTCTCTGCACAAACTTGCTTCCCTGCCATCACATCCTCCACCCCCCCCCCACACTTTCATATCCTCCCGCCGCCTTTCTTGCCGCCTGAGTCGCATTCAAGCGGTGCACGTTTGTCTAAGAAAGGAGGCTAACGATCTTACGCTTGACCACAGCCTGAGGTTAGACTAATGAGACCTGTGATTGGTTTCTTGTAATGCAGCGAGGATGTCTTAGTTTGAAGAGACAGGTGGAGTGGTCCTGGATACAAATGTGGGTGGATCGCAATCAGCTCCCATCTGTGGAGGGCCGTACACAAGCTTCAAAAGCCCCGCCGTAATCTGTCACAGGATAACTGCGACTATACTGATCACACTTGAGAAAGCAATTGCACCCTGCTACCTACGCATATGCTGTGTTTAGATGATCTGTGTATTTCCCCCCCCCTACGGACGTCTATGCCAATACAATCAACACAATACCTGTGCATATTTTAGAGGGCTTTTGGACTAATCAGCTCTGACAGGTGGAACAAAACCATTTAATACAGGGCTGATTTCACATCTGAGCGGTTCGTCATTTACATAAGCCTTCACGGTCTGCTCACTGAGCTGCGACAAGCATGCGGTGAGCACGGAGAGACCGGAAGGCTGTTCTGAATATTCTACCCCTGACCTCATCAAGGAGAAGGCTACGCATACTCCACTTCATGCAAAGACTGATTAGAGTACAAATGTGCTTGTCTCGGCACATGATCACGCACAAATGGAGGACTCGGTCTTATTGTTTCAACTGTTGTGTTCAGATGCTTAGACATGGAGAATGCTAAATCGGAGTGTCTTTAGAGGCTGAAAGTGTTGGAAGAGTAGCAAATTAGTATTTAAAAGATCTGTTAGGGTTCCAAAGTAGGGATTCAAATGAGAGTTTAGTTTACAAAGTGGGGTTTTAAACTCCAATTAAGGTTCTACTCTGGTTAGGGTTCCAAATTTGTATTTCAAATTCAGGTTAGGGTGTCAAAGTAGGGTTTAAAATCAAATTACGGTTTCAAATTAGGGATGTTAAGTGGGGTAAAGGTCCCAATATAGAATTTTAAAGTAGGATGAGGGCTCTAAAAAAGGTCTAAAACTTGAGTTAGGGTTCCAACTTGAAATTTCCAACTAGTTAGCAAATTAGATTGAGATTTAAAACTAAGGAAAAGTCTCCAAAATCGGGTTTAAAACAAGGGTTAATCTGCAAAATTAGGATTTCAACAAGAGTTATGGTTCCAAAGTAGATTTTAACTCCTAAATACTTTTTGTCTTTACATTCTCAATCGTAAAGAAGACTACTCATCCTCAACAATCTACTGATAACATTTATTTTAAACCTTTACCAACTTTGTTGCATTTTCTCAGCACACTTTCCATATCTGAACTGTTGTAATCATCCCAATTTTGTTTTGTGTGCCATGACAAAACAGAAAGCCAAGCCTGGCAAAGTGGAATAAAATGCCACATGGTGTTCATCTTGTGATTCTGACAGATCTGAGGTCTCACAGTGGGCTGATGTCTCACAAGATTGACGGCTTTCAACTAAGGAGGACCCTTAGGGTGTTCGAATTTTAAGGTTGCTCTATAACTCTACTTCAAAAGTATTGGTCCAATGAGGCAACCTTTTGCAGGGTTCTCAAGAGGACTTCATGACTACTAAAGTGACAAAAGCAGATGACAGAAACATCGTCAGAGCTTTAAAGCCCCTCACTTTAAAGACCAAAAAGAGGAGTCATGCCTACTCTCACATCTCCCATCATGACATCATTCATTGTAGCATTTCTCTACCCTGAAAAAACCAAACCACGCCTGTGAAAAACCACAGGATATATATCAAAATGAGACAAGGGCCAGATTCCTTTTCTTACAGATAGCGTCAACGCCACTGAAGCCAAAAAGTATTTAATCCTTACCAGAAACATGTCTTCAAACCTTTTTGCTCTCATTACTTCTCATTAACTCTCCACTAATCCAGCTTTGATTGTTTGTGCTTGAAGGTGAGTGTAAATTATGATAATTGCTCAAAACAATACAAGAGTGATGATGTCACAAAACTAATCAGTAAGACTGATTTCCATGATTGTGTCAGCAAGGTTCTACAGGGAAATATTGGTCTCAATCAAGTGGATTACTGCCTTTATCTTTAAATGGCTAAAAATTAAAGGTTATCTAAAACATAATTCCAGTGAATTTTTTCATTATTTCAATAAATGTATTTTATTCCTGGGGTTATTATCTCAATTTGTAATGAAATGATATACTAAATCAGATTAAAAGTTCTTTCATTCATTTTCCGTTCTGCTTACCCTCACAAGGGTCACAGGGGGTGCTGGAGCCTATCCCAGCCAAATTTCAAAATCAAAGAAAGTAGGAAGCTAATGACAAAAAGTGACAGGTTAGTGTACAAAGCGTTAATGAAAAGAAACAGAAAAACCTTACAAACTTAGGACTTGGTAAAATCAACAAAGAAACAAACTAACAGGGATGACAACGATGAGGAGACGCCATGACCAAACAAAGCAATAATCCCACAACGATTGACAATGACACAGGGTTTAAATACTACAAGACAATTACAAACACCTTGGTCACACAAGGAAAACATACGCACATCCACCCAAAATTGTTCAACCTGCCTATTAGTGCTTTTGGAACATGGGAGAAAACCAGAATACCTGGAAAAAACCCACACGACCACAGAGAGAACATGCAAACTCCCCACAGGAAATTCAGAATCCACCCAAACAGGGATTGAACCCTCGGTCACAGAACTTTGAGTTCAATGTGTCACCATGTAGTCTTAATTGCTTAATAAATAACAATTTACACCACTCAAATATACAAAGGATAAACTTTAACCTGGTATCAGAAATTCAAAAAACACACACATACCTATGTTTGGTGAAAGCTGATTATTGACTGTTGAGCCATAAATAAACCACAAACCAAAAGAGAAATGCTTTGGTGCGCATCTGCTTGCAATCCCAAGCATCCAAATTCATCTGTGAAACTCATGGCTTCTTCTGCAACCAACTCATCAATCTTCATCGGTAACGTATCACGCAATGGCAGCAACAACAGCAACTCTGATGTCTTCAGAAAGAGATTGTCTGCCAATTTAAAATGAAAGATGCAATCAAACTGATTGGGAGCACATTCATCATGCTGCAATATTGAATTAAAAAAAATAAATGCACAGCCAAAACAACAAAGGAGTTCATCAGAGGCAAAAACTCGAGGATATGAACCTGGTCATTTTGCTTCCATTTCAATGAGTTTTACATGCTCGCTCTTTGGGTTAAGTATAATCTTAATTCAATATTCTTTTTCCCCCCAGAATCGCTATTTACATGCATGATTGAGATATATAATATAGATATAGATAGATATAGATAGATATAGATAGATATAGATAGATATAGATAGATATAGATAGATATAGATAGATATAGATAGATATAGATAGATATAGATAGATATAGATAGATATAGATAGATATAGATAGATATAGATAGATATAGATAGATATAGATAGATATAGATAGATATAGATAGATATAGATAGATATAGATAGATATAGATAGATATAGATAGATATAGATAGAGATAGATAGAGATAGATATAGATAGATATAGATAGAGATAGATATAGATAGATATAGATAGATATAGATCTATATATATATATACATGTTTAAAAAAAAACTTTTAAGTCACCTTTTTCTAAATCTTCCCACCATTAATAAAACAGTTTTTGTTCAAGCCTTTCATTACTCTTTTGAAGTGATGAGTTTCCCTCTCACTTCAAAGGCTAGTGCACTGTTTCCATCCGTCGATTTTGCCCTGCATTCGGCAAAGACTATATTCTCCACTCAAAAGACCCTTTTCTCTGAGGGAACATAAGCAGAATTCAGAGTAGAGTACTAATAAAAATGTATACTTCTAATATTTCACTCTTTAAAAAAATGAATATCTCGAGTAGTTTTATTATTATTATTATTGGTGCAGAAAGCTCCTAAGTGGGTCATTGCCCGATGATGCATGGGTTAGTGAGTGGCATTTAAACAAACAGCAAATATGTCTAAACCAAACTAAATATAAACTAAACAAAACCCCCGATCCTGACTGTCACTTTCTGTAAGTGATTCTAACTAAGTCATGTAGAAATAAGTATATGTGCTCATTATAGCATTGCTAAAACAGCTCATCTAATTTTGGCACAGTACTGCACACACACACACACACCCACACACACGCACGTACGTACGCACGCGTACACACACACACACACACGCACACACACTCCAGCGTCCTGTGGTTAGCACCGAGAGGAAGCAGCGGCGCGTCTCTGCTGACTTAATGTCTTTTAACAGTTTGGCTCCAGGACCAGGGCTTGGCCAGAGATGCAGCTGAAGCCAAAACTGGGCCTGTTCATCTGTGACGGCATTAAAAAAAAAGAAGAAAAAAAAACACGCCCGGGGCGGAATCTGTGAATGCGTGTGTGTGTGCTTGTCCTTTATCTCACTTCACTCTACTTCCCTCATTTTCTCTATTTCAGTCTCTCTGTAGCTGAATGTGTGTGTGTGTGTGTGCACCCAGTGTCCACAGATGTGTGTGTGGGAGTCTACTAGCCGGCGGAAGCCAGAGGGGACAAAAACACCGGCGAACTGAATTTCACCAGCCAAACACCATTGATGGAGGCATTAAAGTGACAATAGAATATTTATGGCACACGCTGCTGATTCACTCTAATCTGAGGCACATCAAAATGGCACAATAGCATGCTGTTTGCGTTTGGCGATGTGTCGTAAGGGAAATTTGCCCAACGTTGAGCCGTGCGCGAATGAACGCACATTTAGTGGAAAGTCCTAACTGCTAGTGACTTGAAAGCAAACATGGAAAGATTGGGAGCAGATCAGAGGACAAGCAAGGGTGGGGAAATAAATGCCGCTATGCTTGAGTAAATTCCTCTCATTGGTGAGTAGATTGGTATGTCCCCTTGTGGGGCGTATCTCTCAGGTGGCCGCAAACCAAGTCACCTTGTCTTTTAAATTCACAAAAGGTGCACTTCATTTTTGTTGGGGATTAGAGATATGACTTCATTCTTTGCCTGTACGTGTAAATCCTTTAAAATTCAAAGACCAGAGGTCCACAGTTAGTCCCTCTATCAAAGGAGGTACACGGACATTTCGTTGAAAGACGTTTGGTCCCCGGACGTTTGGACCCCCGGACATTTGGTCGACCGGACGTATGGTCGACCGGACATTTGGTCGCCGGGTTGTTACTGTTGAGACCAGCTCTCAAAATTATAATAATGAGAGAGAGAGAGAGTTAGTTTAATATCTAAATATCTAATATCAACAGTAAACTCTCTGTCATAATTTGACAGCGAGCAAACCCGGCGACCAAACGTCCTTTCGACCAACCGTCCGTTCGACCAACCGTCCGTTCGACCAACCGTCCGTTCGACCAACCGTCCGTTCGACCAACCGTCCGTTCGACCAACCGTCCGTTCGACCAACCGTCCGTTCGACCAACCGTCCGTTCGACCAACCGTCCGTTCGACCAACCGTCCGTTCGACCAACCGTCCGTTCGACCAACCGTCCGTTCGACCAACCGTCCGTTCGACCAACCGTCCGTTCGACCAACCGTCCGTTCGACCAACCGTCCGTTCGACCAACCGTCCGTTCGACCAACCGTCCGGTCGACCAACCGTCCGGTCGACCAACCGTCCGGTCGACCAACCGTCCGGTCGACCAACCGTCCGGTCGACCAACCGTCCGGTCGACCAACCGTCCGGTCGACCAACCGTCCGGTCGACCAAACGTCCGGTCGACCAAACGTCCGGTCACGATCAAAGGGTCGCAGGAAAATCTGCATCCCATCACACAAAAGGCCCTTGGGTCGCAAACTTTCCCTTCCAAACCACCATCTCTCGGTTTTGCAGCTCGTCGGATTAACGCTCACATGCGAGACAGACCTCTTTCCGTCATCCGTCCTGTCTCGTTTTCAAAGTACGGAGCTGCCAAAATGGCCAACATGTGTTTGGAAAATATATGTGCTACATAGAGGTCAAACTGCTACGCAGTATACACAGTTTTGGGTTCCTTTGGTTGAGTACAGCCCACCTCGTACTCACCCCGATTATCCGCTTCTTGCTGTGACTCTCTGCTGCTTTTTAAATATTTCATTTCATTCATAATTCACACGCTCTGGAAAGTTAAGAGTGCTTACAAAGGTTGTAATTTGAGAGAAGAAACAAGTGGACGTGGGGAACTGCCTAGCGACAGTGATCGATTCAGGCAGCGCTGATGAGAAATGTACAAATGGAAGTTACATGCATGAGAGCCGAAATGGAGACAGATATATCACGTGTTGGTATACATCCTAGCTCAGCAGAGAGGTGGGAAACATTAATGTGTAATTAATTATAAGCAGTTTGGCCTTTATCAAATGACCCACATTCTTTATATCTGGCTCACAAAGTTGGGATCTTAGGAAAAAATCCTGGAGTTTTTCTGCAGCTGTGAGTTAAAGTACGTGATATAGATGGAGAGCTCGGGCAGACAGTCGTTATTGACTCCATGTGGGAAATTGTTGAGGTTAGAAATGATAAATGTAGCCCTATGCACTGTAGGGATTCATTCTTAATCGCAAACAGGCGAATGGCTCAAAAATCAGCAAATCTCAAGGATAACTTTGTCAACAGTGACAAAGATCACACAACAGTTGATTTGGATTCCAATTTGTTAAATAACATGCAAAGACAAGAACTGACTAACTTCTATAGAATTTTGGAAATAAATACAGAACACAAAAATAGGCAACAAAATGAATGCATTTTTGTCCAATGACTATCTGTACAATTGGTCAGTTGTGAAGGCTTCAACAAATATGGACAGCTCACCCAATTCACGTCATTGGCTGCCAGTGATGGCTGCTAAATGGTCATTTGATCGCTGCCAACCCACCAGTGGAATTAGACTGGACGTCTATTGTCGTCAATGGCAGTGAAACATGATCCCTTGAGGCCAGGCATCCCATTTCAAATGGATTTGATGTCTATTACTGTCAATAAATGAGTTAAACTGTAATTTCTTGTGAGGGAAATGTTACGTTGTAACAAATTAACCACAGATGAATAAACTGCTGAACCATTATTTTTACGAAATAGTTTAGTAAAAATAGCAAGGATTAAATGAACATTATGAAAAACTTGTCATATGATGATCACATTAATGAATATGTTCGTAGTAGTATGTACATATGGACTAATGCTGTAAAATAATGAAATTATGAGGGCAAGCAACTTGATGACCTAATTAGTTTTTTTGCAAAATAGTGCAAGCTAGTGCACATTTTACATAGAATATACTAATATATACTTTATACTATCATTATTGAATGAGAAAAGGCAACATTCTAAACCCTTCTTCAATTACAACAGACAGCGAAGGTGGAGGAGGTCGAGGGCATGATTATTCCTGACCACATGGGACTGAAACCAAGTGAGAAATAATAGCAATATACAGCTGTGAAATGTCCGAAACTCAAGTAGACTGGGCACAGAGGAAAAACGGAGGTGTGGCTATTGACCAACAACGCATGACACATGAAAGAGTCCAGCCTGCTGTCTGCTGTCCTTCATTAGAACTTGCCCTGGATGCAGATGGCTATACTTACCTTTAATAGAGCTGATCATTAGCTCCGCCATTCAACGTTCTCCTGATGTAAACACACTGCCAGTCACGCACACACACACATGCACAAAACCACCATATTCTCCTTTTTATACATGGAAGGGAATCATTATCAGGGATAATTTGGACACAATTTTGAGGCTCACCTATTACCTCTGTTTTGGTTCCTCCTGGTCATTAGCGAAGCTGTCAGGAAGATTGAATATTACACATTTAGAGGGGGGGTCCATGACTCCAGGTGTCAAGAGAGGTTAGGTAGAGCAAACGCAATGACAGACTATCACACACTGCAGCCACTGCCTGTCCCCTCAAGTGCAACCATATTTACGTTTCGGTTTGAAAAATGAGTTTGGTTAGTAATTTTGAACGTTTGTCTATTTATCAACAGAGGTTTTATGGTCCTTCTTGAGATAATTCTCAAGTTCAGTGAGGTAAAGGAGGCATGTCGGGACATTTTTTTTGTTAGCTAGCAAAATATTCAACTCTTTTTCAGGAGCTGCACTGAGAATGTCAATAACGGGACCAATTATGAAAGCGACCCTCAATTATTGTCTTTGCAAGACTTTTGTAGAATTAATTATGCCGCGGTCTTCTACCTGCTGATTTTATTGAAGCTTTCATGTTTCAACATCTATCTGTTCTTTAGTTATTAATATGCAGATCAAAAAGAAAAGTGATTTTCCCTGGCAAACAGCGAGGTCATGCTTTCATATTTGCATTTTACTAATCTACATGAAATTGCTCCAAAGACACACTGCACTCTCATTAAGGTCCACTCAGCAGTGACAAGGTGGAGCGGACTAGTCCGAAATGTACTTAACACAATTAATATTCATTCATCTTCCATACTGTTTATCCTCACAAAGGTCGTGGGGGGTGTTGGAGCCTATTCCAGCTGTGTTCGGGCCAGAGGTGGGGGGCACCCTGCATTGGTTGCCAGCCAATTGCACAGCACCATGAAACAGACAACCACCCGATTGTGAATCGAACCCTGACTGCCCACACTGAAGTCAGACGGAAGAACCATTGCACCATCAGTTGGCGCCACAATTATTATAAAGTCACCTTTTTGACTGCTTATATTTGCCCTAATGGTAATGTGTTCACATCTTGGGATTTACAAGTCTTTCATTGGTTATCAGTCTTGTTATTTTTCGCTTCTGTCACTTAAGTTGGCTATTAAGATGAAATTGAAAGGCACATAGAGAGACAACTCTGCCAATGTTTAATAGCTCGCAGAGAAACAGTGATGGAAAAGACAAGGCTAAACCAATGAATAATCTGCATGTCTATAGTTGATATTTTCCGGCGGGATCGGAATGGCAACGTCTTCATACATCATCTTTGGTCCGACTGTTTTGTATTCTCAGTGCATGACGAGGGTAAAGCAAAGAAAATTAAATCTTGAAATCATTGCTTAGAAAGGTCAAACTATAAATATTTCATAACCTGATATTTTCTAGAAAAAAACAGTTTATGGTTGGGGATGATAAGGGTTTGTGAATAGAGGGATATCAAGGTGTTACGTCTTTGTCACCAAGGGGAACCGTCATGCTGTCAGTGGTGGAGATCAACTCAGCTCCTGATGGATGTTACACTTCAATCCAGTTCTCTGGAATTCGTTAATATTTTTTAACACTTGGAGCTGATCATGGAGACGCTCTGTAACTTTGCATAAAACGGTCTGGTAACCCGAGTGTCCGCACTCTGCCCTGTGCTGCTTCTGTACTCTGCTTCTCCACACCCTTCTCGCTCTTAATGATCAGGATTAGAGAGGCTAGGGCCTCTACTGTAGGCGGAAGCAGCTGCTTCCATGCTCATTATAATCTCACAACTCCATAGAGTAGGAACAGCTGGAGCCCACGTTTTGGAGTGAGGGAGCTGAATTCGACCGAGTTCTCTTGTGGGAATAAACATTCCACTGTGAGCTACAGCAGATGACAAGGGGAATTTGGGTAAACTGACTTGTGCATTAGTGGAATCATTTGTTTGATTTCTTTAAATCCCTCCAAGCACAAAAGCATGTGGGAGTGAGGTATAGGGGTGACGTCATTTTGCGGGATGCAGAATATATCCTAGTACCTAACAAATGCATAAACAAAAATATGGCGAGACAGGATTTGTTTCTCTGTGTTTGAGAAAAGTCTTTGATTCCCCAGGGGCAGGGAGGTCAAAATCATGTTTGTCTAGCGTCGCATATGGTTTCCAAAAGGTGGACCACTATTAACTGTGAAATCATATTGAAGTTTATTTACATTTTTTACAGTAATTAGTCAGTCATTCATGCATTTTCAATACTGATTATCCTAGTCAGGTGCGCTGGAGCCTATTCCAGCGGATTTCAGGCGAAAGTCGTAGGGCACACATGAAGACCGACAATGCACTTAAAAATTCATTCTCATAATCAGACCAACACACCTGAGTGAGGACCGGTACCACACTGCTCGTACTGTTGTCAGGCGAAAGAACCACTACACCATTGAGTGCTCTATTACTGCTGTTCTAGGCAACAGATTTAATGATATTCATTCATACTAGGCTGGTTGAACACTAAACTGTCCCTAGTTGTGTTTGTTTGTCTCCTTGTGCCCTTACATTTGGCCTGGAGCCAATTCAGGGTGTCCCCCCTGCCTACTGCCCACAGTTGGCTAGAAAAGGCTCTTGCACCCTCATGACCTTTGTGAGGAAAAGTGCTACGGAAAATGAATGAATGAACTATTCAATTTGAGCAATTTTAAATACTGTATATAAGCCTGCAAAAGATCACTGTTTTCAAAACGAGATAATCTGAAATTTAAAACTTACCTAAAAGGTAGATTTAGGAAAACATAAGACTTCTTATCCTCAAAAGAATCATAGAACTGCAGTGAAGCATGGTGGCGTCGCAGCATGGAGGTGATTTAAGTTCTGTCAGGGTGAACAGTTCCAAACAAGAGTCAGTGTTACCATAAAACCTTCCGTCTTCTGTTAGCACTGTCAGCAAAAGTCTACCAGAGCTGCTGCAATGTAACTGGGATTTAACAGAAGCACTTAAAAAGGTGTCAAGTTTGAATGTGATTGGTTGATTGTGAACACAGCCACAGTTATACAAGCGTGGGCCTGCTTTCGTAATTATTTTGTGCTTTGATTATTGACTTATGTTGTTCTTATTTTGATTAAATTGTACATTTCAAAAGGTGACAATAATTATGTCTACAAAAAAAACAGAGAAGCTAGCGGTTCAACCTTGGTGGAGGTCTGATCTCTCCAATTATTGCCATTTTCATCCGATTGCTTGTCATAAATTCTGCTGAACTCTTGATTACTCTCAAGCCGAACCATAATCAAGCAAATTCGTGGAAGAAGACGAGGTTGATTCATGGCGAAACAATATAAGCGTGTCACCTAATAGGACACTTTAATCAAGGTTTCGTGGCGGAGCTGCAAGCACGTTAGCTCCGTCGTGACTCTATCGGCCGCTTATGATCCTAACAAGATGAAGTGTTGTGAACGCGGCGTTAGAAGAGGACGATGCTCTGATAAAGCTGCCGAGTCTGAGCTCTCAATTCTATCTTATGACTTTGATCGTCCTTTGAATTTTGAATGCAGTCCCTAACTAGATGAAAGGTTTGGTGTATGAGAGTAGCAGGATATTTTATAGCACAGATCTCACCTGCACTACGTATAGGTGGCTGCAGCCATGACACGGGGAGCGAGTTGGTTGAACTTAATAATGTTTTCAAATGTAATAGCCCAAGCTGTCTCGGTGGACAACCTTTAAATATGCGTAGATATTGAGTTTGCACCCATTTAAGTGGTTTGAAAGCTGTCTGCCTCCAGGCAAGATTGGAGGCCCTCTCCCCTGCTGAGAGAAGTCACAAATATTTCCTGCTGCCAAGTGAGGCCAAGGCTGAGGCGAGACGGACTTCGTAAATTACCCAACACCTCGCCTTCCATAATTCTCCACTAATTGTCTGGAAGGTCTCTGCATTCAGCTGTGGAATAATACTGACCGGGTGGCGTATTGAAATTCCACCACTCTGCTCCCCTGGGGTCACATTTACAATATCCAGCTCCACAGGGCTGTGAATCTTGACTTCAGCCTTCCGCATGAGGTAATGAAGGGCCCGGTGCATTCAGCGGAACTCCTCCTCCGCTCTGATGAGGCAGTGGTACCTCCGGGGCCATTATCGCGCCACTGCTATGACAGTAACAGGCCCTCCACTCCAAGACAGCCCGAACTTTCATTACAGAGAGGCTTTGAGGTGGCGTCACAATCATAACAAGGACGTTTTATGTCCCTACATCTATCCCATCCGGCCTGTGACACAGCTTGCGAGGGAATGGCAAGGGAATGAAAAGAAAACAAAAGAAAGTCAAAGAAATTATGACGTAAATGAGCGTATAAGTGTGTGTGAGGGGGAAAACTGCTAAACAATCAGAGAGAACAGAAAAGAAGAGTCGATTTTGCATGATAAAACAGCACCCAACAAAAGCTCCACAGCAGGCCTAAAGCAACTCTATACGAGTCCCAATTCCTTTGTTACCCTCCTATTGAATGGATAGGCACCATGCGGACGTGCATATTTCCTGTACCACAAACCCCCGTTCAGTGACTAATGAAGTTGACACAGAGCTTTCAACTATTCATGACTTGAGGCCTGAATTATTTGTTGGCTTGATGGGACCAGGCAAATAGTATTTTAGGCTATCAAGCCCGGGAAAAAACGTTTTCCTCTGTGGGAATTTTCTGACTAGGCAGGACTTTAATTTCTTAAAATGTCTGTTCCGCACATCAAGCCCAAGACGATCACATTGGCTCCTCGGGAGGGACGCGTCGCCCAGCTGTGATCGTGTGGAACTGGGATATTGAGACAGAAAAGAAGCTAAATTAATTTATTCTTCTTGCTTACAGGCGTTGGGTGGGTGGATATTCTATTAGCAATCTCGGAAGAGTAATTGTACCAGTGGGGTGGTGGCATTGTCGGGGTGCCAAGCTTTCTTTCAGCGCCTAGCGAAGTGTGGTAATCTCACACACCATCTCATTATGGTTTAAACCCCCAGCAGCTGCTCGCATTAGACTTTTATTACATGCTGCTGCTCACAGCTGTGCAATGTGAATAGCGTAGACCTGGATGGGACGGCGAGAGATGGCAACAAAGGCGGACGCACAAATACAGACCCGGATTTCGGGATTCCAGCACAGCTATTTGGCTGGCTCTAAACAAAGTGGAAATATTGAAGCGGAGGGTTATAACGACCATAACAGCCTCTCAGTGGGATCACGCCGCAGTCTCCTGAAGCTTGGAAGTGAAAGCCAGCCCAAGGACAGTCGCACAGATGGACCGAGTCAGGCCTGCTAAGACTGGGGTTCAATCAAACCTGCATGGCCCGTAGTCATGCTACACCTCACGCAGGGACACCTTCCAGAAGCATTTGTTTCATTCTCAGCACTGCATGGGGCAAATGTTGGCTATCACATCTGTTTTAGACGTCATGTGTGACTATGCATTCACAGAGACAATGAACCAATTCCTATTGCAATAAACCCCCTCACTACTTCATTAGGCACAACATTAAAATGAAATGCATTTCTAGGACATTGTAATGACTCCTACACGGATTTACATATCATGCACAGTATCTTTCAACATTTGTTGTTTACGTTCTCACAGACAGAATTACCACTTTTAAACTGATGGATTGTTTTTGACTGCGTTAAAATGTAAATGCAAGGCTGACCCTGAAGAAGAAAATTAGTCAAACGAATATAAACCTATATCAGTATCAAATGTTGTAGATGAGGATAGGATTTAGCCCCGTGTTTTACATCCAATCCATTAGTAAAACTCCTCAGATGGCTAACCGCATTCTGCCCCAATGATTAAAATACACTCACTAGCTATTATCTGCCCCTTGAGGGAAAAAAAAAAAAGATTGAGATTAAATTAATAGAAGTAAATGTGTTTGTAATATTTTCCCTTCCCATGTAAGTAAATTGCAAAACCGCAACATGGAATGCAGCTTTTATGATGATGCAATACAGTTGTACCCTACAGCAAGCCGCAGCCACAGTGATCATATTATATGTTGTTGAATTATTACCCCTCCAGCAGTATCAGTATCGATCAAAAGTGAGCATTATTATGTTTAGGAAAGCACAGAGTTTATTGTAGCTTTTGTATCGCATATAATCTGTTTGTGCAGGCATACCTCATGTTGTGGCCAGTAAGTGCCTACTGAGATGTTGTTTCAAATTGAATAGTATTCATTCCACTGTGAATAAGCCTAAAAGAAAAATCTATGATATCTTTGGTAAAAAAATATTTTATTTAACTTGGCTGAACTTTCATACATTGGGCAATGTTCTCCTGTTCACACGTATGTCTTTATTTTTTTTATGCACCTGGCTGGGGCACATTGAAGGTTCTGAGATTCTATCGACCGCAACCGACGAAACACCCACTGTGCGTAAACTGGCCAAATGCATGCGGCGATGCAAGCGGTGTGACTGAAGTCTTGAGTTTTTCTGGATCGTTGAATTTTCCTGAGACATGTGACTGCCATACAGATCCATTTGGGAAAGATGTCCTACATTAAATGTGAGATCAACTCTCTGTATTTGTAATGACAACCATAACCATGGCTTGATGATATAATGTTGCAAGCCCAAATGGGCAAATTTGGTCCAAACCATCATGTCATCAACCCGTAATTGTGATAGTCATCAGCTATATAGTATGTATACCACACAATTAAAGCTGAAGGCTTCCAGTTAAAGCTCATCATGTTCTATTCATATCAAGTCTATTGTGGCGATGTTTAGAGCAAAAAAAAGGAAACCTCTATGATAGCTAGCGTCAACCTCATTGGTTTTGACGCGTGACATTTAATACTAAATACAAGAGCGGTGTCATTTCTAAAATTGGAATTCCGTGACATAAGGTTCTTAACCATGGAATAAACACACAGGCACATTCCTTCCCTCTCTGCAACCCTATGCACACACATGCCCTGCTTTACTGGACCCCATTCCCCCCTTGTTCTCTCTCTCTCTCTCTCCTTCCCTCTCGCTATCTCTCTACCCTCCCTCTCTCACTCTCCTTTCAACTCTTAATTATACATACTTTGTTCATACAGAAGCGGCCATGGTCTTCCTAATCACGCGTGATCACTCAGAATTCCCAATTAGAATAGCTTGGGGAAAAAATGAAATCCTGGACATTTTCAACACAAATTGTCTTGCAAATGCAATAAAATGACATTAAAGAGGATCAAAAATCCTTTTAAAATGTTTGATCTTCCCTTAAATGGCAGGCGGTTCAATAAACCTGTATATTCACCTGATTTTCATTAGACAAACGCATGATTTTTATGTGACAGTGTAAGCAGTGTGTTCAATTGAACACGGAGTCAACAAAACTTGAAAAAAGTCAAAGTTAAGTCAACAATTTTTGTGCTTGGGACCTGCTTGACCTCAACCTATTAAATACTTGTTTTGACATCGACTTGGAAATGATGAGAATCGACTAGACTTCAACCTTAACTACATGACTTGAGTTAGAATGACAATATTGTTGCTCCTTTTGTCATTAAAAGAAAAGTATAGTTTTTTTGCTGTGCATACCGCAAAACTTACAACTGCAGTCAGGATTACTGAGGTCACTTCATTAAGTCAAAATTTTCCTGTAAGCATTTTTTTCCCCCAACTTTTTTTTAACTGGCCTGGCTAGCGTACCTTTCATCTCTGCTCATTTTCCCATTCAGACTCCTGCCTGACACACCCAACATGTCTAACTTGGGGATTTGTATCCAACCACCAAAAAGTTGTTTCTTCTTAAAACACGACACTTTTAAGGAAAACAGAGCTTGGAAACTTCATTTGCTTGATTTGTTTGGATCCCTGCTGCATATTGCCTTGCCAGCTCGTCTGGCATTTTTGAAAAGGCAAATCTGCTCTAAACAATGCTAGTAAATAGACTGAATTAATCATCGCCCAACACCGCCTCACGTACATTAGTTAGTAATACTATAAAGTATTTATGCAAATGTAAGGGGGAAAGAGTATGTTTCTAAATAATTTATGTAAACTCTATAGGGATGTTGTTCATTTACTATTTAGGTGTTGACCTATAGTTTATTGTTTTATGATCATTTTCCAATATAACTCCGAGTTATCTTGTGAACGTATAATTTTTTACAGAAACTTGGGACTTAGTTAAAAGTGAGGTTAAGATATGCGTAATTTACACGCACCTGTGAAACATTTGAAAAAAAATTCATCATTCCAGCATTCAGACTGAGATATTTAAGTGAAATACACATATATATATATTTTATTTGTTAATAAATTCCTTTGCTCAATTGGTCAGGAAACACTGCAGTAAATATGCAGAACATATGATTCATGAATCAAAATATTTATGTTAAGTCGTATAGGATTAAAAAATGTATCTTTTATTAGAAGACCAAGCTAAAATGCTCAGCTACTCTATAAAATTTTAATGCATTATCACCACTTGATTTGAGGCTGGTAGAATGTTTAAAGAAATTCCATTGTTAGCATAGAGAGTTGATTTTGGGCGAGAGGCCAAACTGGGCTGACTAAACAATCACAGGTCACCTATAGAAAAAACATTCAATGTTGATGTACTCTTTAGGTTCTCTTTGTTGACGTAACATGGATGTTTTTAGGATGTGGAGGAAGCAATGGCATCCGGAGAATAACCCACACATCCACTTGGACAATATAACAGAGTTGGATGTGCTACTTGACCACAGTCAAGTAAAATGAATGAGAGAAATATAGACAAGTATCCCCCCAAATTAATGAGACGACCTCACGCTGTGAATTGAATGAAATCAGTTTGACTGTCAAGATTGTGTATTACAAGCACATTTATGTTCATAGGTGGTGAAGGATGATTGAATTAACTTTTGTGCAGCTGTTCATGTTATTTTGTCTGTCCACATTAATTTGCCCATGCATATAGTGTGTGTCCGCCTGTCAAAGTGTAGGGGTGTGCGTGCATGCGTGTGTCTCACCTTGACTTGAGTGGGAATGCGGCGTTCTGGCAGAGGACACTGGGACATCGAGCCCAGCTGGGGAGGGATGAAGCACAGCTGGGGATAATTAAACCCAGGACTGTCTCTACGAAGCGAGCCGGACAGGCAGGACAGGCTGAGCCTGTTCCATGCGGTCCATACGGGGCAGTTTGGATATGCCCCCCCCGCCCTTTTGCTCCTCCCTACTGCATTCCCAGATCACATGAAGGCCACAGCAACGCAGTGGTTGGAATCTTTTTTCTGGATACTAATACGAGCAAACCCAAGAAAAGGCCAGATTTGTTGTCACTTTCCTCAAAGAACAACACACGGTGATGCCCCTCAGACCTTCTCGTGTGTGCATTGCCCATGACACACAATGCACTCACATAGGCATCTGAGAAGCAATTTGGCCGAGGGAGGTTAACCTGTAACAGACCCGGCCAATTTCAGCTCGGAATTTTCCTTGGCTCCATATGAGACGTGGATGGCGGCCATATCACAGCCGGGGCTCGCCTGCATCATGCTGGGGCTGGGGTTTGTACAATTTGAGCAGCGCTGTTTCCTGTTTCTCCTCCAAAAGGCTGATTAATTTACAATGGCACCACTCTCACTGCCTCCCACCCGCTTCTTTCTGCCTCGCCGGTTCTGTATCATTTGAAATGAAAAGGTTTACTTTGGATGCTGCTAACAGTCGCAGTAAAGTGAGCCCTTCTCCCCACCGCCAAAATATCTTTTTAAAAAGCTTGACAGCCTGCCAACTTAAACAACTTTTGACTGGATGAATTGACCTGTCCTATAAAAGCCTGCACTTGCCGGGATGATAAAACGCCACTTTCCGAGAATCCTCAAACTCCGTGCTGTTTCCAGATTTACCAGGGCGAATGACCTAGAACGAAAGAAATTGCAGTGTGATTACCCAGAAAAAGGCCCGAGGGAAGAGCATGTTGCTGGATGTGTACATGAGCACTAAACACAATTTTCTTCTTCTCTGTTACCTGGGACACTGATGAACATCAAAATTTGATTACAAGAACTGCATCAGGTCATCAATAATACTCATAATGGCATCTTTCATCATGGGGGAATCAAGATGTTGCGCCATCAATTCAGTCAATACAGCAGTCATTTCACTGCCCTTATTACTTTCCACTTAAGTGGTCCGTATAGTTGGAGTGCAGGCATTCTATTTGCCATTTCGTGACAGCGGTGTTTGAAATATGGCCTTTTGGGATCATGCAGGATGTCAGTCTTATTCCTACCTCATTGTAAGCTTATATTCTCCTCTGGCTGGTAAACAATGCAGGTGTGCTATATCTATGGCGAAACCTTCAATACCCCTGGGGTCATACAACTTGGAATTTAACAAAAATCCTAGTTAAAGATAACTTCTAACCAGATAAAACTGCTATTAAGCAAGAAATCTGCTTGTCTGGTAACATTTCAGGTCAGTGAACATCTTAATTATAGCGAGTACATCAGGTATTGATTTAACTTTAATGAATAGTCAAGCATCAGTTGACTTTTTTTTTTTTTTTTTTTTTTTTTTTTTTTAAATCGTTCCAACAGCAGTTAGAGAGACTATAGTGTCAAGATGGTTCCATTTTCTTCACTAACAAGCTTACTTGCTTGCATGCTAATGTCAATCCATTTTAGAGCATTCTGTAAATAAGTATTTATTCCTAAAACTGCCCCTAAATTATACAGTAATTGAAGGGATTAAACACTCAATTTGTTCATTGACAAGCACACAAAGAAGTAATTTATTTATGTATTCATTAAATGAACTACTTAATAATTATTTATATAGAAGTCCATTCCACCAATACAGATATTAGTGCCATAGTTCAGTCTATAAAATGCACTTAAAATATTTTATTTCCTCCCTAAATAGATAATGTTCCTTTAATCCAGTGCGCTTCATGTACGATTTCTGCTTGTGCTTAATGACCTCAAACCTATTTTGTTAGCGCACAACTGGATTATACTGCTTCAGTAAAATGCCCAAGGCGCATTCATTATTCATCAAAACTATAAATAAACTAATAAAACAAGTACTAAATAAACTAAAAAATAAAAACACAATTAGCATGTTGAAATATAAAAAACAAATGACAAATCTAGTACAGAAATACTTTAAAGTCCATTATTATCAGGTGTGCCTTTTGTAGGAATATAAACGTATTTATTGAAGGCATATTTTATAGTCTGCTGCACCTTCCCTTGAGAATCACTGAAACATACATAAATGCTACTTTAATTTAAAACAACCCAGAGGTGGATCATTTTCTTGTTCAACCACTCCAATTAATTTGACTAAAAGACACCAATGCTTGGCCATGTGCACCTTAATTTATGTTTCCTTTGTCACAAAATGAGCAAACAAGGCCAACGGGACACTATTATCTATGGTTAGCGCACTCATTTTTCTTAGATGCTATACCAGCCATCCGTTGTCTAGTCTACGACTGTGCAATATATCTTCATTACTGAAATCATTACAATGTAATCCTAAATAGGTGAGAGGACTTTGGAATAAATAGCTAGGTGCAGCCTTTAATCAAAAGAGTTTCATTGTCAATTTTACTATTTATTGTCTTTACCTTCAAATGAAGCCATATTTGATCAATTCAAGACGTCTTCCCCAATTGTAGTTCATTTCTATGACAGGCGTTGATCTTAAATTAGGCTGTCAGCTGTTAGCGATGCAACTGGAAAGATACAGATAAAGACATACAAGTCAAGACATGCTCACAGGCCATAATCAGTCACGAACGCATTTGCAAAATTGCCTGTTTTCTCGAATCACTGTAAGCAACATATAAAACGGCAATAACGCTCAATTCACATCAAGCAACTCCAGAGATTAAAATGTTGTCAATATGCATCGATAATAAGGATTGACGCACATGTGCCCAAAAAATTATTTGTGCGCGTCTTCACATCTACCAATAGTTAGTTACCGTATTTTTGGACTATAAGTCGCACCTGAGTACAAGTCGCACTAGTCAAACAATGCGCAATGAAAGGAATGTATACAGTATTTTTGAAAGGGCAATGTTTTTACTTTATCCTTAACCAAAAACAAACATATTTTAAAGTAACAATCGTAAAATGGAGAACAACAGGCTAAATAGGCATCTGTTAACATATTAGTTTTTCATATGGCTATAGCCTAAAAGAACACATAACAGGCATTCGGTGGTCACTGAGAAAAAATGAAATATATAAGTTAACTATTAGATCACATGTGTCCAAGTGGCGGCCCGGGGGCCAAATCTGGCCCGCTGCATCATTTTGTGTGGCCCGGGAAAGTAAATCATGAGTGCCGACTTTCTGTTTTAGGATCAAATTAAAATGAAGAGTATAGATGTATATTAAATTTCCTCATTTTCCCCCTTTTAAATCAATAATAGTAATTTTTTAATCCATTTTTCTGTGTTTTTAGTTCAAAAATCATTTTGTAAATTCTCAAAATATATAACAAAAAGCTAAAATAAACATTGTTTTAGATCTATAAAAAAACTGAACATTCAGGGATTTTAATCCAGTTCTTTTAATCAATTTCTAATTTTAAAAAAATCTAAATATTATATCTAAAATGGTCCGGCCCCTTGAAATCAAGTTGACGTTAAACCGGCCCGCGAACCAACCAGAGTCTGACACCCCTGTATTAGATGCTATGGGAAAAGAAATTGCGCCTTATAGTCCGGAAAAAACGGTAAATAGCTAAATCATGATTAAGAATGTGCTCCTATTCCTCTCCCGCATGCTTGTTCCTGTTCCTTTATACAATGTGACATCTCCTCTATTATTAGAGGGGCGGGAGCAACCCTCCAACGTTGAAATCCATCAGGCTTTTGGAGGATGTCTCAGAACAGCTTGTTAAAGAAACACGTATGACCATGAAAGAGCACTAATGAGTTGAGCGCTAGCTGGGAGAATTGTGTCTGGACGGCGGTGAACATAAATCTCCTGTCCTGCTTTGCACCCGGGGGACTGCACCAACTCAAAAACTGTGCTATAGGTGGCCTGAATGTACATAACACTTTTGTGTATGTGTGTGTGCACCTAATGGAAATGAGCAGAATTGTATCCTTCTGCGGTTTTCATCCACCACAGTTGAAAGAAGCAGCTTGCGTGAATTATGATCCGACAACAGTGTTCCTCTAGTGCTCTACATACGGTAGACGGATCCAAGAGTGTCTTATACATCATTACCACAGGACTAGCTCTCGGTTTCCTCTTTTATTTGCAGCCAGTTTGCAAATCAATCCAGTCACTGTCTGCTTTGCATAAACTATGCTGCAGGTTATGGTAATGTCTTTTTAGATTCACAGTACATAAACTGTAATTGAGTGTGTGGCATTGATCTGATTTAGTGCATATCGCGCCTTTCCTTCCTTCTTTATTCCAGAGAGAACTCTTATCATCTGGGCTTGATTAAATATAGGCTTCTCGTCTGTTTCCCAGTGATGTGCCGTTGGACAAATGACTGCAGTATTAAGGGTCGAATGAGGGTTTGAGATGTCTATCGACTGAAAAAGTAAAGGTCACCCTTTCCCCGTAGTTGTGTTTATGCTATAGAGTTTGAGTATGTTTACTTGAAAATGTAATAACAGTAGTCTCTGTTTCTTTCTTTAAAAGGGCGACAAGATTATTAAGATGATTCCTGTTCGGCTGGAGCCGCAAATATGTCAGTATTTGGGGTGAGAATGTGATTTATGGAAGTAACGTGTATCTGCTTCACACTTCCTTGGCTCGTTCCAAAAATGGAAGCCATTTTACGTCAAACCCATCACATTGTAATTACATGCAAAACACTAAAATACAATAAAGAACTACAAGAAAAGAATGCTTGAAAATAATTACAAAAAAATTGCACCTCCAAAATGCGATTATTTTCTTGTCCACTCCACCCCATGACCAAATTAACTTAAAAAAAAATAGTTTTTTATTTTATGAATTGATTCAACAGGTGATTTAGACAAAGGGGCGGGGCTATGCAACACACCTGCGGTGAATTGATGCACCCAATTGATGCCACAATCAGCGGATTGTCGGAGTATTGCTTTGTGCTTGCTTACCTCCGTGTGTGCCCGACACCCCTCCGAGATCTACTGTCGTATGGTTGAATTTTGTGATTATTTTGGTACTTTGCGTCTTTAGTTCCTCCGCTGACTCGGTTGTCCTATTTTTGTTATGCCTTTTGATACTCGCATTTTTTGGAATGCTTCCTTTGTGAAAGAAATACCACTGTTCCTCTGATTATTTTTGTATGTCGCGTCCTTTGTTTATTGGACAACTTGGCCATTCTGTTTTTTGTTATACCCTGTGATATTTGCGTTTGTCTTTTAGTTTTTTTTTGCTCCCTTTGTCAAATACCAGTGTGCGTTTTCCATTCCTTTGCCTGAGTCGTGTTTGGATCCATCTTTCAACAGCATGCCTTTCCTAACAGTATGTCTTTTATTATTTTTCACTCTGAACGCCAAAAACTTGTTATGTTGTGTTTAGGCTATAGTTATCCCCCCAAAAAACATATTATGTTACATCAATGTGCCTATTTTTTGTTGTTGCCTATTTTTGATTACATTAATGTAGTATAATGTTTTCTTGGTTTTTGATTAGTTAAAAAACTGCCCCTCAAAAATGTACTTCTATATTTTTCCCCTTTCATTGTGCATTTTTGGCTAGTGTGATTTATACTCCGGTGCGAATTATAATTAAAAAAAACATGGTACCAGTTTTTTTTCCTGTTTATTATCTCTTCTTATTTAATATGAAATCACAAAAGTCAAGTTTTAAATTCAATTAAAAACTCACTCGCTTCTGTGACTATCCTTCATTTTTGAGAAGTTGAATTTTCACTTATTTTTTAAATAACAGAAACAACATATGAAAAACAAAACATTTACCTTTGACTTTCAAAGTACCTAAAGTAAACGATCCAGTAAATGCTTAAGTTTGGGTATATGCATTAAAGGGCCCAAGCCCTGCTCGCATATGTGCCACAGGAATGCGAAGCGCAGTGTGTGAGACAGTCTATAAGAGAGTTATATAGCCCTTGGGAGCTACTATGGTCATATTTTAATAACTCGCACTGTGTTGGATTATGTACCGTGGGCTTGTAATATCACACCGCCAGAGCAAAGCCCGAACGGTCTCTGTTAGCTGGTCCATGGCAGCAAAAACATACCGAGGGACTCACCAAAAACATTGTTTCCAGCACTGCAGCACTTGTGAAAAAGCCAGTTCCCTCATGATTCCAGTTCAAAGGTATGCTTGCCCCTTTTTTGTCTGCCTCAGCATTCATTCGCTCTCTACTGGCTACAATGACCAGAGCCTCAGGTTTGATGGAACTTGCAGTACGACATAGCACACACATTCTCTGCAGCCTTTGAAGAGCAAATACACAACAATTGCGCCACTTTTTTTTAAAGGCAGATACATTCCGCTGTGTGTGCAGTAAAGCGGCTTGTTCAGTCACATCAAAAAGGGGAGGTGACGGGAGTAATGTGTGGAATGGTGTGCATGTGTACACCAAGGTTAGGATGCCATTCAAGGCTGCATAGCTGCGGATTTTACTACCAGGACGTTCAAGGCAAACACTTTTCTGCTTTGGGTACAATATGCGACGTTGTTTGCGTAGGCCGAGTCATTTGCGTCTCGGTCATTTACACGAGTTCCAAACAAAGTCCAGGGAAATAAGTAGATGAATGATGCCATGTGCTCGTTAGAATGGCAGCAATATCACTCATAAACGCTCCATCTATAAAAGCAATAAAGAGCAACATCCTCTTCAAAAGGGAGTGAAAAAGAACAGTGCGCATACGGCGTTGAGTGCATGAGCGTGCATGGAAGGACTCATGCATGTTCATTTCTCAGACTGCCAGCTATCAAATAACCCAGTCGCTGCAGAAGAAGGGGAACGTTGCAATTAGCCCGCTGCCCAAAGTGTAGCCCCATTCGTACGAGACATGTTTACTCTTCAGTCACGCTATAATTAAATATGTCGTCTTTTGTTTTCTATTTCCCCATAAAGTTGGGAACATGATGAGGGGAGGGGGTACCTGCAACAAAATACTCTTTTTCAAGCTCATTTTGGGCCTCAGGGGACGTCGAAGGGCATTAAAGAGGAAGCGAGGATTGTAAACATTACAGAATGATGCAAGCGTACTTGATAAATGCTCCTGCTTCGAAGTGAAGCCCTAGAAATGTTACAGTAAATGTCTTTTCCCTGCTGTATTCTCTATATGATATCCACTTCAAAGCATACCTGGAAGCGCGGCGTATTTCTGAAATGCTCTTCGGCTGGCCATTTTTCTTGTTTTAAATAGAAGAGCAGGGAAGAACAAATGGGAAGAAAAAAAATCGGAGACTCGCAGGGACGGCTGCAAATGGGACAGATTTCAGCAGCTGCATTAACAAATCTGTTTGGGTTCAGTCTCCTAAGTAAAGTTGTCAGGCCGTGTGTCCAGTCTGCTATGTTTAGAAGAGCTAAAAGACGTGTGTTTTCTGGCAGTGGCACATAATAAACGCTGTTGCAGCGACCTTACGTCTTTCTCGGTGATGTTGCTCTACCGCCATTCTCCAAACAGACGGAGAAATCCTCCTGAGCCGAGGTCAAGAATCCATCACCGGCGTTTTGCAATAACACACATTTCCATACCGACTCTGTGAGAAAAGGCCTGCGGGAAAAGATGAGAGCCAGTCAACCTCTTTTCAAAACATCAAAATGCAACTTATACATATTACTTTCAGTTTAATCTCCAGTGTGTTAACGAAGGTTAAAATGCTTGCATCTCTCGCAGCGTAGTTCTTCTTTACAAATGCTAATGCGGCAATGCCTTCTTCTTTGCTCACATTTCCATAATGTGAGTCATGAATGTGAATTAGGATTGCTTGGTTGATTTCCAACTACACTCAAGAAGCAAAATCCATATTTGGCAGGACAAAAAAGAGCCGAGATTGGAGCTTTCTGACGGATGCCAGACTACAGACAATAAAGCGCACATAGATAGACACACGTACACGCCGACATCTTCCGTGGCGTTGTGAAAAAGCTCCATGATTATGAATTACTCTACTATACGAGCTCTCCTGATGAAAATGTATTGCTATGCCCTTGGAAACCATGCACAGCAGTCGATATAATTCTGCAGACTCAATAATCCTCTCCACTGAGAGGAAAACTAACTGGAGTTGCTTCTACTGGTGAAACAATAGAGGCGGGTGTGATTGCATTTAGGGAGTTATTTTTGCAACATCGGCGTTATTGGATTTGGATTGTAACATGGTAGAATCCAGTTGGGCTGAGAGAATATCATGTTCGAATCACAATAGACAAGGCTGATTGTTATTGCAGCGCTCTTCCATTAATAATTCAATCATTTGACCCCTGACACAGTTTCCCGCAAAACAGGACCATCCTCTGAGGGCCGGTAGACATATTTGAAATCTTTAAGTGTGTGCATTTCTTCTGACCTTTCTTTGCATGACATATATCCCGCGCCTGGAGCAGCAGCTACAATTACAAGATTTAGGAGGAAGAAAAATGGGGGAAGATATACTGTATATGTAGTCAAGAGAATGTATAGTTGAACTTACTCATACGTCTCTGTCGCCTCTCATAAAAGTTACTTTTTTTACGGTCAACTTTTTACACTTACACCAGAATTAGCTATGGCACTGTTTCATATTTTGCTCATACTTAATGTCTGAATCCATCAAGGTGTATTTTTCGAATCCCGGTCAGTGAGATCATTTCTTTTGGAATAATACATGGGGTTCAAGTTTGAAAATCATATTTTCGGTACAAAGCTTGGCAGTAGAAGGAGGTCTCGAACTCGGAAATTTGTTCATTTGAAAAAAGTTCAACTTGCATGGCCAAAGGTTACGGTTTGATTTTTTTCAATAAAAAATTAATAAATTCAAATCATGCACAATAAAAAAAGCCGTGGAATTTATCTTTGCAACGAGCAATTACATTGGAGATGTTTTCTCAGTAACTCTCTTAAAAAACAGTTATAAACTGGAGATTCCTGGCAAAGACTAATAAAAGAATAATATTTCAGTTGAAAAAAAAATCGTTATAATTTATAGCTCCAATTTCAACATCTGGTTTGATTTACAGTGCATTTGTTGCAAGCATATGGTTGCCAATAAGCTTTTTAGAATTAGCACAAAGCCTTTCTTTTGTAATTTAATGATTTATTTTTTGCATTATTGTAACTACTTGCCTATCAACTCTTAGTTTAGCTGTAACTGTAGATTAAAAAAATAAAATAAACATGCAAACATGTCTGTGTTGCTCCATTGTGGTCACTGTAACATGGCCAGAACTTTTACTGGAAATGTAAAATTATCTAACTTGAATGGCTTGTGTGTCATGGTGAAGAATGTTCAAATTTCCTCCAAAAATTGCCTGTACATAAATGTTTTATGACGCTGACAGTTTTGACACTGGAACGGATTCATTCTACATTCATGATATGTGAGAAAGTGTGTCCTTCCACCGAAGTTAGAGTGTCAAAGTAAAGATGTATCGCTGCAACGAGCATACCACAGGAATGGAAGGCCTCCGTTCACACACCATGCATTTCAAAACCTGAGCAGCGGTGACTATGAGGAAAGAGACGTATTAAATGTAAAAACAGTGCACAGGAATGGAAGCATAGCCCAGTAATATTGTAATTCATTGTTGTAGGATGCATTAGTGACATAGAGGGAGCATTACTTTTCCAAGCACACACACACATGCAGCCAAACAGATGAATGGAGAAAGAAAATGAGGCCTGGGCAGCTCCAGAACACAACAGCGAAAAAAGCATGGGTGCCATCTATCAAGCTACACAACGGGGCCCCGGAACGGGAAATCTGTCCTGTGATGGCTGTAAATGAGTGCGGTGGCGCTGCTGTCACATTGTGTTTGCCTAGGACATGGGAGTGACGAAGGGTGGAACGCAGACACACTCTGCACAAATAATGAAGTGGAAGATGGCTAGAGAGCCTAAAAAATGGAGGAAGGGAAAATAGGGCATATTCACACAAAGGAAAGTGCATAGTTTGCTTTCTTTCTTCCGGACCAAAAAAACAATGTACCGTATTTCCACGACTATATGGCGCATTGTATTTTTAGCCGCAGTGTCAATAACGAATGCCATTTCTGTATTTTACACACACAAAGGACGCACCGTTTTTATAGACGCAGCCAGGCATGGCAAAACATACACGCTACACCCACACGCTAAAACACGTTTTTAAAAAGGCAACGGAAGCAAAACGGAGTTCGGTTGTACTTTATTTAGCCATTTTACAATGTACGCACGTCATCATCACCCACAAATCCATCAAAGTTGCTTCGTAAAGCTGTGTTGATGCCGATCGCCAGGCCACAATCCATTCGCAAATAGTAGCTAGCTAGTAGCTAGCGTCCATGCTTCGTAAAGCTGTGTTGATGCTGATCGCCAGGCCACAATCCATTGGGTGTATTGACAAAAGAACTATATATCCCAGCAGTCACTGCGCAGTACTTTTTCTACGGGAAAATAATAGAGTCGGGGGCTGCTTGCTGTAGTTGTGAGAGCTGTAGAGGATGGTGTGCCCTATCAGCTGATTTATTTTATTTTATCGTGATAACAATTTTAGTATTGGTCCATATATAAAGCGAACTGGATTATAAGGTGCCCTGTCTATTTTGGAGAAAATTTAAGACTTATGTGCGCCTTATAGTCGTGAAAATAGGGTATGCTTTTGGGATAAGACAACAAAATCACACGTGCAAACATCGCTCAATAATTGGACAAAACGTTGTGGACAGCGGTAAAATAATGAATATATTATAGCATTACAAGATTTATATTGTAATAATACGAGAATACATCATTTTGTTGCTTTGGTTTTTTTGTATCTCGAACCAAAGGCATCAACTTTTAGTGACAAAACATATGTGTGAGCACAAAACTGCTTTTCGAGTAATATTGGGAGGAAAAGTTATGAGATTAAAATCGTTACAATACTTATTTTGACATCATTCCAAGCAGAAGTTACTCGGACATTACATTTTGACAAAATAAGGTCGGTGTGAAAAATGTAGATTTTGAAAGTACTTTATGGTTTTTTTTTTAATTCCTGTTGATAAAGATTTACTATCATTAATATAGCCGATACAGTTTTAAATTAAAAGATTTTCAGCTGCTGGTGTGCCTTAAGATTTTTTTAAATGCAAAAAGTGTACTGCAGCTCAAACTAATGTTGGGAGACACTGAAGTGGACATTTTGGGTCCTCATTGCCCCACATTTAACCACATTTGATGTTAGCCGCCGTACTACTAACAACAAATGGGGATACTAACCAAAACAGCATATTCCATAATGCCACTTTCCCCTCCGGCCAGGTCTTGGACTGGCTGTTTGCCCCTCACCAGAATTTTCAGCTTTGTATTCACGCCAGACCAAAAGGTGCATGCCACAAACTTCTTGGGTTGATTCCAACCATAGAGAACAGGTGTGAATACGCCCAGAGGGGGGAAATTGAGTCCAAAAGTATGACAAAAAAAGAGACGGTCAGATGGAAAATAGGAAAAACGAATCCAAATGCAATGCAAAAACAGGCCTAATCACTGCTAGGTTGGTGAAGAAATACTCAAGAGAAACACTTAGAGCCTGCTAATGTGTCTTTCCAGGTATGAACACGTTTTCTCGTTCAGTGTTTCCCAACCTTTTATGAGCTGCGGCATATTTTTTGCATTGAAAAATTTTAAGGCAGAGGACCATCTGAAAATCTTCTCATTTAAAACCATGTCACATACATTAACAATATGAAGCCATTCTCATAAAGGTTTTATCACCAGGAATCAAATAAAACATTATTCCAAAATCAAATTTTTCAGTGACCTAACGTCACCAAAATTTGATTTTGATGAAATATGACCGGTCTAGTAGAACGCTGCAGACCACTCTTTGTATAATCTTAACGCTTCGCTGACAAAAAAATGAATACAATCACCCAAGTGAATTTATTATAATGTGGTCTTTTCACACATCCTGTTGTTGAAATAGTTATTATTGGAAAAGTAGCAAGTTTACGCCTCCTCTTTCACTCAAAATTCAACGAGGCGTCCAACTTCCCAAACTCTGTCCTACTCTGACCAGAGGTCATCTCTCCATTTCCCTTCTTTTCCCCTTAATAGATTAAAAACAACAACAAACCCGTCAACATGATAAATGTAATTTCACATAACCGTGCAATCATCACTTGTTAAAACACACAATGTATTTTAAAAAAAGACGCATTGCTTCTGAGTCTGAGCCAAATGTATAGATTTACAATTGCACTCCCAACTTCCCAACCATGTTTTAATGCATCATAAACACTTTGGTGTTTTTGGTCTCTGGTCCAATAAAAACAGGGTGCACGGGGGTGTAATATCTGGAGCTGGGGGAAATTAAAGCTGAAGTTCCTCTCCTCCTCAGTGCATTCGCAGCACACACACAACACACACACAACACACACACACACACCCCACTTAATCAGGCCGAGAAAAATCTAAGACTACATCTACACCCAGTGGAAGGAACCCGATACAACCACATCTCCCCCTTCCCACATTCCCCTTCATCATCCACACACAGATGCTGATAAATTACAAGCAAGGTTCAGGCAACATATGATTAACTGGAGTTAATGAAGACTAAGAGAGATCTCGAACAAGCAAACCATAGAACTCCCTGACATAAAGCTGGCATTAGAAAACCAGTTGACATTCTTTTCTCTCCCTTTCTGCTTCTGCTGCTATTTCCAAAAGTCCTTTCAGTGTGCGGTGACAAACATAACCCTTCTGACTTGGTGGAAAAATAAATCATACTTTCAAGCGAAGACAAATGCCTTATCCGCTGGGAGTAGCCTGAGGCTGAAGGCACATAATGGCCTCTCTCGCTTTCACTTTTTCTCTCAAGGCAGGGAGTTTCCCCTCGACAGGCGAGAACCATCCAGCCGCACCAGTCCGAAGCCCACAGTTGCTTCACTGCAGAGCACGAGAAAAAGTAGATATTACGCTTCCATAGGTTGCTTTTTGGAGAAGATGACAGGAAGCCCGCAGGGGGGGAAAAAAACAAAAAACTGCAGTTCTGCTCTGAGGGAAAAAAAGACGAAACCCATCAGTAACATGTTTATTTTCAACACACATGACATGAGGTCATTATTCATGCTCGATCCCGTGACCGAGCCGTAAAAGTCAAGGATTTCCTAACGTGGCTTTGGCCCGGCTCCGCGGGCTTGGCTCGGAACAGGCCGGGCCAGCTGCGGGAGCCCGTCTCCTCTCCTCTCGGTGCTATCGGGTTGCCACTCCTCCTCCTCAACCTCCTCCTCCAGCCCATTACACAGGCCTCTTTATGCTGTGCTAAAAGCTGCTCATGTTCAAGCACTCCTGGGAAAAGGCTCCTTAAAACACATCAGGATGAGAGGCCCTGTCTGGTAAAATATTAATAGGAACTTAATTGGTTGTTAATGGACTGCTACTTGAGAAGGAATCACCTTCCATTACTAGAAAGGCCACCGAAACAAGCCATTCAACAGGGTCGCCCTACCACCTTCACGTTCTAATTGTTGTCCACTCACTGTAACCGTCCAATTGCTCCAGCCTGCTGTTAAGCACATAATCACTTTACTAAATTAAAAAAAAAAGTTCTTGCAAGACGTTTGACCGCTTTCACGTCTATTGCTCCTGCACAGTAGTCGAATCCAAACCAAGCCCTTATTTTCATACTTTTCACTCATTTTCTCAGCAAACTCCTTCCCTATGTTAATTTTCCGACATAAGGAAGTAGTTTTAACTTTTGTTTGCGGCCATTGTGTTTGCGCTCTCTGTGGTTGATGTTAGCCAACGGGAAAGAAAGAATTCCTACTCCGTTAGGGTAAGGCATGTAAAATTGATGCAGAGCAGACTCGGAAAGTCACCCAAATGAAATGGAATCTAAACTGGGTTCAAATGTCGACATCAACGCATACATTTTTGATTATTGCAAACCGACAGGACGCCATTCCTTTTAGAGAAAGCCACAGGGACCAGACGAGCAAAGAATATATTCACAAACAAGCAATGGCCTTCGCATCAGACTTTCCGATTCTTCATGAAAATTGCTTACCCTAACAGTGGTGGCTACTTACTAACCCTTTCAAGCACAATCAAGATTTTTTTTTTTTTTTGTGGTAACCTTTACAGGGCACTCATTCAGCACATGGGCTGCCATCGACGGCGCCAGACATCCAATAACTTTTGACGGGTAGCGGCAAATGACGTTCGTTCGCCGCTATCAAGCTAGTCTTGGCACTGAAACATGAAAATTCACAGCCAGTCTTACAGACTTGAATTAATTTGACGTCTATCGCCGCAAATGGCAATGAGTGCAATACTATGAGAAAAAATACTAAAATAAAATCAACTTTAGAGTGTTACTTAAGGCCGTAAATAGTGTCCTTTCTATTTTTTTTATTTAAATTTAATTCACTTAGGTTTTCTTAACAATGCATTAATTTATATACATGTATATATATATATATATATATATATATATATATATATATTTAAACTACAGAAATAAAATACAGATGAACAATTTAAAAACTATTCAATAATGAGAGGCAGCCCAGAGTGGAGTGGTTGGCACGTTGACCTCACTCACTGTTCAGGGTTCGAGGGTTTGATCCCAGGTGGGTGGGTCTTCACGGTGTGGAGTTTGCATATTCTTCCGAGTTTGCATGGGATTTCTCTGGGTACTCCAGTGTCCTCTGCCTGGTACCCATAGTTAGCTGGGATGGGCTCCAGCACCCCCCACAACCCTTGAGAGGATGTTTTCAGAAAATGAATAATAGCGACAATTTTAAAGATTTTTTTAAACAGACAAATAGTCAATAGCCCTATAAAAGTTAGTGCCCTAAAAAAATAAATCACATTCTCTAACAGGTTAAAGGTCATGAATGTCAATGTGAGTGCTGTTCACTGTAATGACCACTGTCATGAAAGGGCAAACATGCAGTGAAATTGTGTCCATTAACATTTTAAACTGATTGAACAGATGGCGACCCCAATAGTCGAGTCCCATTCGGACAATGCACTTTTAGCAACTGCCACTGCATGGCAGTATAATTCCAGAGAACAGTGGCTCATTTGAGTTAACGCTGAAGCAGTGTTTCTGCAGACATGCTTTTCTCAAAACTTTAGATTCGAATCCAAAACAAAACAGATTGAGTTCATAGATGAACAAATTCACCAAGTTGAATAATTATGCTCCATGCTTCATAAAACAGTCTCATTTGTGTTGACTTGTCCAAAAATGACACATTGCCTTGCAACCGTATGTCATTGTTAGATTTTATATTAAAACAGCGCTTTAATTATTTCATTTTCTGAACCACTTTATCCTCATTAGGGTCATAGGGGGTGCTGGAGCCTATCCCAGCTGACTCCATGGACATTCACACCCATACCTAGAGTGTCCTATCAGCCTACCATGCATGGTTTTTTGGGGAATGTGGGAGGAAACCGGAGTACCCAGAGGAAACCCACACAGGAGAACATGCAAACTCCACACAGGTGGACTGACCCTGGATTTGAACCCAGGACCCCAGAGCTGTGTGGCCGACGCACTAACCACTCGCTCCACCAGGCCGCCCCGCTTTAATTATTTCTTATCTTATTGTATAATATCACCTGATGCATTAAATGAATACAAGTCACTTGTCACATACTGTATATGGTTATACACTTGAATAACATAAAATGAGATGTAACAAATTACTCAAGGACCTGCCTCTAAAAACCCTGTCATTGCTAATTTTAAATTGTATGTTGTCATATTATACAAAACAAACAACTTCTCTCCATCTTTACCATCCAAACAAACAATCTCGTGATCCTGTTTTTATTACGTCACAGAATAACAGGGGTCGTGGTTACTTTTTTTGCCGCACAATCAAATGCTACAATGAATACATGGTGATACACAACAATGTACTTGCAAAGAACACTTTAAGAACGCACACTTGTAGAAAAGTTCCAACCGTGGAAAATTTGTATTACATTCAAAATAAACTAGCAAAATGTAAAGTTTTTTTTTTTTTTCAAGCCAACTACTAGTGTGGATTACATTAGAGTATTTTGTCAAGTATTTTAAAAAGCTTTAGAATCAGATCCATAATTGTTGGTCTTTAGTTAGATAAGGTGCACAGAGTAGCATTCAGTATGATAAGGAAAAAAAGCTAGTGCATAACTCAGTGCACACAAATCAGTTAACTCATCAAACAATAGCTTTATCAGCTTACCTCTCAAAATTGAAAGATTGTGATGCTGTAGTAGGCCACAGAAACATATTATGCACTTGAGACATAGCAGGCACAAAGAACAGAGTAGATATGATTAGATTTCATTGGACATAAGCAGCAGGAGCTTCGTTTACTGCAGGGGTGGCCAATCCAATCCACGAGAGCCGCTGTGGGTGCAGGTTCCAACCAATCAAGCACAGACATTTTGACCAATGAGATTTCTGCAGAAAACAAGAAGCACCTGACTGCAATCAACTGATTGCACTTGCAGTACACCAGATTGGTCAAAAGGTGTCCTCTTGATGGGTTGGAATGAAAAGCCGCACCCACTGCGGCCCTTTGTGGAATAGTTTGGACATCCCTGGTTTAATGTTTTTACCCAGATGTGGAAGGTCTGTGCCCTTCCATCATCCATTGGATGACAGCAAAAGTGTCATTCTTGAAATTTTTGCCACAGCTGTTCAGAGGAGGGTGTGTCAGCACTCAAGTGATTAATAGCATAATCAAAGAAGCCCCTCTTTAGCTGGAATTATGGAATAAAATGGGTTTGACCATGCCCGAGAGGATCCTGGGCACGTGTACGCTTACAATTTCTGAGATCATCTCCGGGAAGTTGACACGAGTCTGCAAAGACTGAGCTTCAATGAACAGCTCGTAAGTGAATTGATGCAACTTCTTCACAACCTACAAAAAGAAGGGCAAAGGACATTTGAATATTATAAAACAAACTGCTTCACCTAAGCATAATAGCCAGATACTAACATTGTGATGCAGTTCCTAGAAAATGTAACTTTTGCACAAACTTTCTAACAATCTTGCTCCACTGCCTTTAGTGTGCTGCCAGACAGTGCGGTATGCATAATCCAACAAATTAGATGCACTCCACGAGATGCGTAGACAATGACATCGTTGAGCTTTTAGAGTTAAATTTATGATGAAAGGAGGACATTAGGAAGGCATCTATCACAGACTGTCAGAATGAGACTTCAATAGAACCCTTTTTAAAGATAAAAACAGCACAAATGTACATTAAATATTTGTCTACAAGGAGCAAATTTGTATCTCATCCTCCTAATTTTGTACTTTGCTAGAATTGTGTTATTTTTGGGGGAATAAGAAATTAAATACAACAATTATCCATACTACACTTTTAATTTAAGGTATTTCTTACTGTATAACTAGTTATGGCAAACATTTTTTTCTCATCATATTCTCTGAAACAGCGCAATGGATTTTTTTTAAACCCAATGTCTGTATATTACTAAAAAACAAGCTCTTTATTCCATAATTATTTCAAATAAAAACCTGGATTTAAAGATGAATCATACTAATAACGATTTCAAGGTGTAATATGTTTCAATAGGATATTTGACTTCATTCTTTGATCGAATGCTATTCAGTCCTAAGGGAACTTTAGTGAGATATATTGACAAATTACGCCCTCTCGTGGTGGCACCAAGATTATCCAATCCATCTAAAATAAATAAAATCCCTGGAAAAAAACTGCTTTGCTTTTGAGAGGAAAAGATTAGAGCCGTAAAATGCCACCCTCATGCTTTTAAACAACACTACAAAAAAGAAATAACATTGCCTGAGGCACATTTTTGTACTCTAGGAGAAAATGTATGATTTTGTGGAAAGATAATTATGGAATAATAAAAATAATAATAAAAGGAAAAACAGCAAGTTCTTTGTGTCACCATGTCTGCCTTTTTTTAAATAGTGTGAGTCTCTCGGGCAATGACATAGTCAGCGTTCACGAGTTTCCTTGTTTTCTTCAAGGAGTTATATTCCTAAATCTTGCAGACACTGCATCAAACAAAAATACTGACATCACTTTACCCAATGCAGATTTGAGACTTATTAATGAAAAAAATCATTTTCATCTAATCTTCCAGACAACGACTTCTTTGCTTTAACCCACTATAAAGCATTGCGCCCAGAAAATTGAGTGACAGTTTTATTTTTGTATTTAAATAAAAAAAACATGCACGGTAGGCTGATTGACCAATCAAAAATTTTCCTAGGTATGATTGAGTTTGCACGGTTGCCTGGCAACTAATTCAGGGTGTACACCGCCTATTCCTCGTCGGCTGGGATAGGCTGCAGCACCCCCGCAACCCTCATGAGGATGAGCGGTTCAGAAAATGAATGAATGAATAAATGGGAAAAAAAAAATATACTGACAAAAACATGTTTTTTTGTCTTTCCCAAAGCCAAAGTGTGGGAATTTTAAACAAAAATTCCTTTGGGAAAGTCCTTGATTTGCCAGTTTTTCCTTCATTATTAAACATTTCCCATTATCGTCAAGGAGTGACATTTCCATAATTCCAGCTCCATCATATGAATGAGGTCAGACAGTTTACAGTCAATCCTGCTACATAAACGGAATAGAAAAAGTCAAACTTGAAATCACAAGGGCTGGTTGTGGATTTTCTGCACCACGTGGAGTAGTTAGTAGTAGAGAGGAATTACAAGCCGGACGTAATTTAACGAAAGGAAACATAATGATGTCAAGTCTGCATATTTGGGAAAAGTCTCTCCTAATGGATGTCTACATTTAAATACACTTTAATCTACACGATTTTCCACTCAAACATTTCTGCGACACTTACAACAATGACATTTATACGGCAGTTCAAAGTCACAGTGTAATGTGTTTAGGTGTGTAAAGTGGAGTTGCGTCTATTACCGATTGGAGGTAGTCGAGCAGCTGCGTGAGCTGAAACAACCTCTGTGTCCGGGTGGCCTCCCCACGGCGACTGGCCAAACGTTCCAGTTCCTTGAAGTAGGAGGTCCGCAGATCTTCAAAGCAATGCTGGTTCTTCAAGCCCTCCACTGGCACTTATACAACAAAGCAATAACAAAATAACTCTATGACTCTTGACATTGTCTACTATCATTTTAGACTTTGCTGGACTTACTAATGCTAAAGAGGACCAGGGCCTTCATGCACAGGAACTCTTCCTGGGTGACCTTCAGCATACAGAAGCGTTGGGATAGAACCTTCATTCGCACACAGTGCTCATACATACTGGATATCTGCATCCGCTGACTATGTGGAAGAATAAAAAAAAATATCACGTAGGATCAGGAGGGAGCATGAGAAACACGGTAGAGAAAGATTTGTATAAAAATGACCACAGTTAAGAGAATGGCAGAAACGAGGGGAGAAATATGAGCCAGATGGATAATGGAAAAAAGAGAATGATGGAATAGGGAGAGCAAAATAGAGGTCAGAGGAAGGGGCAGGTGTACCCATTACCATGCAGGTTGGAATCAACCAGAGCCAAAAGAGTGGCACCAGCACATTCACTGACTCGTTGCCAAGGCTTCCAAAGGAAGGCAGACTATTGATTGAAATACCATTTACATAGCACAGTTTCTCGCGCAAAATGAGACATTTTCTGGGCAATAATATCACTATAAATTGTGGGAGGTGCATAATAGATAATGTGGTTATAAAAAAAAAAGGTCTGTTATATTGTATTTCCCTAAAGGTTAAGGAAATAGGTAGCCGTTCATTCTGATAGTATAAGTCCAAGAAATAAAACAGCTGTTTCTTTTGTTGCTTTTAAATATCTAAAAGAGATATAACCATATCAGGTGATCGTCTCCGGGCCAATTTGAAATATTCAGATGCTTAAGGTGAGAACAGAAAGAACTCGTGTCTAATTGAAAATAAATGTCATTTTTCCCCCTCGGATGCAGTGTGATCTTTTAAACAAATGTGGCGCCCCATGAACAACTATTTTAACTATTTTTTAAGTTGTACCTGGTCTTACGGAGTTCCAATTATAAATTCTACCCCAGTACAAGAGCCATATTTGAGGGTAACTTACTCATTGAAAACAAGGTCTGGAGCAAAGTAGAGCATGGAGCTGTTGGTTTGGGTGTAGGACCTCCACCCTAGAGCGAACACCATGACGCCCATCCAGGACAACTGAATTGCTGTCATCTGATCATCTACATGTAAGTTGCGGAATCCTGTCAAGATGACAATTATATTTCGTGTATAATCTTAACAGTACTTTAACGGTCACATTGGACTCAGATTGCAACTGTTGAGAAAATTGTGGGGAATATGATTTTTTATTTTTTATGTATCGTTCAGATAAGGCTTGTGGGTAAACTGGAGTTTATCTCAGAATATACATATATAATATAGAATAGAATATATTGAATATCAATATTACTCAGAATATATATAAATTATATTCATATACTATTAATCAGTATATTTAAACCTAGAGAAAGGAAATTATTTTTTTAATATTATATATATATATATATATATATATATATATATATATATATATATATATATATATATATATATATATATATATAACAATTCAACAGAAGGTAATTAAAAGTGCTGCACAACTACATTGCATCTAAAAGGAGCAAGAAAAAATTAGGGAAAAATGTTTAGAAATCTTCAATACATTTGAACTCAAAATTAATTTGTCTTCAATAAACCTGAGATTTGGATATTTATTTATTTTTAAACATGGGGTCTAATTTGTCACCAGGCAGACATTCTTAACCACAATCTCATCGGGTTGCCACTTCAATTTTGAAACTGCCCTATATTTAACTCTTAAAACTCCAAACTATTAACTTCCAGAATGCATTTATTATTTGTTGTATGAAATACTGTCAAATAAAATCTCCAGGTTAAATGTGCACATATTGCCCTCTTGTGGTGAATTTTGAAGCGCTGCCTTTATTTAGAACAATTGGCAGGATAGTTATATTGTCTGCGAATGGGTAAAACAAAGACATGTTGTACGTGTTTAGTGTTATGGCTGCTTAGAAATTAAACGATACCTGGCATTGCCTTGGCCCAGCGTACAACGGTGACAAGTTGTCTTTCTCCGAGCTCATTGAGGCTGGTGAGCAGGGAGGCGGCACTGTCTGGAAGGCCATGGTCATGACCCGCATGGACGGTGGCTGGCTCAATGGACTGGAGCACACTTAGCAGGGATAGGGAGGAGCGTATACTTGGAGGGATGCTTATAACCGCAGCCTGAGATCCTGGAATGAGAAAAATACATGCCATCAGAATAGGTTTTACCCACGGAATAAGGTGGGAGTTCTGGCGACAATTTTAGGGGAGGTTGGCTATTTCCGGTTTGCTCTTGTGGCTTGAGATGTACCTGCAACACGACCAGAAAAATAAATTTATCAGTGAACAAAAAAACACTTATGCGACCTGCTTTATGTTCTTTTGCATACGGGGAGTGCCACTTTCAGAAAAGTCTAAGGATGCATAGGCCAGCTGGCTGGTCAAATCTTCATAACGGCCCATATTTTTTGTCATTTTCACAGAGGCTAATTTCTCTATTTTCCTCAACTAGAAGCACTTGTTAACTATGTTGTATATTCAATAGTTCTCAGCATCTTTTTTCCATGTTTGTATGCTAAATTTGTACATTTTGTGAATCTATTTAATAATAACAGCTTTTAAAAAACGGAGTAAAGACCTGCAATATTAAGCCACATAGTTTGATTATTTAAATAGCGAGTTGAAATTGGTGGATTCTCTTTCTTTTTTTAAAAAGAGACTATTGATCACTGATCCAATGGATAGTCTTTATCTAGTGTTTAAGATAAGAAATGCAGCAGAATGTAAGATGAACTCAAACTTTTTGTTTATTCATTTATTTTCAAAACTGCTAATACTTGTAAGATTGCTAGAGCCTATCCCATCCGACATTGAGCAAAAGCCGGACTACACCCTAAACTGGTCACAAGTCAGTCGTAAGGCACACACAGAGACACCATTCGCACTTATAATAACACCACCACTGAGTGGAAATCAATCCCACGCGGCACGTACCAAAGTCGGGTGAATGTCACTATGGCATGAGTGAGTTTTTTGTGCAGGCTATTTTCAACATTTCCATAATTTGCTGCAGGCCAATAAAAACTGCACTGTGGGCTGTAGTTGGCCCACATGTTTAATTTGGTCTGCAATGTGGTGGCGCTTTTTGGCAGTATCAACCAAAACTATACAAAGGCATGTCTGCTAACAAATTAATCAAAGGGACATGGATCCAGACGCTGTAGTAATTTGAAACCACAATAATTTCTGACCTTTATTAATAATGATTTGATTTTATCTATTGTTTGCTTTGTGTATGGGTGTGATGATTGGATTGGATAACTTTATTGGATGTGTGTCTAAAAGCATTTTCCTGAAAGAGCACTTAAATTATGTTGTATTTTACATGCAATGACAACACTATCCAATTTAATACATGAAACAATAGCAAAACAATAAAGATAATAATCAAATTATTTAATATATCAAATCTATTACAAATTGTTTGTGGTTTCAAGCTCCAGTGTTATCTTGATCCATAACATTTCTCACAATGTGTTAGTTAATAGGCTATTGTGTATATTTGGTTGATACTGCCAAAAAGCTATCGCAAAATCGGATTGAAATAACTTGACACTGTAATCCTTGTTATTTGCTGTTATACTGCAATTTCTATCCTATAAAAGCACACCTGAATATAAGGCACCCGAGAAATTTCACAAAATCTTAGAAAAGAAAAACATATATGTCACACCTGAATAAAACCCGCATGTGTTCATGTCTTAGTATTTCTATTTACATGGATGTACTGTATGGTGCACAGGAACTTTTAATTAACCCAAAAGTATATGTTTTAACCAAATTAACATTAACATGCCAAGTGCATCCTCTGAATGCAGCGGCCTGTAGGGGGAGCCAAACACCACAAGCCATCACTTGTGTTCTTTGAGGCAGTCTGAAACATTAAAACGCACAACTTAAAAATTTCACTACATTTACAAGGAAGATCAAAAAACATCCATTTTACTTTCACCCCAATGCTTGCAGTGGAAGAAGTCCTCCGAAAATCCCCATGGTTAGGTTATTTGACTAACTCAGGGCTAATAGCACTAGCATAGCGGCTTTGTTGTAGTACAATGTCGCGATCTGTCCGAAAACACCCGTGGCTTGCGTTAAACTGTTATTCTGTAATGGCATTAAAAATTAAAAGTCCCTTTTGTGCTAGTTAAAAAAAGGATAACCAGCGTGAGCATAGGATCCTCTCATTTAAAAAAAAAACCTGTGGGTTTTTGATCATTACTGATTGGATTGGATTGGATAACTTTATTCATCCCGTATTTGGGAAATTTCGTTGTCACAGTAGCAAGAGGGTGAGGATGCAGAAATAGGAAAGGCATTTTAGACATAAATAGATAGATAATAAGTAAGTTAATAAATAAATACACGAATAAATATATAAATAAGTGTGTTGCTTGAAAATAAAGTTTTAAAACATTAAAGTATGGAATATAATATATAAAGTAAAGTAACAAGTAAAATCTTAAGAGACAATAAAACATAAAAATAAAGGATAAAAAAAGCTGTAAAAACAGAATACGAGTGAGAGTTTAGGGAGCTACTGCAACAAGCAGCCGCTTTGGCGCCTATGATGCGAGCATGATGATGTAGCAGCTCACAAGCTTTGTTGGCAGTCGAGTCGAACAATGTATATCAAGGGTGTCAGACACTGTTCCCTCTAAGCTGCGCGCGTGCGCAATTGCGCACTACTCTCGTCTTCTCTGCGCAGCAGCAATCCTATGGCGCGCAGTAAAAAAAAAAAAAAGTTTTTTTTTTTTTTTTTTTTTCCCCTTTCTTCATGATGGCGCCGTTTAAGCGGCAGCCAGTGGCAGTAGCTCTGTCCACTTATGTTTTTCGTGTTTTACAGCATGTTTTACATGAAAAATTAGAGGGAACATTGACATGCACCTGCTTGTGGCAGGTGTGATACTGGTGTGCCCATAGCGAGCAATGATGATGTCGTGACCGGATGATTCGCCTAAAGACGTTTCGCCGACGGACGTTTGACAGACGGACAGGTCTCCGAATGAACGTTCGTTCAAACAGCGTTTAATGATTAAATACAAATACTAGTATTTGTATTTAATCATTAAACGCTGTTTTCAGCTGGATTTGACCGAATTTGAGAGCATTTTGAGCCGTTTGGCGAATGGACGTATATGGACATTTTTTTGCCTCCATCGCGACATCATCGCGACATTTTACCGAGGAATTCACTTCCCTGGGCTCGGTTCTAATGTCCAAAGAGCTCCAGTATTTGTATTTAATCATTAAACGCTGTTTTCGGCTGGATTTGACCAAATTTGAGAGCATTTTGAGCCGTTTGGCGAATGGACGTATATAGACGTTTTTTTGCCTCCATCGCGATATCATCACGACATTTTACCGAGGAATTCACTTCCCTGGGCTCGGTTCTAATGTCCAAAGAGCTCCAGTATTTGTATTTAATCATTAAATGCTGTTTTAGGATGGATTTGACCCGATTGCTGTCATTTTACGGCTCGGTTCTGCTACATCTGCCCGCCCAAGAGTGCTTATTCCCGGGCTGCCATTGATGGTAGACTAACATTGATTTTTACTATAATTTGGACAACACCGGCGGCGGGCCGGATTAAAAATCCTAACGGGCCGTATATGGCCCGCAGGCCGAGGTTGAAAAACTTGTACACACACGATCCGGGGGCGGGGCGAGCGCGCGAATCCCGTTTCGGCGAAACCTCCGTTCGGCCGAATGAACGTTCGGCGGAACGTCCATTCGGCGACCTGCCCGTCTGTCAAACGTCCGTCGGCGAAACGTCTTTAGGCGAATCATCCGAGTACCGATGATGTCGCTCACACTGGTACTCAGTGCGCTCAGGGAGGTTGACTTTCTGCTCAGACCAACGAAAAATTAGAGGGAACATTGGTGTCAGACTCGGGTTGGTTCGCGGGCCGCTTTGTCAACTTGATTTCACGTGGGCCGGACAATTTCAGATATACAGTGGTACCTCGACATACGATCTTAATCCGTTCCGGGACTGAGATCGTATGACGAGATTCTCGTAACTCGAGCGGACGTTTCCCATTGAAATGAATGGGAAACAAATTAATTCGTTCCAACCCACTGAAAAAAACAATAACAGGATATTGGATTGGAAAAAATGTTTTATTTCTTATAATTCGTCATCTATTAACAAAGTAACACATAACTAGTGGTTTAATAGTAATTAAATGTGTTTAATCTAACTAAAATTGGGCAGATTTCGCCGACGGGAGACAGAGACGTTTGGGGGCGTGGGGGGGTGGGGTTCGTTTTTTTTCCACGACAACGCACTCGTAAACGGAACAAACAAATTTAAATTAACTTGGATTAATATATACAGACACTCAAAGATACGTTTAATGTAACTTTACACAAAACTGAATTCTAAATTTGTTGTAATCTTTTGTTACCTTCGTTTTCCGGGTTGGCGGTTTGCCACGCCTCCACCCTCACGTTCGCTATCGATGGGCTGTTTGCTGTTGTACTATTCCCTTCAAAATATTCCGAAAATGATTCACACAAATGTCCTCACAATAGGATAACCCACGACCACTTGTCAACAAGAAATAGTCTTGTAGTACATTTTAGCGATCGCTCTGCTGCTCATAAAGACCGGCTCGCAACTCCCTCGTTGAAATGGCTCTGAACGCAGCCGCTTTGAACGGCGCCTATGAGAGAGTTGCGACCAGAAATATTACAAAGAGGGAATTGCGAGCCAGTGCTGCTGATGTTCTTAGGAGCAGCGAACGATAAGTAATATAATACTCCTCGTATTAGATAATAAAAATAACAGGAAATGCAACAGCTATGCTAAGCTTACCCACGTATTGATTGTGGGTAATGAAGTTTCATTCTGAGAAAGAGTGCCATTGTATAGCCAAGTGTACTTCATTACCCAGAAAGCCCTCTTTTTGCCCGCGCATGCGCATTTTGCGTTTCCTGGTCGGAACTCGTCTGAATTAATCGTTCAGTGCTCGTAGATATTGTTATACATGAAAGATATGCAAAAAAGGCTTGGTCGCATCACGAAATTTTGATCGCATGACGGGCGAATTATTCGATCGAAATTTCCGTCGTAAGACGAGAATATTGTGTGACGAACGGTCGTATGACGAGGTACCACTGTAATATTTAGATTTTTTTTTTTAATAAATGGATTAAAAGAACTGGATTAAAAGCCCTGAATATTCTGTTTTTTATAGATCTAAAACAATGTTTATTTTAGCTTTTTTTTTTAAATATATTTTTAGATTTTACAAAATGATTTTTGAACTAAAAACACAGAAAAAATGTATTAAAAAATTACAATTATTGATTTAAAAGGGGGAAAATCAGGAAATGTAATATACATCTATACTCTTCATTTTAATTTGATCCTAAAACAGAAAGTCGGCACTCATAATTTACTTTCCCGGGCCACACAAAATGATGCGACGGGCCAGATTTGGCCCCCGGGCCGCCACTTTGACACAAGTGATGTATATAGTTCCAAAGGTCTTGTGACAAAAACTGACTTTTGGGAATGCTAACACAAAGCTAAGAATAAATGTACATTGTAGCACACGAGTACTCAAGAGCGTTGTTAACTTATCATAATGGAACGGTCGCGATAGTTGTTAGATACTATGAACACACCGCAACATCATTATGATGTGCCGGGTCACAGAGCAAAATTTAATTAAAATAAAACGCCATTTGTAACGAGTAAACGAAGCCAGTTTGAACTCCCAAAAATCTGTAAACAAGCCACAAAGCCATCCTCAAAATTGTCACTGGAAGTCTCCGCATGCATAGACCCCATTGCGGGCAATAAGTAACAAAAAGAGCGAAAAAGACAATAACATTGGCAATGGTGTAAGTGTGGCACAAGTTGACATTACCTCGAGCCCCAGAAAGTGCATTTCCTTGCCCCAACATCGCATCTGTCATGCCTGGCCTCTCTCCTCCTTCTCGAAGCCCACAGGCAGCAGAAGGTTGCTGCTCTTCCCCACTCCTTGTCTGGCCAACGCCCTTCAGCCGGCGACCTAGAATCCCCCAAAAAACAGTGAGAACAAGGAGTAGAAGAAGAACCATAATAACAGACTGTAATGAGTTTTTGGGTCTGACTGAACAATAAATTGCCTGTTAATGGCAAACTTTCAGGCACGGACCTACTCTTTGTTATAACCATGTGAGTAGGTTTTCAGTCATTGCCTGCTTGGAAACAAACAAAAAAAAACATGGTTTTTGGCCGACGTAGAAACAGATTTGTTCCACTGTACTCAAGTGAGAAGAATTGAATTTTTGATCCAATGCACGTGTAAGGTATTCTAGCTACATTGACCTCACTGTTTAACACCAAGGCATTCACACGGCCTTTTTTTCTTTTTCTGCTCTTTTCCGATCTTTCGTACCTCACCTTTGAGACTCATTCCTGACATGAAGCACCTCTTTAAGCGACACGAAGCACAGTTTTTGCGCCTCAGCTTGTCAATGGTGCAGTCGTTTCGGCTGGCGCACAGGTGATTCTGTTTACCTGGGAGAAAAAAAACAAAACAAAACAAGTGTTTGGGACTGTACACCTTCAATGAGGGCAGTCACTCTGAAAATGCCTTTTTATATAAAGATAGAGCTTTTGCTGATAAGAAATATCTGGCAGACATGTGAGGTCGTTGCGCCCGGCTGGCTACAAATGTGAGTGGGTGTAAATAAAATAAAATAAAATGAAATACGTGGATGTGTGTGTGTGTGTGTGTCACACCCACCAGCGGCGGCCCGCTTAAAGAATACTTTGCAGCTGCCACAGGTGACCGCTCCGTAATGGCAACCTGAGGCATCGTCCCCACACACCTGACACACCCGCCGGTCTGACAGGAACACGCCAGGAAACAGGTCTTCAGGCCTGAACACACATGGACTTTGCTCAACCTGCTTGACTTTCACTGAAATTTACACCGCTTGTCTGTCCAGCGAATCTGATTCTAATAAAACACTGTTGAGCGTATGGCAAAAACACTGCGTTATACAGCGAAGCAGCTTTTGGGAGAAATCGCAGGATGAGCAGCAGGTGCTGTATCTCATGTTGACAGGGACACTGATATATTAACCTGTTTTGCACACACAGCATTGCAAAAGTTAAGGAAAGGGTGAGCTTTGACTTGACAACAGGGCCAAGGCTGAGAGCTGCACATGGTGTTGTGACACAAATTGTGAAATACTGATAGGCAGTCAAAGTGAGCTAACACAGATTTTCTCAATATATTCGTGTGCATGTGTCATGTAGCACAACGCAGCCCGCGTGAAATTAATATTGTTGTCATGCACGGCACAGTAACTTTGAAGAAATCACTGTACCTAACAAAGCCCCCAGTTCAAAAGGACTTTCTTGAACAATAGAATACCCATGAAGACTAACTGTGAAGCTTGACAGCCCCATACAGTTTCCAGACAAGACGTTTACGCTAAATTTCCCCTTTTGTTACTAATTAGAAGAACGTTAACTCCTTGCGAGCCGTAGACGGCGATAGACGTCTCATCCATTTAGATTGGGGTCACCGCCAGCCCCTCCCTGTCAAAAAGAGTTTTTGGGTGTTTTTAGAATAATCTTTTGCCAACTACCACAACACATATAGAAGAACATTAACTCCTTACGTCTTGTCCATTTAGGCTGGGATTTCTGCCCTCCCTGTCAAAAGTAGTTTTTAGAAGAATCCTTTTGCCAAACACCACAATATGAAGTGTAAGGTGAGGGCAAGGCTCTCGAGCCGCATTCGGCTCCTGGCAAAAAATGAATGCGGCTCTTTGCTTCAGGTCATATTTTGTATGCCGTGTGTCAAGTTTCTCTTCTTTTTATCCTCTCTTAAAACACACTCAAATTCACCACGGCCAATTAAACACAAATAAAAAAAAATGATTTAAAAAAAGGTGTGGCTCTTTGACTCTCACGGTTTAAAATTTGGTCTCTTTGTTCGTCCTGGGTTAGGGGAACTCTACCTGGGCTTGCAGAGAATAAATTGAGGCAATGTGTTGATTTGGGGAATAAATGATTGTTACCTGAAGCCTCTTTCTGTGCAGTCCATCCATGCGGGCAACTCGGTTTTGATTGATGGATAAGTGCGCTGGCCGGGGAAACGTTGACTTGGGTAAGTTTCCACTTGGCCGTAGGTTTGCGCCATCGTTGCCCCGGCTCGCATGCCTCCTTTGCTCTGCTCGCCCTTGTTGTGCCAAACACAGCGGCAGTCGGGCACAGATCCAACGCTGGCTTCTCCACAGTTACAATATTTACACTCCAAATGATGTCCGGCCCTCCCCGGCTCCACTCGGTCACTGCAAGCGTGCTCGTTCGAGTGCAACACCCCCGGAAAATCTCGGTAGAAAGTGGGGCGAACGGAGCAGGCGGAGTGCGGTTTGAGAGCGAACAGATGGTCCACTTGGGGGGCGGCTTCCGCGGCGGAGTTGGTGAACAAGTTGGACTCCCGACTCACGAAGGTGGAGATGACCGAGCCGCGCGTCACGGTGCGCGCGCTGTCGACTTCTCCGGATCTCAGCAGGTCCATGCAGCTCACCTGCTGGATGGCGTGGCACACGTCGGCGAACTCGTCCTCCGCCGGGTCGTCACAATGGCGGCGCGAGTTCATGTTCCGAACCACGCCGAACTCCTGCCGCGCAGCCACGGCGGCAGGGTCGCAGTCACCGAACACCCCGCCGGTGCCAACGGGAGCGGCGGCGGCGGCATTCAGGGGCGAGGACGAGGCGTCCAAACCCAGTGAGACGGACACGGCCCTGCTGAGTTCGGCCGTGGTCGCGCACGCACAGGTGTCGAAGTGGTCTCGCTCCTTTCTCGTCCTCGAGTTGGCCAAGTCGGGGGGAAAGGAGCGAAAATCCATCCCAACTCCAACAAGAAGTGCTGTGGCAGCACTGGGCGAGTTAACTGTAAAACACTACGCGGTGAATCTGGTCTCATATCAGGGGAGGAGGGGGGGAGGAAGTCCGTCCGGGCGAGCCGCCGACGTAGTTCAGCCCTCAACAGGGAAGAAGGGACGTCCTGACGATCGAAACGTGGGTTGGATAACTTTTTTCTTTCTTTTTTTTCTTCTCCCCTTCCTCTCTCAAATCCACACGTGCACTCTAAATGGCAAAGTAAAGGCGCTCATACCTCGCACGGCTAAAGTTTGCAGATATTCACACAGACATAGACAATAACCATAAACTATATCATTTTTCTGTTATTGGCAGCCTCAGATGTTACCAGATCTCGCGAGATAAAAGCTGTGGTTGGATAGGAATGTTACTGCAGTCGGCACAAAACCGCTACCTGTCAATATTTGGGAGATATGGAAGCGTTGGTGGTCTCCCCAGACTGTTCCCCCCTTTAAGTGATTTCCCCGTTGTGTATTATGATAATTTTATATGTAAAAAAAAAACCTCTTCTTATATCTGGACCATTGACTCTAATTCAAAATCAATATTATTGATTTGAATGGGATGCCTTTATTGTCATTATACAATTACAATGAGATGTAAAGCCAGAATGACAATAAAGGTATTCCATTCAATTCAATAATATTGGTTTTTCATTAGAGAGTCAATGGTCGATAGATATAAAATGAGGGATTATTAAAGCATTGTGAAGAAACTGGCATTGATTTAATTTTGCACGCACTTTATATTGAAAATAAAACAGATCATGGCCTCACAGCAACACCATAAATATTTATGTGGTTAAACTAAATAAAACAAGCACTTGTAATGTGAATTTTATTTACATTACGGGGTGCTGCAGGTTATCCCAGCGGACTTAGGGCGAAAGGCGGGCAACACCCTAAACTGGATGCCAGTCAGTCACAAGCCACACAAAGTCACAAACCACAAGTGGAAATTGATCCCTCACCACCTGCACCGAACAAATCAAATTCCTTTTAAAAAAATATGTTCTCTTGCTGCCACTTGCAGTTGTGGGATTTTTTGGTTTTTAATATAATTGCAAATCTTTGCTCAGTAAAAATGAAATTGGCATTTATTTTAATTGTTATCAAATGGCACGGAGCAAGTATGATTGTGAGTACAAATCGTCGTCTGTCTGTGTGTTCCCTACGGGTGATTGGCGACCAGTCAAGGGTCTAGTCCAGGGGTGGGCAAACCGGTCCTCGAGGGCCGGTGTGGGTGCAGGTTTTTGTTGCAACCGATCCAGCAAAGGCACTTTAACCAATGAGATTTCTGCAGAACACAAGAAGCACCTGACTGCAATCCACTGATTGCACTTGCAGGACACCAGATTGGTGAAAAGGTGGCTTCTTTATGGGTTGGAATGAAAACCCGCACCCACTGCGGCCTTTTGTGGAATAGTTTGCCCACCCCTGGTCTCGTCTGCCTTTTGCCAGAAGTTGGCTGGGATAGGCTCCAGCAACCCCCGCAACCCTTACGAGAATGTGCGGTATAGAAGATGAATGAATGAAAGAATGGAGAAAAGGATAAATTATAACTCATCTCAAAAACACACTTTTCAAAGGTCTTGATGGCTCCCTGGCTTATTACCTATCTATTTATGTCTAAAATGCCTTTCCTATTTCTGCATCCACACCGTCTTGCTACTGTGACAACGAAATTTCCCGAATACGGGATGAATAAAGTTATCCAATCCAAAGTGGACATGCCCCCACTAATAATTGTTCCAGTGTTGTGACGTCAGTTGAGTCACTGGTGCCAATCACATTGGAAAACACAGTAATTTACGTTGCTTATGACGTCTAAAAGCTCTGAAAACTACAAGCAATGATCACCGGAATTTATGTGTACACATCTCTTCCTAAACCTACTTCAGATGTGCACATTAATTTAAGTGACAATTGTAAACCCATGATGACATACTATAATCTTGATGATAACATAGAACAAATGGTGAGTTGCATTAAAGTCTTTTTCTTTAATTACTGCAGGATAGTGTGGTTAAAGCTGTACTATGTACATTGATGAGTGATGACTTTAAATGAATAATAAATGTCCCTGCTCTAAAATATGCCCGTGAAAGTGACCATAAAGATAGATCAGATCGCCAGTAAAAAAGCCAAGAAAGTAGTTGCAATGAAGTGCCTTTTTGGTCTTGAAGGAAAGGCAAGATTTAATTCCGTAATAAAAAAAACAGCAGTTATAGTTTCAGCTTTGGACAACACAGGAATGCTTTAACCATCTATCATTTTTATTCATATGTTGGAACCTTCACCTTGACTAAGAATAAAAGCTTCAACCGCAAGCACATGAGAAAATATTGTGCACATTTCACTAAAACAGACAAAACAGAATAATGACGGTCATTCTAGCAAAAGTAATGTAACACTGCAACAAGTTTGTGATGCACAGCTATCCCATGACTAAGTTTATTCCGTTTTAAGATTCACAAGTTTTAGACGAAAACAATACTGTAATTGTATTTACATGATTAATTGCTGTTTTTTTCCGTTGAGAGGGTATTTCCAAGTAAAATTGGACTGTGAAGTCAAACACACACAGTTAATGTGATGCTGGGCATTCTCAGCTTCTTTTTTTTTGCTTGCTCTTGACATGAGTTGATCTAATGCAAGCTGTCTGCTTGAATACCAACCTTTTTGAAAACCTGATTAACTGGAAAATATTGTTGGGAATGTGTTCATAGGAACTATAAACAAACTGAAGCTGCCTAAAAAAAATTATATACAGGGAAACCCCGCAAAGGAACACACACTCTTGTGAAGCGCTGCCGGTACCTTGCAGGCAGAACTGTCACGCCTCGTTATTAAATATAGTGTTATCACTTTGAATTATTTAATATTGTAAAAGTTGAAATTGGGACAAATATCAATTGTACCACCACAACGAAACAGACAAGGCCACTATTGTGTGTTGGGTATGACAAGATCAGATGGCCCTGGTGTCACACAAATGTGGCCTTTGCTAGAAATGCTTTTTATAGGGCATTGACTCAATCATAGCTAATCTGTTGTCTCAAAAGATTTTCTACCACTCATTCAAACACCCTTTGTAAGTCATTGCTCAAGGCTTGTTAGGAAAGCGCTGCAATATCCTATTAATGGTGTTATCAGAATGAAAAAGAATATTCAAAGCCATTTACACTACATTTACATATAGTACTATTGGGCTCATTTCTTGAAAAACAAATGCTGCCATTTGGCTACATATTCTTCTGGAGTAAAAGGCAGCAGGAACAGACGTGTCACTATTTAAATTTACGATAAAAGTGGGAATCAGACTTTCCATGTGTGAATCTTTTCCAACTTTTTTTGCACGCAATGCTAAAGTGATCTAAAAAACATACTTGGGTTTGTGTGCATTTCATGTGCAAATATCCATCAAATCTCGGACAATTAAACAAGGAAAAATAAATCTGGGACATGATTTTGGGCATAGACATATTTTACTGTTATCAGTTTTAAGCGACTACATATGAAAATAATTTAAACAAAAGAAAAGAAAAAATAAATCAAGTGTCAGCTTGCTGCTCTCAGTGATGCAGAGTTAAATCATCATCACAGCTCAAACCTTCAGATTATATCGCCACCGATATACTATTAATCTCAGCCCAAAAACATTTCTGAACTGACCTATAGAGGCAGCATTGTCTCCAAAGGAATTCAGACTGCTTGTTAAAAAATACAAAGAGAAGAAAATAAAAGAATGAGACAAAGAAAACATTTTATGCATGCTATACAGCTTACTTGTTTTGTTTATTTTTCTTATTGTCCCTTACGTGATCTGCAAAAGTATTTCTAGGATGTGTATTACAGTGTGCCTCCTTTATTTTTGTTCGTGTTATTTTTTTGTATATTTCCTGGATTGTTTGTGATTAATTAGGAAAAAAAACTTCATGCCAACATAACATGAAACATTTATGATACTCACTCACAACAATAATTTGAAGTGCCTTATGTGATTTGCAAAAGTATTTCTGAGACGTGTATTACAGTGTGCCTCCTTAATGTTTGTTCATTTATTTTTTTTGTATATTTTTGGTAATGCACCTTACATTATTGGTGATTAATTAACTTAGTTAATTTAGTTTTAGTCCGAAGCAATGAAAACAATGCTTATTTCACTGTTTATATTGTATTTCCCTCCTTTGTCATCTTACTTATTCCTAATTCAGTGATTTACAAACCTTTTACACCAAATACCACCAAATTTATTCATGGCACTCCAAATACCCAAATAATGACAAACCTCTAAAGATACCTGAATACTTTTAATTATCCATAAAGAGATGCTTGAATGAATTTTGTGTGGAAGAATTTGTGAGGTCAGACCTCAAACATTTTTTGGTATGCATAAGAAAGATCGGAGATTGTAAACATCCTAATATCCATGACATCTCCCTTAGGTTTTCTTTATGAATGGACAAGTCCGTTCTTTAAAAAGTCTCAAAAGGATTAGGTTTTACTCGTCAACAAACGTTTCTACTGTCAGTTAAGTGAGTGGAATAATGACACACCCCATTTTTTTGTCAGTATCTTTTGACAGCTCTGTAATCCATTCTGGTGGCCTTTTATAAAAATCACTTTATGTTCTTTATGAAGCAATTTGTCAAGACAAAATAAAGGAGCTGTCATTTCTCACCTTTATTTTAGGATTTTCTCTTCTATATGTTCAAATACTTTTTGGATGATTTTTTTTTATTTCTCATCACCATTTCTTTAGTAAATCGTTACTATAATATGATTTACATCAATACTTGGATTTCTCCTGCTAATTTGTTCATCTGTCCTTACATTGTACTTCTGTTCCAGATCGATAAATCAATATTGTAAATATTTACAATCAAGCTTTTTTGTTTTTGTTTTTAAATCTAAAATAAATATATAAATGGGTCTATAAAATTATTAAAAGAAAGAGAAATTGCGATTTGAAATAATGTTAGTGTAGATGGAAAGGCTCAATATTATTTGCTGTCAAAAAAGTGAATGTTAAAACCATTGTCCTGACTAAAACTAGACTAAACTGTCAAACATTGTTGACTAAACTGTAGTAACAAAAATAATGTTGTCTTGGACTAAGATGAAGACTAACATAGTACTTAAATACTGCATTTAGTCGACAAAAATTTGACTAAATAACACGGTGATGTTGACTAAATGTAATAAAAAGGGCACTTGAAACAAGATTATATTGACACAACTTTCTAAATGGACAGTAAATTTAACACTAATATCAGGATAGTTCAACTTTAAATGACGTGTATAATGTTGTTGTCGCCTTTCTGTTTTTTGGGGGGAGAATGACAAACAGTGACAAAACAACATTTAGAAAAAACGCATGATTAGTTATGCTAAAAAGGGACTTCACATTTTGACAATCAAGACTTCAGAAACCCCATATTTTTAAGTGAATAAAAAAATGAGACACAACCCAAGATCACTTTGAGTCAAATAGACGAACACACCAGCGCTTTATGGGGTTTGATTTAAAACCAACAGTGGTTAAAAGAAAATTCTGCACAATTTTAGTTAACCAATGTCCTTTGAACTCAAAGCGGGATTTTAATGATCAATAAACAGAGAATAAGGCTTTTCCTTATCTGTACCCATAAATGGTAGAACAACACGTCGTAAAATAGTGCCCCAAAGCAGGGTATGGGGCAAAAGAGGCAATGAGGCATTTCAACGTGATCAAGACATCCTTCCGTTTTAGATTTCGCTTTTCCCCATTAAAGTCACGGGTGTGTTAGAGTCTATCTGAGATGACTTAGGGCGAGATGCTGAGTTAACTCTACATTGGTCCCCAAATAATCGCAGTGTCAAAGACACAAAACATGGAATTGCCTTTACCAAAGAGCCTATGCTTCTTATCGCATGTTTGCTAAATTCTGTCTCTGAGACTAGTAATATTTTGGGGTCAAAAAGAGTTAGCATCCACTTGTTTATCAACTCATGCAAGCTGTGCATGTCAGAAATGTCAATTTATCCTGAAATTATCCTGACCGGTCAGGTGTTGTACTGCAATGTCAAAATCAAGAACAAGGCAAATCTAAGGATTCCTAACTATGATTTTAGTCCTTACTTCACAATGTATGTTTCTGATTTACTGTCACCAAGATCATCGTACCAAGAAAAGCACGAACTGTTTGTGTTAGGAGTCCATGTGTTGAAACTTTTACCCCAATTAGTTCAGGAGTTGAAGGTCCAATAGATTTGATGACGATAGACTAACTAGCAATGACTATAATAACTACAACAAAGGTGTTTCATCGCTGGCCAGACAGACATTGTGACTGTAAGGGGGATCACTATCATGTCACTAAATTGTCTTAAATATTCATTTAAAAACTAGCAGTAAGTGATTATGGGTTAAAAATAGATTGATAACAATGGCCTTCTAAAATCAACAGTGTCAACATGTGAACAAGTTTTCGCACATATGCTATTCGTTGTTTGGGTCCGGGCGACCAAAAGTCCGGCGACCAAACAGCCGGTCACGGCTTTAATGACATCACCAGATCAATGAACACTGATTCAGAGGGGACACTTGCTGAAATAGCTAGATCGGTATCTTAGAAGTCTAGAAGGGCCAATGCCTCGAAAGCCGCGGTGGAAGACATTAACATCTTTGCCTTGGTTATTCCACAAGAAGGTTTAAATTTAGTATAAGATTAAAACTTATTTTTAAGCGAGTGTGTGTATAGTAATCTAAGTTCATTTAAGTTAAATATAAAGTTTATTTTATGTCACGAGCGCGTCCGTCACGTCGCTCTCCTGTCTTCTTTGGTTTTTTTTTCCAGAGGGTGGGAACGAATTAATTTGTATTTAGTTCATTTCTATGGGAAAAATTGATTTGAGCTATGAGTAAATTGAAATACGAGCTCGGTCCCGGAACACATTACGCTTGTATCTCAAGGCATTATACTGTATTAATAAAACCTATTCAGCCATCATGAAATTCAGTGCCCTTAATCAAATTATTTGGCAAAATAATAGACACGTTTTTAATGACATCCAGTACAACTTGACTATATGCGATCATAAGAAGTATGTTTTGAAAAAGTTGGGTAAAGTTAGGTTATGATTAAACTTTCCAACTCAAAGGTTTGCTGCTGAGGTACACAAAATAAACTTAGACAGAGACGTATTCCACTGTGCTTCTCTATGGCACTAGTATGGGGTTAAATTAGGTTCCTGCACCGAGGACAGCAAAGGCTCAAAGGACTAAAAGAAGACCTGTTCCACTATGTGAGCTCCTGTTATGATTTTATTGTAGAAATATCCACAGTTCCCTGATAGAGTTGAATGAATGTGAAAAAAAAACTTTGTCCTCATCATCCATATAATACAGAACTTCTTTTGGTGCTTTCTGTACTCAGCAATGTGAATTGTACAGAATAACAAAATGAATTTAACAGCTTTGCTTGCAGTTATTTTTTGTGTCTAAATCTTCCAAGATCTAACAAGTTTACTTCATGTGTATTCTCATCAAGAACTGAAACCTTCAATTTCAGGACTTTGTTTTGGAAAAGTTTGTTCATAACTAACTGGGCGTGATATATGGAATGGATAAAAAATTTGAAATGCAATTGAGATGCACAAAGAAATTGCTGTATTCTAGAACACTTATTCATAGCCTATTGTCCCCATCAGGAAAATGTCTTTAAACACTCCTTCATTCAAACTGGTGTAGGCATTGGCTGTGGGCTGATCAAAAATACGTAATGATAACTGCAGAGTATTTATATACCACATTTAGTATATACTACACGTTTTAACCATAATCAAAGTACTTTACATTAGCTCACATTCATCCACCAATTGTGCTGCTGCCATGCAATCAAACTGCAGACCATTCATGTCCAGGAAATTTTAGCTACCAACTCTGCCACAACCATTCTAACATCCATACATTCCAAAATATTGTGGTGATAGTTCTGATATTTCCTGATACTGAGGTGGGCATGAATAGAGACTTTTTTGGTCGTCAAGCTACGTCAAGCTTTTTAGTCACACAGTTGTAGTTCACAAGAGCCAATCATGTCAAACAATCATATAACCTTGCACAGTCATGTCAATGCAGGGACAAGAGGACCCTTATCACTTACTATTTCCACGATAAAATACTGTCAAATGTGGCATCGATGGCCAACAAATACGAATGTCATAAGCTTCTCAAAACAGAACATTCAGTGCCTTGCCTCGCCCCACTTTTCAATGTTTTGTTATCCAATATATTTCATTCCACTTCACAATTGTGTCACACTTGTTGTTGATTCTTGACAAAGAAAATTAAATTGTATATCTTTATGTTTAAAGCCTGAAATGTGGCAAAAGGTAGAAAAGTTCAAGGGGGCCGAATACTTTTGCATGGCACTGTGTCATCGCAGACATTGAATGGATTGCAACTGGTCCAGTCTAGTTGTCTTAAAAGTCAATACCTCTCATCCTAGCAGGCTTCAATCAGAGTAACCAGACATAGGACAGAACGGGCCTGAAATTCGTTAAGGAAAGTCAGCTGGGTGGTATACAAGGGCATAATTCATTTTCGCATATGAACAAAGCTGTGTGAAATGCCTTGTTGAGAGGTCAGTCCACAAGGGTCTTTGGGTTAAAACTCCTTAATTCATATTTAACGCAACTGGAGCTCTCTAAACATTCAAATGAAATGGTTGTTGTTTTGTAAGTACACTCAGTTTCTATTGAACTGATAAAAGGAATCCATTGTATAAGGGGTGTCGTAAGACACCTCTCATCAATGCTGCTTCTGACCTCTCTTTCAAACCATCTGTCAGTGAAAAGAGGTCAGCGGAGGCTGTAGTTGATCATGCCGGGATTAAATGCTTGCCACTCACACCATGTGTACAGAGGAAAGGTTGGCAGCATCGTCACTCACGCTATCACATTGTGGTATGTGATAAACAACACCCTGGCTGGGAAGAGGAAGCGGCAGTGGGTCATCAAACCTCCAGAGAAGGTCATCAGTTCTCACAACCATTCCATGGACACCATTCTTATTTAGGAAAGCATGAGAAAAGCAGTGAGCTCCCCCAAGACAGCCCTACCCACACCGCAAGTTAGAAAGAATCATCCACTTGGCACTTCCACAATAAAAAAAAATGTGGTTTTAAACACTGGATTTTAAAACAAAATCCTGATTACTTGGCTAGAATACACATTTAGTGGTAAATTATTGAATGCAAATAGGTTGTCCACTTGTATTCTAAAGGTGTCTACATTGGTTTTCGGCCTCATGATCCCTCGTGAGTAGAAACTTAATCTTTCACTTTGCTTAAGGGCTCTGTTTCCATTTAATGTTACAAATTGAATATACTATTCATCTAGGGCCAGTGTCTGAAATGGATCCTCAAGTCAGACTTTAATTTTTGTGGCTAACTCCCACCTCTGTTCCCCTATAAACTTGCTGTTCCAGTTGGTATTTACATCTTGTCTGGAAAACCTGGCTGAGAGATATGCGCACTTGCAGGTTTTAAAGCTCTCAGATCAGGCATCTGATATGTGACCATTAAGTACTTTGGTGTTAATATTTTATACTTGAGAGCCATAAACAAAGATAAATAGAGCTCCCAAAGTCGTGCTCTTTTAGTAAGAGTAGATGTTAGCGAGTCTCCCATGAGATGACAATTTAAAGAAAGCATCTTTTCAGAAAGATGCCTCTAAATCAGAGAACATAAAGAGCAACAACAGACCCTTTGGGGGATGTGATAAAATAGCTGTAATTCTGAATAAGTGTGAGCTTGGTTCATTTATTATAGCCGCGCTAATGAAATCAGCACTGATGGACAGAGAGACAGCAAAGATAAAGATGTCAGTGAAATGAAAGGAGGGTCACTTGGAATGAAAGGGCCAGGCTGAGTTACACGAACTGAAATTAGGGTCAATGTGCCAAGAACCCGGCCGGCAAGGATTCCAGTTTTTTTTTTTTACCCTTCTGCACTGGAATGAAGAGTCTTGTGTGTGGAATTTAAACAGATATTTAGAAGATTCACAGAACATGTAACAGTTGCTAATATGGGCTGTAATACAGTCTGATTGACTACTAATTCCTTTCAGTTCAATTAAAGAATAATGCTAAACTGCAACAATATTGATTGACCCATCTCCAAAAAAGTGTACAGTGACGGTCTTTTACTGCAAACTCCAAAGAAACACAAATGCAGGAGACATAAACTACCAATAAAAAGGTTTGGTCATACGTTTTCATGATATTAAATAAGAAACAAGAGAAAAAAGAGTCAACATTTTTGTAGTTGAAATGACAATCTTATCTTGAGCATTTTCCTATTAGTAATTCCAATTGTTTTTGTGAAGTGTATTATTTGGCACATAAAAGAGAATTTGAGGTAAATGAAAAAAAAACGTGCAATCGGCGAGAACAAGATGAACGACTTACTTTAAATGCCAGGACTGCAGTTGTATTATTCATAGGAGATAAAAATAAAAAGGTAAATAAACCGGAAAGGACTACGTGGAGACATCATACACACCAAAACAAACTCATGAGATTCAATACTACTCTGTAATTCCGACTGCTCAGTTTTCACTGACACTGTCAGAAGTTGTTTTTTCATGTTTGTTTGTAAGAGTTAGTTACATAAAACTAAATATTTACGCCTAAAATGACAAGACAGGGAAAACTAGCGTAAATATTAAAAACCATCAGATTAGGTTGACAATAATAAATTACCTAATAAGTAAAATAATAACTCTCTGTCAGAGCTCATAAAACCAGACTTTATTAAGTTTAAAAATGCAGAAGACATTAAATCTGATAAAGATTATGACACTAATTAGGTGCGGTTATACTCAATGATATAGTTTGGTATATATTTGGAGTAAGGTCATTTTCCTCACAGACTCATGTAAAATCAAGATTGAAAATCAAGGACAGTTACAGTGTGCTATTTGTTGTCATGTTACAACTACTCATCAATCTGAGATGTAATACTTGCATCCATTCAATACGTCTTCGACTTCTAATTCACTCTGTCTACAGCGGACTTTTTCTCACATGGACTCAAATTCATCAATGCGCTGTTTGGTGTTGCCCTGACGAATCTTACGAAGGGTTTTGTATTTGTCACGACCAGCCTTTACATTTTCAGCATGGATCAGGTCATTTGGGGTCTTTTTGCTCTCGTCTACGGCTCGAGCGAGCTCAGTACTCAGAAACTGAAAGGGAACACAAACACACAGAAAATGAAATGCTCATAGCTGAAACTACCGAGAATCCACTGCTCTCTCTTCCCGCACCCATGTTCCCCCCTCAGTCCCAATTTGACAACATTCTTTTGTCCGTAGTTATTAAATCCAATTTTGTATTGGAGATTCTATGCAACATCATACTGTATTTTGCTTGAGAGATAAAGTCCAATTTTCTCTGTGGATGACTTGCAGCATGAATAAAACCACTCGAATGACAAAATACCTGCAAAAATGTTCAATTATGGAGAGTGCACTTAGTTCTTGGAAAAACATGCTTTTGGGAAGGGCAGATTAAATTGTCACTTAACTGCACAATTAAAACCATATACACTGTGGTTTAATAGAATAGCCAAAAAATAAAGGGCACCACAATGTGCATCAGAAGGTGATTAAGGATATTTTTTTTGCTCATTGACAGTACAGCATCAATTGAGCCTGAATCAGTTCAACCATAAAATATGAAGTTGCGTAAATTTATGTTACTGTCATTGCTGTATTATAATAGAGTAAATGTTAGGGATGCATTAAAAGTTAATGTTGTTGATCCATTACTGGTAACATTTTTGTAATTATCGCAGAAATCTAAGTCAAAAAGTTGTATTAATTTAATGGGTACACACGCAGACATAATGGACAAATAATTTAAGACCAAACTAGTCTGAATATCCAACACTTATGAATACCGTACACTTTAAATTTCAGAGGTTTCAGTGATGGTCAGATACACAATATCTAAATCCCAATAATATGGCCGCAAAATCATGGAGTTGCTTCTATATTTGTGTAACCATACCTTCAAATTTTTCTGCAGTCTCTGGTTCTTCTGGGCCTCTGTTATTCTTTCCTCTTCACTGCGGTCTCGTACAGTGCCAGGAGACATTAACTCAGCACTCGCCTCTGCGCTGCTCTCATCTGTCTCGTCATGATCATGCATGTGAGTGTGAACAGAATCCTGGATGTGGATTCCCATTATTTTAGACTTCAGCTCTTCTTTTGTTCGCTCTAAATCAGCTTCAACCATCATCGCCTGTCAATAGACAAGATAAAAAATTGTGATTTTATGAACTCCCTGGGAGAATGTTACGCTATTTTTAACGTGGCCCGTGCCCATCATTCATTCATTCATCTTCTATACTGCGCCTCCTCGTAAGGCTTGCGGGGGTTGCCAGAGCCTATCCCAACTGACTTCGGGCGAAAGGACAAAACCCTAGACTGGTCACCGACCAGTCCTAGGGTACAGAGAGAGACAAATGACCAGACCATCCACACTCACAATCCTACCACCACCAGCAGGAATATATATATATATATATATATATATATATATATATATATATATATATATATATATATATATATATATATATACACACATATATATATATATATATATATATACACACACATATATATATATATATATATATATATATACACACACACATATATATATATATATATATATATATATATATATATATATATATATATATTCATCATCTTTTCATCATGAAAGTCTTCAATGTCATATTGACAGCAACATGAGTACATGAGTACTATATATTGTAAAATAAAACATTTTCACTTGGGGTGTGAAAAGAAAAATGAAAGCAATGATCTGTTGTTATTAAAAAAACAGGTACTGAAAGAATATTTGGCAGTCAATCATAAAATGAATGGATTTCCGAAGAAGAAAAACTGGATGAAAAAACATGGGAAATGAATTCAGGTCATTTTGACCCATGTTGTCCATTAGAAGGAATGCATGTACGTTGTGCATCAATGGATTAAAAAGAAAGGCAAGGTAGGGATGTGCTGTGGAGGTAGAACCTCAGTTTGAGGGGGACAGCAGAGATAGGTTTGTTGTTATGTTGCCATTGTTACGGTCAAACGTAAAGCATCCTGTGTTCATTGTAGTCTAACACTTCCTTGCCATCCTCACATTGTCTGATCAGACACTACAATAAAAAAATACATACAAAAAGAAGAAGAAAAAAACAGCTGCTGTGACGGCATGGCACACACAGTTCAAGTTCAATTTATAGTTCCGTGAGATTGAATTACTACTGTTGTGTGTGTGTGTAATAGAAAAAAAATGCACAGTTCAATCAATTAGTAAACAGTGCTTCATAAGCGATTGATTCTGAAAAATCCTGTTGTCATTGCAATCACATCAAATATTTCAAACATGCACAGTACTTCTTATGTATTTTAAAATTAGTTCGTGAGTAACTGAAGTAGTAATTTATTATCAGTACAAGAACAGAGAAATCATGTTGAATATATTTTTTTATAAATGCAGGTAAATGTAATATCATGTAAGTGAGCATATGCACAATTTAAGCAAATGCACTCATTATCAATTGCAGAGACACAGCCATTAATATTTTTGAAATACCAAAAATCCCACATTTTAATCTAGGATCAAATGTTGGATGCAATAATAGTACTAAGTTTCCTGGACTGTGGCTTATGTTATCTCTCCATAAATTCTCAAATCAATGAAATTCATGCCTCTGATGGATTTCTTCCATCTATTATAGCTCATACCGTGTTCATTTAATAGTGTCAGACATCCTTCTTAGCTCATTCTTGATTCACCCTTTATGTGGCTTTTGCTTCTTCCATTAATTCTCACCCTTTTCTGCCATCTCATTGCCTCCTCATCCTTTTTCTTCTTGGCATCTTCCAGCTGGGAGATTTTCGTTGTAAGCTCTGCCAGCTCAGTGGCCTATCCACATGTGCACACAAATGGGGAAAGAGTTAAGAGGGCTCCTGATCTAAGGTCACTGTGTTCTGTCTGTCATGACAATTGTCGTGTGTGTGTGAATGTGTGTGTGTGTATGTCTTTGTGAGTGAGTGTGTACGCGGTTGCGTATGCAGTCTCTTGGAAAACAGCATGCAGAATCCAATTTGGAATATTTTAACTTCATAAATCCCCCAAAATACCTACTTTTATCATTAAAAACAGTAGCGTTGTAGTACCACTATTTTCTTTTGAAATTAGTCACAATAGTGAAGGAGTACAAGGTAGAGACTAGCTGGACACGTTAAGGTGCCAAAGAGGCTAAGAGATGCCCTCAAAAGAGATGAAAAAAAGACTGATCAATTTAGAAAGGGACACCCGTTCTCTGGCAGATATTAGTAGCCTTTTTCACAACCGGGAACAAAATATAGGAGCCAGCAGATACAACTCTGTGGGTGATGACATGCATGAACAAATGCCTTTAAAACGTATATAGTACTTCAAATATTGTGTCCATAGATGAGGTTGTTACGATATAATCTATTTTTGGCACACTTCTAAAGAGTGGAGACATACCAGCTCTTCCTGACTCTTCATGTCAGACAGGGGATGTTGGAGCAGAGCCTCTTTTGCCTGCATTGCAGCCTTATGGTCATTGTCCAGGCTGAGAGCTTCCTCCTGTGCAAGTGCCTTCTCCTTCTCTAATTCAAGCGCCCTGCGGGTTTGCTCCTCCAGCTCTAAAATACAACCACAGTACAGATACTATACACTGTAAATTCCCAAACCATGAATATTTCAATGTGGGAAGACCCTTTTATTTTTAAATGTTCCCAAACAGAAAAAAATGGTTGTATTTTAAAAGTTGTCAGACCAGCTTGAGCTCTCTTTGTCTGCTCTTCAATCTGTCGCAATCTCTCCATCAGCTCCATAGTCTCACGAGCAATCTTCTCTGTTTCCTTCTCAGCATTTTCGCGCTTTTTTTTCTCACTTTCAAGGAGAGCCCTGACAGGAGAATTGTGCATAAATACACATCTGAAACAACTGCATCCCCTGACAGCTCTTTTTGAGTGCAGAGAACACACTTTAACTCTGGAAGAAAAAAAGAAACAAAAAGAGAGAAGTCCTTATTGCTGCTTTTTACCTCTCCATCTGCCTCTTGCTCTTCTCCTCCTTCGCCTGGGCCTTCATCTGCTGCACTTCGATGGTGTCCGGTTTGCGTCTGCGCATGTACAAGTCATGATTCCCCATACACAGTGCCAGTATACGTTTGTTGATGCGAAGACGGGGTACATAGAAAACAAAGTCCTTAAATACAAAAAGCATGGATTATTTATAGTTTGAATCACAACACAAATTCTTAGCATCTACTTTATTGCTCGGTTGTGATGTAGTGCATCTACAAAAAATGTGTTAGTTATGAAAAATAAGTGCTCATCAGTGGAATTATTTAAATGCAAACTGAGATTCAGGCATATAGGAAAATAATAATTTTCTATGGTTGTTTAATTGTATTTAGTGATTTGAATTGTATTTGGCAAAAAAATCGAACATATTGTCATTGTATTTATCTGTATGTGATCAAATTCATTTTGCCTAAAGAAACAATAATAAAAACAAAGGCCACTCAATATGTACCATATACTATATATCATATTCTTTTTTTAAGCCATTCCATACCGGAGATTTCTTGTCAATAGGTTTAATGACGAACTTCTTGTCATTGAAGGAAATGTTCCTGATCTCACTCCATGGGAAGCCAATCTTTGGAGTTAGCCTGCAATATTGGAATTCATTATCACGTTGATCATCACGAGTCATGGGTATTTAGGAGCCTATCCCAATTGTCTATTGCAGAAGGTGAGGTACACCCTGAACTAGGTGTCAAATAGCCATTCACGCAAACACTCATACCTACAAACTATTTTGAAGTGTTCAATCAGCCTACTATGCATGTTTTTGGAATGTTGGAGGAAGCCAGAGTACCCGGAGAAAAATCATGCAGGTACGGGGAGAACATACAAACTCCACACAAGATGGTCCAAACCCACCGGGGATTGAGCCCTTGATCTCAGGACTGTGAGGTGGACACACTAACCACTGTTCAAATCATGTCCAATAAAATTAATCTAGCCGAGGTTAAAGCCAATTAAGATGGAGGAACATCGAAAAAACACGGTGCTCCTGAGCTCAATTTTGAGCTTCCTGACAGAGGCATATGTACCCCCGCTTCCACCACCGTTTTTATTTCCAATATATTTGCTAAAGTTTCCCCCTAAAAACTTTTTCATATTGTCATTGTGGAGTGGTATGTGTAGACCTTTGAGAAGTAAAATGAATTAATTCAATTTTGGAAAGTGGCTGCAATCTGATAAAATGTGAAAAAGTGAAGTGCAATACATAATTTCTGGATGCACTGAAATCAGAAAGCTATCTTAGTCTATTTTACTCCATCTAATCAAGTCAAACTGGCCCAGCCAGATTCATTTTTGAATGGAGTTTTATATACATATTTTGTAAATGTCATGCTTTTGCAAGCATTGGTCAGTGGAGAACAAGACCGTCGATATTATTTTAAAGATTTTTTTTAACCCATTACAAGATAAGTGTTCTAAATGTTTTTTTTCTCCTCCGAACTGCTGAGCTTCAAAATATTCATTACAATTAAGTGCACCTGAGATAGATTGATGCAAAATGAAAAACAGTCATATGGTCTGCTGAGTCCACAAATAATTATGGGAAATCGTGGGAATCGTTTGTTGAGTCAATTAAAATAAATAAATAAATAAAACATTGTTATTAACAATGTTTAATATGTATATATATTTTTTAACATCTTAATCATTATTCTATTTTTTATCTTGATTTTTATTCATTAAAGTAGATTGGACGTCCAGGACCATCAGTGGCAGCCAATGAGTTCAATGAGTGCCTTCATTCATTCATTTTCCATATTGCTTATCCTCACAAGGGTTGCGAGGGGTGCTGGAGCCTATCCCAGCTAAATATGGGCACCAGGCAGGGGACACCCTGAAACGGTGCCCAGGCAATCGCAGGGTGAAAGGAGATGGACAACCTTTCATTCTCACACTCATACCTAGGGGCAATTTAGAGTGTTCAACCAGCCTACCCTGCATGTTTTTGGGATGTGGGAGGAAATCGGAGTACCTGGAGAAAACCCATCAAAAGTTTTGACCCCTTTGTGCCCAGCTGTATTTGTAAATAAGAAGTACAGTATAAAAATAGAGGGAGTTTGAAGATTGTCCTAGGTGAGAGTTGAAGACCTACTTGTCCTTGTTGTCATATATGTTGAGGCCTAGGGCGTCCACTCCCAACCACAGCTCAGTTCCTTTCTTGTTCTTGATACTGAAGTAGTTGACTCCATACATCTCTAGATCCTGGGCTATCTTCAGGTATTCCACGATAGCATCCTCCCTGTGACAAAGAATCATGGCATTGAATTACTTATTTGCAAGGAGGGATAGATTGACTTTGGGTTACCTTAGCATTCCCTTGTGTTCTTGATGCCACACTTGAATTCTTTCCTCCCACTGATTGTTATTCAGTTTGTGCTGTTCTAAAACCCTGGATTTATCATTGGAGACAAGACACTAGTTAGAATTCAGATGGCTGAAAAAGATAAAGTTTGTACCCAGAGGATGGCCTGCCTACCTTTGGGGAAGCAGCTTCTCTCTTGTTAGGTAGCCTGGTACATGATAATCTTTCCTGAAGTCTCCGTGTTTGACCTGAACTGCATATGAGGCTAAAAGCACAGCAGACTCGGGTGGACAGTAAATGTCGTCATTTAGGATGCTCTCTTTTACCTGAAGCAAAAACGATTGCAGTCTCCCATTGCTGATATTCATATCATTATACAGTAACTCACACAGAAAAGAACATGACTCTTCTGAAGTTTATTTGAAGGCCATGGTGCCATTTCTGTGCATGGAAATTCCCCGGTGAAAAACCGAGGAGAGTTACCCTAAGCTTGAGCTGTCGGCAAACCCCTGAAGGTTTTTTTGACATCTGTCTTTGGTGAGATACTTGCGTTGCTGGTGCATCTACAAGTCATTCATTCATCAATTCATCTTCGGGTTTGCAGGAGCCTGTCCCAGCTGACTTCGGGTGGGAGGCAAACTACACCCTAGACTGGCCGCCAGTTAACCATCTACAAGTCACCATTGGAAAATCTAAACTAATTAGTTGAAAAATTGTGTTTGTCTTGTCAGTGTTGGTCTTGTTCTTTTAATGTGCAGAAAAGAAATTTATCTGTTATAGGCATTTGGAATACCCTATAGTGGATGATTATTTCTAAACAAATTTTTATTGAAATATTAAAACGCAAAGAAATTCCAGTTTTTGCATGCTATAATATCACTAAAATTGTTTGTGTGTTTACTAACCTGCAGAAAGAAAAGACGCTGTGTTGCCTCCTGAATGAGTTCTTCTACAACATCCTCAGGGTAAAATTTGGCCCTGAACTTAATCAACAGAGGGTTGTCCCTCTTCACATCTTGGGTGGTCACCTGGGATTAGTACCCCACAACACAGGGATGAACATAGCAAGCAACTAATTAACCTCAATGGATTGACAATATCACGTTCATTTGCGAGCATCTGTCAAGGGTAGGAGGTGGGTTGGCCATGTGAGACATAACAGCAAGTTGACAAAAAGGGCCTTATTTTTGTAGACTGTGCCCGTATGTTTGGTATCAGGCAGTGGTGCAAATTTATTTTCCTGTCATGTGTTTTGGAATTCAGTAGACCGGTCTGGGCCAATACAGATGGACTAGCGTAGCAAGGATGTGTCCTATGTACATAATCAGATCCAGCCGTTGGGGAAAAGATTTTTTCTCCTACCAGATAATGGAAAATTTGCGCTAACAAACATGGCCTTGTTGATGGGAATGAAAACAAGCTTGCTTATTTATTTGAACAGGTCATCATATCCAGTGCATCCCACCCTTTTTTTGAAGCGGGAACTTGCACGAAAATAGGGCCCATGAACTTTCTTCCTACCCTTTTGTTGAGCCTTAGCCAGGTAGAGAAGCTTTTGCTGTCCTGGTACTGAAGACCGAAGAACCAAGTTTCCCTCAGCCCAATAGTTTTCACGATCTAAACAGAACAATGGCTTCACATAAATGTTCAGAGGGGTTTTATTTTTTAAGGTGGTACCTGATCGAAAAGCTGTTTGCCTGTGGTGCTGGGCAAGATGGCAAATTCCAGCTCAGCATCCATACTCGTCACCCGAACATTTATCTGCCAAAAAAACACAATACACAGGAGAAACACATTCTGTTACACAATCATATGTGTCATTGCAAAATATGAATATGATGAGCAACAACCTATCTGAAAAAGAATACATTACTTTTAATCGAATTATTTTCTACTAATATCATTGTAGGTTCTGTTGAACTAAAGTTTGTATCTCTTTCTGGTTCTTGGACAGAAAAAAAGACCAAAAAGAGTGTTTCTTACATTTTTCTGTTCAACCAGGAGCATCCACTCACAAGAGGTTGGTGGAGGCTATAATAAAAAAAATGAAACCCACAGTAGATTTTTAGATGGGGTTCATTCTATCATAAATATTCTATTTGTATCATGAATGAATAAAAAATAGGCGAAGGAAAAAATACTGGTATTATTACAGTTAAAAATCAATACACCAGAAAAAGTTATAAAACAATTACAATGATAATTTGAATTTTTTTTTATGAAAGTGTACACTAAGCAGTTGGGCATTAGGTGACATTTTTTAAATTTTAATATGATGCGAATCACTGTACGTATATCGATATCTCCAATTAGAACACAGTATTCAGTTTATTTGTTGCATCATGTACAATGGGGGAAAATGGTTTCTAAAAGCAAGTCACTTCTATCAAAGACAAAAATAACCTTGAATGTGTATTGCAACACCTACAGTTGCCATGTATCTTTTGGCTAGCAGAGCAAGTACTATGTATTCTCCCCTGCTCCATTTTATATTACAGTGATTTATTTTTAACTGCCATACTGTACATGTTAATTACAAATCCGTAATGTAACAGTATAATAAACCCCCAAAATATATTTTCCAAAATGTGGAAACAAACAATGAAAAGTTTCTACTCACAGTTGACATTTTTCTTCTGTAGTAAAAGAATTCTTCCAGTAGTTGCTTGTCGCCTTTTCTCTGTGGAGTCATATGAAACTGCTTGCAATACCAACACGGATTAGATTGAGTGGAAAAAAAGACCATTGTATTATTCCCAAGTACCTCTCTCTCATTTAATCCAATGGCAGCCTGGGGCCCAAGCATTGCTTAGAGGCACACTTCATCTGACAGCATTTCTTCAAATACAACTTTGATCAAGTATCACTTACCCTGGTATGAATCTCTTGTCTTCCAAAATAGAGACTTTTCCTCCATCTAAAATAAAGAATGATTGTTTTCCTTTGATATCCAATGTTTTAACAGGAGATGATAAATCTAGATCTGAATCAACATCGCCCACTGGGCACTGTTTTCGGATGTTTTGATGTATTTATGTACTCACCGCCAAAACTTGTTTTTTTTTCCTGATTGAAAATAATTGAAAATCTTCCACTTAGTCTGAGATTTAATTGTGATGAGTATGAGCTATCCTTGGAGCAAATTTAGCCCTGCATAAGAGAATAGTGGGTAAGTAGCAAGTCTTTCTGGAGAAGGTTGAAGACGTTATTGTGGTGGCTGTTTTCATTTAAAGGTACTCTTACAGTGGTGCGCGATGCACATGAGAAGTCTCCTGCCAGAAATGATAGAGTAGCCAGACGTTCAATCACTACATCTGCAAATTGTCATTCTTGAAGCTCCATTTCTATGCGATTTGGCCAACAGTGTGACATGTGGTTGGCTAAGGAGAATGACAAGATTTGCTGTCTCTGGCTTCAAAATTCAGGATTGTGCGTCAACCAAAACTTTTTCTCATCTGTGATTCAAAGAAATAAGCATCTCCTTAAAGAATCTTGTGGATGAACCTTTTAATTGGTTCAAGTTCTTGAAGGGGCCATGGCTTAGGAAAGGGGGTGGCATTCTTTACATCAGGGTTCCCAAATTAGTTTTTCTGTGCACTAAATGCTCTTTGATGGAAGCCGTTTGGGATTCTTCTTCATCACTTGTGGGGTTTATAAAAATACCGTAATTACTCGAATATAACACGCAGATTTTTGCTATATAATTAATTCCAATAGTTGGGGGTGCGTGTTATAATCAATAACTAATTTTTATTTTTTATTTTTATTTTTTTTGTCTTGTTACATGGCCCTTAGCCTGGTGCTTTTTCTTGCCAAATAAATTGAATTGAAATTGAATTGAATAAAATAAATTACAAATTTTCGATCGAAAAAAGCATTGTCAAACTCACTTTGACGCACGGATTTTACGTCATCTCGTAGAGCCGACGCACGGATTTTACGTCATCTCGTGAAGCCGACGCACGGATTTTACGTCATCTCGTAAAGCCGAGACCACCACTGCCCCCCTCTAGCCTCGTACCCGTCTCAGTTCACCCTCTCTCAGTTCAGTGTTATAATCAATAACTAAAATAAATTACAAATTTTCGATCGAAAAAAGCATTGTCAAACTCACTTTGACGCACGGATTTTACGTCATCTCGTAAAGCCAATCGGATGATGTGTTGTGGGAGGAAGAGGAAGTGGATGAAGGAAGCGTGGACGTTGATAGGATTCTCAACGAAGAGATGTATGAGAGGACAGACAAAGAGAGAGAGGAACTCTTCATTTGAAGGATTCTAATGAATAAATTTGTTTGAACAAAACAATCGTGAAACGAAGAAAAAAAGGTAAGATTTCTGATTTTCGTCAGCGGGAAATTTTAGGTGCGCACTATATTCGAGTACTGCGTTTTTCCAGATTTTTTTGGCCCAAAATTACCTGCGTGTTATTTTCGAGTGCGCGTTATATTCGAGTAATTACGGTAGGTCAATTGTCTGTTACGAGCTCATGGATATTTTTTTTTAAAAAGCCCAGTGACTCATACCGCCGTTATTATTATTATTATGATCCTTTTCATATTTTGTATATTGCAACAATTTTTCCATTTGGTTATTAGTAACTAAAAAGGCTTGTTCTGATCGCTGGTTCGAAGTTCTCACACCAAGAAGAGTCTCTATCTCCACAGTAACATTTTACTCATGAAAAATTTCCATTTTGAATTAGATTGCAGTGGTTTATTGTATATAGTACCTGAAGTAGGACTTTAATTATATATTTTTGCTGTCTAGTTGCTAGGTTTAGTTGTGAAGTATACAACAGTGAGTCAATACACACTTTGCCCTTTCGGGCCATTTATTGGGGGTGTCTGACTTATAGCTTTGTTGAGTGGTGGACATCAACATGACATCATGTTTCATTCATTTTGCAAGGCTAGGGGATAGTTACGTTTTGTAACATGTCATGTTTGTTGGGGCACAGCCATAATGATACAGATGTGCTGAGTGTACTGAGTTTGAATGGATTTTACTGCATTTTTTCCCCAACAGATGCATCATGCCCAACGATTCATTTAAAAACCAGGGGAGGAAGGCAGAGAACTGAACAGATAATGATAAACACATTCATTACATCATCATGTTCTCAAGTCACGGTCAGCAATATGATGCTTGCATGTATAATGTCCCAGGATGACATGACTAGCCTGGTGAAAATGAAATTATACTTGCAAGGGTTCACAGAAATAACTTATTGTATAATGATATCAATTTGTATTCTATCTTGGAAGATGAATTGATATTTATTGTGAGAAACTATAAAACATGTCAGTGTCTTCACATTGATGAATATCTTTCATTTTTAATTGCTGTTAAGTGTTGGCTTTTGCGGGTTTAGTTTGCATTTCTAGTCTTGGCTTTTCCCCCGGTGTGAAAAAATGGGTCCTAAGAAAGACGGTGCAATGAAGGGTACCCATTTTTTCCCCGGTAACCATGGTAACCCTCTATTTCAGAAGCATGAAAGGTAACCCCTGAAATAGAGGGTTACCATTCTAGGGTTAATCACGTTTTATTTGTATTTACCTTTTTTGCGCAGGTGCCTTTTGTTGTTATAGCATTTTGGCTGTTAGAACTCAGCAAGATGTCTTCATTGTTTATCGAAGATTTTCTCTTTTTCTCTTATAAACTCTAAGCAATGTTACTTCTTATTCTTTCCTAATTTTAAATCATGTTTTATTTCTCTGCCCATTATAGATCTTTTTGAGTTCATTTGTATCTTTATAAAATCCTGGAAAAGTCATGAACATGCAGTTAAAGGCATTCCTGGATGAACATGGTGTTCTGCAGATCTTCCAGTCTAGTTTTAAAACCCTACAGAACACAGAGCTTGCTTTATTAAGAGTTTTAAAATGATATCCTCCTGGCAAATAGCCCTGGCGACAAAGGGCATGTGGAGACATTTGAACAGGCAGGTTCCTTAACTATTAAATGGGCATGTAGACCAGCAACCATCATCGGCTATCATGCCACCACATCCGGCAGTAGCTCCCAATGTTCAAAATTAGAAATTTCATTTGTTGCAGAAATATCTTATTGTACTTTCCAGTTGGTAGAGGATTTCGAAAAGGACTAGTAGTATTTTGGACTGGTTGCCAGTGCATCTGTCTTTAAGTATGTTGTGGGGTTATTGATCACCTTTCCTTAAAATCCTGATATTTTTATGGCCATTTGGAACCAAATAAGATCTGAGGAAAATAACAATTTCTATGAAAACAAGTTATTAATTGCCATATAATTTGCCAAGATTAAAAAATAAAAAACATTGTAAGAGCCATAAAACTGAGTCATGCTGGTGACAAAATGGTCTTCACAAAGCTGCAATTGTACAAGTGTTTTCTACATAGTTATATATTTTTGAGTACTGACGTCAGTTTAAAAGAAAAGCTTAGAGACACTACAGAATTAATATATATACTCATTCATTCATTTATGACGGGCCGGCGGATTGAGTGGTTAGCCCGTCGGCCCCACAACTCTGGGGTCCTGGGTTCAAATCCAGGTCGGTCCACCTGTGTGGAGTTTGGATGTTTTCCCCAGGCCTACATAGGTTTTCTCCGGGTACTCCGGTTTCCTCCCACATTCCAAAAACATGCATGATAGGCTGATTGGACACCCGAAATTGCCCATGGGTATGAGTGTGAGCGTGAATGGTTGTCCATCTCCTCGTGCACTGCGACCGGCTGGGGACACTGAATTTGTGGCCAGCCAATCGCAGGGCACAGGGAAACGGACAACCATTCACGTTCAAACTCATACCTAGGGGCGATTTAGAGTGTTCAACCCGCCTACCATGCATGTTTTTGGGATGTGGAAGGAAATCGGAGTACCCGGAGAAAACCCACGCAAGCCCAGGGAGAACATGCAAACTCAACACCAGAACTGTGAGGCTGACGCACTAACCTCAGTGGGTTTCCTCCGGGTACTCCGGTTTCCTCCCACATTCCAAAAACATGCATGGTAGGCTGATTGGACACTCTAAATTGCCCCTAGGTATGGGTGTGAGTGTACATAGTTGTCCATCTCCTTGTGCCCTGCGATCGGCTGGCCACCGATTAAGGGTGTCCCCCACCTCTGGCCCGAAGTCAGCTGGGATAGGCTCCAGCACCCCCCGCGACCCTAATGAGGATAAAGTGGTTCATAAAATGAGATGAGAAAATCATTTAGAACTTTTTTTTCTAACATAATTAATTAGGAAACCTGTATTCCTCTTACACAATTAACTGTACAGTTGACAGTGGGAGTATTGCTACAATTATATTTTTTTACTTGCTGTGTTTTTAATATTACCTCAGCCATTTTAGAGGGAAGTAGTCTTCCTGGTTTGGTCTTGTTTCGCCACGACTTCACCTTGATCGAGCGTGCCCGTGTGCGCGGTCCCGTCAACTATTTTCCTTCTTTTTTTCTTCGTCTTCATCATCAACAAGAGAAGACCACCCGGCAACACGGCGGCCCCATCTGGGTGACGATTCAAGGAATTTCTTCACCATGACGGACGAGCAAGAAATCATGTGCAAGTTAGAAAACATACTGGATGTACGGTAAGGCTGCAAAACATGTCAAAAGACGACCAGGCTGATGTTTGAGAAAGGTCAGCGAATGCAACACGAGCCCCCCTTAGGCTGCTTTGTTACCATGTTAGCTAACGGGGGCTAGCGGCTGCCCGTGCTGCCTCACCGGCAAACGAAAGAACGTCGCATTGTTTATTTGCCTCGTGTTATGTCGCTGTAGGAGACACAGGTGTTCTAATCATCCATTCATCATCAGTCCAGATGTTTAGGACATTCCGGATGTGGTCTAGTCTCCATGGCGCGCTTGAGCTAGTGAATTAGCCATCATCATTCTGTCAGTTTGGCTGACTGCCACGTACTGCTCTGAATGCCATATGAATAATACATTTTTTTATAAACTTGCAGCTGTAGTTCATGCTTATATTATGTGATTGTCCCCCCCCCCCCCACTACGAACACACTTTCAGCCTACGTGATATAATGCTAACTATGACATTGATGCAGTTGCATTGACAGTCCTTTGTCTATCTGACGACTGTACACGAAAAGGCAATGCTAATTTGACAGACTTCAGATATAACCCAAACTTCGTGGTTATCATCTGTTGTTACCACGGAAAGCACATTTCCCGATTGTCGACAAGTCTTGAATCAATTCTATCAAAGTTGCAATAGAATATTTACACATATTTTACATACCAATCTCATTGGTACGGGTAACAGAAATTTCAAACTAAAGCCATCGTATTCTTCTTAGTCTTGCTGTTATTGCTGGAAAGTTGACAATTTCCCAAAGCCTAAAGCTAAAAGATTTTAATCAAACGGCATCAGTCAACTAAAAATAAATTGAATGGGACCGACCACAAGCTGGTTTTAGTGATGAATCAACATAGCATGCATACATAACATTACTGCTACATTTATCATGATTTTAGTGAAATAATTGAATTCTTGGACAACCGATGGTGCATAGGTTCTTCCACCTGACTTCGGTGCGGACAGACTGGGTTCGATTCTCATTTGTGAGTGGTTGTCCGTTTAACTGGGACAGGCTTCAGCACCCCCTGCGACCCTTGTGAGGATAAGAAGTTCGGAAAATGAATGAATTTAATACCTTGCCACGTCCTGAATTATGTAACCAATCCCTAAATCAAGTTGAAAAGTCTTAAAAAACATTACATTATTTTTTTTTATAAAAAGGCCTTAATTTGCAATAACATGTCTTGAATTTAATATTCAAAATTCTAAAAAAAATATGTAATTACTTAATTTAATTATTTCATTAAACACAGTTTATCATGTTAAATACGATTATTAAATTAACTTACCTAAAATATAAAATACTGTAATACTCAACAATAGGAGAGAAAAAAAGATTCACCTTACCATCTCTGAGATGCAAATGATTAATTTAAATAGATTAGCGTGTTTTTTTTAAATGCTCCATGATTTATCACTTTTGCCACCTGGAGTATGACGTCATATAAAGTGTGGCGTCATGGTGATTTGAGTATCGTAATTTTTTTATTACTAATATCAAATAGCTAAAGTATATGTATTAGTCCAAAATTGCCTTCATTTCTTTCATTAATAGTTTATTACATGCCACTCTTAACCATGTTGTGTCGTATGTCTGTACCATCCTAAACTGAGGACTTTTTAAGTTTTTACAATTTTGAGGACCCGCTTTAAATACTTGAACTCTTGGGCCCTTATCTACCATGTAAGAATCACTTTCTGACATGGTTGTTTACAGGTTACTACTTACTGATTTTCTCCTGTGAACAAAATTTGCCAAGTGTCATATTCTTGTGCCAACAGGAACAAAACAGTCCAAATGCAGAAGATCAAGTCTCGTCTGAAGATTGAGTTTGAGGCATTGGAGTCTGAAGAGAAGCATCTAAAAGAGTACAAGCAAGAAATGGATCTCCTCCTGCAGGAAAAGATGGCACATGTTGAGGAGCTCCGACTCATACATGCAGATATCAACGTGGTGAGTGCAAGCAGGAACATAGCATGTGCTACAGGAAAATTGCTATTTAGATGCAATATATTCCCACAGAAATCTCCAAATGTACATCTTACTTTGATTTTTGTTTTACAAAAGATGGAGAGCACAATCAAGCAGTCTGAAAATGACCTGAACAAGCTGTTAGAAACAACTCGCCGCCTCCATGATGAGTACAAACCTCTGAAGGAGCATGTTGATGCACTGAGAATGACTTTAGGGCTGCACAGACTGCCTCACCTCAGTGAAGAAGAGGAGAAGCTATCTCTGGAGTCAGTATTTTACACACTCACACACGTATTTGCAGACATACCACAAAGTGGTGTGGAAGTGTATCACACATGACTTACTGTAGGGGTGTTCAAACTTTTATGCTCCAAGATCTACTTTTCAAGGAGTTAACCTTCCACGGTCTATCTTTTTTTTTTACAGGCCACTGACAAAGCTCAGCAATTATGTAAAAAAACATAAGTTCCATGTACCTTGCAATGAAAATCTACAGTAGTTGACTCCCCTGTGTATGACTTGAACTTTTAATTGAAAGTATCTGTCTCCCCAATTGAACCTGGAAAATGGTTCCACTTGAGAGAAGCCCAAATAACAAAAGTTCCTGCATTGAATTTAGTCTTACAGATTTTGGCAGCCAGTAGCCACACAATTGTAAACCTGTGAGTGTGATGCTCTGGTCTGTTAAGTTGAAAAAGCATCACAAGCTCTTTAAACTATAAGAGTGTCTGACCTTTTAGTTTTTTATGGTTGTGAAGAAAGGTTTTACCTCCAATTCAAAATTGTACAGGGTGGCAGTGCAGTGCAGTGAAGCCTGCACTAGACAGATTATTTCTCCTTCAAGTTAGTACTGACTCCTGAGTCTATAGCAGGGGTGGGCAAACTATTCCACAAAGGGCCGCAGTGGGTGCGGGTTTTCATTCCAACCCAGAAAGAAGACACCTTTTCACCAATCTGATGTCATACAATTGCAATCAGTGGATTGCGGTCGGGTGCTTCTTGTTTTCTACAGAAATCTTATTGGTCAAAATGTCTGTTCCTGATCGGTTGGAACAAAAACCTGCACCCACAGTGGCCCTCGAGGACCGGTTTGCCCACCCCTGGTCCATAGTGTTTTGTACCAATTAGGAAGTTTCTAAAATGGATGAGTGGTAAACACTTTTACAGAAGCTGGGTTAGTTTTTCCTGTCTAATATTTCTACATTAGAGAAACGTAGAGTGAACAGTAAAGGTCCAAGCACCTTAGGTGATCGACAAGTGCAGTTTAAACCACTTTAAGAAAGTTCCTTCTGTCCTTGATAAATTGGGGAAAAAAATTGATGGCCTGTCATCTCAAAGGTTGCAATTTGATCTAATGAGTGCCAGAGAGATGACACCTGTTTGAAGTAACACGGATGTCATAAGCTACTTTTGTGAGTGCTCTGTTTTATGATGCCTTCTAGTAAATCTGTTGTAAGAAGCAATTTTTTTGTAGCTTTTTAAAATTAAAAGAATCATTGGAAATGGGTCTATGACACTCACGTGTGCTATTACAGTCTAAAGGTTGCCCTCTACTGGCTAACCCGTCACCTACAGGCAACTCGTAGTCTACAAGTAGCAATAATTCCGAATTGCCTTCACTTGGCAATATCCTAACTTCCAGAAGGCAGCCCTCTACTGGACAACTCTTAGTCGTTATTCCGCAATTAGTTAAATCAGGCTTGATACAAAAAAAATGCTTCAAGGATCGATAGATACTGGTCCTAGCTACATGGCCACCTAATTTCAAGCCAATCAGTTCACAAATGACATAGGACTAGGACTATAAAGTTAGTGTACACAAGAACAACAACCTGAGTAGAGACTTGAAATGCCTTCAGCCTCTTATAAGTTGGGAAACCTCAAGCATAAAGTAAATAACCTTAAATGACTGTGGCACTCTTATCAAAAAGTACATTTCCAACAAATGGTAGAACATCCGTAAACACGTGTAATGATTCACAGCTGTAGCTTTGAGAAGTTTGAGAGGAAAAAAACAAGGGTGAAAAGACAACTCTGAAAACCTTGACAAGCATGGAATAGTGATTATATTGTCCTCTAGGGGAACTGAAAAACGTGATGGCAAGTGGTGAGTTCCACTTTCACAGTAACATGTTTGAGGTGAAAATAATAATAAAAAAAAAAGAAATCACCAATGCCGAGCCTCATAAAAAAAACATAGATCAGTACCTGTGGAATGGAAATTTTTAGTTTCCATGCGTTTAAACTTTGCTGACTTGTTTGGATCAGTTAAATTCAATGTATTCATTACCTATTTGTGTGAAGCGTAGCAATCAAGCTCTGCTCAATTGAGCAGGTCAATACTGTCTGGAGGAGTTCTGCCTGAGCAGATGTGTGCGTTGAAGCAGGATAAAGCAGTTCATTTGCAGTCTATTTTTCTAAAGCAAGGTTCTCTAAACCGGTCCTCATGGGCCGCTGTGCGTCTCTGTTCAACCCAATGACTTTCCAGTTAGAATACAATTCTTCACCCCCTATATCCCTTTGTTGGATAGTTCAAAGACCCCTGACCTAAGAAGGTTATTGGCTGGTTAAATCAGGAACCTTTTAATTTTTTTCTGTAGAGCTGCAATGTTGTAATTGAGAATTTCTTGGCAAAATTGGTTGATCAACTCTTTGTTTTTGCAACTAGGGTGCTGGTTACCTTTATTCTGCTCTTCGTTTCACAATGCTGTTAGACTGCAGGCATATCTTACTAGTAGAAAAGTAATTCTGTAATCATGTTCTCTTTTCAACAAGTCCCTACTGAAATTATATTTGAAGGTGTGATAGAGTAACTTGGAAGAAAATTAAGTCACACCTTATATCTGTTGGGTGTTAAGAATATTTTCTAATACACCCAGCGAGAGTGACATGCACACCAAAATGAGCTATTGGTTTGGTCTAAAAAAATACAATTGAGATAATAATACATTCAAATGCATTGAAAACGTAATATTCTAATTTATGTTGTGTTAAACAAATTCATTAATACATGGTACATTGATGGATAGGGGGACTCTTAGATGTATTCCACTGTGAATTGGACTTCATCACAAACCTATTTCGAGAGAAACCAGAGAGAATAATGAAAGAGGATATCACTTTTTTAGGGGGAAAATGCGCCAGAGGGGCATAAAAACCAAGGCAAAATTTATTCCTAGCCCTCCATGCTCGGAACAAAGACACTCACATTAACTCAGACAAACACTCTCACTAGGAGTGTACTTTGGCCAATAGTTTTACATTAAGAAGAGGTTGGGGGGGAAAGAATGTGAGCTCGTATTCTTTGTGGTGATGCTGCTGATGTATAATGGGATAGAGGTTTGTGATATCCTACAAATGAGACTAACAGCCGGGCTCGTTGTGTCTGTCTTGCCTCCGCTAGTTACTTTGAGAAGCAAAAAGCAGAGTGGCAAAAGGAGCCTCATGAGCCAGCTATCCCAGAATCCCTTGCTGCCGCAGCAGCGGCGGCACAGCAGCTTCAGGTGTCCCGCAAACAAGATGCCCGTCAAACCGCCACTTTCCGACAGCAACCACCACCCATGAAGGTATTTACCAGTCCCAAAACAACAAAGGGGGAAAATTAATTGTTCAATATGTTAGTACTCAAAACAGTATGGGATACATATTCATGAATATAATATGGATTTGGAATGTTAAAAAATCATGTCTTCCTCTCAGCGTTTAATAGTAAATGTTCTACTGTACTGAATAAAAATACACTGGCTATGTTACAGGCTAAGAAATTGCAAAGAAATAAAATGTTTTGCATTACATTTTGGTCGAGAAATGACAAGGGTTTGCCCTACTTGGATTCATTTTCTGCTAGACTGAACATAAAAACATGACTATTAAATTTAATACGCTATGAACTTGGAAGTCCCATTTTCGATTGTCTTTAGACTAAACAAGACTGTCCCTTTCATTCTCACTCTAGGCTTGCCTCTCGTGCCACCAGCAGATTCACCGCAATGCACCCATCTGTCCCTTGTGCAAGGCCAAGAGCCGCTCACGCAACCCTAAGAAGCCCAAAAGGAAACCGGATGAGTAGATTCCTAACAAACTACAGTATTTACTCCAAAAACTGGCCCAATTTGCTGATCTTGAATCAGTCATATGCACAGTTGTGCCAGAGCTAGGCATTAGGAAGAATCCCACACACTTTGAATAAATGTTTTATTAGTATTATACTTCATTCAATATCAGTCTAGCACTAAGCCAGGTTTGGATCCTATATACGTTGTGTGTTTCTATCTGTGTTTTTGCTGTATTAATATGTAACTGTATAGTCTCCCTTATTAGGTTTATTATCGCTTAATCGTGTTCCGCCAATAGCAGTTAACAAAATAGTCATTAGTAATCATCCTGTTTATTGCCTTAGATAGTGTATTGAAAGTTCAGTTCGGTTTTTGAGTCCGTTGCATGCGTGCATCCGTGGTTGTCAAATGTGATTTGTGGCCCTAAACATGAATACAATAGGTTTAATTGCTACATGAAATGAAATGTTGTTTTAATGTTTACAATGGGAAAGTGACCTTCGACCCATACGTTGAGAAACTGGCAGAAGTACTTGCTTTAAATTTGGTTCTAAGTTTTCATACGATGATATGGGAATAAATGTTTCTTTTGTACTAAAATGTGTCTTATTCAAATCTTGACCTCAAAATGTAAATCAAGCCACAACGTTTTGGACTTGCATTTACCGTATAGTATTCGTTTTATTATCCTTGCAGCTGCACCGCCCGAGCAAAGTTCTTTTTCTTCCACTTCTCCAAGACACGTTCTGTGTGCAGTTTTAATCAAAGGCAAAGTGACTTCACATTGTTTCTCCAGCCGTGAGAAGGTGACAAAGAAAACCACGCCACACAGACAGAATGGTCAAATGCGGATGGGGAAAAGGACAACAATCCTAAAATCAACAATTTGAATGGCAGACCTGTAAAACGTGAACTGCCACCAAAGTCAACCCATCCTTACCTGGGTTTAAAAAATCATTTAATCAATTTACGTGTTATCTTTCTAACAAACTAGTGTAAACTAACAGATTTTATATAACAGTATTCAATTTTTCCTTTTCATATAAATGAAATATATATATATATATATATATATATATATATATATATATATATATATATATATATATATATATATATATATATATATATATATATATATATATATATATATAAATAAATATAAGACACAAGCACATATGATCTAATGAGGCATCTGGTGAGTATTTGTAGTAACATGTGAATGAAATGAAGCTATTGGACCTTCAGGTTTGTGTGGCCAGCATAATATGAAGCCATAAGGACATCCTTGACTCCACCTTAACATTGTCCCTCACTCGTACAAGTGTTCTGCCTGCCGTGTCTGCTGCGATCTGTCTGAAAAAGGACAGCGAGGTCCTGCTAAATGAGTTCCTGTAGTGTTTTTGTCACGGTAACCCCTCATTTCATCTGTTGCCAGGGCAACTCCACGTTCCTTCGTAGTTGCTAAGGAGACCACAGGTTGCTGTGACCCGCATATTTCCACAAAATAGTTCCTCCCAAATCCAGAGAGGGGCATCTGAGGGCGACCAGGCGTTTTCCACAAACTCGGCTAACAAGCTCACATCACAGGAAAAAAATTATAGAAAATGGTCTAACAGCATTAGATTAAACATGTCTCCAGGAAATATCAATATTAGAGATGTTTGGATTGAAGCCATATAGTGCATGGGTGTATTTAGTCTGCCGTGCACTGTCTGGTACCGCAATTGTGTCTTCTTTCTGATAAAAGTTTTCAAGGCCACAGAAATCTGTTACTCCTAACACGGACCAGTGGGAAACAGGAAGCATACACGCACAGCGTGAACGTGAGCCAGAGTACACAAAACTGGAGGAAAAGACAGAATCGGATTCATTTGCTTTCAATTATGCTATACAGAATGTGCTTGCTGTCATTTTGACCCCAAGCGTGAAATAGGACCAAAGTGGAGCAGGCTTTTACTTGAAATCTTTGAGGAGGCTGCTAAATCACAAGGTCCTCAGAGGCCTTTGGTGGATTTGGTTCAAGACATTAAAAAAAACTTTCCGTGCATTTGTTACCGAAGAATTTCAGTGTGGATATGCTCAATTTAATCAACCTTTTAATACACCGCAATCATGTCACAATCATAGGAAAAAAAACATCAACTCCTTGATAAACTACTACTACATAACAGCTCACAGCTGTGCCATATTCATCATCAGGACAATCCAGAACCAAATGTTTATTTTACAACCGGACAAAAGCATGAGACATAAATAAAAATATGTCAGACTCACCAGATATGTTGATTAATCAAAGCAAGTGCACAGACTGTGGCACTTATGTATTTTTTCAAATTCAAACCTGGCCGCAGGTGATTTTGTTTATGACATGCCATCAGATGATGGAAAAATGCTGATATTATTTTTGGAGGACTGAGAAATCCACTTTGTTAAATTACTAATAATTACTGTATCTTGGGCAGAATTCTAAATGGTCAGGGGAAGTTTGATGATCATAGTTAAAAGTACAGGATAAAATCTAATTTGGTTCTATCTGGTGTCGATTTGAACATGTTTGATATTGGAACGTTGTTCATTCATGTATTTTCAATAACGCTTTTACTAGTCAGGGTCACCTAACAGTTCTGGGGTGGTGGGTTTGATCCCAGGTCAGTCCTCACTGTGCGGGGTTTGCATGTTCTCCTCGGGCTTGTGTGGGTTTTTTCCAGGTACTCTGGTTTCCACCCACATCCCCAAAATGTGCAGGGTAGGCTGGTTGAACAGTGTAAATCAGGGGTGGCCAAGTCCGGTCCTCGGTAGCCCCTATCGGATAGGGGCTATCGAGGACCGGACTTGGCCACCCCTGGTCTAAATTGCCCCAAGGTTTGAGGGTGAGCGTGATTGGCTGGCCACCGATTCAGGGTGTTATATATGCATGGTTTGGGATTGGAAGGGAATTCCAAGTGAGCAGAATAAATTTAATGCATTTATCTTTTTTTTTTGTTAATCATTGTTTTCAATAGACACATAATGTGTCTCTATCGCCATCAAGTGGAGAAAAAAAGAAGGATACAAATTAAAGCATTTCAGTGCTCAATTGAATTTGGTGGATTTAACGATTTAAGACAGGGGTGGGCAAACTATATATAAATAAATACCAAAAAAAGATAACTAATTTAAATAAAGTGCACATAAAAATAAAAATACTACAAATCCTTTAAATTAACAAAGATGAAATGTAGAGTGATTTGAGGCCATGTGAATTGAATAAAACTGTAGTCTGGGCAGTAACTCTGGCACAAAATTAGTTTCACACTGAGAATCAGTTCTTGACTTTGCAGTTAAGTCGTATATCTTTAGTGGCATGCCATCAAAAGATATGGTAAATTATATAAAAAAAACAAAATGTGTACTCACTTTTGTAAAACACTCTTTGTGTTCTCATACACCTGAATACATTGCTCTCCTCATCATGCATGTGAAAAATGGCAGCAATCTGGACAATTTGGCATCTGCAGAAAGAATGTGTTGTTACAGTCAATGAAGGCATGGCAGGGTTTGGCCAAAGAACAGCTGACTGCTGGCTTCCCCTTGGAAACGTCTCAGTCATGCAGCTGACACTTGCTAAAATGGCTTCTGTTGGCAAAACGGGGGTTGAGTGAGAGCGAGAGCAAGAAAGAGAGCGTGATGGCTCACTCATCATAATTTATTCTCCTGTAAATATGCAACATTTCAAATTTCCAAAAGCTAATTTCTCTGTAAGCAGAAATTGACCTTTGTGCATGGTTACAATGGAAACATGTAATTATATTGCATCCAGGCAAACGAAAACACACCAATCTTTGTGTGAATGCCACTGGTCAATCACTTTTCTAATTTTAAACTGGAGCTCCAACTCTCCAAGAATGGAAGTTCAGCCAGGCCCATCTGTGCCCTAAATTTAGCTCCCCACCCAGGAAGTTTTAGCCCCTAGAACACATTCATACACACTATCAGAAACCTTTCACATCGTCTTCACGTGCACACACAAAGGATTTCACGTTTTGTTTCCTTTCTGGATCCTAAATGATCATCTTTGCCTGGAAATAACTTCATCCAAACTAGGTGAGTCTTTATAAAATAAAGAATATTTTTTTCACAGTGTCTGCTTTTATAAGTGTGGCGATTTAATAATGTCAAACTATTTGTGTCAACTCTTATGCACGGTATATTCTACACGTTCTGTTCGTATTTGTCGAGGTTTTGTTTCTCCTATGCATAAACAAAAATGCTCTAGGATGGAGTTATCTTTTGTGTACACCCCCACCACTATTGCAGATGGGAGCCTGGACGTAAATAGGTCTGATGACATGAGTTTGATGGACATTTCCAAGATCTTCTCCCTGCTACAGCCCAAGGAGGAAGACGAAGAGAACGGGCTGAGCCAAGCCTTAAACAACGCCGTGAACGGCAATGATGTCTTTCTTCTCTCCGAGCTTCTTTCTCAGGAGAGCTACAGAAGGTCGATAAACACTCGGAGTGGGTGGGGGGTTCCTGTCACACCCTTACGGGCCGCTGCTGCTTTGGGACACCTGAAATGCTTGGAGCTCCTCCTGGAGCATGGAGCAGAGGTGAGACTCCCAGCAACAAAAAGTAGGCACGTGGGACTCCTGCTCTATTAAAGTATCCGGATTCAAATAATAAAAACATATATTTAGCCTTCAGCGTTTTACACCTGTTTAACATATTATGCATTAAAGCGCATAATTACTGAACATCGCCTTTCATGTTGAATCAGATCGGCTTTACTGAGCTTATCATAGAGAAGAGCTTGTTTTATCGTTATAGAGAGTCAAAAAGTACAATTTTCTAGTGTGGAAATCAAAAGAAAATGACCTAAATTTATATGATTCAAACTTTGTTAACCATTTTAAGATTCAATTAATATTAAGTGGCTATGGTATGAAATTAGAACTAAATGTAAAAATTGTCTTAAGCAGCAAAATTATTTTCTTATAAGTAGAGCAGAGAAAAAAATCCACTATATATAAGAAAGCTTATTGAAATTAATGTTTATTAATTTGTTTTATTGTACATGTTTCTTTGGTCTACATACAAGACCAAAGAAACACGTACAATAAAACAAATTAATAAACATTTTTAAAAGTAGAGTGCTCATACATTTGAATTAGAACAATAATTTCAATAAACTTCCTTATATATAGTGGATTTTTTTCTCTGCTCTACTTATAAGAAAATAATTTTGCTGCTTGAGACAATTTTTACATTTAGTTCTAATTTTATACCATAGCCACTTAATATTAATTGAATCTTAAAATGGATTGGATTGATTGGATAACTTTATTCATCCCGTATTCGGGAAATTTCATTGTGGCAGTAGCAAGAGGGTGATTAGACAGAACAACAAAGCAAAATAAACTATAAACTCTAAATTTAGGGCATTTTATTGTGATTTCAACACTAGAAAATTGTACTTTTTGAATGTTTTAACTTGATTAGGTCAGCCATCTATTTTTTAGACCAGGGAAAAAGTTTATATGTATAGTAATATAATATGAAAGTGAGCGATTTACTGGCACTGCATTGTAATAAATGATGCATGCCATTTTGGTTTAAAAATGTGGGGATAAGTTAAACTCAATTTAAACTGAATGTGGGTGGCATTTTTTTGTGTGTAGTAGAAAGCCTGTAGGATTATCAAAATAATAATAATACAAAAAAACAGTTCGTAGTCATTACACAGTAAACAAGGAAAACATCCCTCAAATGAAAGAACAAAAACACATTTTTTGCAACTCGTTCACTGTGCAAAAATCCTATCGAGTAAAGGCGTGAGTGTTAAATATTTAATTCAACCAAAACTCAAATTTAAAATAAGATACTATGCTTTTAGTGGATGTTATTGGCTTGTTGACTTGAGTGGGTTCAAATCCAGGTCACATCCACTTGTGTGGAGTTTGGATGTTCTCCCTGGGCCTGCGTGGGCTTCCTGCGGGTACTCCGGTTTCCTCCCACATTCCAAAAAAACATGCATGGTTGGCTGAATGGACACTCTAAATTGCCCCTAGGTATTGGTGTGAGTGTGCATGGCTGTCCGTCTCCTTGTGCCCTGCGATCGGCTGGCCACCGATTCAGGGTGACCCCCGCCTGTGGCCCGGCCCAGCTGGGATTGGCTCCAGCACCCCCCGCCACCCTAATGAGGATAAAACGGTTCAGAAAATGAGATGAAATGATTTATAATGAGCATTACATCACATGTTCTTTGTCAAGCTGTATTTGCTGGTGTGACCATCTCCAGATAGACGGCCTAGACGTGAAGGCCCAGACGCCATTGTTCACGGCAGTTAGCGGCAAACATCTACACTGCGTGTTGGCTCTGCTGAAGGCCGGAGCCGACCCAAATGGGAGCCCACACAACAACTGCTCACCGGTGTTGACCGCTGCCCGGGAAGGTGACATTGACATTCTCCGAGAGCTTCTCCTCTTTGGAGCAGAGGTGGACGTTCGACCAAAAGTACCGCAGTGGGCGTCTCACGCTACAGCATGCAAAGGGCCTCTTTATATCGCAGCAGTGTATGGACATTTGGATTGCTTTAAACTCCTCCTTCTCCATGGAAGTAACCCTAATTATAACTGCACAGATGAGAAGATGCTGGCCCGAATGAGGCAGCCAAAGACTGTGCTGGAAGTTTGTTTGCATTACGGTTGCGGAGTGGAGTATATCCAACTTCTCATAGACTTTGGAGCAGACGTATACCTGCCAACAATTCTTGTTGACAAAACAACAAAACTGAATGAAGACTTGGTTCTGCTGCTAAAGGAAAGGGGTAAGACCCATATGATTCCCTCTTTTGTGATCCATCCCATCAAAAGCAGACGTCTGAGTCAAAATTTGCTGATTATAAATTGAGCTGCTGAGCGAGGGGTTTGCTAGAAAGGATATTTAAACACACACTATATTTAAGCTTTGCGAAAGATCTTACGTTTACTTTACGCTTGCCAGCCGGGCCCAGCTGCGAGCCCAATAAACTTTGATCCTGACTTAAAAATGAGATTTTTCATTCGTTTCAAAAATACTCCAATTTTTTTTTTTCATACACTACACGAGGGGTGTCAGATTCGGGTTGGTTCGCGGGCCGCTGTAACGTCAACTTAATTTCAGGTGGGCCGGACCATTTTAGATATATTTAGATTTTTTTTAATATATGGATTAAAAGAACTAGATTAAAAGCCCTGAATATTCAGTTTTTTATAGATCTAAAACAATGTTTATTTTAGCTTTTTATTTATTTATATATTTTTAGATTTTACAAAATGATTTTTGAACTAAAAACACAGAAAGAATTGATTAAAAATTACAATTATTGATTTAAAAGGGGGAAAATCAGATAGATCTATACTCTTCATTTTAATTTGATCCTAAAACAGAAAGTCGGCACTCATGATTTACTTTCCCGGGCCACACAAAATGATGCGACGGGCCAGATTTGGCCCCCGGGCTGCCACTTTGACACATGTGCACTACACACATTAGAGCTAGAATGGGCCAAATCTTGTTTTGATATGGTGCGAGTAGCATCCGGTTTCGGTGTAACGGCTTGAGTTTTATCACCCACAATTTAAACTTCTTTACTAACTTGGGGCTTGTTTCTGTCACAGTTTCTCCCAAACCTCTGATGTCACAGACTCGCTTGGCAATCCGCAGATATCTTCATTTTTCCAACAAAGAGTCAGCCATTGACAGTTTGCACATTCCTCTCATCTTGAAGAATTACCTGAAGCACAACATCTCAGAATTCAAAGACTGTTCTGATTAGAAAATGTTTCTTTTGTCCTGGATTATTTTTCTTCCAAACTGGAATTATTTTATTTTTTTTACACATGGGAATGGATAAATGCTTTGCTGGGACAGTTTTACTTTTGCTGTCTTGGTGCTTTTCATACAATGTAGGCTATCAATTCGTGAATGGTTTGTTCTTCTCATTGTGCCCTGCGATTGGCTAGAAACCGATTTCAATGGTGTCCCCGCCAACTGCCCACAATTGGCTGACATATGTACACTCCAGTACCCCCGTGAGCCTAGTGAGGATAAGCAGGACAGAAAATGAATGCCTTCAAGTTTGGAAAACACCACCTGAATGTGTGCGAGTTCACTCGCTTGACTTTAGTGCAGGCAAGCGTGGGATTGATTCCCGCTTGGTGGAGGTGTGATTGGGCATGCGAATGGTTGCCTGTCATCTGTGTGCCCTATGGCTGACTGGCGACCAGTCTAGGGTGTAATCTACATTTCTCCCGCTGGAATTGTCTACAACAAAACATTGGAATAAAATGCTTCCATGGGGTTGTTAAGTGTAACACCCTTGTTGAGCTATAGAGGTCGCAGTTGTGCTACTCATTGCCTGGCCCACTCTCGGGTCTGCCAAAGGCAGTTGAGCTGATCTATTTTCAAACACGCTTGTCCACTGATCTACTGATTTTGCACAGATCTTCTCTTACAAAAAACAGCTTAATTCCAATTAGCATATTTTCACAGCTGGAGCTAAAGCCTCTAAAAAGGCATCCACATCCCATCAAGACCAGAAGTCTTAATTCTTGACTGAAATACAGTCTTGCATCTGTGGCTTTTAAAATGTGAGGATGAGGAGCAGTTATCTGAGAGATGTATTTGCATGAGACTCATTATTAATTAATGGCAGCATAGTTTCAATCTGCAGATTCCTTTTTGTGAGCATTTTTAAGTAATTTAAGTTTTCTTTACCCGAGTCACCCTGATGAAGACAGATTATACTTACCAACAGGGAATAGCTAACATTTCAGCATAAAAACAATACAATCATAAAGAACTTTTAACATATTTGTAAGATTTCTAATATGAACATTTCACAAATTTAAAACTGGAATTTAAAAAAATATATCTGAAAATCCTCTAATGCCCACCAAAAACTCATGAGACTTTGATAAACATAACCAGAATCAGTGTATGTGAACATAAGATAATGTAAGATATAAAATGAATGAAAAGCCAATTTAGTCAAATGGTTTTTTTATCCATCAATACTATTGTGTTGAAAAACAGTGTGAAGAATTAAACATTTTTTTAAACACATTTCAAAACATACACTTGTAGTGTGAATGAATACAAATAGTACAGACGCTCCCCTACTTACGAACGAGTTAGGTTCCGAGCGATTGTTCATAAGTTGAATTTGTTTGTAAGTTGATTCAGTGCTATATTTTGTATTATAATTTATGTTTAAGGCCTATATAAGTATATTGAAGGTTTATATAAGTACATTTGTATGTTTAAGGCTTGTATAAGTAACACGCATTGGTTTGTACTAAAAACATTTAATAAAATGGAGAGAATATGTACAGTACTGTAGAGAGAGAGAGAGATTTATGTATTAGAAACTGGCCGAAAGAAGCGATCTAACGACAATTGCACAGTTTTCTTCTTTTTTTCATCATAAATGATGCGGTAACACTGTATGGCATCATTCAATTGATTTGCAAACTTTGTGCAACGTTCAATATTTGGGTCCTGCTGCTCGATCTTTCTGTTTATAGATGGTACTGACGGTCGAACGATTCAAGTTGTATGCCCGTGCAACGCTCACCACTCTCACGCGCATCAAGCTTCGTTATTATTGCCACTCGTTTCAAATGAAATGGCTTGCCTCTTCCTTGCACTTCCCTCACTAGAAGCCTTTCGCTTTTCACCAACCATATTGAATAATGGCTGCACGAGATATTTCATGATAAAAATGAAAAAGGTTCTTTGTGCACTGGAGATGCGTCACGCACTTACGCAACTTACGCACTGCAACGAACTGGGCAGAGGAAGGTGGATGCTGGGTGAGCTGAGCGCTCACAGCGCCAGGCGTCGGTATTAGCGGCGGAAAGAAGCACTACTCGGAAAAAGGCGCGCAATACAAAATCGAACTTACGAACATTTTTCGACATAAACGCAATTTGCAGACATGTTCGTATGTACCGTTGTTCGTAAGTCGAATGTTCGTAAGTAGGGGAGCGTCTGTACTAGATTCTGAGACGCTTAAGATTATCTTAGTTTATTTTTTACGGTAGGTTAAAAAAATATTATTACCATGCCCCTGATTATCATTACCATTAATGATTCTGTGTTGATTCTATTAAAATACCATGTATCCGTGTCCCAGAACAAGAACTTTAACAGAATGCACCCACGAATGCATAACATTGTTCTGCAGAGGTTTTATTGTCAACAAAAGTACAGCTATATCAGATATGGATTCTTTTTTTGTTGTTGTTTGTTTGTGTAGTTTTTTTAATATTTTTTTTATTTTTTACAGCGAAGTACAACATATTCCCAGTGCTTCGGAATACACCAAAACATATAATGTACATAGAGTTGACATCTCCATCATTCTCCCATTCACAGTTTCTGGATTGAATAGGCATTATTTTTCAAATCTACATCAAATAATGTAACTCAAAATGTCAGCAAGAACAAAAATGACAAATGTTTGCATATGGATAAAGGATTTTGGGTAGTGAGTAAATTATCTCCGGTAGACAAAACCTACATTTTGGACTCTACTGTATGGTATTATACAATGAACAGTGTGTTTCTTAAAGTGGGATGCCAGGCTTCAGCTCGCATTGCTGTCATTGAAAACCAAAACTACTATGGCTCATTGGACTCTGTGGTACCCTGACTGTTCAGATGCAACAAAGGAATCTGTAGTGTTGGCGTCGCCATGCTCCATGCGAGTGCGTTGTATACACTTAATGAAAAGGGTGACTATAAGCAGCATATGCATTCTCTTTGCTCAATTACATATTCGGCATCATGATCAGAAAACAATCGTGATCTTCATTAGCACTGAAGGCCATCCTCTGGGCCTGGATAAAAAGTTCTGAATGCTACTCATAAAGTAAACGAAAGCAGGATATACATTGTTTGAAAAATTTGGCTCCCAAATTACCGGGTTCTATCAAAATAAATACAAATGAGAAAATAATCTTTAGAATAAGATTGTTGTACTTCAGAGCATCATTTTGTAGCAACAATATGATATGAACTGAAATGAAGTACTCTGTGTGTTTTCAGGATTATGATTATTTTTAGCACAACCCAACAGAGTTCATATGCATTCAGCTCTTCTAATGGACTAAAAATCTATACACGATATCTACGTATGATCAGTGATAACTCCTATTTGGTTGTCGTAGAAAAATGATACCCGTTTTTTTTCTTTCTCAGAATCTGAAGCTCAGCAGTTACTGGTATCTATAAATATCCAGTGATTTGAGCTGTGCCAGTGTAGATTGGATTTAAAAAAAAAGAGAAAACATCTAATATTTGGCAACCACAATGTCAGTGCCTTTCATTTGACCCATGGAAAGCTCATTCTGACTCTGCACGAGGATAGTAAGTCTCTTTCCTCTTTCTGACATGGAAAAAGAACAAAAGTGTAAATTTGATACAGCCAAGAGAAAGGTGGACATAGACCACAACTCCCTCTGGTGAAATGGCAGTGGGTTCACAACCGAATGGTTTGTGGTAGAAATGAAACTGAAGTGAAATGAAACTAAACAAACCGTAAAGAGTTGTTTTAAGTCTCATGCAAAGTATTGGATGCCACAAGCATGCATTTACCTGGTACTGAGCTCTACCATACGCTAGAACTGGAACAACATTCGTCTCCAACGCAAAATACCAATATCCAAATATATGATCTGTTCTTTTTACAGTATATACAGTGTGTAGCTGATAAAGTTAAAATAGATGACTTTGTCTTATTTTAATCCATAACTCATTGCTTATAATATTCTTTGAACAGTATACTCTAACTCGACTAAGCAAAACTAATTATTTCTAATATATATTCCAAAGAAATCTGCATTCGACAATAAAGGAATTCTATGTCATTTCTATATAATGCATCTGAAATAAGAATAACTTATATTTGTGCAAGGTAATTGCAGCTATGCAAGTGTGATTTTTGTAACAAAATAAGTGTTTTGAGTGTGCTGTATGGACAGAAACAGCTCCTACGGAAGAGATATCTGCCCGAGTCGTTCTCATGTGAGAGAAAGAAGGGGACCGTTGCGAGTCCCACACTGAAGGGAAAATACGTGACGAATTCAAATCTGCCTGTGAAACTGAATAGATAATCACTAGTGGAATGCTGGAAGGCACTGTTAGATAGCATCTCTCTTCTCCGCAGCACAACGGGCCAGTAAGTATGCATGATTGTGTGTCTCTGTGTGCGTTTGCATCTGCGGGGGGTGAGAAGGTGTGGTGGGTGCAGCACTGGACCTGAGGTTATCATGGTCTAGGAACCGTATGTCGGTGGTGAAGGGAATTATCTTCCAGAACAGTCCGACTGGAAGAGACAGCGCTCATCCATGTCCCAACTTTCCTGACTAAAACAAAACAAAGATTGTTCAACATGCAAATGAATTGCAAGGTCTTATCCTTGGAAGTCATAATGCCTATTTGAAGGCAAAGAAATTACGTAGAAGAAAATACTGAGAAACTCTTTCATATTGAGTAATACATTAAATGTCATGGCACACTGATCGCAAATCGAATTTTTGTGTCCATTAAAACAAGGTCAAAATATGCTCACACACCTTAGACTGCTGTTTTGCTTACATTCCGACGGTGGCGACGAACAAGTCTTCTCGTGAAGATTTGCAATCCTACAAGCATCTTGTTGATTGTGGATTGTAAAATTTGACCAGGCCAGAGCCTTTGGGAAATTTGATGTGCCAGAACATGGATCAGGTCGGAATAAACGACATGAGATGGTTGGGGAAGGGGTGAGGTGATCTCAAGATTTGAAGTCTGTGCAGAATGACGCTTAAACCCCAATCAAAAAAATGCATTCATCCATCCATACTCATCTCGCTCCTTCTCTACTAAAATCTTTTCTTCTTTGTTTTGACCTTGCGATGGTGAGGGGTCTACCTTATTTTACTACAGCCATCCATGCACATCCATCGTCCACCAAAAAGTACTCAGCCGTGTCGTGCTGTTTTCCAGTGTGAGCAATACACGTTAAGTTAAAAACACAATGATGACAACAACAACAAAAAACAAAATTGAAACCATTTTAGAGATCAACCTTCTTGCTACCTCTCGGTAAATTTCAAGAGGTGGGACGTGCTCTTTCCAAACAGTCCGTGAGCTGCCAGCACAGTGCTACAGGGATGGTCTCTGGGGAAAGTGGGGAGGGGCTCTGGCACCAGGCAGGCGCAACGTAGCCTGCCTATCTCCTGCTCCCAGCAGGTTCATCTGAGCGGCAAGCTCTCCACAAGCCACAGCTTTCGACCTTATGTTTGATGGATTATGAATACCCTGTCAAATCTGCTTGGTGAAATAATGTTTATACACTATACCTTTGACATTCCTGCTATTGATTTGTTACTGCAGCTGTCATATCATAACCTGTGGCGGGTTTCTAAAGGATAGAAACGCTTCCTTTGACTCATGTGGGCTAAGCAGGTGAGCAAAGAGATAAGAGATAAGATGAGAGGGTGACAGAGAGAGGGCGACATCGTGACGAGGGGGCTACTAAAGAACGAAAAGAGGGGAAATCCAAATACGGACGTGAGTTGGGAAAAAGGGCTCTGTAATTAGTGTTGACGCCCAAGCAAGTTGAACCTTGGCGAGCACCGTAGACCCGTCGTTATTTGGCCACACATTCACAAGAATGCAACACGCAACCTCACATGCAGCACAGCAAGATCTTGGACACATTCAAACGACGACCCGGCGCTGCCCGGCGTGTCTTCACACAATGGATTTTAAAGAGGAAAATGACGACAATCTCTAAGAATTCCAGGACATTCAGATGGTGTGATGTTACAGGTAAGTTGCAGTATTCAAGTGAGAGCGCAAGTGACGGTTGACTCTGCTGTAGAAGCATGAGAACTAAGGTTTTCAACATGTATGAATTGGTAGCTTTTATTCTTCCCCTCTCCAGTCTGTGTACGTCCTCAGTCCTCTTGCTGCTTTCAGCCACACCCAATAATGACATTGGTCCTTAATTTTGAAAGTCTCAAGTCAGTGTGTTCTTGTATTTTCTTCATTGTGGGACAAGATCATACAGTGTATAGTGCTTCTAAGAAAAAAATAGCTGGTCCTTTAGAAGGGTCTCTATTTCTTAAATGGAGCTAATCTACTAAAATTCTGCCAGAAAGGAGCCTGGCCTCTTTTGGATTGACTGAATTCAAAAACCTCTCCTTGTGCCATGTCCTCTGTTACCTCATACTGCCCCGCGCTGAGGGGTTCCTGGGGGGGTGGGTACGAGGGGGGCGTGCACCTGTTTACACCTGGAGGAGCAGCGAGTGCAGAAAAGCAAGAAAGGGGTAGGGGGGGGGGGGGGGGGGGTTGGGGTCAAGGGGACAAGGAGGCAGCATAGGCACAAAGCAAAGAGAAAACAATTGTCAGTATTGTCACTGAGCCACTCGGCAACACAACATCGATTCATGCGGCCACGGCACACGAGCGCACGCATAAAAATGAGATTCCATTAGTTACATTCCTGCATGTAAAAGCAGAAATATGATTGTGATGATTGTTGAAGAGGATGGGTAGTGGGTTTCAGCATTAATGATGACACAAGTTAGACTAATGATGCTATTCAAGCAAAGTCTGTTCCATACAAACAAGAGGCCCAAAACGTCACATCCTATACTATGCGGGCAACCGAGCTTTTGGACAACAGACATTTCTGTGCCCTGTTTGTTGACAGCACATTTGTTTGAATAGCACCCTCAACACTTGAGGAACACAAAAAGTGGTGGTGGTGAAAATAAAGCCTTGGAGAAAGCTGCCAATAATATGCACTTCACTAAATTCTACCATGTAGTATGTCATTTAGCTAGTCTAGAAGCATTACAGGTATGCTGGAGTAGTTCCAAACTAGTAAAGATCTGGAGGTGAAAGATTCCAAAGTTGCCATGGCATCTCAGAAATACATACAAAAGGATGGCAAACATTGTGCTTTGTTACAGGTGTTTTGTCAAACACGGTTTCAGCAGCAGTTGAGTTTTAGAAGATGCTGTTTCTCTGAGATACTGCAAGTGATAATGCTTATCAGCACATTGGACAGTGACTGCATGCTCCAGTGCCAACGGTAATGACAACACTTCCCAATGCTGTTTTAGCAGTTGCCATGGCATCTTATTGTGCTAGTTCTAAAGAGAACTGTTTTGCATATACCTTTATCATTTTCAAACCATGCCCATACAACATGGCTCTCTTTCTCAAGATGAAATCTATAAATGAATCTGAAATTCAAGAGAGTACTTCACCTTGTGCCAGCCTTGTACACATTCAGCACATACACAACATTTACTTGTGACCGACATCTAGGAGAGTTGACGCCAGAGAGAACATTCAGAAGTGTTCATTGGTTAATTCATTCATTGATGGATGATTTGATTAAGCTAACGTGCAAATGGACAGCGAGAACATCAACTACGGTGAAAAAACAAACAAAAAGAAACAAAACACAGAGACCAAGACTAAAATGGCTAGAATGCAAAGAATGACACCAGGAATTGTGACATGTGGACCCAGTGTTTGGTGAATTGGTTCTAGCATCTAGAAAACATGTATTTTTTCTTCACTTAATTATTACGTGGTTGGCTTTGACTGACAACTTACTGAGTTGAGTTACACAATTCCAAGTGGAAAACTGCCACTAATAGACATTTAATTGTTTCAAAGAGAACAAAATTAAAAAGAGAGGAAATATCTTTGATGTCTTAAGAATAGTAGAACTACTCATAAATTAAACAATAAACAGATAATGAGTACATTAATAAATAGAACAATCTTTATAATGTTTAAAGACAAAAAACAAATGCAATACACTGATGCACTTATGTATCTTATAATCATTTTAAATCTTATTATCTATGAAGATAAACTCGTTCATTGATATTTCCTTTAGCTTAGATTAATCTGAAAAATCCGGTCCGGCAAAATCCGGTGTTAATCCTACACAGTATCCAATCTAAACTAGATCCAGCCATAAAGTACACGGTGAATCTTTGGATATTAAAATCAAGTCAAAACCAACCCACATTTGACTTGACTGAGTAAAAAAAAATACATTACTACACGTTGATAAACCTTTCTCAAACATTTGTTGAATAGAAATATCTAGGATCCATGTCCCATAAAACGGGTGCCATCTTTAAAACTCAATACTTCATGCGAACAGTCCCTCTGTCTTTTCATTGATGTTTAAAAGCTGCTTTTAGTACATGTGGCGAGTCATCGTAATGTGAGCAGACACACAATTAACTGTAATTAAAGACTGAAAGCATTCCATCTACTGTTGTTTTCCAATTTGCTAGTACACCCATCCTAAAATGCATGTTTTGTGTTAAAGACAAATTAAAGAAAGGAAATATGAAAGCAGGTTGAAAGAACAGTAAACAACGATGAGAAGACAGAGCACATCAGCGGTGAAAAGAAAATGGAAATCACCTGATATCTTCTTGTTGCCTCACCTTTCTGTTTGGTCACTTTTCTCACTGTCATGGCTGCTTGCCGCTTCTGATACTCTGAGATCTCAAAACCTAAACAGCACAAACCAAAGTAGGTTCTGAATATTAGGTGGCAACACTGAAAAGTAGTTCAGAAAAGTAAAAAAAAAACGCTTTCAGAAAATTCAAAGGATGTGAAGGCCAATTTGAAAACATTCTACTTTCATTTTTTTAAAGAGAGGATTGGAATTGAGAAAAAAATATATATTAGGAGGAAACCGGAGGACCTGGAAAAATCCTTGGAACCGGGATTGAACCCTCGATCTCAGAACTGTGAGGTGCACATGTTAGCCACTCTACTATCGGACCACCTAGATATATATTATTATATGTATACTATATTATATTGAATGAATCATTTCGCAAAGGTGTCAAATGCATCCCACACTTGAACATGGCCTGTATTGTACTGTACGCTACATGAGAAATAGTCTCAAAAAAAAACCCTTTAATACATATGATAAATGACTGACGTGGCTCTTCCCACTGTGAATGAAGCAAATGCCTTCGAAAAATGTGACTAACCTATTTTCTCATCCTCCTGCACCATTTTCCTCTCTTCATGGAAAGCCCTGAGCCAGCGAATCTTCTCCTCCGGCTTCTTGGCCAGGAAGATGTGGATCTCGTCACTGTCTTTGTTGCACAATTTGAAGGCGTTCTTCACACTAACATTGAAGTCATCGTCTCTACCATCAATGGCATCCCGCACCTCGTAGCGATCCATGTCGATGCGACCCTTATAGTAAAGAATGTCTCGTCGTATCAGATCCTATTGAAATAGACACAAAGACACGTTGCATATAAATGTGCAAGTACTGGTGTATGGTGTGTTTGTGTATGTTTGTGTGTTTAATTTTTTCTGGCATGTTAACAAGCCACCTTGTATTGATATCAGGCAGCTTGTCTTATGTAACACTTTCCATTCCCGTCTCCTTTTTCACATTGAGGGATGCCAAAAATAAGCGTATCAACAGTACCCTTAACAGTGGCATATTTAAGTGTATTGTATCAAAGCCCATACAAAGCAGTACGGTTATTTAAATATGTTTCAACTTTTTGAAGCCAAAAGACAAGGTACCTACCACAATCAACTTTTTTTAGACAGATTCTAGATACCATAAACACAAGTTCGCTTATCACTTAATTTGTGTGAATGTGGATATTTTTGAAGCAGACAAAAAAGGGAATATAGTGGTAACATTTATGATTCATGGCAGGGGGCAGTGTTCCCTCTAAGCTGCGCGCGTGCGCAATTGCGCACTACTCTCGTCTTCGCTGCGCAGCAGCAATCATATGGCGCGCATTTTACCCCTTTCCCCATGATGGCGCCGTTTAAGCGGCAGCAAGTGGCAGTAGCTCTGTCCACTTATGTTTTTCGTGTTTTACAGCATGTTTTACATGAAAAATGGACAGGTCGCCGAATGGACGTTCCGCCGAACGTTCATTCGGCGACCTGCCCGTCTGTCAAACGTCCGTCGCCGAAACGTCTTTAGGCGAATCATCCGAGTACCGATGATGTCGCTCACACTGGTACTCAGTGCGCTCAGGGAGGTTGACTTTCTACTCAGACCAACGAAAAATTAGAGGGAACATTGGCAGGGGGTGTCAAAACTTTTACACTAAGTACTACCCAGAAAATATTTAGGTCTCCAACTACCACCATGAAGACCATACTCAAAATATAGTAGCACAGGAGGTACAAGTGTTCCTTAAAATTAAAAACACACAAAAAAGAATGTAGCAGACTTTTAAGGAATGCTAGAAAATGCTATGCAGTTACAACATTGTCATCATATACAGGCGCCAAATTTTTGTACAAAGGCTGTAAAAGAGCTGCCTTTATACATGGTCAGACTCACCTCACCCTAATTTCATTTCAATATTTCTAAATAAGTTAAGCTGTATTGACACAAGGCTACAACACAATGGGTACATAGTGTACATCTGCAGATTGTTGTTTTTAATCGATAACAGACCATTAGATAACACACACATTCACAATTTCCGAAAAGGCCCATAGCAAAATCTGACCATGCCAACAGTCCATTGCATCCGGCACAAATAACCTTAACCAAAGTAATTTATTTACTTGTGTACAATCCACATAAGTGTAACTGCCAGATAATAACATTAGTGCCATAGGCCCAAATAACATAATCACATGATTAGGTCACTGTGGCTAAAAGAGAGAAAGAACCTTTAATAAGCAAAGATAAACCCGCATCCATGTATAGTGGTAATAAGAACAATAAGAGAGGAAAAGATGGAGGGTTAACACCCCAGAGGCCTCTCGCTGGATCGAGAATGCAAGAGAAGGAAGTATGGGTGGACTAAAATGTATAATTCAGCGTATGTTTGAGCTTCTTTCTGTGGCAGTGCAAAAAAATAAAAAGATCTGCACGAATGGAATTGATTTGGGGTGCCAGAAATGATCAGTTGTGCTAAAGGATAGAAGAGGTGTAGAAATTATTGATTATTGATCACCAACAGCAGGTAAGCCATACATTAAGTATATATTGACTTGTGGTCTGTGTCTAAATGGTGAGATAATTGTTTTCAGTTCACCTTTGGATGTTTGTGAGGACGTACTTTCTTTGCCTTGGTCAAATCAAATCAAAAGCCTTTATTGTTATTGGTGAGACTGTGTGCGCAAATGTCTTGCTGAATTTGGGCCTGTGTCCTTGTGTGCATATATAGTCAAGTGTATCCAAGCGTGAATATGCGTCTGACAGGCGAGCAGAGCCTGGGTACATGGAAGCCCAAACTACTGCGGCTACGTTTTAAGAAATGAAGCGAGTGTTTGAACCTAACGGAGGGCTTGTGCACGAGTCGCAGCGCCTTCGAGTATTTCCATCATCATCATGGGATGCACAACTTTCAAGGAGCGGTCTGGGTTTGTAATTCGCCCTATTAGTGGCTTCTCAAGCAAACAGGAATCAAAAAAGAAAGTGAACAAAGATAAAGATATTCTACCTTTTTACAGAGAACCAGCTGGTGATCAAAGAGGAAGAAGACACGCTGCTGGCTGCGCCCATATGGCTGATAGATCCAAGACAGCTCCCCAGTGTAGATGAGCTCAGAGCTTCTGTCCAGGATATCATCCCCCTCGAGACATTCAAACAAATATGAAAATCAATAAATGAAAGACTTCAATTTAAAGAGAATGTTTTTTTCCTTATCTATTTTGAATCAGAACCCATAATGTACTTCACAGCCACATCATAAAGAATATACAAAGTAAAAGTTAAAAATCCCTTCCAGTTAGATGTGTAGAACCCCACTGGAAAGTGCTAAATAGTGGAATAACAATAACTTCAAATGTTCAAATTACTTGGTACAGTGTTCTACAATGCTCAAAATTTCTGAGGATCCTTCAAAAACTTTCTTTCTTTCCTCATTGTTCGGGAAACAGTGAACCCAATTGTTGCTATTATTAATGTCTGTAATTCCTAAAAACATTAAGTGAGAATAGTAAATTCAGATAGATTTCAGTAGGATTTTTTTGTTAAAATTGATTGCTTTAAATCTTTGCTAAAGAAGAGAAGCATCACCTCTAAAAACTCAGGGTTAATCAGGTCAGTGTTTTATCTATTGCATCATTCAAAAACCCTAGGCGTTTTCTTTCATAATCCAATGAGAAGATATTTGTACTCAACCAAATTCATGTACACACGCACACGTACCTACCTCCCAGTCCAAAACGGACGCTTGCCACTGGGCAATTTTGTCAATGTTTTCCAGTCTCCTCTTCCTCTCATTGATCTGCTGGGTGACGTTTCGCATTACTGCCAGGGCTGCTGCCACGTATCGATAGTCGCTGCAGAAACGGCGCAACACATAATGACTCTTGGGGAATTGAACGGTCGAGTTAAGGTGAAATGTGGCCACTCTTTAAAAAAAAAATCTGGTGATGTTGCAGTCAGTATTAAAAGACACAATCTACCTCATTAGACATAGGCCGTTTACTGGGGTAAAAGAAACAAAGGTAGGACTACTGGAATATCATCTGAATACTATTAAATTCCAATTTGCCACTTTGCCTTCTAAAATACTGTATGATTACATCATATGTAACGGTGTAGAGTGTTTTTCCTCGCTACTTCTGATTGCAAAGGCTTTCAATGTATTGTTTGAGTTTGACATAAGAAAGGATGGCCTGTAGCTGGCAGAATCTCACCAGTCAAACACTGCAAACAGTCAAACACTGTGAATTGGCAAGCATCGTTGGCAGAGCTGGCAGCTGTCCCTATCTGACTGGTTTGTAAATGACCTGCAGCTGGCTTAGTTATGCTACATCTTTTACGCTTTGCTTTCACGCATGCATGCACATCTGGATTTCTTTCAGTTAGTTTAGAAAAGAACAACTGAAGCATCATCCCTGAGTCCATCCAAATTTTTGATATGCAATGGAGCACAAGGGGTATTCATCCTAGAATAATTACCGTATTTTCCGGACTATAAATCACACTTTTTTTTCATAGTTTGGTTTGGCCTGCAACTAAAACTCAAGTTCAACATATATTTTTTTTCTCTCTAAACACCGACAAACTGTTATGTTGTTTATTTTAATGCTATAGTTGTCTGATAAACTGTCATGTTAACAGGTGACTATTTAGCCTGTTGTTCTCCAGTTTATTACTGTTAATTTACCTTTATTTGTTGTTGGTTTCTGACAAAATAAAGAATTGCCCTCCCAAAAATGCAACTTATATATATACACACACACACATATATATATATATATATATATATATATATATATATATATATATATTTCCTTTTTATTGTGTATTATTTGGTAGCTGCGTCCAAAAAATACGGTACTACTGATGCAATGTTTTTATACTCAATGTGCAATGTTCCATACCTGTGCTCTTGTGCAGTGTATTTGAGAAGCTCTGCCAACTGGAGGGGATATTTGCAGATCTTCTGGACAGGCGTGAGCAAGAAGCCGTCTATGGCAATGTCAATCATTTGCTGGAGGAGTCGACAGGCCTCAAAGAAGTGCTGGTACCTGCCATCCCTCATCAACTTGCTCAGTTCCATGCAGGCATCCAAGTGGTTATTACAGTACTCTGAATAGATCCAGAAGCCATCTTGCTGAAAAATAGAAGAGTAGTAATAGCAAATTAAAAATTGAATGAAAAAGGAGGATCTTCCAAGCTTAACCATGCAATTCAATATAATTCATTCGTTTCCTTTCAGCTTCTCCAATAAAGCTAGGTATCCAAAAGGACAAGGTTATATTTGTCCCAATTTTGGTTCTTTGTGACCAGCGTTGTCAGATGCCTGAAATCACTTATAAAAAGATTATCCTATGCCAGAAATCACTTTTAAAAAGATTATTATATAAAAGATTTTCTTTACGACTGTGTTGCGTTAGAGTAGGTTTCCCCCAATAATACAGTCTGAAAGAGGTCAGATTTTTTAATTTTGAACATGTCAAATAGTGTTTTTTGATAAAAGTGACGTACCCAGGTAGAATGCAGTATTTTCCGAATCAAGACTTTAAAAAAATATATATAATTTTTTAACAATGCTTCCACATCCAGTCCCTTCACACCACTGTATAAATAGAGTTTTTAGCCAGCCTTAGTTTTTGTAAGAACATGTGTAAACATGCTCTCCACCTCAGAGGTCTCGTTTGTGATGTGTTGGAGTAATGGAATTTTTATCTGTGGTTGACTTTTTTTTAAAATCCAAAATGTGAAAATAATTCTGTTTTTGATTTTGTTTTGTTACTTTATAGTCTACCACAATGGCTTCTTCTACTTCTCTCATCTGTCTTCATTCAGGCATTCAATCCAGCTATCCAGCACACTGAACTCACATGTTCTAAAAAACATGGTCCAATTTCAGAAAGGTGGGGCTCCTCCGTGTTGTACTGTTTTTCCAAGTCTCTAACAAATCCCATTTGGAAGCGGTAGATGTCCTCAATGTTTCCAAAGATGACCTTCAGTTGATCATCATTGAACATGTCCACACGCTTCCTGCACTGGCGCAGATAACCCTGCAAAGGAAAAGGTTAAAGTTCAATAATGCTATCGAAGGTTTTATGGTTGGGTTGTCTCTAATTGAATAATTCAGCTGTTTTGAAATGAATACGTTTAGATTTTAATTACCATTACATAAAATTTAACATGTTGATAAGACATCTGCAATCACTTCTAACAGTACTGATTTGCTTCGTTGTCCAACTTTTAAATTTGTGTTTGATTAGACTTTCATTCTGGGTAAAAAAAAGATTGGGAAATTAGCCAAATTGGGTTGGCAGTCGCCCATCTTTCACAAATGTGGCAGAAGTAGATAACGAGCAGTACAGACAGATTTTTCAAACTGGGCAGACAAAAAAAATATCTTCAAAATGTTTACTTAAGGGAGGGCATTTTATTCAATCAGGATTTTCTAATTGATGCTGGCTAACAGCGAATCATGATATATAATAAAGAATCAATAGTCTGTATTCATTTTATACCTCACAGATGTCCTTGAGGTGCTTGATGTAATGTCTTTCTGTGCTCATGATCTCATTAATGACATTAGCTCTCATCTGGTCACGGTTCTGGAGAGGCGAGCCGAGACATAAACAGTCGTTGGCTGGGTCCAGGTGCCCATTTTGAACGTCGCTGGTGCCTTCGGCAGGTTCCCCTCCTCCATCCTCTTGATTGACCCACAACTAAAAACAAATACATTCACACGCACGTACATGTGAGGACTTAGTATATTATGCATTAATCCGTTGATAAAAAATGTAATTCCAAACAAATCAAAGTAGGCAACCTTCATTAAAAAATCTAAAGGCACAGAGACCATTAAAGCTCACACATCAGTCACAAACACACACCATAGCATTTTTAAAAGGTACTGAACGCACTTAATCCCTTTCACTTACGCATACATATACAGAGGATATAGACAAGAGGTGACCACACCACTGTTATATCTACTGTATACTGTGGTTCGGCCTAACTATGTGGTAAAATCTTGACCTACTTGGGGCTTTGCGCAACGATTGATTTTTTTTTTTAAACTCAAACCGTTGTAAAAATATTTGAATGCTGTTATACTGCATTCATTATATACCAAATATTTAACAATAATAACTGACACAACAAATTTCTAAGAGAGAAAAAATTGCATGTATAAAATATCGTCTTTTCTTTGTGACATTCTGCCTAAGTGTTGTACTTGCTCTTTCCTTAACGATCGCAACCAAAAGGCCTTGCTCCTACTAATGCCTCCGGGGAACAGCAGAAGAGCCAGAAGAAAGTAATGACAAATGATGAGAAGTTAAACATTCAGAGTATGCACTAAAATGAGCAAGTTGCATTACAGTATTCCGCCTATAAGGTATGAATGAGAGTACTATGAGGGCATCCAGTAAATCTTGAAAACAGAGGTGGGTAGAGAAGCCAAAAATGTTGCACAAGAGTTTCATTACTTCAAAACAATATCACTCAATTAAAAGTAAAAGTAGTCATTAAAAAATGGACTCAAGTAAAAGTTAAAAAGTATTTAGTAAATGTTTACACTGTCTGATTTTCTTTTTAAACAATAGTATATTTATTTTTGAGCATTACGCTATCTATATGAACTGTTATAATCATCATGTGTCATCAAATTAGCATCAAATTCCAACTAGAAAAATCTACAGATGAAACACCATCTATTCCAATTGCGTGAGTGTCCTTTAGTCGAGAAAACATATTTCCAAACCAAGAAATTAAAATGATCATATCCCCGGTTTTCCGGTGTTGAATAAAAAGTAGGACAAAGTTTAAAATCTGCGCTTTTGATGGTAGCGTCCTATGTGAAATAGAAAATGTTTTAAGGGTGCATTTAAGATGACATGTGACTGAATAAATTGGCATGATCATAGAACTTCCAACTGCAAACTTGAGTGTGGTCATGTGATTATATGCCATACATGTCATTGGTGAAACTGGTGGAGCCAATGTGGGTATTTCAGGCAAAAAATAAAGTAAAAACTAATTTGTAAAATAAAAAGGGAACACTCGATTGAAGCACAAAGCAGTAAAGTAAAAGTAGTGTTTCTGCTTTACAAAGCTCCGCAAGTAAAAATTAAAAAAAAGAATAGCGTGTTAAAACTACAATTATAAATATTTTTTCTCAAAAAGTTACTCAAGTAAATGTTATGCGTAACCACCCACCTCTGCTGTTGACAATATGATAGAGTTGTAATAAAAAGAACCCTCTCTCATCATGAAGAATAAGCAACAGCAGCTCCCTATAGACATTACCAACAACGTGACACAATAAACAGCTCCCTGCGACCCACCCAAGGAAGAAAAGGGGATTTTGATGGGCTGTCATTCATTGGACAATACTCCTAATGGAGCCTTACCATCACAATTATAATCTTTATGTAACTTTGAATTTGGATGACGTGTAAACTTGCGCAACAAAAGTTGAAAAACAGTTGTTATTGGCCTTAGGTGGCAGCTTTTATATCATGTGATTTATTTAAGAGTGGTGGTTTCCATTCTATACCCACTGAAGAACTTTGCACACATCTGCTCCTAAACATTCACATTTGCAGCTTCACATGCTAAACATTCACTAAAAAGCATACGGCGAGCGCAATTTTAAATGCCCAGGAGTCAACACCTGGCGGCACACACTATTACCAGTATAACATTGAAGAACCGACAGGTAAAATGCCAAACACATGATGAGAAAAGCAGCACCACAGACAAGCAGAGTGACTGGTGGGAGAGCACTGACTGCAGTGACGAGAACTAGTAGCGCAGCCTTAAAACTGAAAATTTGTCAGAGTCAACAGTAAATGAACTACAGACAAAATGAAAACAGGTATTCATATTAAGTTGTCTTCAACCTTAATAGAAGTTGTCACTCAAACTGCCTAATATTTTAAACATTTTAGGTCAAAGTCTTGAGGAAGAACATGAAGATCTTTACTTTTGACTCATCATTACTACCCATCTATGACACCTGACAAGGGTGATTGGATGAGGTTAATGTCGAGTAATGAGGTGCGTTGCGTGGAGGTGGGGCAGGCTGGATGGGTGGATGATGCTGGAAAAAACGCACCTTTGACGTAGTGTTTTGGAACCGTGGAGTTGCTATAGGGTTGATATAGAAAACCTGTTTTGTTTGGGGCTGAGGAGGGTGGGGTTCCACCTTAGAGAGAAAGAATGACACAACAGAAAGATACTTTTTGGTAGACAGTCCTGCCCTCTTAAGAGTGACAATGGAAAGGTGGACAGGTGGGAATGGCAATGAGGGGTGCCTTGGGAAGAAGGGGATGTATTACGCTGAGAGCCTCCACCTACAAGGATTCTAGATCTTCCATCAGTGAGCACTCTGGGTTATAACAATAGTTTCAATTTGAACATTATGCTCAAACATTGTTGAGTTAGTTCTGTTCACATTGGGATAGTTACGTAAAAGGAACATAAAACCATTATGTGTTGAGTGCATTTAAGTGAGAAAAGATCAATGTGATGCCACACAAAAGGAAATCCCACAGCATTTACTTTGAGGAGAGTAATATCTATTATTCAGATAAAGGATTGTTCAACGTTGTAGATGTTTGTAAAGGGATAAGATATCAATGTTTGTTTGCATATGTTAATGCCCCTCCAATTTTGCGTGTGTGTGTGTGTATGTTGTGACTCTATTGGCCAGGTGCAGTTGCATCAGACTCACCCGCACGAAGCTGGCAGGGAACCATCCCTCCTCCTCATCAATCTGGCCCCACCACCAGTCCTTGTTGGAGGCATCCAGCACCTTTATGACGTCACCGGCTTTAAACGCCAATTCCCGGTCCGCCATGGTCACATGGTCCCATACCGCCTCAGCGTTGACGATTGACCCTCCACTAATCAACTGAAAAAAAGAAGAAAAAGAATATATCTCATTGTTAAACTCATAAAAAATAGGCTCCAACTGTGTTGACACCACAAACACAACTTTTAAGGAAGAAAATAAAGTAGGATCTGCTTTATCAGATCCATCCATCTGCATATCATCACAAATTATTGCCCACTTATGTGGTTAGAGTTTTTTTATATTCATAACTTTGGTATACTACAGGTTTGAGTCATATAGAGTTTCAATTAAATAAAAATAATTCATAACAAATACACTTTATATGTGACAGAGAGCAGACTGCAGTATGTCTGCAGTTTGTTGAAACCACTAATGGGTGCAAAAACAAACCATCAAGCCTGCTTGTAACATTGAACAGTTGCTAACACAAAACACAGCACAATACAACAAAGTTCATTAACACAAAAGGGCTATATGACACAACACATTTTTCAGACATGCAAAGGTCAATAGAGGGATCATGGCCTGTGAGCTTATTGTCATTCTTTCGGGGATGCTAGCAGCCAAAAGTTTTTTTTTCATTAAAAGGATGGAAAAGCAACATTGCCTGTAAAGGGGATGGAGATTAGGAATCATCTATATACTGCACAGTAATGCCACCCATCATAACACATTGCCAATTTTACTAACATTGTCCACGGTGTGCATCATTGCATCTTTGGCAAAGCTCCATAATTTTGTTTGACACATTTTTCTCTTCCATTCCTGCTCTTTTCATCAGTATGTTCTTGCCAAACTATTATAATGTCATAACGTTTGGGCAGCACAGACACTTCTATCCAAACTATTCAAGTGGTGCTTTGGCTTTGGTTAAGATGTTTTAATGGTCTAAACTACATTAAACATTCATTAATTTATCTTCTAAACCGCTCATCCTCACAAGAGTCACAGACACAGTAAACATGGAAAATTAACTTTTTTAGCATTCATTCATTTTCTGTACCGCTGATCCTCATAAGGTTCGAGGGGCATGCCTATTCAAGTGAACTATGAGCACCAAGCAGGGTACGCCCTGAATTGGTGGACAGCCAATCGCAGGGCAATCATTCATGCTCATAGTCATATCAATCAAATCAAATCAAATCAAAAGCCTTTATTGTCATCATACACAGCTGCGTATAACGAAATTGGTGGTGCTACTCCACAAAGTGCGTTTTCCCATTAATAAACCATAAATAGTAATATAAAAGTATAAAAAGTCACATCCCGGCTAGGTAAATTCTAAAATATTGCACAATCTAAGATATTGCACATTGTTATTGCATAACCCAAAGTTATTGCACAGAAGGGATTGGGTGTCGTGCTAACGCAAGTTCAGAGTCCTGATGGCTGTGGGAAAGAAACTGTCCTTAAATCTATTTGTCCGTGCTTTGTGAGACCTGTAGCGTCTGCCAGACGGCAGCAGCTGGAGCAGGTTGTGACCAGGGTGGTATTGGTCCCTGACAATGTTCCTGGCTCTGCTGAGGTAGCGAGGGCTGGCAATGTCATCCAGTGAGGGCAGAGAGCAGCCAATGATCTTCTGGGGAGTGTTGATCACTCTCTGCATGGCCTTTCTGTCTGCTGCCGTGCTTCCAGCTTACCACACTGTAATGCAGTATGCCAGGATGCTCTCCACAGTGGCTCTATAGAAGGTTACCAGAAGCTTAGTATCCAAGTTGTTCCTCCTGAGTACCCTCAGGAAATGGAGTCGTTTCTGGGCCTTCTTCACCACTGCCGTGGAGTTGGTAGAACAGGAGAGCTTGTCCGTGACGTGGACCCCCAGGAATTTGAAGGACTGGACTACGCATACTCCATTTATGAGGAGTGGGGCCAGATCTGTGCTGCGTTTGCAAAAGTCCAGGATTATTTCTTTAGTTTTCATGGTGTTTAGTGTGAGATTGTTCAACAAACACCACGAAGACAGTTTGTCGACCTCATCTCTGTAAGCAGACTCATCCCCTGAGATGAGTCCGACCATAGTGGTGTCATCGGCAAATTTGATGATGGAGTTAGACTGGTGGGTTGGTGTACAGTCGTATGTGTACAGGGAGTACAGAAGAGGACTCAGTACACAGCCTTGAGGGGAGCCAGTGCTCAGTGTAATGGAGGAAGAGAGGTGGGGACCAAGTCTAACAGTTTGTGGATGGTTGGTTAAGAATTTCTTAATCTGTAAGCAGATGGAAGAGGATAGTCCAAGGTGGGAGAGTTTGTCAGCCAGAATGTCCGGTATTATAGTGTTGAAGGCTGAGCTATAGTCAATGAAAAGCATCCTCACGTAGTTCCCATGGTGCTCCAGGTGGCTCAGTGCTGTGTGTAGAGCTATGGCGATGGTGTCCTCAGTGGACCTATTTGCTCTTTAGGCAAACTGGTGAGGGTCAACTGAGGGAGGGATTGTATCCCTGATATGGCGGGCGACCAACTTTTCAAAGCACTTCATGATCACAGGCGTGAGTGCAACAGGCTTATAATCATTCAGGCTGTCAATGGTTGGCTTTTTAGGGACAGGGATAATGGTGGCAGATTTCAGGCAGGATGGGATGATGGATTGTTGCAGGGAACAATTGAAGATCTTTGTGAAAACACCAGTCAGCTGGTCAGCACAGGCTTTGAGCACCTTCCCAGGTACTCCGTCAGGACCAGCAGCCTTCCTGGTGTTCAGAGTCTGCAGTACCTGTCTCACTTCATGTTCCTGAAGCTCCAGTGTACTGCTGCAGGGTGGTGGTGGATGTGTTGAGACTGGGTCTGATTTGTCAGTCTCAAAGCGGGCAAAGAAACGGTTCAGTTCCTCTACTAGTGAGGCATCTGCATTAACAGACACATTATTGTCATTGTAATTGGTAATATGTCGTATTCCCTGCCACATCTTCTTTGGGTTATCTCCTGTGAAGTGCTCCTCAATTTTCCTTGTATATGCTGCCTCGCCCTTTTTAATGCCTCTCTTCGGCTCTGCTCTGGCAGCGCTGTATTGTACCTTGTCCCCTGACCTGAAGGCGGTGTTACGGCATTTGATGAGTGCCTGTGTCTCACTGGTCATCCAGGGTTTTTGGTTAGGAAAAACCTGTATCCGTTTATTAACAGTGACGTTGTCCGTGCAGTTTTTGATGTAGGAAAGTACAGTGTCCGTATAGTCCTGGAGGTTGTGGTGTTCAAAAAGTTCCCAAATGGTGCGGGAAAACAGTCCTACAGCTGAGAAAGGGCGTCCTCGGGCCATGTTTTTATTATCTTTATTTGTGGCCTTGTTAGCCTCTGGAGTGGGGTGTATGCGGGGGTAAGGGACAGGCAGAGATGGTCTGATCCAGCAAGGTGAGGGAGGGGTGTGACTCTATAAGCATGTTTGATATTAGAATAAACATGGTCTAGAGTTTTATCTCCTCTGGTGTGACACTTTACGTACTGGATAAACTTAGGCAGAACAGTCTTTAAACATGCTTTGTTGAAGTCACCAGCGACAATAAAGACTCCATTGGGGTGGTCAAGCTGCTGTTTGTTTACAGCCGCTAGCAGGAGGCTAAGTGCCGTGCTAACGTTAGCAGCCGGAGGGATGTAAGCCATTACAATGACCATCGGTAGCTCTCTAGGTAGATAGAAGCGCCTGCACTGTACTGCCAAGAGCTCTAAATCCGGGGTGCAGTGAGTGTTAATGATCCTTCATTGTGTATGTACATATCTAGGGGCAATTTAAAGTGTTCAACATTCCTACCAACTGCAATACCTGGAGAAAATCTAAACTATTTTTTGTTAATTGAGTGTGACTCAGTAAAATTATTCCAAATTAGGAAAAAATAGTTTTTCCTGAAAAAAATCCTGAGAATACGTGTATCTATTTGTAACTACAATTACAATATATTTTGTCATTACCCTTAAACATAAAAAACCTCATTCCTGAAAAAAGCCACTTAAGGTCCAGTTGTGGTTGGGAAAAAAAGAGAGAACTGTTTCGGTTTGGAAGATAAGAACTGACAATGATAAAATTGTAAATGGACACGGCACTGTGTTAAAAAACACACGCAAAAAAGATTGCAAGTGATTCTCTGTTACTTGTTTGCTCAACATCACTAATAGTTTAGCACTTTAGGTAAAGTTTGCATTTAGAATGAAATTAGCATATGACGAACTTCTTTAATGTTAGAACACACTCAAGAGTGTGCATTAAAAATGCTACATTTCATTTCCAGGGATACATACGGCAACATGTTGGGTCTTTCATGAAGTGTTTGATGAGTCTAGTTGATGATATTAATTAAACTAAGGCAACGGGACTTCAAATCCGACTAAATTCTTCTTGCGAGCCTTGCAAACGCACCGATTTGAGCGTGTAGGTTTTTGCTCAAAGATGTCACTGAGTAGGTTGATTACATCGGCAATCACACAGGCCTGTGAGCTGCTGCAACAATAGCTCCAGCCTATATCTCAAAGCTCTTCACTTCAGGAAGAGAGGAGGATTACTGCAAAAACATGTGTCACGCTGCCATGGAAACAGCATGGATGGAGGCTGCTCAAAAAGATTAAAAATCTTTGTTCATTCAGGAAGATAAATTAGATTTATACATTTCCAACTGAAATGATTGAAATGAAGGAATACATCGTGAACTGATAGGAGATTTCTACCTGATTGGGCCAGCACATACAGAACAAAGGTCAGTCTTGATGCGCCCCTTAACTTATCAGGTTCTCATCACTGCACTACAAGATCTTCTGCCCCATACACCACAGTGCAGTTCCTATTACTCTACTGCAGGTGTCTCAAACCGATTCCGCCGAGGGCCGCAGTGGGTCCTGGTTTTTGTTCCAACCGATCCAGTGCCGACATTTTAACCAATCAGGTGTCTTCTAAAATAAGTAGCACCTGGCTGCAATCAACTGATTAACTGATTACACTTGCAAAAGGTATCCTCTTGTTGAGTTGGAATGAAAACCTGCACCCACTGCGGCCCTTTGAGGACCGGTTTGAGACCACTGCTCTACTGTAATACAGGCAAAATGCATGAAAAAGAGGGACACAGTGATCCATTCACTATACATCTTCATGAGATCAGTACTGTTTCTTTCCCTGTCTGAATAGATTAAAAGCTTTACATAATATTAGAAACCTCACAATATAACATCAGAAAAAGCTGACATGCAAACAATGTTGACCTGCACATCTCACAATGACCTATACAGTATGTCAAATTGCACTGCTTAAGAGCCGAGGTTCGTCCTCACACTGCAAGATTTGTATTTAGGTCAAAGCATATAAAGGGAGAGGAATGATTAACTTACCATGGACATACATAGTACCTATGTGCCAGATTATATAGAGAAAAACACTTCTACAAGAAATACAAAACAGTATACAATGGTTTGAGTGATTCTATCCTTGCACCACAACGCATCTGCATTCCCTGCACTGGCAGCCCCACTGCATTCTTCCACTATTTGTAGTTGTAGCATAGCTGCACCAATGCACCGGTGGCGTTTCGTAGCAGATACATATGTTTCAACAAGCCTTACCATGTTCTTAGCATTTATCTGTAAGGCGAGCATATGCATGGAGAAGTCCGGCTCATATAATCATGATAGATGATCCCTGTCAAATTGATGGTTGTTCACGAGAGCGTTGGATGAGCTGTCGATTAACAGGGTGCCTAATTCCAAAAAGAGGTTTCTCTTTCTGACGCACAGAGTGAGTCTCGCGGTCCTTCCTCCCTGCGTCTGCCAATGTTGTTATGTAACACACATATACCCTGAGTCTGGGAGCCAATCAGAAATAGCTCTTCCTCAAACCACCGAGAAATAGCAGCACATCCTTCACACATGGTTTTCTCACTTTCACGCACCATTCGCGCATTAAACTTTTGTTAGCACAATATTAAACAGAACTCTAAAAGCGGACACCAGCCCTGGAAGGTGTACAAATTGTGGAAAATATGCATGCCTTCCAATTCAATGAAAGACAAATAACCCAGCCAGAACAGGTGATAATACAGCCACAAAAACATTACACTGCAGGACTTGTGCTGTGCATTCTTATGCAGAACAAACTGTTGTTTTGCTCATTGTCCTGTTTGACTATGGGAGTAAGCCTAAGCCTTCTACTACAGTGAACAGAACATTTGCCTGCATGCCATGACAAGTGAGTGTTACCTTCCATGGTAAAATGTGGCTGACCGGTATTTGTCTACACATGCAAAGAAATATTTCAACCTTCACTAAACAAACACATTACTTGGATGGAAGCACTCTCTCTCTCTCTCTCTCTCTCTCTCTCTCTCTCTCTCTCTCTCTCTCTCTCTCTCTCTCTCTCTCTCTCTCTCTCTCTATGTAGGGAGTCTATATATCAATATATATGAATACAAAGCAAGCTGGCCATTCTTACTATAACTAATAATAGGAAAACCATGGACAACTGTGAGATGGGCTTTTAGCATATCTATTTATGACATCCATTAAACATTTACGACACCTGCCTTCCATCCTTTATTGGTTCATGTGGAAGAAATGAAACAGGCAATTCCTCTCAAACAAGCCTTTTCACTTGGCAGAAAAAATAAGCTCATGTTCAATGCATTTTGCAATGGTCAGAGAACGGTGAGCCTCAAAAATGTGTGCATTGTTAAAGTTTGATTATTCTGGGATTGGAAAGGGGAGCCACATTAAAGTATCTCTTAAATAGGGGAAACCTAAAGTGGAGGCCCTCGTTTATTAGGCCGTGCCTTGTACACAACTGATTGCTGTTCAGAGATCATGATCTTGCAGCGTATGCAGTACACACTTGCAACCCCATCTCCTATGAATATAAGGTGGCCTTCAGTAGGGAAAGCACCCATAAGCTGATATGTTATGATTAGCAATGACCCAAAAAAAATGACCACTCGCTTCAGTCTAATAATAACATGATGGTATAGTTAAAACACTGTCATGCTCATAAACCATGGAATACAACATGGAGGAGAGAGAAGAGAGGAGATCGAGGAAGGAAGGCGACGTGTCTATATGCAATACTAGTGACCACAGGGATAGGAGCGTGACAGATTTAGTGTTTCCAGCACCAAACAACATCATGATGTATCACAAACGAAAGGTGAGAGGACATGATACACAACAGGGAGTCGGGGAGGAGGGTTACACAAAGACATGATGTTGTACCAACGTCATTCATTTCAACGCGTAGCCGTGATGGAGCGCCGGGTGTCCCCGCTCTTAACCAGCGAGCACCGCCTGTCTCCTCTCCTCTCCTGCATGACAGCGAGGTGCGCTGCAAACCGGGCCCTGATCGCCGATCCATTAACGAGTACCGAGGATGAACATCAACAGCACGTTCACAAGCACCAGCAACGCGATCACCGTAAACACCACGCAAGTCTGGACATCCAAGGCCATGGCGCAGCACTGCGGGCCGTGAGAGGCGTTCTCGCTCGGGCGGAATTCAGCTGCGAAGAGCCCAGGAAAGCATGTCATCCACCACAAAAGACGCCGATACGCCTCTTCACACTGCGTCTTGTAATTCACAATGGCACGGGAAGGGATGCATCATCCTCACCATCATCATCGTCATCAGCCTGCACAGCGACTTCTCTCCGCCTGTCAACACCTGACGGTGTTATGCCGCTTCCCCTATTCGAGCGAGCGAGCAACTCTCCGGGCTGCAGATTGAAGCAAGCAGGGGGTGTGGGGGGAACGGGGGAGGGGGCGACACGCAGGCTGTTCGCAGCAGCGGAGCCGCCTTCCTTCCGGCGAGCAGGGACCGGCCAGAGAAGGGCTCAGGCTAGGAGAGGCGGTCCCGAATTAATACTCATCAAGCCTCCACCGCTAAACTACCGGCGTCAGACATCACACCAGGCAGCGAGGGAGGGGCACGACGAGCCCCTCCGCTGACTTCATTGACCACCGAGGCTGACATCGCAACCTCCTGCCCACCAGAAAATTCCATGAGCTGAGCTGATCTGTATCATTTATTGGTCACATCTTATGGGAGAAGTTCTGGAAAAAAATGTGCATCTTATTTAAAGTCGTGGACACATTGTTCTCTAGTTGGTATGATGTCAGCATTTTCCACTGTAATATCCGAGGCTGGTGCTGTATTACAGCACAAGCTCAATATTCACATCGCAATGTCAGTCTTTTAAGCCCATTTTCCTTTATGAAAATGTTCCTATGTAACTAATATAATGCTCACAATTAATGACTGTGCTCTGATTCTTGTGCCACGTGAAAATAGAGTTCTATAAATTGCAATTGGGGCTATGGAAAAGTAATGTTGACCTTGCACAGGACACAAAACATTGAGGTTTGTTTGTCATGTTGGAGATTGGGAGGATAAATTAGGTTTAAAACAGTACAGAAAGACTAGTGAGTTGTACCAGTTTTTATTTAAAATTGTCTTTAAAACAAGTGGGTGACAGGAGCCTCCAATTGAAATATGGTATATTTAGTTTAGATGTGACGGCCTGGTGATTAGCGTGTTGGCCTCACAATTCTTTGATCGAGGGTTCAATCCTCCCTGTGTGGAGTTTGCATCTTCTCTTGCATGGATTTTCTCTGGGTACTCAGTTTATTCCCACAGCTCCAAAACATGCAGAGTAGGCTGGTTGAACACTCTAATTTGCCCCTAGGTATGGGAGTGAGCGTGTATAGTGGTTGTACGTCTCCTAGTGCCAGCGATTGGCTGGCCAACAATTTAAGGTGTCCTCGGCCTGGTACCAATAGTCAGCTGGGATAGGCTCCAGCACAAAATGAATGAATGAATAGTTTAAATGCATCGGAGACAGACAAGCATTCACACACACACTTATACCTAGGGGAAATTTAGAGTGTCCAAACAGCCACCCGACAATGCATGTTTTTGGAATGTGGCAGGAAACCAGAGAACCCGGAGAAAACCCACACAGGCCTGGGGAGAACATGCAAACTACACACAGAGGACTGAGCTAGATTTGAACCCAGGACCCCAGAACTGTGAAGCACTCATTCGCCCGGCCGCCTGTACTAAATATAGCTTCAAAAAAGGTTTTGTGATGTAACTTGCTCCTGCTTTGGGGTTAAGTCCATGTACCATTGAGTAAAATGCACTGCAATTTCTACTACTGATTATTAAAGTAAAACAGATAATCTGACTAATTAAACTGAATCTAACTACTACTGTACTCTCCTATAACTCCCAAAACTCCAAAATATCAAGCGCTACCTTGAGCATGATGATCGGTCTGTAATTTTCTCATGTTTATGCCCTTCTTGGTGTGAAGATTATGACAGGAACTCACTGTGATCATAAATAAATTTATAGGCTGCATTCGGTTCATTCATCTTCCATACCGTGCATCCTCGAAAGGGTTGTGGGGTTTGCTGTAGCCTAACCCAGTTGACTTTGGCAGACTACACCGTAGACTGGTCGCCAGTCAGCCGTAGGGCACACAAAGAGACAAATGACTTTCCGCACTCACAGTCATATTGCCACCAGCGGGAATCGAGCCCCCGCCTCCCTGACCCAAAGTCAGGCAAGTGAACCTCTACACCACGAGGCAGCACCACATTCGGTCCAGTTAAGTCATGTTCCCAGACTAGCAATCCAAACATCACTCAACACAACTTCACATAGAGCTTTGGGTTTCGATCAAAGAATATGTTTAAAAGAATAACACCAAAAAGGAGTGGACCAGTATTTTTAAAGCCATAAATAATTTCCAGGGTACTCTGTGCACATACGTTCAGATAAAAGTGAAGCATCATGAAAGTGAGGCTTTCAGTGAATTGCAAAGAGCTGTACGAAGCATCACAGCTAAGATATGACAACCCTTCTCAAACAAGAGCCTGTTTTGTGCTTGTGTGTGTGCGCACGCACAACCATGTGTATGAAAGACTGGGGGAGTGAGCATATTACATAAGCATGCCATTCCACTGTGGGCTCACTCTCCAATCTCCCTGACATTTAGACAACAAAGGTCACATCTGAAAGTCTAAATTTGCCCAGACACCAATGCCAATTTACTAATACATATACAGAAGAGATTTGCTTGGTGAAAACTCTACAATTGCTCACAGTATTATAGCTGATAAAATGCTGAGCGTTTTATCTTTTTTCCATGAACATGCATCGAAACCTGTCCGTGCATGTTCTTCTCTTTGAATGACCTAGACCTCATATTGTTCACGCACATTTACACCGTACTTAAAACCTGAAGAACCAGTTTTAAATATTTTAATTATTTATTTATTAGATATATACATTAGTTAATGAGAAGAACTTGCTAATAATTATCACTGAGTAATTGACTAAACTGGCAGCCCGGTGGGCGAGTGGTTAGCACATCGGCCTCACTGCTCTGAGGTCGAGGGTTTGATCCCAGGTCGGTCCTCACTGTGTGGAGTTTGCATATTCTTCCCATTCTTGCGTGGGTTTTCTCAGGGTGATCCCATTGTGATCCCAAAAGCAAACATGCATCGAAGGCTAGCTAGTTGAACATTCTAAATTGCCCCTAGGAATCTGTGTGCGCGTGTCCGTCCCCTTGTGACTTGATGTTGGCTGGTCACCCATTCAGGGTGTCCCCCGCCTGGTGCCTGTAGTAAGCAGGGTTAGGCTCCAGCGCCCCCCAAAACACTTGAGGATAAGCGGTTAAGAAAATGAATGAATCAATGTTTAAACTTCCAATGAAGGAGTCAATTTTAAATTGCTAGAATTAGTATCTGCATAAGCTTTATTGGCCAAGTACTGCATCCAAGAAAAAAAAAAAAAAAAAAAAAATATATATATATATATATATATATATATATATATATATATATATATATATATATATATATATATATATATATATATATATGTATATATGTATATATGTATATATGTATATATATATGGATATTTTCCCCTAGTAAATTGAGCCACATTAGTTTTCAGACACACAATCAAAAGGTGCATTTGCACATGGCTATGATTGAGATCCACAAATGTGTTTGTAAAGGTTAAGAGTTTTCATAAAACAACTTGCCTCAAAAACAAGACTTGTCTCTACAGGAACCTACTACATTCATTGGTTTCTCCAAACGAGCAGCTATTGCTTAATTATAAGGTCGATGGGTTAAAAAATAAATTGTGAAAGGACAAATTTATTTTGGTTGAAAATTTAGTCACCAACGGTCAAATGCTTAGCGCATCTGCAGGGGTCCTGGCTTCGATCCCAGGTCGGTCCTCACTGTGAGATTATTTTAATCCTGTATTTTTTTATTCACGGTGTATGAGACCACAAACATTTTTAGTATGTTACTAAAAGAATAAGAATTCTGTGTGATCATTTTTTTGTGGCTGGAGGGCATTTGAGGCAGTGGTCACCACCACACCCATAATTCAAACCCGGTCTACTCCTGTTCTTTTGTTTTACTTCCATCCCCACGACAACCACACTATTTTTTTTTTCAGACCACAGGATACCTAAAAATACTAGATGTTTTCTTCCACCCAGCTCTTTCACTATTTTTTTCTCGGAATACCGCTGTTGGGTCAGATAAACTGTGCAAGTTTATGTTTTGGTTGGTTAGAAAGAAGATCAATTAATGATTAAACATAGTTCCTTTTCTTTTTTACAATATACTACAATGTGTTTGATCTTGGTCAGGATTCCCAATTTTGAAAGAAAATCCTAAGTATCGATATTTAAAAAATATATATATTTGGGTAGGCATGTGTGTCTCTTGAGAAGAACGTCCCCCTGACCAAAATAGCTGTTTCAGCTTTGATTTGTTGCAAGCGTGTGCAGCACTGCTGCACTCGCATTGTGCCAGTTATGAGTGTGTTTACTATTGTCAAAATTCATTATTACACTGGCAGCTACCTGGGGCCTTAAACATTGGAATCCTGGCTGTGTTTTTGTGCTTTCTGGCTTGCTTTTTTTGCATGCAATGTCTGTTTGATTTTGTAAGATGTCAACTTGAGCTCCTTATGTTTATAATATCCTGTCTTTTTATGGTTGACAATACACAGTCTTCCCATACACTTAACACAAGGATCATGTACAATGGAAGCCCCAGGTCCGGCCTTGCTGTGAGCGCATAGCCATAACAAAAACAAAACAAAAAAAGTGGAGAAAACTATACTATGTCATCATATGATTTTTTCATGTAGGTCTCGATTTAGTAACACATCTTATTTTAATCCCCTGCTGATATCAATCAGAACCTTTACCGACAATAAATTCCAAAAGTGACAGAAAATGGATTTGCACCATGCTTTGTAAAATAGTCATGCTGGCTGAACACATACGAAACAAAAAAGATGGTTATCCAAGTACTTCCTAAGCTGCTAAATAAGGTTCCTTCCAAAACTAAGATATTACAACACAGTAATATTGTTAACGATCAAATGTTTAGCAGACTCAAACTTGTGTTATACTGCAAAATACAAGAAAAAGCAAACTAAATAAAAACATGCTATTATCCTGACTCCCTGACAAGAGAATATAACAGCACCTGAAAAGCTGGTACTGTACTCCAAAATGCCTGCAGGGAAGGACCACATGGAGAGTATGCAAGTCAGGTGAGCAGTTGAAAAATAAACATTGGGGAGTTAAAATCAACTGGATGTGAGTAAAGGGAGAAAAAAGAGATTCCAGTGATTTGGATCTAGCTCTCAACTCAGGGCTTAAAGGGAGAGGCAAAGTGAAAAAGAAAAACTAGTAGTGAAGGGGTTGCATAAGACTAAGGTTGTGTGATGGAGACATTTATCTGACAGCTCTGTGAGGTCAGAGACGGAGAGAATGATAAGGGCTTGACCCAAACTTATTCTAACAGCACTTTCTTTATGGCTAATATCTTTGGACAATGGTTATATGATATTATGTATAGAATGTAAAGGCGAACAAGCCCTAAATCTAAGGTAATGCCACCTTTGGGAGCTCTTTGAAACATATACCGGTAAAACAAAAAAGCATCCGATACCTTTAAAGCTCAAACGGGTTCTTGGTCCTTTGAGGATTCTACTGCCATACAGCACCATCCTCAACAGTTAACCAACTACTTCAGGGCCAAACAGTTTGTCTGTTATACAAGAGTTTGTCACAATTAGTATAGGCCCTACTTAAATATTCGTGTAGGAGGTTTAAATAATTAATTTGTTTTTTACTGCCATGCCTTAACGGGATCACTGCAGGAATTAAGTGTATTTGCAATGTATATTTGTGTAAAGTAAATAGCAGATGAACATAGGGATGGTAGGAGTGCTCAGACCAGCCAAAGAAGCTGTGAAAAAATCCTAACCTCTCTGGTGATGCTTCTTTTTAAGTGATTTTACAGTGTCTCCTATCTGTGTGTGCATTATGTCATGTGTAGTACAGGTGCATTAACAGTTTAACTTTTGAGAACCTGTTTTTTTCCAGCACAGCAATTTATAATTTGAGCCATTGGTTCGCCAGTGTTTCAAAAAAAATACTCAATATACTTCCAACTTTAGTTCTAGAAAAAATAGTATTAAATTAACCCTAAAAAATAAATTACATTTTATTAATTGCTGATCATGTGATATAATCAGCCTACTTTGCATTGCAAGTGCAAATGCCATGTTGTCAATAGGTTAAAGTTAAAGTGTGGAGGATTTTGGCCAGAGGGTGACCTCAGAGAAAGCCGAGGCAGCAACCTAAATGTCAAGTACCCGTACTTTGTGCACAGCCAATAAAATGAAAAGATTTCATGTGAACACAACACAACCAAGAAATTTTCCGAATACGGGATGAAATAAAGTTCGAATCTAATCTACTCTAATTATTGATGTAATTTGCATGCCGGATTAATATTGGCACAGCCTGTTCTATATGTCTGCCAGTATTTAAAAAATATTAAGACACCTGGCAAACACTGACAGTTCATCTTATACAGAAAATACATCAATGAAAGCCTTTATGGTCATTTCTGTGTACTTTTCGGCACCTATACTGTATGCTTTTACAGAAAAGAGCCAATTTCACTGTGTTCGCACACCATTGAAAGCAGATATATGCCTTCATGACTGGTAAATGGGAGATAAGGAGAGTAAAATATAAGCGAAGTCAGTCAAGAAGGAGATTAACAGTATAATTGTGGAGATAAATTACCTAATCAAACAGACAAAATGACAGATATAATCTGATGAGGGATGAGACGTACTGCATGGGCTAAAGCTGTCCCAAAAGAAAAATTACATAACACATTTGGCACACCATCTACCAAAATGTCCTCACTGTCCTGATATGGCATGAACATATGACTGCTTCAATGAGGATGCTGAAAAAAACATATAGTCCTCTGTAAGTACAGAACAAAAAGGGCAACAACAAAAAAAAGCTGCATTTGATCATGAGAATAGTAATTATAATAGAGTTCCAGTAAATCAGGCTACTACAATGAGGCAGTTCAGGGTGTTACCACAGTCTGCGGCAACATGAAGCATTAAATAAAAAGTGGGAATGGCTTTTATAGGGAGCAAAGGAAACTCTCTCGACAATTATGTAAGAAAAAGGCCCCGAGCCTCTTCGTCTTTCAAACACACATGCACGTGCAGAGGCACACACCTGACAAGCACAAACTGAGTCGGTAGAAGAAACAACCTCAGGAGGCTGTGACACAACCACCTGCTTAGATTCTATCAGCAGCAATTTATCGCAACTGTTACAGCTGGTGGCTGCGGGATGTCACCCTGCGTATGGGTTTGCACCTTGGTAGAGCAGTGGTGCTGAATAAACACACATGGCTGGTTCAAGAAATTCAGAGAGGAGATGTTGGTCGTTCTTAATTGATAATGTTTGACAAACACATAACGAGTTGGTCATTTTTCTCCCCGACACATCAGAAATGTTAACCCTCAACGTTTCATTGGAGCTTAAACGTATAACTGAAGTGGAGGACACGTTGGCAGGTTTTGCAAACAACAATCTAAATAATATTGAAAGAGTGGAGTCAACATATGAGAACTGGTGCCCCAGCATGTCTACAGTTGCGTGCACAAGTAGCTCGTTCATCGCTGGCCCACTCACTGCTCAACTAACCACTGCCTGCTGACTCATGCATTCATAATTAAAAGATCGCGTTGCATAATATGATTATGACCGCACATACCGTTAGTCTTACACTTAATCGTGTAAAATTTCGAAATTCAGCTTTAAGCTGCAGGAAGGCCTTAATAAGTTAACTTTCCTCGTAACTAGTCAGGACAGATGCTATCACAGCAACCGTGTCAAACCACAGAAAACTGTCCCCCTGATCACAGAAGAATTAACGAAGGCGAGGAGGAGAGGGGGCAGTGACTGGAGGAGAAATCCATTTAAATGAAATGAAGAAGAGAGGCGTCAGCATTAGCAGTTAATCCACTGCAGTGAGAATGCTTTCTTTCTGCCCGCGGCCTCCAGGCAAGTAGTCACCCTAATAGGAACAGTAACCCATACTGCAGTGTACCTCAAATATGTCCACCACAGCCCCAATCTGCGTACTATACTGAAATAAGACATGAAAATTGTGCAACATCTGTGAATGCCTCACATAAATGTCTCTCACTATTCAGCGACCTTTCCAGCGGTGCATGTCCCTACCCTAAGGCTTGCTAAGACACATGCACACAAAAAAAGGAAACATGTCTCATTCCCTCACCCTCTCTTCTTTTTCCCGTCCACCCCCTTTTCTCTCTCTCTCACCCACACACTGTCTTCTTTTAGCCCTCGCTTAAAAAGCCTGCCTAAAGATAGAAGCAAGTAGATGAACGCGAGACAGCCAGTGTCATGGCAACATCTTGCAGCGGTTTGCAAACACCATTAAGCATAGAGTGCTTCGAATGCTTTATTATCTAGAGATGTCTTAAGAGAAATCAAATTTAGGTCACTGAATGTGAATGAAAGGGCCTTCTGAACAAATGATGACAAACTATTTAGCAACACACCCACACATCCATAATAAAACATCTCCTTTATACCCTATAGCCGCTATGTCAAGAATTCTACCAAGGCCACGTGCACATAAAAACACAAATTCTCACAATTGTGCTATCTGATTGTATTTTGCTGGATGTAATTCTATTAGAATAATAAAGACTTTTGGTGATCACAAGAAAGATTGACAATATTGCAAGAGTGAAATCAATAATAAAACAGAGGGCTCAGTTTGATTCATGTCAGTAATGAGTAGTCACTGTTTATGAACTTTCATTGAACTACATTATAGGTTAAAACAGAAAAAATATATATTATATTGAAAATTACAAGTGTATTCCTGCAGATGCATTAGTGAATGTAAATCTAGTCTTTAATATCACTCCACTTGTCTAGTTTAAAATGAGCAATGGCTTTGGTGATTGAGGGTAGTCAATCCATGGGGCCAACACATTAGTGCATCATATCATATATATTTGTGATGGCGTATTGATGGAACCTGTGTCATCTTCATATTACAAAATTTAATGAAATGCACAATTAAAGTTGAGAGTTCACCTTAATTATTCCTATGGGAAAACAAATTTCAAATAAAATACGAGGCCTATTTGCTTAGCGTTTGGGGTTTCACTCTAGAGGTGCTCTTGTAAAGGCCCTTTAACAATATTAAGAACAGCAAAGCTGCGAGCTTCAATGCTACAAAATGCTGGACTTACAATGTTGACCGCCAACGGTTCTGACCCGGGTCGTAGCAATCTCTTTCTCCTGCAACTACTGCCTCCAGACCGCAGCCGTACTGATGACGATGATTGAACCACATCTGTTAAACAGGTTGAAGTATAATGGTGAGCAACAGATGATGTGATCAAACTAAAATATTTAAATACATATTTAAATTGAAAATATGTAACACTGGTACCTGAATGGGGCAGAAGTAGAGCCAGGGCAGTTAAAGTGCTTGGGGGTAGAGGTAGGGAGCGGCAACGCTGCAGAGAAGCCCTCAGGGGCGGCTCTAATGGAGACACCCCCACAGGGCGAGACAAGGCCTAAAGAGTACTCAGGAATTAGTGGAATTCCTATGTTCCATACAGGGCTGCTTTGATATATATAGTCAAGACTCAACGTACACATATCAAGGGAAAACCTGGCCTTTCTATTTGTTCAGTACATTCAAAATATTTCACATCTAGCATGCCAAATGTGGTGGGTTAGTGTTGCTTGCCTGGCTGCAAACTGTCAGACTGCACAGCGCATCAATCTAGGAAGGCCGCCTCGAAAGTTAAAAACATACTGAGTTAGGCAAACGAGAATGATAACTTATGCGAGCAATGAGGCAGAAAATTGGATAGATTGTAGACAAAGAAATGAGAGACAAAGATGGAAGAGTGAAAGACGATGCAAGCTGGTAGAAAATAAAAGCCATCCTTAATAAATGGGACAGAACATGCGTGCAATGTTCCGGCAAACGCAGAGTGGTGAATAAATACTGGGTTAGGAACAGGTTGAGCTTCTGAATCTGAAGTGTGTTCATTCATTATATTACGTGCTAAATTTATCAGCGAGGTGGAGGAGACTAAAAGTGGGACTCAGACCTCTTTTTGGATGTGGGCTACTTGAACATTTTACTGGGTTTATGTGAGAAATGCCAATAGGACATTTGAATATTGATGCCAGAAGTGGTTAACGGGTGCACAAATGCCTGATGGCTAATTTAACATCTTACTCTGCGGTGCAAGTCCATGGTCTGCATCTCGTTCGTAACACTGGCTCCAATGACAGAGCAGGGCCTGGGACCAGCAGGCATCCATTTAAATCCCAGTGAGTGCTGCATGGTGAGATTAGGTCTGCGACTCCGTCGGGATCGTGAGCCAAACTCACTATCATTGTTGTGGAGATCTCGGTTTGGGTTTGGCCTCCACAGATCCAGTACAGCTGATGCCGGGCAAGGATGAGGGTGCAGCAGCTTCTGATGTACAGAGGTCTCCTCTGTGTTAGAATGGGGCAAAGCTGGGCCTGGCAGTCTTGCACTGCAGCCTGTCTGGCTTGCAATCTGCTCACACAGCTGGGATTGGCAAAGATTCTCAGAGGCTTGGCCCAGACACACGGTGCAATAATGAATGCTTCCAGGACACTACATTAGGTATACCTACAACTGAAAATTTCAGGTCGAAATGAGGCCCAAAACAACACTGAGTCTTTAACAAACACAACACTTTGATTCATTTTCATTGAGAAACAGCGTTATTTCAACAATCTTAAAGATCTATTTCTCAGTAAGGTGAACAATTATCTCTATGCATCAATTTGTGCCATTCATAGTTCAGATGTCAGAAAACACTACAGAACATAGGTTCGACCATAAACAAATCTATTGAGTTCAGGTTAATGGTGGTAAAGTGGTCCACACGACTGACTTTTGTGCAGCCGGTGTGGTACTGATTCCAACCCTGTGACTGTAAGTGTGAATATGAGCATCAAGTGTGATTTTGTAAACAACAAAGATACGATTTTGGCAGAAGAAAGGCTGCTGTATGTCCAAACTGATCACAAGAGTACCTAATGAGCATGGACAATACTTCACTATAGAGTATTACCTGTTGATTCTATTACATTAAAACATTTTTGTTCTACACACGCACCTGTTTGACCAACGAACTGTTAGAAAGAGGAAATACTATACGTGGAATTGCCTTCATACATTTGCACAGGAGAAAATGCACGTGGTAATTCAACTAGAAAGCATTTATATAGCTGCATATCTCAACTTAACTCTTAGCAGTGCAACAACAACAAAGATTAAGAGCACGTGTCTTTGCATAGCAAAGCCTTATGCTCGTGTGAATGCCTGAGATGCCATATCTCATTTTTTTCAAAAGGACTGGTGTCTTGACTCAGTGTGACTGCCAGCGACATGACTAATACTTTCACAAGAGTGCAAAAAAAGGAAAAAAACTGAGGATTGCCTCCCTGAAAGATCTACAAGACCTTGTTTTCTGGGCAGTCACAAAAAAACAAGCTTCATGGGAATACAGCTGTCCTTGAAGGCTAGCTGAGTCTGGCAGGGCAGGAAAAAGGGAAAAACACCCATGTTTAAAGTAGTCTGTCATTGATATTCTTACCTCCTCTTTACCAACAGATGGTGCTAAATGACAACTCTAGTAATGTCTACCTAAAGTTAGCGTATCATTTTTTTTTTTAAATTCCCACTCATACCACACCAAACGAAGAACAAAATCCAAGGGAAATTACAGCTTTGATGCTATTTTACTATTTGACTGCTGTTACAGGAAATTTAACTGGTTAATACAGTATATGTGGCGGCCTGGATAGTGCGTCAGCCTCACAGTTCTGAGATCGACGGTTCGATCCCACGTCTGGACCTTCCTGTGTGGAGTTTGCATGTTCCCCCCACGGTTACGTGGGGTTTCTCAGGGTATGCCGGTTTCCTCCCACTTCCCAAAAACAGGCACGGCTGGTTGAACACTGTAAATTGCTCCTATGCATGAGTGTGAGCACGAATGGTTGTCCGTCTATTTGTGCCCTGTAATTGGCTGCCCACCAACTCAGGGTGCCCCCCGCTTGTTGCCCGAAGTCAGCTGGGATAGGCTCCAGCACCCCTGTGACCCTTGTGAGGATAAGCGGTACAGAAAATGAATTAATGAATGTTACACGGCATATAGGATTATAAACATTGACACGGCACTGTTAATGATGAGGAAAAGTCTGTGATGGAATGTGGTTATGGCATCACTGTGAAATATATTATGGACTTCTTTCACAATAAGTTAATTGATGTTTGGGGGAATAAGTGTTAAAAACATACTTTTTAACATAATTTTAAAATGACATACATTACCTTAAATATCTCTTCTGTGGAATCAGATGATGGTATGCTATGAGTCATGCTCACTTTACATTTTTTTTGTAATTGAATATTCACTTCCTGTGTCTGCTTTGAGTCAGGTGGATCATCCTTGGAATCTTCCTCATTTCCTGCGCCTTCCTTTACCATTTCTCCAATGTGCAGGTGTTTTAAAGGATCCATTTTATGCTCGTGACCAGTCTCAGTGTTTAAATCCGAGTGAGGAATATGATTCTGTACAACGGTGGATGTGTTTGTTGAAGTGTACTGATGTTTACCTGGACACGCTGAACTCTGAAACCCATTGGCACTCCCAGACACTGAGCATGATGATGGCCGAAAAGCTTTGAAGCCAACTTCGGGGGATGCCCCACCTGTCACAGGTGCTGGGACTTCACGGTCAAAGCTACTGGATTTTGAGGATTTAGTGTTCAATGACGTCGATGGCGAATTCTGACTTTGAGGAAGTCCTCCACTGCGGAGTGTTAAAGACACACTGGGAACTTTTTGCACGGTTCGATGAAGAGCCTGAGGCGAGCGAATTGGGGTCTTCTCTTCTTCAGGAGGGGTGAAAGAGCGGGATGTTGTCCGCCATTTTCGGGCTGATTCTGCTACATTATTAAAAAATTTAAACAGTCCACCAAAATGGCCTTTCATGTCAGCATTCTTTTGAGGCAGTGGGTGGGAATCTTTGACATTCTCAAGGTCTACAGAACAATAATCAGAGTCAATAGTCTTGTCAAGAGAGTGAAGCTCCGAATCAAAGCTCCTCTCCGAATAGACAGGATTGGCCTTTCCCAAAAGAGAGATCCTCCGTAGGTAACACCACACGTCTTTGTTTCGCCTTCCTCCGCCCTGTGTGGTACTTTTGCCAGCCTTAGCACAAGCTTCCTCACAGCCTGTAGCTTTGTTACAGTTAGTTGAACTGCTGTGGTTCCTTTTTGAGTAGGAAGACTTTTCTGATGGTTTACAGCCATTCTGAACAGTCATTTCTGGCACCGCAGTAGGTTGATTGTCGTCCGTTGGAACTGGGAGGTCAATGTCTTCGAATGAACAGTCAAAGTCTGCTGTGTAGCCAGCATATGAATGCCTTTTGCCACGGTGTTTAAGCGTGCCTCTGCTGGATTGTTGTGGAGTGCCAATGTCTGTGCAGAAAGACTCCTCATCCACCAATGAGCTGCTAAGCTTGGTCGCAGATAATTTCCCAGTCTTCCCTCTGAACACAGACGGGGATTTAAGTTTCTTAAAGGAGCGAACTTTATCAGCAAATGAGAGTTTAGGGATGGACGCTTCCCCGAGCAGGATCATGGAGTGTGGTCTTCGTTCCAGTTCCGAGACGGCTCTTTTCCGGTTTAAGATCTTCCAGATTCCCGCGGAGGCACGCTGCCTTCGGTTGACCTCCTGTCTGTCCTTGACAGGGGTCTGAAAAGACGAAGCCTGGTCATGGCCTTGCAATTCCGCAGGCTCTGACACTGTCTCTTTGATACAAACACTGCTGGTCTCATTCGCTACATCTAGAGAAACATTAAACACTCGGTTGACAAACCCATTAGGATTGTTACTCTCAGGGACAGAACTGTCTGTTTGCTCCATCTCTCATTCCACCTCAGCTGCTAGATCCAATGACCATCATGTCTTGGTCTGCTCTGTTATCTACACCTAGAAGATTTAACAACAAGTGTTAATAACTATAACAATTTGACACTTTGCTTTCGCACAAGCTTGTCCAGACTTATTCATTTAATTCAGGAGACAGTGTTGCCATGGAAACGGTCAAGACAGCCATGTTGTTATTTGAAGATATACATCATAAAGCTCCTTCAGAAAACATGTTGAGAAAGTGAATTGTAATTGATAGTTGTATCACGAGCTCCTCAATCATGAATAGAAGAACTGCGTGTTATGTATGGCTACAAAGTGTGTTTAAGAGGTAGTCTTGAGTGAAGTTCTTAATTCATTTAGTTACAGATTTTATCATGTAGACCAGGGGTGGCCAAGTCCGGTCTGTTTTCTTGCTGATGAGTTGATCATTTGATTCAGGTGTGGACCAGACTTGGCCACACCTGATGTAAACAATATGTTGCATTCGGTACATAGGTGTTATAATTTAGTGACCATTTCATTATTTATAAATTGTTAAGTATGTTGATGATGGCTTTTGGCATTTGCGTCTGTTGTTCTTAAGAATAGTTATTATTATTATCATTATTATTATTATTATTATTATTATTATTATTATTATTATTATTATTATTATTATTATTATTATTATTATTTTATTTTTTAAATATGACTTGTAAACATTACTTCCATTCAACGTACATCAAGACATTTTCGCAAATACAAACTACTTGACAGAAGCGTGACACTCCCCCGGATTAAATGTGACAATGGGCGACTACTTAAAAGAGGCAAATTCTTCAACACAGACAAGTCAAACAAAACACGAACGACAATAAATTTAAAAAGTTGACGATAAAGTCGTTCGCTTACTTTCCAGTCGCCGTGGAAGATGCCATTGTCGCTCCAGTCCTTCAGTGTAACACAAACTCCCAACTTTCACATAAAAGCTTAACTTTATCCGGGGGTTTAGCTGCCATCCATGAGCTACTAAGCAGAAGTTCCGAGGCGGGCGGACATTCCCCGACAAGATCCCTTCCTGCTCGGTTTATACAACAAAACCTCGCCTGATGTAGTCTGTCCAAAGCAGCAGTGTTATTTAAACCACACGCCGGTGAACTATTGGCACGCGGGCACGCGCACTCTTCGACACGGTGATTTCAGATGCGTGCGCGCGCACGTGAGAAGTCCGTGGTTCATAATGCAAACTCATATTAATACTTCCTTCCCATTCTTAACATAGCAAATAGAAAGCAGGTATAAACACACGTTCTTTACAAGTCATTTAGTTTGCAAAAGTGGGGTAGTCGTTTTTTGTTAAAATTAATAGGCTCGTGACTGTGCAAAAAAAATGAGTCGCAAAAAAATATTATAAATTAAGACATTAAAAGAAAAACACACAAAATATGTATTTCCTAAAATCAAACTATGGGTATATACAGTTCAAAATTATATAAAAGAAAAAAGAAGAGATAAAACCCAATATATTAATTTCTTTACATAGTCATATTCATCTTCAACTTCACAAGAATGTTTTAAAGATCAAATTTAGGATTAGATTTTTCTGTTACAACATGAGTTTATGTTTCATCCCTTCTACAAAAATTTAAAGGACTTAAAGCTTTTATCTACACCACTAAAGGCTTCACTCATTCACTCACACACATTCCTACAGCAGCAGCTTGCTGCCATGTCCACTCAGAATAATTTGGGGTTTAATGCCTTTCCAACGACCCTGCACTGCATGGATCAAATTGCTGACTGACCTTTGATTCTCCAGATGATCCTCTACCAATTGCACGATAGCCACAATTTTCTGTAAGTGGGTCCCTGACAACAGTTTAGAATCAATATCAGAACAACAAAAACCCCTTTTTCTCACACAGGCCATACAACATCTTAGCAAAGGTTTATGTGGGTTCTATGAACGTACACATTTAAATATTTTGGAAAGGAAACAGAACATTTCAATAAGAATTTATCAGAAGATAGTAAACAATTCAATAATTTTTCACGTCATATCAGTCAGTTGCAGGGATATTTAGTGACAGCCATTCTGAAACACTTTTGCCATTTTGCTGATGAGGATCTGAACTTTGACTGCAACTACCATTTCTGTGATGTCAAGTAAATGTAGACTACCACTGAACCTCCACTGACTGTATTATGGCTTTCTAATTTGAACAACAAACAAACAAAAAAGCATATTAACAAGGATATAATTTTTGGTAATTTAAGTGACATTGTTCCGGGATTACAGTGCTGTAAGAATACAATTTAGTGCATTTTTTAGCCACAAAATATCTGTTTAAATCATTGCTTCTATTATTTTTTATCTTTAAACACCTAAGTCAACTTTTCCAGCCAAAGATTGTCTTTGTGCATTTTGGTGAAGCAGATTTACGTACACTAAAGCACATTTGTCAGTGAAAACAAGTAATTGACTGCACTCTGGTCTCACTTGCTGATCCTCCTTTGGGATTTGCCTTGAATGTGAAAATCCTTCCATTGAAAGGACACAATGGGGAGAGGGAGCTTGGGGGGTCGGGGAACTAAAGGAATTCACAAAACCTAAACAGCTCCACCGCTCCATAGCCGATAGAAAGAGGAGATGGTGGAAGAAGGGACCTAAATTTAAACATTTCCTCTCTGTCCTGTTTTTGGCCCATTGTCATTACACAGAGTTCTCCCTTCTGCACAGGAAGGAGTGGATCTGACATCAATGCTCTTAGGCTGACAATGCCAGGAAGTCTGTCTGACTGTATGTAAATATCTCTATGTGTCCATGCTTCCCTTGCTGCCCATGGAGCCACACTTTTCTCCCTGGTACTACAATTTCAATAAGCACTTAGAAACAGTGATTAACATGCTATACTCCACCATAACACATCCCGCAAGGGTCACAAAGAACTACAGCAACCTTAACATCTCCATATCTTCCCACTAAGCCTTCACTTCTTATACAGTACATACATACACCTAGCAATATTGATTTACATTTAGACTTTTTTGTCTTTGTGCTGTTCGTTTCTGCCCATGACTCACTTCCAATCCTTCCCTTCCCTCTCTCCACAAACTCAGTCACTTCCTCAGGACCCCAAGAAGTCTTCCTGCTGTCCCCTCCCCTCACAAGACATCCTGGTCTTAATGGTGCAGTTTTCTGGCTTAAGCACACATGAAACAGTGACAATGATCTAAAGTAATGTATAAAATAACTTGATATGTTCATTTTCTGGAAGGAAATAATGCATTTTGATGGAAATGTAATGTGAGAGAGCAGGGGTGTCAGACTCGGGTTGGTTCACGGGCCGCTTTAACGTCAACTCGATTTCATGTGGGCCGGACCATTTTAGATATAATATTTAGATATTTTTTTTATAAATGGATTAAATGAACTGGATTAAAGGCCCTGAATATTCAGTTTTTTTAATAGATCTAAAACAATGTTTATTTTACCTTTTTTATATGTTATTAGATTTTACAAAATGATTTTTGAACTAAAACACAGAAAAAAATGATTAAAACATTACAATTATTGATTTAAAAGGGGGAAACTAAGGAAATTTAATGTACATCTATACTCTTCATTTTAATTTAATCCTAAAACAGAAAATCGGCACTCATGATTCACTTTCTCGGACCACACAAAATGATGCGGCTGGCCAGATTTGGCCCCCGGGCCGCCACTTTGACACCTGTGTGATAGAGAAATGATGTGTGGACTTGTGAACAGCTGGGCATATGGTAAATTGTGTTGATGTTTTAGTCGGGTACATTACGGCCAGTAGCCTATTTATTCCAAGTGTTGAACACTATCAATAGATTAAAAGAACGCTTTGAAATGATGTCATTGAATTCGCATTGTCAGAACAATCAACCTCTTCCTCCTTTTCCTATGACACAGTCCTCACTGGTAGAGATTACAGTACACAAACACTCACTGACTTTCAGCCCAGCTGTAATTATTTCACCAGTCTTTGTCAAAGCTGTTGAGTAAAAACAGGCAGCCTTAGAAAAAAAAGCGGGTCAGACTGGGTCAGAGCGGCGGGTGTATGGTGGTAGAAATGTTGTGATATCAAATAGGCGGCTTAGGTAATCATGGGAACTGGATTCACGAGGTATGTGTCTTTTGTGAAAACAGCTGGGAGTTCCGTATTCTTTTTTTCTCATGATGGCTGTTTGGGAAAACTGATTTGTAAAAGGCCCGGAGAAAAAATCCCGTGTGCGTGTGTTTAATGCACAACCAATGCATTTGCATATGTGTCAAATAATTAAATACCACCATTTTCACCAGACTTTTTACATTAAGCAGGCCCAGGTACAAGAGTCAAAAAGAGTTTAAATTATCCTAACATTCCTGACATTCCCTCTCTGCTGACCTGCATTCTACCCTGACCACTCATTTACATGGCAATATCATTGCCACACACGTACACACATAAGCACACACTTTTCAGTCCAATTCACATTTTCTTTTCAATTTTTAATTTAATTTAATTTGACTCTGCTGCATCCTCTTACGGCATATTAGCCTGTTTAGTTTAGAATATGAGACACACTAAGTAAATTTAACATGACTATCAAGGAGGACAGGTTTGTGAGTCATTTGTGATGGAAAGCTCTATTAAACAAAATAGGTCACATATATAAAAGACATAACCAACAAATGTGTGTTGAATGCATGGAGGCCTTGAACTGGGGACCTTTTTTCTTTATCAGAGTGAATCTGAAAACAGGAAGGCGGGTTCCAATAAACAAGGCGAACGGAAGACAACCACAGCACTACTTCCTGTTTCAGGAGCAAGAAAGGAAACAGCAGATTTTTTAGGAATTTAAATCTGAACTCTGGGTTCCTCACCTATAATTTGTCCATAATTAACATTCACAAGTCATACTTGTGTTCTTTTTCTGCCTATTTGTCTGTTCTTATGTTCGATCTTTGTTGACTGTTGATATTTTTCGATTTGGATAGGAGGATTTGAAATTGGTAGTTCCCATGAAACCTAGAGGAAAAAAGTAAAACATTACTCACCTAAATATGGCAACCCAATGTCTGTCACATAATGAGAGAGGTGATCAGAAGGTACTTAGTACACAGTATACAATTAGTCTGTGATTTATAGAACACTGGCATTCCTTTTAGTGATTGTGTATAAGGAATGTCCATTTAGATCTGTTTTACATCTGTTTTATCTCTCTGATGAATGCTGACCTCTGACCTAAGCATTGTTTATGTCCCGTTTCTAGCTCAGTTGACAAAGCGACATTATTGTATCACAATGAGATGAGATCCCATCCCCTTTCCTGTCCAGTGTTCCATTTTCCATGACACAGTTTGAAGACTATAAATGCCATTATCGGTGCATTCATTCATTCATCTTCCGTACCTCGCATCCTTGAAAGGGTTGCCGGGGGTGCAAGAGCTTATACCAGCTGACTTTGTGCGAAATGCAGACTACACCCTAGACTGGTCGCCAGTCAGCCATAGGGCACACAGAGAGACAGACAACCACCATTCTTGCCTGCACCAATGTCAGGCAAGTGAACCACTACACCATCAGATGGCTATTATTGGCGCAATCACTTTATTTATTTATTTTTATTTTTATTTACATTGTTTTTAGTATGGAGGTAAGCACAGAAGAGGGGTTGGGATGGCGCTAGGGTTGCGAACTTGGCTTTAAGTGTGGTATAAAAAAACAAAAGTTGTTAATGAATGGGTCAGATTAACTACATTATGATTTTAAATTGATGTTCCTGTTTTGAAAGAACCTTCTAAAGTAGACTGTCTAGTGAAGAATGAGAACCTACTAACCTAGTGGTCACATTTGTGCATATTCATCTTCTGGACAATGATTATTGTATAAATCCCAACATATATCTTTGTCAACGTTCTCCATAAAGGAAAATTAAGGCGGCTTGTTTCCTTAGTGACTGGAAGCTTTTAGGAGGCTTTAAAGTTAAACATGAACGAAGGGAGACATCTACAGGTATTCACTGAAACTACTAAATTGGTGAAAATATTTTAAATACACAAAATAATGAAAATGCTGGGTGCGGTTGGTTGATTTAAACATAAACAATATATATTTAAAAAAACTAAAAAGAAAGTATGTATCAAATCAGTCTGGTTTTTCTTTTTCTTTTCATTTGCACCAAAAGACTAAACATTTTTTCCAGGTTCCTCAATAAAAAAAATTGTTAAAGATGAGTGTAGTAAAATCTTCTTGCCACATAGTAGCGCTCTTGGTCTTCCGAATAAATAATAGTTATCTATTTTACCAGACCATCATTCATTATTACAAATCAGATAGAATGCTAATTTGAGAATATTATTATTTTTTCAGAAGCCACATAACAGAAGCACATCTTGCCTGCTGTGGGATTTGCACTGATACACCGAATTAATCTAATATGATGAAATGATATAAAGGCCGAGTTTGCTCCTTGGATTTTAATTAACTGCTTGGGCAAGTTGTTCACTCTTTCATTGAATTATCAGTTAGTGTTACAGGATTCCAATAAGCCACTACCCCAAACTTGATCAAACTTCTTTGATTGTCAACAACAACCTTTATGCTTCTTTCTTCTGCCAGACATAAATGGCACCCAGAGGCTTCTAGATCACACCCTTGTTATAAGGGTGTAATTGCACAGCTACATGTGCAATAGTAATTCCAGGCAGCCTGCCATATGTGGAAAAATGATAGCTCTCCACTAAGACCTATCTATCATTAAGTGAATCATAGCATACTTTTTGTAAACTGTGAGTGACCAGAGCATGCCTCTGTGAGCGTATATATAAAACATGTTTTAGGCTTACACCTGATTACATGCAGATAAATCTAATGAGACGTGTGGCTGTCTCTTCCGTTAAAGTTTGACGTTATAAAACTAGTGCCTCCACAAGTCTTTCATATGGCAAAAATTGAAGTTCCTGATATTCACTCTTGTGAATTTCACTCACTATCACAATCTTTCCTTGAACATTTCCTTGAACATGCTCTTCTTTTTACCTTCTTTTTTTACTAATCTCAAACTTTTACTGGGAAATCTAATAAAATCTGATAATAGTTAATTGATACAAGTTAGGTAATAGCTGGGTCTAAATTAAAAGCTACAAGTCAAGTGGAACGTTCTCATTTATTATTCAGTGAAGCATATCATCTCTGCTAAAGGCTTCAAGAGGAAAGATAAGAGCCTCTTTTAATCTGTGTATATGGGAGACATACATCTGTCACATCTCTCCTTTCCTATCAGTCACAACAAGGTCTTACCGTTGAGGTTATTCTTCAAATTTCCACCTTTTGATCATTTTTTTCCCTGAGTGCCGATTCGAAAATTCATGGTAGGCCTATACATGGGTAAAAAAGAGAAATTGTGATTATTAGAGAAAAGATTGCACTAGGATATTTTTCAGCACTCCAAGCCAAAGCCACTCAACTTCATGTTAGCAGCTGCCTGAGCCAAAAAAATTGCCAATTACCATCATTTTCCTGCTGGTGTTGGTCACGTTAGCAGGCGCATCGCGCAGATGGAAAAGACCCAATGGCAGATGAGGTAAAAACGGTAGAGATAAGCCACAAAATGAGACTGTGGAAATCAGACAACATCCACCATGACAGGAAGTGAATCCATCATTTGTAAAGGAAATAGATTCAATTAAATGGGTCCCTCTGGTGTGTGACTACCTACGCACAGGAATTGTTTTTATGGTAATAATATCATTGGAATTGCATCACCTGGTCTGCTCACATTGATTATGCAGTGTAAATAAGCAAGGCCGGATGAACACCAGAAAAAGTAAACTGTATGTGGTGTCAGCGTACTGAAATTGAGAGTGAAATGAATTTTGATACCCTGTCACTGATCTGATTAGGTACATGCATTGTTTTTTAATATTAGTGGAGAATACAGACTCTAAAGAATATGATATTTTATTCTTTATTCTATTTTAAAACTGCTAGATACAATAAAATAAATGTATCCAACATGTTAAATAACTAAAACGTTTTCATTTTGATAGTGGCTGAAGTGAAATATTCTTTTAAAACCAGTGGAAAAACTCACAACGTTGATGAATAGAAGCGCAAACATCAGGAGGGTCTGAGATAGTGAAAGGGTAGTATTTTCTCTGATGAAATATCTGAATGTTACATGTGGTGGATTGCTTTTCAAAAGGGATACATAATATGTTTTATTTCCTTCGCTCAGCCGGATGTTTGCTATTGACAGACAAGCGTATCTGTTTAGTCGAAAAGAAAGACACTGTTTGGAAACAGATTTTAATCAGAGAATGAAAATCTGAAAAGGAGTCAAATACTTTATAGAACGGAGCCTATTGATGCCCAGATTAGATCTGATGTGTGCCTGAATACGTTTGCAAACGGATCCAGTTGACCCAAAATACTCAATGATCCCGTATTTATAATGAACTACTATAAACTACTGAACTTTTAAACATGGTACATCTGATATTTCAGATTGTTTCAGCAATGTTTTTGTGTGACATCATTAACCACAGGTGTCAAAGTGGCGGCCCGGGGGCCAAATCTGGCCCGCCGCATCATTTTGTGCGGCCCGGGAAAGTAAATCATGAGTGCCGACTTTCTGTTTTAGGATAAAATCTTATAAAATCTAAAAATATATAAAAATATTTTATGTTTTCCACTTTAATATGGAACATAATTAAAGAAAAATTTGGCAGAGATTTTCCCTCACTAAGAAAAAAAGCTCAAATAAAGCCTTTTCTTAGATCTATAAAATTGAATATTCAGGGCGTTTGATCCAGTTCTTTTAATCCATTTATTTAAAAAAATCTAAATATTATATCTAAAATGGTCTGGCCCACACGAAACCGAATTGGCGAACCAACCCGAGTCTGACACCCTTGTCATAAACGATGAAATCTGTAATGCAAAATTTACATGCGCAATTCATTTCATACAAGCTAATACCAGTTTATGTTATTAGCAATGCAACCGTATTACATAACTGTCTTCCAAGATGCAAAAACAGTTTTTCAGAGAACTTGATCATGTTGTTTCTAGGTCGTCTATGTGGGTTGAGTGGCAAGAGTTTTGCAAAAGGCCAACATCATTCTTCCATCTCTATACAAAAAGCCAATTTCATTGGTGCTAATTAGAGGAGATTACTGTGAGATGTAATGGTGTGGAAAATGGTAGATATTGAAGACAACAGTTTGAGAGCAAAGTATACACTTTTTAAATCCCTTTGGTCTTTTATTTTAATAACAAAATGTATGCTGTTTTTAGAAGGAAAAATGAAGACAATGTGTTAAGAGCTTTAGACAATTGTATCAATTTTAACAAGTCAAACTATTTGACGTAGGTCTAAAGTATTTGGGAACTATAAGAATTGAAAGCAGATGCCGATCATCCTAGTTATAAATGCTTATGTTTTTTTTAAACGAGTTTTTTTAGGATAACATTTATACGAGGCCTGCCTCAAAATATTTTTTCTTGTTCACACTCAAGTTGATTAATGGGGTTGAGTTCAAGACTTTCATTCGTCCACATCATCCTTAACCAAGAATAGCCCATAATAAAAAAAAAATGTGCAATGGGGCATATGTATGTATGCTAAAAGATAAAATATCTTTGCCAAAATGATTCCCATAAAGTTAGAAACAAAGCCCGTCCAAAATGCAGTAATAGAATGTCTAACACTCATCTGGTGTGAAATAAGCTGTCAACCTCAACCCTATTTGTGACCAAAAACTTCAGTAAGGATCTTCACGCTTACTTTGTGTGATTAATCCTTATGCGCCTATGCCCAATCTGTGATAACAATGAGGTTTCCATGTTTCATTGCCTCCATCTGTCCCAGAAGAACAAATCTGGGAACGGAAGATGACCAGAACACCAGAACAGTTAATCTACCTTATTTGCTTTCCCCAATATGGCAGCTTTGTCACCCACAATGTTTGTTCCCCGGATAAATATTTCCACAGTGTTTGTGCACACTAAATGTTGATTTATCCTAGGCCTGTACGATGGCCAAACTACATATTGCATGTTTGTGTGTTGTCAGTTGGCTTCACTGCGACAATATATTATATAATCATCAGACAAATGTGACAGTGGTGCTGGAGTTCATTGGATTGCAGAGACCGGGATTGTCATGGTCATCTGTATATTCACAATGTCTGCATAGACAAAAGTTAGTTTTATAGGTTGCTTAATTGTATTAAAGAGGATTATGATACTGATGAATATCAATCATTGTGTATATATATATATATATATATATATATATATATATATATATATATATATATATATATATATATATATATATATATATATATATATATATATATATATATATATATATATATATTGTCACCACAGTCTATATATGTATATAGACTACGGTGGACTTATGACATGATGTGTTCCACACAACTAGTATTTTGTGATAATAAATATTGCATATTGTCATTACTTATTAACAAAGCGGTTATATTTTAAAATGATTCGGACCTCAAGCCTAGACACTGCAAGATTCATCATTTAAATCATTCAACATCCTTCCTGGATTTGTGATACTCATCCAAATTCCATAATTTGCTGATTCACGACTCTATTTCCTTGCCTTACCATACTGTCAAATTGGATCCTATAGTTTACTGATGAGAAAGGTAAGACTGCATTAAAAAGGCAGGAACAGGAAATTACATTGTAAGATCACTAGAGCAGGTGCGCAAATGGAAATTTGCTGCACAAAGTGCTTATTATTTGGGAGAAGCCTATCTGAATACTTCTTCAGTTACAGTATGTTCATTCATCTTCTGAATCACTTATCCTCACGGAGGTTGCACTATCCCAGCTTTCTGCAGATATGAAGTGGGGTACACTGTGAACTGGTTGCCAGCCAGTATGTGCCAGCGCACCTACTAAAAAGACTGAATATTTAAGATCCTGTTTTGGTTCAATCTTTGACAGGTCCTTGTCAATGCCACATCCTGTTTTGTTTCTTTGCCCCGCTTCTGCTTCCATTCTGGATCCTCGTTCCCTCGGTCCTTGACAACTCGCCCGGCACTCTGTGACAACTACACAGAAGGTTTGTGTACACTGACTGGTATATATATATATATATATATATATATATATATATATATATATATATATATATATATATATATATATATATATATGGAAGTGTCACTGCATGGTAAGAAATATATACTAATAAGTCCAGAGTTAAAATATTACACGCAGATCCCACGACAATGACAGAAAGATCAAGTGGTAGCACATTTTTTTCTTTCAAACAACAAAATGTGTGACCATGTAATATCATACAGTAATTAGCCAACCATTCCCATTGTTTTAGAGGTAATTGGTTGATATTGCAAGGTAACTGAAAAGATAATACCAGTTGTTACCAACTGTTTTCAAATGTTAGAATGTATATATATGGAAGACCTTACTTTGCTAAGATACGTATAGGGCATTAAATAATGTATTCACTATCTCCTAACTCATGAGTCACCCATTGCAGCAAAATCACTGAGCTGTAGGGTTCGTGCTGGATCAAACAAGAACATGTTTGTGAGAGTGGCTGAAACGCATTCCTTGGAGAGACAGCAACCTTGATGGAATTCAGACTTTGTTAGTGTCTTCTTTGGTATCTCTATTCATGAAATTCTAAGAAATGACAGCTAAAACTACCCTTCATCCCTCCTCTACTTGATGATAGAAAATTAGAACTAAATAAAATATGAGAAGGCTGTGGGAAGTGTGTGTGAGGAGCTCATTGTCAGATTCATGAGCACAGATAACCACAGAGGCAGCATGTACCTATTTGAAATGCACAAACGAGGGCTAATTTAAAAAAAAGGCTTTTGCAGTAATATTGTCTGAACACGAAAAAGTTACAACAATATTGCAGAAATCCCTCTTCTGGTACATTCCAACGAAAGCATGACTTTTCATCATGAGCTGTAATAAACTACCCCACCCTACTCGCCCACAAAATACATGTGGGATCTTGAGGATTGGAAGAAAATAGTTTAAACTGTGACAATCATCATAATTCCAGATTTAGTACTCAAAACTCTTCTCAACAAATTCTACTATGTGAGGTTGCCATTTTCCCAGAAATGTCATTCTATGTCATATTCACTCTTTTGTCGCGTATACATAATTCAGTTGCATTTCGTTTGCGTGCGTGCATTGTTATGTACATGTATGAGTGTGTGTACCTCTGAGAGGGGATTAAGCAATGGTTTTTAGAGTAGCGGCAATCTGTTAGAGGGAGAGAGGTCTCTAGGCTCTTTGTGCTTAGTCCTGTTATTTTACTCTGACTTTGGTTTGTACTACACTTACATACAGGTGGGTCTTTAGATAAAATGTTGCTTTGAAAATGAAATCTCTTGGTTGTTATCCCAAATGAGAGCCAGCTCAAACCTTCTTCTAACAAAAGTTTTGCAGGAATCTTTTTGCCTGGTGAATGAGTACAAAATGTCCTTGTGTTTTCCTTTTATCCCTCATCACAAAATCTGCAGGTATATGAAGTAAATGTAGGAGTTTTGTGTAGAACATTTTGAGCTGGTTTAAAGAAGACAGAGGAAAAGTTCAAAGTGCAAATGATGATAAGTATATAGCCATGTAGTGCAAAATCCTGTAAAAAAGAACCTTCAAACCATTTTTTGTTTCTGACTTGAATTGAATCATTGTTTTCATAATTTAACGGCTCTGTCAGGCACATTGTGAAAGAAATGAAAAATGGTCAGTTCTTGTGAGGCTTTTTATCAATTAATTTGGCGATAAATCCCATTTACGTTCACGAAGATAATTGACTCTCCAATTACTGACAGTAAATTTGCTGACATCTTGGATATAATTGTTCTCACATCTAGCTATTTTACAATGATCAAGCAATGAGAATAGAGTGTAATAAACACGACCACTTTCTGGGACAAAGTTCTGTGGAACGAGCTACTCGACATACAAAATCACAACCAATGTTTCCTTGTGCAACAAGTTAATGTCCTTTCAATGTGTTGTCTGATTGGCTGGGACAATTGCGTTCAAAACTACGCTACTTTTTTACAGTCAGGTTTGTAATGGTTGGAGATCAGGAACATTTTGGATGTCATACAGTATATTATAAAGAGTGCAAAAGCTCTAGAGAAAGTGTATTTTGTGACAATGTACGACCTAAATGAAACTGAATTAAGTTTAGAGCAAGATTGCAGAGACAAGCAGACATCACCTTGCAAAGTCAAGACCCAACATTTGCCATGTGAATTGACAATATTGATTTTCCTTGACAGCTATTGGCAGAAGAAGTAAGGAGGATGGGGCCCAGTGTGCGGGTCCATGGGAGCTCGGTGAGATCTGGGCAACATTATGCGTACCAAGAGAATGAGGCTTAGCATATATTGAGTGTTTATGCTGCAGAATAGAAAGTGTGGAGCACCTTGTTTAAACTGACTGAGTGTTAAATTGGGCTTAACTAAAAATCCCTTTCGATACACACGGAAAGTGATCCATTTTTGTGTGTGCATGAATTGTATTATATGTGGGATTTTAAATTTTTTGGGGAAAAGAGCATATTTTAGCAATGCTTTGCTTTCCATTAAAAGTCAGAGTGAGAGAAAGAGAAAGAGTGAGAGAAATTGAGAGAGACAGAGAGCAAGAGAAAGAGAGAGAATGAGAGAGAGAGAAGATTGACTATGGCACAACTGATGAAGGGTAATGTGTTGAAAGAGGTGATCTGAAGGAGACTGAAGAATATCCATTGTTTGCCTTCTTAAGGGCAGGGCACACAAGAGGGACCGAGCTGGAGTGTATGTGGATTAGGCCAAAGCACCGTCCTGAATATATAACCAAACCAATGTCCTCGTCTCCTATTTTTTCTGTACCAAAAGAAAGGAAAGAGTTGAAATGAAATAAAATAAAATTTTCAATAGATACTGCTTTTTCTTTTTTCTGTATGTAGTATTGAAAGAGCCAACCCCTGTCAAAGCTTACAAAATATTTACGCTTCATAAATTTCCTTGACAATCCATTCCAAGCTCAATTCCCAGTATACTTATTTAATACAAAGGCTACAGTACCATAAAATACATATCCCACGTTAACTCACTTGCTATGACAATATCAAACAGAACAGTTGATCAAACAGCATCACGTTATCATGAGATTGATGGAATGAATTTTACACTGGACTGACAATTTATTTCTTCCATCTAGTAGTAACGCAGTGCCTCTCATCATCTGAAGCTTTTTTGTGCTATGAATTTTAATGATATAGGTCCTCTTGTTTGCTGGTAATTAGGTTCTTAACAAAGAGAATCATTGCTCTGCCAGTGTAGAAAAGTTAATTGACATGAGCAAAAGGGACCAAACCTAATACTACAAAATTTTAAGGGGCACGTTATCCAAGTGATTAGCTTGTCGACCTCTCAGTTCTGAGATCGAAGGTTCGAGCCCAGGTCCAGACCTTCCTGTGTGGAGTTTGCATGTTCTCCCTGGCCTTGCATGGGTTTCTTGGGGCTCTCCAGTTTCCTCCCATAATCCAATAACATGCATGCTAGGCTGGTTGGACACTCTAAATCAAGGGTGTCAGACTCGGGTTGGTTCGCGAGCCGTGTTAACGTCAACTCGATTTCATGTGGGCCGGACCATTTTAAATATAATATTTAGATTTTTTTTAAATAAATGGATTAAAAGAACTGGATTAAAAGCCTTAAATATTCTTTTTTTAATATATATTTTTAGATTTTACAAAATGATTTTTGAACTAAAAACACAGAAAAAATTGATGCAAAAATTACAATTATTGATTTAAAAGGGGGAAAATCAGGGAATTTAATATACATCTATACTCTTAATTTTAATTTGATCCTAAAACAGAAAGTCGGCACTCATGATTTACTTTCCCGGGCCACACAAAATGATGCGGCGGGCCAGATTTGGCCCCCGGGCCGCCACTTTGACACATGTGCGCTAAATTGTCCCTGGATATGAGTGCATGGTTGTTAGCCTGCTTGAGACTTATGATTCGCTGGCAACCAATTCAGTGTGTCCCCCACCTGGTGCCCATAGTTGGCTGGGGTAGGCTCCCCATACCCTTGTGAGGATAAGCGGTATGGAAAATGAATGAATGAAAAATAGTATTACCTTTTCAGCCTGTCTGCAAAAATCATGGATTGGCTAAAGATTCGGCATAATGAAGGTTGGAATCCCCCAAATTTCACACAAATTAGAATTTTTGGAGTTAAATCTGCCTTTTGAAATAGACAGACTCATCTCATGGGTGACATAATGTAATACTCATTGGCACCAGAATGAACGCATTAAAAATGTGTTCACCAAACCAAACTATAGTGTTATGTTCAGTTTTTTGTTTACCAAAAGTATGACTTTATTCAGAAATTTTCATTCATTGAACTAGTCTAGGTACTGGACTACTTACCGATTATAACTAGTACTTTAATTTAACCTTCAGTAGAATTTTTGAATCACTGTGGATCAAGTAGTGGATTAGAAAATGAGCTATACATTTTATGTACTAGATATAATCTTAATTTTGCATGCTAGTTCTCGGTTTGACATTTTTTTATTGTTGATATCTGCCTAATTTACATTTTTATTAATGTATATGAATTCCTTTTTATTTTCATCTAACTTTCAGGCAGTTCCATGATTAAAGTGCCAAGGACACCTATTTTCTTCACATGAATTGTCTAGAAATTAGCTTTCTAAATTGAAATGAGCTCAATCAGGTGGCACATGGATTTTGCACTCTAGGACTGGCAGGTTCCAATTAAATTAATGTCACGTTCATCAAAATAAACCTAATGTTTGAGCTGCTGTTAACTATAAGTCTGCGGGATTAATCGGAGGTAATTCAAGTACCTCTTACCTTTTGATAAGTAAAGCTACAGTACATCAGCCACCCATATTAACATACACATAAAAAAAAAGAAAAAAAACAGGTAGTCATATTTCCCATTCAGACACCGTCACATTCCAGCAAGCTGTCCGTAAGGTAATTTCCTCATAACAGCATAATAAACGCAATCACTCAATAGTCATAACACTGCCACACAGGACCAGCACAATATCACATGTTATCCAGCTTCAATATACTATTGTATAGTCTCAAGGGGAGCCCGTTGCTACCCAACAACTATGACAGCAGATGAAAAGAATACAGGTAGGCTCGATGCTGTATTTGACAAACTCTCCTGAGCACATCAGGCAAGTGTTGCCAGAGCTGTGATGAAGGCAAAGCCTAAAGGCAACACACTATAAAGGTGAGAGAAAGAAGGAAAGACAATGTCCGTGCTGTTTCTGCAATAAAATTATAAAGATTAATTGCAGTACCAACAGAAGAAAAGTATCGATTATTTTGGTGTAAAGTAAACAACTCTAAATGGTTACCGATAGAAGATTTGTGTCCAAAGGTGATTAAAATGCTTACTAGTGCATGTAGTAGAATATTTTTGCGTGTGTGTGAAAGCTATAGATTTTATGGTTTTTCAAAAAGCTTTGGGTTTTATTCTTACCTACTACCTCAACAATAAAAAAGTATAACATCACTATATCACATTGCTTTCCACTGTACATTTGTGACGTTACATTACTATTAATCAGAGTAATTACAGCGGTACATCTGCTCATGAATGTGTCTACCTACAAAATATTCTTCAAGGGGAAAATTTTGTCTCTAGATACGAAAGGAATTTCAAGTTATGAAACATGAAATCTCAAAAATTCAAAACATCCTCTTGTAGTATTCTGTATGGTATTTGGAAACACTCCGCTGGCCTCTCATTCGCATATATTTCATAAAAAAATTGAACTTATCAGAGCGGACTTGGTCGCCAATCAGCCGCAGGGCACACAGAGAGACAGACAACCATTTGCACTCACAACCACCGAGTGGGAATCGATCCCACGCTTGCTTGCACCGAAGTCAGGCGAGTGAAGACCAACACTTTCAGGTGGCTAATTCAAATAATCTAGTAGCAATTCTTCACCTGCTCGCCTGGTTAGAGGCAAGTTGAGAAAACCCTTCTCAGTACATTGCAGTTGCACCTACTATTATAATAAAAGAGTGTCAATATGACTCATACATGCACACTCCTCCTACATATCAATGACGCATAATAGCCATTTTGTGCTGTCACTTTAGTAGCGCTTATGTTTTTCAACCAGGATATGGCAGGTGAAAGATTCATCCATAAATATGCTTCTCATCTGAGCGCCTTTCATAACACTTGCTGAAAATATACACATTTGGATGCACACGGCAACACAAGATAAGAAACTCCATGTGCTAGACTCTAAAGCATGGAAGACATTTAGTTTCAGATGATGCTGGAGGCCTGATGGTAAGACACAGCTTACCCCCAACCGAGCAGGCATGACTTCGCCTGAGTCTTACAACCAGTCTCATTGATTTACTCATTATCTTCTTCACAGGCGATCTTTCTGTTGGGAATCACAGGACATCACTCCACTCCTTTTTCTGCTGTTGCAAAAGAGTTCTTGATCACAGCAAACCTTACAAAGGATCGCATCACAAACAAGTATCCGAATTGTGCTGACAGAACATTTATTTTGTACCTCGAGACTTGTTGAAATCCGCAATACATGAATTAAGGTAATGGCTGACAGTCCTGCTTGAATGGTGATTATATATTTTTCTTTTTCTTTTATTTCCAATCATCTTATCAAATTTTCTGAACCGCTTTATCCTCATTAGGGTCGCGGGGGGTGCTGGAGTCTATCCCAGCTGACTTGTAATGGTAAGCTTCTTAGCAATTCTCGCTGAAAACGTTTCTAGACTAAAAAAATGTTTATCCCTGTTAGTCCGCCTTAACGTTTTTTTTCCCCAACTGGCTCCTATTTTGATATTTTTATCACACAACCGCTACATGTTGGAATTGCTTCAATTCTCATTCGAAATAACAACCCGCTACATTACATGATGAAACAACTTAATCAGATCTTTGAGTCCCAGCTATTTTTCACAAGACAATCTCTTCACTATTAGTATTTTCAAGTATTTGTTTTGAAGGCTCACAAAATATTGCGTTTTACGGTTTCCTACACAGAGAACCAATCGTTGATCAGAAAACAAATGATTGATTCAACCTGAATCTGTTCTTTTTCTTATATTCTTTTCTCTTCTATGTCTTTTAGATCTTTTTGAATATTTTAAAAAGTTCACACATACATACTTTGGCACGCTCAATCAGAGAACCAACACAGATATTTTTGTTTGTGCTGATGGTTATTAACACGCAGCGCAAATCATTTCAGGAAGGAAATGTGTCAATGTGGCATAATTGGAATTATGCAAATAGTCCCAAGGCTTCACTTTGTTCTATAAAAATATCTTGTTTTTTAATCATGCTATCAATTCTGCCCATGATCCTGTTTTGTTTATTCTTAATGTACGTGATGGTCATTATTTTCTCACCACCTAATGATTCTTTTATGGCGTCGACTTGTAAACATCGGGACAGGGGGATTTTCTATTCAAAAATAAGCAGGAAGACCCAGTTAAACTGTCAAAGCAGCTTTTCATGCATAAGTGTTGATTTCTCAGAGGAGGATGAGGAGGCCCTCTTTTTCTCCCTTCTAATTCGATCCACCCCTTTGCAGCTGTAAAGTTCTGCACTGAAGAGACTGAAGAGAAATCCATACGGATCTCCGTCTGGCCATTGATATTCTCTTTACTCCCCTGTTTTCCTCCACCCCTCCATCATCCCATCATTCCCTCTCTGTTTTGCCTTTCCAAGATGGTCCGTGGTGGCCAATCCATCCTTATGCCCTACACTGGCCTGCTCAGGACATCCAATATCCCATAGATTTACACATTCTCCCCCATAGCTACCTTCAACCAACTAACTCCTCTTCTTTTCTTTTCCAACATCACATCAATCTTTTGTTCCTCAACTTGTTTCTCCACCCCCTCTCTGCTGTTACAACTTTGCCATCTCATTTGTCATGTACGTCAACCATATTTGCGCTACAATTGCATGTAGAATACTTGTTTGGGTTGTGATATTCGAGAGCTCACACCCAACTCAATTCAGGGCCTCCAGCATTTCTGTATTTTGTCATCGCAATCAAAATAAGCACCTGCTTATGTAACATAATAGTTTTTTGGGATAACTATAGCCTAAAAAACACGGCATTACAAGCTGTTGCCAGTCAGAGTGAAAAATATAAAAGACATGTAAGTCAGACCTGAGTATAAATTGCAGGCCTAGCGAAACGATGAAAAAAAAGTGTGACTTTTAGTCCAGAAAGTGCAGTAATCAAATTTGGACTTGAAAAGCCCACACAGGTATTGAACACTTGATCTTAGAAATATCCGGCGTCTACTTAGCAGTCAACCAATGTACCACCAGGTAATATAATAATGATAAAAGTACTTTGGTGGTTGAACACTCTGAATTGCCCCTGGTTATGAGTGTGAGCGTGAATGGTTGATTGGTTGGCCACCAATTCAGGGTGTCCTCTGTCTCCAACACCCTTGTGAGAATGAGCGGTTCAGAAAAATGAATGAATTAATTAATTAATGAAAGAATGAAAAGTACTTATGCGTTAAATAAATTGATTTCCAAAACAATTCAGCGGGTTCGATGCAATCTGATTACTTATTTATGAATGATACTAGTCGATGTCCACATCACTACAGCTGAGCTGCGTATCTTTCTGCAAGAATCTAGGGCTCTTTGGATTCAGAGAAGTCTAACTCTTGGTCTGGATGTTGTTAAAAGCACTAGCTACATGAAAACAATAGCCTGACAGTGCTATCAGCATTTTCCCAGCGTGAACACATTCAGGGTACATAGAGAACAGCATCCTCATCCATTTTTTTTGACATGGTAAGCAAATTGAAATGTGTACATGTTTTTGAATGCCCACAGTATGATATCCAAAACAATTTCAAAAGTTGTTAGAGATGGAAAACTTTAAAGGAAGCTGCAAGACATAAACCCATCACTGTCGCCCTGATGGCATCTGGTATTTGCCTGTGATATTACTGCTTTTTTAGTGCAGACATTTGTTAGTTCCTGCTGCTCCAAACCCGTGCTCTCCCTCGGCACTATCTCAGTGAGAGCATCGGGAGGCGATAAACCCCAACTTAATGAGTAGTATATTAATGTGTGCATAAACTCTCACCTGTAAAATGGCTTGACTAGTTGTTCTGTATTCAGAAAGCCATTTCTCATTTTTGGTTACTACACTGCTTTAATTCAGCTAATGTATTTTTGCGGGCTTGAGACATGGAGACTTTCTGCAGTCGTGCAATGCCAAATACCCTTGTCTTAAAATATGTGTCATAATTTCACCCGTTGAAACATGACAACATTAACCCTAGAATGGTAACCCTCTATTTCAGGGGTTACCTTTCACGCTTCTGAAATAGAGGGTTACCATGGTTACCGGGGGACAAAATGGGTACCCTTCATTGCACCGTCTTGCTTAGGACCCATTTTTTTCCCCGGTAACCATGGTAACCCTCTATTTCAGAAGCGTGAAAGGTAATTACCATTCTAGGGTTAAGGTGGTACAAATTTCTATCATGGAAATCCTTGTTCGCTCAGTCTCGCATTGCATGAACATTTGTAACAGGTTCATTTCTTAAACCACTATGCATGTACAAATTAGCACACAAAAATGACCATTTTTTGTAATGTCTTTGTTCTGATATAGGAGTCCACTTCTTGTGCCTGTCAGTTGGCTGTAAACCTACAGAATATGTAATTGAGCTGCTAAGATTCCTTTTAGAGTGAAATTAGACTTTGTGAATACTAATGGTACAGACAGAAATGTGGGACTTTGAGAAAAAGGGCCAACCCACCTCCAGGATATTGAAATTCTGTACAAGATCACCCATCTTTCTATTTTAGAAGCACCACAAAAACTTCACACATCCCCTTTCCCCTTTGAGAAAAATGGGTGCATCCCATAATTACTGATGGAGAGCCAATTTGTGTCGAGCATGTCTCTCAGCGGATAATGATAATGATTATAATTGCTCGAAGCACTAGCTTCATGCTGTAAAAGCAATAATGTTCACTCAGATTTACCAGATCAGATAGAGGCTTTAGTCTGGATCATGGCCTTCTCTAAGCCGTTGTGAAGTGACTGGAGGTGAACAATTATGAAAGAAATTAAAATGATGCACGGGTAAATACATTACAATTTCTGTCCTGCAGCCTATCTCTTTTCCTCAGTGTCAGGATGGAGCGGCAGAGTCTGATCAAAGACTGCTGGTGATTCATCGTGAAGGATCAAAGAGAGGAGACCGAGAACTCTGTGAAGACTGAATGTCGACATGTTCTCAATTTCAGTCATTGCACAATTGGCTGTCACCTCACAGGTGCTTTACACACTGTGATCACCACGCTACTGGTTTTATTGATCATGAGGGACAATTCTTGTATTTTTCATGAGGGGGAAAGACATTCCGTGATCAAGAGGACTCTGACTGGATTGACGGATTGCTTTGGAAGTTCTTATTTGGAGACGTGGCAGGGCTGTCTTTTCTTTCCTTGCATTCATTTATTGTAAAAAAAAGGGATTGGAATTTGAATGGTGATACCTGAAGCTTTATCTCTCTCATGGAAAAACTAGAAATTGTCCCTCATTATCATTAAAACTGGTACATGGTGCTAACATAAGGTAATGCACCTGTGAGATGACAGGCAGTTAATGAATTCAATTTCAAATCACACATTCATCTTTTTGTTTTCAAAGGCAATGATTAAACATTCAGATGATGCAATTCACTTTCTGCTTTTTTAATCTAGTTATTTCAATTAAACAATTTAAAATGTGTTTCGGCTAGAACAAATTTCAGTCTCTATGTTCTATGCTTTGCAATTTCAACCATGACAAGATGAACAAACCAAAAGTTTGTACACCTAGTTACCGCTAGTGTAAGCACGCTAAACTAGTTTCTTCCTATACAAAAATGTCTTTAAAAAAATCATTTTACTGTCAAAGTCGCAGTTGCCTTGGAAGAACCATATGTTTCTGTCGCAGGAGCATTAAATCTTAACATAGCTGTGAAATCCCAACAGTAGTCATGCTGTAATGGATTATGTAACGGCTGTTATCTTTTTTACTCAAGATACATTATATTAAATATATACATATATAGTTACCCGGTAACTAGTGCTTAGCGTTTCGGCTTCACGGTTCTTGCGTCAAGGGTTCAATCACAGGTCGGTCTTCACTGTATGGTCCCCATGTGATAAAAAAAATAAAAAATATCTAAAACTAGCGGCCCAGTGGGTTAGTGGTTCGTGTGTCGGCCTCACAGTGGGGGACCTGGGTTCAAATCCAGGTCGGTTCATCTATGTGGAGTTTGCATGTTCTCCCTGGGCCTGCGTGGGCTTTCTCCGGCTACTCCAGTTTCCTCCCACATTCCACCACATTCCAATGACATGCATGCTAGGCTGATTGGACACTCTAAATTGCCCCTAGTTACGAGTGTGAACGGGAATTGTTGCTTGTCTCCTTGTGCCCTGCGATTGGCTGGTCACCAATTCAGGGTGTCCCCCGCCTATGGCCTGAAGTCAGCTGGGACAGGCTCCAGCACCCCCCGCGACCCTAGTGAGGATAAAGCGGTTCAGAAAATGAAATGAGAGATAAAACTAAACCCATTCATGCTCTGCATTTGGGTGGCAGCCGATTCGGAGTGTCCCCTGCCTCCAGTCCATAGTTGGATGGACCCCCTTGATGGCCTTACACGTCAATGCTATTAAAGGCTATACTATACTTCAATTCCGGTTGGAATTGGAAAAGATACCGATTAGCAAATCTAAACTCCCCCCTTGCAATTTCACAGTAATTTAAAATGCCTTTCTGTAGTTTATTTAGAGCATTCTCATGCATGAAATAACACACTGATTTAAAATACAATCCTATAATTTTTTTTAACCTAATTGGGAGACTGCCTCGTTGGGAAATGATAAAGAAGGGACTCCGTAGGTGAAAGATATGATTGACAATCGTTGGTTTATCCACAGCAGTCTAAGATATAACAGATGTTTTTTCAGGGTGTTTAAATAGAACTAAGCCACTATAAATACATGTTGGATCATGCCCTCTGTCAACAAGGTAATATTCCAAATAAAACTGGAATCATGTGAGTTGAAATTATGTTTGGAATAAAATGCAAAGGAAGACGGAACAAAGGACACGAGTTAAAAAAATAAAGTCATTCTATTAAATTTCATCCATCTGTCATTGAGTTAGTGACTCTAACAGGGGGTAAGTCTACTATATACCTTTTTAAATGAAAGAAGTGAGTTAGTCGAATGAGTTCAATGAATACTAACACAAAATACCAGCTAAATCCTTATTAAGAAAGAATAAATTATAGGTAAACACAGTATGTGCAAAAAGTACATAAATATGCAAAAAGATGTTTGTGCCAAAATAGGCAAAGTGTTTTTCCAAATATGCAAATTTGATTGCTTAAAAAATGAGCAAAAATGCAAATACGTGCCCTGCATGACCTGGTAAATGATTGAAAGTGCATTCACAAAACAGTATCCCTGTTAAAAACAAGGTTTTGCTTCGTGTGGTGCTGGAACTAGCCCATATCACGCTTTTGAAAATTATGCATCTTAGCAGGATTCTGTGAGGCTTAAACAAACAAACTAAAAACTATCAAGGCATCCAAACATATTGTGCCATATGGCAAGATCTTAATTTATTATTTGCGCTGTTTTCTCCCAGTCATTTGAAAGCAGGCACAGCCAACTTGAGGGCAGAGAGATAAGAGGGGACTGTATATTGTGGAAGTAAAATACGAAGAGGGCAAGCTTTGTGAAAGGAGAGGGGTATTGGGGAAATAGAAAGATGATGAAGCTGGCTGGCTGAGGCTGTTATCAGGAAGGATAGTGAAGCAGTTTGAACGGGTGAAAAGATGAGTGGAAGAAGAGGGTGTGAGCGCATCCTGATGTCAAGAGAACAGATATTTAAAATATGCCACTGAGAATGAGATGTAAACATAGAATGGGATGCACATGTACGAGGGAAGATTCCATTGATTTTGGCATCACAACATGGTGGAGAAATGATTGTATGTACGTGTAATGCTAGGCGAACGAGGGAACAAGGGAATACGTGGCTGAAATTTTACATGCGTGAGGAACATTAAATCCATAGATAAGACCAGGACAGGCACGAAAACCTTAAAAGGTTGCTGGAATAGTAAGATAAGCCCAGTGTCTACCAAACAATATGATTGGGGTCAGCCGGGTAGTTTCAATATTTCCATTGGAATGGTTCATAAAATCCCTGTCATATTTCAGGCTGATACTGGGTGCACTCCTGCCACCGGGTGCTCATCATAAAGCTCCATTTCCAGGCCTGGCTCCCGAGGGTTGCTCGAATGACCCGCTACACGTCAGGAGATACTGAGGTCAGGTGAAAATAATGATCATAAGAGATCTTTTGAGCTACCCTTTGTCTGGTCCCTCATCTACAACCCACTTGCCCTAGGTGACCTTGCCAGGGGCATCAGGCCCCTGACAATTTAGCTGCTGGGATCGCTGGGAAGCACAATCGCTTCTGTCATAATTGGTGCATTGAAAATTCTTGCAAATTTTGGTCAATGATAGTAAAGAAAGGGAAACTAATTCATAACATTTCCTGGAGTTGATTGCTCCATTTTTTTATTCAACTATCGAAGGAATGGATTGCAGCTATGCTACAATACAAAGGACAGTATTATATAGACCTCAATTCATTTTTCTCTTTGGGATCTCTACACAGTTAATGAAACCCTCAACCTTCACAAATATTTTGTGTTGCCATTTCAATTTGTCTAGAAATACATATTGAGCCCCCCACACCCATCTAAGGTCGGATACTCCTATTTTCGCCCTGGAGACCTTCATGTCAGTGAGTCTTCAACTGCCTGAGTCTGGAAATGTGGCTTATGGAGCGGTTCATCCTTTGCCGCTTTACAACCAAGAACTTTCTCCTCCTCTAATTTAATCCTCTGAGCTTTGAGACTGGAGTACTTTAGATCCTCCGAGTACAAACAGCTCCATCCTTTGTTTCAGCGTGTACATTTTACACAAAAATTTAAGTTAAAATGTCCTCCAAGTAATTCTAAAATGGTTTGATTTTAAAATTTCGGTTAATTACCTAAAATATGAGCTGTCTCGTGGTGTAGAGGTTCACTCGCCTGACTTCGGTGCTGGTGGTGGTATGATTGGGAGTGCGGATGGTTGTTTGTCTCTGTGTGCCCTACGACTGACTGGCGACCAGTCTATGGTGTAGTCTGCCGAAGTCAGCTGGGTTAGGCTCTAGCAAACCGCGCAACCCTTTTGAGGATGCGCGGTATGGAAGATGAATGAATGAATACCTCAAATATTGTTGGAATACAAGTTATAAATTTGAAATAGAAGGTAAGAAATAATGATGATGATAAGTCAGATCGTGCATTATATACATACTTTTATTGGCATGTGCATGTCTACCTCACTTACTACCCCTCACTCAAACAGGCACACGCTTCCCTCCATAAATTCTAGAGATATCTACAATCTAGGCACTTAATATTGTTTATCCAGCTTCTTTCATGCATGTCTTCCCTATTTGCATCTGTTTATTGATGACAATAAAAAAATATTCTTTCACTGTATGGCTACAATGGGCCTTATTGCTTGCAGTCTTATACCAGCAGCTGTGTTGCCCTAACTTCCTCAGGCTTCCCCCACCCTATTTTTGCTCTTTATCATGCATGGCACAGCATGGACTATACTGCAGGCTTAGAGCACTTCAACTGTAGCCTACAGAAAGGAGCAGACACAGACTAGAAGATGGGCTAAGGGTTCAAGAAGGCCACAATTAGGAAAGGATATCTCCAAGGCTGGCCGGCTTAGCTGAGCGCTTCTGCCCCACTTTTGAATATAAGTTCATGACTAATGCAGTACAATAGGTTGTCCTCATGTTTTAAGGTTATTTCCAAATTGCTTGATGGTAAGGTTAAGAATCAACTTCATATACAATTCGCTCAAACTAGAATGCACCTCCCTACATAAATTCCAGCCTGAGGGCATATCTATGACTTAACAGTCTCGAAAAATCACCATACCCCTGAATTCTGTCAGAGGACATCTCCTCTGAGAATGAAGCGTTGAGCTAAGAAGTAGGGGAGGATGAGTGACGATTGTTTTCCAGTGTCAGCTGTAACTGGGCTGGGACTGTTCTAACATCTCCCAGGTACACTGATATCATCCCCACCTGCACGCTGAAGGGAAGAGACAGCTGCACCGAGGTGTCAACTTTAAGTGGGTAAGGGAGTTTTGTCACCGATCATCTATCAGCAATTCACAATGACTCCTCTCCAAGGTGTTGTGGGCACTCCACTTGCCTCGACTTTCTTATATTTATTTTCCTCTATATTTTGGTTGCAGTTGACTCTTTATTTATTTTCCCATCATTTATCGTACGGTTCCCCTCTGAGAAGACTGACAAAACTCTTTCAGTGACTGTAGTGTAGTGACTGGAGCCTATCCCACCCAACTATGGGCACAAGGAACGGGACACTCTGAACTGGTTGCCAGCCAGTAGCAGGTAACTAGGCGACAGAAATCATTCATGCTCACACTCATACCTAGAGGCAATTTAGAGTGTTCAACCAGCCTACCATGCGTGTTTTTTGGGATGTGTGAGGAAACCAAGAGAAAACCCTGGGGAGAACATGCAAACTCCATTCAACAAGATCGGAACCAAGATTGAATCTGTCATATTCAATTAATAGGAGCTTCTGATTGCGTGTATATCGCATATCAGAACTGTGAGGCCCAAAAAACAAACAGATATAAAAATAAACAAGTACTTTTTCTTTGGCTTTGTTGGTTGTTTTTTTATGTTTGTTTTGTTCTAGTGACAATTGTTAAAGAGTTGAGGCAAGAGACGGTGAATGTAAGAGGGAAATAATCATGGGGAAATTTTGCAAAATTGGCAATTCCGTGCAATTCTAAGATAAATACAGATGCGATTTTCCTGTGAATTGCTCTCGCTCTACGGTCTGGCTCAAGCTGGGAGGAGCAGTTTCAATGGAGGGTCTCGAAAAGTGCGCCTTTCAAGTTAGGGCCACCACTGTCCCAATGCTACGACATTTCGTGAGCCTTGAACACATTTCACATTTTATTTGGATTTAGTAGGGATGTAACAAAACATATATCTCTATAAAATTGAAATGAATCAAAATCATCCTTTTTGGCTATGCCCTTTTTCTCAGGTTTGCAGCATCTGGTCTGTGATGTTATTTTATTTGGTTGATTTATTTTATGTAATTACATCTCTAGCATTATACCCAGTCACGGGGTTTCTATGTTCTCTTTTCTTTCACACTCACTTCACCTACCTGTTCATTTTTTCCAGCTCCCCTGATCCTCATTACCTCTTCCCTCTTTAAATTTTTTCTGTCCTCTGCTTTGGTGCAAGTTGTTTAGCCTTTCAGCAGCGTATGAGCATTTTTCTCTACTTGTCTTTCTGAATTTTCAAAGCTTTTGGACCTTTTGGATTTTTGCCCTCACCCCATACCTTGTCTGTGCTTTTGCTTTTTGTGTTCTTGACAATCAGCCTGCCCTGTTTTTCCATTGCCTTTATCTCTGCCCGGATTGAACCTTTTTCTTTGACTCTTTGGAGAAGTATTCACTATTGGTTCCTTATAGACCACAGACTATGCTGATTCCAAGACTCCACTTAAAATTACTGAGATACTAAACATAAATATATTGTATGTAGAGACATTCATAAGTCAAGGTGCCCCTGTATTTTCTATTGCTTTAGGTCAAGGCTGTCCAAACTGGTCACTGTCACGTTTTCACCAGTCTGGTGAATTCAAAGTGTAATCAGTTGATTGCCGTCTGGTTCTGTTTGTTTCAGTAGAAACCTCATTGGATAAACTGTCTATGCTGGTTTCGATGTCACCAAAACCGGCACCCACTGCAGCCCTTGTGGAATAGTTTGGACATCCTGGCTCAATCAACCAAACATGCATGTTTTGGGATATGGGAGGAGATCGGAGTACTTGGAGAATATCCATACAGGCACAGGGAGAACATGCAAAACCCACACAGTCCTGGGATGGAACCCTTGATCTCAGAACTTTGAGAAGGAGGTGCTAACCACTCTTCCACCGTCCTGAAAAAAACTAACCATTATAATGAATCTGTCATATTCTATTAATAGGAGCTTCTAATTGCGTGTATAATAGTGTCTGTAAAGATATAAAAACATGGTCACTCCCTTATAAAGCAGAAAGACTTGTTTCTTGTTTTGTGTTCTTTTCTGGGCCGAATCCATTCAATCTTAAGGTTTAGATACACAGTTACAGCATTTGTATAGTGGATAGAGTGGATTAGTCTATGTTGGTAGAAACACATGTTTATCAGTTATCAAATATTTGTAGTGTGGGGGAACCTACTACTACACCCAGTAAAGGGTAGCTTTTCTTGTATATTTTAGTGGATGGATATGATGGTGAATAAATGAAATTGTTGATATCCCGGATCTTTTACAGTCCTTTGCAGTCAGGTTGTTACTATCACTTTTGTGTATTTTCAATGTTTTACATCCTGATTAGTAGCCCTTCTAATCTCCTGGGTACATAAGTAGTTGGGATTAACAGTAAGTACATATCCATAGGTTTGTCTCCGCATTTGTGCACATGGCTTGCCTGGGATAATTTCTTTCCCTGGAATCATCAGTGATGGAACCGGCTGGAGCCTTCTATCTTGGAGCTAATGAAACAATCCTGACATATCATTCTACAAACACTAACTTTTATCTCCTGTCCTCCTGCAGACTGCAATAAAACGGCCATTTTTCTTCCTATGAACGTGCCTCCGCGTGTGTTTGTGTGTTTATGCCTATTGTCTATGTATGCGTGGAAAGCACTCCCTATTCATCAAGATGTCACCTGTAATGGCTGCTAAATTAACCATGTGTTTCAGAGAGCAAAGCTGCCTTGATAAATCTCTTTGTGGCAGTGGGTGGAGGGTCCACTTTTATCCACCTTTTCTGTGACCTTCTTATGATACTGGATCAACTTCTTTTTAGGCCTATATATATGCAGTGGTACCTCGACATACGAGCGTAATCCGTTCCGAGACTGAGATCGTATGACGAGGTTCTCGTAACTCGAGCGGACGTTTCCCATTGAAATGAATGGAAAAAAAACACTAAAAACAGGAAATTGGATTGGAAAAATGTTTTATTTCTTCTAATTCCCCATCTATTAACAAAGTAACACATAACTAGTGGTTTAATAGAAATAAAGTGTTTAATCTAACTAAAATTGGGCGGATTTCGCCGAGGGGAGAGGGGCACAAAAGGGGCGGGGGGCTTCGTTTTTTTTTCCCACACAACGCACTCGTAAACGGAACAAAGACTCCACCCTCACGTTCGCTATCGATGGGCTGTTTGCTGTTGTACTATTCCCTTCAAAATATTCCGAAAATGATGCACACAAATGTCCTCACAATCGGATAACGCACGACCACTTGCCAACGAGCAGCAGTCTTTTATCAGCGATCGCTCCGCTGCTCATGGGAGCTTTGGGGGCGCTGGCTGGCGGCTCCGTTTAGCTTGTAGCATCTGTGGTCGCATCCCCTCGAACGGCGCCTATGATAGAGTTGCTACCGTGGTTGCTATTGCGGGGAGTTGCGAGCCAGTGCCCCTGATGTTCTTATGAGCAGCCAATGAGCAGCAGTCTTTTATCAGCGATCGCCCCGCTGCTCATGGGAGCTTCGGGGGCGCTGGCTAGCGGCTCCTTTTAGCTTGTAGCATCTGTGTTCGCATCCCCTCGAACGGCGCCTATGATAGAGTTGCTACCGGGGATGCTGTGGCGAGCCAGTGCCCCTGATGTTCTTATGAGCAGCCAACGAGAAGTAATATAATACTCCTCGTATTAGATAAAAATAACAGGAAATGCAGCAGCTGAGCTTACCCACGTATTGATTGTGGGTAAAGTTTTATTCTGAGTGCCATTGCCTGTCGGCGTTGTGTGCACGAGTATACTTCATTACCCAGAAAGCCCTCTTTTCCCCGCGCATGCGCGTTGTGCGTTTCCTGGTCTGAATAACTCATCCGGTGCTCGTAAATATTGTTATACACGAAAGATATGCAAAAAAAAAAGCCATGGCCACCTGGCTTGGTCGCATCATGAAATTTTGACCGCATCACGGGCGAATTATTCGATCGAAATGTCCCTCGTAAGACGAGCATTTTGTATGACGAGCGGTCGTATGACGAGGTACTACTATATATATATATATATATATATATATATATATATATATATATATATACATATATATATATATATATATATATATATATATATATATACACTGACACCTGAGGAAAATTAGAGTGTTTACCCAGCCAGATTTTGGAATGTGGGAGGAAATCGGAGCACCCGGAGAAAACCCGCGCAACGACCTGAGAACTGTCTATGCTTCACTGCCTAGTCAAACTGAATGGAACGTCTAGCGCCTTCAATGGTAGCCACAGAGTTAAATTACAAAATATACTATTAATTCATTTTAAAACACCAGTCTTTTTCCCCAATTCCAACCCACTGAAAATGATCTGATTGGTCCGAATTTCCGATAACAATGTCAAATTTGGGATATCTCTAGTCCAGAGTATAAGGGTATAAGCAGCCTATATTTTGGATACATGGCTAGCAATGATGCTCAAGAAGACCTGATGAAGTCTTAATAATGCACTAGCTTGTTGGAAATAATAATTTTAAAAAAACTACGTTGTTAAAAGAATAAGGTGAAATAACTAAACGTTTAACTGGAAAACACAACAGCAGAGCAATTGCAGGCTGTGGGTTTTCCGAATGATATGTATCAGCTGGTACATTGACACTGAGCTGCGGGGAGGGCTTATCATGGATTATGGTCTATCTTTTCTTCTTTTTGATCCCAGTGGTTTAGAGTTTGGGCTGGTTAAGAGAAACAGCGTAAAAGTGATTGGCTCAATGAATGTGCAGTTTTTTTGTGTTTATTTTCGTTTTTCCGCACAGGAAGAGAAAAGGCTCCAGCACTCCTTGCGACCCTAGTGAGGATAAAGCAGTTCAGAAAATGAGATGAAAATGAAAAATAATGATAGTGACCAGAACAAGTCCGACACATAGGGGAGAGAGAGTGGGATATCAGCAGAGACCTTACTTTTTGAAAAGGAATGTTGGGTGCATGGAAGAAAACCTGATGAAATTAAATTTACCGTATGGCCGCCCATACGAAAAAGTAAAAGCGTAAAAAGTTTTTGGGTGACACTTTAGTTTTTTTTTTTCATGAAGTTTTTTCCATTGTGAAATTTTATTTTGCCAATTACTAGGAGAAATGGAAGTATAGCTGGTGTGATTTTACTTACCTTTGCTCGGTAGATGATGTTCAGTAATTCTTCACGGTTTGACAGGGAGTCAAAAACTTGACTTTTCTATTCTTCCTACTGTCATTTTTGGATTATAAACTGCTTCCTTTTCCCCATCTGCTTTGAGCCCCCATCCAGTGTGCCTTATTATGGATTTTGGAATACTAACGAGAGACGTGTATTTGGGCGTGACTAGCGCACGATACAATGTAGACACCTGCTTGTAATAATCCAGTCATGAACAACTGTGGATTTTCTTGTAAAATTTGGTGAGTGCAAACATTATAGTGTAATCGTAAAATGATATAATTGTAAAATCATACTTTATTTTAAAATATAGCAAAATGTAGCATCACAAAGTTAATGCAAAATGTTATGCATAATCTTGTTTTTTTCTATCTTTACTTCCTTATGAATTTTTTGAAACAAACGTTCATTTTCAACATCGTTTCTACTTGTTAGGGCAGCAGGGTGCCAGAGCCTATTCAAGATGACCTCAGATGAAAGGGGGACTACTCCTTACAATGAGCCACACTCTCATAGGGCACACAGAGAGAGAGAGACGACCATTCACACTCACAATCATACCACAAATGAGTGTGAATCAATCCCACGCTGGCTGCACTGAAGACAGGAGAAAGAACCATTGCACCATAGGGTGCTTTTGCCAGAAAAATGGTGACTGAAAATCCTGAGTTTTCTCTTAAAATCCCTATGTGTCAGTTGCCAATTTGATTTAACCATGGATTACCTTCAGGTCAAATATCTTGATAGATGCAGTAAAACTTTCATTTTGTCTACTCCTACTTGACACTGTTGGAATTGTTTCCCCAATGGCTCATTTAACCATAGGCATTCATTCATCTTCCGTACCGTGCATCCTCGTAAGGGTTGCCGGGGCCTATCCCAGCCGACTTCAGGCGAAAGGCATACTACACCCTAGACTGGTCGTCAGTCAGCCATAGGTCAGGTAGAGAGACAGACGACCATCCGCACTCATAATCACCAGCAGGAATCGATCCCGCCCCTGCCTGTCAGCTGAGTAAACCTCATTTACACGTTCTAGATATATTATTTAATGTACTGCAAATTTCATTGTTCTTTAATCTGATATGTTTTTATAAATTGAGCATTCCGTTTATTGCAATGTAATCTAATTGAATAGAAGAAATGTTCAAATGAACATTGCGCAAAAAAACTGTATTTTAAGTTTTTTTAAATCAATATCCAATGAGTAGGCACAGTGCACTTTATTTCAGCTGCAATAATGTTCTACTAGGAGAAACAGGGACAAACATTTTTTTTATTACCTTCATGGAGGAACAGACAAGCTGATGGAGAACACCCTGTACTGTCCTCACAATAAAATAAATGTTAACCACCAAATGATGGATATTTTTTTGCCAAGTATAGTAACATTCAATTTGAGGATGATTTCTTACATTCGTGCGGGTGAGCTGCGGTTTCGGTCAATTTTGTTTCAATTTTTCTATACTTGTGGACAGTCGGACTTGGTCAGAGATGACACAATAATGGAAGCACATGAGATTTTTCAAACCCATTCTCCTGTGAAGTGCCCCGTGTCACCCTAATCTTGAAACAATAACTCAGATGACCCAGCACTTCAATACCCTGCAGTTGGAAAATATCAATAGTGCTGAACCACTAAAGAAGAGCTAAAAGAGGTTCATGCCTGAAGGAGAAGTGCTGTGATTGTAAAATACAGTAAAGGAGGTTGAGACAAAATGTAAAAGTGCACATTCAACATGACAATTTCAAGGTGTGAATGCCCTAAAAGAAAAAGTCCTGCCTCTCAAAGGGCTCTATTATGGGAGATAAAGTTACAGCGAAGCCTTTAATGTTGAACCAATCTGTTTCGGTGCATGAGTCGATTTTATTCAATATGATTGATGTATTAATAGGTTAATAAAAATGAATATATATCATGGAATAATCATGGAAAAAATGTCAAATGGGGTGCACATTATGCACAACAACACAGTGCCTTATTCACATCACAATGGCTCACATTCATACAACAATGGGTGGCCACTTCTATGCAAGGCATTGCCTGGGCCACTTGGTTCCATGTTTTGTCAAAGACACTTCAGTGGCCAATTGGAGCCATGATTGAAAATGCTAACCACAATAACATGTGCGTCACAAATGTTTCAAAAACATTTAAAAGATGTTCTTGAGGAGAGTCTGATGCATAATTGCATAAACGACAAACTGTGATGGAGGATTACAGTTTTTAAGGCAAGTCCTGCCCTCTTCCCAGTGTACCCTACAATTTTATTTTCTAAATGTTATGATTTCCTAAGGTCAATTCAAGACATCACTTTACTCTTTAGGACTAATAATTGGGATGTTATACAAGACAGACTCAGTTAAACAGTGCTCTACTAATTGTTGACAATTTCATTTGAAACCCCAGCTGGGGTTCTAAGCAAGAAGAGCTGACATTATTACTTGAAATAAACTTCTTTTAATTGCTCATTGGTCAAGCTGATCACTGTTTGGGTGCCACGTCGTAACCATAAAATCGCGGGGTTCACTGACAAAATATTAGGTTTGCGACAGGATCGCTAATGGTTGGTATTCATTAATTTATTAATTTCAGAGCCACTTATCTTGACGAGGGTTGCAGGGGTGCTGGAGCTCAGGTAACAATGGGCAGTAGGTGGGATACACCCTGAATTGGTTGCCAGTCAATCACTGGGCACAAGGAGCCAAACAACCATTCACATTCACACTCGTATCAAAGCACAATGTGTTAAACCAGTCTACCACGCATGTTTTGGGGGCTTTGAGAGGAAATCGCAATACCCGGAGAAAAGCCACACAGGTACAGGGCGAACACGCAAACTCATCACAGAGATTTAACCCTTTATTCCAGAACTGTGAGGCGGGCGTGATAACCACACTGTGCCGCCTGGTTTCTATTTAATTTACTTAAAAGGTGATACTTTCAGCCAACAAATATGCTTTATAGGTTCCCTCAACGCTTCATCATAGAATTCCGCACATAATACTGAGATTGTTAGAACAAATTCCTGATACACGACCGCCAATATCACTGTCCTAGAATGATTTGCTTTCCGTCAACAGATTTGTTGATAGCTTGAATAAAATAAATTAGAGGGGAGCAGTAAACGTCCTTTAAATGAATGGGAACAAATTGAAATTTTACTCATGCATAGCCGAACATAGATGCAGATGATCTCTGAATACCTGCCATCTAGACTGTTAAGAGCTTGTAAAGGGGATTTAACCAACATTTAGTTCCATTATACTTTTCTGTCTTACTTGCAGATGCATTTGGGACGGTCAATTTTTGGACTACTCTCTAGTGAAGTGCAGTGTTGTAAGTAGAAGAAATTAAATACAAATGTAAGTATAGAAGAACGTGCAGTTAAGCCTGACAATCTAGTACTATTGTTATTTACAAATTATACTTTGATTAGGCATTTTATTAACTTATAATACGATTCCCTATAGTTTAATGTTTTCAAGGGTGTACGTCAACTGTAATTCTCTCAGCTTCTCTTTGTATTAATAGGCATATCCATGATGATTCACCTTACTTGACCTTGCTACCCTGCTCATTATTCTGTCACAAGTAGATTTCGTTCACCGTCACTTAACCAACTTTTAATGAAGCAAAGGGCTGTTGAGCAAGACCTACAACTGTTATGGTGGTATGGTTACACATCACTAGTTTTACTGCCCCTTATGGATGGATACCTGTGAGTCCATAATCATTCAACATAGTTCTTTGAAGAAAATGAAAAGAGTGAAAGTTGGACAGCCACCCATTAGCAATGTGAGATCATATTATGTTTTGATTACCACACTGTTCATATAGTTACTTCAAAACTAGAGGACAACGATACTTTTGAGGTGAAACGAGAACATTTCTTGTCCACTTGCAGTTCTTCATGCTAACCATGCATCAACAATGTCTCACTTCAACCAAGCAGTTTCCTTCCTCTTCTGCATGTCAAGGAAGAGCAATGCACACCTATATGAGTGGCAATTGAAGAATATACAAAGTTGACTGTTTATTGGCTGTTATAAAAGTAGCTGGAATTTAAGTCAAAGCAGTATAAAACATCCTCATTCAAATGTTCGTACCCTCCTATCACCCCGCCAAGTGTAGTTTTGTCCAAGTCCAGTCCATGAAATTTCAAAACATTGCAGTTTTGCAATACAGTACCAACTGTTCTCTTTCTGAGCCCTCTGCTATTGAATTTATTCTAGTCTGACCAAAGGATTCCCTCCATTAGACCCCCACCCCCCAAAAAATCAAAATTGCTTCATGTTACGTGGCCCTCCACATAGTTAATTTCAATGTGACCTTACACATTTCTCTTCTAAGTACATCATAACAGCACATTGAAATGTCAGCAAAATAAAAAGATATCTACACTGCTGAGTGATGAAAATGGTGCCCTTGCGTAGAAGAAAGAAAAGAAGGCAATATTATATTCATGGTGAATTTTCTGGCAGTCTGGTTGGCGGTGAAGTTAAGATGACGCACTTGGGAGATGCTGACATTACTAAACGCATCCTGGCTATTGTCTGTTCTCTGCATTCTACTTTCCGCGGCTTTTGTACTCATCCGTCTGCTCATGAAGGGCATTTTTTTGTCTGTATAAAGTGCATTGAATAAGAAAACCCTTTATGGAAAATTTGAAGTATATTCGGTATAAGTGTGACTGCAAGAAATGAAGCATTTTTATTTTTTAACACAAACAATGTGTTAAAAAAAATCAATGTTTCATGGTCAACTTTAGCAGTCTGGTTTTAACTTTTTTCTCTCCATAGGTTTTGTATTTTTATTCCATCCAAGAATATGCACAAACAAATTCATGGCCAACTCCTCGTTCAAATTGAATTAATAATAATCCAAGTGGCTAGTGCTTCGGCCTCAGAGTTCTGAGATCGAGGGTTTGATCTCAGGTCACAAAATATAAAATGTCAACTGTATGGTTTGAAGGCAAAGGTGACAGTAAGAAAATACTTGTCCATTTTTGATTTACAAATACTGTCATCCAACAAAATACTTCTCTTTGTTGCTTTTTCTCTGTGTTGCATTGTTATATTCTAATAGCAAAAATAACATAACTGGATAAGCGCAGTATTTGAGTCATTATTAAATTTCTACTGGAAGGAAAGACTCTTAACCTGCTGCCTAAAATTAGCAACTCAATTATATTATTCATTCATTTCCTTTCCTGCACACTTGGGAAGACATTTGTCAGGTAGTCCTAAGACAATTCAACCAGGACCAAAATGTCTGGGATTTTTTTTAATTATTTCATTACCTAACATCCCTGAGGAAAATTGTTTCCTTCCAATCATGCTTTCTCAGTCATAGATCCACAACTATAACCTTTAGATTTGTCTGAATTTTCAAAACATTAATTTTTCTAGCTAGCCAATCAATTGGCTGGAGACCAGTTCAGGGTAAACCCTTCTATTCAGCCAGTCAGATGGGATAGGCTCCAGATCACTATGACCCTAATGAGAATATGCGGAACAGAAAATGGAATAATTCATCATCCTGGACAGCGACTCATATAATTTTAATGATCTCTTTACATTATGCCTTTGTAGATCTTTTGCAAGCTGCAATTGACACTGTGCTGTGATATTACTTAAACTCTGCAGATGCATATTCTAAGGATGAAGAAAAAAGAAACAAAAAGGTCAGTTCACTTCATGGACTCCAATCAGTGAATGGTTGACTAGTATGTTTAACATTGCTACTAAAAATTTATTGTGGTTAAAAAAGACGTTTTTGTCATCTAGGTTCAGATGACAAAGGATTTCCTCATGTCAAATTCGTAATCATAGTCAACACAATCGCAACTAAATTGGAGGTACTTCCAGCTGATTCAAAATCACATTCAATTTTCAAAAAAAAAAGTGGCCTGCATAATACCCCCTGATGGATTGTTACATTTTCTTCTGATCTCCTGACACGTTTCCTTTGGAGAGTGGTAGCATTTACTACAAGATCCATTTAGAGCAGGGGTCACCAAACTACGGCCCGCGGGCCGTATCCGGCCCGCCGGCACATTTGGACCGGCCCTCTGAACAATACCAGAGACGCTATCGGATTGTTTTTTTTAAATTTTTTTTTTTTTTTTTTTTTTTTGGGATGCGGCCCGCCGGCACATTTGGACCGGCCCTCTGAACAATACCAGAGACGCTATCGGATTTTTTTTCCTATTTGGCCTTGAAGACTGGGACGTTTTAATCTTGTGTTTGGTTCATTGCACCCCTGCTGAGCCCACAAATCCTCCCAGTGAAGCGGGGCTTCGCATTGCTTCTTTGGTGACACGCGCGGGGAGAGTGTTTCCCTTTGATGCATGCGGGCACGTCCACCGTTGCATGCACGAGCAGTGTTACCGAGACATCTGGACGATCGCAGGTGAGGGCGAAGCCCTGGGACCATCGCGGACTATTCAAGCATATTAAAACTGCAACCTGTTTGAGAACGGAATAATGGCGAAAAAGTTAGGTGAGAGAAAAATTGATTCAGAATGCAGGGTATTTAACCTGGAGTGGACAAACGATTATTTTTTTGTTCAATGCAAAGAAAAGGCTGTTTGTCTCATTTGTCAAGAGATGGTGGCGGTATTCAAAGAATACAATCTTTGCCGACACTATGAATCCCGTCACAAAGACAAGTACGATAGATTGCAAGGCCAAATACGAGCAGACAAACTCTCAAAGCGAAAAAGTGGACTACTATCTCAGCAGAACCAGGCATCCGTTCGGGCCAGCTTTTGGGTTGCTAAATTGATAGCAAGCAGCGGTAAGCCTTTCACTGATGGAGAGTTTGTTAAGAAATGTATGGATAGTGTCGCGGAGGAGGTGTGTCCCGAGAAGAAAGATGCATTTAATGCCGTAAGTCTGTCAGTGAGTACAATGACCAGATGCGTTGAAGAAATCGGGAGTAATGTATATGCCCAGCTGCAGCCCTGGAAAGGGTTATTTAGTTATGTGTGGCTTTCTGGAAAACAATAAAAAAAAATTAAGCTCCCCTACGATCGTCACACTTTTTCTGTTACAAACTGACACCGGCCCCCCATCAGAGAAGGGAAAAGTTATGTGGCCCTCACAAGAAAAAGTTTGGGGACCCCTGATTTAGAGCAATTACTAACATAATGTAACGTAAGGGTTATTGGTAATGAATCCTCCTCTAAAGAGATGCAATGTTATACTGTATTTCAAATGTCACACCTACGATAGTAAAAAAAAAAAGCCTGAATTATTTCAGCACTCATATGTGGCAAGAGTTCAGAGTTTCATACAATTATTTATTCTATGGCCTGGGACATAGACATACATATACTATTTTTCAAACAAATTACGTGCCTGCTCCGTCAAGAAAAATGAATACACGCCATGTCTTTTGTAGCACATTCATAAAAATGCCAGGACTTTTTGATTGCCTGACTCCTAGTGCACGTTGATTATAGTGTGCCTGGCGTGGCACCTCGTAGCCTAGTGCGTATGTTAGCACTGATGTAATAGTATTTTGAAACTGCAGGTTTGTATTTGTTTTTCCCACTGTGAGCTAAACTCTTACTACTATTTTTGCGTACACGTTTACACCCCTAGAGATGAAATATTTATGCAGGATTTTCCTTTTCTCACTGCACCTCCTGAGGGCAACCATAACTGCAATATGGCCCACAAATTTGACAACCCTATTTTAAGGGGCCCCTGGGAATCATTAGTGTTTTTTTCAACTATTGCACAAATGGTTTGACATATAAGGAAAAAAAACTATAGTTGTGTTTGAGCATTTCTGGTGAAAAAAATGCACGTTGTTTCTGGCACCATTCATTAACCAATAACATTTCTTTTTAACAGTTTTATAACATTCAAAGCCGACTGACACACAGAGATACTTGTTCAACTGTTTGCCCTAGCAATGTGCAATAGAACTGCAAGTTTAGATTTTGTGCTCCTATTCAGTGTGAGAGGTCAGTACTGGATGCTAAATTACTATTCTGTAAGGACAGGCTGCTTGTTGTCGGCTCAGCTTTTGCCTTTTTGTCCAACAAATCCACTTACCTGAAAAAAAGTCTGCTCTCAAGCATGCAGGAACAAATTACCACAGAAAACAGCAAACATCGGCAGCAACTTTTGTCCTGGCCATGAGTTTTGTCGTCCCTGTTATAACAAAGAAAGCAACATGTACCATGTATCAAGGTCTTTTTTAGAAAACTTTGTACTTGCTTAATAAAACGTGGAAATATTTGTTCACTGTGGAAAATTCTATGTGGGGCGGCCTGGAAGTTGAGTGGTTATTGCATCAGCCTCACAGTTCTGGGGTCCTGGGCTCGAATTCAGGTCGGTCCTCCTGTGTGGAGTTTCCATATTCGCATGGGTTTTCTCCAGGTACTTCGGTTTTCTCCCATATTTCAAAAACTTCATGGTAGGCGAGTTGGACACTTTAAGCTCTTGAAATGTTGGGCCAATGCAACACAACTTTTTTGTTGTTGTTGCATGGTTTCAACCGTAATCCAAAGACTTCCTCAGTTCCAATCTTTATATAATGGGGACTCTCAATGTACTCATCTATGTGTATGTTTTTCCTGGGAGTGGAAACCAAAAGCGCGTTGTTATTGTAAGGAAACCAAATCGCCAGATGGAAAGCAAGTCATTAATGAATCAGCCTGCTTCTTGTGCCAACCTGAGGCGGTTTTCCCAGTCTCACCTGATGTGTGTCAATTGTTATGAAGCTATGAATATAAAAGCAGGTAACGGTACGGTAAATGCTGTAGTCATGGCACAAGAAGGAACCAAGAATTCAGGATGTTAGGGTTGAACATAGAGTTGAAGTTCAGAGACAAGACCCTAAAACCATCATGTTGTTCCACTGTCTTCTCCAGCTTCATGTTGACTGACAAATGGTTTCTAGCAGTGTGTTGTTTACGTTCGTCTGAGGTAGACTATAAACATGAACAAAGACGAAGGAGAAAATCTCACGCAGAGAGTAGAATATCTTGCCGTTTAAATGTCTCTGGAGCTGTTCCCCAGTGTGAGCAATGTAACATCATATCACAAACCTCCATTAATGTAAAAATTAGATTTTGTCACATTAGTTTTCAATATTGGCTCTGGGACACATTCTGTTGAATTGATAAGCCGGGCAGCTACTTTGGGAATGTGTTTATTTAGCCAAGTTTTGATAGAGCAAATATGAAAAGATCAATGTTGTTCTCATGAGGAAATGTCCATTATGTTTTTTTGCGTTGAAAGCCTATTTTAGCAAAGTGATTAGTCCAGAAAGTGGAGTACGGACTTGCCCATCTGTGACATTCTGCAATCATTTAAATTCAAAAGACAATCCTGAACGGGTATGATAGGATGGATGGAAAATGCCAATGATTATTAAAAAAATAGGATTATATTTATACTTAAAGCGGCCCGGTATTGGAGTGGTTGGCACATCGGCGACAGAGTTCTGGGGTCCTGGGTTCAAATCCAGGTCGGTCCACCTGTGTGGAGTTTGCATGTTCTCCCCGGGCCTGCGTGGGTTTTCTCCGGGTACCCCGGTTTCCTCCCACATTCTAAAGACATGCATGGTAGGCTGATTGGACACTCTAAATTGCCCCTAGGTATGTATGAGTGTGAGAGTGAATGGTTGTCCGTCTCCTCGTGCCCTGCGATTGGCTGGCCACTGGATCAAGTAGAGTGGACAGATTGAAGGGGACTTGGAAAAGAGGGCACATATGAAGAAACTGATGGGGCGCTTGCACAGAGGGCCTGGAGGCAAAAACAAGGGGTGGTGAGCAAGAGATCAGCTCTGATATTCAAGGAAGGCCAGAAACAACTGACGTGTAAAACAGACAGGTTGATTGGGGGACATGGTTGTGCGTCCACTGGGCTTTTAAACGTGGCTGATGTAGATTGCTGACAGCTGTGGCCGCTCCATCAATCTGACAACCGACCTGCAATCAAATCCATTCCTTCCACCTGCCTCCGGTGAGTCAGGTCTCAGGAAGGAAAGGGCGGAGCCTTTACCAGTTAGAGTTTGTTATTTATTCACTCCTTTTCTGAACCGCTTTATCCTCACTAGGGTCGCGGGGGGTGCTGGAGCCTATCTCAGCTGACTTATGGCCAGAGGGCAGGGACACCCTCTATTGGTGGCCAGCCGATCGCATAGTTTGTTAGTGTTTGCTTAATTTAATGTTTGTGCCTTAGTGTGTCTTGTCCTTGTGATTGCCTGTTGAGTTCACCTGTTGTGGCCAGCTCTTTGTGTGTCTACTAATTGGCTTCCTCTTGTGTCACCCACCTGTCCCTCATTGTCTCATTACTCCATGTCTGTGTATTCAAGCTCGATGTGTTTGTTCATTATTTGTTGCATCATTGTCAAAGTCACATTTGTGTTTCTTGTGCATCGTCCTTCCTTGTTCTCAGTAAGTTGGTTGTGACTCCAACCTTTTGTTTTCCGCAGTGTTTTTGGAGCCCCTGACTTTTTGGGGTTTACTTTTTGATCCTTTTAATCAAACATTTTTGCACTTTGCCCATTTTCTTGGCCTCTCTGTTTCACTGTGTTTGGGTCCTTCCTTTTTCTCGCCTCAAACTTCTGTAACAGTGTGAACTTTATTGTTAAGGGAATAATTCCTGATACTTTTAAAGCATGCATCTTGAAACGACTAAAGATCTCAACATATAACTTGTAAAAAAAATCAATGTGATTTTCTTTGTGACGTGGCCCCGTGATTTTCTTTGTGACGTGGCCCCGTGTAACAAATCAATAGGAGTCCAAAAGTATCAATGTGGAAGCAAGACCCAATTCTTCCACCTCTCAAATAGTCTACTTGTCTGTCACTTCTTAAAAGGCATTTGTAGCCCAGCTCAGCATTAATGAAGTCTATCTCTTTCTCTTTTCACACTTTTTTTTTTACTATGTATTGACATTTCTTTCTAGCCCTGTGATAACAGCGTATAAATCACCTTTATGGAGGTATCAAATAAAGTGGTAACTACATCTTTTGAAAGGCCATCAGAGGCAACAAAGCTTGTAAAAAAAAGACAAATGTAATAGGATTCTCTATGTCACCTATCGACAACTAGTTCTGTTCTTAGACGAGTCAAGGCAAACTTTCAAAACAGTTACTCATGTTTTTCTTTCTTAGCATTGGTCGAGAAGCAACGTTCCCTCTAAGCTGCGTGCGTGCGCGATTGCGCACTACTCTCGTCTTCTCTGCGCACAGCAAATCATATGGAGCGCACAAAATAAAATCCCATTTTTTTGTTATTTTTTTTAAATTTTTAATTAATTTATTTATTTTTTTAGCTGTGAGACTGATGTGCGAACTACTCATCCGCCCGGGCCGCCCATTCATAGCTATTAATCATTACATTTTATTATTACTAAATCATTTATGTGTAGTAGACATACACCTGCTTATGGCAGGTGTGATACTGGTGTATGCCCATAGCGAGCAATGATGATGTTGCTCACACCGGTACCCAATGTGCACAGGGAGGTTGTCTTTCTGCTCAGACAAACAAAAAAATAGAGGGAACATTGTCGAGAAGTAACATTTTATTTCAGTTATCTGTGTAATGTTACAGATGATCTATCAATTGGTGGTGGACAAGCAGGAGCAGCAGGTGCAGAGCAGTAGAAGACATCTGCAACTGTTTTCTCCAGAGAGTAAACATACATTAAAAGTGAAAAGCCAAAGTAAAATGGGACAGCATCTGTCCTCTGTGTTTCATGTGGGCCGACCTCTTTGTTTTGATGCAGATGAGCGTCACCTTAGCAGCACCTCAGGTGATTAACCGCACACTGTTTGTGAAAGATTGTATAAACAAACAGGTGTCCTCCACTCCCTCCGCAGCTCATTATATGCCTACACTTTTTGTCTGGAATTATTTTTTTATTGCATCTTTATCAAGTGAACGTTGACTATCTTGAAGGCTAGCCTGCTTAGTGGCCAACTATGCTTTATGTACGTGTCTCTTAGTATGAGTTAGTATTTGTTGTGCAGAAACTAGCAGACTAGTTAGAATCTGTTCTGGTCTCTAATGGGGGAGAAGAAACAGTTTTATCTCCTCCCTCTAAAATGTGACTCAACGCTGCAGGCAGCGTGCTGGTTAATGGCAGGCGAGAAAAAAATTCCTCATGGAAAGGACAAAAACAGGACATAGCTTCTACTATTCTGTGTGCTTGAACAAAAGATGTCTAGCAAGGGAGCTGACACAAAAAGACAAGATTTTTTTCATGACATACAATACATCTGGATTTTTTTTCCCCTCACAAAACAATTGTTAGAGTAAAGGAAGTCTTACTGGTGCACTGGCTGAAGCCAATGTGTGTTTTTGTGTATTGCGCATATCCTCGGATCAGAGCTTTTGTAGGAGTTGTAGGTTGGGTGGCGTTGCGGTAGGCTCCAAAATGACTGCATCAGTTTTTTCTCCTGCAACTAATTACTCAGTGAACATGGAAATAGCAAAGAACTTTTGTCCATTTTCATCTTGTTCATTTTCTTATCTTTCTTTCAGATAGTGTCCTCCTTTCACTGACTTTCTTCATAGTTGGCAGTGTAACAAAGACGTTATAATTGGATAAGAGATGTACTATTTAACTATATATAAATCAGAAGTTTAGTCTGAATCCCAAACAATACAAATCATCAAACATCCTGCATTGACAATTAGAGCAACTGTTTATCTTAATTTCTAATGTTGTTTCTGATCCAACTAAGAATACAATACAGATTACTGTAGCAATAATGCAGAAGACAACATACCGTAAATAATTTGTTTGCGTTCGTCTTGTTTATTATGCCACAGAATTCATTTAAGGGGAACCAAGCCAAAAATGTTGAAACTGACTTTAAAATATTTAATCTTTATCATCAGGTAATGTTCACGTAAATTTATTATATTTAGTATATTGGATAAACAAACAACATGATTCCAGGAACTGCCATTTTTAATTTTTTTCCTCTGTAAATTTGTTGAGTTTTCTCTCTTAAGTCTCTTGACAAAGAAATACTGTATTTCTAAGGTATGTTTTAATTCTCATTACATGTCGTTGAGAATTTGTGAGAATGAAATGAACAAAGTTCATACGGACAAATTGTGTTGGAATAATCCCGCTCGATGAATTACTAATACCAATATTCCGTTTTTTAAAGGGAAAATCATCTGGAAATGATTTTTTCCCCTCCCAATGAATTCATCACTTGTTTCAAGTGTAAATATTTTTACCAAAAAGCATTTGGTAGTGGAATTTTAAATCAAAATTCTTGTTGGTGACATTTTTACTTTGACCTTGGGCAGAATGCTTAATCGAGTTTGATTCAAAAATGTAAATACAGTGTCACCAATCGTGCACATTTAAGCTTCTTTGTACCCTGAGCAGAAAACAACAGAAGACTATTTCTTTGAATACTTTAACAACCTCAAAAGAGAAATCATAGTTCAAAGATTTCCTCTGCTTCCACTTCAAATTACATAATACCTTAATTAAACTTAAAAATGCAGTCTCCATTTTGAGGATTGAATTTAAAAAAAAGATTCCTCTGTTAATGGCAATATACAGTAACTTAGAACCCTTTCATAGTAAGAGGCAAATTACTACACTGTTAACCTACTGTTGGGATTGGTGCCAGTGATTTTCTCGGATGGTGATTGACATCTTTGTTTGTAAAAGACTTCACTTAGAGGAGTAACTGTTGCCAGATCAATAGGCTGCAGTTGCACACAAACGTTTTTTATTCTTAATTTAGTCTTTTAACTGGTAATCAGTAAAACTGAAAAATTGTGCAATGATGTTCAATATATTTGGAATAAATATGTATACAGAAATTACATTCATTTTAGTTCACTTTTTCAAATGAAAAAAGTTTAAAACGTGGCATGGAATTAAAAACAAGTAAATATCAATTAAATATCAAAGATGAACTTTAATCGGGTGTCCCCCGCCTGGTTCACAAAGTCAGCTGGAATAAGCTCCAGCACCCTCCCGTAACCCTTGTGAGGATAAGCGATTTAGAAAATGTATAAATCAATGAGAACTTGACTCAAAAGCAGCAAAAGGCAACCCTGACAGGAAAGCTTAAACTTTTTTTTGTCTGATCAATTTTAAGTGTAAATAGAAAATCAAATATTTTTGTGTGCGGAATTAAAATACAGCAATGAAAAAAATACTTTTTTAAAAGATTCTGGTGGAACTGAATTGAATAGAACTGGATACACATTTCGAGCTATTTTTTATACATGACATTTTCATATTAGTATAAATTCTTATCAAATAATAAATAATACAGGAACAATATTCTGGGAAGGAAACAAAATCACCCCAATATACATACTGTAGCAGCTAATAGAATAAATTTTTCAGTGCCTTTGACAACAATGCTACATCAGTGATGGAGGATTGGGAATTCATGTTAAAATGATCAGAATTTAATTCTATTGGATTATGGAAAAGCGAGCAGCAATACATAATGTGTGGCTGCAATATATCAATGTTTGTCTCACGAGGGGTTTGAAGGTTCATGGGACGTTAGACCAGTGTTGCATGCAATGTTCAACCAATCCATCCCACAAGGTTCCTCTGAGGTCTAGTCTTCAACAAATGGTTTTAGTGCTCTGCCTCATACAACAACAATTGAGGGATAAGGACACTGGGAATAACCTGTAAACTAAACACACCACCACATTCAATCTGTTTCCTTATTAATCCAATCAGCTCACTGAGCGCTCCTCTGAGACAGCTATAATCGATCGTCTGACAAACCAGAAGAGACAAAGACAATCTGGTTCACTCAAAACAGTGTTGAGAAGTCCTTCCATTCCCTTATTCCCTGAAACATGTTTTGTGGATGCGTTCTTTTGTCATAATAAATAGTGAAAATCCACTCGCACGTAGTATATCCCTGTTGCTGCTATTTCAAAATCGTTGCAATGTTTCCATATTATCATTATTTTATTTTATTTCATCTTTTTTTTTTTTTATATTTTACATTTTCTATAGGATCCCAGCGGCCGAGTCATTAGCGCGTCGGCCTCACAGTTCTGGGGTCGAGGGTTCGATCCCAGGTCAGTCCTCACTGTGTGGAGTTTCCATGTTCACCACAGGCTTGCGTGGGTTTTCTCCAAGTACTCTGGTTTCCTCTCACATCCCAAATACATGCATTGTAGGCGTGTTGAACCCTCTAAATTGCCCCTAGGTATGAGAATGAGTGTGAATGGTTGTCCGTCTTCTTGTGCCCTGCTATTTAAAAATATTTAAACAACGCACAATAAATTTGGACAGTTCAGTTTGATTTCTATTATCGGTCAAGGTAGCAAATACAAAACTGACCATGCATGAGGGTCCAAACATCATGCCAACATACTAAACCTAAGATATGTTCGTTTACTTTACTCCGCCTGCAGAACATACCACTAGTAACAACGTCGCCATAAAGATTTCAAGCATGATAGGACCAAACAAAATAGTGCCTCACTAATCCTGTTAGTTGCCGATGCTATCACTAATGTTGTAACACGACTTACAGCTTCACAGAGTAACGATCTACAGAGCTGTTTAGATAACCATTAATATAGGACATTTTTATATAGGGTAAAATTGTAATGACAACAATTTGCTTTGGGCCTGATCATTTTTATACAAGACATTCTGCAGCATGGTCGATTGGTCGCCGGTCTTTTGGTCGCCCGGAAGGTAAGTGATAATTACCATTTAAATTGTTGCTCAAATTCCCTAAATACAAACTGCGAATTACTATTTAGTCATACTTAATGCCCTAGTAATTATTAGGCTAAAGAAAAGCTCCAAATTTCCCGGACTTTTATTGTTTTTTGTTGGAGAACTTGTTAAGACCCTGACTGACGTAGCTTCTTAAAGGGACAACGCATGTACATACAAACTCTTATACACTCACACGTCGTCTCAGTGAAACTGCTCATGGCCATTGTTGGCTTTTATTGATGCGTAGACCGTGTTGTTTTACCTTGTTTTGTCGCCAGTCTTTTGGTCGTCGGTCTTTTGGTCGCCGGTCTTTTGGTCGCCCGATGTCGCGGTCGGGGCGACCAAAAGACCGCGACCAAAAGACCGGCGACCAAAAGACGGCGACCAAGAGACCGGCGACCAATCGACCGCACACGCTGCAGCACTGTAACGAACAGATGCGTACATTTTCAAATTTTTGCTCCGATACAAAACCAAATAAGTTGATTAAATGTTTCGTGATCTTGAAATATGACTATCGTTAACCTGCTGTAGATATAAAGTTCAGTTAAGGGAATTTTTTAAAAATATGTGACACTTCAAATATGGATAGTCCTAACTGTGTGAGTCAGCTTTAAGAAAAAAAAACTTTTCTCGTTCCAAGATGAGGTGTTTTATGAATATTTGGAGAAAAAATAATGATAACATCTTGGTGATCCTTTTGAGTTTCAGAAATATTTCTTGTCAAGCTGTTCCAGTAACAGTTGTGTAACAGGACATTTTTCTAAATAGCTTTGTGCCTTTTGTCATGTGTGATTCATGAGTAATTTTAGAGTAATAAAACCACTGCTGGTCCTGGATGTAAGGCAATATTTTATCAACAGATGCAACAGATTTTGAAGTGTGATAATTGGACCTTTGGGAGAGCTGTAAGCCAACAACGACGTTCCCACAGCTATGTCACATACGATGTATGGTCTGGACACAACAGTAGTGACAAAATGTCCAGATTATAATTATTCTTAGTAGCTGTTGTGTTTATTCTTAAATCAATCCACGGTCCCCAATATTTTATCTCATTATTAAATACTAGTCATCTTCCCATCTCAAATACGCATGAGTCAAGTTTATGTGTACTTTAAAATAAAACAGTAGGCCATTATTAAGGCACAGGCAAACACAACAACCCATTTTCTTAGATTGATGTTTGTGTGAGGTTTCTGCTTTTCTTTTGATATCTTTTTGTGTGTGTGTGTGTATGCATTCAATACTCAAGGACGCATTTTTTATTTTTTGGGAATGGCTACTCAGAATTTAAAAAAAATAAAAATAAAAAATGTCTATAATATTGCAAATGCTATTTTTATCTCGCTCTTATCTCCCTCTATTTCTCTTTATTTATCTTTCTCCTGCATCCATTCTCTCCTTTCTACCATGTAACTGTGTACAGCAAAAAATGAGTGCGGTAAGATTTCCCCCCAAAAGATAAAATATTTTTTTATTGATCCCCATAGGGAAAATCCGGGAGTTGCAGCAGCAAAAATCATAGTCAGAAGACAAAGTATAAAAAAATAGGTACAAGTGCAAGTAAAAGCATGGTTTGGTGCTAAAACACCTTGTTTAGGAGGTCACAAATTAGGTCCCATTGTTTGTAAGAAGGACATTCTATTCAAAATAGAACTATTACCATTAGCGCCCTGATGGTGTAGAAATTCACTCGCCTGACTTCGGTGTAGGCAGGCGCAGGTTCGATTCCTGCTGGTGGCGGCATGATTGTGAGTGCGAATGGTCATTTGTCTCTCAGTGCTACGACTGACTGGCGACCAGTCTCGGGTCTAGTCTGCCTTTCGCCCGAAGTCAGCTGGGATAGGCTCCAGCAACCCCCGCGATCCTTACGAGGATGCACGGGACAGGAGATGAATAAAATCAACTATTAATCTGCGCAATCTGACAAGCTGCTGACAGCTGATAACTGAATAGTCTGAATTATGCTGTGAACACAAACATCCTCTATTATACTTCTGATCAGGAGAAACTGATTAGCCACCAGAGGAAGTTGCTTTTGCACTTGACTAACACTTTTCACGCTCCACTGATCTTCATGCTCATAAGATGCTATTTCAAAATAGTTCAGAAGTGTGACTCAGATGTGCACATTTTTGAAGGCACAGAGAACCACAGGGCCAGTAACATCAAAAAGGGTCACTGCCTTATACGGCACGCCTATAATGCATGTGACGAATGAGACAGAACCCAGTTAGTGCGAACATTTATGGATTTATTGATGGTCTCCTCTTTGTCTGTTTGGTTTACTCCAACTCTCACCTGAGATTTATGTGCAGCGAGAGTCATAAATATTTCCCGGAGTCAGCAGCATCCCTCCATTTTTTTCCACATCTCATCCAGTGCTTTTGTATAACCGTCCTCTCCCTTTGAGTGGATTTGTTTAGTCCCTCTTGTTTCCACCCAGGCTAATCTGCCTCATCGACAATGCTTTGGCTTGCTCTTTCACCCTCCCACTCTCGGAAAGACTGTTTGTAGTAAAGATTGTAATCTCGTCGGTAATCTTTATGGCTTTCTCCAGGGCAGGACACTGAACCTCTCCGAATGATTTGCCTGAGATATAGATATTCTCCAGAGTGTCTTGAGCTGATTTTAAAGGGAGACGCACACATTCAGATGCCCCAGCTGTCACAAGTGGGAGACATCTTTAGCTGAACCATAATGTCTGGCAGGTTCTATTTGTTTAATGATGATGCTCATTACTTATCATTGCTCACACAGCTCCATTTTTCCTTCCCTTATACGGAGCCAATTATTCACAAAGCCTGAGAAATGCTGCGTGTGTATGAAATCTTCTTCTCCCGGCTAGCAAAGCAGCATATATCTGTCATAATGAGGAGCCAGCAGAGCTTTACTACGAGCTGCCTCTCATCATGAGCACAACACAAAGAGATTTACTAATGCAGGCAGTTAGGATAGCCAGTTTTAAACACGGCCTGTTTTATACAGCAGTACGGCGGGCAGTCCCTGGACGGCATGCATTATACACATCTAATTAAGTCTTCACATGTCTATAATAAACTACATTATGCCTTTGGGGCTAAAGGGCGGGTCAGCAGCTTGTCAGCTTGCACACGTGTTTGTGTGCTGGGCCACGGTTCTGTTGTGTTTTGGAGAATCATGCCTATGATGGCGATTTAACGTGCACTAATTAACCCAGAATAAATCAAGGTAGCACTGTAAATATTTGTCATTAGGGAGGGTGGGAGGCAGGGGACGGAGATGCTCTGCATGGGTTTGAGTGGGAAAGGCACACGTAGGGAGGACATTCGAGCATCAGAAAGAGAATAGAGCAAAGATAGGGAGGGTGGCAAGCCAGCTGTTGGTATAGTTTGATTGGCCTATGGAGAGTTGCTTCTGTCTTTTCATGGCACTAGTAAAGTGCAATGCTCCTGATGGCAGGTGGCTGCCGGCCATCGTCTCTCTCCCACGGGATGACAGAGGCAAAGATCGTGAGCTGCTGTGCCTCTTTGTTTTTATTTATTTTATTTAATTCAACACCACATACGGATTGCAGCCCCAACGATGCCGTTTTTTAATTTACATTTTCCAAAACCTTATGAAGCAGTTCACAAGTATTCTATATGTTGCTTTCACTTGGAGAAGCAGCATACTGTGCCTGTGAATCATTAGGAAACTGGGCCGGTCACTTTGACACATAGGGAAGAAAACCCATGGAAAAATGAAATGGCCGCTAAGTGTTCTGAGTGCTTTTTTTTTCCAAGCAGCTTGACAACCTGGTCCTGCTGACCATGTTCATCTCAATCAGGCTACCTCACATGATCATTTTGTTGTTGCCAAGACAACATGCAGCAAATAGCAGCTCTAGTTCTATCAGAGTAGATTGTCCCAATGTTTGTTTGCTTGTTTGTTTGTCTTTTGCAGAGACAGAAAATTGTATTTTTACTTCGTTACCCATTGAAGCCTAAGCAAACTCCCTGTGTCCCTCTCTAGAGGATTCTCTAGATTCAACTCATGGGGTTTAAAAGCCAATTTAAGCCTCCTTAATGCCTAACTAACACCTGGATTGCTCTACCAAATGTTACTTATTTTCACTGGCTTTGAGTAATTGACTTGTTGGATTTTTGTGGTTGCTCACCAATTCAAATATTTGTAGGATTCTACTACAGTGTTATAGAGGGTATGTTAGAAGCATTTCCTTAAAGAAGACCCATTCAACCATTTTCAATCTCCACTACTTATCCTTAATGAGATCGCATTTAGAGCCTTTCCCAGCTGAATTGTCTAAGATGTGGTGTACACTGCACAATAACATAGTCACTAGCCAACCCAAATAATGGGCAATTAAGAGTCTATCTGAAGACTAGTTGGAACTCAGATTCTATGGAACACTGAGTCCTACCAGTGAGACTGCTTGTTAATGTGCAGATGAGGAGAGGGCATATTTGCTCTTTGGCCACAAATTAAAACAGCTCGCAAATGTCGACAATTTTAGCATTCTACTACTCTGTGTCAACAGAAGTATTACAATGGAAAGGTGAACACACATCTGACCTCAAAGGCTGGACGAAAGGCAGTTTGTGGATCAAGGTTTATTGACCTGGAAGGGACCTCAGGTTGGTTTAAGAAAAGGAAGAAACACAAGATCACCTGATTTCCGACCGTGGATAGGGGAGGAAACTCCAGAAGGCAAGTAAAAAAAAAAAAAAAAAAGAATATATATATATATATATATATATATATATATATATATATATATATATATATATATATATATATATATATATATATACACATATATATATATATATATATATATATATATATATATATATATCTCAGTGGCGGGCCGTAAGGGCCTTCAAGGCCTTCTCTGAATCATATCATGAAATATCTGAATCATATTATATTTTGTCCATCAATACTTATTATTCCAAATGGTCTGTTAGCTTCCTTTCATTGCTTTTCCCCCTGGTTGCACTGCTTCCAGATGTGTGTTTTCATATTGAAGCATTTAACCAATCACATCTCAGCCATTATTTGTTGCCAGATCAGATCTGCCTCAAAGCCTTCACAATCAGTTCTTGCGGGCTCTGCTGCATTAAACTAGACTGTTGCTTTTAACCAATCAGATTGAGTTGGCAACCTCACAATGATTTTTCATGGGCGTTAGCATTTTGCTGGCTGGGACATGTCATTGCTTTCACAAACTATGATTGGCTAGTAGGTGGGCCAAAGCAGTACCCGAGGCAGCCGAGATCGCAAACTCCACCCACTATGGCCGACAGAAGCAAAAACAAATGAATTCTGTTTGCTCACAAAGCTATTTTCCAGACGGACTTTTCCAGAAAAAAATGGACATCATTAAGAAAGGGCAGTCAACTCCGAAGCTAGCAAGCCTGTTACAGCCGGGAAAATGGGGTGTGGGGCACTTTCAGCGCGCTAACTTAGCTCCACAAGCAAATAGTATATTGTTGTGTTGATTTAATGCTATTTTCAAAACGGACTATGCCGGAAATATGACAGGACAGGCTCGACTTTCATCATTAGCTTCAATGGCGATAGGAAAGAAGGAAGAAAGAAAGGAGGATGGATATTGTGTAAAAATGATTTTTGGTGAGTAAAATATGGCTATATTCCTAAATAATATTTCAATTGTGGGCCAAGTTCTGATATCTGAAAAGCTGCAGTGTTTGTATTTAAGCTCCAGTGTTTGTATTTAATCACAAAATGCTGCTAGGAAGTGGATTTTACCCCAGTTTAATTTTTGGCGTTTCACCATTGACGTCCATCGCTGTCTTTTCCCGGGAAAATCACCCCCCTGGCCTGGTTGTAATGTCTCAAAAGCTGCAGTATTTGTATTCAATCAATAAATGATGCTAGGAAGTGGATTTTACCTAATTTTAGTGCATTTTTTGTCATTTCACGTATGGTCGTATCAACGTTCATCGCTGTCTTTTTACCGGGGAAATGATACTCCGGGCCCAGTTCTGATGTCTAAAAAGCTTCAGTATTTGTATTTAATCAATAAATGCTGTTTTCGGCTGGATTTTACCCCATTTTCGGGCAATGTTTGCCCGTACGCCATTGCTGTCTTTTCCCGGGAAAATCACCCCCTGGCCTGGTTTTAATGTCTGAAAAGCTCCAGTATTTGTATTTAATCATGAAATGCTGCTAGGAAGTGGATTTTACCCCATTTTTGTGCATTAATTTATTGATTATTTTTTATGTGTCGCAGCTGTAGCTGCAGTAGAGGTTTTATAGCCAGAAAATAGTTTTTGAGGGTTGGATTGATACGTGAAGGCGCTACCAGAAAAAAAAAACATATATATATATATATATATATATATAGGCTATCCACGCACACACAGGTGTAGATATATAGATGATGAACCCTGACATAGAATTCCCTGTAGACAGGAACCCACCAAAATAAAACATAAAGTAACTCTGCTAACAGGTTAAGATGTGTGTTACCATGACAACTACATGTGAAATTACAGTGGCCCAACTGTACATTTGAACCAGAGTCAAAGACTCTTGGACCCTTGCTTCGAAACAGGATAGTCAAAGAGAGGGTAGGTGTTGTGGATACCCGACACTTACTGTTTTCACATTTAATCAACACAACCAACAACCACGTCTGCACACACCAAATGGGCATGCCAAATAGTACATAGCTGTCACCATCAGACCAGTAGATACAAATAAAATTATATATTTTTTATTAAAGCATTGTATACCATTTATTTATTTACATCCACACTCCTGGTCCTCCATAATTGGTATATTTGTATTGAGTGACTATATGACAGCATATTACAAAAGGAATGACGAGAACTCTATTTTTTAATGTAGTAGCAAAATTCTAAAGCCTAAAGTAAAAACGTCTGCCAGCTCCAAACATATTGTGTTCAACTTTTGAGGTTCACCTCTGCTAGTATGGTGCCACATTTGGCAAGATGGCAAGTTCATGGCTACTCAATCATAAGCGATCTCGCACCAGCATTTGCCCTCAAGGAGTGACAGGATAGGAATAATAGGAGAGCAAGTTGTGGAATTAAAGTACATCCATCATTTTGATAAAACTCGCCTCTGTGCACGAAAAGGAAATCAATCTGCCAATATATACCTTATGACTGTGTAAGCTTTGCCTTTGACTGGGGAAAAATACTAGTTCAATATAAGCATATCTTATCAGCGTACGGTATCAACTCACATGATAATTGGCAGATCTGAATATTACAGGGGAATTGTATAACTCGCATACTACTTTTAAGATTTAGTTAAAGACGAGAGACATCTGTAGATTTTAGTCTTTGACTTAAATGGCATATATTGACAATTTCTATGATTGATCAACAATAACTTGGATGGTTTTATGCTCATTTGTTTGAGCGGAAGAAATGTTGCTTGTTGTTTGTTTGTGCCCTACGGTTGTCTGACAACCAACCCAGCGTGTAAATGCAAAATGTCACTGTAATAATTAATATTTAATTTTCTTTTTGCCTTATCTAAATGTATGTTTGCAATTCGTTTTTGACTGAAGTTAAAAAAAAAACATTAAGTGGCCAATCCGGTTTGGGGTGCTAGCTATTTGCTCTGACAGTAAGAAGGCATTGCTTTAGCAAAAATGAAGGGATTTGGTTTGGCTAGATGGTCACAACGTAACTCCCATTCACTAATGTGTCACGCTTGGGTAAATCAGGTTCTTTCAGAGTAATAATGCCCAATTATGAAGTGGGGTAATTGGAATGAGCTTTGTTGTACTTTCTGTTATTTCAGAAAGCTGACAGCAACAACTCATCACAGGATCGATGGCGGATTACGAGGCTCATGGAGCTGCATAGAGAGGAGGGCTCAGAATGAGGCTGCAGCTCTCATTAAAACCCGACCTGATCCCAGCCAAGCCCTGGGAAAGGAGGGGTGAACAAGGCTTGAAAAAGCAGGAAAACTGAAAAGTGAGAGAAGAAAGGGGGGAAAGCACGAGAGGACACAAAAAAAACCCAACAACTTTACGGCACCCTTTGGACATGGCCTCTGCTGGACTCTTATAAATGGGTATTGTTCCCCATGAACCACACACTGACTGTTTACAATTTCCCATAAAGGAGGGTTTATTCTTGCTCAGGGATGCATTGTGACAAGACAATTTGAATAGCTGAGGTCTTACCACAAAGCCATAAACTTTTACAGGCAGTTGACATGGTGAATGAGGAATGAGCGATGTAACCTATTCAGCACGCTTCTTGACTCCCGATGACTGGCAATCATTCTACCGAAGTCTTAGCTATTATCATTAACATGCCGAGAGATGGTATTCAGCAAAGAGAATAAGGAAAACAGAGGGAATTCAAACTGGGAAATAAAGAGAAGCTGAGAATTAGATGTATAATGTATTAAAAAAAACCATGATGGTATTTAATCCCCCGCAAGCCTCATGTGGCACAGAAAATGAATGAATGGCAATACTTAATTACTGTATTAATCAATCATTTATTGCATAGCATATTTTGGCCAGGAGACATTATACATACTTTCATCTTTTTGACTGACATTCATTCATGACTGCAGGCAACAGTTGTGCCCCCCATTCCCTTAACTCTTCATCTTACGTTGACATTTCGAACAATTGTATGCTTCAATCTTTTTCAGAACAGATGAAGTCTATTTTCAGTTTGAGCTTTAGTGTCCCCTGGTGAACAATGCAAGGCCCATAAAGATTTGGTGTGGTTGAATGTGAGAGCCCCACCTCAACCCAATCAAATGCCTTAGAAGGAATAACTCTCCAAAATCAGGTAGAAAGTTTTTATTTTATTCTTATATACACTTGATAAAAAGCTAAAGTCTTTTTGTTTCTTTGTTCTTGTTCCTATGCGTCCAGGGGTTAGGGGTTCCTTTGGGTACTCATGACATTATCCTTACCGTTTTGAACTTAAATTTACAAACAGTCCAGTATTTTGTGTGCCTAGCACAGACAATCTTGATGAACAGAAATAGATTTCTCTCCTCCTCTGTCTACCTCCGAAAGTATTTATTTAATGGCTTGGACTCTCAAAACTTTTGCCCACATTAAGTGGCTGTAAAGGTTGAGACTGAGTGAGAGAGGGTGTGATGCAGGTTTTCGATGTCCCCCTTGTCTCATTCCAGCATGAAATGACAGTGTCTTGTTTTTATGTTTGATCACAGGAGTCGAACAGCGGATCAGGCTCAGGGGAGCTGCCAAACATGAGGCTGAATTCTATTAGATGGTGATCAGAGATTTTCAGCAAGCTGTGGACTTCCATTGGAAAATCATCACCATAACTTTCCGTTTAACGGCATTTTCACTGTGGCATTTGTGCTCCTATTCCTTTCTCTAAAGACAGACTATTCCATTGCATGTTTTTAAGTTCTCACTTTCCCAGAGTAATGGCAGCAATAAAATCAGATGATGAGAAGAGACATAATCATAATGAGTAAGCAGCCTGATAATAGTGCACTGTGTGCCATTTCTGTTTGAAAGCGGGTATTGGTGTCCACACAACCTTCATTTTTTGATCACATTGTTACTGTGCCAGTGTTTTCTTCCATTGTCTTGCTTGACATTCTCTTTGTACACCTAGCGTAACCAATGATTAACAATTATGCTTGTGCATCTAATTAATGCCTGCTAATTATGAGGCTGTGATGTTGATGGCAAATGAGGGTTAGGACAGGGAAATTGCAGCAACAGAAATAATCAGCAGAGGAGCTGCAAAAAGAAAACAGCAGAGAAGACTGGGAGTGGGTGTCATTTTGCCGTTCTGCAAAATGGCGACAGAATGATAGTTTTACACCATACAATTATGGATAACTTGGATTTTCCTTCCTTTTCTACTAGATGGGAATTATGTTCAAACCACCAAACGCCCTGAGGTGGAAGGAGAACTTGAGTCGTAATTATTTCTGTAAAAGACCAATGCTCTTTTGAGTAATTTACTGTTCATTTGTGAGTGACTGGTAAACAAACCTGAAATAAACTCAAATACTGTGGAGAAGACAAGTATCAAAACCCCTTATTTGTATAAATCACATAAACTTGTCGTAGCTCTGTTTCTTAATTTATTTATTTTGTATTTACAATCCCCAGAAGAAACACAACGTGAACCAAATTCTCCACCTCTCAGGCTTCTTCAGGAAAATAGCTAAGAAAAACGACCTCTCTCTAGGGCTCATAATGAGGCAGCTTGGAACATTCATTTGCATAGTCAGTGTCTCCAACCCTATACAGTATGTTGGAGCTTTATGTTCAGAGACATTTTTATTCCTACACCCATTCTGTAAGGGCTCCATAATAACATCCGAGAAAGCAAAGGCGTCATGTATTAGAGCAGCATGATTTTTGCATCCTATTCAAATGCGAGCATCTAAAAAAGACACAGGCAGGGAGGAAAAAGAGGGAGGGGGGCAGCATTACCAAGAGAATAGTAATTACATTCAAGGGAGGTTTGTGATTTAGGGTGTTTATTGTTTTTGTATTCCTTTGAAAAGCACAGATAGGAGACCATGCAGCATTGAGTGTGTCTCCGGTGGCTGCTAGGTTTCCAAGTGCATTAAACAGATGATTGACAATGACTGAAAATGCCTGATGCCTGAGGCTTACTTTCGTGAAGGCCTATACCTGCTGTTTATCTGCTTTGTTCAATTCATGCAAAGGTTTCCAACGGGATATTTGTGGAAAAAGTCGGTAAGGTATAGGAAGTGCTTTTCCTCTGTAAAGGTAGTAGTGTACGCTGTGATTCCAGTGTATAAGCTGCCAACACGGTCTCATCAAACACACTTAGAGCAGCAGCAGGGGATGCCAGGGCCGATAAGCCTGTCCTCAGTGTTGTTTGTCAATATGATGTTGAGAATGAGAGGGTTATGTTTGTCAATGTCAAAGCAGGTATTTGTGTTTACAATGCTGAATTCAATAATGCGACCGATAGACCTAGCTTGAGTGGATTCCCATTTATTTTTTAGTGTCAAGGTAGGACACATCAATTTGACGGCAAACCTAAATAGAAAATCAATCAAGTAGCATTTTTATTACAGACGTTACTTTGTCAATATTCAGTATCATTCATTCTCGCACCTCTTTATTTTTTTATTTTTAAAACGTATCCATTAACTTCGAATTGATGTCTCACCCTGCTAACATTGAATATAACTGCACGAAATAACACCCAGCTTTTATCAAGCGTGTATTTGTTAAAGCGGTTTAAGATCAAATTCATGTATGCAAAGGATTCCACTCACTGTACTCCTCCTGACTTTAAGTCCATTAAGTTGAAGACTGCTTTGCAAAGTCTCACCAAAATGGGAGTAAGACTTGCATATTCAAGTTGTCATTTTCATAAATATCACTTTTGTTAACAGCTGCATGCAAATGTCGTTTCCAGATAGGGTAGCTTAACTAAGATCTTACAGTTGCTGGCTTCAGACGTAACTAAATGTCCTGTTAATTAGTTTTGAGTGAGCAGGGAGAGCTGCAAATGAGAGAAAAAGGTCAGCTGAGCCCTCTTTTTAAATTCATCTAGCACTTATCTTCAAGGGTAGCTAGATGTGGTTGTCAGAGTGCGGTTGATGAAAAATTCCCCTAATACCATTCCCCCTCAAAAGAATTTGATTACAACTGGAATGGCACAGAGCTGAAAAATCTGAACCATTTTATCATGAGCAATACGCACCAACGCAACAGCTCATCCTGTACATTTCATTTAATAATCATTATGTTATCAGCATGCTCATTGAAGTAAACAATCGAGGGCAATGGCTACTGTCACACCACAACAACATATAAATCGATCGCATACAACGGCCTAAAGCGTATGCAATGTTCGACTAAATTAGCCATCTAACAACAATATTTTTTATCTCCTCTTGCGTTGACCTTTAATTAAAATCGCCAGTGGGTAGTAGAGCAGTTCATCCAGGGTGTATGTCATGAGCGGAAGTGTGTTTATCGTGTGTAATTTTGTGTGCATATGGATACATTTATGAGATAGATTTACAGTAAATAAGGAAAGAGACCGTTAAAACGGTGTATGCAAGTCCAAAGTTTTAATATTTTTTTACTTGATATCATTAAAGTAAGTGCCAGCACCAATTTTTTCTCTCAACCATTTTCTATATTCTCTAGACTGGCAACATTTTAATGGTAGAAAATACTCAACCCAATGCTGGTACATGCATGCAGGCATAAAATATATTCCATAAAATATTAAGTACAATTAATGCAGTTTCCCTAGTCGTATAACCTGTATAATATGAGTTGAAGTCACAATATCAATAAAAAAAATTTCAAACAAAATGAAGTCCCAAAGGTATATCTTCCGCTATTTGTCTTTGGAAATAGCAAAACACAGTCACTAGTATTACTTCAGCAACAAATGAGCAGTACAATACAATTAAATAGTTGACGACCCTTTGTGTTGAAACCACCTCCGCCGGCAGACGTGTTGCACATTCAGGAATCAGTTTACAGGCTACAATGTTACAATGTATATATATATATATATATATATATATATATATATATATATATATATATATATATATATATATATATATATATATATATATATATATATATATATATAAAATCTTTATAAAAGATTTAAAAAACATTTTAGAGGATTAGGAACCAAATTTGGATCCCACGAGTAATAATATTATACTTCTTTATTTAATTGATGTTTTTTTTTTATGTACTTTGTTCTTGCAACACGTTTATTACTCTGCTCTGTCTGTAAACCGCACAACTGTAGTGCAACAAAACAAACAAATTTTCTTTAATCCCTTGGCCTGGCATTTACAAGGATCATTATGGTTACTTTTGAAGACTTTATGCAAAATGATGAGGTCGGTAAAGTAGCCTCTTAGGGGAACTCATGGTAATTGACCTTGCTGTCTTGAGCCTCGTCAGCAAGCAATAAAGACTGGTTAAATGTTAAGGCAGAAACTACAGGGCTTGAAGGACTACTCGTACGCTGCATTAATGAAATAAAAAGGTTCGGCTTATATCATATTATGTGTGGAATCAAGGTCATTACTCTCTGCTGGGTGCCTCGAATTTGAATATGTACATTTGCCCATGTGGACTGGAGAGAGAAGCAGGCAGATCAGCTTGTAGTACTATGCACATGTTCTTGTGAGAAACTGGCTGGGAGGCTTCGCATGCCAATGGGAAAATTCATATCCGAATAATTACCAGTTGATTAATGAAGCCCACCTTGCAGGCATATGAGGTTTCTGTTAAGCAATGTAGCTCTATCAAATCCATGTTTGCAGCTAATATTAATAATGACATGACAAAGCACCTGAATGAAGCACTGGGTCTCATTGGATTAATAGAATAGGTTGATTCTGCATGTACCACATGTTTCCTTGCTGTTTTTTTTTCAAAGATATAAAATCCTACATCGAAAAAATGAATGTTTCTTGCTGTCACATGGGTTCATGACAGGCTGGACATAATGGGAGTGTATTACCAGCCAATCAGTCGTTTTTTTGTACGACATTTATGTAGTATCTTTGAAATCAATTATGTGCGTGTTTCCCTTCAAAACGTTTTTAATGGAGCAATTTTCACTGTTTGCATCAAGCTGTCACATTTCTCAGCACAAAATGTGATTGGCCTAATTAGAAAGGCATTTCATGGTTCTTTAGAGAAGGTCACATCACACACAACAAGACAGGATGGACATCGCTGCCTCTTTTTCTTGTCCCATGTCTAAATATGTATATTATATGTTGCCAGCACACGTTCTATAGCGAAAAATGTTGTGGCTATTTGCCTGTCATTGTCTGACTACTGTTGTTGTTATATATATATATATATATATATATATATATATATATATATATATATATATATATATATATATATATATATATATATATATATATATATATATATATATATATATTTATATATATATTTATATATATATATATATATATATATATTTATATATATATATATATATTTTTTTTTTTTTTACAACATTTATGTGTGCTTGGCTAACCGCTGTATCAGTGCTATGTTGCTTCAAACAAGAAGATTTGGGAATGGCCAGGTCATGTTGTATTGATTGCATTCCTGTTTTCAATGCATTGTCTTAGTTTTATATGAAAGTCCATTCTTGCCACGAAAGAAATGCAAACTTTTATTTTTCAACAAAGCAAGAATCCTATTTCCATCAGTCTATATAGTATATTCTTTTTACTCGCACAGACAGTTACCGCCAGTTGGAGATAAAAGACCCACCTCACTTTTATCCATAGCTACAAGCAACGTTTGGAAGTTACTCAGACGACCATTCCGCACAAACACCAGCTAATAAATGAACCATAAATAATCGGTGGCAAAAACAAGATGCTTTAGAAGTTAGAACTGAGAAATATGTAACATATTGATGGGGCTGAGGGCTGTACGTCTCACTGTGGGCGGTGGAAAGTTTGCCCTCTCGAGGAGGGCGAGGCATTGAAAGACGATCAAGTCAGTTCAAGCACAAAATCTCATGTTTTTCAAATGTGAAAGGCTGAATAAAAAGGGGAGATTGAGCATCACACCCTGCAGCGTGAACATAACAATGTAACGAAATCATGTCCCTCTTGCCCTTTTCCAAATGTGGCATTGGTGCTAAATAAAATTGCGAATTAGGGCTTTGGCCAAAAATACCAAGGCTACAAGTTGTAAGGGGACAAAAATGCATGCATTATAGCTTCATAGAGACACAAAGCAGATTCCTGTTGTGTATAGAAACATTTGAAAATCTTCTCTAGCCTGAGTTTGTAAGGTGTTTTCTGTTGATATTTTTCATCAAATCTTAGGTTTGTGCACCAGCACTCCTTTTCCATTGCCTGCTTCCTGCTTCTGAGTTCCACTCCACTCCGCAGCCGAGGCTGAACGTAACAAAATATAGTTTGAGATGTGGTGTACGTAAAAAATCTGAACCTTGCTCAATTGCAAACTGGATATTAAAACCAATGCTGGAGACCAGTAAGGCTTGCCATATATGATTATGATTCATGTACAGCTTATGTACACCGTAAACATGACAATCAAAAGGGAAAATGACATTTAAATTAACTTCATTAAGTCAGCTAGATGATTATGAAAACAAAAAAACATGTTTTGAGCAGCACATTTTCAAATTTGGACTTTTTAATTGTGATCAAATTTAAGGATTTTTTTAAAGAATGCTGTATATTCGCAGTTAGGATATTAAAAGAGCTGTCAATTGATAACGTCCTTTTCAAAATAGTGTACATGTCAAAATATTTGAAACTCATATTCGAGAGGATGTAAAACACCTGAAATCTACAATGTAGCAGCGTGGGTTCGGTTCCCCTTCAGCAACATTGTGAACGGTTGGCTGTCTCTGCAAAGCAATTGTGAACAATACTATCAGACGACTTCTAGACTTTGTAAAACAAAGGAGAAATTGTTTTATGCACTGTTTGCCCTTGCAGTTAAGTGTTTTACTTCTTTAGCATCTCATTAAAAACAGAAGTCGGCAAAGGTCAAGATACTTTAAAAGTTCCACTCAGCCAGCAAATACAATTTACATTGGTAAACTGCAATCATTGTTAGTCATCCAGATTTACCTAATTATACACTTTCCAAAGTATAATCATCTTTCCTGCCCTTTGTATGTGGTAAAGTGGTTAGCGCATCGGCCTCAGAGTTCTGGCCTTCGATCCCAGGGTCCTCACAACATATCTGGAGTTGGCATGTTCTCTCCGGGCTAAATTATGTGGGTTTTCTCTGGGTACTCTGGTTTTCTCCCATGTCCCAAAAACATGCAGGGTAGGCTGGTTGGGCTACTTGAGCACACTAAATTGCCCCTAGGTATAGATGTGTGCGTGAATGGTTGTCCATCTTCTTGTGCCCTGCGATTAGCTGGCCAACGATTCAGGGTGTCCCCCGCCTCTGGCCCGAAGTCAGCTGGGATAGGCTGCAGCACCCCTTGCAACCCTGTACTTACACTAAAACTCCATAAGCTGCTAAGCATTTTAGTAACTTTTTGTACGTCTCTACTTATTTATGTGACCACTTATTCATGTTGACTAGTTATCTATGTTGGCCACTTATTTATTTATTGGTGCACTTCATGGTGAAGCTTTAAATCTCATTATACTTACATAATAACAATAAAGGCATTCTATTCAATTCAATTGTGAGGATAAACAGTTCAAAAAATGAATGAATGAACTCATCTCAGTGGTCTACTATATTCATGTAAACCAGAGCGTTATACTGTATCAACATGATGCCTGAAAAGTAAAATGTGGAGCAATGCATTCAGGTTTCCCCTCAGTTGTATACACCTCTTTGGGGGTGGGTCTTCAGAGGATACAAAGTGGATTTGACAACTTTAGATTAAATGCCAAAGACGGGGCGTTTCTCACACACATGACAGCCTTCTGGACAGCAGCCTAATTAGACACTTCCATGCTCTGCCATCGGCCCTTTCGAAAAAATGCTGCATCCAAAACATTGTTGGCACCGATTTAACCCCTAAAAAACTGTAAAGAAGTCCTCAAAATCACACATTAACCTTTGATCTTGGAAGAATAAGTACATGCTTTGATGTAAGTCACAAAAAAACAATATTTTTAAAAATATAATAACTATTTATCATATTTTGCCACAACTCTGGTTATACACTCAATTATCCACTGATAATCTAAACTACTTTTTTTATTTTTTTTATTTAACTGACTGTTGAAGTCTTGTGGATCGTTAATAGCAAAAGGAGGCATCAGGAGTGACATTACAATTGGAAAGTCTGTATTTTATAAGCATGTTTAGCATTTTCTTCAGCTTTTATGGAATAATAACACTTTCACAATGATGTCTATGCTCAAAATGGAAGGAATATGGAAAACATGTCTTGGTACTCATCAAATTGTATAGTTTATGGTCTTTACTTTTAACAGTTACCTATGCGATACATTGTTATATTATATCTATACAAACTTCAAGTCAGGAAACCTTTTGTAATGGGTTGTGTTGTATTTTTTGAAAATCTGCCAGAGGAATTCTGTTTTATATGTAAGTAATTTTTTAATTTGATTAAATATTTAATTTAAATCTCTGTTTTCATAGTTTATATGAATGTTGCCATTCAAATAATTTGAGGACTGCTTATCACAAACAAAAGTGCAACACCTGGCTTCTCCGATGCCCTCCTCTAATACTTTTGGCTACATATGATGAAATTAAACGAAAGCAAAAATGTAGCGAAGCGTTGTTCTTTAGATGTGGGATTTTTGTTCTTTGTGAGGGATGGTTTTTCTTCGTGGTATTGTACAAATTCAAAGAAGCACTGATTGTTTTTTAGGCTGTTGATGCACCTTATAAAATCCAACAACACAACAATGACATGTTGAAATGTTTACATCAGCTCCAGCAGCAGTGTTCAATCTATAATTACATCGGCTGAATTATATTTGATCATGGTCACATCTTGTTGTTGATATTGTTCAAGAACGGAACAGAAATTGAGGTATCTTTTCCATTCTGTGCCACATTTTCTGGAAGAAATCAATTTATCTGCAAGAATAGGTCAGCTTGTTCTTAGACACAACACATGAAGAGTTCATCATTGATGTTGATAGAGTTTCATTCACCCACACAATAAAGTCGAGTATAGCATAATTCAGTCTTTATATTGTCACCTATATCTGCCTATATGATGCCCTCCACACATCCATTCCAGATAGGTAATAATTCTGATTAAAGAGAGCGTAAGATAATGTTCAATAATAAAAAGTATTATTTGCGGGGATCAATGTGTTTTATCGCAGCAGTAAAGTACAATGAATGAAAAGTGCTGGAAGCCTGCAATAAATTTTGATGTGTTGTGATATTGAACACGTTGTGACAACATACTGCTTTTCAAGGCTGTAAAACATCTTCCAACTGGCTGTTGAGCATCAGCATGCTACATACATTCTTTCGCAGTCTGACTGCTATACATCAAGGCTGAGCCACAGTGTTTTCAAGGTAAATGTATGAGAGATCAGATGACACGAGGCAAGATAAAATATATATTTCTTAGTATAGCATGTGCAAATAAACTGTCTGCTTCATAAATGTGTGTCTAGCAGTAAAAGTACCAATCAATCATTCAATTAAAGCAACCTTCGATAGTGACATGAATCTGCTTTTCTGATGGATGGATCAAATCTAAGGTCTCGCAGTAACGCTGGGTGACATTCATTCTAACGAACAATCCACATATTATTGTGGGGGAGACTAAAGCAGGTAGAAACATACCCATATGTAATACTTCAACTTAATTTTAAAAATGTAAATCCCATAAAAGATCAACTCATGGTGAGGGCCCTATCCCCTGTAATGATTAGCCCTAGCAGTCATAAGTGACTGGATTTTTATGCATGCTGGTAGTAGTAGTAGGGTGTTATTTATGCTAAAAACATACAAATGCAATGCTAAAATAATCTGCATTGTAGTATAATTTTTTGATATATGATATGGTACTCTGTAAGAGCACCCTGTAACCTCTTAGATAAATAATGGCAACGTAATGTTTTCAAATGTTTTCATTAGCGTGCCAAAATTGACTTCAGCTTACCTGTGCCGTGCTTCTGAGAGTTGGGATAGCATCAAGCGGTAATCTGTGTATCCGTCTGCTATTAAAATTGTATTGTTTTGAAAACAGTCCTTTGTATAATGCCTTGGACAAACATAGAAGACATTTTGGGGTATTATTGAAATTCCTGCAACAGTCTCAATATGAATAACAACATTTGAATTTTTCAGTTACTGCTATTGCAGTTACGGCAGGTCTATTCAGGCTATGTTTACAACCTTGGAACTTGGGTAAACATTAAACTGTGCAGCACATGTACCATGTTTCATCTAATGCAGTGGTTCTTAACCTTGTTAGAGCTACCGAACCCCACCAGTTTCATATGTGCATTCAGTGAACCCTACTTAAGTGTATAATAAAATATGATTTTTTTTTCTAATTCAAGATATTTGAATTCCTTGCAGCACTGATTGGCCAAACAATGTCACGTCTCATCATCTGCAGTCAGTGATGGTCAAGCGGGGGCATGTTATCTTGTATAGACATGATATGTCGATCTGTCTTGACCTCCGCGGCGGAGTCTCCACCGAACCCCTGAGACCGACTCACCGAAAACCTAGGGTTCGGTCGAAGCCAGGTTAAGAACCACGGATTTAATGTTATATTTTATGACTGTGAGAAGGCTAAATTGAAAGAAATATTGATTTCGAATTATTTACTCAGCCCTGCACCAGACATACATAAACCTGCCAAGACGCTCTTTTTGAGGAATTCGAATTTGGGCCTTGAACGCCAGAAGTAGGTGAAGAGGGCCAAGTACAGCCTGGTTATCCACTTTTGTGTGCCCAGTTTAACAAACAAGAAACTTTCCCAGACCTTCTTTCTGTCCCGGACCAACCAAGTTCTGCTCCCACTTTTGGGAAGCTCAGGGTATTTAAGAATGTTATCTCAAATGCACAGATGTCTTAAAGGTCCCGGTGGAACAGGCCTGCAATTTCCCCTCCTAATTAAAAATTAATCAAATCGGCGGTGGCTCAAGCCAGGCAGAAAGCTGAAGGCCGCAGCCGCCGCAGGAAACGCAATCATTTATTCAACTCAATTACAAGAAGCCACAGCCGGCTCTTCTGCCACCGAAGTCACCTGGAGAGTTGGGCTGTCTCTACCCGGTGAGCAGAGGAGTCCACTTAGGCGTAGGATATCGGGAAAGTTGAATGCTGCTTAAGATGCTAAACACGTCTCACCCTGGTGATGAATACATATATAGTCATAGAGACATCTTTTGTCACCTGTTTCCCCTACTTCTTCCCCCAGGGACTGATTTGGGCTGATTGATCAGAGATTCAGACATGGATCAATACAACTTTTTCCTCTGCCCAAGTGTGAGCAAAAGGCTTAGAGTTTGTTCGCTGTTGTCCAATTATTCAGGAATAGAATCCTGAAACTCACCCAAGACTATTAACACACAGTAAAAGGCATGTAAGACTGTTAATTGTTCCACCATAAACTGAGTAAATTGATTGTGTATTGTCTTGCAATGTCTTACGCGCAAATACACACACATTCAGAGATACTATAGTAGGCATAGACACAATTATTGGACTTCCGGTTTTAATTATGCAGCAGCTGTAACCTTTGACCTTCTCGCATACTAACTTGTCCGCTCTATTGACAGTCGGGGAATTTAAACCCACAAAGAGATTATACTAATTGTCATTTGGTCTGAATGCAAATGTGAGCTAAATGCCTTGGGAGTAAATGAATTCTGATGTGAACAGTTCATTAATTAAAGTCAACATTCTGTTATAAAGGTACACTCAGTTTAAACATTTTCTCCTATCAAGCCCTTAATATGATAACACATAGATGTGAACTTTATGACAAAGACTATACTCTCAATTACCCAGAGGAAAAAAAGATAGAAATTAGATGTTTAGTCTGCTAAAATAGCAAAGTAGTCATAGACTTTATCCTAATAGTAGAAGCTACAGAGGCAGAGCACTATATTATTCCTTCATTCATTTTCAATGTCGCTGATATATGTCAGGGTGCTGTAGCCTATCCCAGCAGACTTCAGGTGAAATTGTCATAAGGCAAACAAAGGGAAAGTATCAGGTTTGCCATTTACACATCTATAAAAGCATGCAGAAATGAAGAGAAAACACAAACTTGGAAGGAGGACAGTGATTCAGAACCGCATGTCACAATTCCCCAACGGTGTTCTGCCCTTTCTTTGTCTTTTCTGCATTTTTATTACATTCAGAGGCCCTGATTACATGGACATCCCAACTCTAAAGGGGATAATACATTTGGGATGTCAGAGTATCCAAAACACGTTCACAATCTCATCACTACAGTCAAAAACAAGAAAGGACAAGCACTCCAAGACACTTCGGCACATCTTGTTTTGAATAAGAATAAACAAAACGTCCTTCCTTGGTGTCAAGAAATGAAATGATGGCAACTCTGTGTAAAGCAAGCATGGGTTCAATTTCAGGCAAAGCGTATACTAAATGTATCAAATGATAAGGATGTGCTACAGATAAACAATTATTCAGACTCACAATCAGAGCGTCACACAGTGGGGATTGATCCCACGCTGCCCACAACAAAGTCTGGGGTAGAACCAGTTCATCATGTGGTGGCTCCAGTATAACATGTGTGGTTCTAAATAATTTAAAACATTTCCCATGTGTCTTGATAACATTTTTAGACTCTGTGCTTGATAGATCTCAATCTGCCGAGATAGCTACTTTTCACCACCCCTTCATCTTCAATGCACTCTATCTTAATTTACACTGGCTCTGCAGGTTGACAGCACCGATGGTGGTCATTGTTAAGATAGGTCTGAACTGATTCAGAATGAGATTCTTTGAATGAATGCGCAAAATCTTTGAGCAGAATGTCACAATTGACTCATTTACAATTAATAAGGAGTGAGCATATAATTTGTATACAAGCATGTATTACATTAGTTTTCAATAGTATGGACTCTGTAAAGTCGTACATAATTGAATTTCTGAGGAAAAAACAGGGGAGCAAATTTACCAAAGCTACTGAAAAATAAAACAGTTTTTCAATTTGTTTCAGGAGAATTTGAACAATGTGTGACTGTGACCTCCCTTTTTGAAAGGCTACCAAAATAAAATTAAAAACTAATTGGGCTTCCACATTTCTGTGGCAGGCGCAAACACTCTGTTATTGTCCAAATATACTTCTGGAATGAACAGTATTTACTTCGTGTTTACTGCAGTTGTGAAACGTCAGTCTAGTGAGAGTGAGGAGAATGTATTGTCACTCTTGACAGATGAAGTGACAAAAATATCAAGAATCAGTGACATTTGAGAACCTCCCCAAGTCGGGCACATCGCATCATTTCTGTGTTTCACTGCTCATAGGCTTATTTGATTATTAATTAGCCTCAAGTGAAGTCATCATTTTTGATAGACACATTTGTATGTGTGAATTAGTTCTGCTACATTGAGAGTCAGAGAGTTGTCAGTAATCGTGTGTGTAAGTGTGATGCTCAGCGCCCTTTCTCATTATCCTCAAATGATATTATTCATTACCACTGATTGACACTGCTTACAGATTTTCTCTCACGTTTAGTGTTTCGTCTGACTCAGATAGCCTATGAACGCAAATAACTACACCGGGTAGAACACAACTCGTGCAACTTATCTGCAAGGCAAAACCCGAGCCTCCAACAGATATGACACTGATTCAAACTCCCTTTAGCGTAATGCAATATGTTCAGGCTTTGGAGAAGAGAAAATGGTTCTCTCCTGGGAGTCGATGCATTTGAATCTTTCTGTACCCAGTACCTCACAGCTCATGCTCATCTTCACTAGCTCCAGAATGATACAAGTGTGTGATGTGGCAGCCTGCAGATATGCCTTTGGTTCCCGACAAGAACAGTCTAGGGAGTTCAGGGACCTCTGGTGCTCTGAGCTCGACACACAGTGTGCTCCATAACATCATAGCAGCGCTGCATTAATTTCAAAAGCTCTTCTGTAAGGCATAAACAACATTATCATGCAAGCTCCCTTTTTTATTTCACTTTAAATTATCATGTAAAATAATGACTTAATCGTAGTCTGTGTTATATTTTTGTAATAATATGAAACGCTTGACGCAACAACAAGGCCCTGAGGAATGGAGCCATCATTTATTTTCATTCTTCTGCTATGACAGCAAATGGGGCATGGGGTGAAGGCCAGTAGCTATCCTATGGTCTGGTGTACATGTACATAATATTCAACATATTTGTATGTTGTTTGTCACTCTTTGTGTTTACTTCTGCAGGGTAAACAACTGCTGGCTATGGTTTGATTTGTGAGTTATTTCAAGTTAAAACTAAAAGGTAAATAATTAGATTAATGTTACTTAACTGTAGGAATAATTCAGAAATCATATCTATTTTGTAACTGGAGGTAAAAGATGGTTTTACAGTTGGGAGTTGGAACAAATACTCATGAAAATTGTCCTGTTACCCAAAGGATGTCCCGTCAAAATGTTGTCATGCTCTCACCTGATAACAAAATGTAATTTCATGACTTTTGGCTAAAGGCAAAGTCATACAAATTGGGCGAGGACTAAATCCCAGCAACATTGTTTGTCATGGTTGCCCTTTGATTCTGACTGGTGTGAATGTTGGTTGCTACAGGCTGTGTCAGTTGCGATGGTGTTGCTGTATTTATTTTTTTCTTCTTCATTTGAATCAATGGATCATTTCATTGACCTCACACAGCAGCTGTGAGATCTTTAAACCCATTACGCATATTACATAGACCTAAACAATCTATCTGTAGAACTACCGACTGTAACTAAATGAATTAGCAATCTGTGTTAGTGTTAGTGTTAGTGTCCCTTTTCGAAAATATTTTGAGCTAGTGCGTGAGCGTATACATGTGTCAGACAGTAGACTTTCATCCTCCTAACAGGCAATGTGTGAAAGTGTTAATGTGACAGTGTTTCACACCTTCCCAACTAATGACCAATCAGGGATGGGAAGCACAGTGCACTCTGACACCCTAGGGACCATTGATGCTTCCTGGATCAACCCTGCACTTCCCACATTGACACATGCATCATTTAAATCCACAGCATTACCAATTGATGTGTTTTGAAGCTTTTACCCCTCTTCCTCCTCTACACACACACACACACACACACACACACACACACACACACACACGCACACACACACACACACACACATGCGCAAACACATCTTCTATTTCACCTTAAACTTGTCTTGGATAGAGTTTCCCAATTGTACATCTTTTTTATGTAAATAAATAAATAAATTACCTTTACTTTTCATCATTATTTATACAATAACTTATATCCTCCTGACTACCAGTAGTTCAAATTTCTAAACCTAAATATCTCCCACCCAGTGCATCCAATCACATTAACTCCTTTTGTGCTCTATTGAGGACATTCAGAGCTTTCCAATTATACCAAATTCTTTTGCAGTATGTGTTCCAATTACTTCACATAGATTGGGGAATTTCAAAATAAATGTGATTGGACAACATTTTTTTCCTTTTTTCCTAGTAGTCAGGAGGATATTGCATAATTTATCTGACACAATTAGTTTTCTTTTAATTTTTAAGCATACTATTATCAAGCATAAAAAGCATTCATGGAATATGCATTTTCAACACCCCTATAATGATGTTATGATCGCGGGGTGCTGGAGCCTATCCAAGGTGAATTCTGGCTAAGGCTGACTACACTCTAGATTGGCCGCTAGTCAATCATAGGGCAAATATAGAGAGAGACAATCATTCGCACCCAGAAGCACACCACCGAGTGGGAATTGATCCTATGGTGCCCGTACTGAAGTGAGGTGAAAGAACAACTGCACCATTGGATGGCCTTCACTTTAAATAAATAATACATAATATTTTATATTTTTGGGTGTGTGTTTGTTGTTTTACCTTGATAGACCTCCCTTTCAAAAAGATCCATCTCTGCATTGAACTGATAGCTGGGGTCTGTGAACATCGCCCACAAAAAGATTAAAGTCATTTTTTTTCGCATGCATGTGGTCATCTTTGAGTGTGTTTAATCTCACCCCTTCTCCCTTTTAACCGCACTCCATAACAGATTTGAATTCATAAGGAGGAGGCATAAGGTTTACGGTTGTGGATTCTCTATTAAATATTTCAGCACCATGGACAGCATTATCAGGCTCATTTGAAACTGTAGTTCGAGAAGGGTAAATTCATGTCCCTCTTGCCTCCATAGAAAGCACTGGTAAGCACAACAACATTGCCCCTTGAGCAGGTGGGGATTAAACAAAGTGCTCAAGGACACTTGAACAACGTAAACGCTTACTGTCATTGGCGCTTGAGCTAAGTCCCTGAGGTTGAAAGATAGCTTGTGTGTTAAGTATATACAATGAATGCGTTATTGGATCATGTAGAAACTGGATGAAAAACAGAATTTGCATGTGCAGTATTTTTTGCAAGAGTGATGTAAATCAACATCATTGCATGGACATCTATTAAGTGTCTGAAAGAGGCACCATGAGCACTGCCTTTATTTATTTTATATTTACAGTACCCTTCATCCTAATGGGCAAAACCCCTCAGTGCGTTTGTCTGCTTGATTCCAACCCACAATACAGAATTCCAGCCCCCTCTAAGCATCTTAAATACTACCAGCTAGAAATTGCATGGCTGCTGAATGCGTAACCGTTATATTTAAATTTACCACCCACACACATGTGTCAGCGTCAAATTATATCCAAGATACCAGTAAGACCAAACACCACGTATTTGAAATATAAACATACACACAGAAATACACACATTTATTGTGTGTTAGATCTGTGGAGGAAATATGCTGCTCTCTTGTGTGGGCAATAGCCTTAACAGTTAATTTTGGCCCTTTTATGATTGGGCTCACATTTCAAAATTGCATTGGCCAGCTTGCAGTGCGTCATCAATAGAAATGGCCTTGTTGATGACCCCAGCAAAATTAAAACATTAATAAACTGACCATTTTGTGACTGGTGTAGCACTGTGTACAGAATCTCAATGCATCTTCTAAATTGCAGTACTTTAGAGCAATATTCCCAAAAGCAATTACTGACTGATTGATGACTGCAATTTAAGTGTCCGCGCCCTGCTTTTGAAATTATCGGTTAACAGTTACACAACTGGTGCAGTAAATACTGTTCACCACCAAAAATGTTGATTATTATGAATATTATTAAATAAAGATGTGTGGAGACGAGAAAAATCCTTTTATATATTTTTGAGAATTATACAGGTATTATACAAAATAGTTGATTGCATCAACACATTCATTTTCCAAACCAAAAGGGTTGCGGGGGGTGCTGCAGCCAATTTCTAGTGTTCACCAGCCTATTCTGCATGTTTTTGGGATGTCAGAGGATATCGGAGAACCCAAAGAAAACCCACACAAGCCCAAAGAGAACATGCAAACTCCACACAGTGAGGACCCACCTGGGATCAAACCGTCAACCCAAGAACTCTGAGGCTGACATGCTATCCACTGTCCACCAGGCCACCGCCTCAGCACTTAATGTGATTAAAACAAACATAAAGCAACATCTAATATACTTTATTATTCAAACCACACTTATTCTCACAGCTTCATATTTAAAGCATCATTTATGTCAGCCTCCACTAATTCGCAGTTTCATATTTCTCAGCCAATGCTGCTCATCTGTGCTACTTAGTTATAGGAGTGTCTGTTCTTGCTTTTGTCACTGTAGGTTAGGCACGTAGAAACATTAAAAAAAGGTTGGAACCTTAAGCCGTTCTGATAATAATAGCTTTATCGTATTCATACTGACAACCGCACTAACAAATTTATTTTGCAGCTGTCTTCCTGAATCACGTCTGCACACTCGAATATGCCAGTGCACGAGAGTGAAAAGTGTGGCGGTCAGAATGATGATGATAGATCAAGCATTCGATTTCTTTTAATTGATATTCAATGCTTTTGCTTCTGGTTTGGACATGTAACAACTGCTCTCAGTCATTGCTATCTGGTACAAGGCAAGAGGTGATGAAATTACTTGTGCTTGTGCGATTCTTGGTGGGTCCACATTGATTTCCTCTTCAGAGTCAGCCTGTAGTATTTACCATAAACGGTGGTCGAGGATCCTCTAGTATCCTGGCTCTGCGGTCATACTTTCCCCAAAGGAGATTATCGTCAGGATGTACTGTGTCTTCATCAGTGGCATCGATAATATTTTATGTGGCATCGATAATATTTTATGTGGCAAACAACTGATCAAAATAGCTAAATAATAAAAAAATATATATTTTTAAGTGTCTCACCTCATCTCATTCTCTGAACAAAATGAAAATTAAAAAAATGATTTTAAAGAAGATTTTATATCTTTTAAAAAGGAGCATTTTAGCAACAACAATTAGCAACTATAATGTAATTTCTTTATTCTGTCATGGAGTGCAGTGTGTAAACGGGGATGGACCCAATTGCAGGCAAACGGGAGGGAAACAGGAAGAGCAGACAGGGTGGTGGTAACTTAAAAAGTTTAATTAAAGAGACCAAAAAGGAACAGGTGGCTGATACAAAAGGCAGCGGATAGGCTCAGACGCATGAGGGGTTGCAACAGCAGGTTAAAGCAATGGAAAATCACAATGACAAGGAAAAAAGTCAGGAATTAATCAACGCAAAATAAACCCCAAAAGAACACAAACCCAACATATTCTTTACTAAACAATTCAGTCAATCATTTTCTGAACCGCTTATCGCGGTGGGTGCTGGAGCCTATCCCAGCCAACTATGGGAACCAGGCGGGGGACACCCTGAATCGGTGGCCAGCCAATCACAGGGCACAAGGAGATGGAGAATCATGTTGAAACACATTGTTCCCATCAAATGCACACATTGAAGCTATGAGGGATGCTTTGGCTGGGAACTCTGCCAATTCAACAGTCCATAGAGAAAGATGTTTTCTTCCATGTCAAGTTGCAATGCTGACTTAAGTCACGTTTTCAACATGTGAAGAGAAAATTAGTACACGTTTTCCAACTGAACATATAGTAATTAATATTCTGAGGGAGTGTCAGCTATCAAATAAACATATTAAGGTTCTTTGTAAAATCTGACCTTTTGAAAACATGCAGAAACACTCCTTTAAATTTGACGAAACATATAGGAGTTGCCGCATGCTCTATTGAAGCTTACAAAGAACATTCCAATAGGTTGTGCAAAAACATAATGGTGAGTGAAGGTGGTCCTAATCACTCACACAGAAGAAGCTCGACTCTAGTAGACAAAAAAATCCAGTAAATGTAGCAGTTTTATGATGTAGAACAGCTGGCTGACTCTCCCCTTTTCACTGTTTCACTCACAACATGCAATTACAGTATGATTAGTCCAAAGTGACACAAGCAGGGAGTTACACGTCATATTATTCACAAACTACTTCTCACAGCTTACATGGTGTTATGAACTATACTTTAGAAACATATCTATAAACATTATCAATGTTAACTATTGCCACCGAAGCATTAAAGCACAAGACAAGACCTAGTCTAAATGCCCTTTATTTCATTTTTTTTAAACTAGATGTACATATTTAAGTATGCAACTTGTGACTTTCACTAACTTCAGATAGTTAGGAAAATAATGTATAAACACACACAAAAATTCAGCTTATGAGTGCATCCATTTTGTGATGTCAAGCCAAGCACATAGACACTGACAGACCCAAGCATAGATTCATGTATTATTGACATACTACGTCTATTGAGGAAAAGCAGGTAACTCACGTTTGATTCCCTAAAATAGTACAGCATTGATAAAATGTCTGGCCCATCTCAGGTAGTCACTTCCAGTAAATACTTTCAGAATGCAAGCAACTTTCAACATTCCTTACTTTAATCTGCTTTTAAGTTTGTATCTACTATAGCTCATCAGGTAAACAAAATCCCAAATTAAATTCACAACTGGCTTAAGGGTCGACATATATACAGTCTTGGCCTATGGATATTAATTTAAATAGCTATATGTCCTCACAGTGGTACTCGGATGAGACAGTAGCAAAATGGTAAAAGGACAAAGTCCAACCGTTTGCTTGCACACATCAGCCTAATCCGCCATTCAAATTTTAGATTCTCGTTTAATTAGTAATAGCACTTTCACTCTACTCATTATCAGTGTTTGACCTTTAGGACTGGCTGTTTGTGAATGTGAACAGCAGCTGCTGGCTGGCCACTAATAGTAGCTTGTTATTTAGCTCAACACACGCTGATTAAATAAGATAAGGCCATCCTCGACGACCTGTTGTTGTTATCGGCACAGCCTTTACGGAACGTCGACAGTGAAAGCAGCTTGGACACCGCTATAATTTTACTAACATAAAGCCAAAACAAGATCAAACATTCACTGTGCTTACTGGAGATTTATTTTTACTCCTTTCAAATTTCACCCAGTCCGCCTTATGCAAAGTCTCATTGGCATGAATTAATAATACATCTTCAAACATATGCAAATTCATTCACTGTGTCCTCTCTTTCTCTGACAAATGCTTAGGTGAGTGGGCGGCCCTTGTGATTAATTCACTCAAGAGCAGTATACTGCAGCCACTGTGGCCTTTGGCATGCCTTACTTTCACAAAGTTTTATATTTGCATTTTATATATATACATATATTACCCGCAGACATTACTAAACAATGGATGTGATGCTATTATTGTGAATTACAACATTATTTTGGGGACACAAATCTATTTGGTATGACTTGATACACTAATCAAAAACGGATAGATAGACATGTGACACACATACAGTATGATCTCAACTAAAAGGAGCTTCACTATGTCTTTTAAGGGCTATATCTGTGCGTGGGCAGTTGTGGAATGCATAAAACATTTTCTTAAATATTCAAAGTTGTGAAGGAGTCAGTTTGGGAAGGAGTGGGAGAGAAGGCTAGGGGATCTACAGTATTTGAGCAACTGACAACTGTGTACATAAGCTTGGGAGTGTTGGAGATAGAAGTGGGAGTTGGTGGCGTTTCAAATGCAGTGTGGTGTCTTTAAAAAGCGCTCCTGTCACAGGTAAGCAGGGCAACAAGAGCAAAAAAAGTATATGGTGATAAAAGTAAAAGTGCTGAAGCTTTAGGGTGGCATTCACTCTCTGAGGGCTTTTTACTGCTCGCGTAGAGAAAAGCACTCAAAATCACAGGCACTCGAATACAAAAGCCCCCCTCCCGTATCCACCACCAAAAAATATACACACCCACTAGCACCCCTACACACATGTAGCCCCACCCCACACACAAACGCACTTTGATCTACACGGGATTCGTCCCCAGATTTTAGAAGTAGAAGTAGAAAGCCCTGATTTTGGGACCAAAGCGTGTGCGCATGTGTCAAGAACAAAGCCTCGATTCCATCACTCGACATGATTCTCTTGATGTTCCTTTTGCTTTCATGCATACTGTAAGGATAAAGATACGCCTTATAAATCAATAACTGCACTACGGCACCCTCGGAGCCAGTCTTTGGTGCAATGAAGTCCTCATGAATGTGTCCTTTGTGGCTTTAATCTGGACTCACACTTCAATAACTATTGAATGTCATTGCATTATTGGTTAAAATATTGCTTTCTTTCAAACCTGTAACAGTACAAACTCTACATGTGAATTGTCAATTTTATTAATGTCATGGCCTTTCAGGGAAACAACTAATTATAAGGCAAGCTCTTGAAGGAGAATGTCAACACTTTAAAATGAGTTCACACATGGTTTCTGAATAAGAAATGTTCTTCATTCTTTTTTTTTTGATGATTAAGCAGATGCTACTTCTGTTTTTTTCTTTGTTCTCTCTTTGTTGGCTGGTAAAAGAGGCTGAAATACCAATTTAATTCTTGCACAGCTTTTTCAGGCTACACAATACCTTTCGGAAACATGTACTGCTATACAAACTCTTAATTGACCAAAAGTTTAAATCTTAATATTGAAACAAAAAAAACTGAAAAAAACAAAAGTTAAAGAATGGAACAACACAAACACATCAGTGTGAAAATATATGTTCCTATTTTTTTACTGTCTGTATAAAATATGTAAATTGAGTTGAGGAAACAGAGCAGGGAGAAAAGAACACATTTTAAAAAGGGTAACAATAATAGAATTTCTTTTACAACATTAAGGGTAAAGGAGATGGGAGACAAAACCTGAACTAAAGCAATAATTTACGAGAGGGAATTGCCACAAATTCCTGAAAGGATAATTGTTAGTATCTAATAAAGAAAGCCACAATCACCCTATGCTCAAGCTCTGATCAATGACCAATGCTTTACAGCCTACAAGGGACAACGAGTTCAGGGAAGAAAAACGGGTTGCATCTACACAACTAAATAATGAACATTTAAAGGGCCTCCAGCTGTGAAGTGATGTAGCATGGCTTACTTAATCTGATATTAACCAGCACAAAAGTAAACAACAAAGCGACAAAACTAACATGACAAATTTCGTAACTTATACATTTAAAACATTTGACCTCCATTCCACCCAACACATCAACGATGAGTTAAGTGAAAATTTTCGAGTTAAGCCTTCAGGTTCTTTCGCTCAATATCGGGGACCTTTGACCTGACCAACATTCTTCTGGTTCAATGCACCAAATTTCCCATGTACAAAAGGTCTCGGCACAATTGAAGTTGCTATAGCTGCAAAAGTGAGACTCAACAATTTCATTTTCCACAGGTAAAATAGGTTCTTCCCAGAGGAACCCCCTTTAAACCCAAATAATAAAGATCTTGAGTACATTTTCTCACAACATACACGTGCCTACAACAGCAAGGCTTGCCACAAAATCAAGAATTTCCCTTTGAACTCCATCAAATAAAGGATAAGAAGAAGAATATGATCAAGGGAACAACAAAAATGACAAATGTTATAAAGAATATAATAGATGGATAGATATTTATAATTAACAACCTATTCCTCCATAAACAGACTTTATTGACCACCATGTCAAGGTTTTGTGTCAAGCAGTAAAATAACATATTTGAGAGACGGTAGAGCTCAATCTCCACCAAAAAGGGGGTACACGGTCGATTGGTCGCCGGTCTTTTGTTCGCCGATCTTTTGGTCGCCGTTTTTTTGGTTGCCCGGAAGGTAAGTGATAATTACCATTTAAATCGTTGCTCAAATTCCCTAAATACAAACTGCGAATTACTATTTAGTCATACTTAATGCCCTAGTAATTATTAGGCTAAAGAAAAGCTCCAAATTTCCCGGACTTTTATTGTTTTTTTGTTGGAGAACTTGCTAAGACCCTGACGGACGTAGCTTCTTAAAGGGACAACGCATGTACATACAAACTCTTATACATTCACACGTCGGCTCAGTGAAACTGCTCATGGCCATTGTTGGCTTTTATTGATGCGTAGACCGTGTTGTTTTACCTTGTTTTGTCGCCGGTCTTTTGGTCATCGGTCTTTTGGTCGCCGGTCTTTTGGTCGCCCGTTGGTGCGGTCGGGGCGACCAAAAGACCGGCGACCAATCGACCGCACACGAAAAATGAATACTGCATGTACACACACGTGCAAATAATTTGTTTTAAAAAAAAGAAATTGGCCAGTGTATTTGGTCTTAAGATGTGCCACTTACTGTAATGTAATGTAAAAAAAAAAAAGACTGTTGTGGACAACTTCCCATCAAACTTATTCTCACTAGACTCCCCTTCTTAGCATTCACAACAGCAACATTTACTTTCTCTTCACCCTCAAATCGCTTTCATGGAATAGCAGCTCTAAATCCACCTCTGTGAGCCACATCCCACTCAGCTGTGCTTCCGTGTCATCCAAATAGGGCAAGGATAATTGGCTCAGCAAACATGGTCTTATGGAAATGGGCCTCTTCTATTTGTTTCAACTGACATTTTTTACCATTTGAGGTCTTCCTATATTAGCTTCTGCAATTGAATTCAATCCACACTATCATCTGATGGCATTTAATTTGACACAATAGCATTGTGTCTATAAAATTTGGGAGAAGCAGACGCTAGATGAGTACACTTTGGTTACATCGGGAACCTAATTACACTAAAATGTCAACTTTTTCTCCCATGAATGCGAATCTACGTTGACACCAATTGTCACTATCAAACCCCAAGGGGAAATAATATATCTTTTATCACTAATTTAAAGGCTTTCTGGAATAATGTACAGTATGGGGCTTTTATTTCTGTCATCACAAGTCCCCAATGCTGGTCCCCCATCTATTAGCTGTTTTAGTTAGAATACAATTGTTCGAAAAAAATCACAGTTCAACATTGTGACATTTCAAATCTTCAGAAATGTGTTGCTTATCAAGGAAATACCTCTGAGATATGTTGACACCATCATTGTTTATCACAAATTTAAAAGTTTTATGGAATAATGTACAGTATGAGGATGTTGTTTCTGTACTAACAAGTCCAGAATTCTCTTCCATCTTACTAGTTCTTTTTACTGAGATGCAAGGGTTAGGAAAAAAAATATCACAGTTAAACATTGTGACATTTCAAATCTCCAGAAATATGCTGATTTTCAAGGAGATACCTCTCAGAGATATGTTGACACCATCATTGTTTATCACAAATGTAAAAGTTTTATGGAATAATGTACAGTATGAGGATGTTGTTTCTGTACAAAAAAAGTCCACAATCCTCTTCCATCTAACTAGTTCTTTTTACTGAGATACAAGGGTTTGGAAAAAAAAATCCCAGTTAAACATTGTGACATTTCAAATCTTCAGAAATGAGCTGGTTGTCAAGGAGATAGATACCTTAGCGAGATGTGTTGGCGGCCAAAAGATCATCTCTTTTAAAAAATCTTCACCCAGCCTCTGAGGTGTAATGCTCATGTCATTATGACTCTGTGGGCAAGCACAGAAACTTTCAAGGTCTTTGGACTTTCTTTTTACTGGCATTGCTGCAATTGGGCCTGGCAGCCACTTAAGGACAATACATCCCCAGATGATACGGAAGAGATACAATGTGGCACAAAGCAGCTTTTACAGTATTTTTGAGCAAAACCTGCTCTCACAGGGTCGGTGGGCTCTTTTCAGCGCTCTGGTACAACGCACCCGAATGCAACCTCAATTTTCAGAATCAGTGATGAAACTGCGGGAAAGTGCCAGAACCAATCTTGATAAAAGATGCATGCTGCTGTGGCGTTCTGAGGATATGGTGAGACAGGCTGAAAGACAGATAGATGGAAGCAGCTGTCAGAATGGTTGTTTGTAGCCCCTCGCGTGCTGGGCTTTGGGGAAATAATAAACTGCATCATTAGGACACCTGTCATTCACAGTTTGTTTGTACCACTAGCTGTAAATACCCACATGGATGCATCACATAGAGCACATAGGTCGGAGTCATTAAGCACTTAATTTAGCAGAAGAAAAACACCCTCAGGGTTGCCCCTTTTGTGTCAATTTCAATTCATTATCTTTGAAAAACTGCCATATTGTCAAATCTCAATGCATTTTGCAACGCCAAAGCTTTTCAAGATCACCTCAAAATGTTACTGTGCATGACCATAAATCCTCTTACTAATGAGGTATAGTGTCTTGCCATGTCACATACAAGGGAGTCCATTTCTTTATAATTGACACTAATGCACCTCAAAGGGACAATTATTGGACTTATTGGGGTACAAAATCTCATCTTTAAAGGTCGAAAAGACTTCATAATAAAATCAGCACATTCCACAGCACGATGCCCGTAAATAGCCATTCAAGTGCAATTTTGGGAGACCAAAACCGGTCCATGAGGTCCGCTGTGGGTGCAGGTTTTTGTTCCAGCCCATCAAACGCAGACACTTTGACCAATGAGATTTTTGCAGAAAACCAGAAGCACCTGATTGCAATTCACTGATTGCAATTGCAGGACATCAGATTGGTGAAAACGTGTCCCCTTTACAGGTTGGATTGAAAACCCGCAGCCACTGCGGCCCTCTTTGTGGAATAGTTTGCCCACCCCTGTTCTACTGGGACTGGGACCACTAATATGACTAATATGGCACCAGGCAACGCGGTTCGTGCCACACCCCCTTGTCCGCGGTGCGGTGGTATGATCCACGGATGCTTGTTATAGCGAGACGGAGCATCGTCAGCTTCAGCAACACCAGTCAGTCTGGTCGGGTTCAAGTGCTGCTAATCGCCGCTTGCCGGGCTCCGTCCTGTCACCGCATCCGCCTGGCTCTTCTGCCCAAAAAGACTCCCGATCGCCTCTGCGGACATCTCGCCGGAGGCGCCGTCAACATCGAAGCCACACCGGCAGACTCCGAGGAACCACCGTGAGGCGTCTAAACAGCCACGTTTCACCGAGGCACAACATCACGGGGTTCCCATTCTGCCGGGGATAGCTCCGCATTTGGATCTTACGCGTGGATTTGGACGGGAAAAGCGGAATGGCTGCTGCAGGTTGGGAAGGTAAGTGTCGTGTCCCTGGCCTCGTGTGGACTCATGCACGGCGTGTTGCCGGTTGTCAGCACTGTTGCTCGGTTGACGGCGGCTCGACTGCTGGGACAGCGTGAGTTCACAGGAAATTATCAGCAGCTGTTTATAGTGTGCGTGCTGGAGTGTGCAGGCTACACGGGCGCGTGCTAATCATGCTCCGTGCACCTCTCGATGTAGTATACTTTGCAAATGCTGAAAAGATACTGTGAAATAAGCGCCGCAAACGGTGACAACTGTTTCTAATTCATGCTTGCAAAGTGCCACATTGGATTCGGTCCACTAGTAGCCCTGAGCTGCTCCAAATGCTGGCTGGTGCCCCTCTGTCACCATCGGCTCTGAGGTAGCCTTATGATGCCAACAGGGCCACTAGGTCCACAAGGTTTAGAGCTCTCTCACTTTAAGCTGTTCCAGCAATTGTAACAGTCATATTTCATTGATTTGATGCAATGCAAAAGTGTTATATTTGGAATATAAGGCCGTGTGTGTATTTTACGGGTCAAGAGGGCAAATGAGATTTTGCACTTTTTAAATATGGCGCCTGTAAAAGAAAACATTCCATATCCAGATTATTGTACTGCAAATCTATTTTTCCACATCAGAAGACTTTACAAAAAGTGGGGGAATGAGGGCTAATAATTAAGGGAAGCGAAATGCGTTGGGATAAATCATAATTATTATCAAGCTGACATAATTTGCACCAGTGTGGATATGCTTCGATAGATTTACAGGAAACCTCCCTCTTTTCACACAGTAATTGCATTCAATAAACTACGGAAAACACATTCTATGCAAAAACTAATGAATCTGCACACATATAAAAAACAATTTAAAGATGTATTTTGTTAATCTGCTCTATCAAGCAAATCAAATGTTTTCAATTTAAATGCAAATTGTCATTCATCAGAAATTATATTTTCATTTATTTTTACTGTAACATTTACAATCATGTTATTATAGTACTTATTTCTGATAATTATAGTACATCATTCTTTTTTTACTGTTATTTAAGAAATCAAATGTCAACGTGACATTGTTATACCTGAACATGTCCAGGAAGAAGCATAAACCGTTCTTTATTTTTCTTGGCGTGTGCCTTATTGACAGTGAACTAAGACAGTCTGTCTTGGCTTTTTCATCTTTTTTTTTTCTATAACAGAGCATCTGTGCTTGGCGGTGAGGTACTGTATACACACACACACACACACACACACACACACACACACACACACACACACACACACACACACACACACACACACACACAAACAAGCTGCAAGACCTATCTCCCACACTCCCACACACAACCTGGAATTTACAAGCACGGGCACACATACGTAAACGCGCACCCACACACAGCGAGAGAGTCATATGTATAATGTGCTGATGTGTGTCTGTTAATCTTGCTATCTGGATATGGTGGCTTTTTTTTTACTCTCTATCAATGGTAATTAAGAGCAGAAGTGGTTAAATGCCACACCTATTATGGCTGCTCTTTGAATTAAAATGTCACACGACCAATTATACACACAGCTCATACCACTGATGAAGCATTGACATTTCTGTCAGTCATCCAACATGGCTAATCAATCTGTCTAACATTTTCCTCTTAATCATAGTAACTTGCATCGGTTGACTTCTCGGCAGCAGTTTGGTGCCAGCAGTGCGACGATACTAATGATCTCCTTCAGCTGTTGCGTTCTCATTTTTTAATTTTTAGCCCTGTTACGAGACGATTTGCACATATGGCGTGATGGAAATATATAGAAGCCTACAAGCTCATTTCCATGTTTGGGAGTCTCATTATTCCAGTGTGACAGAGCCTCTACAATGTTTAGAGTGCTGCCTTTCATCATCTTGTCCATTGCCCCATGTGGGGAAAAGTTATTGTGTGTGATACTTTTTTTATATGCCTGAGGTTTACGTGAAACTGCATTGTGTTCGTATGGAACGGTAGTGTACCAAACAGCAGGGGGTAGGGGTTAAAGTTGTTCTTTTTTGTTATCCACCCTGCATTATTAATAATTTTTGTTTCAGGAATTCTGTTGCCCATGGCACTGTAAATGCTCTCCTCTCCCGTGGAATTGCTCAGACGTTTTTCCCTGCCCCACAATGCTGCTGCCAAACAACTTTTCCTTAATAAATTTGAGGTCATGAATTAGTGAGAGGACAATGTGTGAGGCACAGGGGATGTTCATAACACAATAACTGCTCAGAGCACTACACCCACCACTGCAGTAAGACGCAATTTGAAGCCCAGTGTGACATCTAACCACCCACTTCTTTCTCTGCGTGTCCATCATATTTTATAAGAAGATAATTGCTAGAAAAGCTGAAATGTTCACCACCCTGGCGATAATTTTAAAGTAATAGAAGCCTTGCTACTCGAGCGTTGAGATGACTAGACTCTTTGATGCACAAATGCACGTAAATACACTTCATTTATAACCAAGTTCAAATATTTACCATCTTGCTGTAATGTAATGCCGCTCCATCACCAATGGGGATTGTTTACAAATTGTGCAGTGCTAATTAACATGTATTCCAATCGGTTAGCAATTATAAATCTTGAAGAAAAGAAATTCCAGAACTTTTATTAAAAAAAAGGAAAACAAGTACAAGTGTGAAATTAAAACTATTAATCTCTACTCATTAAGTAGGCTTATAACCTAAAAGTTGAGCATTATTTCTTTGCCAATTTAATTCATGTTACTTGTATGAAATAAAGAAAAAGGATTGTCATATGTTCTCAAAATTAGAGAGTATTATGACCCTTGCTAATTTGAAGTAGAGAAATTATTTCTAAGATTTAGTGTGAATTTATGGGTTTTTCCACTATGCTTCTTCATACAATAAAACAATATTATGTAAAAGATGATATGTTAATAGTAAACTCACAGTAGAAGGAAAAATATAGAACAAAAATAATATAAAAACTAAAATCGTCTTCATTGTTGGCACAGACCAAGTCTTACACACATATTGCACATGCACACTCCAGAAAGCACGTACATGCACACAGACACAAACACATAGACTGGCCAGGGTGTAGCATGTATGCCTGCGGCAATTTACTTTTAAGTATTTGGCTTTGTGTCAAACGGCATCTCCAGCGCTTGATTCCCTCTTGTGTTACTCTATTCGGCTATGGGCAAACGGCAGGAACTATATGTGCTTTAAGAAGAATAGATTTCTCATATGAGAATAGTATTGTGAAAATACAATTGCAGTCTTCCATCACACCTCTGTACCTCCGATACCTTGCCTCTCCGGTTTTTAAGACAGAAGGATCAGAGCCTCAAGAGCCTTACTGGTCAAGGCACTTAGCCTTTCTTTAAAATATGAGATTAATTTGTCACGAGAAGTGTGGCGTGTGCGTCTTTTAGCATGTGAAGAGATGCTCTGAAAGAGCGTAGCTAGCTGGAGGGCTGAGAGAGAAGAGCTATCACGTAGAGGCTGCGGTCATTTCTGAGTGCTTAATTTGTCTCCAATGGGTTGTGAAATATTGTGATTTTTCCCTTTTAATTGTCCCCTGAATAATAATGCAAAAAAATTAAAATTCAAAGTGCATGATTTAGTTTTGGAGTGTAAAAGTCACGACATACATTTGTCTTTGGTAGAGAATTCACACTGGCATAGCTACGACACAGACGAGGTTAGGCAAAACCTCACAACGGAAAAGCTGATGGTCACCTAGAGGGACACATTTCTCACAGTGAAATTTCTTATTAATCAAGTAGGTGGACAATTTTAGAAGAAGGAAAATCAATGTTTGTTTCTACACAGATTTATTGCCAAGTAAATCTTCCTTCACCTCTGCCTGCAGATCTTGGCATTGTTGTCAAAACAATTAAGTCAAAATCCATTATATGCGTCTTGTTGATACAAAGGACAAAATTGAGGGTGCTCCAGACAGCCTTTACTGAAGTCCAGTACTTCACCTTCAGTTTAGTACGCATTATTGAGGAAGGGAGGCTTTGGTCCAACAAGACTATCTCTTTAAATCTTTCTTGGCTCAAAATTGACCTTCAATTTCTAACAAATGCTGACAAAATGAATGAACTAAGGCGCAAGTTGACCACTTCATTTTGGAACACAATTAAAAAAAAAAAGATCGTTTATCAAAATTTGCAACTCAGTACATAAATGATTTATTAATATGACTAATTTATGTGTAACTTTGCTGAATGACTATGAAGTGATTTACTTGGACAAACTATTTGCTTGTCGCTTACTTGCAACATTAAACAGTTATTGTATGCCGAACATTCCTTTCTCCTAAGTGAGTTCATTTATTACCTGCTCAGTTGTAAATAGCCTCATGTGTATATCACCAGTTATATGCATGGCCTTACTTTTACAAAATGATTATGAATTATGTACTTGGAGGAAAGATGAATAGGTCCAAAGGAGTTCGTGATATTTCTCGTTGGGGGCCTTGTTTCATACATCCATACAGTTCTTGTTCATGAAAATCTCCCACCATGTGGGTTTATTTTGTTGTTGATGTTTATTTTAGTCTGTTTCCTGATCCACCATGAACTCTTAACACTTTTTTTTCTATGCATAAGAATACGTACGCAAATTGACTTGCAGCTGCACAGGGAGAAGCTCTATGTTGATTGTCAGCCAAAGTGCACAAAGGAAACTCATTTGAGCAAATAAAGTAACCTAAATGTACTCCGAGAATATCACCGATGGATTGTGCGGCCATTTTTCAAGTAAAGCCAGACTGGGTCTCTGCAATTACAAATTTTACAGCATGCGGTGCTTGTTATTCCTACCTGATGCATCCAGAAAAATAATTGACGCGTTTGTTCTGTTTAATGCAACAGGGAGCACAATGGCTTACTTTATAAGGACCAGTATGAGAAAAGCCAATATTTTGGGATCTAATTTGGAAAGGATGGTTTTAACGAGCAAAGAAAATATTCACAAAACAGTGGACATGCTATGAGTCCATTACTGTCGCCCATGTTTTTCCTTGGTTAAAGAAAAAAAAAAGTTGCTTGAAAAGTATTTACTTTAAACCTGCTTGAGTATTGTAACCATTGTGAGCACTCTCCACTCTTTGTTTAGATACACTGCTGCATTATGTTCTCCCATCTATCATTAAGTCATGGAAACAACTCTTGGGATCAGAATGACAATCCCAACCCATTAACATAAAATGTTTAGACTTTTCAGATTAGAGACATCACAAAAATCCGTCTTCCCATCCTAGTCTTCCTTTTGTCGGATGATAAATCTCACAATGCGAAGGCATGACGGATGTACTATTTCATTTTTTGTTCACAAATTAATCTACGATGTGCTAATAGTCATAGTAGATTCCTTCAGTAACTTGATTTCAAATTACGTACTTGTTTCTCCATAACCAACGACTTAATTAAGGGCCTATAGAGGAAGTACTGTCTTTCAAACAAATCCAATTTCTGGCATTGATTTATCAATTAATTCTGCTGCTGTAATGCCACCACTTTGCTTATCTTTGAGAAGTGGAGGTTTTAGCAGCCAAATGCATTATTGAAAGAGGATTTTTAGTGAGCAGTGGCTGATGCAGAGAGCTTAGGCGCTTGTCAGTCTTGATGTAAAGCTTTATTTGCAAAACGGGTTAGTGTGAACAGCCTTTTAGGCCCGCGAGGAGGACAGTGACATGTATTTATCTTGCGGAAGAGGAGGAATATCAATTGTGTTGAATAAGGCTTTACCTTGTCAGGAATATTGATTAAGTAGTTTTGGGGGCTGTCTCTTCCTCTGTGTGTGTCGGTGTATTTGTGGTCAAATTCCTAATTCCATATGGCTAAACTAGAGAAAACAGCATTGCATGTGTCTTTGCAATGTTTTATCTTGATTTTTTTTAATGGTATTCTTTTTTTTATTTGTTTTTCCTTATTTGGAAAAACAGCAGCTGGTTTCAGATCAGTGAGATAGTCAAAGGGAGTCTCACGTAACGAACTTGGCATTCCATTTAAAAGCAGTATGAAAGAGAAATATATTTTATCCGAGATTGGGTAGGGCCTTTGAAAAGTCGGATGAAAGATCATTGAAGCAAAGCAATTCATGGATGTGCTCATACTGCTCAGACAAATGTGAGGATCAGTGCTTTGACCCATACACATAATGAATAGTCAGTGTTCCCCGTTGGTTTCTTGTTACCTTAAAAAAAGAAAAGGAAAAACCTGTTTATCCCTCGAGGAGTGGTGGCAGGGTTTGTTGTAGAGAAGGGTGGCATACTGAAAATTCACTGTTACCGAGATGATTCATGATGACTAATAATTTTGATAGTCGGTAAAATGGATTTTCTTTTTCTTTTATTTATCTATTTATTTTTTTAAGAAGTGAGAGAATGTAAAGTCTTTTCAGCCAGTTTTGGCTGTGTTAGGCAATGGTCGTTCCTCTTTAGGACAACAATCACACTAACTTACATGTAAAGTCACTTGGCTATCCGAAAATCAAATAAACAGAACCACATTTGCCATTTACCTGTACTCTATTCACCCATACAATAAATATGGCTGGTGGCGCACAGTGAGTAAGCCACCTTTCCAGATTTTGACATATCGCTGCTACATCTCGACCAGGCTCAGCTGGTCCTTCTCCAGGTCTGAGTTTTCGCATCAGCTGCTCCTAGTCACATCCAAGTTGAAGGCTTTCTCGGCAGAGCGTCGGTTGGCCAAGTTGCTGGGCTCCAGCGGCACCAAGCTTGAGGAAGCGGACCAGGGTTTTACGGTAGGCGATTCCCGGGTGGCGGCTTCTGGGCTAGGCTGAGGATGAAGCCAGCCGCTGCTATTCCATGGCCAAGAGCTCAAGAAGCCAGCCTGCTGATGGACATGGCATGCCACTTTTGGCCTCCCCAGTGCAACTTCTAGAGCAGGAAGTCATTCAATGTTTATGTCGGTCTGACCGATACATATGCGCATTTTCTTGAGGTTACCTAAGCTATGGGAAGCTTGAAAAGTGGCTCTCACACCATGTTTTCACCCGAACTAGTGAAGCTATTTCAATCTCACCCTCCTACATGAAATGAGAAAAGTAACATATTTTCTTTGGAACAATAAAATAAATGCAATTGTCCTTGGCTTTTGCCAAAATGTTGGGTTCCGTCTGTCTTTAGCCATCATCCACCAGTCTTTGCCTTTGGCTTCTTTCGTCACGTCACCTGCGTTTGGTAGGCTAAGGTGTATCAATGCTGAGGCTTGTGCAGTCGTATGCACACAAAGATTGTATCTAAACACTACAGAAAAACACGTTTATTTTTTTTTGCCCGTGAGATTATATGATGACCTTTTAAGTGAGACATGTGATCCTTCATCAGCATACGTAAACTGCCCTGTGATGACTACTGTTTTGTTTTGGCAGTATGCAGTAAATAACATGGAATTGAATTGATTTAATGACACTTGTAGGCCTCCTGCTTCTCTCATCTCATTTTCTGAACCGCTTTATCCTCATTAGGGTTGCGGGGGGTGCTGGAGACAATACCAGCTGTCTCCGGGCCAGAGGCGGGGGACACTCTAATTCGGTGTCCAGCCGATTGAAGGGCACAAGGAGACGGACAACCATGCACACTCCCACCCATACCTACGGGCAATTTAGAATGTCCAATCAGCCTACCATGCATGTTTTGGAATGGGGGAGGACACCGGAGTACCTGGAGGAAACCCACACAGGCCCGGGGAGAACATGCAAACTCCACACAGGTGGACCGACCTGGACTTGAACCCAGTACCCCAGAGCTTTAAGGCCGACGTGCTAACCACCCGTGCCACCGGGCCGCCTCTCCTGCTTGTGTGTTTTAATTACTGGAAACACATTTGATAAATCATTCAAGTGTTACACAGTTTTGGATTGTGTATGGTTGGTGAACATAGTGTTATCAGAGAAATATTTCAGGCTTGGTCAACTATGAAAGCACAAGAACATGATGGGAGAGCTGTGGGCCATTGATATCTGGCTCTGATGCATCAATTAAAAGTCCATCACTTCATACAACACTCAGCAAATTTTGCCATTTCTTTCTAACGTCTTTCCATTGTCACTGTGTCCAGAAGCTACATTATATTTTATTTTACTGAGCATTTTAGCATTTGTCCCAAATAAAAAAAATCTCTCTTTCGATCCTGAAGAAATCTGTGAGTCAGTTGTGCCTGTCGGTGCTGCAAGTAAGCACAGCTATAGTTAACTGAGGGGAAAAGAAATGACAGTAGAATGTTTTCTTTTATACATTAACCAGCTCATTTTTTAAATAAAGAACTTATTGATCGAACATGATTTGTTTGTTTGTGTAAGCAGGCTTTATAGTACTGTATTATCTGTCTTTTTACTGTTACAGGAGGGCTTAGGTGAATTGCCAATGGTCATTGTAAGAATTTATGTCTCCTCTTCAGCTAGTGTAAATCTTTCCAGATGAGTGTGCATAAATGGCTCTTAGGGTTTTCTTATATTTCAGGATACACTTGTATATTTTTCAATTGATTGTGCTAACTGTCTCCTTCTCAGTAAAAAAATGACACGCACTTGAGACAGCCTCTATTTTCTATGTGAACAAAACATCGGTGACACCTGTTTCTCATGCAACTCAAACAGAATATATACATCATATTACTACTATAATACTGCATTAGAGTAAAACCTCAACTCCTATATTAATTAAATAATTTGATTTTGGACTGGTTTACAATTGAATCTTGTAATAGTGTAATCTATAATTTAATGCTTGTCATATAATTTTAACTTCATAACAGTTCAATTTCAATCTTGGAATATTACAATGTATGACTTGTAATTTCCCATGGCACACCTGATCATTGCTCACGGCACACCATTGTGCGTTGGCACAGTGGTTGGGAAACACTGATCTAGAGTAATCTTATTTTGTGTACATTGGTTGCATACTTGGAATACAAAGCTTGCAAATAACACGGACACTTCACAACTTTATATTTATGTTTCTGAGAAAGTCTTGCTTTAGCACCAGTCGATTTCTCAGTGTTTCTTTTTTTGTTACTCCTCTGGCCACTCTACTGAGGAGGATTAGTTTGTGCAAACAAGCTTCAGTGAAATGTGCAAAGGCCAGAGCTAACACATGAAGTAGAAGGTCCCTTTCACAGGGTCTCCAATATGTTATGAAAATAAAACTTTCTCACTATTATAAAAATATGGTTGAAATCCAGCTGCTGTACAGCATCGGAGAAGCTGAAAATTTTTGCTCCACTTCAAGACCCCCCCCCCCCCCCCTTTTCTTATTTATTTATTCCGATTTCCCTGCTTTTCCAGGCCTCTTCTTCACTTGCCTCTCCTTTTCGATTTGATTGCTCCCTTCTCCAACATCACAATTTCAAAACATCTGTTGATAATTGGAACGGATTTGTCATATTACTACTTGCACGGCCATCTCTACCGGGGTAGCATGAACTTTTACAGACTGCAACCCTGAGCTGATTTGCAATGTTAATTCTATTCAAACTTGCATGACAGCATTGATCACTGCTCCAAGCAGATTTACAAAAGGAGCATATATTTGTCATTGATTATTCGTGATGGACAAGAGTGAACCAAGTCTGTGAAGGGTCCAATTTTGTTGCAACTGTATACAGTGGAACCTCGTCATACGACCGTTCGTCACACAATATTCTCGTCTTACGACGGAAATTTCGATCGAATAATTCGCCCGTCATGCGATCAAAATTTCGTGATGCGACCAAGCCTCTTTTGCATATCTTTCGTGTATAACAATATCTACGAGCACTGAACGATTAATTCAGACCAGGAAACGCACAACGCGCATGCGCGGGCAAAAAGAGGGCTTTCTGGGTAATGAAGTATACTTGTGCACACAACGCCGAAAGGCAAATGGCACTCTTTCTCAGAATGAAACTTCATTACCCACAATCAATACGTGGGTAAGCTGAGCTGTTGCATTTCCTGTTATTTTTATTATCTAATACGAGGAGTATTATATTACTTCTCGTTCGCTGCTCCTAAGAACATCAGCGGCACTGGCTCGCAATTCCCTCTTTGTAATATTTCTGGTCGCAACTCTCTCTCATAGGCGCTGTTCAAAGCCATTTCAACGAGGGAGTTGCGAGCCGGTCTTTATGAGCAGCGGAGCGATCGCTAAAATGTACTACAAGACTATTTCTCGTTGGCAAGTGGTCGTGGGTTATCCTATTGTGAGGACATTTGTGTGAATCATTTTCGGAATATTTTGAAGAGAATACGTAGTACAACAGCAAACAGCCCATCGATAGCGAACGTGAGGGTGGAGGCGTGGCAACCGCCAACCCGGAAAACGAAGGTAACTAAAGATTACAACAAAATTAGAATTCAGTTTTGTGTAAAGTTACATTAAACGTATGTTTGAGTGTCTGTACATATTAATCCAAGTTAATTTAAATTCGTTTGTTCCGTTTACGAGTGCGTTGTCGTGGGAAAAAAACGAACTCCACGCCCCCAAACGTCTCTGTCTCCCGTCGGCGAAATCTGCCCAATTTTAGTTAGATTAAACACATTTTATTACTATTAAACCACTAGTTATGTGTTACTTTGTTAATAGAAGGCGAATTAGAAGAAATAAAACATTTTTTCCAATCCAATATCCTGTTATTGGTTTTTTCAGTGGGTTGGAACGAATTAATTTGTTTCCCATTCATTTCAATGGGAAACGTCCGCTCGAGTTACGAGAATCTCGTCATACAATCTCAGTCCCGGAACGGATTAAGATCGTATGTCGAGGTACCACTGTATTGATGGATTTGCTAAGTCCCTCAGGAATTTGTGCGCGTATACATGAAGAGTATGTGTGTTATGAGACAAAGAAGAAAGAATAGTTAAACAATGGCTATAGGTGAATGTGGGAGGGTTCTAGTATTTTGCCAGCAAAGGGCTGTAATGTGATGCATGCAGTACACTTTGTGTGGTTATTTAAAATTGAGCGCAGAGGAGTTCATTACACACAGATGAATTATAGATCTAATGTAAATTAGAACTGAAATGACTTTGATACAGTTGAGGTCCATTAGTAGGTCCTCTTGAGATGCGCTTCAAATGCTAAGGCTTCATGGTTCATCTTTTTTTCCCTGTAAGTTGCGACACTAGTCTATCAATAATGTTATATTTCTCTGCTAAACAAATATGACTGCTCTGTGGTTAATACAGCAACTTGGGATTCATTAATCATTTAAATTCATGAATATTACATACTATATCTTGCAAGGGATAAGATCACTTCCTTAGTTGCTATAAGATGATGAAATGGGCTATAAACCATGACACCATAAATGTAGACACCAGGAGTGGGCCAGAGAAACAATAGTTTATAAAGGATGACATTGTGAATGTTTTTTATTATTTTCCAATACAGTAATAACTCTCCACTTTGGGGATCGACTATCATGGATTAACCACATCATGGCTTGGATCTGCCAGAAAATGTTCTCATGTAGGAATAATAGTACAAACCTAAAATGAGGAGAACTAAAAGGCAAGTCACATTTAGAGGGTATTTCACTGACCACTTTGGGACAGTGTCGACCTTCTGAGTTAAATGATAGTACGGAGAGGGTTTTAAAAGTCCATCTAATATTAAATGCATGGTGTAAGACTGGCTAGCACGTCTAGCTCACAGTCTTGAGATCAGAGGTTCAAAACCTGGAGTTTGCATTTTCTCCCCATGGGTTTTTTCCCCCTGGCTGCTTCAGTTTGCTCCCGCATCCCAAAAACTGCTGATTGAAGACTCCAGAATTGTCCCCATGTAATACTGTGTGCATGCTTGGTTGTTGGCTAGCAACCAATCCAGGGTGTACTGCGCCAACTGCCCGTTGTTGGACAAGTTAGTCTCCAGCACCCTTTGCGACCCTCCTCGGGTTGAGCGGCTCAGAAAATGAATGAAAGACCAATGCGTTTACATTTTTGGAAGTAGTCGCAATGCTTTTGAAACTTTAAAATGGACTTTTAGAAATGGGCAAAGTCTGCTGGAGAAGTAGGTTAAAGTGCACATGAATGTCCCATTTATATCAAGAACGCACTTCCCTTTAAGATGAAACAAAAACACTCCAGAAAACTAGCCCTTTGTTTCTTCTCAATAAAACCTAGAGCAATGCATTCAGTGAAAATACATATTGCACTGAGGGAACAATCAGTATTCCCATGCTATATATACATCATGTATTGAAGGGTGATTAGAAAGATATAATAAATCTTAGTTGTGAGGTTTTGATAAAGGTGTTGGTGTTAACTGTAAGACAGTTAGTTATATAAACCTTTGCTAACATTTCCTAGTACTGCACAGTTTTCGATGAATAGGAACAAGACTGAGTTGGCTGACTTCAACCTTCGATTTTGGTGTTGTTCTAAGGTGCCACATGCTGACTTGTCCTCCAAAAAGTCCCATGTGTCTTGTTTGAAGAGAGCTTGGCTCTAGGAAACAACCTCTAGATTTTCACATCAAAACCAAGAATCAAGCCCCATAATGGGCACCCCGCTGTGGGCAAGAATTAGAGGGAATAACCCCCACCAGCAAGCTTACGTCTCTAAATGCACAGGCCTTGGAGAAGGGGATCGAGGCTGTAGAGCACAAAAGGTAGGAGAGCGAGTGCAGCATAAGAGGGAAAAAGGTGAGGGAGGGCATGTAAACCAGGGGTGGGTGGGTAATTAATTTTCCAAAGGGGCTGCCTTATAAGAAACTGCAATAGTTATCGAGGCCACCGTGCTGACCCAAACTTTGTTGCATATTAATTTAAAATGTTTATTCAAAGCATTGAATTGTTCTTGTTTTACTTGGCTGCCGCTTGTGTAGACTGCGCTATAAAATTTCAGCATAACAAATATAAACTCTTGTTAGTTACAGCATGAATTGATAATAAAATTTGGTGTGATCTGGAAACTCTCAAGAATAAACAGTCTGCTAAAGCTAATGCCACACAAAAATTTCTTTTTCCTTTCATATTTTTACTTAACAAAAAACCCCAAACATTTTAAACACTCATGCATTAAATGAATGATTGGCAGCAATAAAAATACAATGCTTCAGCATTTCAACTTGGTTGAGTTGGAACTTTGACTGTCTTTTTCCAGAACATACGTTGTCATCTTGTGACATTATTCTGTTGTTCAATGACTTCTTTTTTTTTTCTCCATTGTTGCGCTTGCAACTCAGTGCTATTGAACACTTTAGAATTTTTTAAAAAAGGGAAAGATTAATCAGAAAAATCTCTATCTCCTGAATGCGGTTCAAATTTTGACCATTTTGCCCAGCCTATTAAAACTATTTTGAGCTTTAACTGTTGTGTACAGGAGTTGCCTAAGCAACACAGTACAACAGAAAACTTAAATTCTTATTCAAAATATAACTTTTTAATTTATTTCTCCATTGATAATTGTCCTGTCATCAAGCTTTAATGTTGGTATTATAACTGCAACAATGAATAAGTACAATTGACTAGTAATGATGACAGTTGTTTTGTTCACTCTCAATTTATTATTTCAGTTTCTGTCATATTGGCGTGAATGTCGAACTCCTGCTGTCTGCACCTTCATCTCTTCGAGATGTTGTAGCATGATTTTAAGCATTTGTAGACATTATTTAAAGTGATTTGTATTTCAATTGTGGCCCAAACTCTGTTTGAAATATCATAGGGATTTTGCATTAATCTACGATTAGCATTCATTCTACTACTGAGATGTAAACTGTATGCAATAATGTAGAAATATACAAGCTCTGTATTTAATTTTGTTGTACATTTAGTTTAAAATACACACAGCATGCCATAAAATGCTTCATAAAGCTTTAATAAAACAGAAAAATAAAAACACATAAAATTTTAATGAAATGCACAATATAAATGAGTTGAAAGATAATAATTGCAAAACATATATTGTCATAGTACATTTAAATATATCCATGACACAAATTAGTAATTACACTTCTCAGTTCTCCTGTGCGGTTTATTTTCATTTTTTTTAAAATAGAGGAAGACCAATGGGAAAATGGTATGATGCTGTGATAAGATGTTAGAGTTGTTTGTCTTAGAGAAGAGAATGCAAAATATAGGCTCTCATGGAAACAGATGACTTACTGTTTTGGCCACTAACTTAACAAGACGAAAGGGAAAAGGTGTATTAAAACCAAAAATAAGATTGCACAACAAAAAAGATCTGGAATAACTATGTGTTGCTTCTTTGTGCTCACATGATGGTCAACATGGTGGTTGACACCGTGCGTGATTTCTTGCCTTCATTCATGCATGTGAGTGTGTGACAGACATTAAACAGGACAGAGGGCCTCTGCGGAGACAGACGGCAGTCAGTGCCTGCAGCAAGCTCAGAGCTCACGGGTAATGTATACTCACTACTCACTATACCAAAGAGAAGGTGACATGAGTCAACCCCATCCTGACAAAGCAGCAGAGATAATAGTGGGCTTTGATTTCGCACAATAGGTCTTGCCAATAAAAAAGGAAGCGTGTCACGATAACAGCTTATTTTACAGTTCTTTCAGGGCAACAATAATTAGATGCTATGGAGCTGGAATTACTTGAATCATAAATAGGGTGTGCTTAATTGCATCTTTGCGCTAAGACATTGTGCACACTGTTGGCCGGTGTGTTGTATGTTTTACTGTGTGTTAATTATCTTTCATTCTTATCGCGGTGTAAATTTAAATGACCTGTAACCACCACGGACATCGGAAAACTGTAGGTGAAGTAGCTTTGGGACTTATTTAATCTTTTCAAAAACCCATTTTGACAGTTTGATATTTTTTTAATAGTTTTGTTAGTTGTGTGTGGTGACTGTGGTACCGTATGAACTGAATCTAGACCAGGGGTGTCAAACCGACGGCCTGTTAGGGGGTCTGATCTGGCTTGTGGAGTTGTTCTGCCTGTCAGGCACTTTGTAGATGATTCATATATTACGTACAGAATCAGATGCTTTTATTTTTTGGACGCAGCCACCAGAAAAACAGAATTTTGTGAGGTGTGTAATTGTGTGTGCGCTATTGCACTGCGCTCAATTTCTTATCTGGAGTCATGTGTTCCTTCGTTCATTGTAGTGAAAATGGCAACATCAATGGCAGCCAAAGAGTTAACAGGTAACCTTAAAATACCCCAAACTACAGAACAACAGAAAATGTCCAAAAATGAACAGAAAGTGACCAATGAATAAAAATAAATTCCCCCAAAACCAATAGAAAATGATGGTGTGTGTTATCGTTGACAATGATTGATGTCCAGTTCACTTAAACTGGCCGTGAATTCTCATCTTTCAGTGACATTGACGGTGTTAGATGTCCAATCAATTTTGAATGGACGTTTGCCCATTCCCCTCTCCCAGTCAAAATGGAATGAACATCTATGGCCATCAATGCGTGACAGTAAGTTAACTTTTTTGCCCAAAAATAAACTGGACCGACCGATATGAGAGCTTGTAGGCATGAATATGGCCCACAAACCAAACTGAGTTTCACACCCTTGCCTTAGACAAGTACAATATACCATGTTTACTGTCACAGGATGGTGGACTTACTCTACAGGCAAAATGCATTAGACTAAATGATTTAGGTTATGAATGCCCAGAAAGCTACATTTTAAAGTTGCTACAGTTGTGCCAAAGTGTTTATTTGGCATACAAGTGCTTACATTACAGGCTTAATTGGATGGGAGGATCCACATAGCCAAAAATGTGCATAACTGAGTGCCTGTTCTGATTTACACACGTTGAAGAATGTAGCCCAAAATCAATTTTAATGCACCTCCAGGCCTCATTTGGCAGGCACAATTTTGGGCTTCCACATCTTGCCCAATGTGAAAACCTTCACTAAACCAGACCCTATATTCGATCAATAAATTAGGAAAGTAATTTTAACTAAGTTAATGCATTGTTGCATGCTTCTTCTTATTAAGAATGGTGAAAAATAACAGTAGAACACAGGAGAGTTGCAGAGATTGTATCAATAACTTGACTTACAATTATGTGACCTGGGTGATGTTGCGTGTGGGATGAATGGGTAAGAAAGGTTCAGGTTAATTTTGTACTTTATTAAAGTGTGAGCTGGCATTTATGAGTGCCGGACTACAATCCTAACTTTTCCTTGTTGACACGTGTAGGTGGAATGAGAAGTCTGAGCATGAAATCAAGAGAAAGTGTCTTTATAGTAGAATAAACACATTATTGTATTGTTAGAAAGGTCAGCTGTATACTTATATTGTATCAGACTGGCGGTGATCACCCTTTGCTGCATACATATCTCTGAGGTATTGAGCAGGCACACTAATAGCTTTGATATATGGACTACAGGACTCCCTGAAGAGGTCAATACCATAGCACTTTGTCTCTATGAGCAATGACCCTCTCAAGCTCCATTTAGAAGCTTTATGTCTGCTGGAAATACTTCAGATTGGGCATTGTACCTGAAAGCTAATCAGCGGTGACTTTGCATTAGGGATGCTACGACCCACCACATCCAGACAGTTAGACAGTTTTTTTGTATTTTTTTACAGTGGGGTTTATATGGATAATGCAATGCTAATTAATAAATATGCCAAACTTTTAAGGGTTCAATGAGAATCATTCCATCATTCTTCCTTTTTCTGTAGTGGAGGGGCTGTTGTTGCTGATGTTTTTCGTTCAAACAATTTCAGTAAAAAATGACAATCTTGCTTTGTCTGAAAAGAATAATTATTGTGACATTTTACACTGACTTCCTACTTATTTCTGTAGTTCACGCAACTCTTAATATCGGTGTATTAAAAACAATCAGTATTTCTGCAAAGTAGCATATTGCCATAATGGTTTGCATGCCTTCATTTTTTTTCATGTAAATATGCCGCTGGAACTGGTGAAAATGAATGCATTTTCTAATTGCATATGCAGTGTTGTCACTCACGGCTTTAATAAATCATTAGTTTTTATAATAAAGCACATTGCAGAACATTTCAATGTCGTGGGATGAGAAACACGACTGCAGTAATTGAAAGAAGTCACATAACATGACTCAAATTAGCAGGGCAATGACTCTATGGTTTATAAGTGTTTCATCATTATGCAATTGCATAATGACCGAGTCACTGAGTTTCTTAATAATAGAGATTCAGCAACATATTTTTGGAACATGTCAGTAGTTCTCTGTAAGAGGGACTAAAATTAATTTTGAAGTAGCAGATATAATGGAAAACCACAAATAAAACTAGAACATCCGTTCTGGACAACTTTTTATCCAATGTATTCGAATAAGATTGCAGTCCATTCTGCATATATTGATTTGGAAGTAACCTTTGGTGTGAAATATCAAGGAGGCTAAATTCTCTTCATAAACAGTAATACGACCGATCATTTTCTCTAGCATTCTTCAATGACACACTTTCAGTCATTCATCTTCCATACCACTTTTTCTCACAAGGATTGTGGGGGCTGCCGGAGCCTATCCCAGCTGACTGAGCAAAAGGCAGACTACTCCCCTGACTGGTCGCCAGTCAGTTGCAGGGCACGCAGTGAGACTGACAACCATTCACACCCACAATCACACTGCCACCGAGCGGGAAACGGTCAGGCGTGTGAGCCCATCCCAGCTGACTTCAGGCCGGACGTAGGAGACACGCTTATTCGGTAGCCAGCTGATCGCAGGGCAGTCACACTCCCAGTCATACCTTGGGGCAATTTAGAGTGTCCAACCAGCCTACCGTGCATGTTTTTCGAATGTGGGAGGAAACTGGAGTACCTGGAGAAAACCCACACAGGCCTGGGGAGAACATGCAAACTCCACACAGGGAGGACTGACCTAGATTTGAACTGTGGACCCCAGAACTGTGAGGCTGAACATGCTAACCACTCATCCGCCGGGCTGTGCTTACTCTATTATACTATACTCTATAGCAGTACTCGGTACTATTTTCCTCTCGCTTGCCTCTTCAAGCCAGTGCATTTTTTTGGAATTTTTTTTATCACCCGTTAACCCTTTTTCCTCTTTGTTGTCCTTTCCATTCTCTCTCCTTTACTCACTTCTACCCTCCCACCTCACATTCACAGAGTCTGTATTCTCCTTTGTGGCTGTGCTGAGTGATTAAGTGGATGCCCTTCAAGCCATGGAGGAGATGGACAGTAAACCCTACCAGCCGCTGTCTAAGGGCCGCCATGAAATGGAGATGTCTTACACTAGTTCGTCTGATGAGAGCGAGGATGGCCGCGCCCACCACCGCTCTTACACCTCACGTGAAACCCTGCCCGACTACACGCATGAGCTACGCCTCACACTTGGATCCCACCGTGAAAGACAGAACAACTACAACCAAACCCAGCCAGGTATGCCAAGTGCCCAAGGCATGTAGAGAGGTACAGCATGTATTTTACCTGCAAATACAAACTGAAAGCTTCAGTGGAGCTGGCTCTAGAGTCACAAAAGGCACACACACACACACACCTACACACACACACTTACTCACAGGTTCTTAAATGGACCTCTGTGAATTACCTATTACATTGTACAATGAGCTAGAAGGACAGTCGGAGGCAGCCAATTACCTCTCCTCCATGGAGGTAATATTTCCCTCCCACAGCTAAACTGGGTCAGCCTCGAACCTCTTTGCCCTCACCTGGGGTGAAACACCACCCTTCATTACACACACAGACACACACACACACACACACACACACACACACACACACACACACACACACACACACACACGCATGAGGTAATGCTGACACGTACACACTGAGAAATTCTTCCCTGCCGATGACAGGAGGAGAAATGGGCCAGTGCGTGCTGTGATGGATGGCCTTTATGCAGGTCATGCATGGTGTTAAGAGAGAAGCTGTACCTCATCAGGAGTGTGCTGCCGTCTAGGGTTCACGGTGATCAATAGATGAACTCCCTGCCACCCTAATGCCCTGCTTTTCTCTGACACCATCACAACATGCTATCAAGCAACATTGCCCATCCAAAATCTTTACAATTATTTGGAAGAGTTTTCCCAGGATTACATACATTAAAAACTGCCTACTGTTATTTGGTCATATTCGTCAAAATGTAACCACCCACATTGGCCAACTTCTATGGTTGATGTTTGCCAGCATTTGTATGTTTAATTTTTATCTCTTTTCTTTAAGAAAAAAACATCCATTCCTCACCATTTGATGCTGATGATATGCATCAACATCATATGGTGAGGTGCAAAGAACCCCCTAAAGCAGCCTTTCAAATGTCAATGACAGCCGCTGATATTAAGCACATCTGTTCATCTTTGGGCAACAGAGTTGATAGCCTACCTAAGTAACCAACTGTTAAGAGGGGCATCACTTCCAGTGATATTTTTAATGGATGACAAGGATCAGGCAATTCATTCTATTCCCCAAGCATATTATTTGCATTTTCTGTCATGTGTGGCTGCCTCTCTTTCCTTTTCATTTTTCTATTTTGTGTTGTCACTTTTTGTAACATTAAAAGTACACACCACCCAGTCTTCCAAGGGAGAAATATGTGGTAGGTATGAAATGCTGAGGTCAAGCAAGAAGCTTTATCAGATTCTGTGCCAGTAAATACGGCTGCTGACCACAATGATTTCCTTTGTGTCAAGTCAGCATAACACAAAATCATCACTGACCATAATCGGTTTTGTTTTGATTACTTTTTGAATGAAAGGAAAATTTAAGCAAAATATGCATTTGCGTTGTTTACACTTCACCGTGATTAAATGCAATCTTAGATTAGGCAAAGAGCCTTATTCACATTTTCATAGGATTTAATTTACATACTATTAGGACTGTGCAAAATACTTGTTATTGCTGTTAATGATTGTACCACTGTCTAGTCTTTTAAAGTTTAATTACGGCATAAATTTATTTTATACAGTGCATATGATTTTAAGTAAAGGTCATTATTTTGAAACCGTATTGTTCATCTAGCAGCCCGGTGGAGCAAGTGGTTAGCGCATCCGCCTCACAGCTCCGGGGTCCTGGGTTCAAGTCCAGGTCAGTCCACCTGTGTAGAGTTTGCATGTTCTCGCCGGGCCTGTGTGGGTTTCCTCTGGGTACTCCGGTGTCCTCCCACATTCCAAAACATGCATGGTAGGCTGATTGAACACTCTAAATTGACCCTTGGTATGAGTGTTAGCGTGAATGTTTGCGAGTCTCTTTGTGCCCTGCGATTGGCTGCCCACCAATTCAGGGTGTCCCCCGCCTCTGGCCCGGAGTCAGCTGGGATAGGCTCCAGCACCCCCCATGACCATAATGAGGTTGAAGCTGTTCAGAAAATGAGATGAGATTGTTCATCTATCCTATCTTTGGAGGATGTTTTCATTCATCCCATTACGTTTCTTTACTGATACTTTGAGGACATATGAACATAAACATTCCTTATGTGGTTATAGCTACAGTACATGTGTTAAATGAGCCCTAAGCAGATGTGTGTGTCATCTTTAGTAAACCTTCTTTAGCTTCATTCGTTTGAATTATAGCAGCTGGACAGCAAGATGGTGCTATTTAGAGAGGTTTAAGTGAGTGAATCAAACATAATCAAGTGGAACAAGTCCTTCTTACTTTACACTCATTGTGGAAATTGCACTCATGATCAAGCAAAATGTTAGTGTTTGTCTCAGTTAGATCACGGGCCAAACTTGGATATGTATCTATGAATCTACGAGTCCGTCTGTCCATCTATCTATCCAGCCACACATCCATCATAAATACACTACCTCATAACATGGCATATGAATAATACATGCATTTGATCAACTCATTTTGTCAGCTATTATGTGCTAACAGCAGGACAGTTTGTTTCATCAAAAAAAGGGAAGATGCTTTCATTTCAATGTGTAATTAAAATGGTTTCAAAAAAGGTTAAGATCAAATAGATTTTTCTCTGAAAAATTATAATGGATTAGGTTGCTTAAAAATCAAAATAAAACTTTATGAGGCTACATACACCCATCTTCAAAAGAATGCAAAGTGGTTCATTAAATCTGTGAGGGTTCGTAATTTAGGCAGCGTATTCGTACCTCTACAGTCGTGGAAGTACACAGTGCTGCCAGAAAAGAATGAGGATATATGAGAAGGAAAGACCTCTAGAAGTAGGCAGCCAGTGATTACTGTAAGATTTTCAAATGATTGATGAAATGCCATGCTTTCAATCAGACCCCTCAAGTTTCATGAAAATGTGTCGTGTGGTCTGTGACAAGGAGCAGCTAGCGTCACTTCTGAGTCCGTTTGCCAATTCCTTGTTCACTCAAAGCGGAACGATTACTATTTCCTCCCATGTTAACGCTTTATGTGAATGCTAGCTGCAATCTATAATGAGGTAAACCAAGAAGAATGCTTGAATTTAATCTACAAAAAAAGTTTTATTTATATTGCAATAACAAAAAAAAACCTTTTTACTAGTCAAAAAAATCAATGACAATAAAAATCAAACCAGTGAAAAATAATTTTAAAAAGTGTTCTATTTTTAACGGATACAGTAGTGTGATAGAAACGGCAGCTTTTTTCATTCATTTATTAAAGCAATTACTCACCAGAGTTGTGGGGTGTGTTGGAGCCTACCCTATCTAATTATGGGTACCAGGCAGGGGACACCCTGAATTGGTGGCCAGCCACTCGCAGGGCACACAAAGACGGACAACCATTCACGCTCACACTTATAACTAGGGGACAATTGAGTGTTCAACTAGCCTATCCTGCATGTTTTTGGGATGTGGGAGGAAACCGTAGTACCCAGAGAAAGCCCACGCAAGCCTGGAGAGAAAATGTGAACTCCACACAGTGAGGACCAACCTGGGATTGAACCCTTGAGCCCAGAACTGTGAGGCCAACATGCTAACCACTCAGTCGGGGGGCTGCAGCCGGGATCCCCTTTATAAAAAATAAAAAATAACAAAACCACAAAAAACCCAAATCCTTGTCTTCTGAGACTGGCAATTTTAGCATTATTAATTCTAATAAAGCATTGAAATAATAATAGGAATTGTAATACATTTATTTGCCATCTACATTAATCAATTTGGCCAAGTTTTGATTTTAATAAATGCCATGATTATTTTTAATTTACACTGACTCCATAACCTGCTTAAATTATGGTTTTTAACCCACCAGATTCCTGAACATTCCCAAAACAAGTGCATCTCAATTGAATAGAGGTATAACAAGATAACTAACACAATTTATCTGATGTTCTCAGATAACAGGTTGATTCTCAGGATTGGAGAGCATTCTAATACTTGAAAGCATGCAAGGCTCAATTTTTCCCTCAGTCTGAGTCAATATTAATAAGGTTTGATCTTTATCTGATCTCTTCACCCCACCAAGGAGAATATAGATGAGATCAGTGCTCTGTTTGAGCAGCGGTTCAATACATCTCAAGTTCAATAACACATATCAGATAGTCGGAACAGTTTCTGGTTTCTTAGCTAAAGTTTAGGAATAATCAAGGCTAGCATTTCGACCTTTAAACCTCTAAATTGTTTTTGTATTTGAAATGCTTCCTTTTCATCTGCATTCAATTTTGTGAATCATAGTAATTTTGTGGCAACATATAAAAAATCGAGTTCAGAGATGTATTCAGTCATTTTGCATTCCGCGCATCCACACAAGGCTGGAGCCAATCCTAGCCAACCATGGGCAGTAGGTGGGTTACACCAGGAATTGGTTGCTAGCAAACCACAGGGCACAAGGAGACAAACAACCGCTCACGCTAACACTTACACTGAGGGAGAATTCAGATGGTTCAACTAGCCTAGCATGCATGTTTTTGGGATGTGGGAAGAACCCATTGTACCCAGAGAAAACCCATGCAGGCATGGGAGAACATGCATACTCCGAACAGGAAGGTTGGAACCCACCGGAGATTGAACCCTCGATCTCAAACATATGAGAACAAGCTTACCTCTCCTCCATTATCAGAGATTTATTAAGTTTGAAAACATCAACAATATTATTTTATTATGCCATTCGTTTGACAAAAGCCTGCACACACTTGTCAGAATTACAAATAAAAAGACGCTATTGTGTTGTTTCTCTCATTAATATGGTTCCTTGTATATGTAAGGTTTTGTTCTTAAATGTGTATTATTTTTTTTGTTTATAGTTAATCCCGATAATTTGCAGTGGAACTCAAAGGTCTTCGTTTGCCCTTTTAAAATATTGAATATTGGAAAAGGTATGTTTCCTGGTGGTTTGTTTGTCTTAAGTGAACACCTGGTCAGCAAACCTGCTGAAGCAAAAAACAAACACATTCCAGAATCACTGGCTTTGCTCGCGTCAGGCTCTCAATCTGCCTTCCCATGTATTGTTTTGTAGATTTAGATTTCTGCAAAGCTGGTCAGATGAATAGTCCAGATTTCATCCACCAACAGAAGAAGCAGCATCAGGAGCATCAAGAAAAGGACGAAGCATTATGCCCTGGACCCAATGCTCACATCCACAGTCATGGCTACTCCTTGGGCGTAGGTTCAGATGTGGACACTGAGCCAGATGTGGATCCCTCACCTGGTCATGGCCTACAGCACATGTGGATGCATGGTTTGAAGTCTGAGCAGAGCTCTTGCCTGACGAGCCGTGCCAACTCTGCCCTGTCTCTCACTGACACGGAGCATGACAGGAAATCTGAACCTGATAATGGTGAGTGATAAAACCTCTTTTCACTCTCTATAAGGAGATTGTCTATCAAAGCTAGAGGAGATAGAAATTTAGCAACTCATAGTGCAGCTTTGAAGGTGCATTACTGTGCATGTAAGTACCATGGAGCCCATTCTGAGAACCAGCGGCTTCTGTAATTTTCTCCATAAGTGCATTTTCAATAGACCTCATATTTCTTACTAAGGTGAATATAAATCCTTGTGAAAAACCAAAACATCAAACCGTTTTTGTGGCTTAAGTTACAGCCTTAATCTGATATAGATAATAGTGAAAATGTTTTAAAAAAAAACTTGATGTTGCTTAAATTTGTGGGAGAATACAGAATCTCACTGGCCACCAGCACAAAGACTAAACCTGGGGATGGTGTGGTCTTGGATGAGGGATGAATATTTTGGAAAGTCTAATGATGAACTTTGCTTTTGGAGACGATTAGCTTGCCACTGAAAACTAAGAGATTTGGCCTTAGTTTTTTCCAGATTGTTTTTTAACACTTGAAAATGAATCTTTCACCAACTATTGGTAGATGCCGTTTACCTCAGAGGGAAGAATTTATGTTACAAGAAGGGAGACGTTGTGAGGTTAAGGTAAAGAAATGAGTCCAACTGGAAGGAGCTTGGGATTGAGCCAGCTATCTGTCTTGCACTGGCAGGCTTGGCACCCTGCAGATGGAGAGTTAGTTAGGGGTGTGCACAAACAAAGACAGAGCTCTCCAACTCATCCCCAAGGGCACTGTCTGTTTATGTGCTGCAAAAAAGTGGAACGTATTCAAAGGCTGAGGATAACATAAACGTAGGAGAAAGTAAGAATAAAAAGGAGAGGAAAAATGTAGAGACGGTGCAAACAAAAATGTTAATGAAGGACTAGAAATGGTAATACAATGGTGTCGTTAGAATGTGAATTTAAAAAAAGAATGAGGTTAGGAGAATGGGTAAAAAGAAGTGTTAGACAAATAGTGTTGCAACAGAGTCGATTTTTTTTTTTGTAAAAATTCGAGAGGAACAATTTTATATTGTGCTTGTTTTTGTTTGTGATGCACCCAAGGGTGCACTTTAATGACTGATTGAAAATAGAGTCTGCCTAATGCAAAATCACACAGCGGAAGAGGAGCGAATGCGAGTAAGGGAGTGAAAGTGGTTGCAGCATTAGTCACCAATCAATTTGTGATGGCTGTGTGCATATAGAGCAAAATCATTACTATTTGAGATGAGACACTCTGTCTTTATCTGGGATCAAAAACATAGAAAGGGAGACATGCGGAAGATAAGAACAAAAAGCGGTAAAAGTAGGAGAGGTGAGAGAAGATTGAAATGTGTAAATCAATTAGCTTAACTGCTGTGGTGCATCATAAAATCTGGTTAGTGCATAGTTTTTATAAGTCACATGAAGGACTAAATGCCCAGTGACCTCCTGAATCCGACACATTCAGTCTGTCTCTTCTACTTACTTAGACTCCTACATCACCCATCACTTGAATTGCAATCTGTTACTTGGCAACCTTTATTCATCTGCTCTCATTCATCCTCATCCACTTCCTGTCCATCTCACTGTGACACGTGGCCAGGTGTGTCCATGTGTGACGTCCTCTAATAGGAAATGCATTTTGGATGTCACACTTTTCTGAACAACAAAGTCTAATACTCTGGTTACCTTGATATTAATGGTAAGAGCTAATTGGGGTGGGGGATTAATCTAAAATAAATAATAATATTAATAATGAGCTCTGTTAAGTGTAAAGGGTCGAAAATCGGAAGTGTTACATTGCTGCCAAAATGCAGGTGAATTCTAAGTCAAGCAGATTTCCATCCTTTTTTTTTGTCTCTGCAGCAATCTCCTACCCAAATCCATTTATGATGTCAAGTTAAAATTGTCAGAAATCCGTTTGGTCCTCGGCTGATTGAAAGTGGCAAACCAATTTTGTCAGTAAATGAGTTGTTGGTGCATGTGTACTGAGAAAAATAGAGAAATAAAGCAAAAGATTGAGATCAGAAGATTCAATGGATGCATGCATATATTGTTTTATATCTATATGTATGATTTGGGTAAAAAAATATTTAAAAACGTATGTACGCATGTGTCTTTGGTAGTTGTATTCCAACTGTGATAGCTCCCTTGAAGGTGGCTGTAAGCATTCCAGTGTATCTTTCTAGCTAGGAGTTAACTCATGACTACCTCGTGAAAATATGAACCTCACTATATTAATGACAAAGATTGCAGTGGTGGAGTTGAGGAGATTGATTGGCAGCACAACAGACAAAATAAGGTTCCGCTACAGTCCATCACTGACACTCACACAGGGACATGCGCAGTGCATATACAATGTTATGACCAGAAAAAAAGCCTTGCTCTTGAATTATCAGATGTGTTGTGATGTGTACTGTGATTGGATAACTATTTAACAACCGCATACGAGGCACTTAGCCAACAAAAACCTTTAGGCATTCATTGAAACACATTGTATATCACCAGTAAGAAACTGTTTGTAGATTTAAACAGCGGTGTGCTAAAGTCCATCCATCCATCCATCCATCCATCCATCCATCCATCCATCCATCCATCCATCCATCTGGTTATGTAATTGTGCCACTCTGATTGCACCCTTTAGCAAAATTAATGTGATGCAATGGCATTAAAATATATGTTGAGGCATATAATTCAAGAGGAAAAATGCACCAGTTCAACTACATTTGATGCCACTGAATTGAATTACTAAAATGGGGAAGAAAAACACTACTGTGGAATGTGGGTTGCAACACTTGCAATGCTAAGTGACCCATTTTTATTCATAATTTGTCAAGTCTAATGGCTATGTTCATGGACTCACTTATCTCTACTTTTTGCACTCACACCTTGGCGTGGTGCAGACTACCTTTGGCATTTGACACAATTTTCTTTTCATGATTCGTTTTCTAAACCGATTTATTATAAAACCTCTGCAAATTCCATCAAATCTGAGGTTCTTTCAAATAATGCAATTACCTTGTTTACAAAATGAGCACCTAATGTGGATTGGCTCCTTCCAGGAGTATTTTTCTTTTAAAACGTGACGTCTCTCTCATATTTTCTTCATCTCAATGCCAAATCAATAAACTTAACTAGTTTCATTTTTCCACTCCTGGTATATTGGAGCCAATGGTTGAAGGAAACTGTATGAGTAAAGGGCATTAGGAGCATTTTTTTTTTTTTTTTACAAAATTCCTGGAAATCTCAGTTAAGTCTTGTTAAGCAGTGTGAATGAGAAGGATTTTCCTTTTTCTATTTTCTATTTCTACTTTTGAAGACAGAAATCTTCTTTTTGGCGTTACTGCGATCCAGATAACTTCCGTGAGCCATGAATATACGACACTCTTAGAGATAAAGACAACTACAGATGTGCCAATCAAACCATACAAGCATGCATACAGACATGCTCATGTTCCATCCGATATATCTTTTAAGTTCCCTTGTGTGATTGTATGTGTCTGTGCCTGTGTGAGTGGCAGTCTAAGTGGCAACAGTGGACAAACAGCCACATGCTCAAACTCCCTTTTTGCCTTTCCAAGGCCCTGGGGGGTTGCAGTAATGGATTTGTCTATTAGCTCGTAAAGAACATTGCTCAGTGCCATATCGATCATCTGAGCTGTAACGTTTAGGGTCTTTAAGTTGTAGAGTTGATCTAGTGGTACACAGACTCCCCTGGCTATTTTACTAGAGTGAGAGATGATCAACTTAACCTTGGTGCCATGCTTGGCCAAGGGAAACACTATAAACCCGTCCGTCCACTACAGCCAGAAACCGTTTTTATTAAACCTGCCGATCAGGCATCCAGGAGTAGCTGCTAGGCTTCTGTGGTTCGACCATACGTTGGATTGCAGCAGCGATTGGATTGTTTGCTTCTCTATTGGTGGTTTCATCACAAAGCCATGTTGACTAGCTGTCAAAAAAGAAATACAAATAGACTTTTCTAATGATGACCCTTTACAATCTACTGGTCCAAAACAAAGTTTACTGGACTGCACTGGTCCTTGATGGGTATTTCTTGGTTTTTGTATTCATATATGAGAGACAGAGACTATATTTTTGCCCCCCTGCCCTCAGCCTTTCCCTGTGTGTCTGATTTTAAACACACCACTCTATTATCATCTTGCTGCCATGGCAACGTCATTGAATCAGAACATCAGTCGCAGCTTTCATTTCATGCTATCCACTGCCTGCCTACAGGCTGTCTGTATACATAAACTCTGCAATAGAAACATCTCAGAAACTTGCCACTACCTGCCAATTTCCCCAAGTGTTCCTATGGCTACAGCTCTACAATCACCTACACAGTGGAGGAGGTTAAAGACTGGCTGCTTTTAAACAAACAATGGCATAAGCGGGCCTTGAACTACTTTTAGCTTAAAGCTCTTTTATGGTATTAACATGCGCGTAGAGCAGGTTGGGTGACACACAAAAACACTGAAGGCTGAAAGAAACAATAGCCCTGATAGTGTGCTGAAGGATTAGTGAAATTTGGAGTGGTTTATGGTGAAGAACGGGGGCTAAATGGGGGTGGAGGACACAGAAGTGGATGTATGGTCACGCACACACGTGTTCTCAGAAACCCACATACTCTTTTTTGTGGGGTGCTGTGTGCAATGGGCCTGGAGGAGTGTGTTCTTTGGAAAGGCATTTAAAAAAAATGCAACTCGATTGATGAAAAATAGCTTGCAGTATTAAACAAAGAAAAGAACATATAATGCTGGTCCATCTCCCATCTTGTAAGAGGTCATTGTAAGTTTTGTGATAGATACTACAGGCAAGAAATATGTAGAACTGTTCATCTGACAAAACACTGGGTGGATGACAGTATTTTTTTAAATCATTTATAATCATAGTTGGTTTAGCTTTTGCTTGTTATAGTTGGCCTACCCCTTCGAGATACATGAGTACGATGGACAGGTGATTCACTTAATACCCCTGATAAACATATGTTCTTTTATTCAAAACCAGGACGTTATTTAAAATTTATAGTACAGAAAATGCTCATGTTCTATTTGCTAATGGATTTTGCCATATATTAGGCCGGTTTGTAATTGCAGTAGTGCTGCCATCACAACCTTAGTACCAAACGGAAAGACTTGCTGTGGCACAATGCTTTGACCTGTCAGACCTACAGGGTGTGTGTAACTCTTGTCGTCATCATCATCCGGCACTCTGGCAGCTGTAGATGGATAATGTTCTACTGAGTTATACCCAACAATCTACCAGTACAAGCGCTGCTGGTTTCATTGCAAGTATAGTAATACCTTGACATACAAGTGCCCCAACATAAGAGAAATTTGAAATACGAGTAAAATTCCAAGCAAATATTTGGCTTGAGATACGAGACAAATTTAGAGAAAGGAGCATACGAGACAGCTAGGTGGCCGAGACGCGAGATGCTTCTTATGATAACAGCACACCGTCTTTCTCGCCGCATCTCCCTCGTGTAAAGATATCTACGAGCACTGGGTGGAGTGTTGCTTTTTCCCCGTGTGTTTTTGCGTTATTCAGTGCAGAATTAAGGGAAAAACAATGGGTCCAAAGCAAGCAGGTACAGTGCAGGGTAGTGCGAAGAAAAGGCGTATGATAACAATCGATATTAATCACAAAATAATCGAAAAACATGAGTGGTGTACGCGGGAAAGAGCTGGCTCGCCAATCCGAGAGGAGCACCCAGATAAGTTGGCAAGTGGTCGTGCGTTATCCTATTGTGACGACATTTGTGTGCATTGTTGTAATATTTGGAAGGGTAGACAAAAGCAAACAACCCTAGATAGGTTGCTTTTTAAAACTCCAGCTAAAAGTGAAGGTGGAAGAAAGGCAAAAAGAGCAAACCAGAAGAAGAAAAGTAAAAACAATTAAAACAAAATTAGAATTAAGTTTAGTGTAAGGTAAGATTAAAACTTATTTTGTCTGTATCATAATCTAAGTTCATTTAAGTTAAATTTATGTAACGTTATGAACGCATTGCCGTCCAAAAAGTGTCTCTCTCCACTCCGTGGTAAACCCTACCGTCTCTCTGTACTGAATAATTTCACATTTTAGTACTGAACATCATAACCACTAGATAGTTATTTGTTACTCTGTTAGTAGAAAGTGAGTTAATCATAATAATAATCGGACATAGGCTTTGTCATCATCATTGACTCGACAAAAGCCTAATTGTCATCATACCCAGCTGGGTATGATGATAATTAGGTATGACGAAATTGGTAAAGAACCAATAAATGTTTTTCCCATTGTAATATCCTGTTTTTCGGTGTTATTTCAGAGGGTGGGAGCAAATTAATTTGTATTTAGTTCATTTCTATGGAAAAGGTTGATTTGAGATATGAGTAAATCAACATACGAGCTCGGTCCCGGAATGCATGCAGCTCGTATCTCAAGGTATTACTGTATACACCAACATAAACATACTGAGCTTCCGTTAATATACGATGGAAGAAAATGAATGCACTCAGTAAAACATTCTAATTACTTTTTCATGACCCACACAAACAGAAACTGAAAATTAACAGATTCGACAGCAATTAACTTCAATTACTATGCCCTGTGACGGACATCTTTGACTCACTGCAGACATTGTTTTGCAACCGTTGTCACATTTGATGCTTAATTGAAAATTCAACAATAGGACTTGGGGAAACCCATTATTTGTTAGGGTTGATTAAGGTAAACATAAATTAAATAAGGGGAATTTTAATTTGGTTCCCATGATGAGGTAAGGGATTTGAGGGTCAAGAGAATCTGCATATGTAAATAACTGTAAATTCCTTCAGGTCCGGTTTTAGCACCGCCTCCAAAGAGTCTTTTTTTTTTTTCCTTTCCTTCTTTTTTCCTGGGTCTCTTCCTCTGCACACACGTGTTCATGTTGAAATATACGGGTACACACCATCTTCCACACTTTGGCTCAGCTGTGCTGTCAACAATATAAATGGGATGCTTTTGTCGAGTGACATTGATGTGATGTATGCATGTGCTAAACGCTAAACCTCAACTCCCTGAAGATACTGTATATATTTGATAATATGAGGCTTGGCAGTTTGGTTTAGCACATCATTTTGATATTTTGAGTATTCTAATTTATTGGGAGGGCACTCGCATAAGTCATTTTTTTTAGTTTGGCGTTTTATTTTTGAAAGCAGATGAAATATTGTTGCATAACCAAATTGCCCCATTGGTAAAGATAATTTTGAATATGGGGAAGTGGTAAATTTGGAGAAGATCACATATATGCAATTTATTAGATCTATAGAACAAAGGCCATCCAAAGTGTGGCCACCCAATTATTTTTCAAGATTATCATGCATTAAAATAAAATGCTTTTTAAATAGTTTAGAATGCTGGCGAGAAATGTTTTGGGGTGTTTTGGAAGAAGTGAGTACTTTCATCAATGTATTTTGTGCACTACAGTGTATATGTATATTTCGGCAGCAAACTGGAATTCAAACAATCATCACGTTGCAGTTGAACTTCTCAGGGTCATTGCAAAACCGCTTCCAATGTTTCACATAAAATGTGTGGTGTCAATCCAAACAGATGTTCAACCAACTCCTAGATTATTTGTGAGTGGCAGGGTTAATGTTTTTCATTATTTTCGTCAATTTTATGTGGGATTTTTTTTTTTAAATTAAACATCGAATCAAGCGACACTGACACAGACAAACACAAGTATCTTTTTATAACACCATTTTACCTAGGTGTGAACATACTTTCTGTGGGCACTTTAAGGGGATTTGGAAATCGTGTTATAACACTTCTTACTCTTGTATAATTACTATATATTGCTTTGACAGAGCACATCAAAATGAACTATTCTCTGATCAAGGACAGCAAGGAGGTAATCTTTTGTTCCCCAAGTGTGATGGAAGCCATTTCACTGTCATGTAAATTACAGCACGTTCTGGTTAGCAGCAGTGCAGCTCTTCATCTTGCATATAAAACCCCATTCTGCAACACTTCATCTGAAAAAGATAAGACACTGGATAGGATGAAGATAAGGATGAAAAACAAGCAGAATTATGAATAAGTGTTAGTTTAATAATCAATAAAAGACTTCTATTCAAAATTAATGCATGCAAAAGATAGCCTCTATGGGCAGTGTTTTTTTCTCTGGTTTTATAAAAGCAATAGTTTGAATTAGACTTATGAGTCCACATTGATGTGCAGGACCTACTTGATTGTCATGGATGCCCACTTTCAACAAATATTATCCATCAAATATTTAGTCAAGCCATCTATATAAATAGAATTTCATGATTCAAAATGCATGAGATGAAGCATGTGGGCGCCAGTTCAGATGAGAATGATGTGGCTCATGTTTATCTTGTATGAAGGAGCCCTTATAACAAATGGTTGAATTGAGTAGCAGGCACATGAACTTTAACCCCTTTACCCCTGAGAAAATTTAAGACTTTTAAGTGCACTTCATGGTCAGGAAAATATATTACTTCAAAGCTAAAACAGCTTTAAAAAATATGGAGTGAGTTACAGTATTCTTTATATAGAACAAATTATTTTCAAAAATAAATTGGAATCCTCCTGCGGACCTTTTTTTGTTGTTGTATACCCCTGGGTGTGTTGAAGGGACAAAAACATTGTGAGTTTTATACTGAGTGAATATGGTCCCTCTATTACTAACTTCACCACAGTCCCGGTGGCGTATTAAAGATACTGTTGCGTTCACTCGTATTGTTTTTGCTACAGTGATGGAACAAAGAGAATGGTAAGAGCCTTGAGTGGGGGCAAAGGGAGATCCCCTATATCATTCATGAATGAGCAGTTCTCACTGAGTCTGTGTGATGGGTGGAGAGATGAGCAGCTCGGGGAAGTCTGTGTTTCAGCCTCCTCGTACCTGTGCCACAACAATAATGGGGTTTGTGGTTGACAATACTTAGTATGGTTTTAGGGCGAGCGTTGGAGTTGTGTCAGCACTCGAGATAGTGGGAAAAGCAAAGGGAGGCTGAACGAAAAAGAAGCCAATATCTGAAATGGCTGTCCTTGCCCTCAGTTGCCCTCCGTCAACTCCTCCCAATTATGCTTTCATCCTTGATTTATGCGAAGTCGGAGATGTAGCAGTATACTTCCATTTCACTGTTCTCAAGGAGACATGTAATTATGGGCATAAACACTATTGAGTGTTATTCTGACTCTTTTCCAGTGAAACACTTATGGCCTTGTTTTTTTATTTATTTTTTCTAATACATTTCCAAAAACAAGTGAAATCTTAATTGCATAAGGTAACCAAAGTTCATGTAAAATGGATAACATTCACACTTCATACTTGGAACACAATGTGCTTTTTGAAGCAAGCACAAGAACATTATGAAACATATTGTGTTTAACAATTTTTGAGCCTTTATAATGCCTTTTTATTTCTTACATGTGAGGGAAAACGTAATCTGCAACCATTATCTGCTATTTCATTCTCCAAATGTCTGTTCAAATCTATTTGATTATTACTTTTACAGAAACGCAAGAATGTATAGAAATACCACATCGATGTACGACTGAAAATGAATTAAAGAACACACACTGAAAAAACATCTTTAAAAGAATATTATTAACAAGTCAGGACAAGGTTGAAGTTCAGTGCAATGGAATGATACCTGTTTTTCTCCATACAACCATTTTGCTTATGGGTTATTCTAATTTGGGACACAGGTGAGCTATAGTTTATCCCCGCTTACTGAGGCAAGAACTGGTCCGGTTCTAGTCGCTATAAGCAAACATTTGTGTTCTCATCCATTTGTGTTAATTTATAGGCTTGGGCAAGCATGCCATGGATTTTCGAGGAATGTGTTAGTAAACCAGCAAATAAATTGGAAACCTACATAAGAAGCATAGAACTAAGATTTCAACCACTTAATTTTATTATCCTGCGAGAGAAAATTCATCAATACACAGAACACTAAAAATTGAGTCGTAAAGGTTTAAAGAGTTCCCTGATATTTAAAGGTGACTCAACACTTGCAATTTAGAAGGTTCTCACATCCAAATGAATCTGATTGCATTATAGAATCCCGTTTTTCTATATTGCTCAGAAAAACAAGTGTTTTGTGAGATGCATTTTGTATGCATAATCAGGAGAAGCTTAAAACGTAGTAATTTGACAGCTAGTTTTTGAAGAAATACATCTTCACTGTCAATATATGTACATACACTCACAAAATGAATTCTTAGGGGTTTAAACTGTTCCTCTAATCTGACAGGATTTGAATAAGTATTCACAACATACATGGTAGCAAGTAACCTTCCATAGAGCTTTGTCATCAATGCAGATCTACAATTTGTGTAATTTGACAAACAAAGCACCACACTGAAGTTGGTTATTGCTCATATTCAAGTCCTATTTGGCAAGTGGAATATTAATGAGTAACATATTTTGACTAGTGTTGGCTCAAATGTATTATTGGATTTGAAAAAAAATAGACGTGTATTTATGTAAATCAGACGCTAGCTGCCTAAAGGGTTTATCATTGGGAGTGTGGTTCTCTTCTTCCAAAAGCCCAAAACATAATGGGACTGGTGTCTTCAATTGATTAAAAAAAACCAGAAGTAATTTCACTTTAGGGTTACTTTATTCAAAAACAGTGAGGATATAACAAAACATAGAATTTAATAATAAACAAACAATAAAATAATGAGGTTTTTTTCTGTAGCCGTCAATGTTGCAGGTTTGCTCTCAATAAATAGGACACCACATATTTACAAGATACATATGAACTCACTGTCCACAAATCCTTGTAGAGGAATGCTGGCTGAATGAACAATCTATTACATTTCCGTAACCAATTATATTTCAATCCATTCTGTTGATGATCTGGAAAAGGGTTCATTATTCTTTAACTATGTGGGTCAACATGGTCCCATCAAAAGTGTCCAACCCCTTTTGTGTTCTGCTTAGTGGTCATTTCGTTTCACCGTCAATGATCATTGTGCCATTGTTAGCAAAATACACACAAAAACAATATGGAAAAATTTCCTACGGGCTGGAATTCACCCTGCATACACTGCTTTCGCCCCTATGAGGCTATACTGAAAAATTAAAGGATTTTGCATCTCGGAGTTCAAGGTCACTCGCGCGGATCTCTAAGTAACACCATGAAATGTAATACAATACAATTTAACGTGATAGACGCATAGAGATGTTCAAGCAAAAATAGTTGCTTTGCAATGGACATAATGTTCTGGGTAACATTATGTCTAGTTCCTGAAGTTTATGAAGGCGCAGGGTCAAGGTTGTGTTCCAGCTATTCAGAATGCTATCATTCCACAGTACTTATATGAACACCTCTTTGGGAAATAGAGAATTCTCTGAGTTGTTAGGCCACTAAGAGCTGTGAGGAATCTGTCATTTTACATTAAACTTGCGTAGCATTTCTGCTTTTATGGTTTTAGTCTTCACCGGACAGAACATTAAACATTTAAAATCATCTGTGCCTGTGTGTGTGTGTGTGCATGTGAATCTGCAGCTATACATAAGTCATCATTAAGCTGCATTGCATTTCATTTTCCTCTTATATTGAACTATTTTTAAAGGAATATTGTTGAACAAAGCCAAAAACCAAAATGAGGATACCAAGGCAGAAAAAGCCACCAGCATCGCTGAGATTATAGACCCGCACTCACATTAAAACAGTTGTAACTTAAACTCTTTAGAAATATCCTAACTCAAATAAATTTGTCATATTACATTAACTGTAAATCTAAAACAATTCCCAGACTCAAGTATTGATAGCATAATTCAAATTGCTTGTCATGCAAAATCATTTGGTAAATTTTCACACAAATATTGTCACGCTCTAGATTTTCAGTGTAACTCTAGTTATGATGACTTGATGATTACGATGTTTTTCCCCCCTCGTTATTGATGCTATTAATTTTATAATCTTGTTAACGGCACTCAAACGTACAAATACATGAGCAAATAAATACTAAAGCAATTGATCGTTATTATAGCCTGTCAAGAAAAAAAAGTACTATATATATTCATTTGTTAAAAAATTGATTCTTTGAGAAAGAAACCCCAAACCTTCAACTTTTTTACACCCCACTTATCCAGTCAATATGCCCAGGCCTGCTCACTTAGGTGAGTCTGAAACGCCACCAAATACATGTTTCTGTCACAAGCCTCGTGTCAGCTTTTTTTACATGCACAAGGAAAATGGGGAAAGAACGGGTAATTCTGACAGTAGGAATCAATCCAGCCAGTTCTTAAATGTTTTACTGCCTTAATGGGCTTCCAGAAATAGATGCAGTGCTAATGTCCTCTGACTCTAGAAATAGGGGGCAAAATGTGTCTCTGTGTAGTTGTATGCTCAGAAGTTGTGTGTATGTTCGATTGTGTGTGGCTGCTCGTGTGTGATTCAAATGGGCTTAAGTGAAGGATTCTCCCATGCAAATAAGGCCATTTAAATCCAGGACCCTTTACCCCTCTATTTCAAAGGACAACCCACTATTGTCTATTTAGAGCAAGACTTTGACATCAGCTCCACGGAGAAATGTTGGAGTGGGCTTTGGTCTAGAGTGGCACACTACAGATTCTAAGGAGTCACCCACATTTTGCTTATACAATCTCGGATATCCTTTGCGATGTGAGATCCATAGCAAATTGTTAATGTGCTGCTTTTTAAATAGAGACAGTCATCATAAACCAAGGGCGGCCCGGTGGATGAGTGGCGCGTCAGCCTCACAGTGTGAGTCCTGGGTTCAAATCCTGGCCCGAAGTCAGCTGGGATAGGCTCCAGCACCCACCACAACCCTAGTCAGGATGAAGTGGTTCAGAAAATGAGATGCGATGAGATCATAAACCACCGGCTGGCTTGAGAATTGAGACGGAGTACTCAATATTGTGAGATTCCTGGCATTTGCTGTTTTCAGATAGCATTTGCTCCTTTAGAACATTTACCCATCTCCCAGCATGGTTCCTCTTTTCCAGACATACTCGGATTATTGATCTCGCAACTCCCTGTATCCTTAGCCCCAAGACAATCCATACAAAATGTATTAACTGTGGAGAGAACTACAATGTCCTCTGCAGCTTATCATATTATGGCCACAGAGAGCGGTATTTGTAAAGAGGCAACCTTTTTCATGGCCATTGTGAATGGTCATTCTTGGAAAATTATGCTGCATTTTGAAGTTATGGATTGTAAAGCCAAGCCATATTGGCAGATCATTGAAGTTCAACTCAGTACTTTGTAGCCGAAAGTGCAAGCTTACATTCAGCAACTGAACATATGCGCACAAAGTTTTTATTTTTTTAGCCAGCAGGTATGAGAGAGAATGAAAGAACTGATTGTTGAGTGGAACAATCAAAGCCTGACGCTAATCAGAACTCTTGCCAGCCAGTATGGTGAACTGGTTGGGATATACAATGGAGCTTTAACGGGTGCCCAATGGTTGACTGATTGCTCCCCTTCATTTCTGGGGAGCAGAAGAAAGAAATCTGCCTTGATCGGACAGGACAGGGATGGTTTTTGGTAAGTTTTGGAGTAAGAATGTATTTTTTGGGGGGGGGGAGAAATTGCCTTTTCTTGTTGAGTCCACCCACTTCAAATACAATTAACCAGGTATCATCAACTTCATCCCCCAAATTATTAATTCGTTAAAGAATCAATTTTTAATTCATTTAGAAAATTTTGCGGATAGTTCACTTGAAATATTGTTTAACCTGATACTTTTTGATGATGTCATTCTGTAAATGGACCTGCAGGTAAACAAATTGGAACTCAACTAAAGAAATAGACACTCCTCAATATTTTGCCATCCTAATTTTTTGAAAACATTTGGATTTAGACGGAGAATTACATATACATCAGTCTGTGTCTTGTAGTCAATATAGATATGTATCATCATTTAAGTACAGTAGGATAATGGCCCTTAAAGGCCTCCACTTAAATATGCATGTGGGAGTCAGGTGTTCATCTTTCTTGTATTTATATTCTGATATGATCTTTATATTTTGTGTGTGCGTGTATTTGTGTGTGTGTAATGGAGAACATATTTGCATGTGTATGGGCAATAACCTGAGTACTGACCATTCCTGTGAGTTTGAGTGGGCAGGCCACATTTTCTTCTGTAGTTGATAGTCGTTTTTTTCCGTCTTCTGACAGAAGGATTCATTAAATCATGCTGCAGTGGTAACCTGCCGTGACAGGACGCCATTGCCTCCTTGGAATGCCTCAATCAGAGTCTGTCACGCGCTTAACAAGGAAGTAAACATGCTAAATTGTCTGTTGGAGGAAAATGAAGAAGCTGTCTCAATCCGGGACGTCATGAGTGATGTTAAATATTATATATAACAGTGCTCGTTTTCCTCTTACGTCAACACAAAATATAGTACTTGCCATTGGTTGAAACACCAGATAATTGTATCATATACAATGGGAGATTTTCTGTAAATTATGCCTGTCAATAGGTTTGGCACTCTAATCTATAGTGTACTAAAGTGATATTAATTGTTATTTTGTGCAAATAATTATGAGCTGAGCAAAATTATAATTGCAAATTTTTGTAAATGTCCTTATGACTATAATGGAACTGCCACACAAACAGGGGACATGTTCACTAAAATGTATTAACGCGTTGCATCAGAGAATTGATTGGAGGGGGGGTGGGCGATATGAAGAAGAATGATAAACAGTAACAAGTAAAGAATAAAAGCATCACACTTTCTGCGATGTGAGTGTTGCGCATCCACACATCGCAATGTCGCGGTTCAAACATGACATTGTTGACGCCTAGTCTAAATAGATACTTTTGGGGATATTATGTCGAGATTAATTTATGGATATGAAACTGTTTTGTTTTTAAAGAGAAGTACATAAAATAACTAATTTGAAAATGCACAAGACAATTTTATCTTACCTCTAAAGGTGTTCAATAACAAATGTTATTCATAAAAATTGGGGCCTCTGTTTGGTGCAATGAATTTGCCTACAGATGGTGGAAACGGCTGCCTGGGAGCTGCCTGCTTTCAAAACAGGGAGAATTTTATTTGGAGTGTGTTTAATTCGGGGGTTGGTGGCTTTGTGTGTTCCTTTTGATGCTATTTTAAGAGAAAGACCGGCAGGTTGTGTGCAGTGTGTGAGTGTAGGATATGTGAGTGTCAAGGTTGTGTTTTAATTAGAGAGACAGCCACGTGTCCTTGGGATAGCGCAGAGGGTCAGAAGAACCTGGTAGTCCTGGGACACGTCTGGCAAGTCTGCTTAACTCCCATTACTCAGATGTGTAGATGCACTTAAACGTGCACATGCACTTTCATCCACATTCACGCACATATGCATCCTTGTGCTGGCCACTAAGCAAACAGCACCATGTGTTCCGAAGCCATTTCTTGTCACCGAATGCAAAATTACAGCTAGCACTGCTCTGGAGAGATTAAGAAAGATAAGGGTGAGGTGGCGTTGAAGGAGCCATTTGAGAGTCAGGTTAGTAGGATTGAAAGGAGAAAAGGTTGAGAGGAGAGAGGGAAGGAGCTGCTGACATTTATATGCTTGGCCAACAGAAAATGCCACTTCTGCCTGGCATCTCGCTTTCATTTTGTCCCACTCTCTCCAGCCTTGCCTTGACCCAATGCTTCTTTCTATATGACAGCTATTTCCATAGACCTTGCTGTACCTGTACAACCTTCCACCGGTCACTTGTGTTCTCATCTCCCTGCACCAGCCTTCCCATTTTCATGTCTCCCATATGACCTGTGGCCTTCATCCAGCTATATAGTACATATATTTCCCCGCTTGTATTTATTTGCATCTCATGGATCATCGCCTATGCCACATCACATGCTATGTTCGTCAGCTTTCTGTTTTGATTCTCCCATCCTTAACGTTTTTTTTCCTTCTTCCATACATCTATTTGCTAAACCCATTCCCTATGCAGACACCTTAAATCAGGGGTAGGGAACCTATGGCTCGGGAGCCACATATGGCTCTTTTGATGGGTGCATCTGGCTCTCCGCTAACCTGTGAGCTAAAATATGGAAACCGCTGATGACAGAGCTGAGATACTGCGTTTTGTTAAAATTTGCATTAGACTCTTCTGGAATGCATATTCTCATTGATTAGCAATTGCATAAGAATGTTGTCAATGTTTTTTTTCCACTTTAAAAGTGGTGAAATTACTAAAAACAAACCCATGTATTTTGACTTTTAATTCGGAGTATGGCTCTCAAGGAATAACATTAGAAAATATGAATTGTTTATGGCGCTCGTCGTCAAAAAGGTTCCCGACCCCTGCCTTAAATGTTGCTAGCCTAGACCCTAGCCAATCATGGAACTCATAAAGCCTCCCAGATGAGGCGATAGTTAATGGCTGTTGAATAATGCATAGCAGGGTGGATTTAGAGAGCCGAGTCTATTAGCCTGACCAAATACTCTTGGCTTTTATAAAAGACCAACACTTACAATTACAAACTACATTAAGGCCGGCATTCTGTCTCACTCTCCTTCCCTGGATTCTGTCGCTGCAATAATCACTAACATTATAATTTTGTCCTTTTTCCATTTTTTTTAAAGTTCTAGCGCCTTTAGCCAACTGACCCTTTTAGACGAGGTCACTTATGGGCTTTTTCTAGTTTTTGCATCTATTTTTGCTGTGTCAATGGTTAGTGGTCCTTTTAGTCACTGTTGTAGCTAGAGAAAAAAAAGGGTGAGCTGGAGGACAGTAGCATATTTTATCTGTGGGTACATGGTTGCGATTGTGTATGTTTTTCTCAGTTGTTAATTTTTTTGTGACAGTTTTGTCTAAGCGTTGGCCATCTATAGAGTGGACACACACTAAATACTAAAAATTGAATTTTCTATTACAACAACAACAACAACAACATAAAACCAAAAATAACACATGCAGCACCTGAACAGTTTATCTCTGTAAATTATTGAGTGAAAGGGAGATATTTGTCTGGGTGTTTTATAATTCTTGGGCCCCAATCTGAAATGATCTGAAACCATTAAACAGCTCCAAAAAAATCAAAACCTTTAGTCAAAAACATTTTCATGATTCATATTTTAGTACTAGACATTTCATTCACTCATTTTCTGAACCGCTTTAATCTCATTAGGGTAGACGGGGGTGCTGGAGCCTATTCCAGCTGTCTCCAGGCCAGAGGCAGGGGACACCCTTAATCGGTGGCCAGCTAATCGCAGGGCACGAGGAGACGGACAACCATTCACGCTCCCATACATAGGGGCAAATTAGTGTCCGATCAGCCTACCGTGCATGTTTTTGTAATGTGGGAAGAAACCGGAGTTCCAGGAGAAAACCCCCGCACGCCCTGGGAGTACATTCAAATTCCACACGGGTGGATCGATCTGGATTCGAACCCATGGCCCCAGAGCTGTGAAGCCGATGCACTAACCACTCATCCGCCTGGCCGTCCACTAGTTATTTCCGATGTATTCAATCAACACCATTTCTCGGCTACAATAGTTGCAGTAGTACCCATATATCCATCGGTGCAAACAATGTCTTCATAAATGTGTATGTAAGATGCTCTTTGTTGTGCCACAGGGACCATCTCCAACACTGTTATTCTTTGGCCCGGTGATGTTTCTCTGATGTGACCACTTGGTTTCCCTTCTGGCAAGCTCCTTGCTCAATGGCCTCCACGATATATAGTAATGCTTGAGTGTCATTGACCTTTAAAATGATCCTATTGTTTGACATCAACATACTTTGAAGCATGCTATCAGGCCACATGTATTCCAAAAGCAGAATGCACACAACATTTAATGCAGATGATACATCACAAAGTCACTGCACAGCATTCATCTTCCATATCGCACATCCTCGTAAGGGTTGAGGGAATTGCAGGAGCCTATCCCAGCTGACTTCAGGTGGAAGGCAAACTACACCCTAGAATGGTTGCTCGCGAGCCGTAGGGCACACAGAGAGGCAGACGGCGAGCCACACTCACACTCATACTACCACCAGTGAGAATCGAGCCTGCGCCTGCTCGCACCAAAGTCAGGCGAGACCACAACGCAGCAAAAGAGGGATTTCAACTTTTCATTTTTTTCCCAAACTGTTTTCATATTAATATCACACTTTTTATCTGTGTACCAAGCATAGTTTTGTGAAGTTTTTTTTTTCTTTTCACAATTATTATTTCAAATCCCACTTCAGGCATTGTGTGTGAATCAGAGAAAAATAAACTCACTACTCAGTAACTCAAATGATAATGGAACTATGGATAAATACACAAAAGCCTTACATGTTATCGTCCGATTCCATCCCTTTTAAAATATATATATATATATATATATATATATATATATATATATATATATATATATATATATATATATATATATATTCGTTTGTTTTACTTTGTCATTGATGTTATATCGAACCTCTTTATGAATTTGTGCCAGTTTCAAGAGACTCTACTAAATTTCTCAATTATACCTTTAAAAAGAAGAAAAAAACATAGTAAAAAAACAAAAATATGCTTTTTTTTTATTAGGATTGTGTTTATTATTATAGTTTTTTCTTTTTTATATATTCAGAGCTTGCGGTAAAACGGAATTTTGGTAATCCCAGCATTGTCAAGTGGGGTTTATTTTATGTGTCCGGTTTTGTGTGTATTCATGGTGGGTTGTGATTGTGGTTGTGTGTGAACATGTAGGCACGTATTGAGACAGCAAAGGACCTTTCTGACGGTATTCCGCTGTCTCTCTGGGGACACATGAGGAGCAGAGGGCAACTGCAGTCTGATGTGGGGCATCTGTTCCCTCATTTGTTAAGCTTAGCCTGGTGTGAGTGATTTAAAGATGGTGAGCATGGAGGAAGTGGGTCGACGGTGAGCGAAAGTGTGTGGGGGCTTGTTTTGTGATTGGTGTGATGGGAACAGTTGGTGGAGTGGAACGGCAAGGTGTTGTTGCAGCAGAGGGCAAGTGCATACTTGTCTTTGGACTGTGTTAAAACTGACCCAGGGCGTTGGCTGCATTCACCTCATTGACCACAAGATGGCTGGCAGGCAAGTCCACAGGTGGTACGAAATAAACTCTTTTTCTTCAACACGCTTCCTCTATTGTTCAGTCTGAGCACAAAGCTGCCAAATTTGTTTGTAACCGATTGTCATATTATCTCACACCTTTTTTTTAACCGCAATACACATTCTCCAAATGCTTTCATTTCAATGCTGTTATCTCAATAGGGATTTGACATGCATAATGTCAGCGTCATGGGGGTGCTGGAGCCTATCCCAGATGACAATAAGCACCAGGCATGGGATATTGGTGACCTGTCAATCGTAGGGCACAAGGAGACGTACAACCATACATGGTCACAATTATACATTAGAGCAATTTCGAGTGTTCAAGCAGCCTACCATGCATATTTTTGGGGATGTTGGAGGAAGCACTGGAGAAAACCCACGCAAGAACAGAACATGCAAACTCCCCTCAGTGAGGACCAACCTGGGTTTGAATCCTTGACCACTGAACTCTAAGGACGATACGCTAACCACTCAGTCACCGGGCCGCTCATGGATACTGCATGGTGAAATAAAACACAACTTGGCCTCTGATGCCTGGTTAAGATTGTAAATGCAACATGTTAATCAGACTCATTTATAGCAGTAGCTAGTAAAGAGCAGCACACCATTACACATGACCTTTTTTCTCCTTCAGTAAATTCTGAATGATTCAGGCTTGATGTGGTAGCTGAATGCAATTGTTTGAATCCTGGAGGTGAGTTCAGGTAAAATAAATCGTGCTGTACAACCAACTGCAGATGAGATTTATTGCTAAAGTAGCATCCTATAGAAACAAGTCTCTGGTGTGCCATCACTGACACACAAAGCTTATAGTTTTCTGATTTATGACTACAGTGGAGAATTGAGTGCTTCATAAAGATTTGCTCCCGCTTGAGATTGAGTAATCAGTGAAGTGATTTGACTTTGGTGGATTACATTTCCAACGAGCTGTAACATCAGTTTCAATGGGGTGACTTTGTCAAAGAATACACACAAGCAGTTATAGTCCTTCTATGGCCCTTTGTCAAGGTCATATGGATTAGAAATGATTGGGCTTCCAATACTCTACTGGCGAGCTCCGCATGATGAATCATCACTACATTCCAAATCGACACCAATTAAGAAGGTTTTGTTTATTCTGCTCTGGGACATGCTGTGGCTGTTCACTTGGAACAAACAGCCTCACCCCTTCTCTTTTCACAAGCGACACTTTGGTATTTACAGGGATTAGCACACTGCCTCTGTGGTTTTGTGCTTTTCCATCTGCGTTCTTCCTTATGCACTGTAGGGCTAGTATTTGTTTCAGGCCCAATAGTTTTCCTTGCATCTACACACTCGTGTTTACTTGCGTGCGGTGTTTCCATGTGTGTGCCAACAGTCATGTCACTCACTGCTTACTGTGTAGTCCTGCTCTATTCATGCAAGTAGTTGCATGTCTAAAAGGCATGCTTTATGAAATGTGTGGTTGTGTAGCACATTGCCAGACCACTGAATTCATTTGCATTCATTCCACTGCCTGTGCCTCCTCAGAGCCCATTCTAATTACCAACCCTCTCTCTCTGTTTCTCTGTCTGTCTCTTTGTCTCTCTGTCTCTTTCTGTCTGATGTCTCTCTGTCTCTCTCTGTCTGTCTGTCTGTCTGTCTCTCTCTGTCTGTCTGTCTGTCTCTCTGTCTGTCTGTCTGTCTGTCTGTCTGTCTGTCTGTCTGTCTGTCTGTCTGTCTGTCTGTCTGTCTGTCTGTCTGTCTGTCTGTCTGTCTGTCTGTCTGTCTGTCTGTCTGTCTGTCTGTCTGTCTGTCTGTCTGTCTGTCTGTCTGTCTGTCTGTCTGTCTGTCTGTCTGTCTGTCTGTCTGTCTGTCTGTCTGTCTCTCTCTGTCTGTCTCTCTGTCTGTCTCTCTGTCTGTCTCTCTGTCTGTCTGTCTCTCTGTCTCCCTCTCTCTCTATCTCTCTCTTTCATGCTCACTCGCTGGAATTGCGGTAATACATCTGTCTGAATTTTCATCTCTCTTTTTAGCCTGCAAGGAATCTCTTCATATTGGTTTGTTTGCTGTCAAGCCTAGCTACTTTCTACAATTTTAGTGTTTGGAGTCACAAAAATAGTGTGTGTAGTTGTGAGTGAAAGCAATAATCCGTCATATTCTTTGTGTGCTTGTTGTGATTGCTTTGGGGTCGAGGGAGATGTAGCGTGTGTTCATCGGAAAGCAGAAGTGAGAGGGAAGAAGCGAGAGCATCGTGAGGCGTATAAAATCTGGGATTGCGCAATAATCACTACAATGGCCGTGGTCAAGTCTCTAACAATGTACATTATCCTCCCCTTGGAAATGGTCAGTGTTGCAACTAATTTATTCCCCATCAGTAAAAAGGCTCCAAGGCTCATGTGTACATGCCGATATGTAATGATATCTAATATCCATTCATTCATTAATTTCACATTTCAAAAATAAGCATTTTTAGTCAGATACATTCACATCTGTTTCTGAAATCATGGCATTGATTTATTATTGTGGTTGTTTGCAGAGTACAAATGTACTTAATAACTACAATCTCAAACTGAAAAGTTACTAGCAATATTTTTGAGGACATTGTTTGTTCATGGCTAATTGTAAAGGTAGCACTCAAATGTGGTAACTCGAATCGGCATCTGACTGAATCCAAATTTTCACACTCGAATCAGACCAAAATAAATATCATGTGCACAAGGAAAAGAGCCAGTTGTCTGAGCCATACCTGTAGTAGTCCTTGTTACGTGGTAATAGCACACACTTAATTTTCAACTGAATAATAAACATTTCTAGACAGTTAACAGCCAGAAGTTGCCTTTCCTTTGTTATTATTTTATTTTATCTCACTAAAACCTTTCATTGGGGCACCATATGGATGAGACAAGCAGCTGTAGAAGTAGGTATAAATTTCAATTTGATTTCATTGGAGTTTTCATTGGTTGATGTTTTTGCAGATTTGCAGAGACCATTCAACTACAGTTCTGTCACTATCTATTTTCGGCTTTCCCCCCTTACCTTGTAAATAAATATATCTGTGAAGCAGAGGGAACTTTAATGTATATATAATAATAATATAAATGTTTCATGTCTGTGAAGCATGGGCTCTGCATTGCATTTCCAAAATTGATCATCAAAATGGCACACAAGTGTGTGTATTTGGGAGAAAAAAAACTAATTTGGAGAATGCAGGCCCCTGCAGTGAACCGCTTGAGTGATGCTAAGCTTTCCGCTTTAGAACTCTAGCGCTCCACTCTAGAAGGTTCAACGCCTTCTCCAGGGAAATGCTACTTTCAGAATCACCTGAAGCCTAAACATAATTGTGGAGTTGTTTTTGAAGATGCGGCAACAAACAAGCAATTACACTAATGCATGCACACACACACACACACACACACACACACACACACACACACACACACACACACACACATACACACTCACACACACACAAACACACACCACACACACCACACACACCACACACACACACCACACACACACACACACACACACACAAACATACACATCGATAAATTCCCCTCTCACACGCACACACAGCTGTGCACATGAGGAAAACTTAATACAAAAAAGCCATATGACGCATGTCTGCTAATTATCATGGTCTGTATGAAAATCGATTGGGGGAAAGAGGAAAGAGCTGTGTGCCCTCGGTTTCTTCATTTGAATTTTCTGGCCTTAATTGGACTACTATATGATTGTGTCAATTTAAATGGAGTCCCTGCCATTTATTCCCGTGTCTACAAAGATGAATCATTGGCTGTTTTTATTCCAATTGCTGCCTCTAAGCCCCATGTCATCAATACCATTATCAGCGTTTCTGTCAGCACTGTTATTACGAATGTGTTTTATCTTCGCCGTTAGTGTTGTTATTGCTGACACTGTTGTTAGTAAGATCATCTTCAGCGATGCCTTTTTCATCAAGATCATTAACAATTTTACTCCCAGTTTTCTTGGGTGTTATTATTTTTATCGATATCATTATTGTTTGTGTCAAATTCATCAGGAACCAAACAATTAAATGAGACATCCTGGAAGTTACTATGTTGGACGAGATAACAAAGACAATTTATAACATATATACGGTACAATAGGTTAGTGAAATTAAGATTATTCCTGCAGAAAGGAAAGATAAAGGGTGGCAGCATCTATTTCTGGTGTTTGACCTTTTTATAGTGATCATTATTTTATCTAAGCACAGCAGTGAGGCTATGTGGGAATTTAGTCCAAGTTATTAAAAACTACTATCAGTATTGAAATGTTAACTGTGGATAGCTGAGCACTGGCCATATGATAAGGAGTAAGCAGTGAGTTCGATGGCATTACTAAAATTTATGGTCAGTGGTATATTGATAAATAGCATAAACTGTTTATCTATGAAAGCCTATTTTGTTAAGATTATAAAAATGAAAACATTGAAACAAAAATGAACTGTACAGTAAGGCATTTCAAAACTTAAAAACGTAATGTACATAAGTATGACATGACTTTCTCACATTGTGCTCGTGATATTTTTTTCCAGGATCTAGTCTTAGCTTTACCACTGCAGTTGTGCTTGTGTGTGTGTTCCCTGGCAGAAAAGACTTGACTTTAAATCCCATATTTGTCATAAACACCCAATTTGAATACAATTTGTAGTCCACCCTCTGTGATGCACTCATAATGTGCTTAGATACATGCTGTTACTGTTTCCTTTAGCCTACTAAATCATCAGCTTTTTACGTTTGTCCCCCCCTCCTTCATATATGCCCCTTATATAACGAAAAGCTGAAGATTTCTCATAAGCGACTTTCCAAAGTACCGCTTCTGGAGGGCTAAGTCCCAGAGGAACCTTAGGGCAAAAGATACTGCACACTGTCATGGATGTCTTCTGAAGCAGTAATGGTCCCTCCCCTGGCCTCTATCTGCTACCCACCGAGTTGAGTTGATGTTTTTGAACTCCAGGCTAAGTGGAGAAATGTTGTGGGCCCTCTAACCTACATTGACTGACTTCTAAGGGTTCCTTTTGGAGCAGCGCAGCTTGCGGTCATTGTCTATCTGTCTTGTCGCATAAAAATGGAAGTGTGTTTGAATACAATGGAAAAGACTAGATCAAATGGTTATCCATAATTTGCAAGGGTGTTTGGGAGCATGGGCCCTAACATTTCCCTGAGCTAAGCCTTATAAAACACCATCTAGCCCACTCTGCTGTGCATGCCACCCACCATAATCGCCAATATTGTGTTATCATCATGTTATACCATGGCCACTTAACTTTTCCCTTTTCCCTAAACACAAAGAATAACTGAAGTTAACTTGACATATACATATGTATCTATACATATATATATATATATATATATATATATATATATATATATATATATATATATATATATATATATATATATATATATACACATACATACATACATACATACATATATGCATACATACATATATGTATAATTGATTGCCCAAAGCAGGAAACACTTATTTATATTTTGAGCTGAGTCAGGCAAAAAATTACCTGCATGTTTTGCGCATCTATACTTTTTGACGAAACACCACTTCTTGGTGATAGCAAAAATTAATTTCCTGTCATTTACTCTGGTCTAAATGAATGCGCTCCTGTTCAATCCGGATTATCTTTTTCCATCTCCTCATTGATTTAGTACAAAACAAGAAGTAACCTAGCATGATGAAAATGGTCATCAAACTACAAGTTGGCATATGATTATAACTGAACACAAACCTGTTAGGTGGACTAAAAATACAAAATCATGTGTGGGTTTGCAATGTGCATCATTGCTGTTGGCCGCCAGCATCAAACAACTATGGAGGAGGGTTGTTTGGTGAGATTGCAATACATGTGTTAGGGAAAACTTAAAATAAATATGTGAAATGAGCAATTGGTTTGTCATGACTAAAAAAAAAACCATGTCATTTCAGCAGTGTAAATATGATGCACGCATATTTAATCACTTGTTCAAGGAATTCATCAAATACAAATAGGCATTGCCGAAAGATCAATATGAAACGGTGCCCTTTAAAAGATGACAAAGCCAATTGTTTTGGCCAGTTCCTATGATGATGTGAACACACACACACACACACACACACACACACACACACACACACACACACACACACACACACACACACACACACACACACACACACACACTCGCAAATACATTAATGTGAAATACACAGATATATACAACCATAGTAAATGTCATCATAACTGTCTATCATTTTTGCTAAGGCCAGACAGATGGCCCCATAACAGTAGATGTCACACAGAAATGTTTATAGACACTTGACAGTCATGTTGCTGAGAATTCTTGCCACAATGTACATAATAAATCTCTGGCATGTTTATTTTATTTAGGACCTACAAAACCTGATGTAAACATGTGGTGTTACAACCCTATGGCCAATTTGTGAGGCTTTTTTGTATCCATAGTGAGCCTACTTTATCATTGTGACTATAATTTCATATATTCATGGGTAACCAAAGTACCACACACATAGACGCACATACACACACACACAGCGTAACCCCTGAATCAGTTGCCAGCCAATCGCTTGCACAAGGAGACAAATTATTACTATTTAAGCACACACTCACAAGGAACAATTTGGAGTGTTCGATCAACCTGCCTTTCATGTTTTTGAGATGTGGAATAAATCTGGAGTACCCGGAGAAAACACACAGGGACGGGGAGAAAATGCAAACTCCTCACAGGAAGGCTGGAGCCAAGCATTGAACCCTTGAACACAGAACTATGAAGCAGGCGTGCTAAACACACTTTCAACATGCCATCCCAATAGTGCATATAATAGTGCAATAGTGCAAAATGAGATACTTGCTCTTTAGGATAAATTCATGGTAAAGATTTAAACACTTGCGTTGATGTTTTTAGTCTTTATGTGAAACCTGGATTTTCAACGTGAAAATGTGGATAATTATTACACCAATAGAAATGTCACTTTACCAACATATGTTTAGGATTTTCACCAGTGGTAGAATCACAAATGCAGAAGTTTAACAAGGGAATGGAGAAATATTCTTTTTATAACAATACTGTAGAGTACTGCTGAAATCGAGAAAAGTGGCACCATACAAACCGATCATAGTTGGGATCAGGTTAGGCACTGATGATGAGAACAATATTTGATTACCCAATTTTCACTCGTGGGTGTCACAATTCATAACCTCATTCTTGGGTGGCATATGCATAACATATATCTTATTTACTATGTTTTGGTGAAACGTGTTTTTCACCTAAACAGTTTCATCTGGTTTGCAACATCCATTCATTCTTTTTCAATATTGCTGCACAGAGTTGCTGTTTAGAGAAAAATTCTCAGTGTTAATTGCTCTGTTTGTGGAACCGTAATACATCCATATGGTACAAGTTCCCCTAAACACTGAAAATGAAAGTCTCTGGGCAGTTGATGTGCATTCATGAATAAATATAAACATACACAGCTGCTGTCACACATGAAATACAAACTATCTGAAGCATTTTAGCACCGGCAGGGATGACAGTGTAGAGGATTATAGCAGAAGAGAATGTTAAATGACGGATTGAAAGAGCTCCAGCCTGACCTCAGGGTTACCAGTCTCAGCAGGTTACAGCTGGCTCGTTTATTCCACAGAGCAACACATCTAATAAACCTCATATGTGTAGTTTATTCTGGTGGGTGAGGATTAAGTCAGAAATGTGATCTCTTATGATGCGGACAAGCAATGATCTTTTTTATGGGGAAACTGGGAATGTATCAAACCAGAAATATAGGGAAGTAGTGGAAGTTATCAAATAGATTTATGTCAATCAAAATGTTGACAATACTCTTCTGACTTGCGTTTTATGACTTCCTAGTACAATTTTTGGACCGTTTTGCTAATAAAACAGTGTTTATGCTCTTTCTCCCCTTTTTTCAGAGATGCCAAGCAGTCCAGGTGGTCAGTTCACATTTCGCCCGTTACCGCCACCTCCTCCTCCACCCCATGCTTGCACCTGCGCCCGCCCAGCACCGTACACTCAAGTCAGTCTGCAAAGGAAGACCATGCCGACACGATGTCAAGCCAGCCATGGTGTTCCGGGGGCAGACACTAGTTCAAGCACAGACCAGGCACAGCTTCATGACAGCTGGGTGCTGAACAGCAACATTCCCCTTGAGACCAGGTATGGGAATATACACATTTTAATAACTTTCTGATATGACCTTTGAATCCTACCATCAGAGATTTTCACACACTAATTATATAATCTAATTTTGTCAAAGAATATTTAAATTTGAATATCAATACTGACAGAGATCCACAACTATTTATATTGTATAATAAATATAATTTATTTAGTGGTTTGCCCTTGCATAGTTGAAACCAATGACATAAGGGGAGGAAAGGATCTGTCAGAGAGCGCAGTACTTGGTGGAAAACAGTAGTCGAGACTCGTCTTTATCATATGACGAGTTGGAATACAAAACTGAAAGTGCGTCAGAGAAGGAAGTGAGTTCAAACTGAAAGCAGGCTCATCATAATACGGGGCAAATGGGTGCGAAAAAAGAGGGAGAGAGTGCCGGACACGGAAACAAAGGGGGATGAATCCATTAATATCGGATCACAGGCGCCTACCTCAAGCTACATCACTTTGGTAATGAAAATGACTTCTTGGAAAATAGCAAAATTGGAGTAAAACTGTGTCTTGAGTTTATTTTGTTTATTTTACAAAGAAGAAAAATACAGATTGTAGCTCAATGAAGTCCAATCTATTGATTTTAGTGAACTACCTTCTGAAGAGACAGTGGAACTTTAAAAGAAAATTTGAAAGATTTTTATGACATTTAAAGTTTCGGTTTCGATTGGTAATTTTATCGTCTGTTCTTAACTGTAAATGTATCATTTTGCAAGCTAAAATATGTGCGTCTTCCAGGCAAATCCTACTTCTATGTTGTTTTGTGTGATTAGAGCCATTGATTTAATCAGATGAATGAGTGTCATTTCATTAAAAACGAGTATTTCAATAGGAAATGGCAAACCTTCATGAATTCTGTCGAGAGCAATTAAGGACACGAGTGCAACTATATTTGGATGTTTTGAACGTGAACAAAAAAAAGTGGAGCAGCACACAAGCCTCATGGGCGATATTATCTCTTTCCACACATTCTAAGCCATCATGAATCTCTCAGGTTTTTCACTGGATATTCTCACCACACTTCTGAAGATTCACCAGGGGACCATTATGAGTTAAGACGTCCCAAAAACAAAATCCGCTATATAGCACAAATCCTCTTTTTGGGAACATGTCGAATTTCCACCTTCAGTTGTGACACCTGAAACATACTGTACATTCTAATGCTCAGGTATGAATCACTGGAATTTCATCCCATCAAACAGAATTAAGTATATTCCAGCTGCCTGAGTAATAATTGATCACAGAATTATCCTGCAGATTCTCATTTGTAAGGCTGATTTAGAAAGGAAACAGAAAGGTGCACAGAATGTGATTGCATGTTTAATGAGGCCGTTGTGTGGCAACTAAATTCTGGCATTTTGCTTCACTGTCTTCTCTGCGTAATGTGCCTTGAATGCAGAGTTTGACGGTCGTTTCACTGGTGCCTCTGGAGCCCAAACGAACATTTTTTTAAATTCTCATCAGATCACAAAATCTTCATTTCTCTTTAGGCCAGTTGATATGACCTTTGGGAAATTGTAGCATCTTTTGCACCTTTTTTTTAACAGAGGGACTTTGTGGTGATTCGTGTCAATAGATTAGCTTCATTCAAGTAGATTAACTTCTCCCTGTCACAGTACTTACAGGTGCTTCAGACTGTCTTTGATCATTTTGGAGCTGATCATTGGCTGAGCCTTTGCCATTCTGGTTACTCTGTGATTCATTTTGACTGTTCTCTTCTGTTTTATGTCACCTGGCTCTGGTTTTCGCCTCATTTTAAGCGATTAAAAATCATGTTAGCAGAATATCTTATATTTTCTGGCACCTCTTTCGAAAGTTTCCCCTCGCTGTATTGACCGACCCATTTTCCTCAGGCTTTCAATGAGAAATGCATATCATACGGTTGCAGGAAACAGGTCCTGACTTCATCTTTAAAAATGATCCACGGACTCACACCTGCTTTTCACAAAATTGATGACCTCACTGTATTTTTTTTAAACAGACCCATTTCAACAGATTGTCAAATGAAACAGGCTTAACGGGAACTCTGAGTATACGTCACGTAAGCACGCATAGAGTCGGAAATCAAAACAGACGGCGAGCCGTCATATACGTCACGAGCGCCGCCGAGACTGGTTACGTGGCGTATACTCAGAGTTCCCGGAGGCTTGACCAAAGAATTACAGCCGCTGGACATCGGCATCAACCGGGCTTTCAAATCAAAGTTACGAGCGGCGTGGGAGCAGTTGATGATCGCTGGCGAACACAGCTTCACGAAAAGTGGCAGGCAGCGCCGGGCTTCTTACGCTACGATTTGTCAATGGATCGTTGCCGCCTGGGCGAATGTGTCTGCTTGCACGGTTGTTCGAGCTTTTGCCAAAGCCAGCATCATTTCTAAGGAGCCACAGGGAAATTACGGTGACTCTGAAAATGAAGAGAGGGGGGGACCCGGCTATTTGGAAGGCTCGTTCGGGCAATTGTTTAATTCTGACACAGAAGATGAGGAGTTTGAGGGATTTGAAGGTGATGATGACTTGAGTAAATTCTAAAATGTCTAAATAAAGTACAACCGAACTCAGTTTTGCTTCAGTTCCCTTTTTAAAACATGTTTTTAGCATGTGGGTGTAGCGAGGAAGAACTATATTTCCCAGTAGTCACTGTGCACCGGAACCCGGAAATAAGCTGCTTCCGGTAGCCAGCGCTATCGCCAGCCGCTCGGCGCCCCCGCGAGCGCTCCCGCTCGGCGCCGCTTGGTGGCGCTCGGCGCTCTGCATTATAAGGCGCCCTGTCTATTTTGGAGAATTTTTTTGACTTTTTTTGACTTTTATGCGCGCCTTATAGGCGTGAAAATACGGCAGATTTATCTACTTTAGTACAGTTGTAGGAACAGTTAAGATACTTCCCAGAACCCTCAAACTACAATACTTTGACTCATAGCCTTGCCTTTTATTCTCCTTCTTATCACTAAAACATGATAGCACCCATCTTGTATATACTGTATTTGCATGAGTCTACCTTTTGAACAGCCCTAGGGCAGTAGGACTCATTTATTTCCTGTATCAAGGGAAATTTGCCCCCAATATGAATTTCGAGCCTACTGAGCATTGCATCTAGATAGTTTGGGAGATGATCAAATGTCGTAAAATGAAAGATCGTGAAACATTTCAAGGATAAGATGCGTTTTAATTTCTTTTCGTTTGAAAATTCAACATCATCACTGAGCCAACTCTTTGGTTCAAGAAAATCAGAAGGACCCATTGATCTAACCTGTCAATTGACCCCAAAACACCAAAATGCCCACCGATATCTGTCATCTATTAGTCTATGCTTGTTGTCTCTAGGCTGTGCGTCTGTGTGTGTCCCAATTGGATCTCCTTTTAGACATGAACTGGCAATGACCCTTTGGGTGTATGTAAGCATCTTGTGCAGACTCTGTGTCCCTTATCTGACACCAACTCTTAAGCTGAAGTTGGATGGGTGGATAGGCCGGGGACGTGAGACAGTCAATGAAGAATGGATGTCATTTGTCTTCTCTTAAATTGCCATGGGGCTACATGAGTTAGACAAACCGAGCTTGAGAAGCACAGAGAAAGGACAGATAAAATCAACAGGAGAGCAATATTCCTCAAGAGAAATCTCATGTGACACAAGGTTTAGAAACCAAATGAGAAAATGACTAACTACAATTTTCTTGCAATTATCTTGACATGGCTGTTGTAATAATGGCAGAATAATTTTCTTGTAATACAGGCATTATTTAGAAATATGGTTGCACACAAAGGAGTAGTGTGTCATAACCTGGTGTCCTTCAATGTGCTCCTTCTGCTTTCTGGCTCGGCATTAATGACCTGTCTACTGAGGGTCTTTCGGAAATCCACCAGCAGCCAGTGTCCTCACATCGTGTGCTGCTTCATGAGAACACAATCAGACAAAGATATGCATTCCACACTGTCAACCAGCGTTAATGTCAATAAAGAATACAGTAAGGTAGGGCAATGGGTGAGGATCTTTTATGGCTAATAATAATAATACATGAAGCACACACAGTTCTTTAAAAATATAATACAAATAAATAAATAGAATGTAATTTCCCACTTACTCTAAGAGCCTTAGTTCAATCATTCATCTTGCGTACTGCGTATCCTCGCAAGGGTTGCGGGGGGTTGTTGGAGACTAGCCCAGCGGACTTTGGGAGAAAGGTTTACTACACCCTAGACTGGTCGCCCGCAACGAAGTCAGGCGAGTGAACCTCCACACCAAGAGGTGGCCAACTTGTAGTCAATCTACCCAAATGACAGAACACTGCAAAAGCTGCTTATAGTTCCTCTGCCTGCAAAACCCCACTTCTTTCTAATTAGATTGCACCCCACTCTGTATTGTCTTGCTACCCCAGCTCACATCTCTTTTTTTATTATAGTGAAAAGATTCATTACACTTAATTTTAATCTTATTTTATCTTCATCTGCCATCTAAAGTGGCCCTCATGGGGTGAAAAATCAGAATTTCGCTAATGCAACCATAAATTGAGTAGTCATTTTGATGAGTTCACAAAGGAATAGGTAAGTGATTGATCTTTGCTTGATGAGGCTTTTCATACTGTGGTACTGAAACTGTATGATAATATCATATTACAGATAGGGATATAGTCTGACTTTGTAAGTAAAAAAAACTCATTTGCATGGTGCTACCATTCATCAATGAATATTTTACTTTCTTACAGTACTAACACAATAACATATACTATATAAATCTTCAAGTTCCAATGCCACCAACATTGTTATTCTCCCCAATATATTACATAGGTTAAAATGAGTCTGTGACTTGGTTCGTTTAGGTCAGATAAGGGTTCCCAGATTGGAAAGACAGTCCAGCCAATCACTAGAAACTACCCAGTTCCATCAAAAAAAAGAAGAAAAAACAGCCTAAATTACAACCACCGATTCAAAATACGTTTTTTTTTTAAATATTATGGCGCTATAGTTTCATATAACTATTGTTAAGGAGTATATTTGTGCAACGAAATATATAACACAACTGTGCTGAGAACACATTTTTTATGTTAACTTTTGAGATTAGATTTTTTATGTATGTAGTGTTGCTTGCTAATTTAAGAGATGTTTTAGATTAGAAATGAACACACACATGCAGTATTTGTCCGAATTTGTACGTTATTAAACATTTATTTATATGCAAAGCAGTGCTGATGTAGGACATGCATGTCTGAATTTTTAGTGGTCTTCTATGCATGAAATAAATTTACATATTCTTGGCCTGAGTTTCTGTATGCTTTCTACACAATAGACAGATTATGTTACCATGATCTTTTTATTTTTAATTATTCATAATAAACAAAAAATAACGATATATAACCTTTGTTTTTATTTAACTGACATCAATGCACTTTGGATGGATGGTTAGCACATCCGCCTCACAGGTCTGAGGTTTTGGGCTGTATGAGACTTATTATGTGTGCTTTAAGAATTCTCTTGGTTCTTGTGTTTTTTTTATTTTTAGATAATCCAGGTTCCTACCGCATTTAAAAAAATATGCAAGCCAGGTTTGTTTAAGACTAAATTGTCGACTGGTGATAATGTGATTGCAAATGCTTATTTATATGTGCCCTGCTATTACGTGCTTGATTAAAATGAATAATTAAACGGGTTCCAGCTAGTAGCCTGGCAGCCCACCAGAGGAATGGTTAGCGTGTCGGCCTCACAGTTTTAAGATTGAGGGTTCAAGCTCAGGTTCCAACCTTCCTGAATGGAGTTTGCATCTTCTCCCCGACTTGCGTGTGTTTTCTCTGGGTACTTCTTCCCAAATCCCCAAAACATGGTTGGTAGGCTGGTTGAACACTCTAAATCAGCAGTCTCAAACCGGTCCTAAAAGAGCCACAGGGGGTGGAGGTTTTCATTCGAACCATACAAGCGGACACCTTTTGCAAGTGTAATCAGTTGATTGCAACCAGCTGTTACTTATTTTAGAAGGCTCTTATCGGTTAAACTGTCGACACTGGATCGGTGAAACAAAGACCTGGACCCACTGCGGCCCTTTGCGGAATCGGTTTGAGACCACTGCTCTAAATTGCCCCTAAGTATGAGTGTGAGTCTGAATGCCTGTCTGTCTCCTTCTGCCCTGCGATTGGCTGCTCACCAATTCAGGGTGTCCCTCACCTGGTGCGTCCTTAGTTGGCTGGGATAGGCTCCAGCATCCCCAATGATCCAGCTTGCAGTTTATTCTTAAGGAGCTGGCTGCCAATCAGCCTATGATGCGTGTTTTTGTGATGTCAGTGAGAGGATGCAACTTACAAACATGAAGGCCAGAGCACAGGATTGCACCCTTGAACCGAGAGCAGTGAGGCAGACACCGCCAGGTTATTTCCAATCATTTGAAATATGTAAATGTGTTTCTCTGTTTTAGACACTTCCTATTCAAACAAGGCTCTGGCTCATCGGCCCTACTGTCGGGCACGGGGCAGGCTTACCCCTTGACCTCTGGGACCGTCTATTCGCCTCCACCCAGGCCTTTGCCTCGCAGCAGTGTGACCAGACCACTGTTTACCTTCAACAAGCCTCATCGCTGCTGCAACTGGAAGTGTACAGCATTATCAGCATCACTTCTCACTCTCACCCTGGCTCTGCTGCTCACATACGTCATTGGTGAGTTTTTAATTCCTATATAACTCCAAACTCCAAACATATCTCCAAAGAATTAGTTTTTGTTCAGTTGAAAAACAATTTTCTAAACTGTTTTTCCCCTAAAATTCTTTACATTTGCAGGACTGAGATAACATTTATTATTTGTTTATGTCACCTAACAATATTTGTTTTGCATTTTTATTGGATTCAGAATTAATTACAAATTTTCTCACTTGCTTTGAGACGAGTGATACGAATATGACACAAGGCAAATGTATTTGTCTCACACAATTCAACAAAATGGTTTACATCAGCGATCCCCAACCTTTTTCTTACCGCAGACCGGTAAAGCTCTGTCTATTTTCTCTCGGACCTGTAAAGCTTTCTATTTTCCCGCGGACCGGCTAATGGGGAGGGTGACAACCTAAGAAAAAATTAGGTGGAGGTGCGGTTGGTGCACGAACGGCATTCACGACGGCAAAACAAAACAAAAAAAACTTTCTAAGCATAATAGTAATTATTTATTCTCATAACAACTTTTCTCATTTCAAGTAGGAGGGCAAGAATGAAAATGTTAATATTTATTACTCTGACGGACCGGCACCAGGTGGGTGGCGGACCGGTGGTTGGGGTCCACTGGTTTACATCACACGAAAATCAACAGGACAAGTGAACGAATACATACAAGTGACATAAAATAAGTAAGAGTTAAAAACAAAAACAATTGAAACAGCAAATAGAAAAATAAGAGTAAATGCATAGATGAAGAGCAAAAACCTTTTAATTGGGTAATCGAACAATAGTGGCAGTTATGAATACTCTTTCAGAAACAATAGCATTTTAGTGCTAATTTAAGCAGGTAACTGTTTGAGCACATCTCTGATCCTCAGGTAATTTGTTCCAGAGGTGAAGAGCTTAATAACTGAATGTCCTCTCACAATTCTTGGTTCTTGTTTTGGAACATGCTGAAAACCAGTTCTAGATGACTAAAGGGGTCTAATTTCTTCGTAGGGATCAAACAAATCAAGCATCTATTTTGGTCCAAGGTCAATAAGTGTTTTGAAGACTAGCAGAATTATTTTATAGTCTATTCACTGACTCACAGGAAGCCGGTGTAATCATTCTGAGGAATAATGAGGAATTTCTCCATTAATTTCAAGCAAAAGCAAATGGTATATAACATTTTTATGATTTAATTTTGCTTCAAATATAGTGGTGATGATGAGGGTGAGAATCTTTATGAGAAAATATTGATGGCAACTGAATTAGTATTATTGCTGAAACAGTCCAAGACCACAATTACAATGTATTGGTTTATTTTAATGCAGATTGTAAGCTTTAGAGGAAGGCCCTGTCTTGGTCTTCTTGTTTTGTGTTTTATTTAATGTTTGCCAATAATTTTAAAGCAAATCACCGAAGGGGCTCTCTCAATACAATATAAATTTGAAATATAATCAATGCAAACTACTAAAAGGCAATTACACACAAGTAGAATGTTGCAGTAATAAGCTGTGCAAAATGGATTTAAGCACATAAAGTAATGTATTCTGAAACTGTGGGAAATTCTAAATCGCATGAGTCCTTGGACCAAAGCACTCAAAAATAGTAATTACTCCTTGATGAAGAGACACATAAATTTAGTTGTAAAATTTTTATTTCATAACGCTCTCTCCCTCTCTCTCACTCTCTCACTCTATCTTTCTCTCTCCCTCTCACTCTCTCTCTCTCACTCTATCTTTCTCTCTCTCTCTCTCTCTCTCTCTCTCTCTCTCTCTCTCTCTCTCACTCTCTCTCTCTCTCTCTCTCTCTCTCTCTCGCTCTCCTCTCTTTGTCTTTCTTGCTCGCTCGCTCTCTTTTGCTCTCTCTCTTTCCTCTCTCTCTCTCTCTCTCTCTCTCTCTCTCTCTCTCTCTTTCTGACACTGCTGCTTGTATAACTGCAGATTACAAGTTTTTATTTGAATTTCTGTTCATGTGTTCAGACCTACATATTACAATGGTGAATAGTTTAGGCCTCAACCTTTCTCAAAATGCTTTATTGACTCAAATGAGCTATTTTTGACTTATAATTCCTGCTTCTAAGTCTCTTTCCAGGAGAAATTGTGTGTAATGGAGAGACTTGTGTGTGGTGACTCTGGTTTTGATGTTTTAAAAAATCATCCATTTTCTTCCACTTGTTCAGTTTAACTTTGGATATCGGGAAATATTTCCATTCCAATTGTTAGACACGTGGTCCTATCTTCATGACTGGTCCAAATATAAACCGTCTACCTGCGTCAACCAAAGGGTGTTTTTATACCATTTTTTATTAATTAGGTGAACATTTGCAACAATGCGGGAAGAATAATCACACCTGGTCAGCTGGTCTCACTAGATATACCAAAGTGGAAAAAAGACCGTCCCCCCAAAAATGGTCAATTTCCAGAGCACAACCTGTCATATATTTCATACATCTACCCATTTCTTGTCTTTCCACAACTTTATCAATCCACATGTGACATTCTACATCCCTAAACACTATTTGGGTATTGGACTGCCTTTGGCACCCACACAGTTTACATAGCAGCCCCTACCCTTGGCCATTCCCTCAGATATAAATCTATCATCAAGGGTTTCCACTTTCCATTTTTGGACATTACCTCCCAGTGCCAATTTGTGCAGGTCATAAAGCAAACAAGTTATAACATGATCTAACATTTTTTATCATCATTAAGAATTCCAAACCATGCTTTAATTGGTTCCTCATTTAGGTTCTGCTTGCCTCAGGTGAACCTACCATCTGAAAACTTAGCACCGATGATTGTCGAGGCGCGCAAACCAATTGAAGGTGATGTTCAAGGAAATGGCCATAAAAATTGACAGCGACTTAAAGTGCATTACAGCAACCCAATGAGATCACTGCCTTGCATCGATATAATTAGTGTACATACTAAGAGAATCAAATGGCACAAAAATAAATTAATAAATAATCAAAATGCAATATAAAACTCAACTTCAGCCCATGGTCCCAAATTGAAGCTACTGCAGCCTTCGCTTGCAATTTGTTCCTTTCATGTGACGTTTCTCAAAGTCATTCTCAGGCTGTCACACTTGGTTGGGGGGTTCACATTAATCACATACTGGGACACACGCACACACGCACACACGCACGCGCACGCACACGCACACGCACACGCACACACACACACACACACACACACACACACACACACACACACACACACACACACACACACACACACACACATTCATGTGGCAAAGACATGCAGATGAATCCCCTGGCTGAACCATGTTATCCCATTAATGTCCCGGACCTGGTAATTAGTATATTAGTGAGGAGTGTGAGTGATGACTGGGCGACAACACAACCTTTTAATTGGTGTCATGCTCTATTCTTGCTTGGCAATGATTGATCTCCATGTTGCCATAGCCATGGTACCTAAATTTAGATGGATGACATATAAGAAAATTGATATTTCACCTATACATATACAAAAAAAACCCTCAAGATCAAGGTGGTCATGGAATTAATGTCTTTATTGAGGGTAAGAGGTTGAGACACGGGTCACCACATGATTAGGTTTTCTCATTATATAGTGATTCTTTCTCATTACATAATGATTCAGTCATTTCAATGAATTAGGTAACATCCTTTGACAGGCACTGCAAGATGTCCTCAGGAGTACCATTCATCATATTTCATCTTTTGTAAAATACCTCAATATGAGTAAAAGCATCTGCACTTCAGTGAAATAACAAGTATAGGCTAAAAATCCAAAATTTGACTTTGGTTTACTTTTATTTCATTAACTAAGAGAAAAATAAAAAATACACACACACACACACACACACACACACACACACACACACATACATTAAACTGAGATAATTTCTTCAGGTAAAGCAAATTTTTCAGAATTTCAAGCAATAAGATATTCATTTGAAAGCAAATTTTTCAGAATTTCAAGCAATAAGATATTCATTTGAAAGCAAATTTTTCAGAATTTCTAGCAATAAGATATTAATTTGATGTTTAATATAGTTGGGTATTGAAACAATTTAACATTTTACTTCGTAAATTAGCCAGATAGTATCAATAGATTTCTCACAATGCTGGAACTACACCGAGCCATGTAATATACACGGATATTTAAAAAAGCAGCAAAACTGAATATATCAACCTTAAAGAACTAGAGGAAATTCTCCTGGGGAAACATGATTTCCTTATTTTATTTCAAACTGAGGAAACAGACAAGCATTACCTTGCCAGAAAACTGCAACCCTGAAAACAGTTGTTGTTTGGGCAGAAAGCATAGAGTGTATGCTTAAACTCTCAATGAGATTTGTCTCTCAGCATGGCAAAATTCTTATACCTGTTGTTGCTTTTTTTCAAGAATGATAACACTGATAGAAAACTTTGTCTCAAAGCAAGGATTAAGCCTTTTAGAGATGCCAAGATGGTATTCTTATTATTAATAAGATCACTCTAGAGATGTTTTGTTTGGGAATATGAAACTCCCATTCATTTTTCCATAATGTAAACCGATTAAGTATCAAATACCTCAGCCCTGGAATGCCTCTTTCACCCTCTACCTTCCCTGAAGCTCACATACAGCATGTGTCAACTAAAGCAACAGTATTTAGAAATTTGATACCATTGCTTTTGTGCGGAATTACCATAACCTAAAAAAAATAAAAAAATATGTTGACCTTATAGGAGATTAAGAAAAACTAATTCCAAATCTTTTCTTAATCCAGCACTGGAAAATGTGCCTTTTTTTCATTACAAAGGACCTTAAAGTTTATATTTAAAAGCTAACATTGCAGGCAAATATTCCATGTACAAATATGGGAGTATATGACAATCAAAACCAATAGCCATTTAGTTTCTTATTTTTTTGTTTCCCCCCATATTTTCTCACTCCCATTCAACCATACATTTGTACTCTTTATAGTTATATGGTCAAATGGTAGCTCTGGTCTAGTTACCATTAACAAAATGGCATACCTACTTTGTTCTAGTAACACTCTTTCCGATAGTTTATGATCGATCACATGTGGCACAAATCAGATATGTGGCACTAAAAAGGTACATGGTCAAACAACAACAACAACCATTTTCATTTGTGAATCAGGCCTCCGCCAAATACTAATAAAAATACGCTCTATACAGGTTATCTGCAAATTCCAGTAGACTGTAAATCTCCAAATCTATAAATTAAAAAAAAAAGTCGCTTGTAAAATATAATGGATGTGACATTTCATACTTGTTATTACTTTCTTAGTCTCTGTAAAGCAAAATTGAATGTCTTCTTAATTTAACACACCACAGATAGGACTACAATTAACCACCCTTCCAAATTTGATTGCTTTAAGAAATTGCCCAGTCGTTTATATTAAGTGTCTTCAAAAATTTGATAAACCCTACACATATACCACTTTCAAATGTTCTCTGCAGTTTGCTAAATACTCTAAAACCCCTCAAATACCAAACTAATACAAGTACTATGACGTGAAAAATAGACGGTACCTAATAGCAAAGTCATTTGTATACATTCCTCAATATTTTAGAAATCAGACCCAAAATCGATGTCATTCAAGAATCCAGTGTTCTATCTTGTCATGTTTGTTATTATCAGAACAAACAGTATCTTTATACGTATTAAATATACCTATATTATATATACATAGCTATATTATCTTTTGGGAGGGCTATTTTTGGGGGAGTTTTTTGTGCTCCCCAGGCTTGTGTGGGTTTTCTCCAGGTGCTCCAGTTTCCCCACTCTTCCCAAACACATGGTCACTCAAAATTGCCACTATGTACATTTTATGCGTAAATGGTGGTCTGTTTCCTTATGCCCTGCGATTGGCTTGCCACCGATTCAGGGTGTCCCCCATCTGGTGCCCGTAGTTGGCTGGTATAGGAACTAGCACCCCCGCGACCCTTGTGAGGAAAATCAGTATGGAAAAGGAATAAATTAATGCATTTATAATTAAAAAAAAAACTGTTTTCACTGTGGTTGTTATTGTTCACGATTGATAAAATGATTGCAATTTGGCGTTTGTGAATGCTAATTGTTTACTGTGTTATGTGAATGTTAACTGAGACCATGGTGACATGTTTCCAGTCAGCTGGAGCAATTACATTACATTATCTTACATTATTCTCTTATTATACTCTTTTGACGAAGGAGGGGAAACCAGAGTACTCATATAAAACCTATCGTAGCATGTGGAAAACATAAAAATAAACTGTAGATGTGCTCAACACTAATCTACTGTGCCCAGTTGGAAGTTCTAGGAATTGCAACAATAGGCTAGACACAAATCAGCAAAATAGTCCTTAAAACTAACGTCATATGAGTATTTGAGAGCCTGGTGTATGAAGTTTTATAAGACTCAATTACGCAGAAGAAAAATAACCCACCCAATAATGAAGCAATAATATTTTTCCCTGATTAAGGTCTATAATTAGCACCTAAACAGGGCTATGCAGTATAAAATGCCAGTATTATTGTCGCTAAAATATTGCACCACATGCCACGTTTTAAGTAGGTGACTACAGTGTTTGGCCCTTTCAGTACTTCTCTCGCTTTCTTCTCACAATCCCCCACAGAGCTGTAGAGACTGTGAATTGCTTTGTTAATTTGTTCATTTCCCAGTGCACCTCCATCCTGCAGATTTAACTTGTTATTAAGCGCAGCACGACCATCAGATATGAGGAGCAGGGCATTATGATGGGGCATTTAAGGAGAGCTAGAGGACAGGTTCAGATTGCATCTATAATCTTGAAGGATAGATGTGATGACACCACCGCCATTCACTCATTTTATTGTCTAAGCCTCATTTGAGTTCTGCCTCTGTAAAACCTTGTACCCTTTTTTGTCAGGAAAGCTTATTTGGCTAAGTATCAAATAATTTCACCCGATACATTTTCCAATTGAAGAATTTGCTATTATGTATTCTATAATCTAGAACACTGGTGTTAGACCATTTCCTTAAATTCAAGTGCGTGCTAAATTTCCTTCAATCAAAAAGAGACAAAGACAGTTTTAACCAATCTGATCTCCTGCATAGCCCATTTTTATGCAGAACAGACCAGCAAAATCTTGGAGAACGAGCACAAGCTTCTACTGGAGCCAATGGTATCAATCGGTTTGGTGGGAAATTAAGCATACACTCACCGGCTCTGTTCCACATAACAACGAAATCGGCTTAATTCCATCCATTTCACAAACACTGGTAAGGCAGGTGAAAAGGTTTGTTCCCAGGCGATTCAAATTGATCAATACTGCATAAAAAAAGAAAAGATGAATGGGCTAAAGTTCAATGCACGTCTATGGGGGGAGTCATCTCCACTACACTAGTGCTAACCTCACACATTTTCAAAAGGAAATTGCAGTGTTGTTAAAAATCGAGCTTCTAAAATTGCTACTACACATTCTTGATTACTGAATAGTATATGTGAGACCAGTCTTTGTCCACATTCCAAATGTATTACAGGACTTTCAATCTAGATTTAAGCCGTCTTTGTTATTGAGCAATTGGTGAACAGGTTAAGAAACTGCAGTATGGTTGGAAGGCGTATGCCAATGTAGACCTATTAATAATGTAATTTCTTCATTACAAGTCCCACCCAGAAGTAATTTTCCTGTAGGGAATGTACATGTCATAAATCGTTAATGTTTTCTCTAGAGTCATCTATTAACCATATGAATAAAGGAGAAATCCATGCTCACAGACACAATAGGGTTCATTGTGTAGAAAATAAGGAATTAAAGCTTACTGTGGTAACATCAAATGACAAATTGGTATGGAATATTATTTTGTGAAGATAATCTGTCACTCCAGATTGTACAGATGTAACACGTGCAGCTGGCTTCTTTGTGGATGCATTTGACAACTCAAAAGGTAATAACAAATGGTGTTGCTTTCTTTGATACCTCCTGCTGTGTGCATTGGTTAGATAATATTATGAAGCAATCTATTGGTGGGCATGCAACACTTGGTATTGAGGAATTTACCAGAACAACCAGAAAACATGTTTACTTACTTCTTATTTATATAGGTTAGGATTAGAAATCAAATTCTCTTACTGTCAAACATAATTTAAAATACATCAATGCATGTGAATTGTATAGATCACTTAAACTCAAGGGATGTGTAGTTGGTATTGTTTTGTTGAGGTCACAATGAAGTCTTGGTCAGTGATTTGTCTGCCTCAAAGCAAGCAACAATTCCACTGAGCAAACCAAATTCTCATTCCGCCCGGTAGAGAATGAGTAACAAAAAGAAATTGTTTCAAAGGGAATAGGAAGAAGCCTGCTTCTTTGTGTCAATTATTAGACCATTTCAGGTCTACAACTGACCCATTATGGCCTCCTTTTAAAGCCCAGACCCCCATGAAATTTACCAAACCTGTTCAAAAACACTCCGTTCCTGAGTGAAGACTCATACTGGCCTAGAAAGTTGGATACTAGAACTCTGGAATTGTACCAGCGATTTAGATTAATCGATACATACATGATTCAATGGATGGATAACACACAATATAAAGTAAAAGCAAAATATACTACTATTATCTTACACTCTTTCGGGAAGTTTGAACTCTAATATAAAGCAAAATGATCTTCCTTTGCATGGGTCACTTTTAAACAACAATGGCATTGTGTACTTTTTATAAAAAATATTCATCCATTTTCCATTCAGCTTATCCTCACACGGATAAAGTACGAGTAGTAGGCAGGGGAGTGACTGAATTGTTTTCCAACCAATTGCATGGCAAAAGGAGAACATTCCGACACACACTCATTCATACCTGTGAGTGTTCAACCAGCCTATCATGCATGTTTTGGGAATGTGGGAGAAAACCCACACAGATGCAGGGAGAGCTTGCAAACACATTCTAAATAAATTTGAAATCAATTTTTAAAGTCACTGAGCTTTTGCACCGAAAAAAAATGTTGAGTACTGCAGCAAGGATAACGGAACATTAAAAAAAACTGTATAAACAATGGATGATTTCAGGGCTACAGTTTAGAAAAAGATTTGAAAAGGAGTTCATGTGCTTGTGAGTTCAACTGAGTGTTAGTGTGCTTTCTAATGTTTGAAATTGTGCGTGCAAGTGTGTGTAGGTGTGTGCGTTTCTCACCCGCAGCTTCTTTGAGCCAGCTGCTTCATGCCTCATTTCAGTTCATATTGATTGGTCCAGTTTCTCTGTTTTCACTTTTCTATTTTGGTCGACTGACGCATCCCTACGAAACCCGCTGGCATTGATTAAAAGTGCTCTAAATACTAAAGAAGCATCTGCAAAAAGTGCCGTACAGGGAACTAAATAAATTTTTGTTCCTTTTATTTTTGGTGAGGATACAGAGTATTTGGCAGTACTAGTAAAAAATCTATATTAATATAAGTATTGGATGTGTAGAGTAAGAACTCAACAATATAGTGATTCACCAACATACGGAAGAAGCCATGTTTGGGGAAATGTTCAGCCTCACACCCGACAAATAAGCACCAGTTGGGTGGTCGATTGGTTGGTCGCCGGTCTTTTGGTCGCCCCGATCGCGACAACGGGCGACCAAAAGACCGACGACCAAAAGACCGGCGACAAAACAAGGTAAAACAACACGGTCTACGCATCAATAAAAGCCATCAATGGCCATGAGCAGTTTCACTGAGCCGACGTGTGAGTGTATAAGAGTTTGTATGTACATGCGTTGTCCCTTTAAGTAGGTACGTCCGTCAGGGTCTTAACAAGTTCTCCAACAAAAAAACAATAAAATTCCGGGAAATTTGGAGCTTTTCTTTAGCCTAATAATTACTAGGGCATTAAGTGTGACTAAATAGTAATTCACAGTTTGTATTTAGGGAATTTGAGCAACGATTTAAATGGTAATTATCAATAACCTTCCGGGTGACCAAAAGACCGGCGACCAAAAGATCGGCGACCAAAAGACTGGCAACCAAAAGACCGGCGACCAATCGACCGTGTACCCGGGCCACGGAACACAACTGACCTAAACGTATAAGGAGACAAAACTAGTCATGTGTCACATTCTTCAAATTTGTAATACTGTGAGTGTAAAAAGAAGTAAAGATAACAACCCTCGTGGGCAAATCAATGTTTTTAAAAATAATTTTTAAACACTTTTGTTTACATAGAAAATAATTAGATACATGACTAAAATATGATTCACTTTTGGGATCTTGAATTTGGTTCCCTTTTTAGACGTTACTACTATTACAGCTCCATCTAGTGCATGTATAACACAATCTCCTACTACACTACTAATACTACTACTACTACTGACTACAACCAATTTTTAGAAAGGCCATTCATTGAAGGTGCACTTTATAATCCCGAACACCTTAGAGTGGAAAAAAAGGTAATTTAATTCAAACACTGTGGTTATTATTGAAAATGAGTTTGGTGGTCCATCAATAGAAAAGCAGATGTGCCTACCAGTTGATGGTTTAGTTACACCGGGTTGCTTAAGAGACAGCAGGGAAGTTCTATATTTGAGTATTTTGCCACCGGCATGAATGAATGCTAAATCAAAATTGCATCATTACCAATACTTTCTTACTAAAACTTTTATTTTATAAATCTATTTTCTATATTTATTTTATTTTACTTTGCCCGACTCGCTCATATAATACACAGCAGCACAGAAGTGATTGCCGGCAGTTATACAATCATACACAAAAATATTTCTATTTAACCAGTCATGACAGTAGTATTCTAAGCTTTCCAGTGGGTGGTTGGTAGAAGTAAGAAAAACGCTTTCCGATCACATGTCTGACCCCCAAAACACATACAAACGTGCACAGAACCCCAGGCTCTCAGTCAGTCTCTGACAGAAATTTGTTTTATTGGCTCAGGAGTTCCCTTCCCTCACTCCCCTTCACTCTCCTTCACACTTGTTTTGCCCATTTGTCTCTCCCCTCTATTACCCCTCGTCTCTCTCTTGTGTGTAACTTTTATCTCTGCCTGCATTCCTTCCCTTCACCATCACCACCCTCACCACCAATCCTCTGAAGTTGTAGCTTTGCCGGAAGCTGACACAACCACACCATTGAACTAAGATGAACATTCCATTTTTTGTTTATGCTAAACAGTACATTGAATGATGAATTCATTAATTTATCTTAGTGCTTGGAGGGCATTGATTAGATATTTTTCCTGTCCATTGTTTATTATTATCTCTAGCCTGATTTTTTTTTAAATGCTATATAGCTTGGGCTGAATTGTATTTTTAACATGTTTGATTAGTGGTGATTTTTTTCTACTGTACTACCAACACTTTATTAAGGTATAGTAATGTATGTATAAATATATATGTATAAATCTATGTATATACACACATATATATATATATATATATATATATATATATATATATATATATATATATATATATATATATATATATATATCTATATATATAGATAGATACATACATATATAGATACAGATACATATATAGATGCTTGAGGCAGGACATACTGTATTAGCAACCCTCCATCTTTGAGATGTAGGCTCACTTCACCCATATCCTTCAAATAAATCTCAATGGGCTAGTGACAGTACAGAACCCCCTCAGTGCACTGCCGTCCTATTACCTGTGGCAGTCATCTCACTGTCATGGTGATCAATGATTCATGTGCAAAAGGACCTTGTCCTGTTAGCTTGCTGCGATTCAGCTCTCAGCTCACTGACTCCACGGTGCTAGTGCTCCCTCAGAAAATAATGACTGGACTTTCTCTCACATTTTCTCCTACTGTTAGTCCCTTTTTGGTCCAAATGCTGAGATGATGGACACTGAAGGGAAGATAGATCGAAAGCCAGGGAAAAAAGAATACAAGGGAAGGTTTCTGCAGAGCACGTGCTGTTCACATAACTGGCGGCACGCTGTTTAAGGAGTGTGTGTGTGTGTTTGTGCGTGTGTGTGTGTGTGTGTGCATGTGTGCGTGTGTGTGCACGTGTGGGTTCGCGTGTATGTGTCTCTTTTTCTTAAATCTTCATGCATGACATGCAGTAAAGTACCATTGAGGACAATTTTAATAAATTATCATTTTTATAGTAAGTTCTGAATATGATGACTGCGTCCAATACTTAAAAGGTATAATCCAGTTTTCATTTCCCTTTGTAGCTGGTACAGTTAGGGGAATGAAAAAAAATAAAAAAATAAAAAAAATAAACCAACATATTTTACATCATTGTTAATTAATATCATCTATTTATTTAGCTATTCTATATCTAGTTATTGCTTAGTCGGTAACCATGAGCTCCGGGAACTTATTCTTCAGTGAAAAAGGAGAATTAATGGTAAGATTGAGTTTGGTAAGACTTAGTTTATTGGTTGTCCGAACTCTGTATTGTTTTACTTTTTTGCTTTCTTAAAGCCTTCTTGTGAACAGCTATTTTGATTATAATGTTGTAAATATTACAAGGATAATAAATCTTCAGTGTTTATTTTCTTCCCAAAATTAAACCCAAATTCCCCAAAGTCTTGAGAGCATGAAGGTTAGTGGAATATACAAAAACTACTTGCAATAACTGCATTTGCATCAAACAGCTCTTCTGGGATTGGGTAAAATTTATTTTGATCTGTACATTTGTCTGGGATATTTTGACATTTTGACTGTACCGGCTTACACAAAAATACAGAGTGGAAAGTCATTTGTAATGCATATTGGTGCTTGAACTCACTAGACTTCACAGCCTGCACACTCAAAACGATCATCTTCCTCCTCATCATGCCTCCTTATCTCAGACCCGTGACTCAAGTGGCTAAAGTAGTGTAAGCTAAAGGTCAACAACTGTAAAGCAAACTGGGAGTGAGACAAAAAAAAGCGAGGCTGATGAACTGGAAGGGCAAGTATTCCAAAATGAGATTTGAAGGATGTTTTTATGAAGTCATAGGGGCAGTAGAGTTTCTAAGGACTATTGCCACCGAGTCATCACTCAAGTGTCATCAGATTTACAAGGATTTGGGTGCACTGAGGAACAAGAACAACATGCAGAATAGCAAAAAACAAATAAATAAATACAAATACTGAGACTCCAATATTAATGTTCAGCTCTCTCTCAAAAAAATTACACACTGACATAGACATTATGGTCCAAAAAAACTAACATCAGAATTTTTCAGAACAAAAAACATTGAGTTATATATTTTTGTTTTCACTTTTTCCTCCCCTTTTTTTCTAAACGAGAAATCGATTTCAAGAGAAAGTAAAAACGCAAAACTTGTTATTTTTATTTTTTTTCCTTCCCATTTTTTAGCTCACAGTGGAACAAAAGTACACTAGTTCCACAGTAGAATGAAAGTGCAAAACTTTTTTTCACTCTATTTCTGCTGTCAGCCCCCAAAATAATAGAAAATAATATTCATTTATTATTTTCCTGGTGTGGTTTTCAAAGCAGATTTTTTTCAAGAATGTTTGATCACTATTCATTTACCTGTTATCCTTAGTTTTAACTATGTGATCATGTGAATTTTAAGCAGTTTCATCTGAAGGTAAAGCCAAGCATATGTGAAACAACAGAATGTTAATGTTTTAGCATAGGCATGGTCAATGGTGTTGGTCATTATGCCTAGTTTGGTTTAACAGAGAAGCCATTTTGTCTGAGGGTTAGCAAGAGTGTCAAGTGCCACCAATCACCAGAAGGAAGGTAGAGAGTGAAGATGTTTGAAGTCTTCAGAAGTTCTTCCCCTTGATCTGTAATGTTTGCAGACAGCCTCTGACGGCCACCGTTGCATAGTTACTTTGTGGTTAGACTTTTTGCTTTTGTTTGATGTTCCAAAGGTGTCACAGATGAAAATGTGGCAGTGAGTTATTTCATTTATTTTCTCTTTTGCTTCACTGAAGCAATGCTACCTTTACAGATACATTTTTTTAAAGTCAAACTGAAAGCAATTTAGGACTACAGTTATGCATAAATGGAATATAAAGATTTGTTTGAGCAGGGTGACTATTTTATGGGACCTTTTATTGACAGTCTTGCAAGACAATTAATTTTCTTAATGGGCATGTGTTAGTTGTTTATATTTAACGGAGTGTGGAATTGCTTTCCTAGTAAATATTTTGATGAGCAGGAGAGGGAAGTCCAGTATCTTCTCGTACCCTTTGTTGTTTAAAAGGCCCATATGGATTGTGAATCGGCAGTGGCTTTCAAAGCATCATTAGTCATGCACAAAAGATTGTGTTAGCACTTTAATATCCGCCTTGGGCTCAAGTTCTTAAAATCTCTTATAATTGCTCACCTCAGCCACAATATATGTGTGTGTGTTTGTGTGCCTGTGTGTGTTCGTGCGTGTGTGTGTGTGTGTACATTTGTGGATCTGCTAATTGTATCCTGTCTTGATGGACACTAATAAGCACATCTAATGAATGATAGGCCAGATATGGACATAAAAGGGGAGTCAGACTTGGCCATATGCACATGCTGAATTTTAATTTTCTCTTTCTTTTCTCTCTCTTTGGCACAAATTCTGTGTGGTTGTGCATGTGTGTCTAGCGGTCCACCTGTTAGGTCTGACCTGGCATCTGCGGCACAGCAAGAGCCAGCTGTATGAGAATGGTGTAAGCTCTGCAGACCATCAACTGGAGGATCGCAAAGCTAGACCTACCAGCTCTATTCACCTTCTAGACACACTCAATCCTGAGAACACACATGCCAATGACAGAGGTGAGCATAAAAATCTTTAATAATAAAAGTTGCATGTTACATTCAGCAACGGACAATTCAGTCAAGAGAGTTTCTTGCTTCATAACAAAATCGACAGGCGTATTGGTGCAGTTCAGAGGCTCAGAGCAGAGACTACTCTAGAGGAGCCAGATGAGGTGGCTGAGGCATTTTGTTATGATGCTACACGTCTCAGTGGAAGATACTTATTGCAAACTTTTCTACCCTTTCATTCTATGCATTGGCTTTGCTACATTTACTATAGGCTTCTCTTAAGAGAATTAATGTTCATTGTTATGTCTTGAAAAGAATTACATTTGCACATTATCAGTAGAGGGTGAAACTGACTGGCCAAAAGCGTAATATTTTAGTCAGACCCTTTTTTTTGGAAATTTGAACCTTGCCCTGCGTAGACAATACGCGCCATGTGCAACGCATGTTCTAATCAGAGAGCTCACTCCAGACTGGGTAGCAATTTAAAAGAAAGGAAAGATAATTGGTTAATCATGTTCCCTCCTAGCCGCTGCGTGACTGGAATTGACTCTCGTCGCTCACTTCTCAACTAGCCAGAGAAATTACTAACACCAATTTAACCCCATGATATGGTACATTAATTGTCAGTGTTGCAGGTCATGCTGTCGGACAGGACACAACAACCTTCATGGTTGGCTGATGGATATTGCATAGTTGTCATGGATTATGTTCAGCATTTAGAGAGAAAAGTCTTTTGGCCAGACTGCAACCCACTGCCTTTTAAGCAACTAGGGACATACCTAAAGCAACTGTTCTTAAAAAAATACTCACATTTGAAGGATTAACGCTCAACTCGGGAGTTAAATCCTAGATAAGAGAGCACACGGGGTACTTCTTACTGTTGCAACACAATCTTTTATTTCAACATATAATGATTTAGGTCCTTGATGACAACTGGGACATAAAAAAGAAATTTAAAAAGTGGGGTTGAGATTATTGTACTACCCTCAGAGGTATTTCCTACACAAAGAATGGTCTGGGAGATTAGAGATTGGTTTGTAATCCACTGCGTCAGATTATCACGCTCATCCTGATGTACCCATCACCTCTCACACCCAAAAACCACACAATCCCCAAGCTTACACCACAAGGACTGGTGAGTTGGCGGTTGAAGGGAACCAAAGGGATAAATACATTGCACTAGAGATCGAGAGAGAGAGAGAGAGAGAGAGTTCTCCTACAACCCTACTATTGTTATGCCTCATTTTATAACTTTTGATTGTTAAAATGCATTTAAATGTGCAGTTAATGTTTTATTCAGTATGATATTGTAAGAAGCATATTGAGTCATACATTTCACCGCATTGCATATTATCAGGAGCCCTACGCAGCCAGCGCTTTACAAGAAACAAATATTTCTAATTAGCACATCAGTAATTGCCACTCACCTAATAATAATCAAACACAGTTTGCTAAGTATGCATGAGACCACATGGTTCAAAAGATCTTTATCTGCCTGGCATCCCGACACACAGCGAAATGTCCCTATTGCCTCAGTATACCTTACCCAACAAGTTCTGAAAATAATTTTCTTACTTGAATGAAGTACATAGCAATCGCAGAATATCTCATACTCATTAACTAGCTTTAGTTCATAAATAAATAATATAATTGACATTCCCATTATTAAGTTAAGCATGTGGAGCATGAGCATTGGCATTTTAGCCAATGCCATGTTTTTTTTTTAGCATTTAGCATTTAAATATTAAGGTATTAAGGTAGATGAGCCAAAAGATAAAGGGTTTTCTTATTTGTGAAACCGATTTTAAAACACAGCCTCATGAGATGCTCTCGATATTGTTGATTTTAACAGAAGCGGAAAAAGCGTGACGTAAAGTACGTAAGAGCTGATTTAGTTACATTAGCCGTACTGCATCCATCCGTGTTTCGTCACATAATAATAAGACTTCATTCTCGCAATAGTACTGAGACTTTTATGTTGTAGTCATACTTTTTCTTTCTTTCTTAGGCCCTAATACTCTTCTGCACATTAATATTCAGCGCTCAGAAAACAAATAACGGGAAGTAGGAGCCCTGTAGGAAAATGTTTCTATCCTGTATGTGTATGGGGGGGCTTGGTGTATGAGGAAATGGGGGGGGGGGGGGCATGTATGTGTAGGTACTTGTGTATGAGTGTGTATGAGAACGTGAGCGAGGGATCGAACGGGGGAAAGAAGTAAGAGAAGAGATGGATGAAAATGCTGATGGACTGGTCCATGTTACACTAGTCTCATTGATTTTCTCACGCTGGGATACATTCTAATTTGATGCGAGCGAAGTCCGCCACCCATCCCCAATCACACACACACTCAACCCTACACCCTCATTGCTACAAGAACACATAGGCATTTATACACAATTGAGTGAATCCAAAGCTCAATTTCAGAAAAAAAACTTGCAAAATGTTAATTTGGTACTCTGCATCCCAATCACTGACAAATGTGGCCAAAGATAATTGGCTTATGAATTCAAACTGTGCTTATAGTAATTGTGTAACGGCTTTGTGACACACATACTCTGTTGCATAATACAATGATGTGAATTGCCTAGGAATATACATTTTAAAATTACACGATCATCATTGTTATAATAACAATGGACCATTTACTCTTCTGAAAAATTACATTACAATACTAGTGTTTTCAAGCTCTTAATGTTAATTGTAAATTTCCTTTATTACAAAACAAAAAACAAAAAGAACTTTGCATGCTATGTCTCCTATTGTTTAATTCTTGTTTTCACATTGAACAGTTAAAAAAATATTTACTATGTCTTCTACGATTACATATTTTACCAAATGTTCTAGACAGGAAAAAACATTGATGTTAAAAATTTTGTTTTTGTAAAAATGGAAATCTTTGACTCTTGGTATAAATGTGTTTGTAGTCAAGCAAATCTGTCAGTCACAGACATAGCCCGAGGCTTTGATTGTGGACAGTGGGTGAGAGAGTAATGGAGGGCCTGAAGGCCAAGAGTATTATCTTCAACTGACTCAGACTGACTCTCATTAGGCTTCAGAGTAGAGAGAGAAGGCTGAAAGCTTATTAAGCCACATGCTCAAAAAGACCCTAGTCGAATCCAAGTAATTGTAGAGACCTTACCCATTGTGATATTTTTGTATTAGGTGCACTCTTAATGTTGGTGCTCCAAAGTGTGTGAGATTGACGTGTGGGCAGGGGGTCCAATATGGACTAACACACACTTTTCTAATCCCTCTGTTACCCTGTGCTACATTATTCACTAGAATCTCAGGGTTAATACCATGCATGCTGAAGAGATTTTAGTTCCTATGAAAGATGATTTAATAACATCTAATTGTTTTACCTGAACAACCCCTCGGCCAGAGAAGAATAATTAGACCTTGTGCCTCTACTCCTAAAAGAAGATCACAGTCATTAGGCTAGATATACACACAACGCTGAAAAGGGATGAGTTTTGGTTTACTCATACTAAATGGTTTTAGAGACCTAGTTCGGGCTGTAGTGCTTCCAAATGGCTATGGCAGCATAAAGAAAGACAGAATATATAAAAAGTATGGAATTGAATCTGAATCAGGGCTTTTCCAAATGCGGGGAACAAAATGTTACAAATCGACAAATTACCAATGAAGCACTGGGAATGCAGTCATGGTTTAATTGGCCAAAACAGAGTCCTTCTGCTATTGTGTTCATGTGCAGACATACACACAAGAAGCATCTTTTTATTGGCTTTAAACTTTAGTTAATTTTTCCCTTTTGATGCAGTTCACTTGAATCAGTGTTAACACAAGAGACATACTCTGTGTCACAAACCAACTAGTCCGTTACTTCTGCAAGAGCTGGTCTTGTTACGGTTCCAAACACATTTCTGCGGTTTATACCAGGTGCAAAAGCAATTTGAACTCAGCCCACCACAATCTGCATACAAATGCATTTGTTTTTACCCTCAACTGCTTTGTAGCCTACTGTTTTGTATTCTGCGAGGAAGACAACAAGATTAGTGATATCATCAATTGCTATCAGGACACAATACACTGGAGTGTTGCTCATATGTTCCCAAGATACTTGAAAATTATTATGGTGACATGGCTTTGCAGTCACGGATTTGGTTTAGCATGTTTGCACAATATTTGCTCCCCTTTTTATTTACACGTGAGAGTTGCGCAACTTTTTTTAATGACATGCCCAGACATGACATAACATGATGTTTTGTGCACCCATACACACAAAACAATAACTACTGTTACACATCTAGCACCTTTAAAAATACTTCACTGGTTGCAAAAGTAATGTTGTTGTGAATTGAATTGAGTTCACTGTCACCATACAATGTCCCCACATCAGATGTTTGAACTCACAATTAGAAGCAAAGAAGATTGCCAAATGATGGCTTGTATCTTAAAAAAACAAATCTGTTATGACTCGTGCGGCGTCAATCGTGGAACGTAGGAGTAGGACCCAAATGCGTGGTTTAAAAAAAAAACTTAAATAACTAAGGCAGGACTCTTCAAAAAATAACAAGGAGAATTAAATCACAAAACCAAACCTGACATGTAAAGACATGGGGGAACGAGAAACATGGCTGGTAACTTGGCATGATGCAAACAAAGCAGACGATCCGACACAGACTCTCAAACACACAGGGTTTAAATAGACAGACAGGGTGTGATTACAAAGTACACACACCTGGTCACACGAGGGAAGGGACACCATGGGGGACAGAATAGGTGAAAAAGCTTCATGAAAATGGAAAAAAAGACAAAAATAAATTAAAGAACCAGTAGCTCTAATTGTAACAATAGTAGTTGTAGTAATCATAACTCAAAAATTTGAACCAACAATTTAAGAGAGAGCAAGTTTAGAATGAACAGATATTATCAGATTGGAGTTGGGAAATGGCCTGATTTTTGTTCGTGTTGTTTCACACCAACGATATCAAAGAATAACAGTGATCAATTACTCAACCACTCTTCCTCTTTTAATGACTTCTGCCCACATTGTAGTTTTAGATGCTATATATTTTTTCTGCTGGAACCACATAATAGTTTCATACATCTGTTTTTATCTTAGAAATATATTATTGTTTAGTTTTTTCTTTAGAATTTTATGTGTTTATTGCCGCTGTGTGAGATGCAAGATGTTTTCCTCTGCCTTGCATCAGCAGCAGTAAGTTGATGCTCCCTGCTTGTCTTTTTGACATTCTCCTCTGTTCTTGGCTCGTTCCCCCTCTCATCCTTTTTCTCCCTCCTCCCACAACTCTTCCCTACAACTCCTGCTTTACCCAATACCCATACTTTCAAATGCTTGGAGCGCTAGTGTCTCTCCTCACATTGCATCATACAAGAAGAGCTACAGTACAGTAATTAGCATCAGAAGGACCTGGTTGCTCATCTCCCTGCCAGTCAGCTGGCCCGCAGTGCTGCCTGCACTCGTGTAATGCCTGCCTGTTTTGTGCCAACCACCATACCCAATTCATGTCCTATTCATCTAGAGTTGAATAAAAGGCTGCTTTCCTCGGGACATCCATCCCTCTGTTGGCCTTTATTTTTGTGGTGAGGCACAAGAGTGAGGATTAGTGTGAAAGGGAATAGACTGAGGACGTATACTCAGTAGGAATGCATAAAAGCATACTTTAGTTCTGCCAAGCTGCTTACATCCTGCTACTATAATTGGAGAGAATGTTGTATGTTTTTCTCCCTGTCCAGTCACGTCCAAACCAAAAGACCATCAGCTTTTGGGCAGACACTGTATTTGTATTAATACTCAAATTGCCTCTGGTTTTATCAATAGACTTTGTGTGGTAGACTTCAGAGGTTGTTGGAAAAGAAACAGTAATAAGACACATTTTGAGTGAATTCCTTCCACACTGTGATTTTTCAATTGGTTTGTTTGGAAATTAAGAACTTCCAGTATAGTAGGCCAATAAATATACAAAAATATGAATTTATTTAGTGCAGCGGTCAGTCAGCGAGTGTTCTCTAGTATCTACTACGCACACATGCACCAATAAAGAAACAATCTACCATCAAATTAAAACGATCATATCATTGGTTTTCTGTGCTCGATCAGTGCTATATAAAAACTAGGAGAGGGTTCAAAGCCCACTCTTTCGATTTATGTTGATCGTACTTTATGTGAAATAGTTTTTTTTTTCTATGGCGCTTTAAAGTTGCCACGTGATTGATCATGCAGGCTCGATCATGGAACTTGTGAAAGTTAATATACAGAACAATTTGTGCAGTCAAAGAAAGTGCAAACATAAACTCTGTAGTAAATAATGAAAACAAATTCTATATGTATTAAAAAAAAACTAAAATAAAATAAATCTATCATGTATTTTTTTTGGGTCATCCATGGTGACGGGTTGTTCTCCATTGTCTTTATGATAAGCGACAGTAACGTGATTCAATGAGTTGGGCAGGATTTCGTATTGTCATCCTCATGCTCAGTGGTCATAAAGCAGGAGTGGCGGGGAAATATGTGGCTGTATTTTCTTAAAATGCACCCCACCGGTATTCGTTCCTTCTAGAGATCTGACACTGTTCTGGAGTTTCATGATAATGCTAGACAAATTGCGTCCCTTGTAAGATCAATAAAGTATGTGTACTTTTGTTTCTGAATATGGGATGATTCCGTTTTTCAAGGGACGATGGAAACTCAATTTGTTTTTCACCATATTTGTGTTTTAACTATCCAATATATGTGAACTGTGAAAGAAGACTTGGTTAGCTAACCAACTACCTAACTTATACGCAACCATTTATTTACTGGTTTGCATTCACCAGTCTGACACAGAGGAAAAAAGCAACTTTCCACAGTCTCATTCTATCTTTAGTCACTCAATTGCTCTCATGCAATAAATTTTGACAAGCCGATATCCTAAATTTTCATATCGCAAAGTCATGAAATTGACCATTATCAAGTGTCAGTGAAAGATTTTTAATAAGTTATTACAGTGTCACCATTTCTAATGCCAGAAAACAATAATGACACTATGGGTATAAGAAGAGATATCTTTGGGCTCTTGCCTGCTGTCATTTGACGAGATATATGACAGCTGCCCTGTGGATGTGCATGATGTTGCCATAATGGAGTGGTAAAGCTGTGGCCATTATAGATAGAGAGCACGCAGACGGATCCATGAATCTACCCCTAACTGTTCATCTGCCTTTGTGGTCGTAACGATCGGTGGGCTCCCCTCTGTCAGTGTATTTTCTCCATCTTCTTTTAGAAGCACAGATATATCTCTCCATAAAGGCAGGCACAAAGAGGGCTGTAGAGGTCCGCCTGCTCCACCGACACAAAAGACTGAGACCTGGTGGTTGATAAAGTCTCATAAAGAGGCAAGGAGCTAATGGCTAAAGGACTTTAGGAAATGCCATTCTCCTTAGGCACAAAGACACACTCTGATTCAAGACCCTATCTCTCTTCCATGATTCTATTTGTGAATGCATGCATACGTGTGGTCATCCCTTTTCTCTACTCTATCGCTTTTCTTTCTCCTGCACACTATTTTTCTGCTGAAAAGATGCTAACATAGCTCATGTCAAAGCCCCTGTAAATTATGCTTAGGCACAACACTCCTTTGTAATGCAGAGCCTGGGACTGCGAATGTGGAGTCTCTTGAAAAGCGAGGTTTTTACAGCCACGAGTCACTCCCGATGTCTCTTCAGTCTCACTTCATTAGTAGAGCTGTTGATCCCAATGATGTTGAAGGACATAGCACTTTCATTTTCAAGAGAACCCCTCTTGTCTTTGATAACTCTAAAGTATATGACCTTTACAATACCTATTTGTCATTTGATTCTACAGAAAAGTGGGTGCGTGGCCGGGCCATCGATCGTGGTGAGGTCGACATTGGAACGCAACAGAATCAGGCCATCCCACCAGGAGTGTTTTGGAGGTTTCATATGACTGTGCACCATCCAACCCACATCAAGTTCAATCTTTCTCTCTCCCATAATGCACTGCTGGGGGTCTATGGACGCAGGAATATACCACCTACACACACACAGGTAAGTCAATATGGTCTTGGAAGACATGTAATGACGCCCTACACGTGTACCAATGTACAGTGGTCAAAGAAATCATTATTTTAATAATCGTTAGAATGAACTGTATTTCAGGGAGCTTTTGTTTTATCCAAAGTAGCTCTACTGTTCATCCAAATTTACGTTACCAAGGCCCCACGGAGCGACCTAAATGTAACATTATATTCATGACAAAAAAAATTCATACCGATACTTTATTTAGATATTTCACTATACGTAGTTTAACAAGAATTATGAACTAAATTGATTTAGCCAAAACATTTTGTGTCTGCAGTGAGATTGCCATTGATATTAATAACACAGACTTTTCATGGGATGAGTAACAGCCCAAAACTATGTTTTTGTTTTCCCAAGCTTGGAAAGATTTTTTCCACTCTGATTTTTGACCATTTTATACAGGGAAGAGCAGTCCCGCTGATTAAGCTGCCAGTGTGCCAGTTTTCAGTCAATCTCCAAATTGAAGGCAGTAATTCTTCTTCTCCAATTTGGTTTTAAAGCTGCTGCCCAGAGTGATACTAGGTCACAAGGGAAATAGAGAAGCATTACATTCTAGTGGTTATTTTCCACGGTAGTGTGTTTAGTGTATTTGAAGAGGTGCATGCTATAAAACAACCAGATATTGGTGTTTTGATGAAAAAATAATCAATTAATTGATATAATTGTGCCGACACCATTTATTTGTTATGCTCTGTGGATAAAGTTTTATTGTTGTCTGTTCATGTTTCCGAATGCGTTTAGTTTGACTTTGTGAAACTACTGGATGGGAAAGTGCTGCCCAGGTCTTTGAGTGATACTGTTTCAGCTGGCAAAGCACCTAAAGGTCTGCTTCTGAGCGGACTCCAAGAAACGCGCTTCATTGAATACATGGACCCCGGCACCTGGCATCTGGCTCTCTACAATGATGGACGCAATCTCGAGCAAGTCTTACTTCACAGCACCCCCATAGGTGAGAAGATGGGCTTGCAGTTTAACACACCAATGATTTCGCTTGTTTAAGTCAACATTCATGCATTCATCTTTCATACCGCACATCCTCATAAGGGTTGCGGGGGCTGCTGGAGCCTATCCCAGCTGACTTCGGGCAAAAAGTAGACGACACCCTAGACTGGCCGCGAGTCAGCCATAGGGAACACAGAGAGACAGACGACCATTCGTACTCACAATCATATTGACCCCAGCGCGAATAGGGCTGGGCGACTGAACCACTACAATACCAGGCGGTACATAAAACTAAGGTTTTTTTTCCTTTAAATACTGTATTCTGAAATGTAATCCGAAACTCATTTTCTACCAGTCATGGAAACAGAAAAATGTCTGGCTGTCTGTCAGTGAATTAGCACTGTCAGGCCACCATAGATAAAATTGTTTTGACATCTAACGCTGTCAATAGCAGTGAATGGTTTAATAATGTGTATAGTATTTTGTACTGCTATAGTCGCAGGGTTTGATTTACCACTGTTTTGGAGTTGACGTAATTTTATGATAAAGTTAATGTTGCTGTCAATTCAAAACACTAACATTGGTTACTAACTACCACTGTGTAGTACTACTGCATCAATTTGAGTTAAAAAAAATGAAGCAGCTAAACTGGTTGGCAATGCATTCTGTCTGTATATAATCCTCTGTGCAGGAACTATGACTGCAGCATGAGAGGAAGATACTGTCAGATACAAGATGATCATTGTCGGGATATTGAGCTTTTGCACAGAAAAATGTAACCGGATCTAACTGCAAATATTGAGGCATATTTTCTATCCATAACCTGCATCATTAATTAGAAAATAAAATGTGTGTGTATATATATGTATTTGTATATGTATATGTATATATATATATATATATATATATATATATATATATATATATATATACACATATATATATATATATAAATTTCTAATTAATGTTGCAGGTTATGGGTAGAAAATGCTTGAGTATTTTTAGTCAGCTGAATAGTCAATTCATTTCACATTAAACCCAAGGGTCATAAACCATGGCTGAAACTTTAAAAGGCTCATAAACTACAATTGGAATGCTTATTTGACCAATCAGACCACTTGGGTGGAAGTACCCATTTTATAATCACACTTAGCTGCAATAACTTATGGCATGGATGGTTTCCAACTAAAAAGGGTTTAGTCAGTGGAAAGAACAGATTATGCATGCACATACACGTGCCATGTTGTCAAATGCACTGGTCTTTGTGCATTACTTGTTAATTGCCTGGAGAATATTATTGCCAAGATACTCACCTGAAAATGTAGTTTAGTTCACAGTTACAGCTGTGCCAATGTTTAGCTTCCTGAGAGATCATTGTATCTTCTCTGAAATAAAAGCTGTTTTCTGGCCTTGCAGATGAGTTCCTGCTCATTGCATTTGTCAGGTGCCACATCCAATATTAGAATTTACCCGTGTGAGTTTATTTTTCTTCCAAGAGGATAGAAGATTCATATGAGGAGTTTTCCTGACTGTGTGGGAGATGATTGGCACTCCTCTCCATCAGTGTGACGATGACAGGTGATGGAGGTGAAAATTACTTTGGTTTCTATAGTGATGCGCTGCTGTGGAGGAACTATGCTGCCTGTCTCATTAGCATGTGTCACACGTGCCTCAAGGCGAGAGTCACATTATATCGGAGTGTGTGCGTTTGTTTGTAGAATAAGTGCGTGCCCAGGTGTGTGTGCGTGGGTGTGTGTGCATATGTGTGTGGTCCATGCCAGTGAAGGATTTGTCATTCATTCAACCTCAATAAATGAACTCGGCTCACAACAGTTGTTTGACTGTTGCTTTGTTCCTTCTGCAGAGAAGCAACTTAAGCGCATAAGGTCAATTTAAAGACGGCATTCCATTTTCTGTACTGCTTATCCTCACATGGGTCAATGGCGGGTGCTGGAGCATCCTAAATCGGTGGTCAGCCAATCGCAGGGCACCGCGAGACGGACAGCCATTCACTTTCACACTCACACCTGAGGGCAATTTAGAGCACATTTGTCAAAGTGGCGTCCCGCGGGCCAAATCTGGCCCACCACATCATTTTGTGTGGCCCGAGAAAGTACATGATGAGTGCCAACTTTCTGTTTTATGATGACATTCAAATGAAGATGTACGTATATGGAATATTTATTGTTTCCTCATTTTAAATCAATGATAGCAAACAATTTGTACTAATTTGAATGTCCAAAAATGATGTATCGATCAGCACGAAAAAGCTATCAATTTTTTAATCGATTAATTTTGGGAGCCTAGTTGGAAGACATAACGGCCCTCCGGATGTAATCGAAACTACCACGTGGCCCACGACAAAAAATGAGTTTGGCACCCCTGATTTAGAGTGTTCAACCAGCCTACCCCGCATGTTTTTGCGATGTGGGAGGAAACCAGAGTACCCGGAGATAACCCACGGAAGCCCAGAGAGAACATGCAAACTCCACTCAGGAAGTCCCGGACGTGGAATTGAATCTACAATGTCAGAACTGTGAGGACGACACACTTACCACTCGGCCCTCGGGCCACCCCATTCCAATTAATTATGTGTATATATTTATTGATTAAAGTGTGACTGATTATTTTTGTCAGTACATTTTGTTAAACTTTAATTTTTATCATAAAAAAGGGCAAGTTGGCTTGGCAAAGGATGGTGTTTAATTTTAATATTCATATTAGATCAGGTTTTTCTGGGATAGTGGAATAGTGTGTTCTTCACCAAAATACTAGTTGGTAGACCAGTCAACCACCGCATGTTTACTGACCTAATGACACTAACATCTCTATGTTATGATTGGCGCGTATCGCAAAGTTAAACTTTGTTGGAACAAAATCAGTGACAAATAGGAATTTGTAATGTTGTGCAATGATGCACTGGAATTTACTGACATCTGCCTTTGAGAGTAACAGCAGTAACATCACACTGTTATCCGCAGTCCACTAACTGGGTCATTTACAATGTCACATTTTGTGTTCTTCAATCTCGTTCCAAATTGTGTTCTTGTAAACAGTTTGGTGATGAAGCGTTGATGTATGTAAATGTGCATGCAGTGTGTTTTCAACCTGTAATGCAGCATAATGTGCTTAGTGCAACACAGATCAAGTAAGTGTTTGGCCAGTCTCCAGAGAATGATAGCAGCTGGATCAGGCTAATCTAATATAGCGTCTGTGTCTGGGGAGTCATCCATTGCTTATCACATTTTCATTCAATAACAGATTGCTATGCGGGTTGATTGAGTGGTTTGGATTATTGTTCTTATGTCTGACTTTTAATGTATTGAATAACTGCATGTCCTAATCTTTTTTTGTGTTTATGTTGTTGCATAGACACAATGGATGGCTGCTCCAAAGGCTGCAATGGAAATGGAGAGTGCGTTGCTGGCCGTTGTCATTGCTTCACTGGATTCATGGGTCCTAACTGTGCAAAAGGTAATAGAAATAAGAAAGAAAGAAAAAAAATATATGAAAATGCTGCACAAGGTTAGACCCTATATGGCAGATAAAAAAATGCAGAGTACATGTACTTGTATGTCCATTCATCTTACTGTTTAAATACAGTTAAACAGCTGTCAAAAAGCTAAATTAGAAGTCATGCCCCATGAATTCCAAGGAGCAAAGGTATAATGAAATCCTGTGTTGAAATCAAATTCTCTTCATGTCACCTTTCAAAAAGCTTTTACAGAAACCGGTGATTTATAATGGATTTTTCTTATTTAGCTTTGCTAAAGGTGAAAATAAAATTTCCAAACATCTTCCAAAACAAAACTAAATTGAATTTAATTTCATTTCTTATGAAGCTGAAGAATATTCAATTTGCAGTGGTTGTTTAAAACAAACAGTTTAAAGAGTATGATGATTTTTTTCAAGGACTTTACACCATATTTCGTCAATATGAGGACCTCTGTCACACTCAAAAGCTTAAAAAAGCTACTTAGAATTGGCAAAAGGCTGTGAAGTGAAAATAAGTAGAACAGCACCTAATGGGTTCTCATTCTGCCCATGCACCATTTCTACTTCTAGATTAGAGGGAATTACTAATAAAGTTATAGTTATTATTTTATCCTGGTTCAGGATTATTAACATTCTTAGCATGACACTCATTAGACAACATCTACTTCCTTGAATGAGCGTTCAAACTTGCCGTATCAAGTAAAAAATATAACCTTTAACCTAAAAAAAAAACTACTATTGTATGAACCCCTAACCCAACATCCATGTATTACTATATGCATACAATTTTATAATTACTATAATAATTTTACTTGGTGTCTTTTCTTGCTCCTACTTATGAAAGGTAATCATCCCCTATACTTTCCCCTATCCTTACTTCTAATATGCTTCCTTTGTCCTGGCCCATTTTCTTTAAACAGGTGCTATGATATCATGACTTATTTAAACACATTTATTTATACGTCCTTCTCATCTCTGGTTATTTGGTAGCAAGATGATGTTTGTTGTTCCAGAAGATATGGCAAGAGTTATAAAATATGAAAGGTGTGTTTAATGCCGTTAAGTGCAGCGGGCTATAGTTTGCTTCAATGCATCAAATGCCTCGAGTAAGTAAAAATGTGGGTGCACTTGTCCAGAGGGGGCAACCCAAAGCTAGCAAAGGTCGAACTCAAAATACACTTGCCCGGTTAACTTCGAGCCCTGTCATGTTAAGTCTTTATTGTCATGCTTCTCTTTTAGCCGCACTGAGGTGATCCTATATGTATACTGGGGGCCGGAGGGTAACTGTCGATGCACACGTAGCTTGCTGCCACACAGCTCTCCACTTCTGCATGGAGAGAGCTCCTCATTCTACAAAAGCCCTAATGCTCTTCTTCCTAATCTCTCATTTTCACGATTGTTTTCACGGCCTGTTCAGAGCAAGTGAGGTGATGTCCGGGAGATTTTCTCCAATTCTTGTGTTGCCGTGGTAGCTAGGCTTAGGTGGTGCTTGAGTAAATTGAAACGGCATGAGTGATAAGATGGTATGTGTGTGTGTGCGTGTTTGTGTGTGTGTGTGTGTGTGTGTGTGTGTGTTGTGTGTCTGTCCAAGTATAAGTGTGGGAGAGAAGGAGAAAGACTGTTTGAGGATTTGCTGAAACCGTGCAGCAGCTGAGATAAGAGTGTGTCACCCATCTCACATGGGGTTACTGTGGTCTTCCAGCTAATATACTGCAGTACTATGTGTGCCTTTTCACGTGGCTGTAATCTGTGTTTGTCCCGTTACAGATTCTTGCCCGGTGTTGTGCAGCGGTAACGGCGTGTATGAGAAAGGAAGGTGTTTGTGCCTGACTGGTTGGAAGGGAGCTGAGTGTAATGTAGAGGAAGGTCAGTGTATCGACCCTACATGTTCCAACCATGGCTCCTGCATGCAGGGTGTCTGCATATGCAGCCCAACCTACAAAGGCGTAAACTGTGAGCTAGGTAAGACAGTACACTAAAACATTTACTTAACTAAAGTTGTACTCTGACAGTGATTTTTATGAACAAAAATGTATGTTTGACGTTTAAAAATGAATAAATAGTACAGTATATTTTATGATTAAGTTTTGTAAATTGAAACCAAAATAATACAATATGTTTAACCTTTTCTAAGAATTAGTATATCTCCGATCATAAAAAAGAAGAAAAAAACAATGACCACTGCTGTGTCCTCCCACTGTTGACTCGTTTTCTTGTTATAATACGAAAATATATATCTTATTTTGAACGAGGGGTTTTAATTTAAGCTGTTTTTTATTAAACTGTGTGGGTTTTATGGTTATGCTAGAGATTGTTTATCTGATTTCACAACGTTATTCACCTGTCAATTTACATACTGCGGATTTCCAACAATACATTATGCATTAATAAGGCATAATATGAAGTGAAAATGATGATTTACAGCTGTAATGCCATGTTATAAGGTGAAGATGTAGATAAAAGACTTCTCAATGTATAGAATAGTAAAGTGTAATATAATTTGCCGTTTTCAACGTTCCACTATATAACCATGAATTATAAAAATAACAAACGCTGGATTATTCATATTTTATGCTTAACTATAAGATCTTAGCAGAGAGTTCCAAAACATCCCTAAAAACTGTATGTAGCGCTTTGCCTGCAGCGACTGAATCACGTGTTTGACCTTGAACAACAGAGCTGAGCTGAGCTGAGCTGTGCTGGTGCAGGTTGTGCTGAGCTTTGGCTCGACGCTCAGAGCTGTAATTACACACACTAACGCTGACCACTCGCACATGCAGATTTCAACCAGGCCATTTCACCCCTTATCAAAGCCCGGGTTTAAGTGTCCTATGAAATGTAATGTTGTGGAACAGATACAGGAATTGTAGCTAGGGCAGTTAACTCCTGGATGAGATGCAAAGAACACTGCTTTCATACTTAGTGAACTGATGATTATAATTAGACAGGCAACCTAGGATCCTAAACGACTCCCTTCACCGCAAACTCTGACTTTTATTTTTGTCCTTTCTATGTTTCCAGTGGACTGTGTAGACCCTCAGTGTGGTGGACATGGCGTATGTGTCCGTGGGGAATGTGTGTGCTCTCCAGGCTGGGCAGGAGTGAGCTGTCATGACCCGTTGCCAGCCTGTCAGGAACAGTGTTCAGGGCATGGCACCTATCTCCATGAGTCAGATACCTGCACCTGCCAACCCAACTGGACAGGACCGGACTGCTACATTGGTAAAACGTGCATTGAGATTTCCGCCAAAGCACAAACACGAGATTGCATATCATACAGGTCTCAGTGGTTCCATAGCATTAGTGTTCTTGATAGATACAACTTCCCATGAATGCAGGGTTTTTAGAAGAATGAGTAACATACTATATTATAATGTATGTTGTTTGTATGTATATTCAGCTGGTATTAAAAGTTTGCATATATATATATTTATGGTTTCGTTGCGGGCAGGCGCAGGCTCGATTTCCGCAGGCGGCTGTATGATTGTGAGTGCGAATGTCTATGTGTGTGCCCCAAGGCTCACTGACCAGTCTAGGGTGTAGTCTGCCTTTCTCCCAAAGTCTTCTTCTTAGGAGGATGTGCGGTATGGAAGATGAATAAATGAATAATTAAGAACATGGTCACTTTTGGATTCTGTCTTCTAATGTTCTTCAAGGCAATGCAAACATCGAAAATTGTGCACTGTATACCATGCATGAAGGGCAACTAAACCAGCACATCTTTAATTTCTTTAATGTTTGAAAAGAAAGTGAATGCAAGAAAGAAAAAAAAAGATATTTTTCAATCAAAGCTATTCCAGGCAAATAAATCGGAGCAATTCCTGTTTAGCATTTAAACTTGCTGAATAAATAATTGTACTTCTTTTCTTTCTCTCACTCGCTCACTCTCGCTCTCTCTTTCTCTCTCTTCCTCTCGCTCTCTTGTTCTCTTGCTCTCAGGCTCTCTTGTTCTCTTGCTCTCAGGCTCTCTCTTTCTCTCTTATTCTCTTCCTCTCTCTCTTTTGCTCTCGTTCTTTCTCTCTCTCTCTCTCTCTTGCTCTCATTTTCTCTCTTCTCATTTTTTCTCTCTCTCTCTTGCTCTCATTCTTTCTCTTGCTCATTTTCTCTCTTCATCTCATTCTCTCTTTCTCATTCTCTCTCATTCTCTCATTCTCTCTCTCTCATGCTCTCATTCTCTCTCTCTTTCTCTCATTCTCTCTCATTCTCTCTTTATCTCATTCTCTCTCTGTCTCATTCTCTCTATCTCATTCTCTCTCTATCTCATTCTCTCTCTGTCTCATTCTCTCTCTATCTCATTCTCTCTCTGTCTCATTCTCTCTATATCTCATTCTCTCTATATCTCATTCTCTCTATATCTCATTCTCTCTCTGTCATTCTCTTTCTCTGTCTCTCTCTCTGTCTCTCTCTCATTCTCACGTCTGTCTCTCTCTCATTCTTTTGTCTCTCTCTCTCATTCTCACGTCTGTCTCTCTCTCATTCTCTTATCTGTCTCTCTCTCATTCTCTTGTCTGTCTCTCTCTTATTCTCTCTCTCATTCTCTCTTGTCTGTCTCTCTCTCATTCTTATTCTCTATCTCTCCCAGCTGTTTGAGATACCTTAGTTATTGAATACCTTTAACATTTTGCATGTACTTATCACAATGACAGCATATTTAACAATGTCTGAATTATAGTGTAGTTCACATCTCATCCTTGTCCCTATTGCAGTATTATTTGACAGATGGCAAAAATGGCCCTTTTAAGACTTTCCACAACATAAAGTTAATGCTGGTCTTGGCAAAGATGATTTATGGGCAATGGGCACTGGCTCTTGAGAGTGCGAACGCCTTATTACTGTGATATACCGTAGCCCTTGATAATGACAGACCAAGGCAAAATATCTGTAAATGGTACAAGAAATAATTTTCTCACTACAGTGTTCTTAATGAAAAAGAACCCCACTTACACCCTGTACATTTGAATTACAGCTAAGTGTAACTTTAATGGAAAGATGAAAATGCACATTTAATCCATCTTACCCGTCCTCTCCATGCAATGTGAATTTTAATTGAAGTCACTTTTCACTGTGCCTGGGTAAGTAGTCATTGTGAGCCTGTAGCACTTTTCTTACTTTACGTTTTTTTTTGCCTTTGCAGAGAGGGAAGTAGAAAATTGTAAAGAAATAAAATGATTGTTGTAAAATTGGATGGAGAAATTCAAACAGAATAGAAAGAAAGGTTTTATTAACATGTCCAGCAAAAAGCTGAATTTTAAGCTTTGGTTAGAACACGAGGTGTAAATAGGAATTTTGTGTTGGTTATTATTCTATTCACTCTTCTCCATCACCTAGCCATTATAGGGTAGAAAATTGCGATAATGAGACTAATACTTTCTTTTGAACTGATCTGCCCTCCTCAGTTGTGAATAGAGATTTCTATTTTTTAAACTATATATTCAAAATGAGCTATTCCTTTTCCTTTTAATTCTTAATCTGCTTCATTTGCTTGGCCTATTCTTTTCTCCACTCACTCTAACGTGCTTGTCTCACCCACGCATCTCCACACATCTTGCTGGCAGAGCTGTGCCCAGTGCCGTGTGGCAGTCATGGTGTTTGCTCAGAGGGCCGGTGCCAATGTGAGGAGGGCTGGCATGGCGTGGCGTGTAACCAGAGAGCGTGCCATCCTCGCTGTGAAGAACACGGACAGTGCCACGACGGGACTTGCATCTGCCAACCCGGTTGGGAGGGAGAACATTGCAACATTGGTGAGTGCGTGTGGGAGATTTTAATTATTCGTTGTCATATTGGGTTTGGAAAAGGGTGTCATTGATACCTTTTTATTTTCCTTTCACAGTTTCACATGATTTGGACATTGTAGTGAAAGGTAGTTTTTAAAACTATTTTGGAGCACTTTGAAAGCATAATGAGTGCATAATTGGAAAGACATTTAACTAGTATGTTTATACGCATGCGTTTCATCTTCAGATGGCTGCCCAGGGTTGTGTAGCGGGCATGGACGCTGTACCCTGGAGCAAAGTGGCTGGCGCTGCATCTGCCAGGCAGGATGGAGTGGGCCTGGGTGCAGTGTTGTCATGGAAACTGACTGCAGTGATGGAACAGACAATGATGGAGGTGACATTCTATCAGCATCTATCATTTTCTATCTCTATTCTGTCTTTGTTACCTTTTTCATTTCTGTCTCCCTTGTACTCCCTTCCATCACTTCTCCTGATTCAATAGCCAAAAAGAATCTACCTCTTTCTTTCTTCTTCCCGGGCTCTGCGTTGTCCCAGTCCCGCTGTGACACTTTTGGAGTCCTGTTGGTCATTCGAGGGAAACTAAACCCATTGTGTTGCATATAATACCATGTACATTTTAATATCACACCAGTTCCCAGCATTCATTGCTAAGGCTAAAGCTTCTGTGATTTTTACGTCATTACTACTCCTAACGTCCCAACATGGCACCCCTTCAAGGTGATACCTTACCTATAATCATTTAGAATCTTGCATTTTGGCATTCATTCCAAGAAAAAATGCCTAAAAACATTTACAAATTGTTTCCCCTTAAGTCTATTGAAATTAAAAACAATGAAAACACCCAAGCCCCTGCTCAAATAGTCATCAATGATTTTGTTTCAAAAAGTCCCCTAAATTTCACAAATGAAAGTTTTTAAAATAACCTTCCTGAACAACATTTTCAGTGTAAATTATTTTACAAATAGAACAGCTGGTTCTACATAAGCGCTACATTTCAAGAGCATTAATGCTCACATTTCACACACTGAAGCTTTTGAGTTTTAGGAGGTCCCAGGGGTAAAAAAAGTACCCCAAAAAGTACGATAAGAACTGGTACATTGATAAAGAAAAAATTGAAATACTGGTGTAAAAATGTACTCAAATTCAGAACATAAAATAACACATCTAATCGTATGCATTCAGGTACATAATTCTGGACACAACACTTTCATACACTCTGTAGTATTTGTTTTCATTGAGAAAACATTTTACCTGTTTGTTTTTTAAATAAACATAGTCCAGAAAGTGTACAATTCTTTTGCGACAAGGTCATTTCCACATGGCAGGAAAACAGTTACAAAGAGTAGATTTGCAAGACACCTATAGAAAAAAACCAACTAATTTAACACAATTTGCTATATACATATTCTGTCATTGTCACGGAGCTCACATACGCCTTTTATACTTCACTCTTTTTTGCCATAACAGTGCTTTTTCCGCTTGTTGTTGTAATCTACCTTTATGCTTGTCTGCATTTAAAAATGAAACTATGAAGATAGAAAGAGATGAATAGGAGCCATTTCTAGTAATCAGTATATAAACACAACTATTCAATTTCTCTGCCTACGTTGGATAGAGATGAGAATAGAACTTGGAAATAAATACATTACACACAAAATGCAACGTTCTCCCACGCTCAAACATTTACAGTGCATAAATGTTGATACATTCAAATATATAACATGCGCATTTGTGTTTCAATTGCCATTTGCGCATAGTAATTTACCAACATCGCCCTTTTAATGGCAACTACGCTGCAAATTCAATTAAATATGTTCTTTTAAGCTGGAATGGTGAATGGTATGGAAATGAATTATTGTACTCGGCAACCTTTGTAGAAGGAGGTTACAATAGAATATTGTTGGCCTTTAGCTTGCTGCTCTGTGGTCAGATGCATTTAAATGTCAGCACTGCTTCCTGCCTTTTCAGAAAGAATCCTTCTATAGGAAACACAAATGCCAGCCCGGCTTCTGTCACCTGCTGCTTTGGCTCCTATCAGTAGACTCTTGTTTACACTGGACTTTTATGGCTCCTATTCACGTAATTGCGCTGGCCAAGGCCTGATTTATAGCGTTGATGATGGATTTAATTTGATTTATTCTTGTGATAATAGGGATATGTGCAAAGATGATTGTCTGAGATTACATTGTTTGCATTAGGCACCTCAGAATGGGGCCGGAATTTGGGGAATAATTTTACGGTCTCCTCTTTCTATCTTTTCACCACTAAGATAATGCAATATGCTATCTATTTTTATTGAGCTACCCAGCCTGAGCTACCATCATCATTATCATCAAAACAATACAAAAATACACTGCAATATCAAAACGCAAGTGCTGGTGTTGCGAGAATGGGTATGTGCCGTAATTCTGAAATGTTTTATATTTCTGTCTCTACTAGATGGTCTGATTGACTGCGTGGATCCGGATTGTTGCGAGCAGTTGAGCTGCGGCTCTGACCCTCTATGTCGTGGTTCGGCTGACCCCATGGCTCTTTTGCAGCGGAGCCCCTTGCCCCCAACTGCACCTCCTTCACCCATTAACACGCACACTCACAGTTTCTATCGCCGCATTCATTTTGTCCTTGGCAAAGCAGCCACACACACACTCCCTGGAGACGTGCCCTTTGATACCAGGTATGTGCTTGTTTACTCTTTGAGAGTCTGGGTTACCATGTGCATGCAAAGTCTATCCCTTATTTGTTGTGCGAGACTGTGTCCTTGAATTATCCATTGTTAAAATATACAAGCAGCAGAAAATGAAGTCAATATCTCGGTATAAAGGTATTAAATTGTCTATGACTTATCAGTGGAAAGTGCCTGTGGGCCAAGGTCTGGCGAATTTAAAGAGGCAATACCATTATAAATTCCTGTATTTTTCCCCCTATTCCAGTCATATTCATCCGGCAGATCTTTTTAGTTAGCACTAACTAATATTTGCATTTTATGAGCACATAGTGGTTGTTAATTTTTGCAACATGATTCACCTTACAAGTAGTGAAATTTAAAAATGTTTTTATTCAACTGATATTTATTCGCCACTACAGAATGTAGATGTTAAGCTTAACAAGATCCATCTACGATACATGCATTTACCTAAAGAAAAACACCTGGTCATACAAAAAATATCACTCAAAATAATGATTTTTTGTTGTTGTTTTTTTTTGTTTTTTTAGTGTTCAATTTAATGAATATACTCGATGTTGACAAGGTTTCAGGCACTTATGATCAAAATTACTTTTTATCAAAAAGTTGTTGTGGACTGTAAATTAATTTGAAGTAGTTTTGAATCATTAAAACATTTTTTAAGGTCCTGTTCTACAGGGCAAGTTGACTTTTTTCCAAATCAAGTATTCAGATGTTTACTTGTACATTTTAATTCTAGACTATCTATGCTTTAATATGCTCATTTCACCAAGTCACATTTGCATTAACTGTTTTTGTTTGGTGAACACATCACAACATGTTCCTCCATCACTTCAAAAAAACACTTAAAGCTGTCATCTTCTTCACTTTTGTGTTTCTGCTTGCGCTAATGGTTTGCGCCGTCCGTCTTTATGTGCCAGTCGTGTTGCTGTGATCCGAGGTAGTGTTACATTGCAAGATGGATCTCCGTTGGTTGGCGTCAACATCACATTCCCCCAGCATCCAGAGTATGGTTACACCATCAGTCGACAAGATGGAAGGTGCAAATTCAACCACACATTCCAATATGGATACAAACGTTTCCCTTTTCTCCAGAAATTTTATTTTGTAACTATCCTTTCTAACACTTTAGTTATGACCTGGTGACTTCAGGCGCAATGTCAGTGACCCTAATGTTCCAGCGCCCACCTTTCTTGTCACAAACACGCACTGTCTGGACCCCAAACAACAACTTCCTTGTTCTTGATATGGTGGTCATGTCCAGGGAAGAATTGAAGCCTCCAAAGTGTGATGTTAGGACTGTTTTGAGTCCTTACCCTCTGGTCCTGCCCTATCCACTACCCAGATACACAGGGACATGTACAGAGAAGGGTCCTGCTGTACCAGAGCTTCAGGTTTTTAATTATTTCTGCCTTGTCACTTGTGCTTTACAAATACATGACTGTCCTGCCTGATAAATTATGATGTGTTTATATTTCTCTATGCAAAGGACAGGTAATCTAGAAAAAAAACATTTTTATATTATTTATACTATTCATATAGCCTTTCCCAACAAGCACAGATGTACAAAAGCAAAGAAAGTACATACTAATGAACCCACAATGCAAAAATCAGCCTAGCAGAAACCTCCCTATTCATTCCTTCATCCTCTTTGATGCTATAAGCAGTTACAGTTGAAAGACAACATTTTAAGTCTGATTCCAGTAGCGAATCAAAGATGTCACGATCACACTGTGCACAGCGTCACTCACATCCGTTAACAAGCTAAGTTTGAAAATAAACACGCTACTGTAGTGTCCTTATCAATAAAATACACATAAACCTACAGAAATGGTAGGCCTACAAATGCCAACTCTCCTTTCTTTAGACTACCAGACACAAAATGTTGGAAACAGTTTACGAGGGTCCACATGAGGACCACAAACATAAAATGGTCAGAAGATGATACATGACAAATGAAAGGTGCAAAATGATTTAAAAAATGACAGAAAAGAACAAACTAGCAGCTGAACTTTGAAAATTACTTGTAAAGCAGTAATAACTAAAGGCGACATCAATGTGACGACTAAGTCTTTGAAGAAAAATTCATCTGTAGAACAGACTTTCAGACAATCAGATCTTTTAAATCAAGAAACTTATTCAACGTGAATTTGCTTCCAAGCCATTTTGTATATTACAATAAATACTAAAACATTCAGATCAAACCTAATAAGACTACACCCAACAAACGGAATAAATACAGTTTTGTTGTTCTGTTTTGTGGTGCCCATTTAAATTCTATTAATTAGGATTTAACACAGTGATAAAACACCTTTTATTTTATGTTTCTCCTACAGGCAGTGCAGGAAGAAGTAGCCATCCCAGGAGCCTTCATGAAGCTAAACTATTTGAGTACACGAGCTGCAGGCTACCTCTCATTGCTCCGTATTCTCCTGACACCCCCTTCTCCTTCCTCCCCCATCTCCCCTCTGGGCGGTCTCTCTAAGGTGCATGTTCGAGCTTCTGTCCAGGGAAGGTTGTATCAACGCTGGTACCCTGCTGGGCCTGGTCTGGTCCACAAACTGGTCTGGAATAAGACAGATGTTTATGGCCAGGAGGTGTGGGGCCTCACTCATGCAACAGGTAGGTTGGAATAGGCTGATTTTATCTTTGAATTTTTTAATGCCTAGTGCCTTTCTAACACTAACTCCTTTAAAGTAGACGCCATGTGTATATGTAGAGGGTGTGTATTTACCTGGTGAACCTTTATTGTATAGGCAAAGAAATCGCAGGACTAAAACCAACAATAGTATATAGCAATTATACACAGTCAGTGTTTGGGAAGACTACTTTTGTAAAGTTAAACTAATACAGAGTCGATAAATAAGGGCACATGGCAAGGGAAACAAATAAATACTGAGCCCTGAATTAATTGTCACACTTATGAAATCTTTTTTTTTTCTTAACATCACGTCAATATCTTATCTTGAACCGCAATCTTAGCAGGTTAATTGTTATTTGAAACAAATTGATTTTCTTCAGATTGCATGATAGTCATATCGTTAGTATATCTAATCATCGGGGGAAACATTTGTGGTTAATGAATGATTGCTGATATTGTTTATCTATTTTTATTACTGTTTTTAATTTGGGGGGGTTATCTTCTTTTGTATTTATGATAGAGAAGAACGATTGCCCCCTGACTTTGTAAAATCTTTAGGATAATGTAAATACATACTTCTTATTATAAAGAATATGAAAATGATGTACATAATTCTCTAATTTGTTATGTATCTTTGCTATTAAAATAGTACCGTATTTACTCGCATATGGGCCACATTTGTCAGACAAAAATGATGACTGAATCTAGGGTGCGGCTTATATGCGCATAAAAACGACATGCACGAAACTGCAAGGTAACAACGATGAAATGCCATAACGCAAGACAATGTGGTTTTAAAACAATCCTTCACATTTGAAAAGGGAATAACAATAATAACACAAATAATAATATTGAGTCAATTAAAAAAAAGCATTGCGCTGCTATGAATACTAAAATGAAATACATGTTTGTTGTTGGTTTCTTTTGAGCACTGGTTAAATGAAACTTCTTTTTGTTCAGATTTTCAATGAATTTCGTTACTTATTTACTGTATAGGTAATATTTATCAAATATTTAACCACATCCATATTAAATGTACTTTTCTATATTGACTAGATCTCAAGATTAGCAGCATGCTGTGTGAAACTTGGTTCAATTTTCAGATTTATTACAACTAGGGCATACCAAGCAACATACTTTAACTCTACCTGGGAATTAATCTGGCTCTGGGCAACATACAAATCAAAATCTTGAGGCATTTTGGGATATATACTGTAATTTGTGTGAGCATTGTAATCTGAAAAGGCAAAGAACCCATACTGTTTTTTTAGTTTTAACAGTCCACATAAAATAACCTCGTAGGCTGCTGACTTATAAAGATGTTTTCATATAATAATTTTACTTTTCGTTTGACATTGCCACTGCAGTATACAAAAGATGTGTATATTATACTACTTTGAAACTTTGAGCAGACGAATCAAAAGATTTTCTTTTGCTTCTATTCTTTTTTCACACTTCTCTTTCTGATCCATCACCTTTTGTTCCGTCACATTTTCACTCATTGTATTTACCTTCTTGTCTAAACAGAGATCTCTTTCTTATCTTTGCACTTCTCCTTTTCATTCCTTCTGTGTTGGTTTTCTTCTTCGGTTTGCCCTTTTCTTCTCTGACTTACTTGTTATTTCCTCCATTCTCTCTCATCTCCCCTGTTGCTTTCCTTATGTCTCACTGTCCTCATGTTCTTCTGTCTGTACCCTTGTTCCCCCCTAAACCTTCCCTCTCTAGACTTCCTGATACTTTGTTGGCACAGTGGCCTACACACATTTTTTATGTCCATGTACACACACATCCAATGAGCTTGCCAGAAATAAAGATCATGCTCTTTTTGCTGGGGTGAATATATGCCTAAGGCTTCAGCAGAGGGAAATGAAAGCTTTCGTTCACCTGTGTGCAATAGTTTATGAGTGTGGTATTGTTTTTGAGGAAGTGTGCCTGTGTGTTCTCAAGACAGTCGCAGGTTTGTGTTATGGGAATGTTTCTGTCATAAGGTTCTTGGAATTGTGAAAACATTAACATCTCCAAAAATCTGTTTGCTGCTTACCAGCTTTTAACAAATGCAATGAATTTGATTTTATAGAAAATATGTAAGTCGCCTTAATTGGAAGAAACTCCAGAGTGACGCAAAATCATTTTAACAGAATGATCTCGTTTTCCTTTTCTTATCATATCTAGCGCTGTCCTTCCTTCCTTTTCACTAGCTCGTTAACATTGCCCATATGGCTGATAATGCTTCCCTGTGGTGACAGATTGTTTCCGTTGCTTTTATGACAGGGGAGCTTTGAATTTAGACCTTCGAATGGGATCTTGATTGACACCAACTCTCCTGTATTCAATTCCCTTTTGTGAGGGAGTTAAAATGGGTTATGTAACGGTTTAGTAGAAATCTATTTTTCACTTAAAACATAAATCAGATGAGCTACGTAAGGACTTGTAAAGCTCTTCATTAGAGCCGATACAAACTTTAATGGAGCTGAGAGTCTCTCCAATACTTGGTATCATCGAGTTGTCTGTATGTTACAAGTACAATCAATGACATTTGACAATACAAATCTCCGTATTCAAAGATTTAAAGGTACTTCAGACGTATGGTAGGTTCTTTATAAATAAAGCTTTTTTTAAAGTGCTTTAAGCTTTAAGTGAATGTTTGACTTGCTCCATACTGTAAATGTGAACACCCCACTTACGGTATGTATTTGACAGTCTCGACAGGTATTTCTGCTGACTATGCACCTCAGTTCCCCTGAGTGCATGTCAATTCATATGCGCATCATTGTCTACAGTCTTTGTCAATCACAGGTTATCCTCTTGCACATTTCTGTCAGAGATGTCGACTTAACTTTTTGACTCCACTTGAAGAAATGTACTTATTGGAACGTTGCGTGTGTGTTTTAATTATTTTGCATTTACTGGTTTCAATTTTAAGTGCCACTTTATTCCTTCCTTCCATTTAAAGTGACTGTTGTTAAAATTAAATATTGCATTACTTTAGTCTCCTATGTACCTCTGACGAAAACCTCATTAAATCTGTACTTCTTCGGTATGATCATAGTCACATTAAGAACTGAGTATGGAAAAAAATGGGTTTTCCTTCATTTTTTTTCTTTTCTTATTTTAAAAGTCTCTTTAGCCTGCTCATTCATCTAACTCAAACAAACCAGAAACATTTTACTGTTATTGTATGGATGATTAACACGTGTAAATAAAATGTAATTTTTATCTGCTACAACATTTGCATAATATAATTTATATGTGAAGACAGATTGTCGAAAGAGTGTATCGGTGTTCCCTAATACAAAGGCTAATATTCCGTGAAACTGTAGTGGTATGCTCAGTGTATCAATAGAACTAAGATGCCAGGCACCAAATTCTAGAGCTCTTCTATAGAACAGCGACTCCTTTTTTATTACACTGCTACTTCATACTGATCTCTGCAGACACATCCATTGACGAGGTTTTGCTGGACAGATCTTTCATCTCGCTCAATCCAACATGCAATATAGCTTTGAGAGAGATTTAATTCAACATCAACGATGCTCCAGTCACACCGCTACTGAAATGAAGTTGAGATGTTTTCAAGGGGTTGAACCCAGGCATCCTGACCGCAGCGACTGAAGATTCCTTCATTATGCAATGTGCCCTGTTTTAGTGCACTTGAGAGCAACATGCAACACTGAAAAAGCAAACCCTTGAGAAATAATCTGTTGAAATGTTTATGACGACTAAGATTTGAAAAAAAACTGCTGCATAATAAAGTAACAACTTTAGGTCATATAATCATGTGAACCAAAATAGAACAAATGTATGATACACACATCTATGAAAGATGTACTGTGCATTTTTTAAACTAAACTTCTCTTTTCAAACAGATCACTTTAACATGTACTCCACAGTAGACTGTTATAAGAGCCTAACTATTGACGTTCGATATGTAAAGAATGCACTAACCGTTTAGACATTTTTCGAGCAGTCTTAATTTTGTTTATTTCCACAACGTAATACTGTGCTTATAATAAATCCTTCCATGTCCTTATGTTTGTGTTTTAGTTTCCGTTGGCTATGAATATGAATCATGTCCTGGCGTTATACAGTGGGAGAAGAGGACAGCTCTCATGCAGGGTTTTGAACTGGTGCCTTCTAACCTCGGAGGTTGGTCCTTGGACAAACATCATTCTCTCAATATCCGTAGTGGTGAGTATGTCCTAAATACATATCCAGTCAAACATGAAATTCCTTGGACTCAATTTGTGTTTTAGAACTGCTGTATATTATACCAAAATTCCTGATATCAAATTTTTAAACCGAACCCATGTAGGATATTAAAACGTATTGATTATGAATACGATTTTTTTATCCATGACAAAAAGAAACGCACAATTGTTGCTAGATATATACTTTGTGTTTTTCAAACCATTATGTAGCCTTTAATACCCAAACATGACCTAATCAGCCGAAGTAAGACTAACATTGCTTTACATTTTTTAATGGAATACATCATTTTGAATCTCAGTAGAGGTAGATGACTTTAATCTATGGTTTTTGTAAAGTGTTGTGATTGTAAAATCAGTTTTATCATTCCACTGTGCCAGCTCTGGTTGTCAGCAAATGAGCTGTGAAAAAAAAGTGTATTCTTGCCATTGTCTGACAATAGAAACAGTAAAATGCAAATGCAACCAACTGTGTAATGATTTTGGCTACATATAAACACACGAGTAGTAATTAAAGAGAGCAGGGGCTGTGTAAACTTTAAATGCTGCTTCAGCTCTTCAGCCTGTGCTAACAGCGGGACGGTGGACTGTGGTGTCCAAGATACTGTTTTTGGCAGCTATTAAGGGCCAAAATCATGTTGTTGTTGTTTTTTTAAAATAATTATTTCAACTAGTATGTGTGTTGTCCTTTTGTATCCTATTTTAACCATAAAATCCTGATTTGTTAGGCAATCTGTTTAAACCCGTACAGAATTGGTCATAAATCTGACAACCTGTTTGACTGAAAGAATAACTAACGTGGGTGCTTCATTTATTATTTAAATGCGAATGCTGAGCTGCTTTGATTCATTATAGCATTATGCATTATAGGTTAATGCCTTATCCGGGGACCATTATAATGATAGAACTAAGTGAACCCCCACATGCACACTTTGATACTATTTGTCAATTTTATTTGTAAATTTAGGGGGAACTTATTATTATTTTCATTGAAAAAACTACGTAGTGTTCACTTTTTTTAAAATTTATTTTTACTTGGAATTGATGTCTGCAGTTTTCAATGGCAGGCTAAGATAAAACACAAAATAACAGGCAATATTCAAACTATGACAAAAAAAATCTATTAAAACACTAAGAAAGTCAATGGACACCAAACAATCTACCGTTAAAATATTATTATTATTTAAGGACAGAAGAACAAAAGAAATATATTGTTGCAGCAAATTTGCACTAGTTAGCCAAAGGAAGTTGAAAAACACAAAGTATTGTATTTTCCGCACTGTCAGGTGCACTTAAAACCCTTTCATTTTCGCAAAAGGCAACAGTGCGTGCTGTAATCCGTGTGTCCATATGTCTTAAACTATTCATTCATTTTCTGTTCCGCTCATCCTCACGAGTCACTGGGGTGCTAGGGACTACTTTAGGCAGTTAAGTGGGGGACACCCCGTGTGCGGTCGATTGGTCGCCAGTCTGTACCGGGACACCCTGTTGGTTGTCAGTCAATGCAGAGCACTTGGAGAAAAACAACCATTTACTGCCCCTTATATATGGATAAATTTTGGTTAATCATGGCACGGCATTCCTTTTGTCATCGTTATATTTAGTGGATGCATAACACAACACCACTACTACTGCTGGGTCTGCTACTGCGCCTTAAAATGTGTTTTTTTTCTTCCTATGAATGTAAACAGTTTATAAATAGGCAATTTGTTGAAGGTGCGCCTTTTACACTAATGCTCCTGAAATGGCGGAAAATACGGTACTTATCTACATTGTATTAAAACACAAGTACATATTGAAATAAATAAACATGAGTCATAACTGTTATCCACTTGAAGCTCTCTCTCTGTTGGAGAGTGCGACCGACCATTACAGACTGTATCACCTTGACGTTTTGGGTTCCATTGTACAGTTATTGTACATTTGAGTGATGATATACTAATTAACTCATTCGTCCTTTTTTTCAGGAATCCTCCACAAGGGAAATGGGGAAAATGTTTTCCTCTCTCAGCAGCCCGCTGTTATTGCCACAGTTATGGGGAACGGATTCTACCGGAGCGTCCCTTGCGGGCCAAGCTGCAGTGGCACAGCCCGAGATTTGATGCTATATGCCCCTGTTGCACTTTCCAGTGGGCCTGATGGTTCTCTTTTTGTTGGGGACTTCAATTTCATCCGAAGAGTGCATCCAGATGGATACACCAGAACCATTTTGGAACTAAAGTGAGTTCTAAGAATTAGTTTAAGGATATGATTAAAAATAATCACGTTACAGTCACATGACCTTATGTTATGAAAACATGCATTACGCGAGTTCGAATGGCTTTAGTTCCCCTTAAGAAATTTGTTTCGGTCTTGTGTCTTTGATTTAAGTTTGTCTCCATGGCGAAGCAGTGCATGTGCATTTCTAACTTCACACACTCTAATCTACTTCTTTGGGTAGAGTCTTTACTGTGAAATAATGTTTTTGTGGTGGATTATGACAATATCACGCTGCGCTGGAGGCACTAAAATCTCTATTGCTCTATTTTCTCAGGAATAGCTTCCCAAATGAATTTCACAGTCATTTGTCCTCTAAAGTGTTCTTTCTTCTGATGTAACTTAAGTCATGTTTGCTGTTATTATTGCATTTCTTACTAGTACGTCTGCTTCAGACTTTCATCAGAACTACATTTTATACTTCACTTTCCTGTGGGCAGAATTTGAAATCAGTTTCCTGCTTGGATAAATATTTAATATGAAACAATGTAGCCGCTTAAAACAACCCTAATCATACTTTATGGGCATGGAACTCACTTACTGTAACTTGTGACATTTTTTGGGGAGAATTGTGAGTCACACATTTGCTTTCTTCTCTCTCTTTCTCTCTCACTCTCTCTCTCTCTCTTTTTTTAATGCTCTCCCATGGCTTGTTAATAGGAATCGGGACACCAGACACAGGTGAGAAGTGGCTGTTAACAACAATGACACACACATACAAAACTAAAATGGATTTCTTAGGATAAGAAAAAGACTCATTTAACACCAATTTATATTTGGTTTTGCAAGTTGCACATGGAATGGTTAGCTTCCTATGATAACTTTTTCATCCGGTAAAAGTGTTATCTCGTAATACATTGTATAGGAGGAGCAGAAGACTAAACATTCTTTAGTTAAGTAGTATTAATATGTCAAAACCTTAAAATGTACCTTTCATTAATGGATGTTTAGCCTTGAAAACAACATATAGTGTAGAATTTCCAGGCCGACAGATCATCTGACAGGCAATTGTCGGCAAATGTCAGCCCAAAAAAGTAACATTGTAACCCATAATGCATGAAGCGTATTCTTCTGTAGGCACTTAAGATAGCCTTTCCTCTCCTTGGGGCTTTCTCCTTTACTTCCTGCTTCCATGGTTGCCTTTTACGGGTTTGGAGCATATTTCGTTTTTATGCTACACTACTATTGTTCTCCCAAGTCAAATGTATTAATTATTCATCCATATTCAGCTTTCAAAGCCTTCCTCTCCACATGTTTCCCTGCAAAGTGTCGATCAGCAAGCAGTGTTTTTAAAGCAAGGTGTTTTCAGAGGATATACTCTGTGGAATGTACTCAGCGTTAAACCATAGACTGTTCTTTGCCTCAAAAGGAACACACAAGGTAAAGAAATCCTCTAATATAATTATAAATATATATATATATATAACATAAATTAATGCAGAGTGTTGTTTTTTTTCAGCATGTAATTTATTTATTTAAAAAAAAAGACAATCACTTGTAATAAGCTCCGTGCGACAGCAACGCTTTCTGAAAGAGGCGCAACAAATATTTTATGCTGCACAAAGCAGTGACACACTTTGAAACTCATTGAATTTTTTTTCTTCTTGGATCAGGTTTAAATTATGTATGTGCAATTCAGTGCAGAGTTCTCCAAACAGTTTTATGCTTAGTAATAGACTCAAATGACTGACATATCTCTGCATTTTTTATCTGTTTTACTTTTTTACTTTTTCATTTATATATATATATTTTTTTAAATTTACCATCAGCGCAAAGGATGTTCAGCTTGATACCATGGGGCAGGTTTCTCCTAAGAGCATTTAGATTACATTAGGGTATTGTATGAACGTTCCTTGATCCCAACAGTTACAACAACAACAACAGCAACAAAAACAGTACAACACTGGGTATTGCATCAATGCTTTGTTTTTTGGGGGCAATTTAGGCAGTGTAATCCAGTTCAAAACAGTGCAAAAACAGGAATTTGCCATGAATGATTTAATGCATATCATTATTGGGTAAAACATCATGAGTGCAGGTTTAAATAGCACAAAGGCATGACATTAATTATGGGAATGTTCTTCATGTCCATTTGCAATATTTAATATTTTGGCTCCATGGAAGCAGGTGCTCAATTATGAGCTCAATTAAGGCAAGAAATTAAATAATTACTTCTTGTATAATGATTTCTCCAAGCGGCACACAATGATGTATGTAAATCAATTGGGACTGTAAACAGTAACATTGACAAATTATAGTTTTTATTTTATTTTGATTGATAATACGATGAAAATTAAGATTAAATGAACTCAATTTAAATCTGTGGAAAGCAGTTATGACTTGAACTTTTTGCGAAATCGCCATTGAAAGTAGATCCCAAAACAGATTCAGAAGATGGAAATAATATGCATAACAATATTTGTTAAACAAAGGGAACATAGCCAAAACATGACTATCTAGGGTCAACAAAAAACAGGACGACCGAGCTGGCAACCAAACAAAGGAAAAAGGCACAAACGGATAGAAAAAGTCAAAATAATGTTTATCAATTTCTACACGGGTAACAAAGTACAACCAAAGCAGCACGACGAAACTCAGTAAACTCAGGAGACAAAATACAAAATTGATCAGAAAGGAAAAACAACTGTATGTACGCAGGGAAACTCAAAGGAGACGTATGATGCATACAGCGATCCATAAATATGGGCCCCTAATGCACTACAAGTGTGTCGCTCAGCCCCGCCCATCCAGCTCAATCACAAACTGGAATGAGAGCGAACTTTCGAGAACATGCAGATATAACAGAACCTGCGTCCGCAGATCGTAGCTGGAGCATTTTTGCAAAAGTTAGCGAACGTTACTAATCTGCCTGCACATAACTGTAAAAAAGAGAGAAACTAAAACGTTTTAAATAAAGTACCCAATGGTTATTATTGGAAGCCGCCACTTGGAGTGAGTATGTGATGGTGATTTGGCACAACGGGTCTTTCTCATTTCTGTGTAAGGATGCCCCTTCCGACCAGCCCACCCACACACTGTGCTGTCGTACACTTCAGCAGAATGTACAATGCCATACCGAATGGATGACTCCCACCCGTAGTTACCCTTGCTGACAGGTTGTAGGAGGGCATATGGTGAGCTAACTTAGCTTTAAGAGCTCTCACTTTGTGTTTTTTGAGTAATTGCAAGTTGGACCTGGTATTTATATTAAAATAGAAAAATATAAATGTGAAAAAAATCAAATTTCTCCCCACATTTTTTACAGACTCGCCACATTGACGTATCATTTTCTCAATTACAAAATGTACCTAGGCTATGAAAAATTGTGGGTTTCACTGTACTTGGTAAAAAGTATTGTATTTTTCTGTCCTCAATAGCACCAGCCCGGCCCATAAATACTACTTAGCTATGGACCCAATGGGAGAAGTTCTTTATGTATCGGACACGAGTAGTCGCAGAGTCTACAGGGTGAGGAACCTTGGTCAGCCAAAAGATCCGTCACGCAACATGGAGGTGGTAGCAGGGACAGGGGAGCAGTGTTTGCCCTTTGACCAGAACCATTGTGGAGAGGGCAGGAAGGCCACTGAAGCCGCACTCAATAACCCTCGAGGTAAGACCTTGTCACATTCTTACTAATTGTCTCACATGTTGTGTTAATGCCAAGGTTAATTTTTGGCACTGAATCATATGTAATAATCAAGTAGGGAAGGGTGATGTGGCCTATATATAAAATCTTTGATTCCAGATTTAATTCCCAGACCTACTTTTAACCCCCTTAACCATTTAAGTGACAATGAGAAAGCTAGGCATCCAGCCTTGTGGCACTTCTATCCTTCTGCTACGAATTTAAATGAGTAGTAGTTTGTCAATAGTAGAGATAAATATGAGCCAATAAGTCAAGGAAATTGATAGGATAGTTAATAATGATCCATGTTTTTATGTACTGTGCAGTAATTCTCTTGACTAAAGGTTACAAAGGTATTAATGTAATGACTTGTGTTTGGACAACAACACCAAACCTTTTACAGTAGTGATTATCTCTATTGCTTTTTCAATTGAAGATTAAATGAGTGTTCTCATGTGTATAGTATAACACATTACTGGGTTAAAGATTGTACTGGGTGCTGCCAAAAGCATTAATTTGCATCTGGAGCAATCTGCCCTGTTGTCTTGAGCTAAAATAGATTGAGACGTTCACCCTGCAGCTGCACATCATTCACATACTATTGCCAGTAAAAAAAAAATGATAAGAATGATTTCTCTCAGTAGAGGACTATATACTTTTGATTGATAGGTCAGTGTCATTGTGAATTGTTGCAACAATGATTTTGTCCTAAAACTACTTAAAGTTCTCTTTATGAGCCTGTTTTATGAAATGTTAACCAATTTTATACATAAATGCATGGGACATAGTATAGATCACTCTATGTTATCCCACTAATGTGGCTATTATGTTAGTTTGCTTCTCTGAATGCCATATTTTTTCCTAACTTATTTTACTACTACTGCAAAAACGTATGATAATATATTTAAAGGATGTGATTAGGCGGTTGTTTGTGCAACTTTCAACATAGCTGTAACTAATTCCTCACATAAAAGTATTAGCATGCATAAAACGACAATATTATTTTTTATGTTTTCTTTTAATGCCTAACTGCATTTTAAAATATTGTACAGGGACTGCCAAGTAAATGCGTTCCAATTGAGATTATCATCATTGTTTTATCGAAAAGCATTTACTTTATTTTCCACATTTATGTACAAGCTTGACATTTCAATTCAGGATTCAATTTAATTTCTGCTCATTTGAGACATTAGTAAAATAAGAGAATCAGCAGAAAAAGGATTAACCTTCAGATGGATGTGTGCCCTTTCAATATTGCTCAGCCATTTGCCATCTCACCATGTATGATATGCACAAATATATCCCGTAAACTAACAAATCTGGAAACATATGAAAAAAACCTATTGAGAAAGACAGAGAGGTTATTACACTGAAAAGCATGAAATAGAATAAAAAGAGAAACCTGTTTGCCATTAATTGAGCTTGTTAAGAAGAGCCTATAATGCAACTCCCCACAGATTTTAAATGTAAAAAACATTTTCAATTACGGCTAAATGTGACATGTCGTATAGTATATCAGAGTTCAATTAATCGCAACAATTTAATCAATTGTATTGTTCATTCACAATCCCACTATTGACAATAGGACGAAAACATTGGAGTGCTGTCAACCGTGACCGGACGTTTCGTCGAAAGACGTTTGGTCCCCGGGACGTTTGGTAGAACGGACGTTTGGTAGAACGGACGTTTGGTAGAACGGACGTTTGGTAGAACGGACGTTTGGTAGAACGGACGTTTGGTAGAACGGACGTTTGGTAGAACGGACGTTTGGTAGAACGGACGTTTGGTAGAACGGACGTTTGGTAGAACGGACGTCTGGTAGAACGGACGTCTGGGAGAACGGACGTCTGGGAGAACGGACGTCTGGTAGAACGGACGTCTGGTAGAACGGACGTCTGGTAGAACGGACGTCTGGTAGAACGGACGTCTGGTAGAACGGACGTCTGGTAGAACGGACGTCTGGTAGAACGGACGTTTGGTAGAACGGACGTTTGGTAGAACGGACGTTTGGTAGAACGGACGTTTGGTAGAACGGACGTTTGGTAGAACGGACGTTTGGTAGAACGGACGTTTGGTAGAACGGACGTTTGGTAGAACGGACGTTTGGTAGAACGGACGTTTGGTAGAACGGACGTTTGGTAGAACGGACGTTTGGTAGAACGGACGTTTGGTAGAACGGACGTTTGGTAGAACGGACGTTTGGTAGAACGGACGTTTGGTAGAACGGACGTTTGGTAGAACGGACGTTTGGTAGAACGGACGTTTGGTAGAACGGACGTTTGGTAGAACGGACGTTTGGTAGAACGGACGTTTGGTAGAACGGACGTTTGGTAGAACGGACGTTTGGTAGAACGGACGTTTGGTAGAACGGACGTTTGGTAGAACGGACGTTTGGTAGAACGGACGTTTGGTAGAACGGACGTTTGGTAGAACGGACGTTTGGTAGAACGGACGTTTGGTAGAACGGACGTTTGGTAGAACGGACGTTTGGTAGAACGGACGTTTGGTAGAACGGACGTTTGGTAGAACGGACGTTTGGAAGAACGGACGTTTGGAAGAACGGACGTTTGGTAGAACGGACGTTTGGTAGAACGGACGTTTGGTAGAACGGACGTTTGGTAGAACGGGTTCGCATGCAATTGATAGATTTTAACATTGGGTGAATAGGGTTAGGATTAAACAAATGAAAGTCTCGGGACTCGCGAACCCGACGACCAAACGTCCGGTCGACCAAACGTCCGGGGACCAAACGTCTTTCGACGAAACGTCCGAGTACCCTGTCAACAGGTAAACTTGAGGGGAGAAAGATGCTTATGACTGCACAAACGTTTTGTTGCCCTTTAACCTTTAAAAAATTGAAAAAAACATTTGTAAAGTTTTTGGAAGCAGCAGGGAGCAATAAACAACATTTCAGCCCGCAGTGGTTTTATCAGTAATTCATATTTAACTTGCGAGACTTGCGCTAACGCAATCCGTGTTAGGGTTAAAAAAATAAATAAATCTAAAAGCGTTATTTAAATACATCATCATCATCAATGCCTAATAATTTAGTTCGTTATCTTTTTACTTAGGTCAGGTTGAATGACTTAACAGGTTAAATTACAGAAAATAAACCCCTATTGGTGTACTTGATTAGATGGAATAAATTATGTAAATGGACTACTAAAGACCTGGGTGCCATGGTGTGCTGTTTTTTTTGTTTCCTCAATTTGCCTCAGGACAGAAAAACTTTTGGAGGCTATTTATGACTACCCTGGAAAATACAATCATAATCAGGTCGTTAATTCGGGAATTTCCATACTAGAGGATGGCCACAACAGGACTGAATTGGGACTTTTTAGGTTGTATTTCTTTAAAAAGTATATTTTGCTAGGATGAAATCACTGTTTTAAGTGCCCGAAAAATATCACAGATTGTCAAAATAATTATTTTCATAGTACATTTTTGGGTTTTTAGATCTGAGGAGTCATAAGAGAGGACAAGATACGGAGATAAGAAAAAAAATGTTGCAGATCTCCTATTTAATTGACAGCTGATCTGACGCGTATAATGCTCATTATATGTGCTGGGTGCAGAACATTCTGTTTTCATTCCTTTATGCAGCAATGGAAAATTGCCTCCCAAGGCTGAGGTATTTTATACTCTTTGACTCGTTTCGCTTCACGGAGTCTTGTGTGGCCACTACGTTCTGACTAACCAGCTTAGGAAGGCTCTGGAGGGTTCTGCCCAAAGCCTCCTGGTACCTAGTCATCCATCTGCCACAGCCCACGCTCACACTCCCTTTTTTCTTCAGCTTTCAACCAATGATAATAAGTAATATATTTGCTAGAGAAGTAGGTGTCTGTTTCATCCCCTTTTTTAGCTTCTTTTGTTGAAAAGATGGCTGTCCTTGACTCTCAGGCATTGATCTTATCGTGTGTCCTCTGGTGGGATATTTTCCAAATGAGCGGCTCCCTTTATTTTTCTGCACGTTCAAATATGTTTCGTGTACCATCAGTACATCATCCATGTGCCTCAATGTTGACATAGCTGCACTAGGATTACTCTCGCACGTGTGACAACATTGCAAACGCTTGCTACAATAATCCACAATTTAAATTAAGATCACAAGTCTGCGCCCTAAATAGCACACTGCTGCTGGGTCAAGTTTTCAACATAGTTAGCAACAAAAGCCTAGATTATCTTGTGTCCTCCAACACAAGAATGTGCGATCTGAAGCATTGTTTAGAGTTGGCTACACATGTTCCTCTGCTGTCAAATAGCTCGGAAAATAAAAGGCCTTGCTCCATTTAAGATGGATCCCATGTCTGACATGAAAGAGAGACAATTCCTTTGAGATGCAACAGCATTGGCCCACATTGTTGCACTCTTCACGCACACAACACAAGAAAGAGAATCATTTGTAGTGGTTAAAAGATGTGTACGTGTAAAATTAGCCACATCTGTGTTTGATCTGGAGTCCAGTGATTGCAACTCTGTACACATTTTCTTGCCGATGAAGACATTTTTTGGATATGACGTACGATTAATGCAAGTGATGTATTATGGTACACTTTATAGCAAAGCTCTAAAGAGTAGTTAGTTCACGTCTTATATGTTTGGTTGGTCGTGTGGTAAAGGTTTTTGTTTTTGTTTTGTTTAGGGTTGATAGTTTATGGTTCAGGGCTTTGGTTTCATCACCTCGCAACTTGCTGTGTACTTTCTGTTCTAGCAAAAGCCATGAAGGCATAGCAAGAGACATGACTTTAACCCAAGAGCGAAGCACTCTTGTCTGGCTTCAGTGACCTCTGCACTGCATAAATATTCCTCTAAATGAATTGAAAAATAAGGCAGACAGCATGTGTACATGTGTGTGGCATCTGCGCGATAG